>NC_047056.1:97938241-99332795 GCF_000738735.6 Corvus cornix cornix | reverse complement strand
CCTAATCAGCGAGGTCAGAGGATTGGAGATCCTGCCAAGCCTGTGCTAAGCCCCAAGGCTGTTCACTGATCAGCAGGTTCCTCAAATTGCTTCTTTTATTTCCAGCTATGACCTTATCCTTCTTCTGGTTTCATGTAGGTTAGTGCTGGCCTGTACATCTCCTCTGAAAGGCAGCACCTCCAGTGGTATCTTGTCCTTGGCACTGCTGGCTTCAGGTGTGAGTCAGATGAATAAATGAAGGAGTGACTTGTACTGTAAACCACATCACATACTTTTTATCTTCTTTCCAGCTCTAGACCTGGGTTCTTTGGTACAGGCCAACAAACAGTCCAAGGATTCAAAACTTATCTTTAAAATCATGCTCTGTTAAATAAATCTCTTAGAGTTGATACAGGGCATATAACTCTTTGATAACTTCTAATGCACAGTGAGAGTTACTGGATGTATATTATGTGGAAATGAAAGCATGCACATTGCTGTGTGTATTCATCATTTCTAGGCAGTTTTTTTCAGGTAAATAAGATTTTGCTAAGCAGCATTCAGCTATGCTTAACCTTTATTAATAAAAGTAATACTTGGTATGGTACAATTTCTTAGAGTCAAGACAAAATTGCATCAAAAAGAGTAGGTAGAATAGATATCAGAAGGATTATAGCATTTACATTCTGGTGATGATTATATATTCTAGATGCCAAATCAGATTGCATTACAAAATTCTAAATTAAGAAAATATTGTGCCTGGTTCTATGAGCCGTTATTTTAAAGCTGATCTGGTTGAAAAATAGTGGCTGTTTTGCTTTGGAATAGCTATTATACAGCCTTACACTCTGATCTTTTCTGCTTCTTTCACTTTGCCTTTGTTCTTACTCAGAGCACGGGAAATAAGTCACCGATTTCTGCACACCTTGCGTAAAAACAGTGCTTATTCATATTTATCAGAGCATCATACAGTCCTTCTTCCACCTCTCCCTCCTTTTCAGGTAAATTCTACTTAGCAGTTCATTTCTGTTTACCCTTGGTGATTTGCAGTACTTTGGAAATTCTCATTAAATGGTAGTGAATAACATTAAAAAAAAAAGTAAAGCAGAGCTGTTTGTCTTGCTGTGTCTTTAAATCTGACCTTTATTGTTTAAGATGCATTTGGCAAAAAAAAAAAAGAAGTCAATTTGTTGAAAGATGACTGCATTCCATTACACCGTGCTCGAAGCACTGGGAAAATCCCATTGAGGCAGGGACACAAGCCACTGTTTACAGTGCTGCATTTTAAATGCATATTGGAAAAACAATGATAACAACATGAATTTCCTGCATCTAAGACTTCTGTAGTTAAGAAAGCATAATTGCACCAAATGCCAGGATTTCTTTTCAAGAGCAACCTAATTCTCCAGTGGTTGCAATGAATCGTGTTGTGGCTTGAGAAGGGAAATTCTCTCTGGTTGTGCACTGGTGCTCTCGGCTCCCTCCAGGCACGAGTGTCCAAGCATGGACGTGGTTGGAAGAGGGGCTTTGAAGGAATGTGGCTACCAACTCTTGTCTCACCTCTTCTGTGTTTCCTCTGACTCATGCCCTTGTTTTGAGGTGGATTTCTTCTCTGCTCCCCCCCTAGTAGATATATTCAGAAATTCAAACGTATATAAATATATGTACATGCTCGTTTTTCTTTGCTTCAGGCTTCTTGGTGAAGGGAAAGATTACTTCATAAGAGTTGGATACTGGCCTTTCAGTCAAAGCAAGTCAGGCCTGCAATAGTGGTGGTGCTACAGGAAAAAGATGTTGTTTTGTTGGGGGAGAGGGAAAAATAGAAACAAGAGGATCTCAAATAATGAGATCAAGCTTAGTGTGCAGGAAAACTTGGAACTTTTCTAAAAGGCATACTGAGTCAACTGGAAACCAAGTTACTATAGTCTAGAGCTTATTTGAATGACATCTGTGAATAGTTTTTCCATTAATTGTTGAATAAATGACTCAGAAATACATTTGCCCCTCTTTGACGAGCTTCATGTATGGTTAAATACTCTTTTCCAAATAAATTATTCATAAATTTTGAGCAATCATTGAGTAATTTATTCAAAATATTTTTTTCATTATACACTCCTGTATCCCATGGACTGTGAGTGAAACTGACTATGTTAAAGTTAGTGAAAACATTCTAAATTGTTTGACCAATGCCATGACTTCACCTAATTCAGAGCCTTTTGAGAACTAAGTATTACATTTACTTATGGAACTTTGGTTTAAATATTAGTGATAAACTTACCTGTGACTTTTTCAATGTGTAGAAAAAAATGGGCAGGAATTACTTCAGCTTTTATTAATCTAATTCATTTAAATTAAAATTTGACTCTGGATATGTGAATGCACAGTCAAATTGTTTTTTTCTTGGATTTCTACAACATGATATTTCCTGTCATCTGGATTCCCAGTTTATGATGAGTGAAATCACTACAACAGTTGTTGAAGAAGTCTCAGGTCTTGGCTGATTTCCAGTTTTTGATAAAGTTATTCAGGAGTACACCAGTGGGGTATTATTTTTGGTTTTTGTTTTTGTTTTGTTTTTGTTAATTGCAGCAATCTTTGAAAGTGTTCAGAGTTTGGGTTGGGTTTAACTGTTCTCGTCGTTGACCAGATAAAAATTGTTAGGATGTTTCCACAATTCTGGAAATAAGTGTAATTTATTTTATTGTGAATTTATTTGCATTCTACAACTAGTTTTGGTAATTATAACACTCCAGCCTTAATTCTCCCTGCAAATATGACGTGAGTCTTCACTTCCTGTCCTAAATTTGTATTGTGTAACTTCATGCAATTAAGGCATGGCTGGCATTATGCCATTGTTCGTGGGTGAAATTATTCCTATGTAAATACTTCATTTTTTACTGTTAATTGGCAAATGGTATAGAGAGCTTTGGGATCCATCTGGAGAAAAGTTACTGCATATGCTTATGATCATTATTACTGTGTTATCTTGTTCCTTTAAGATACACAACTGCTTTATTATTTGCTGAGCTCCAGGAGAGTACTTGGTACTGTACAGATATACAAGGGGAAAATGCTACTGCTACTGGAGCCTACAGTAGACTTGGCTGAGTGAGACAATAGGTATTGAGCTGTGTGAAATATATGGGTTCAATATCCACATTTCTTATTAACGGAGATTTAAACATCTCTCTGTACCATTATGATTAAGATACTTTGTGGAAGAAATGCACTGCAAGTGAATGACAAAAGAGGAGAAAAGTAACTTGGTGAATAACAAAAGAGAGAGCAAAGCCTTAAACAGAGGGGCAGAAAGATGAGAATAGGAGGAGGATTCACATGAGGCAATTTAGAGATAGCTTGGAAGGAGGGAAGAGAGGTTGGGAAACTTGTGCTGTTTTACAGATATGACAAAGGGAGGGAAGGGAGTAGTAAACGAGATAAGCTGGTAGAGAACAAAGAAGAGCAGTGATTTTAGCACTATGATTTGTATTGGGGAATGTGGGTTGCATAATGGGAAAATGATGACTGCTGATGTCTGGGGATGGAGAAAAAAAAGAGGTGAAGACGAGTTGGTGAAAAATAAAACTGGTTTAGTTGTAGTTTTGAGAGTCTGCATAATAAAGAAGAATGGGTAACTTTTTTGAGAAAAGGCATCTGTTTGACACAAAGAAAATTCAGAGGTTGATGGTGTGATACTGTAGTAACAGATGATGTGAAATTCCATGAAAGAGGAAGAAGAATTGAGATAAAAGGCTGGGTTTAGATGTGGATAACTTAAAATGTGGCAACCATTTCAGGAGCTGCCAATTCATTAATTAACTAATTTATTAGTTGGCTTTAAACTCACTCAGACCTTTCTCTTTTCCTCAGAGAAAAAGTAGGAAAAATCTACTGAAATTTTTTTGTTTAAATATTTTGATGGAAAATAATTTTGTTTTCCTCTGTTGCTCAAAGATATTGCTATAATTGAAGGCCCTGATCAATAAGGCATTGAGGAATCTGTGTCTTTGGAAACACATATGGTAAGAAGGCATCTTAAAAGTAAGATACCAAACCAGAGCTTGATAGAACTGAGAACCGTTTCTGGCTTTCTTTAGGTGTTTTTTGGGGTTTTGAACAAGCCAGCATTTCTGTGTCATTTCTTTGTACTTAATGGACATAACAGTTTATTTCTATTCATCATTCTGTTCATTCATCTGTTTATTGTGTTGAGGTGTCTTTCTATCCTTATTGGCAAGACATGGATCAAAGGGAGACTGTATTCCAACTGGATACTTCACAGAGATGCCTATGTTGTATAGGGTTAGTTCATAATTTCATATGTCTGTGCAATGCAAAGCATAAACAGAATTACAGAATATCGTGTTCCACAACTCTAATTAAACTTCTTGTCGTTGCCTGCCTATGGAGTCAGGTCTGAAAGCTCTGGATTATGGGCGATCTGAAGGGAATGCTATTCTCTGGAATTTCTTTGAGACTGCACTGGTTGTGATTCCTAAGTTAGCCATATACAGGTTGAATATGATCTGACATCAAAATAAAAATGACGCTGATATAGTATGGTAATCTGAAGATTCAAAATTAAAAAGACAGGCCATTGAAATTGTTATCAGATGTTGTGTCTGAAATACCTCCAGTTTTCTCTAGGGGGAAAAAGGTTGGCAGTGCAGTTGCATGGTATCAGTTGTCAAACAACCTTTTACAAGAGACTGCTGTATAAAGACTTTTTCTGATGTGAAGGCCCACACGTGAGACATTTTTGTAAATACAGAAGAAAATATTCATCTTGGCAATAAACTGTATCTTGTGCAAGTAGGTTGTGTAGATGGTGTGGAAGGCTAAAAGATGTTTAAAGTTTGTAGTTAAGTTCACTTAATATTACCTTGATTAATGGTAGTTTTTTCATGTATCAGATCATTTTGTGCTAATTCAGTACAACAGTGTCTGCCTAATAACAATCAATAGTAAACGATTTCCTGCTTAAATATCAGTTGAAAATCAGTGATTTCCTGCTTCCAACTGCACTTGGTGTCAATATTGCACATGGTGCTGCTCGACGCAAGTGATTTGTTTGTCAAGCACTTAGCACGCAGAGATGCGGTGTATCGGCACAAAAGCACCGTCCCCAGACAGTGATAAGGCCGGAAACATTTATTAGAAAAGCATACAGTTTTTATAATATTTTTACCATCAGATTAAAATAACATGCCTCTAGACAGCCAATAGAATTTATGATTCCAGCATCAGATAATTTCTTTCAGACCGTTTTGTTATAGCTTATTGCGAACTACAGCGGTTCTATCTGTTACGTTTTAGAAATTTTGTTACATCTTCTCCCCAGCTCAGCAGAATAAGCTTTTTTTATTTAAGTAAGTGGTCTTTTTTCCTCTTTTACTAAGCCTCCTTTGTTTTCTTGTCCCATAGATAGATAGATAGATAGATATTTGAGTCTGGTTTCATCAGAGTAAACTCTGAGAAGTTATTGAATTGTACATGACTTGGTTCAGTGCAACAGTCTCAGTCCAAATGAAGATGGCATTCTGCTAGACTGAGCATCCCCAGACCTGGCCCATGACTCACTGGATAAATTATTAGAACAATCCTGAAAGGTTTTTTTACTCCTAATTAAATGAATTAATTATATGAAACTCAAATAGAATGATTTCTGTGCTTGAGGAGTATCAAATTTCTTACTGAATATCTGACTGTCAAAAATGTGACAAAGAGATGCTGGTGAAAGGAAGGCTTGGAAGTATTTTTTATGACTGTTTTTTCTTGTGATACTTTGCTATTTTGCTTCCAGTCCATTTCTTTTTGTGAAAGATGAACCAAAATGGCTGATAAAATCCTAGGCAGACATGAGGTGGCATTCTGGGCTGGAAAACCATCTTGCAGTGCTGCAGAGTACATCATCCCTCTTTCCATATGTCTTTGCTTACTAGTGAGGATGAGTAGGTGTTGCAGTAGGAGGCACTACCTGAATCATCTGAGGGAGTAATAAATTTCCCAGGGAGGCAGTTTCCCATCATCCTGTCTGCAGGTAGACAGGTACCCTGCTTTGGAAGTGCTCAGGTGTCTGTGTATTGAGAAAAGTATTTCTTTTGCCTGGCTTTGTTTTCAATTTCAAACTCCCTCTCCTAGATGATTATACTTCGTTTAGGAGATCTCTTTGTTAGTCTCAAGCGAGACAGATGCTCTGGCTTGAGCTGGTAATAGTGCTGTTTGGGGGCTGACAAGCTGGGTGAATTTGCAGTGTGGTTGTATACATCCTCTTCAGTCACCAGTGCCGTGTGTTTAACTTCTCAATATGTTCCATCTGTGGTAGCTAACAGGGGTATGGAATTTATGACTGCAAAGACTATAACATACCACAATACAGGAGTGCCTCTTGAGCTGAAATGATGTTTTTAATCAGTACATTAAATGTTGCAGTTGATTGACAGATGGCTCCTTCTATTTTCTGGAATGAATGTACTTTAACTTAATTGTAACAAGAGTATCACATGTTTTATAACACCTTTTACACTAACAGGTACAGAATTTTAAAGTCCACGTGCAAAGAACACTTCATGCACCATGGAAATGCAGCCACCTTGGGTGAAATGTGGGGAATTTAGGTAGAGAGAATGTAATTACCCAAGCTGGAATTTGGCCAGCACCCTGAGATTAAAACCCGTAATCTTACAAAGAGTACCATGGGATCTCTAATGACCACAAATGGTCAGATCACAATTTTATGTCTCTGGCTACAATGCTTTGCTACAACAAGGGTATTTTCAACTGTATAGTGCATTCATTATGATTATGCAGCTAATTTTATTCTCACTGTAATTTCTAATAATAAAGTTACAATACTGCCACTAAAATGTATGAACAAAATGATACGACACAATGTTATGTTACATATATTTTGGGGGCATATTCTGCTCTCACTTATAGTGGCATCTTTCTTTGAAGCCAATGGAATTCCTCCAGGTTTGTGCTGGAATAACTGACAACAGAAGTTGTCTTTCCAAGAGAGCATTTTTTTATGCACATATATTGTAGATATGTTTGAAAAGTTAAATATTTATATTCTGTCCAAGTATGGGAGAGTCTTTCTTCTTTTATTTTTAAAACCATAAAATTGTTAGCAGATCCATGAAAAAAGAATATTATGGCTCTATGTCTGTTGGTTAACCTTCACCACAAAAATTGATCTGTGGGAATTTCTCACAGTGTAACATACTGTATCCAATTCCATAGTTATTACTGTAAACCTATTAGTGCCACCTGGGTTTGCATATCCGCAATGCTGTCCAAGTGAAGACAGATTAGCTCTATCACATGTTATGCCAGAGGGACAGCCTCACGAGGAGCCTGCCCTCAGGGAGGAAAAAAAAGGGCTCAGACCTTTAATGAGAATACAGTGCTTTATAATAGTGTTTGGTGGCCTAGAGATTTTCTGTCAAGTCATTTCAAATTAAATTGGCAGCCTTGCAATGTTCAGCCCATATGAGTTTTTGTGCCACGTGCATCATTAGTGTTAAACCAATTCGTACAGAAGATGAACACATAGGCACTGCTTGCATTGGTCCCTCTTTTAAAGTCTGGGCCTTTATAAACTGCTGAAAAATGCTTTTTCCAGGACAAAACCTAACTTTGGCCTGATTTATTAATGTGTAAATTCAGGCAATTTATTTGTGAAATTATTTGTAAATAATTATACGTTTCTATATAGTGTAATAATGAAATTAGTACCAGTCTAGGAGTGAACCAAATGACTTTGTTACCAATTAGTGTGACTCTACTCCCACTTCCTCAGGCTGACTCCCACGGAAAGGGTGCAGAATTTGCCACTGAGAACTCCATTTATTTCTGTAACTTCCAGGACTTTCCTTTTTTAAAATGTAACATTTATGTGATATTTTAGTCCTTCGAGTGTCTGAAAATTTAAAAAGCAGATGATACTTAAAGCTGAACTGCTATCATTATGCAGGAAGTTTTTTTCTTAAGTCTTTCTCACATTTTTCATTCAGGGCTCAGCCTGAAAAACTCACATTGGTATAGTCTTTCTGTGATGTATTGATTCATTAGTTTTATGGGAAACTGGGGTTTGCATCCTCAGAAATAGGTAAGTACCTTGTTCAATGGAATTCAAGAAGAACTGGGCAGCTGAATAGCTATGAGGATCCCAGTTTGCATTTCCAGTTATGCAAAGTCCTAAGAATATCTGCATGATTCTGAAGGTTTGTAAGCTATGTTACATTTAATGATAAAGGAAGTAGTTTTACAATTTCTAGGCATAGAGCATTAGCTGTAGCTAGTACATGATAATATTAGATGAAAGTTTGCTTTCCAGATGGTTTGGTAGAAAGGAAAGTCTAACTCACTGAAATAAGTGATAAAAGGGGCTATTTGTGTGTTTGGAGCTACAGGTTATCTTAGTCCATTATTGTACTGATATCAGGTGAATAAGATTAGTCATATAATAATAAAACCAGGTTTTTCTTTTACTAGGGAGCATGCAATTTCCACATTTTTCCAGAAAAGCTCCTAAGATCTTCCATTCCATATTTGGTACGTGCACATTTGTAAATCAGACGTGAGTATTAGTTTTGTTAGAATTATCTAAGTAAAACCGAAGCACCACAGTCATGAAACAAGTTTGAATACCTCTTTTTATTTAATATAATCCTTGTTTTGGGATACAGTCCAATACTGTGATTTCATAACATCCCCTACCCTCTGTATTCTCTTTTGTAATTGAAGGAAAAGTGATGACAGAAAATCTTCCTAATGTGATAGCATTCTTATATGTAATTGTAAAAAGAAAAATCCAAATCTCACTTCTTCAAATTAGAGGAGTAAGTCCACTGCATTTGGTAAGAGATTTACACTGCCAGAGCAAGCGTGACATGATCCTGTGTGTGATGTAAGCAAATTTTTTCCTGTCTGTTAAATGTGTAGTCTTACTTCAGTGCATGTTCCTTTGGCAGAATTTAGCTCAATTTTCTTAACTTGCAGCGCTAGACCAAATTCAGCTGTGCTCCAAATCCATTGTCTTCTTTGGAGTTACTAAATAATTGGATTTGACATAATACACTCTTCACTGAGTGCCATCTTGCTTTTCAGGGAGGTTAACCCAATAAAATTTTCTATTTCTGCACTCAAACATAAGCATCTTTTTTTTTTTTTTTTTCTTTTTAATTCCTGTTAGAGGGAGTAGACAAACTGCTGCTGTAAATAGTGCTAAATATCTAATGGATATCCACAATTGCCTTGAAACTTCACTTTATCAGTTGAAATTGATAGTAAAATTCCTAGTGACATTAAGATGGTAGGAATTTTCCACTGTTGCACCTAGCTATTCTTATAGTCAGCCGTCCTTCCATAAAAGTGTGGCATTATTTCCATTTCACAGGCAGCAGTGTTCATACCTGGAGAAGAACCTGGAAATTAAGGCCCTAACAGTAATGTGCCTTCCACTGACACAATACAGACTGTGTGCCCACATTAGCCAGCAGAGCAGATGGACAGCAGCACACTGGCAGGAAGGAGCAGTCAGCCCTCTGAACCTGGTACCCACTCTGAGCACATCTCAGGAGGGTGCTTCACGCTGATGCTAGTCTAGTCCTGTGGACAGAATGTTAGCAAACTCTGTGAGTAAATAGGGGCTCTCAGGAACATTTCTTTCTCTTTTAGTGCTGAGGCCACCCTGCAATGTGAGCCCAAGTGCAGTAAATGGGGATGATTTGTAGGTTTGACTCAAAAGTGTCCCTATGATCCCAGCTAAAGCAATAGTACAGATGCACCCACATGGAGTAATTTCTGGCTCTCTTTGTTAAGTGGCTGCTTTCAAATCTTAATTTGCTTTTCTTGAGACTTTGTATTTAATTCTTGTGCCATCACTAACCTGTTCAGGAAAAGTCAGTGCAGGTGTGTGTTTCCTGAGAGCATTGATCAAACGTTTCTACCTCTCTGGCCTTGTAAAAATGTAGCAGCACATTCAGATTAACAGTGATGATATGAAATGCAGCTGTGTGATCTGAATGTCCTTATTGAGTAGGCTTTGATTAGCCAGTCAGCATAGTAGTTTATTTTAAATAATTTTTTTTTCTCCTTGTGATGTCTATTGGTATGCCTTGGTTCACTGAACACATCCCCGAACACATCACCCTTGAATATCACAAATACACATACTCTGCTCAGATTGCACTGAAGTTTGTGGTACTATATAGATGCAAACCAGGAAGAACCACAAGGTGGAAAATAAATTTGAAACTCTCTCGCTGAGGAGTGGTACTACAACTGAAAAAAATTCCAGAACAGAAACTAGATCCAAACACATTGCTGATTATTCCTCTGCAATTCGCCTTTAAAACTTCTGATGGTCTTTAAAGTGTTGTACTAATGTTTCAAAAGAAATGTAATTTTACAGAGTGACTTGTCTGGAAATAGAATGAGATGGAACATCTGTCCTTCTGAACTGTTGGAATTGCTTGGCTGAAGCAAATGCAAGATGAAAAAAAGGGAGATGAAAAGACAGTTGAAAAAAAAATAGGATTTGTTAATCTTTTCTCTAAAACACATACTAAACTTTTCAAGTTAAATTTACTCATACTATTTCCTGCTATTTTATACTACTACATCTTCCCACATAACAACTGAGTTAAAAAAGGAAAAAAGCAAAACTGGTTTCATTACAGAGATAACAGCATATGCTAGGACAATTGAAAAAGTTTGATGCATTTTCTGATCACAGAAATACAGTTTTGTTTTTTAAAATAATGTGGATGAAAACATTTAGTGGTCTTGACTCTTGATTCATATTTTCAGCATCTCAGCTAATTATTATGATGATCTTTATTTTGTTCTAAGCTGACATTCTAGAAAACATATTGGAGTAAACAACCATTAAACCTTCCATGCCAGAAAGCACTTAAGGCTAGTAAAAAAGGTAACATTGCCTTTTTAAAATGTTTTCAGCAGTCAGTAATCTATTTTCATGGTGTTCTGTAAACCCTATTATCAAGGCTGCAGATTCCTACACATGACCAGTCTGCAGCAGTGAACAAAAATGGCATCTAAATCCCAAGTGACACTCTTAAGTACTTGGCAGCAGAAGGGCTCTTCTGAGGAAGATTAAGTTAATGGAAGCGTTTGGGTAACATCTGCATGACTCTTCGTCCTGGTATGGCCAACTCACACTGCTGCAACACGTGACCGAGGATTTCTTCGATTATCACTTAAGAACAAAACTGGCTGAGGTTCCTTTCCAGGCACCCGTCAGGCTGTGATGTACGTCTTGGAGTACACATGCAGTGTAAACAGGCACCGTTAAAAAGAGTGGCCTGCACGGCCTTTGAAGAGGACTTAATAAAAGTCAGATTACTCATTTAATGAAAAGTAGAAGAAATTGGGGGAAGATTTGTTGTTGTAGCTGCTGTTTATTTGTCTTATTTACAGCAAGATGTACTGTCTTTTCCAATTGAGGGCTGCTGCAGGCACACAGAGACTTGTTAATACAGGCGATTAATGCACTTGCCCTTCACCTCAGTTGACCTGGGTTTAAATCTGTTATTTTGTTACAAGTTAGAGGAGTTTATTGGCCTTTCTTTAGCCCCTAGCTGGTGCCTTTCCACCTCGTAAAACCACTTCACAATTTGGCATGAGTGCTGTACTCTGGTGTGAAAAGACCCAGGTTTGCAGCAGCAGGGAAGAGGCAAGTCCTGGCTGAGGGACATCTGGAAAGGGGCGTGGGGGCCTTTGTCCAGGGACTGGTTGTGTTGGACTGGTCTCACTTGGTTTTTCAGACCCCTGTTTGAAATCAGGGAGATCCTTCTTGTCTGCATAATGCAGCACTGGTTTCCATGCCTAGGCTGATCAGAAGTTGCAAGGTTTCATTTTCCATAGGACTAATATTAAAAAAAGAAGGATGGGGGAACATGAAGGAGTCAGTTACACTAGTGCTAAGTGGTACTATTTATATTTGTTTTGAGATTTGCTGACAATAAGGACAGAGTGGAACAGAATCTTAAATTCCTTGAAAAGGTTTTTATTTTCTACTGGGTATTCCCACTCCTTCAAGCCCCCTTCCTCCTTTCCTTTGCTTGCCATTATCAAGAGGTGATTTTCATCAACAGTTACAGGGGGAACATACAGAACAATGCAAGCTCCACAGAAATGCCTCCTCCACTCTACTTCAAGATCTGGCTAATTGGAAAATCATCTTGAATTGCTATTCCAAGATTTGGATGAAAAGGTGACAAATCACTGCAAGTTTGAAATGAGATCTATCCTGAGAAAAGAGAAGAAACTCAATTTTTTTTTTCCATAGAAAATGAATGTTTTAGAGGAAATTGGCATTTTCCAGAAGAAAGCCTTGGAAACTGAATTTGAGATTTGTATGTATCAACATAACACTCAGCATTTTGGGCAGTTATACAGAAAAATAAAATTTGATGAACATAAACCAGCCTGAAATTAAAAAAGATAAAAACACTTTCAGAGTTTCACAGGAAAGAAATAAAAATCAAGGAAAAAGTTGCTGCGGCCCAAATTTGCTATCACATTAACATTCAGGTTTGAGCATTAGAGAAGTGAAATTGAGATCTATCTGCTGAAATTTACTGTCTTTTTCCTTAGCTTCAAATTCAAACATTACCATAAGAGAAGCCAACCAGTTGTTAATTATTTCCAGAATGCATTCTTTTTCTCCAAGGTATGTGTTCCTAGAATTTCCCCAGATTTGTTTAGGTAAAGGACTAGTTTTTCACTGCAATTACTTTTTCTTTAATCTCTTTCAAAGGAAAGGCACTGGCATGCAAAGATTGGTTTTGCCTGCAGATTTCATCTTTGACTGATGTTTTGTGTTGTAGGATGTGGTAGGCATCCACTGAAGATCAGCACACTGGTTTCAGATGTGCTTTCCTTTTTGTTGCTGGTTACCAACATTTTTTTTTTCTGTAATGCCATTGCCCCTACAGCCATGTGGAAAGAGACAGTGAGAATCTGCTTCCAGGGTAGTGTCAGCCAGATTAAAGTAAAGAGCTTTTCTTGTGTTAAATTAACCTGCTAGCATTTGTATAGGAATGAAGAGGAGCTCTGCAGTGTGGGCAGCTACTGGCAGAGGGATGGTAGCAACCAGATGAAGGGGGACCTTTTAAAAGCAGTTTCTTCAACAAGCAATTGACCACTACTTGTAAAGATTTTCAGTGTTTATACCTAGAAGTTGCTTCCATGAATTATAGTGTTTAATGTGTCGTCAAATTGCAGTGCTTCCTTGGGTGGTAGGGCTCAGGATACATCACAGGGCCCTGGGTTTTCCAATTAAACGTGCAGTGAATTAAGGAGTTTACATTTCTTGAGAATGAACAGATGAGTAGATGAGCCTTCTTATGAACTACTCTAGTAAAAGAAAAACCCCAAACCACCCAGACTGTATTAATAGCAGATTCTATTTTGTAAACTTCATTAAACTTCTGATCCCATTGACCTACCCACTTTAGTGATTGGACAGAAAGACAAGAACACTCTTGTTAAACCAGAGGCTGCTCATCACATTCCCAGTAGTCTCAACATGGAAGCAAAGCATCTTATCTGGGAAAGTGTGGGTGAGGATGGAGGTATGAGAATTGGTGGGGCTTGTTTTGAAGCTGGGCGGTCTCTCAGTCACAGCCACAGTCTCAGTCCCAGCTCACAATCTTCACTTCTGTAGGGAGAAGTTTGGAATCTCAGATGAGATTCTAGGCCTTTAGTTTGGTGACTGAAACTTAATAACTTGTAAGCCCCAAACACCAGTGCCTGGCGGTACTGTGTGTTGGCATTGGCCTGAAACCTTGCAGATGAGCTAAAAATGGTTGTTTTAATATAAAAATGCTGAAGACTTCTCATGAACTAAAGGATGTTAATTTAAAAAACAGTAACAACCTTGTTGATCTGTCAAAAGCACATTAAAACTGGTGCTTTTCAGTTTCTGATGGAATATGTTCCTTGGGCCAGATCCTCAGGTGCCGCAAACAGTTGTGCCGAAGTCAAACAAGCAATGGTAGTTTGCAACAGCTGAAACTTTGGGTGCCTGTTGGTGTGTACGTGTGTTGTATGTGGCCTGGATACTTACTGTGGGGCTGGATTGCATGCAGGAGATCTGATGGTAGTGTGCCAAATGGAGAAAGAAAATTCTCTTTCCATGGAGTGCTATCAAAATCCTGCTTTTTTACTTTGAATCATCAGGGCTCTAGCTTTCAGGCTTGCAATTGTTTAAAGATGTAATAAATATTTCTGATATTCTGTTAAATGCAGTCTGCTTTGATTACCAAACCTAGCTTGAGTATTGCACTCTGGGGGGTAATGATAATATTGATTTACCTATGTATAGGGTGTAGTATATCAGTATTATCAGGCATGACTTTATTTTAGTAGAAACTTTACAATACAAATCTAATCTGATAGTTTTATATGATCTCTGGCTCTGGATGTTGGAAATAGGTTGCAGCTTGTGTTGTAATGGTTTTGTTTAACACAGCACATGGCTTTTCAAAAGCATTTGAGGGGTAACCTTTGCTCAGGATTTTGTTCTTACCCACAAATGGCCATTTTAATGATGACTCACAAGAAACTGTTTGAAATGTTTCAGAAACCTCTTGCCCTAACTTTGATATTCTTGTTTGAAGGTCAGCCTTTTAGAGGCAGTGAGCTGTGTTGCACTGTCTGAAGGATTCTGGAGAGAAACTTGCTTCTGAACAGGATTCAGAGTGGCTTAGGAGAAGAAAATATCTTCTCTTACCTGCTGCCTGTTGAGAACTGACCCTGCTGCAATTCATTTCTTGCTGCTCCTAATATACCCTCAAGGGAGACGAAGCCTTTGCTACAAGCCCGTCAGCAGAAAGTGGATCCACAGGGAACTTGGTTACATGGTACAGTCTGGGGCCCAGTTTAACTTTGCTTCATCTTTCTAGCAATCCCAGAACTCTTCAAAAATGTGGGTGGAGATCTATTACACATGCTTACTATGGTTACTCGCCATGAAAAACAGTATGAACGGCCAACACAGGCTCCAGGTGGTGGATCAGCATTAATCATAATAGACTCAGGGCAGAGGACTGGCAAGATACCATGAGAAATGGTAGTACATCCATCCCCTTGAATTCCATTTCCTCCCACAGGGGATAGGGATATGGAGGTAAGTGCCAGTGCCTGCATCTTCTGTTTCCAGCTATCATAAACCATGATCTGCTATGTGTTCATGTCCTTTTGTCTGCAGGAAAAGGGTGCATGACGCAACTCTCTGGTACAGTAGAGTTAGGAATCTGGGGATTTTGACAGCTTTCACAAAAAAATAATAAGGATCGAAGTCTGTCCTTCAAATTCATTTGGGTTTAATAGCAACAGCTTTTAGCAGTATTGCATGTTTGTCAGTACACTTGGCTAAAAAGCCATCTGGGTGATGAGCCAGAAAGCTCCATCTTTCTCCTCTTTCCTCTCCTCCTCTCTCATCTGTTACATATATATTTCTGCTCATCTAAACCTGCAAGGGAAATAGTGTGGATATGGAAGAGAAGCAGGAGTGTTCAATGTGTTTGCAGCACGCTCAGAGCAGGCCTGTTGAGTGAGATACAAGTGGTGAACCAACTAGCAGGAGAAGAAGTTCGGGCTTGTGGTTGGCCTTGCGGCCAAGCTCTTTAGCTGGCAGAGCAGCTGCAGAGGCAGCCAGGGCTGAGCTGGCTGTGAGGAGATGGGGAAGTACACGGGCTCTGGTCAGTGCCCAGCCCTCCCCCTTCCCTCAGTGCAGAGTTGTGTAGGGAGCTCTTTTGCTCAGAGGATGTTAGGACACAAGTGATGCCTCCACTGAACCACAGAGAGGAACAGCTACTGGAGTTGCTGAAATAGGGACTGTTAGATGCTGTGAGAGCTTACTGCACTTCTGGAGCATTTTCTGTACCCCATCCTCTTTCGCTGGAGGGCTGTCTCTCTTTCTGCATCTTACCACTCCCCACAGTGATTTCACTTCATTTTTGCTCCTTGTCTCTTCTGGTTTATCTTCATCTCTCCTGACCTATTTCTTCTTAAATCTTTCCTCATCAGTCATTTGTTTGTTTTGGTTCCACACCCCCCACTTTATCTAAAGCCTGCACAATTTGCTGGCTGTGGTACTGCCTTTTCTCCAGCCTTTCCTCAATTTTTTGTTTTGGCTGTGAGACCTCCAGGCAGGGCCTGCCTGCAGCTCTGTGTGCACAGAGCCTGGCGAGAGTGAAGGCACTACCCTTGCCGTAGTTCTTAGGCACTGATGTCGTAAGCAGAATTAACAGCAATTTGAGTGGATGCAATTGCCGGTGTGAGCACAGACGTACAATGCAACTGTGGGAAAGTTAAGTCTCATAGTGTCTGATCACTACCTGTAAAATAATATTTTTCTTCTAGTCTTTAAATAAGAATACATGGTTAAAACTAAATTGTATTTTTAAATCTCTTTCATCATGAATAATCTTCGTCATGGTTAGCAAGAAAAATTAGGTATCCAGTTTTTGAATAGTATATTTTAGGCTTACCTATCTGCTTCTCAGAAGTTACATGATTCTGCAGTGTGATGTACTGATTTGTCACTCATGCATCCACATCTGTACACAAACACATTCCCTTTTCAGTTCTGTTGCTGCTTCTCCTTTGGAGGATCCCACTGGAAAATAGCAAGAAATAGGCATCTGGGAAAAAACTGTTGCAAGTTTAATATCCTCCCACCAACTTGTGTCTTTTGTACCTGCACAGGGAGGGAAAGAATTGCAATGGCAACACATGGATATGCAGACATTTACATAGCTAGCACACTTCTAAACCAGAAACAAGGCAATGGTCACAGCTTGTTGCTATTATATGAGCCCACTCATACAGTAGTACAGTTTTACAGCTCATAGAGAAGTGCAATGAGAGTACTGCAGTGTATGATATAATCACACTTGCATAGCTCAAGGAAATATAATATGTCTTATTAATTATGGATCACAAATATATTTTGGGATCCTCTGATTAAAAGCAGTATTGAGATATAATGCATTTCAACAGCACTGTGCTAATTTGCATGGTTGACTGGAAGACCTTTTGCGGTCAAATTAATTTCGCTATTTATTAAGTTTACATATCCAGCACAGCAAGCCTCATGCATCACAAATTGCAATTCTTCAGTGTATTTTTACAACAGTATTATCTATTTTAATTATTTACAGTGCTTAATGACTTCCTAGTTATTCTCAGTAGCATCTGTTTTAAGAAAACCAGTGAAATCTTATTCATAGCGGCTGAAAGGGGTCAAGCATGTGGGAATGTTGGGTGGAGATGAAGTTAGAGGTCCCTTTCTTCTCTCACCTGCACACTGGCTGCTTGCCACTGCTGTCTAACTCAGCCTATTGTCTCTTCTCAGAAGTACTGGAAAAGCCCCTGAAACCAGCATTGTGGCTTAATTAGGGACTATTTAAAAGAGAGAGATGTTCCTGTTTGTATTGCATGGTGTGCAGAAGTGTGACTCGTTCTGTGCGCTTGTTGCTAAATTCTTGATAGTGGCCAAATAATAGATGAAAAGATGTTTTCTCTGTAAAGCAGGGTTTACAAGTTTGGAAACAAGGTCACCTTAAACTAAAAGCAAAGATCTTTAGTGTTTGACAGAAGGTAAATTTGCTCAAATGAGACAGATAAGGTTTCAGATGACACAGGTTTCAAATATCAAATTGTCAAGCAGATGTTAGTATAGAACATGCTTGCTGATAAATGAAAAAAATACCTTACAAACAAGCAACTTGGTGAACAAGAAAGTCTCCTAAGCATTTTGATATGACTGTCTCATGCTGGTGAAGGGCCTAGTCCTGGGAGGAACAGCTGTGGGAACTAGGGTTGTTTAGTCTGGAGAAAAGGAGGCTCAGGGGAGCCCTTATCACACTCTACAAATATCTGAAAGGAGGTTGTAGTGAGGTGGGAGTTGGTCTCTTCTCCCAAGTAACAAGTGATAGGACAAGAGGAAATGGCCTCAAGTTGCACCAGGGGATGTTTAGATTGGCTGTTAGGAAAAATTTCTTCACCAAATGGATTGTTAAGCATTGGAACAGGCTACCCAGGAAGTGGCTGAGTCACCATCCCTGGTGGTATTTAGAAGATGTGTAAATGTGGCACTTAGGGACATAATTTAGTGATGGACTTGGTAGTGTTGCATTTGTAGTTGGATTTGGTGATCTTAAAGGTCTTTTCCAACCTAAGTGATTCTCTGATTTTGTGTAGTTCCTCTTTCTTGGCCTGATGGATCTGAAATCCTCACCCTCAAGATTATCAGGAGACCATCTGGATTTCCTTTGAGACCAGCACATGGGATCTTTTTTTTTTCTGCCCAGCAGTGCAGCATCTCATCACTCCCTCTCACCAACAATCCTGGCAGTCCTGGATTTTGCATCTCTTGCTATTCCAGGCAGCGCAGGCATATATGCTTTGCACATGTGCCAAAGCCAATAGTTTTTGCTGTTTCCAGCATGTTGGTGGTTGACTTAATTTTCTCTCTGTTTAACACTTCACTGGCGTTTGGCGCTGAGAGCTTGTTGTACAGACCGCATCTCCTAGTACAGAGCAGGTAGCACGGGCTGTTTAACCTGTCCTTCCTCATGCTGGACAGACATCTCTTTTCTGGATGGGAATTCTTACCCTCTTCTGCTTTAATCAAGGCTCTGTGCTGATATATTACTCCTGCTTCCACCCACAGGGAAGTTGGTGCTTCCCTTGCCATTGGGCTCAGCTTGGTGGTTGGTTGCCTTGTGGCTATTGCTTGTCCTGAAGTCTAGTTATCTTGACAAAAACCAAATGCATATATAAAACAGAAAATAGACCATGCATGTCCACACTAATAATTTCAAACATCAGGCTTACCTAGGCCCTAAATCAAGTTAGGTCCAATCCTAGTCAAGTTGTTAGGAGACCATACACAGTCTATTAATGTTGCTGGCTATGTGGGTTCTCCTCTTTCTCCACCAAGAGACCATCCAAGTGGCTCTCACAGATAGTCTGTGGCCACTGAGCCTCTCCTGTAAAGATCAGAATCACAGAGTGGGTTGTATTGGAAGGGACCACAGTGGGTCATCAAGTCCAGCCTCCCTGCTAAACTTGTGCCACCCTAGAGCACATTGCACAGAATTGCATCCAGAGAGTTCTTGAATATCACCAGTGAGGGAGACTCCACAAACTCTCTGGAAACCTGTTCTAGTGCTCAGTCACCTGCACATTGAAGAAGTTCTTCCTCATATTGAGGGGGAATTTCCTGTACATCAGTTTCTGCCCATTGCCTCTTGTCCTGTTGCTAAGAAGAGCCTGGTCCATCTTCTTGGCACCCTCCCTTCAAATACTTATAGCATTTGGTGGAGTCTCCACTCAGTCACCTCTTCTTGTGGTTGAACAGGCCCAGCTCCCTCAGCCTTTCCTCATAAGGGAGATGCTCCAGTCCTTTAATCATGTTCATTGCCCTCTGCTGGACCTGCTCCAAGTGCTCCATGTCTCTCTTGTACTGAGAAGCTCAGAACTGGACACAGCACTCCAGGTGTGGCCTCACCAGGGCCGAGTAGAAGGCAGGATCATTTCCCTCGACCTGCTGGCATTGCTCTTCCTAATGCCCCTCGGGACACTACTGGCCTTCTTGGCTACAAGGACACATGTCATGGACAGCTTGTTGTTCACCAGCACTCCCAGGTCCTTCTCCACAGAGCTGCTTCCCAGCAGGTCATCCCAGCCTGTACCAGTGCCTGGGGTTATTCCTCCCCAGGTGCAGGACCCTGCATTTGCCTTTGTTAATTTCAAACTGTTCCTCTCTGCCCATCTCTCCAACCTGTTGAGGTCCCTCTGAAGGGCTGCAGAGCCCTCTGGGGTATTGCCACTCCTCCCAGCCTTGTGTCATCAGGGAACTTGCTGAGGAGACCTCTGCCCCTTCATCCAGGTCATTGATGAGTAAGTCGAACAATACTGGGCCCAGTATTTAACTTTGTCAGATACCACTAGTCTCAGGAGACTTGAGAGAGATCTGTAAGACTAGGAACAGTTCTAAACAAGGTATATGAGTGTGCTTGTGATAGAGCTTAAGCATGCCATGCAGTCTGAACCTCAGCCTATTTTGGGGGGCACTGCAGAAAAGCTGGGATTTTCAAATTAAACTCAAGTCCAGCATAGCTCTACTTTTGCATCCCAGATTAACCTGCTGCAGCTCTCACCTTCTTTCTTGTTAGCACAACTGTTTATATTTTGGGTGTATGAAGGGGAACAGCCAGTATCTTGTTTTACTGTAGTGTGAGGAAAATCTATTTAAGTGTCTGAGGAAGGAACTGCTGGTTGCAGGTGTTCATGAGAGATGTGTTCCTCTTCGCCCCTGCGCCCCTGGAGGGGAATTCAGCAAAAAGGACCTGCATGTGGATCACAGTCCCTGACTTCCCCAAAGCTATATAAACATAGCACAGACGCTGGTGGGCCCTGGTGTGCTGAGGATGTGTCCCCTGGTAGAAAAGAAAAGAGGCTTAGATGATGTGCTCTGTTTATGTATGTTAACCTGTGAAATTTTTACCCTTTTTCTTCATACATAGTTTGTGCTGGATGTTTGTGATTCACATCTAAGGATTCTTTCAATTTATGACTTGTTTACTGAAATTTTCAAGACAATGAGCAGCAAATAATAATAGGCGAATAATGAATGTATAACAGGTAGTAGTCCAGCATGCTTATCACCTACAGACTGCTGGCATCTTGCTGGCTGTAATCTGTCCTCTTTAACTCTGACCTGGTAAAACCCTTGAACACATTTAGAAATGTATGAATAATTAACTAAAAATACCTATTGTTGCTTTCTTGAAATTAGACATGTCACTAGTTCCCTGTGCAGATGATGTGTTTACTCTCATGCTTATGAGCAATGCATCAGGCATCACTCTTTCACATACTCACAGAAATGCTTTATCGCTGGTGAAATATGTCACCTTCTTCCTTGAGCTGAATGTTTCATTCCTCTTGCTCACAGATCTAATACCACAGTGAATTAAATGTTTTGATGAATCAGGACTGAAATCTACAGTGAATATGATTGCTTAAAAATAATTCCACCAGACGTAGTTTGGAGATGTCATTTTTTGTGGGCACGTATGCTCAATGTATGGGTATATAAAGCAGCGTGTGGGAATGCGATGCTATTTAACTCGTAAATGGAGAGCAGAACTTTATTGGTCACAGTCAATATTTGTTCAGGGAAAAGGAGTGTAGGTGAGAGCAATCCATATGAAAAGAAAGCAGGTTAGTACTCAGAACACTGAAAATATTGTTCAAGGACAGTTTATCCTTGTGGAAAATATGACCCCCTGTTAAGCTGCTGAGTCTGTTTGCAGATCTTTTCAAAAGAGAGTCCTTGCATTTGCCATTTTAGTTTGTTTTGGCTGTTGGTGTCCAAACTACATTCCTAGCAAATTGCATGAAGTGCTTATTCCATTATTTCTATTGTTATGTTTCTCAATAGAATGTGGTTATCTTTAGCTAGTGTCATGCTTTAGTACATTAGCACTGAAATGCACTGATATTGCAAAGAGAGTGTGAGGCAGCTGACATTGAACCTTGTACCTTGTACCTTGCCTCTGAAGATTCCTAAACCAGAGGTTGCTTTCAGCTTAAAATGAAGAAAGAATATTTGCATTTCTTTATAACCTGGTCGTCTCCCCTTGTGAAACTTTGACCTGCGCCTGTTCATATATGTTCTGCTCAAACTCTGTCCAGGTGCTGGGATGTGCTTGATTGGTCCTAACTGGTTTTTGGATGAGAGGTGCTCTAATCTGCTCTGAATTTTTATTTTGCATGGCTTCAGTTTTCACATAATGAGCCAGTTTTATCTGTCATGTGCACAGTTCTGCTTTCTTTACGTCCCAGTTCATAATTTTGTTACATGCCTTTTGTCCATAGAAAATAAAGGAATCACGGAACTGAAATTGAATTAGACTCAAAACGTGCTTGAGTTTCCTGTTTTTCTTGTATTAAAATACTTTTTTTATTGAGACCCATCATGCGGCAGTTTCCTAACCACAACCACAGGGACTGCAAGAACACACTGAGTTCTGCCACACAGCACAGGGAAAGGGGCAGACCTGGAAGTGGGCTGGGGATGTGCTGGGCAGAGCAGTGTGGGGGGGACGCTGTCCTGCTGCACTGGCAGCTGCCCTGCTGCTGCTGGACAAACGAGTTATTTTTGTCCTGGACACTGGCAATGACTAGGTTTGTGGTTCACCCCTTGTCCAAGTCAGATGTCATCTTTCTCTTTCATCCTCCTTCCCTGCTGTTTTTTCTGCTGCCCATTCTTTTCTCTCATCTCATCTTTTTTTTCCTATGCTGTTCCACTCCTCCTTCTTTCACTCTGTCCTCATTTTTTCTCCTTTGTTAGCCAAACAGACCTACTGAAATATAAAGCCTGACCTCTCTTAAAGAGGGAGGATGTCCTTTCTCTTTTTAAATTATGCACCTGTCTAGATGTTTTTGTCATGTAATTGCTATAGTCACTATTGGGAACACAGATAGCCCCTTTAAGACAACCACTAAAAGCCTTTTGATTTAAAATTATGTTTTCAGTTTTGTGGCCTTTCTGTGCTTCTGGTAGTATCTTTCTGCAAAGCTTAAGTGGAGAGACAAAAGAAAGCAATGCAAGACCTGCCTCCAGCAATATTTCCACAGCCCTGTTACTGGGGAGGGCTGCTCACACTGCAGTCACTGCTAGTAGAGCTCGTCGCTGAGTACAAAATACATTCAAAAGTTACTTTATTATAAGATTAACAGCTCTATCGTGAAAACCAGCAACATTCCCAGGCTTGTGGGAATCAATTCTACTGCATTCTAGCCCAGGATGTCCTTTTGACACTTTTTTTTTTCCTGTGGAAACACTCATAAATTTGGCCATGGTACTTGGAGATGAGTTAGACCCTTTTGATTACAGCCCTTTTGAATCCACCCTCTCTCCTTCCTTTGTTCCAAGAAGGAGGTGCTCTGTCTCTTGAGTCTTATGTCCCTTAGTAAACTAAGGGATATTTTAGATATCTTACTGTTTGTTTTGGATTAAGTGGTGCTGTTTAGGGAGTAATGTTCTTTTTGGTGTGAATGGGAGCAGTGGAATTTGTAGTTCCTGTGACAAGAAAAAAGATATTTTCACAATAGATAAAGAAGCAATTTTTTTTTATATGTAGGAGAGAGAGGCATGGTATAAGATCAGAATTTTGGAAACCTCCCAGTTTAAGGGAGCTGTGATTTGGGCATTGATAAAAACCCCTATTCTTAATGGTAAAAAACCCCAGAAATGTGAATATGTTAAATTTGCGGTGATTTTACTTGTATGGACAAATTATTTAAAGCAGATTAATCAGATCCTTAATTTAGACACTAATTTGATGATCTGCCCAACAATGAAAAAAAGACTGTTGACTATCCATTATCTCACACAGAAGACAAACACAGTGTTATTGAAATGACTTACATACTTTCTGAAGTAAAATATTAATGCACGCATGCCTGTCCTAAGTTTCAGCCCATCACTAAAGCTCTGTGGTCTTCTTACATTAACATTTTGGTCTATTTTACTATGCATAGCAAAATAAAACTATGTTACACAATTAGACAAAACACCCTTGTTGTGATGAATAGTCACTTTCTGAAGGTACTGAATGCAACCTTTAATTAGTATTTCATCTGTGGCCAGGGGTCGTACCTTGAATAAGCCCTAATAATATTGCCAGCTTCCAGTTTTCTTAGACATGTAGTTTTGAGTCTATTTGCTTGTTTGCGGTCATGTCTAAAATTAACTATTTGAGTTATAAACCTAAGAAAACAAAGAGGAGTATAATCTCATAATGGCACACAGAAGTGGGGCCTGCACCAGATATTTCAATGTGCTCTCTCTCCTTATTATATTTACACCATGTCTTCCTTATTTGCTTTTAATATGGGCCATCAGTTTTCTCCTTAAAAGCCTCAGTCTGAAGGCTATGCGTGTCGACCGTACCTGCTGTTATGGGGGTCTTTTCTACCAGCACTGTTTTCCTCTGCTGTCAGATCTCCCCCACCTACCCATTCCTCCTGCTTAAGGCCTGTTTGACACTGTTGTAATGATTCCCCTTGGGAGATGTACAATTGGATTTCTAAGTTCCTGCACGGCTCCTGCTTTTTAATGTTTGCTCCTGAGTCAGCACTGTATGCACAACTGGCTGGGATAGAGTAAAAATTTGAATAAATATCTGTTCTGTTTTCTGGATTGTATTGCTGTTTGGTTGCAGAGAAGAAATGTGCCTCTGAAATGCTTCAGGAATCTTACATTCTCACATACAATTAGGTTGTAATATTTTGGATGCCTATCTTTCTATTTCCTAATCTTAGTAGTTCCTAATGATTTTTGTTAGAAGTAGCCTGATTTTCACCAAAGCTTTATCGTTAAATACAATGGATGATGGATTTTTTTATCACGCAGCAGCACCCTTGATGGACAGTACAGGCTCTGCTCCAAGTTACATTTGGTCATAAAATATGTGGCAGTGTGAGACTAAACTTGTATGCTGTTAGAACAATGATCTCATAGCTAGACACTGGGGTAAAATTAGCTTTGGTCAAATTTACATTTTAGAGCAAAGATGAATGCTTGTCCCCTGTGTCCTAAGAAAGGGAAGGTTATTTCAGGGAATCTCAGGATTCCTCAAATGCTTCTGGAGTTCAGAATCAAATTATTGCTTTCCTATAAACAGTCTGGGTGTTAATGTTTTTTCTGCTTCAGCCAGCCATGATGGGTTCAGCTCTTCTGTACACACAGGCTTGTATCCTTACATGTTGATAATTCTCATTTTGTCATATACTGTGGCAGAGAGTGATGCAATCTATCAGAACCTCTGAGCAATTATCTTCTTTTGGGCTGCATATCCTTAGTAGTCTGGGTAGCAATTACCCAATCTGAATATTTGGCAACTAGTTTGTAATTCCTGTGGAGAAAGCATATGCAAGCCTGGCTCTGACCTGATTAACTTTCTTAGTTCCATGACTTTACCATGCAGTACTGAACACCTAAGGGGAACTAGCATGTTCCCAGGTACTTGTGTCCTGAACAACATCAGTGAATGCTAATCACCCCTTCTGGATTTGGTGCTCCCTTTCATCTTGGGCTGGCTACATCCCAGGTGGGTGCAGCTTCTGGCAGCATGCCCTACAACGTGGGTGTTGCTCTCAGAACAGAAGCAGAGGACTGCCAGATGTCCAGTGTCACCTGCCTGAAGGAAATTTTCCTTCCAAATCTCTGGGTGGATTGTTTCACCAGGTGACTGTGCTTGTTGTTGTGGTCTGCTGATGTGACCATGTGACAAAAGGCACTGCTGGCTTCCGTGTTCAAGGGAAGTGGAATTTAACTTGCTCAGTTGTATTTTGCAGCTGCAAAGAAGGAAAAAAATAGAAGTAAGAGTACAGTACAGGATGGACTAACATATGTCTTATTTCCTGCATTCTGGCAGCACTCTTAGGGAGGAGGGACATAGCACCCTGGCAGTGACTATGGCCCAAATCCTCATGAGTTCAAGAGCTGCAGTCAGGAGTGTACAGGAAGCTCAAATATTAGGATCATTTTAATCCTTAGGTGACTAAGAACCTTGCGTACAGAAGGCTGTTCAGTTCATAGTAAATCATGTTCATTTAATGATGTTCCCTTTTCCTGCTTTTTAGGGGTTGTTGTAGATGGTCTTATAGTTACCTAACTATTTCTCAGCTTTTTTGGACAAGCTTATCCTGTGCTCGCTTGCATGCTGCCAGACTTAAGTGAGATAGAAACATTGCTTGAGGACTAATTTCCTGCAACATCACCTTCTCATTCAAGGCTCCAGACTTTTCACACAAAAATATATTCAATGTCACTGATATGAAAGGGTCTGGGATGGTTCAGTGTGTTCCTTTCCTCAGCCAACCACATCTGTCTGTTGTGTTCAATAGAAGGAGTAGTTGTTCTTGACTCATCAAAAGGAATAGCTTATGTTATTTTGAGCTGGGTTGTCAAAGATGGCCCTTGACAAGACTTGAACTCATTCTCCCTGTGCTTAGTGGGGTGGTTTAACTGCTCATCTCCAGACAATAAATCTGGTAGTCAGAGGCACAACAAGGAGGTACAAGGAAGTTCTTTTAATCTTCACGAAACTTCATGGGTGAGGTCAAGTTCTTACCCTATGATTCACCAGCAGATTTCATCAGGTTTAAGAGGTGAACATCAGCTCCCTCGTACTGCTTTGTCAGTTCCCACATATCAGCATTCCTCTCCATCATGGCATAAGGGAAATGGATGTGACTCACACTTGACAGGTTTCAGGTAAAGCGGACATCAGAACATAAGAGACGTTGAAGGTTGTGACAGTGCTACAAGTGGTGGGTCAGTTCTCTCCTTAGGGAATGTGCTTAACTCCCTCAGACTATTCCAGAAAAGATCAAAAAAGAACAAAAAAAGAAAGATAGTGAGGGAAGGAAAAGGTGCTCCTATTTCTTGTGGCATTACTACACAAAGCTGAGCTGCCAGTTTAGTTAAGATCTGCAGAGAGATTGTGGTTAGTACTGGTGGTTGACTGGGTGCCACTGCATTCCTTGCAGTGGGACTCAGGCCAACACCATTACACCATCAACTCTGAAGGGATCACCAGTAGCACAGATTGCCAACAGGACAGGAAAATACAGCAGAATTTTTGATACCTAGAAAAGGTGAGCTTTACTGACAGTCTAGCTGTTCTCTCCACCACCATGACCATCCCGGAAATATTTAAGTGTCAGCATGCCTGTTTGCAGTCTTTTCAGCCTGTAATAGAAAAGTTGCTGTCAAAAGTAGAGAATGTAAATATTTGTGAACTTTTATAGTTTGGCATTTTTTTCTTTTTGTTTTTAAACTATAAATTCCCTCACTTCCTTTCTTCCTTGTTTTTAGCAATAGGCTGTGGGTCATCAGTATCAATAATTCAGATCTCTCTCATGACACACCTAAACTAAATTGTCAATAGGAGGTGTTGTAGGAGATTCACACATCATTCCAGCAACTGTAATATCTGTTGGGAAATGCAAAAACACCAGGTGCATAGCTGCTGGATAGTGTTTCCATTTACTTTACCTGGGGCTTTTCTGTAACATACAGCAATGTACGTCACATGCAGAAAAAAAAGTAGGTGGAAGGTTCTTTCCAAACCACATTGACTGAAAGAATGTATGTGTAAGGTAAGCTGTCTGCTGACATGCTCATGTGTTCTGCAGAGGAAAGGGTTACCTTGTCAAGGAAGTCTTCCTGGTGCAGGTGTGCATCCTAGCAGATTCATTCAGAGACTGAGAGACGAGAATGAGCCCTCCCTCAACTGACATGTACAAACAGCATTTTACCCATTTGTCTCCTAGGGCATTTGCTAGCTGTCTTGTTAATCTTTTACTCCAACTCAGACATATGTATTGATGGGAAAACAAACCATAGACCACAGACCCCCTGCCTTGCATTCCTCACCTCCTCAAAATAACACTCACCATAGAAGCATGCAGACAGCACCCACAGCTCAGTGGGTTTGTAGCTGCATTTCCTTGCACTTCTAAAGCACCTCTTCCACTACTGTACTCATAAGCTCTTCTTTTTACTAATTATTTATACTGTTGAGTAACTACCTATGCCCTGCAGTCCATCACATCCCCTTCCTCATTTGCATTTTGCAGGTATATGATTCCTTCTGTACCTCTGACTTAAAGGTGGCTGAGAAACTGGGACTGGAATCTCTTCGTTTTAACACTAGGTCACAGTGTGCTCCATGCACCTCTTGCCGACCTTCTGGAGGCTTTAAAAGCACCATTAATTTTACTTTCTTCTAATAGAGCAACAAAAATTTAGGATCCAATCCTCAGCTGGTTGAATTGTTTTTAACTTTATTAAGAGGGCATAGGAAACTTGTGAGCCAGATCCAGTAGCAGAGTAGAGAAAGGGAGAAAGGGAAGTAATTTCAGGAACAGAAATATCTGTAAAGTTTAATCTTCAGTTATCTTGCTACTGTCTTCATCATCATCTGGTCCCAAAAGACTTTGTGAGCTAAACAGTCAGGTTAGCTCAGTACTGAAATAAAAGAGCCTGGAGGTGTTGTCTTGGTGGTGTGAAATAGTGACCTATCTTACCCAAGCAAGCAGATTCTTTTGCCTCTTGCATCATTGCATTCTCTGAGACTTTCTTGCATGTTTGCCTTCAAGCTTGCCAGGCTGATTGGTTGGGATTAGTGGCAGAGGTTTTCCAATGTTAATTTTATTTTTAATAGCATTTATTTTCTCCAACAAAGCTATGCATACTCACATGTTGCATCTCATTTTAAGTGAGCTCAGAATTTCTTTAAATAGTAATGATTTGAAAAGGACAACACCCTCAAATTCCTGTAAGAATATTGTTTATAAATATTTGTATTTTGCATCTCTGTAAATGAGAATTACCAAAGCAGAACAAGGATTTCTTTTCAGTTCTCTTTAATCTTAGAGCTATGCTTTGTACTGTATGACATGGAATTGACCTTCATGGGACTGGATCCAGTCAGAATTCATATCTCACTCAAATACACATTTGTACATTGTTTAGGGTGTTTGGTCAGGAAGTTTTAGCCTTTCTGTTTCAAATATGAAATATTTCTAGTGTTTAGTCTCAGTAAAATCCACAGAAACTCCAGTAGGCTCTGTAATAATTTCTTCAAGTGAGAATGTACCCTTCAATAGGAATTTAGGTTTGATACAGTGGTAGAACTTGTCCTCTCCATTTAATTTTTTCCTAAATATTTTTGTTTTTAGCTTCTAGGTTCCCATTGCAAAAAAATTCACAAAAAACTTTTTGTAGCACCTAGCACAAGGACACTGGGATCATAGCTTGTTTTGTAATACAAATCACCACTTAAAAGTAAAATAAGAAATAAGCTGTACAGAGTATTGACTCCTTCAAGAGGTAGTCAGAGGTTTGTAATAGCTGGTTCAGTTGACAGCCCAGGAAAGGGAAGTTCTGGAAGCCAGTGTTGGGGATAATGGTGTGACCTTTGCTGCTAGAGCCTTCAAAACTGAAGTAAAAGCAAGTGCTTCCCTCTGTAATTCAGTTGTCAGTCCTGCACCATCCTTAGTCCTGATGTGGAGGTCTGTCACAAAGCCAACTCCTGCTGAGCTGGTAGCAGTATTTGGGAACTAGTAGGAAATAGCCGTTGTACTTGGAGACAAACAGGTAAATTATGAAGTTGTTATTATTATAGATATAACAACAAGTCTGTAATAATCTGGGACAGATCTGAGTTTATAAACCCATCCTGAAAATTACATCAGTCCGTCTTTAACCCTGGGTTCACTGAAGACATTGAAGTTCAACATGTAGGTTAAAGTGAAAAATGCATTCAGTGTTGGCTTTTGCATAGACTAATTTGTTGGCTGGAAAGCAGTAAAGCTAGAGAGAAGGCTGAAAAGCTAGTGAAAGTGCTGTGGCAACTCACTGGAAATTTCTAAGTCCCTGGTGGAGAGACTACATCCAATTGCTGTTACTTCTCATACACTTAGATCAATGGGTAATTCTTCGGGGAGTGGCATCATTGTTTTGTTCTGAATTGTTTTCGTGGTTGGTCCGTGACCATGCCTCCTGGGCTGAAAGATATTACAATAGAGATGGATCCTCTCCACCTTTGCAAGTGAATTGAGAAGGCCAGGTCTGGCTGCTGTGCCTTGGGTGAGCTGTGGGAGCAACTCCCATGCCTACCTCCCTGTTATCCTGCTTACGAGGGTGCTGGAATGCAAAGGAGATGAAATGCCAGAGCATCTGCCAGCCTGTCCTGCCTGGCTGAGTTTCATTGTTCTTTAAATTTCATCCAGTATTTCATTCAGGGAACAGTAACGCAAAACTCAGCATCCTAGATGATTTCTTGCTCTCTTTCTTGGCCTCCATGCCCTTGCTGGGGTCAGTATCCTCCAGATATCCACAGCCGATCACGCTCTCCTGCCTTCCCTCTCTGTTCCCCCAGCAGCTTGCTGTCCTTCAGCCAGGTTACACATATTTTTTCAATCCCGGTTGTTCATGGTCTCTGAGCACAAGGCTTAGTGGAGTGCTGTGCTGCCAGTGCTGTGAGACGCCCCAAAGGGAGCCTGGCTGTGGCTCTGCTGTTTTCACACCTCTGCACAGATGGACCCAGCTCCCCTCCCCGGCGCCCCTGCGGGCGCCCTGCCCACCCTTGGCCTCTGCTGTCAGAATGACTTTGGCAACTGCCACTGCTGGATTGCATCACCGTGCATGGCTCCCAGGTGGCTGCAGCTTTCAAACTCGCCTATCAGCCTCTCTATCTGCTATTAGCTTCTTATCTTGCCTGTCTATCCGGGGTATTGACTTCTGGGCTGCTTTTGCAGTTTTAATTGCAGTTTGGGCACGGCAGCACTGGGATGTAGGTGCTAGGTCAGCAAACAAATCCCGTGGTTGTTCAGGCTTGGACCACACTTCCACGGCACTGCTGCAGGAAATGGAGGTTCAGCAGGCTGAAGAGCACGGGAAGTAAAGCAAGTGCAGCATCTACTCGCGTGCCTCAGAAACTGCTCAGGGAAGGGAGCACCACTGCGAGCAGGCACCAGCGCGGAGACGCCAGCTTCCCCCCCGTGATTTATACGGGGTTTATAGTGGGGTGGGGCCAAATAGGGCCGGTAGGAAGCAGCTCATAGAGTTATGTGGGATTAGTGAGGAGTAGACAGAGGCAACGCAGGACCGGGCAGGGGGCCTGCTCGTGGGACGGCTCAGCCACAGAGGCAGCTGGCACCGGAGTGCTGATAAGGAGGAGAAACAGATGGCCATGCAAGCCCTTACACATGCCTTCCTGGTAGGCCTGCTGAAGGCTGGTCCACATCCCTTATTCCCCAAACAAAAATACATCTTTTCCTTTCCCTTGTTTGAAGATTTCATGTGGCTCTTTAAAGTTTGCTGCCATAAACATGCTCTTGAAGTCTTAGCCCAGTATGTTGCTGCCACTTGTGAATGGCACAGGATCAGTCCCATTCATGCCTCTACCACGCTGTTGTGACATGGTTATAGAGCCCTTTATTTAGTGCAGCAAGTCTGCAAAATTAAAGAAAATTAGGAAAAATGACAAAAGAAGGAGAGATAGCAATTATGTAAAATACCCCAAAACCAATTCCAGAATTGGCCTTGATACTGAGGGAAGCATGCAGCAACTCCTAGGTGTGCAGAAGGTAACGTGACAGACTGCTAAGTGGAACTTGTTGAAGATGTGTTCTGTATCGTGGAGGTAGGAGTAGTGCAGTGGGATGTGGCAGTTTCTGTGGAAGCCTTTTGGCTGTATGGCAGAGGGGGAATGCTTTTGGCTGTATGGCAGAGAGCAGAATACAGGGCAGAAGGTGAGCAGAGCCCAGATAGTGCCTAGGTACTGGAGGCAAAGCTGCAGCATTTGGTATCCTCTTCCTACTGCAGTTCATTGCTTGCAGGCTTGTGTTATGCAGCTCTGTCTATTCTCCATTACTACAGAGCCACCATGGGGATGAGGTTTGGAAAAAGCACAGAATGTTTCTAGTAGTGCAGATGTTTTCAATGAATTCACCCTTCAGAACTGAAAGCGAAGGAGGCCTGGAAGGGGAAGAGTGTTTGTAGTGAAAAATATTCGGCTCATCCATATGTAGACCCAATGTGAGCCTGGAAGACACTGAGTGCTCCCTGTGAAGTGACAAGTGCCCTCAGTCTTCACTGAAGTTCTGCTGAAGGCAGTGGGTATGTCTGCATAGCAGTGGCAGCAATGACTGCTTTTTGGCTGGGTAAATTAGCCTTTGTGGCTGCGCTTCGGCTCCTACAGTATGCACGCTTCAGTATCTCTTTAGAGGCTTGTCTGATGAAAAGGGAAAACATTCAGCATCTTGCCAGATCAGGGCCTGGATTTTGAAATGTTTTTGTAGGTTAAAATGAGAATGCATATGCATGGGCTTGTTTTCAGGCGAGCTGAGCACTTGTAGCTTACAGAGTTGGGTGTAAATTTTAGATGTTCTGAGTCTCCAGAAATCACTCTCAGAACACTTTTTCTGCTGATACTATCCTTATTGCCCTTACCTCCACCTCCTCTGCTGTTATACAGTATTTTAGCTGAGTAACTGTACTATTTAAAGCATTTATGATACCATTTGTTTGGGAAACAGTATAAATCTGCTCTATCCTATTTAGGAGTTTGCACTGCTACTCAGCAATGTAAGCTCCTGAGTGACTTCCATGTAAAATCAATCAACGATAGTGAAACCTAGTGGAAGGGCTGTGAATGCCACTCAAAATAAGGCTCCCTTTCCTCCACAATGGCTCTGTCTCAGCCAGCGAACTGGAGTCTGGCCTGTTTCACTCACCATGTGTAAATTTGAGTACAAATTTACTCTTTTAACATCTTACCAAAAAAGGTCCCATGACCCATTCCCCACAGCTTTCACATTTTAGAGAAGTGATAGAGATGGAAAATTTGTGTGAGGACCCTTGCCACTGTAATATCTCAAATGGTAACATAATTCTGTAGAGTATCATCAATTGTAATCTTATATGATCAGGCTTTCTACAATATTTCTGGAAATATTTAAAAGGTGCCGATGTACATACAAAAAGGTGGGTACGGTTTTAGGTCTATCTATCAGTCCTTTTGATGCCCTCCCTCCTTATCCCGACATCTGTTTCCAAGAATGTCATACCTGGAAAGAATCATTTCAAATTAATTCAATTTGTTTCAAAGCAGCCTAAGCTTCATCCCTCACAGGGGCCACTCAATCATATTACTGCTCCTGTGAAACTCCTAATGGGACACAAAACAAGTAAAAGTAGATTCAGGTGATCTCACATATTAAACATACTAATTAAATCTGGCAGCAAAATGACTTTGTGAATTTCCTTTAATCCTGTTTTTAAATTAGGCCATATGTATTTTGGCTTTAGATTTCCCATGCTGTCTTTCTACGAACTTCCTTTTAACCATGTCCTGTGGCCAGTTCACATCCAATTGTTTGAAAATCAGTCTTAGGTGATAACTGGATCATTACATATGAAGTGTCTAATTCTGCTTTCAAATCGACCTGTTCCTTTGAAAAAGTTAATGAATATCTCACATGAGAGGTTTGAAGCTGAACTGATCTGACTGTCCCCGTTAAAAACCCAAACGTGCTGGATCTCTGTGTTTTACGACAAATGTTTCCCAGAGGAAAACTAGCTTTAGGAAAATGGGGATTCTTGCTTTAAATCAGCAGTAGTTTTCACTTTGCTACTTTATAGCATTGCCCGTGGGGAATATGGTCTTATTGATATGTTTTGCAGTGACATGCTGACTAACAAGATTAACAAGGGACATACTGACTAACAAGGGCTTCTTCCTGCAGTCCTCTTCTGTACAGTCTTGGTATATAACCCACCCTGTAGGAAGTTTGGTTCGCAGTTCAAGGAAGTCTATGTTTTTAGCCAAAATGTTACTGTTCGGTATCTACTTGAATAAATATTCAGCCCTGATGGGTGCACTCCTGTGTTGTACACATTTTAACTTCACAAAGCCAAAGCTCCCTGTGGCACCCAGGATACATGGTGGTACCTGAATGGACCCTTTTAGGGGATGGGAGGAAATTCTCTGTTACTTCTGGGGCCCAGAGCATGGATGACACTTTCATGTCTCATGCTTCCTGTAGAACACTATGCTTTTTATCTATTTCAGGTGGGGTGTGGGGGTGTGGGTGTGACAGCGAAAATGTTCACAGTGTTCACAGGCCGTTCTGGGCAGAACATCTATTTATGTGATTTTGGAGGGACTGGACTCGGTGAGCTAGGTGGCCCTGCTCCTCCTCATTGTATGCTGCACTCTCCTGACTGCACCAGTGACATAAATATGTGATAAATAATACAATCTACAGTAGTGCTGCTTTCACATAATAGCTATGGCAGCAAAATTCATTCCTGGAGCCAACCACTTAGTGGGTGTAACCTGCTACAGCTCTGTCAAGTTACGCAGGACTCCATCCATTCGCTGCAGCAGCAGATTTGGCCACTTTTGTTCCATCAAGGATTAGTGGATGGGAAATTTACCTAGACATGCACACAGACACAGCAGTGCCCACCCAGAGAACATAGCAGCATGGACTCACCAGGGCTCCTGTTTTGCTGGGATGACAATCTGGTCTGCTGGGAGTGAGTTTGTGTCAGCACAGTTCTCTTGATCTCTCTGCACTTAGTGACTCCTCCCTTGGGCAGTTGGAAAGCAATGAAATGCTGCCAGTGATACACGTGTTTGTGGGTGTGCAGACGTGCACATAGTGCAGAGAAAATAAGTGGCACTGTTGAATAAACGTCCTATCTGCAGAGGTGTGAGGTAGTCGCATTACTCAGAAGTGTGCTGAAATGATTGATGCTAAAAATGTTATACCGCTGTACTTCACACAGTGCACATTAAAGGAAAGCCAAGTCAGGGCATATTAAATTTTATTGAGAGTGGGTTTTGCAACTTTTTAAGAGGCCATGTGCCATGCTTCCTTTTTTAGGATCCAACTACCAAAATTAAAACCACTAAATCTTTCTAAAAATAATCTGAGAAAAACTTTCCCCTATGTGAAAATGAAGCATGTTAATGTCCTCGTGTGCCTTGATTTTCCATAAAAATATTGCCTTGTTGGAAAGCAGAGTCTATTCCCCTTTCATGATACCAACTCCATATACCACCTCTTCACCTTGTTGCCGATGGTGTGAAACTGGATGTGACCAGTCCTGGCGTTCAAGCCAGTAACATTGACAGGGATGGGAAGACGCTTTCCACTGATGGAGGCAGAAGACTCGGAAGACTGCCTGAAGAAGTGAACAGGACTTGGACCACTAGATTTGGGGAAGATGTAGTTGTGGGAAGATGGAGGATTTAAAAGTCAATCAGATACAAATTTATTGCATGGGTTTTAATGAGAAATGCGTGCTTTGTGGGCATAGCTGTATGCATACTCACTGTTTGCATTCAGTGAGCAAAGACACATGTGAAAGGTGTTTGCATAACATGAATGGGAAGTAGGTAGGCTTGTTCTTTCTCACAGTCATTCTCTTTCTGTTTATATATATATAATTTACATTTATTGCAAAATATTATGTACTCAGACTGCAGCATATGTTAGGCTCATTATTTCACTATTGTATGTTGAATTCTTGGGGAGAGATGGAGAGGCAGTAAAAATACGCAGGATCTTGGGGAGGTGATAATTTCCAGTTAAAGGGGCATATAGTTTGCATAAGCAATAAGGAAAGAGATTATCTTATTGATTCTGGAGAATTTCTTCTGTGTGTACTTGGAGGCAGAAACAGAAGTGCTATTCGGATATTTTAAGACTGTGCCTTTGTGTCTTCCTCTACATCTAAGAAGTGCCCTGCCCAATTTGTGCAACTCTAGTTTAAACAGAAGAGTAGTGACCATTTCTGCATGACTGTGTCTGTTTCGTGGGGCTGGGTGGAGGTGAATGTGGAGGGAAGCTCCTTTACTGCTGCTGGCTAGAACCAAAATGTGAAGACATGGGTGAAAAGGGCAACCCTGTGTGAACTCAAATAGCTTTCCCATCTCTTAAAATTGCTCAGCCTAGATAAAATTGTGGGATGTGAACTGCAAGTGCAGGCAGGAAGCTTAATGCTTTCTGGAAAAAGTAATGAGTGAAGGCTGCAGCAAAAACCAGAACAGCCCTTCCTCCCCTCAGCCCACTCTGCCCAAATGAGCACTTTCTCTGCAACTATTGGCAGTAATAATCTTCATCTAAAACATCTCTTGTTACAGCCTTTATTGTATTGGCAATAAGTGCATAACAAGCCAGTGCTGTACTAATAGTTCTGTGCTGATAAAAACCCAGTCAAGTGAAACACAGAAAATATTTTTTTAAAATGCATTCTGAAATGCTTTCTTGCAGTGCTAAAAGCAGTTTACAGGAGATGTTGAAAACTAAGTGCAAGGTTTAGACACCATGTGTTTACTTTTTAAGGCTGGGGTAATGCCTGGGAAAATCTTTGCTTTTGAAACATGTTTCAAACAGAGGACCAAATGCACTGCTGTGTACTCGTGCAAGTTCCAGCGGAGCAAAGGGGGCTGGACCTGTTTCCACCAGGAGTTGGTGCAATCACAAGCAAACCTCGATATGTCTTTCTGGCGTCAGTGGGACGTGCCATGAACTGCTCTAGGAGCTAGAGCCAGGCTCCCACAGCAGCCATGACTTCTCAGGGATCTCTTTTTGTTCATGTGTGCCACTTCTGCCCATTTCAAAAACTGTGGCCAGTTAGCTGTAAAAACAGATGTGCCTGTGATATTTCTCTTCCTCTATAGGTTACAGGCCAGACTGCTCTTGGTGCTTGCATGGCAAAAAGGCAGGAGGTGGGGAAGAGGGGAACAAGCAAGAAACCTTTGCTGGTCTATTTGCTTATCTACTGAGACACAAATATGGGGAATGAAGAGGAATCAGTGTTTTTTGTCAGTAACAGCCCTTACAGCAGGGAGGACAAGGGGAGGGATGGGGGAATGGAAGGGTGTTCTTTTCTCCGCAGCATCTCTGTATACTCATCAGCCTAAGGAAGTCAGGCACACAATAGCAATCCAGTTCCTCAGTTTTCACTTCATCCCACTCCCTCAGGCACAGGGAGTTTTGGGAGTTAACCTGAGCCGTGAGAAGCAAGTCACCCCAGCTCTCTTCAAGAAGACATGAGCTGGCAGAGTCCCAGGAGGTGCGCAGAAATGAGTCTCTGCGCTGGTTTTAGAAGGAGCTAAGGAAATGCGCACCTCCGAGGTGGGGACAGCCACTGCTGGCTGCATGACGTCGGCCTCGGGTGGGCTGGGGCAAGGAAGAGGGCAGCGCTGCAGTGCTCCCTGCGCTGCTGTGCCTCCCATGGCCAGCTGGACACTCTCCTTGGGCTGCTTTGCGATGTGGACACTCACCTAAGGCTTGCGCTGGGGGCATCTTTCTGGGGCTCCCTGGGCTGCTCCCTGCTGACCCCGGGGTAGTTTAGCTGCCTCCTCGGGAGAGCCGCCTGCTTGACGCCTTGGAGCCGTCTGCCAATCCCTCCCGTCACCACCTCTTTTACTCTGTGTGTGGCATCAGGGCAGCCAGCAGGATGTAACTGTAGACTCACACTATTTAGGGCTGTCGCTGCTGACCAGCACAACAGTAGGTTGACTCACAAAGGACAAGAGTTTCTTTTTTTTTCAATGCAGTTTTTCGGGCTTAAATGCAGTGGACAGGGAGTGCTACTTAACTAGAAAAGCTGCTTTAAGAGAAAGTTTCCTCATTTTATTTTATGGTGGGGGGAAAAAAGTTTGTTCTCTTGCATGAAATATGATGGGAAGGCCAGAATCCCCCTTCCAGGGCTGGTGGGACACAGCAGTGGTGTGAGCCAGTGTGAGCAAGGAGACAGCCTTGGGCACTTCTATACTGTGAGGGCTGGTGAAACTTTGGATCCCCTCCTGACTGCAGATCTTCACAGCAGCATTCCTTGTGTGACAAGCCTTTTTCACATTTCCCCATTCAGCTGATTGTGGGTGCTGTGCTATTTTAAACCCACATGGAAGTATGTTTTTAGGACCATCTGCTACCGGCCCTAACCCAGATGATACAGTTAGAGCCTGCCCACAGCATCCTCCCCTCCTTCAGACAGTTCCAGGAACAAGCGGTGAGTCAGTCCCGCAGCTGAACTCATATTTAGCTAACCCTGATATCCTGCCTATCGGAGAGAAATGCACAACGGCCTTCCCAGGTGCAAAGCCCCGTTGTTCCCATTATTTAGGGAACGCTTGGAATTAAAAAAAAAAAACCCACCACGAAAGCAAATGTCAGATCATTTAGTGCATCGACTCCTTTTGTTCTGAAGAGTGAGAAGGAAGAAGTGATCAGTCCCCCCACAGCAGCTTGCCCCTCTTGCCTTTGCTTCCAGGCTGAGGGACAGCTTCTGGCCCTGGCTGACCGGTGGGCTCGTAGCCCTCACCCTGTCTGTCGCTGCGGTGGTGCTGCTTTGGCAGCGGCTCTCCCTCGTGCTGAAACATCTCCGCACAGCTGGAGCATAGTTAATTCTTCCTTCGGGCACTGGGGGTGAGCGTAGGCGTCTCCTAGGGCTGTCTGAAGGCCAGTGTCGCCTGTCAGGGTCCTGCCTTCTCTCACTGAGCAAATGTTGTTAAACACACATCTGTGGATCTGGATGAGGCTCTTTCCCTCCACCTTAGGAGCTTTGTGAGCCTGAAATAAGGTTTCAGCCAATGGATCATCTGAAAAAGCCTCCCGGAGAGCAGCATGACTAAGAACCAGCGTTTATAAGCCATTACTTGATGTATTTTAAACTCCTGCTCTTTGATCCCTGTATGATCCAGCAGCCGCTTTCTGGCCGTTTGGCAAAAGCAGCAAAACATGCCCTGCTCTGTCATCACATTTCTGCTGGATCCCCTCTGCATGCTGCACTGTTTCCCACCCAGCAGGTTAATGACCCATAATTACCTTCATCATATAATGAATAAAGTTCAGTATCTCCACAGTAGATACACTAGCACTCAGCCTGGGCACAGCCTTCAATGTTAAGTGATACCTGAGGCCCTGTCCTGCTCCTGCTGAAGTGGAGGTAAATCCCCCACCCGCCTCCGCATGGCCGCTGACTTCCCAATTCTGCAGCACAGAGAAAAAACCCTCCGTGATGCTGCCGGGAGCATTACCTGCAAAATGAGTATGAAACATGAACGTTGTTTTATTTAGGCTATGCAGTGTCTGTATGCTCCCATGCAAGCTCGGATCAGCCCCAGCTCGGAGGAGCTTTTGCTGGTATCCTGTTTTGATCAATGCTGATTTAAATAAGCATTGTGAATCTAATTATTTAGTACCACTCACATGACACTGCATTTGCTATGGTACCCTTGAGACAGGCAGGCTTTATCCTGCTCAACAGAAACATCCGCAGCTGTACCACACTCTGCTTCAGGCTCCTTGGAGTTACTTCATCGTTGCCTGACAGCTGTGTCCCCTGACCATTATCTGGTGGCTGCATACTTCAATAGCAGACTGTATGTACTGTATGCACTAGACTACAGTGTGACCTGACAGCTTGGCTTCCTCTCCCAGAGTATATCTTCTGCTACTCTTCAGCATCCTACAGTTTATCTGTGGTCAGCTTTCTTACCCATTTCCTGCCAGCTGCTACTGGTCTTTTAGTCAGCTCCGCCAGGCACATGGGCAATGATGAGCTTGCTGAGCCTTGTGCTGCATTATTTCTTGGATGGAGGCTCTGCAAAGGCTGCTCTGGAGTTTTGTATAGAGGATTTCTTCCTATGTAGTATCACGGCAATTAAAGAGTGCCAGTCTTAAGAAATACACCTTGTATTTATCATGTGGTATCAATTTTATCTCCGTTCTAGCATTGTTGCAGAGTTATGGCTGAGACTTTGAAAGCACAAAATTGTTTCTAGCAAAAATTATAACTAATTTCATCAGCCCACAGAGCCCAGAATTTGGTATTCTTCTTACCTCCTTTGCCAAGTTGTCCCACAGAGATGTTAAAGCAGCTGAGGGCACAAGTCCCTCCTTTGGATCCAGAATTTGGCATTTTACAGGATCATAATTCCTCTGCCTAAGTCTTTCGGAAAATGGCTTGTTCTCCAAGCTGGGACAGAGCAATGGCACTGTGGTCATGTACTGAGCTCAGCTTGGAGGTGTTCCCGTTGCCACAGCAGGGTGCAGCAGCTGTGGAGGGTCACAATTCATGGATGTGTCCCTTGCTCCTGTCAGGGCTGGTTTAGGTATATTGTTGGGGCTGTGTTGGGAAGCACCTGTTCTGGAGGAACCAAGTCACTGGAGCTCAAGGATATTAAGTGAGGGTTTGTTCTCCACCCTTCCACCCTGACTTCTCCTGTGTGGGAGCTTCATTCCCAGGAGCGCCCAAGTGAGCCCCAAATGAGATGAATGTTCAGTGAAGCAGAAATCAGCTAGAGAGACTCTGGTGCTCTGAGCTATCAAAAAAGAATGGCTTTGAAATAGCAGAAGGAGAAGAGCTCAAAGCCTTGCCCAAATAATTTCCTCTTTTTGTTTCTTCTTTTTTTTCTTTTTCTTTTTCTTTTTCTTTTTCTTTTTCTTTTTCTTAGAAAAAAGTAATCACTTCAAACTTTTATGAGGTTTATGAATCAGCACGTAATAGATCCTTATACTGGGATATGAGATGGTGTGGGTGTTCCTGGGATTTCTTCTATGCGCTTTGCTAAGCCCAGACACACACCATCAGTAGCAGGTTCTATAAGATTAAGCACAAGGAAGGCATGGATAAGGCCGTGTCCATGTCTCATTCAGCCATGCAGCCTAACTGCACACTGGGAAACAGGAGTGCTTGGGCCAAAGGCTGCTGCAGATCACGTGGAAAATCAAGAGGAAGAAGAAATTTGGCTCACACAGTGGAGTTCACTGCTGAGCTTCTGAGACTGAATGCTCATGACACAGTGTCTCAAATGAGAAGCAAGGCAGAGATGTCTTCCTGCAAAGTGGTAGGAGGGATTATGTCCATCCTTTCCCATTCAACTTTCATTCTGAAAACTGATGATGATAGCTGGGTATGAGTGTGGTGTTTTTCTTCTGAAACACCTTTAGAAGGAGCCTGACAATCTCAGCAATACATTGAGGATGCCTGGAGAGGTTTGTCTCATTGTCCTAGAGCCAGCAAGTGTGAATAGTCTGGGTTCAGTGTTCAGCACCCTTGCCGCCTTCTCTCCTGGTAAATTTAGTAGACATACCTAGGAAAAATCCAGTCCAACTGAGCACCACAGAATGCTAAAATGGAAATTACCCATTAGGACTTTCTGTTCCTGCAGTGGGGCTTCTGTCATGTGTTAAGTGAGTTGCAGATTTTAAGGCTCTGGTGCATTGTTTCATTGGCCTATTAAAACTCAGGTTCCACAAATCCACTCGACCCAGTAATGCATATCTGCCAATATAACTATTTTTCTCTCTGTCATTTACTATTCCAGCAATTTTGAAATGAGATCTATTTTTTAATAGCAACACTTTTTCATTTTCTTCAAATTATTGCTAAGGATAGTGAGCAGCACTGGGCTAAGAGGTTTCCGGGGTATCCCATTAGACATCTTCTGAAGATGGGGATGATTCAGTTAGGATTGCCTTTTTGAGCACTTTTGGCTTACCAGTTTTTAATCGATTTGAGGTACATTAATTCTGGATAGTGCTAATTATTTTAATCAGAATGTCATGTGGGACTGAGTTAAATGCCTCACAGATGTTGAAACCCATGACATAGACACAGCTATCTTTATCAGCTAAACTGGTAATTTCACTAAAAAGCAACACCGAGCTCATTTGACAAGGCTTTTCCACCAAGTCAGGCTGATGACTATTAATTACGCTGCCATCTTTTAAGCCATTTTCAACTCTGACCCACATGTACCCATCTGAGAGGGATGGGGATGCAATGCAAATGAGACATGGAAGCACAGGGGACTTGCTGAGTTGTGCCATCTCCAGGCCAGGAGCTACGCTGGGTAGTATCAGTCATATAAAGACTGTTATCTCTCTAATCCTTCACATCAATCTGCTTGACTCCTGGATCAGTGTTAGGCTAGTCAGCCTGTGGTTGCCCAGACTGCTCTGTAAATAGTAATGAGCTTTTTGCCAGTCTTCTGGAAGCTCTCCAGTGGTCCCAGATGTGTGAAAAACCAACACAAACATTTTGGAAAACTCTTTGGCACATTTCTTTAGTATTCTGAGGTGCAACTTAAAAAGTGCCGCTGATTGAAAAATGTTCGGTTTTGATAGTGGCTGTTTAACTTTCCTGTAAGTAACTGATGGAATAGAAAGTGTTTCCTTATCACTATGAGATAGGAATACATCATCCTGCTAGTTTCCAAATACAAACCTGAAATATTTATTGAATATTTCTTCTTTTATGAATCATGACTGGCAATTTTGAGATTCCTATCTAGCTGTGGCACTCTCCTATTGTTAGGATTTTGTTTGTTCCTGATACATTTAAACAGTTCCTCTTTATTGTTCTTACTGGCTGCAGATTTGTGAGTTGGTGCCTTTAATTTCCTATGGTAATTTCCTCACTGCTGATATATGTACACCCACACTGATAGATCAGATGCAAGTCCAATGTCCAAACTACTAAAGTTTTAATGAATCTGGGCTCCTGATTTTGTCTTGACCCAATACAAATGAACAGGTATAAAGCTTGGATTAAGGTTTAATTTCTGAATTTCATATCCCTTCTCTCCAATTCCAGAAAAACTGGCATGTTGCAAAGCCATCTTTTATTCAGTGGCTCTCAGTCTTTGAGAATCAAGATCAGAAAAAAAGAATCCCATTTGTTTCATTCCTGTGAATCAGGAATGAAATGGTTTGTGCTATGATGAAAATACCTGGGTTATATTTTGCGTGGTGACTATTGGGCTTGGCTACAGAGCTAACTGGTGGATGGGGCTGGTTGTCCTCTGCTCACCATGCAGGGCATACATCTGTTGCAGAACTGGAGACTGCAGAGAGTAGGGGATTTCTGCAGGTAGGGAGAACTTTGGTCCAGGCACTGCTGCAGTGTGTATCCATAAGGGCAGATGGACAATCATGGAACAGCTGGGAGAAATGAATTCATTGCATCAGGGCTGAGGCTGTGACGCCACCGCCCTATCCTCCTGGGCAGTCACTCAGTCCTGGCTGTGGGGGTAGAAGGGTCAGCCCAAGCGCTGCGCTGCTTTGAGTTTGGAGGTGAATGGCAGTGGCCTCTGGAGACAACGGTGGGATGAATGGGTCTTTCTCATTGCTTCCCTCCCAGCTGCTGGGGAGGTGTGAGACCTTTTTCACCCTTCTTGTTGCTGTCTCTGACCTAGTGTGCTGCTGTCTGCTGCAGTTGTGCCCTGGGGGATTAGAAAAGCCCCTCTGGGTAACCGTACATGAATTGTTATTTTTGATTGCAAGTGGGTGACCATTTATTGACTCTTCAATTGGGTAAAGTTATTTAGAAAGTTATGCAGCTGGAAGAGTGCTGCAAGCCTGGCTTACAACTCTCCTCTCTTTCCCAGTAATAGACTTTGATTTGCTGTAGTTCATTTCCCTCTGAAGTCTGCTTTTTGTAGATAACATAAAGCACTTGGCATAGTGGTTGATAACTGAATGTATGAAGCATGACATTTTCCTAGATACAGTATGCTACATGAACACTTGTCTTGTGTATCGGTACCCATAAACAAGAGTTGACTGAGGGCAAATAGCTTGCTCAGGTCCTGTGGAGAGGCAGGGAGTGAGTCAGTGCTGAGGGGAGCATGATGTGGCCACAGCTGCTTTGAGGGCATGTGGCAAGAGAAGGCAAAGCCCAAGGGCAAATAATCCCTGTGAGCCAGCTGGTAGCAGGTGAGGCGACTCATGATGTGGATTTAAAAAAAAAGTATTTTGGAAACTTAATTTCCTCCTTACTTGTTTTTCTGTCCAGTGATTAAAATACTGACATGTTTTTCCGTCTCTGGAGCATGGCAATCCACCTCTCCTCCCACGTCCCCCAGACCAGCGAAAACCTCAGAAACTGGCATTAAGGACTGGGACACTCCTGCTGGGTTTAGACCTTGGCAGCCCTGTGGGGGTAGATGGTGGTGCCCATGCCAAGCCATCAAACAAAGCAGTTAACCTCTTGGTTTCTCCCTCACCACCCACAAAGAGAAGCTAAAAATAGTAGGCAGTCTTACAGAGTTCTGGGAAAGAATTAAGTAAGAATAAAGCACCAGGCTGGGTGGCTGGAAAGCAGCACTCTGTGCTGTAAGATGGAGCATAATGTATACCAGCGAATATGCAGAACTGTGTAGTATATTTTAAAAGCAATGAAGCTTCACACCGTCAGCTATTAAAGCATTGCTGAGAGCTGGATTCACACTGCTGTGCTGCTGAGAGTTAGTAAGTGTGTGCATGAACCGAGGGAAAATGACTGCCCTTCTCCTTCACAGTTCTCAGGGTTTTACCCCGGCTGCCTGGCTCCAGCCAACACAGGACTTACACCGAAAGGTAAAGGAGAGAGAAACTGGTCATGTCATGAAAGGCAACTAGAAGGGTATGGGGAATACACAGCTCTGGTGAGTTAAATTGAAGATACTTGGGGTTGAATTTTTGAACCTCCTTTCCTAAACTGTGTATGCAAGCTGCAGGCAGGAAAGTATAGGCCAGAGACAGCTCAAAGAAATGCTGACTTGCTCATGAAAATGCAGATTTTACAGTTGTGTTTGTAAGAACTTTTGCATAGCAAGTAAGAAGCTGTGAACTGCTTCCCTTGATGCAGACTGAGTTTCTTTGGTTCAGACTCAGTTGTGAGGGAAAGTAATCCAGTTACCGATTTTGAATGAGAATCAGGCATCTGTTTGCATCGAGTTTTTGCATTCTGTTTCAGCCATACATTTATGAGCTATCCAGAGGCGCGGGAACTGAAAGTGAAGAAAATATTTGTGGGATTCCACAGAGACGGAAGAAGCCACTGCTTTGCACGTGTGAATTTTGCCAGTGCATTTTGGTGGCTTAGAATGAAAGCCTGGTGCTGGCTCATAATGAAAGTTGAACCTAAAACTGGCCATATCCAAATTCCCAACCCCCAACAAACTGGAGTGTGAGGGCTTAAGGCAGAAGAGAGCGGCTATACCAGGTAAAGATGCTGTATATTTATTTTAGTGCTTAGGGTTGATTAGAGTTGGGTGAAAATGATTAGCTGAAAGGATTCTGAATAAACCAATTTAAAATGTAATTATGAAGGGCTCAAGATAGTGTGTGTGTGTAATTATGTTTCTTGCCTGTGTGCACTGTACTCAGTGATTTTGTTCTGCAGCGAGTGAAAGGGGGAGGAAGGGATGTGCAGGGGAATAGCTGCATGGGGAGCAGCTGCTGTAGACAGGCAGCTTGTGCTGGGTTTCTCCCGTGATCTGGAGGTGCACTTTTAGCTGTACTTGAGGTAGCACTGAATTGGGTATCAAACCCAGCATAGCCATAGCAATGTGTAGTTGTGTTTCAGCTGCTCAGAACTGGGAACAAAGCTGGGCAGGTGATTGCAGTGAGCTCCTTGCTCCCTTGGGGTTCTCCTAGCCTGTGACACAGTGAGCTTGTACAAAACCAGCTCAGGGTTGCCATGCAAGCTGTAGCATATCTTGGGATGAGACCACTGACATTCTGGGTTGTGGCATTTCAGGGATGCTCATATCACCCCTGTGACCAGCAGCAGACAATAAGCCTCTTCTGGTCAGCAAGTTATTGCAGACTAGCTCACGTCCATGCTGTTGGGGATGAAGTCAGTCTGGGATGGGCTTGCTGCATCCACACTGTTCTCTCTGGAGTGAGTTGAGTCTGTGCAGAGTGGGTGTAAGGATTGAGGGGATTTGTCCCCCTTGGTTGTGGTTGGCTCTCCTGTCATATGCTGGCCCGGGGCTGGAGCCTGAGGTGAGCAAACCAGCACAGTGCTGACACTGCACACATCCATGAGCCATGCAGGACAAACCACATGCAGGGTCTGGAGGCACCTTTTTGAGGCTGTTGCATCTGGGCTTTCCTCCAGATGCTTTTCTTCTGTACTCTCACATTACTGAAGGCACAAAAGGTGAGGAAACGTTCCTAGAATCCTTTTTACATTAAACAGGGAACACAGTGAGGAAGAGAAAGAAAAGTAGAAATTGTTGAAGGAAGATGAGCTGTGACAATTAAGGAGGCTAAGTCAGGAGTGCTAAAAGGCACTTTAGCATCAGTGGTGAAGGGTGATTTTTTGTGGGCTTGATACTCAATGAGTGTGTGTCTGAGTTAGGTAGTGAACTGTGCACAGAGGCACATTTAGGACAGAAAGTGAAAGGACATGCTCTGGCTGACTCACACATTCATCCACAGCGTGAGAGCGATCCCTTTTGTAAGACACAGCCCCAGTTGGGCAGCAGCTGTGCTGCATGTGACTCCCGCCTTCATCTGACATGGGAACAGAGGGCAGGAAGAGCCTCCTGGGATAGGTACTCAATCTCTCTTATTTCATCCTGTAATTCCTGATCAAGCATAATCTTAAAAAATAAAAAAGCAGTGTTATGCCCATGTTGTTTCATCATTTCCTTATGCTCTCTGTATGTCTGCTTTCTGTTACTGCCTTAATGGGATTATTAGCTGCTTGGGGCAACCATGGTCTTGTGCTCTCATCATTTGCTGTGGTGGGCCAGTATCACACAGACAGTCACATCAGCACTTTGGGCACATCTGCTGGTGTTTTTGGACATGGGCTGCAAGATAGAGATGTTCCATTGGGACAGGCACATTTTCACAGCAGGAAACCTATGTTTCTGTTTTGTCCTTTGCTCAGTAGGTGCTGGTGTGTGTCAACTAATCCTTTTCCTACTTAATCATTCAGTCAGCACCGATGTGTTCCTCTGAGTAATGGCCTAAAGACCAGAACTTCTAGCCAAACCTTGTGTTTTGCTAAAACCACAAATCAAACTTGAAAAATAGGTGCAATAAGAAATAAAGCTTCCCAATAAAGAGAAAGGAATATTTCAGCTGTTGTCATCTTAACTCTTAATACCTTCTTGCAGGAAAGAACTGTTTTTGGAAGATGGCAAGGGAAATGAAAAGGGGTAGCAGTGCCTACAGCTGATAACACTGACCTGTTTTCTTGGCATTCCTCCAAATGCAAGGCTAGCTCTGCTTGAAATGTAGGTGATTCATCAGCTGAATTGCAAGCAGATAGTGTGGTGCAGAAGCACAGTCATAGACACATTATTATTTCAATAACCTGAGTTTTAGCTATTCCACTTTAAAAACTAATGAAGCAAATAATGTTGTGACAGAGATGTAGGCAGTGAAAATGTGTCAGAGAAAGGCAATTAACCTATGTACTAATAAAGTCTGTCAAATCAGTAAAATATTTTTTATATATTATAATAGCTAATCAGAAATATATAGGCCATGAGTATTCAGTGCCGCAAGCCTGTGGAATCTTTTATACCTTTGAAATCTAGATGTAAAACTTCATCAGGGAAAAGCAGGAGGTTTTTGATTTTTTTTTTAGCACAGGTGTAAACAGCTAAAAAGTCACAAGGTGACTTTTGCTGGGGTGGGTTGTGGATTTCTCAGGACCTGTTAGCATTGTGTCCCCCCCTTGCAACTAAGGTTGGGTTTTATATCCACATACAGGCATCCCTTAATCACTTACTGGCTGTTTTATCAACGCTCTGCTGGACACTCATGGGGCATTCTGAGCTGAAACATGATTGATACAAACTAAAGCAAAATACATTCTGTAATCCAACTACCTGGCTGGAGGAATGGGATTATCTGTGATGTATTCCTGGAGTAGGAGAGGTTCTCTCCATTCCATGTCCTCTCTCAGTCGTAATTTCTCCCACTGAGAGATAGCAGGAAGATGACGTTGGATGTGAACCGAGGCTAGGTAAGTTAAATCCAGGTTTAAAATTCTTTGCTAAGTTGTGTAAAAGTTGTTGTGCACAAAACTGACTGCTCCTATAGGAGAAAGAGCAATATTTCTGAAACTGAGTGAACTTCCTAATGCATTAATATTGTAGGCATTGTGGTGCTATAACCATCACTTAGCTGCTTCATGTTGGATTTTGATCAGCTTAGTCTATTGGTGAACATCACATCTGGAGCTCTGTCACACTGTAATGTCACAAAAGCTGTTGGATGCTCCAACATTGGCAGTACAAATACACTGAAAAACAGCTTGACCTTGTGTATATCTTTTAGGATACACAGTAGTAAAACATTTATCCTGTTTGCAAATACTTAGACCAATGCATTAAGGCACCTCTTTATTACTCTAACAGCAGTCATCTGCCATATTTTCTTTTAAAGTTAAATGTTTACAGTGTTGTCTCATATTCACAGTCCTACACAACCATTGCTTGTGCTGGTATGTGTGTGATAAAACCAAAATTTTATCAAAGCCTTTAACTGTGTTCTGCCTCTATACCTACAGAAGCGTTACTGTTAAAGATGTTAAATCGTATTCAAATATTAATAATTAACAACAAACACCTTGTATTAGTTATTGCTATCAAAGGGCATGTGCTGCTGATTATGGCCTCTGTCCTTGTGCTCTCCCACACTTACCCTCTTACTTTCCTGGCACAAAGGACCTTGCATATACCTTCTGTGCTTCTTACCATGGCCAAGGCTTCTTGGATGGTGCTGACGGGCAATTTGGGTATGGACTTGAATGATGGCCTTTACTGTGGACAGACAGCCTGTAACTGTTTCCCTTTGCATACATAAGTCCTTCTGGATTCCAGTTGAGCCAGTTTGTGTGACTTTGACTAACCAAACAAATGATCTGTTCACCCCCATGGCCTCCCACCAGGGTGCATGTCATGTCTTACGCAGTATGTGGGAATGCTGATAGCTCTGTGTCTCAGTGACAGTTCCTGCTGCAGGCAGCTTTTGTCATTGAGTGGGCTCACGTTAAATTGTGTTCACAGAGTCAGAGAATCATAGAATGGCTTGGATTGGAAGGGACCTTAAAGATCATCAAGTTCCACCCCCCCGCCATCAGCAGGCGAACCTTAGAATAGATCAGGTTGCTCAGAGCCCCCTCTAACCCGGCCTTGAACACTTCCAGGTTTGGGGCATCTACAACTTTTCCAGGCTATCTGCTGCAGTGCCTCACTACCCGCATGGTAAAGAATTTTTTCCTAATACCTGATCTAAAACTACTCTCTAAGTTTGAAGCCATTCCCCCTTGTCCTGTCACGACATGCCCTCATAAATAGCCTCTCTCCGTCTTTCTTGTAGGCTCCTTTTGAGTACTGGAAGGCCACAATTACGTCATCCTGAAGCTTTCCCTTCTTCAGGCTGAACAATCCCAATAATCCCAGTCTTTCCTCATAGGAGAGTTGCTCCATCCCTCTGAGCAACTTGGTGGCCTCCTCTGGACTTGTTCCAACAGGTCAATGTCCTTCCCATGATGGGGACCCCAGAGCTGGATGCAGCACTGCAGGTGGGGTCTCACCAGAGCAGAGCAGAGGGGCACCTCACCTGCTGCCCACATTGCCTTGGATGCAGCCCAGGACATGTTTGGCTTTGTGGGCTGCAAGGGCACATGACTAGGTCAAATCCAAACTCTTACCCACCAGCATCCCCAAGTCCTTCTTGGCAGGGCTGCTCTGGATCTGTTCATCCCCAGCCTGGATTGCCCTGACCCAGGTGCAGCACCTTGCACTTGGTCATATCAAACCTCATGAGATTCCCATGGCCCCAATTCTCAGGGCTGTTCAGGTCCCTTTGGATGGCGTCCCATCCCTCTGGTGTGTCAACAGCAACACTCATCTCTGTGCCATCTGCAAAGTTGCTGAGGGTGCACTTAATCCCCTTGTTTACATCATTAATGAAGATATTAAAACCACTGGTCCCAGTATGGATCCCTGAGGACACCACTGGTCACTGATGTCCATTGGGACTCAGCTGTTGATCACAATCCTCTGAATGTGACTGTCCAACCACTTTCTTGTCCATCTAACAATCTACCCAGGGAATCCATATCTCTCCAAGATAGAGAGAAGGATGTTGGGGGGGACTGTGTCAAAGGCTTTACAAAAATTGAGATAAATGACATCTGTAGCTCTTCCCTTGTCCACTTATGTAGTCATTCCATCATAGGAGGTCAGGCAGGACTTCCCTGTGGTGAAGCTGTGCTGGCTGTCTCAAATTCCCTCCCTGTCCTTCATGTGCCTTAGCAAAACTTCTTGAGGGCTGTGTTCCATGATCTTCCCAAACACAGATGTCAGGATGACAGGCTGGTATTTCTCAGGGTCCCAGGTATTCAAAGGCTTAAACTACAAAATGTGAAGTTTGACTGAACTCCAAAAAAAGAAATGGCAGAAATCATGTTATTTTAATCACGAGTGAGCTGTTGCCTTTGAATTTGTTCTAATTAAACATCAGGTCAGATTAACTACTCCAAGGGTGTTTCTTTTTTTACGAGGTCTTAAAGTAGTGAATAGTTTAATAAGTTTTGAATTCTTTTAAATAGCTATTTATTGCTTGGAAAAACAGCTTTTTGTACTTTTTAATTACACAGTGAAAATTATATTAAAAGTTAAGTTTTTTACTTCATATCTATGTTTTAAGAAGCTTTGAAAGGATTAATTAAGCATCCAAACTACCTGCTGAGGTACGTAAATGTTACTATCTCCACTTTTCTGATGGCGAATCTGAAGCACAATGCTGTGTAAAGCCTGAATCCACCATGTCTCCATTTCAGAAAGAGACAAGGAGGATCAGAACCTGCCAGAGAGCAATTAATACATTAACACAGTCAGGTGAGAGTGGCTTTCCCAAGGTCAGACTATAATGTCATGGGCAGACAGTTGCAGGCATTTGAGTTAATGAGTTACTGATGGTGAGCTGTACTGTGAAAACTCACAGGATACGTGCTCCTGCTCACAAGTGGTGTACATGACAGTACAGATTGCCCTGAAACAGTGTTTGTGGAGAATTAGTGTAGCTTTGCCATGGCTCAATCTGATTTTCTAAGCCACCACAGCATTTTGATATCTGATGGTCCTGTGTCCCTATGTCAAAGTCCTCCCCTGCTCCCCCTGTGATGTGATCTGTAGGGATTCCAAGATCTCCTCTGCCGATCCAGTCATGGGAAAAGGAGCTAAAAGAGCCAGTTTGGCTCTGGTTGTTGTCAGAAGTATCTGTGAACTTTGATAATTTCCACACCTGAAGTCTGAAGCATTTTCTTATTCTCAAGGAAGTTCTTCACTTAAAAAACTCCTCCATCAAATCAAGCCTTCCTGTTGGTTTTGTAGTTTTTACTAAAAATGGCAGAATCTACCATTCATCTGTACTTAATGATAAGCTCCTACGAGAACCATCATTCATCTGTAGGCTGAGAACAGCCCTTCATCTTGCAATCTTTCTGCTTTCTCTTCATCTGTATCCCAGTCCTCATCAACAGTTTCCCATGGGAATTGTTATATTAAAAATGTAATGACAGAAATGCTGTTTTGTGCAGGACTGTTCAGGAAAATGATGAATGCTGTGCAGATGTGTGTATTGAAACCTCTGTATCTCTAGGAAATATACTGCTGTGTTTTCATAGTTTTCTCTCCAAAGCTGTAATTAACAACAGTCAGCAGAATACTTGAAAGGGTTAAAGGAAAATAGATTTGAGGAAATACTGTAGGTGCTGCACATTCAGTGTTGCAGTTGCATGTGTGCTTGCAAAAAACACAATGGGAAGTGTGTCAATTGCCTCTCTTTGCAGATGGATGTAAGTCTGTGTAAGCAAGATGCTGGTTACCACATAATTAGACCACGAGGTTCTGTCCTAATGCCCCAGTTTCTGTTCGTAACCCTGCAGTGATCTGGCACTTGACAAAGGACAAAACATTCAGCTTCTCCAGGTCAGTGCCATCAACAAATCAGGGTTGTCACACCTCTGGTGCCGAGTACAAAGCTCAGTGTTAGTCACGATGTTATCTTCCTCACTGTTTGGGTATCGGCTATGTCCAGTTTGAGATCTCAGAGCTTATCTACAACATGTGTTGTGTGAACACCTGATAGATTGTCTGAGGCTCTGCAACAAGTATTTCCTTTTTTTTGCTTCTGCTAAAATTTTTCAGGTTCTTACACAAGTCTGTGGAGTAAATGTCAGTAAAATGTGTGACCGACCAGAAACCTGGGTACTTTGCTAAGATGCATTTCTTCAACTCTGCCTTTAGTACTGAAAATACAGATAATAGCAGGCATCAATAAGCATATTATAAAAAATTTATATCTAATATATGAAAGTATAAATACATTATATAGCTATTTTTGAAAAGTGAACTGAATATATTCATATTTATTTTCATCTATGAAGATTTCTCCATGGGAGGAGAAGAGAAAAAAAGAAAGATCAACTTGTGACAGATGCACATCAGGGAAGTGGGTTGTTGCACTGCAGGGAGGTGTTGAGATATCACAGTGATGGGCATGCTATATAGACCTGAGCAGAACAAAACACTCTCTTAGGAAAATTGAGCTGAGGTACAAATCATTAACTGACTTAGTGAGAAATGGTCCTGAAGTGAACTGCAATTTTTAAATAACATGCAATATAGAGAAGTCTCTGTGAAACAGGTGTTAAGAGTTTCAAGTTGAACTTTTTACATTTGTCCCTAAAGGCAGATCTGTTAAGTTTTTCCTTTGTGAGGGTATAGGCTTGAGGGGAATCACCTGTACCACAGCGGTGTCCTTTGCTTTTAGAAATGGAGTTGCAATCTGCTGCCCCTGCTGCTCTGAACTGGCCTTTGAGTCTGCTCTTGCAATCCAGTATCTGCTTTCTGAGCCTAAGCTGTAAGTCACAGGCTTTGCAGCAGTGTCCCCAGAGAGCTTTGAGGCAGTTCATCAAAGCAGGTGAAAAGAAGACTATGTTGTAATAGATCTTTCATTCTTGCATATGAGTAACGAGGAAGAACAAAACATGCTGTCTATAGGCATAATTTTTCTTTAGAAACGAATCATACCAGGACTATAAATACAAGCAATGTATTACAGGTGCTACATACGGCTTTAAATATTCTTCTCTGGTGCCAGAGTGTGTGTATTGGTGTGATTTTGTTGTGGATGGAGAGAAATACTGTCTTTTGTTTTTGTGACAGCTCAAATACTGTGTTAAACAAATTACTTTCAGAACATTTCAAACATTTTTATTGTTTGAGCAGCTCAATTCAAACAATTAGTTTGGGTTCAATTTCCTAGGTAAGTTAATAAGCTTTTTAGAGTACTTCATGATTGCAGTTTAACTGGTGTCTCAGAATTTATGCTTCTGTTTTGTTTGCTCAGCATTAGCATTGCTCATTCACTAATCAAGCACTTCCTAAAGTGGCCCCTTCCCCTCCTCAGTACCTGCACTCCATTCCCCCTTGAACCTTCACTTTTCTGGTATCTTTTGTGTGTTCTGAAGGATATGTACCTCTACCTGGGATAAATTATCCCTTGCTGGGCCTATTCCAACAGCATTCAAAAACTTACAGACACCGTTCGGAAATGAGTATGAAGTTGAAGCTAGCAGCTCTGCTGCTCGGGAGATTGAGTTGCTGTCATATTGCATCTGACTTGCATCAGATCAGAGTTTAGGATTTGGGTGATTTGTTCTTCAGATTAATGTCAATCTGTTTTAAATTAAAACACCCTGGGGCAAATCCTTTTCTATGATCAATGAACTGTCTGGCTGCAGTCAACCAACATTACAACAGACATGAATTTGGCCTCCTGGTTCGTTGCCTCATCCCCTACATCACTTTCCTTATGTGGTTGAGACATCAAGCCTTTGATCCTATAAGTTGTTGACCATCTTCTACTGAAAGCAGTGAGAATGGAGGGTACTTCAATGTTCAACACCTTGTTGGTTTGGGCGCAAGAAATGGACCACATATCTGCTCTACCTAAAATATAATTATGGTATATCTATGAGCGGGCAATCTGCTTTGCACCTGTTTTACTACAGGAACAAAAGGCACAGGAAGTGTTTGGAAAATGAGGAACACACCTGTGTGTGAGAATAAAACAAAGCATCTTTATATATAATCATTTGCCATAAGTCATTTCAGAGTTGACAAGCTGTTTTTCAACTTCCTGTCACCACTGCCTGATGCATCTAATTAGTCCTGTTCTCCAGCTGACAAATATCAGCTGCTCTTTCTAAAACATGGTTTCTCCCTTAAGTACATCCCTCTGGCAAAGTTAAATATTAATTATCCTTTTTTAAAATTTTATGATTATTCATGTGTGCTAATGTCACTACACAATGAATGGGTAAGTCAATACCACAAAATATTAAAAGCATTGTTTCTAAAGCTCTGCAGCAGCCAAGATGTACAGAGCCATTCTGGAAATGAATGAGGCTATGGTGGCTGGGCTGTGCCACCAGTCATGCATGTCAGTGGTGAGACTCAGAGACTGTGGCTGTGGGATGTAGGCCTGGATATGGGAAATGTACCTTCTCTTCCCAATTCAGATGCTGGCCGGTTTTATAACTGCACAAATCACAGGACTTTTTATTCTGCATACTGAAACTGCAGGGCATACAACAGCCTGGATACTGAAGCATCCAGGTACTCTGCAGATCTGAGCTCTGTGGACCTGTACTTTTGCTGAGTGTTTGGGTGGTGATAGTCTGCTGGAGTTTCTCGCCTTCCTTTGTGTGCTGGCCATCTTTGTGCGCTGGCCTTCAGGAAGATCCATATCCATGCCTTGTGAAACAGTCTCGAAAACAGACACTGAGAAGGAAGATATGTTGTATTCATGTCTCCTGAGACCAGTTATACCAGCTGCACCCAGGCTATGACACCCTTAGCTGTTCCCACTAAAACGAAGTTGCCCATCTTTCCCACTTGGCTGCCACAGTGACATGAAAGCTAGTGCATGTTCTTTTGTTCTGGAGGAGATTTTGTGTTTATTCTGTCCAGACAGATTTGCAGCTGGCTCCATGCAAGGGCTGATGTAGCTGTGCAAGCCCATATCTTTTGTGCCTTTCAAAGCATTGTGGGGCAGCTTTGAAGCTGTTCCCTTCCCCAGGCTGCACTTCAGGGTATGCAGGCTCACTTTTATCTCAGTGTCTTTTGCTCACTATGCTCTATCCTTCCAGCTCTCCATGTGAATCAGAAAGATGCTGAAATACAGGAAGATCTCCTGTAGCTGTTCCTTACCTTATTCCAGTTTCTCACCTTACCATTGACCTGACTTTCTGACCTAGCTTCTTTGTGAGTGTTTTCTAGCATGACTAGCATTTTCTTACCCACATCACACAACCCAGCATGTCTGTCTAGCCCAGGGTGCTAGACGTGCCTTCCCTCCCTTTCTGTAGCCACTGAAGTAGTTGGAGTTTGACTGACTTGCTGAGCCAGTCCATAGGACTGAAGTAGCAACTGACACTTGTTGGAGCTTGGGCTAACATTTCTGCAGTGCGATATCCTAGAGCAGTATGTTTTACAAGCCCAAAGTATTTGTGGATATATTAGTTGTAAAGATAAAAATTAATAACATTTGTTTGCATTGTGAATGTCCTGCTTAGAAAATGGAGTGCAAATAGTGCTGGGTACCTGCCACGTGTTTAGATCATGGTTTTATTACATGAAAATTTGCACATCTCTCTTGTCTTTCTAAGTGTATGTCACCTGATGGAGATTTTGAAGAATGCTGGCTTTTTTGCATGTTAGATACCTACTAAAGATCCAACTCCCAGCCAAAAGAAACTGAGGTGTGTAGGATCAATGTGAACATGAAAGCTTCCAAACTGGCAGTCATGGAGGATATCCAATCATTGTAATTATTTCCAAGTAATTTAGTGTAAATCTAATTATAATATGAGGTCATCTTGGTGCAAAATGATGTCTAATTAGGCACAATCCTTTTCAGATAGTCATAATAGATGCCAGAGAAAAACCTTTTGGCTCCTCTTATTGTGTGCTTTTAATTCTTAATTTACAATTTTTTTTGGTAATTAATTTTTTGAGCAAACAGGGCAAATCAATCTATTTGAGTTAATTAGCATTTCTTCCCTGGTTTCCTAGTCTTCCTCTCTGTTACTCCTCTTTTTCTTCCCCTTATTTGAATATTACTGTAATTTATTCACATTTGTTTGCAACTAGTGCATAATGATTTCAAGCCATGGGTGAGCAAGGGACTGCAGCAACAGGAAAGGTTGCAGCTCTGGGAATGAAGGAAGGAAGGAAGGAAGGAAGGAAGGAAGGAAGGAAGGAAGGAAGGAAAGCAGGTCTGCAGAAAGTTTGTGTTGGTCACCTTAATTTAGTTGCAAACACCAAATTGCATCAGGGCTGATAAGGGCAGCAGCAGAATTAAGCAGAACTCTGGGGCTGAGGTGGGACAGGGTAGCAGAGCAGTGGAAGGAATCACTGCAACTACAGAAAAGGAAGATGATGAGCACCCAAGCAGGGAAACTGACTGATCTGCATTTGCTAAAAACCATTTTAAGCTGAACATTGTTTCACCTTGATACTTTATAAGAAAGTCCCTATGAGATCAGTTTTGCAAAGAACACCCGGGCTGCATTCACAGAAACCTATCTCATCTTTATTAGTCAGTATTTGTCCAGCCACTTGCTTATTTCAGTGCTTATACACTTCTATTTTTTTACCTAGTGCAGATGTACTCTATGGACTGCAGCAGGCAGATTTCTGCTCTAGTGCATGCATGCTTGCCCTTTTTCCCCTTGGACCTGTGAATCTCTTGAGCTGTGTGAAGCAATGCTATCCAGTGGTTTGAGCTGTAGGCTGAGTGCCAGCAATTCCTGATGTTGCCTTGTCTTGGTTCCTTTTGTTGCTGATTTTAGGAGTTCTCTAAAGACAGACACAGAGTCTAGTTTAGAAAGGAGACATTGTTTATTCCGTGCAGGGTGAAAGGTGGAGGTCTCCACAAATCAAGCACACCAAGGGGTAAAAATTACATCTTTTATAAAGTAAAATTACCTGAACCTTCCTATCTAATACATATTCTCCGACTGCCTAATGCATATCTATTTGTGTGAGATAATCTTACGCAATGCTTGAAAACACAAAGTACCTTTTTATTAAGCAAAGTCTATTGTAGAAGTTATCTGAGACTTTAGTTACATTTAAAAAAGGTGAGAAAATGACATCAATTCCTTTTGTAGAAGTTATCTGGTGACATCTGTTACACTTTCAAAAGGTAAGAAGATTCAGCCTGGGGACAGATAATTCAGCTTGAGGACATCAGTTTCCTAACTTGTTTTGTATTTTTTGCATGTGTCAAGCATGTGGATATCCTCCATGTTTTCATGTGGCCTGTGATGTGAGACACTTCAGTTTTGTTTGGAATGCTCAAAAAACAAAGAAATCCTAAATTAGGTGATTTTGTCCTCTTGTTTACCACCTGTTTTTCTATAAAAAGGTGCATAACAGTGCTTATATATATAACTCCCTTGGATATTGCAAAACTAATTTCATGTTTGTAATGCTCTTTGAAAATAGAAATCAATAAGTAGCATTAACTTAATCAGAAATTGTTTTTCTTTTAAACAGATCTTTATCTTTCCTATAACTTGCCTCTGCTGATCTCAGCTTGTACTTAATGTATTTGGAATTGAATCCAATAGGAGAAGCTTAGATTCAGGGGCAGAATGACCATGAGAGAGGAGGGTTTTGTAAGGTAGTAGATTGCTGCTTGGAGATGCAATCTACAATTTCAGTTCGAGGGCCACATCAAGGTAAAATAGGGCTCTGGCCTAATAGATGCAGTCATGTAATTTTCTGGTCAATTAAAAATCAGCCCAGACAATGCATGAAGACTGAGGGGAGATTAAATAGACTCTACAGAAATGTCTTGGGGAGAAAAAGAATACAAGAAAGCTGAGTTTGCTATGTTGGAGTGGTTGGGGCAGTCCTAGTAAGAGGCAGTGCCTGTCCTGGCAAGTTCTCTGTGCTGAATGAATTGTGGTATTCAAGATTGCTTCTACACTAGTGAATAAAATAGGCCAGGGAACTACTCACTGGCCACAAGGCCAGCTGGAGAGTCACTGCTTTTGAACCTAAGTCCTTTTCGTCTCCCACGCTAACAAGGTGGCCCATCCAAACCATGTATTGGGAATGGTCCCTGGTTATTGCTGAAAGTGTCCAGGCATTGTGTGAGAGCTGGTTGCCAAGAACAAGTCTGTGCCAAGGACAGCACTGACAGTTGAGCAGTGGGTGATGCTGTGCCAGAGCTTGGGCCCATGCCCTGGCCCTCTTTGGTTGCCTAGTGCAGTAGCCCATATGCCTCTGACTCTTGGCCACATCCCACTGTTCCTTCAGCCCTTCCTGGAATTCTTGGCTTGGATTTTTGTTTTATTTGTTTGTCTCAGAACAGCACTGCCAGGATCTGAGCTGCCTTCTGGAGCGGGTCAGATCACCCGGCCCGTCACTGGCTGCTGAACGAGCAGAGGGAGACACGCAGTCCTTGGGCACTGTGGAAGTGGGGGCCGACTGCTTGGCTGCACAGTGTGTGAAGAGTAAAAGGGTCAGTGCCCTGCCTCAGTACACACACACTTGTGCTATTACAGACCATCATGTCGATGCATTCACGGGGCAATTCTCCGAGCTGTCACTTCCCACTCATAGCCAGGCTCCTAGGCTGTAAGGACTTTGAAACGAGGAAGTGGGTCTCAGCTAATAAAATACCTTCTGTATGGAGAAGGCAATAGAAGTTTGGTAATGATATAGCTTTGAAAAGTGGGATGGAAAGAGTTTGTGAAACCAGAGTAACTTACTCTAGAAGAACTAATTTTTTCTAACTTGTTAAGTTAGTGTCATGTCGATAGTCTGTAGGTTTCAGCGTATAGTTACACATACAAGTATATTTATTTGACAAAACACAGAGAATGGGATGATGATCTAAAATAAGAGGCTGACTCAGATGACTGGAATTTAATTTGTCAGCAAGTGAAAGCAGTAGCAATGAATAGAAGAAATAAAATTACTTTATCAAATTTCCTGCATAGATCTTGTCTTACAGAAGGAACAGTGTACAGTATATCAAGCCAACTAAAAATATTATAATAATGTAAAATGATAGTCACTTTTAGCATATGGCAGAAAGAAATAAAAGAAACCTAAACAAAAGCCATTGCTTTCTAGAAGAGTGCAGATCGTGTCAGTCATGTTTAAGCTCTCCCTGTTCCCATGAAGAATGAGGAGAGGTCTGAGTGTACAAACTTCTTGTCTTCCTAGAAAGAAAAGCTTTTCAGTACTGTAGATTAACAGGTCACGCATGTAAATGACGCACATACTTAACTGATCTCCAGGACTGGGCTGTCTTTTGTCTTAGCAGCCAAAGGCAAGTTTTACATTATCCCAAACCAATCCTCAAATAACACCACCAGTTGTATGGCAACTTTTGCTTTTCTTTAGGAGAAAGGTGTTCACCTTGATGCAAGAAAAGGGAAATTTTCAGTCTTGCAAGCTCCTCAAAAAGGTTCTCTTCAGAAAGGAGACATCACAAGATGAGGCCAAAACATTTTAAAGACTTTGACAAGTTCCTTTCAAGGTTTGGGGGACTTCTAAATCATTGTGAAATGCATAGACTCCTTCTCTTCTGCCTGTGACAAAATGAATTATGCTGTGATCCATACTGTTAATAGCAACTGAGAGAGATGATCAGAAGTCTAGCATAAATGTAGCAATTTTTAATTCCTTGTATTTTTTAAATGAGAGAATAAATTTAAGGGGACAAATAAGAGCCTGAGAAATTTATTACATGCAAACTGAGTTGGAATGAGCATGATTTCTCCTACTGAGACAACTAAAATGCAAAAGCCTGTCTAGAAGCTAGGAACAAGGGTTGGGCTATGGAAAAATAAAAACCAGCATTCCTTGGCCAAGAAAGCAGATGTTAATCATGAAATGATTGCAGACTCAAGAAGCAGTATTCCTCTGCAAGTGTATGCCCTCTAATTCACCTGAAAGATTCTTATCTGTTTTCCCTCCTAAAGTGTGCATATATATCTAGATTACTCCTACAGATTATTTTGCTTTCTTTCATGCTTCTAAACCTATGTTTTGCTATTGTAAGGAGGCTTTTCATTTGTGGTTGCAAGTTGTTGTGGATACTGTCCCGAAGTAGACTTGCTGGCTGTATCCAAACTGAAGTTCAGGCATGGAGATGGTTGTGATCGTCATATTGGAGACACAAACCTGAGCTGAGGGTAGCCAGTGACAGACTGCTGTTACTGGGGGCATCTACTTTATCTCACTGGGGTACTTGCGTGATGTCCTTGCAGCACTGTCTGAAGCCTTTGTGCTGCATTGTGTGTGGGACGAAGAAGAGGAAGGTGGCACTAAGTTGTGAACTATGCAGTGCCCAAGGTCCAAGAGTTAACAACCCCTTTCTCTGTACCGCCCTACTTCTACATGAGAAGTGTCTCCAGTTCCTTCATACCTGAAATTTTCATGGCCTAATTTGTATTTGCTTTGGACATCAGAAAGCCAGCCTAAAACCTTGACTGTACTTCTTGAAAGGTGATCTTTTGAGTCTATCCCTTGGTGCTGGCTCTACCCCTCTGAAGCCAAAGTTTGAGAAGGAAAGAAGGAAGGCACCAGGAATCTGGCTGGCTTTAACTCTCCTTGAAATGCTGGTTGAGTAATCCTTCATTAGATCTTGTAAGTTGTTAAAGCTGGTGGCCTTGTGAGTACAGAGGAAATCTCTGATGATCACAGAAGCAAGGTTAAGGCGCACAGAGTGAAATTCTAAGGAACTCTTTGGGCCTGATGATGAGAGTAGGTAGAAAGCCACGGGCCTTCCTGAGGCCCACACTGCTTCTCTGGCACGAAGAACAGGTGACTAAGGAAAGGAGCTGGAGAGGGAAAAGGCACATAGGTCCTTTTCATCCTTTTGATGAAAAGGTCTGCCTTTTTCTCCTTTTGGATACACCTTGAGGGGATAGGGTCTTCTTCTTCTCAAGAACACATCATACATCTAACTGTTGTATGTTGCTTAGAATGAGCAAAACCGGGAATGGTTTCTTCTGTTCAAAACCTAAGAGCAGCCTTGTTTTAAGAACATCTTTATTAAATAAAGTGATGGAAAAATAGTCCTTTGACACAAATGGCTTAGACACTCCTGTTAGCCACTTTCCTATGACAGTAGTGTGTGATACAGTTTGAGCTTCACATGGTTGCCAACCCTTTCCCTCTATTTTTTAATGTTTTTAAAGCAATTTCAAGTGTGCCTAATTCCAAAAATATTAATTCAAATGACATTAAAAGATGTTTCTGGTGCTCCTGTTTAGACTGTTCTTGGCAGAGGGCTGGGGAGTTCAGCTAGAGCTGCCCAGGCTTGCCGAAGCCAGCTAAGCAGCAGGTCCCCCCTCCTCCTCCCTCCACCACCAAGAAGGGAAAAAAATCTGTTGAGCCTTAGATAAGCTTTGAAAATGCTAGCAGAAAGAAGTGGAGAATGGTCTAGAAGCCAGCTGTAGTGGTGAGAGAGAGGAAAAGATCTGGACAGTCATGAAATGGTAGAGGGGAAGGGATTTATCACAGGATGGTAGGAAGGGCTGTAGAGGGGATTAAAAACAGGCAAGTGAACATTACTGGAAGTTGATGATATTACAAGAGAAATAGCTACTTGCTACTGGCTGTGTAGGAGGCCTGTCAGACTTGGGGAAGTAAAAGCATAGTGCTTACATCAACATGATTTTTTTTTTTTAATGGCATCTGATCCTGTGTTGCATTTGGGCATGATATTTAGTGACCTACCTATATGTGACACATTTGCTGTAAGCAGTGTTGGTTGCTGCAGCTGGCAGGGATGGGAAAGCTTTCAGAGGGGAGTTCTGGAGAACAGAGAGCCAGTACTGTCCAAGCCCTGAACAGGTCCAGGCTGGGTACATCAGTGTCAGCACCAGAGGTGTCCTACTGGTGATTTAAGCTGTGTGTTTCAATGTTCCAGCTTTAGCTCTTGGGAGCCACTGTACTGAAAAGAAAATGTGTATTTGATTATGAGTGGAAATGAGTGCCTGGGCCATCTTCAGCTGTTTGAAAAAAAAAAAAAGGATTTGGTTTGGCTGTATTGTTCCACAGAAAAGTGGGGCACAGGGAGGGAGTGGGAATTCCTGCCTTCTCCAGCTCTGGAGCAGCAACCTGGGGACAACCTGAAATTGCTGTGCCCATGCAAATGCCACTACCTGAGCCTGGGCTTGGCCACATTCAGTGTTGGCTAACTGCTGAGATTTCCTTCATAAAGAACTCTGTCTAAAAAGACCCCAAGGCATTTAAAAAGTGAGGGAAGAGACCTAAGTTGGGCCTTTCTGGTTCAGAGAAAGGGGGAGAACTGAGTGGATCTGGGCTGGGATATAACTGGCATCTAGCAAAACCCTGTCTGGGATGAAGCCCAGCTATGGCCCCTTGATTCTCTGCTGCATCCTCAGCATGGGTTGGATCAGCTCTTGCACACCAGGACAGGTGAGCTGCCAAGGAAGAGTAGTCAGAATGAGGTGTGCCCTTCTACAGCCTACCTGAAATCACAGGAGGCTACATCGACTGCATGAGCCATGGAGATCAGCTCCAATCCTGGGCAATCCCTAGAAAGGATTGAGCCAGCCCTAGACCCTCAGTACTTGCAAGAGCTAGTCAGGACCTACAGTCAGTCTCTACTGGAGCAGCCAGTTTTGTAGAGCTTTTACTGTAATATCAGGTTGTGACCCATATTTGGGATTGCTCAGATCCCTTCTATCCTTTCTTTGGCACTTGTGTGTTGTTTTCCTGGTAGTAGTGCTCTGCTCTTTTCTTTAGATCCCAGCTGGCATTTGCTTGATGTGGACAAAGTGCAGAAAGTTTTCCAAGTCCATTTCAGAACATCTGATGCCCTTAAAGGTTTGAAAGGACTTATCAGTCAGTGACTTTGGAAGAGCATTTCAAACCCACTGCCAAATTAATGGGTCAGCTAAATAGTAAGTGGACCTTTTTTACTGCTTTGCGTCACAGACCTCCTTCTGTTTCACTGGGCTAGAGTTTTATTGCATGAAAAGGGTTTGGACTGGATAAACCAGCATTCTTTCCTGAGGACCTAGCAGAGCATGATAATCACACAGTATTGTAGGCAACAGAGTGAATAGGAGCAATTGTATCCAATACCTGAGTTATTGGAACATGCTTGCCTGTTCATGTGAGCCAGGAGAGAAAGGTTGTTTTTCCTTTCTGAAGAGGGAAAATTGGAGAGAAGCTGTGCCAGAACCTTTCCAGGTTTAGAGAAGTGGAGGAAACACCTGCTACACCATCAGCATTCTTGTTAACAGCGACTGTATGAGTGACAGAATCTGTCCTTTCCGGGGATGATTCAGACTCAGAAGACTCTTGGTAGTGATGACACGAACGCCTGGTAGCTCCTGAAAGCAGAACTAATGAGCAGTGCCACTCACTTAGCGTATGGTTTGACAACAGATGCACATGTTGGTAATTAAGTATTTGGCTGCATTACATTATTTTATTTTTGGATTTCTCAAACATACACCCATTGCAATCTCTAGGCACATTTGCATGGTTTAAAAGCCCTAAACTTATAGCAAACAGAAAAATCAGCGTAGGAAAATGATACCCCACTTTTAGAAGAGCTCAGTAGCACATAGGCCTTCCTGTGCACCCCAAGCCTAGGAAACAGAGGCTCTGTAGGGAAAAACTGTACTCAGGGAATAATCCCAAGGATTTCTTCCACGCTGAGCAGAGCTATGTCAGATCAAATCAGTACACAAGTCTTGAGCCAGGGTTTTATTCTACTGTATCATCACATCCATCACTTCTTGTGACCCAGCAAAGCCTTGGAATGGCTTTGAACTTCTTGAACTTCATAAATACCTGAATGCAATTATACCTTGCAGTGCTTAGGGAGCAGACTCAAATACTTCATCTTAGAAGAGATCTTCTGGAATGTCTTACTCTGCCCTTGCATGCCAGCAGTTATTTATGTCTTCGTGTTAATGCTGACCTCAGCTACATCCTGCAAAATATGTACATAATGGTGCTTGCTGGAGCACCTTGCTCCCAACTTGTACACCTTTGCTAACTCAGTATAGATTCTTATTAAAACTCTCCCTTGGAGCCCAGGCAGCATTGCCCTATATGTCAGATATACTGGAGGAACAGCTACTCCAGAAGTTGTGGAAATTATATTCTCATCCCACTCTACCCAGGTTTCTGTTGTGGGTTGTTAAGGAGGAATTAGGGTGCGTCGTAAGGGCAAGATGGGGAAACATATGATGACTGGGGAGGTCACCCGGTCCAGGAATAATGCATGGAATTAGGGTTTTTCCTGCACATTATGTTACAGGATGATAATTTCCTTTTGCGTGAAAGTTAGGAGCTGAGCCAACTACATTGAACTTGTTTTGAGATTCTGAAAGCAGCAGAACTAGTGAGAAGACCTATTCTTTATCTTGACATTAGTAATTGTATACAGCAGAGGTCCAAGATCTACTGGAATATCCTTGTAAAACCACCTGTAAAGTTGCTAAATATTTTGAGTCTTGCCTAGAAATTCTCAACCTTGTTTTACAATTCAGGGAAATTCCAATCATTTGTCACCACTGCCTTCCAAAAGTATAGCTGGTCACAGACTGTGCCATCTTTTCACAAAAAGATAGAGTAAAATCTCTTTGGTTTCCTCTCTATATTTGCAAGCCTGGTTCTAGAGCTAAAATTGGAAGATTCTTGTGCAAGGACACTATTTGACTGACTGAGAGGTGTCTCTGTGTATCTCTCTGTGTTCCTATTCACTGACTGGAAAGTCTGCCTGTGTAACCAGAAAATGACTACAGCTTAAGCTGATGTAGGTGTTAGCTATGCTTAATGAAAGAAAAGAATTCCAGTTGGTGCTGACACTGAGAAGGATATTTAGAATTTTGAAGGAGAAAGACAGAAATGAGAAGACTAAGAAAGATGTGACCAGGCAGCTCCACCTACAAACCATAACCCTCCAGGGCAATCTCGGGTTTCTGCTCTGTACTAGCATACAAAACAGATTACATGCTAACCTAGACTGCAAGCATGAGAGTATTGGAAATCTGTTGCAGGTGTTTGATGGTAAACAGTGTTTATAGCTGCCAGGATGGAAACATTAATGTGTGTGAGTGAGTGCAAGTGGAGGGCAGGCCTCAAACTTTCACCCCATTACCTTCACATTTCAGTTTTGCTTTGCAGAGTACTAGCTCCCTGTGAGTTCAGACTGCTGGTGAAGCTACTATGTGATTTTACTTGAGCATGTCCTGTGTTCAAATTTGAAATGCCAGAATCACCTGGGAAGTAGTGGGCTAATTTATCACAGGAACAAAAATATACAATGGAGACTGAATGGAAGAGGATGAGTTCTGACAGGCATGCCTTTACTTTTTCAAGCAAGTATTTTTGCTTGGGTGGGTGGTGCATTAGTTATATATACAACTCATGCTTTTAGCTACAGCAAAATGTGAGAAGACATAATAATAGCTCTTCGCGCTAAGGCTTCCTCTTTTTTTTTTTTCTTTTTTTCTTTTTTCTTTTTCAGTTCAGTTAGTTTGAGAGTTTAGATTATTCTCTTTCTGAGAACTGAGGGAAGTATTTTTAATACTTCTTAGTGTGAGAGGTGGCTGGGCTGCCCTTAACCTCAGATGAAAATAGCAGTACATTTACTAGGGAGCTGGGCCAGAAGGTTGGACTTCTAGTGCAAGGCTCTTGATTACTGCCTCACAGTGGTTCCCAGTCAGTCAGGAAGATAAAAAAATCCATCCAAAATAAAAGGCAAATTCACCTTTGAAGACTTAGTGTGTGTGATGGGCTAAATATGTTTTACTAGTATTTTTTTCCATAGGGAAAAAAAAGTAGTAGTATAACCAAAGGAGAAATGTGTTTACCAAATTTTTGCTCTACACACAAGTAGTTGACAATTGCCCACAAAGAAACTGCAGCATGAGAAGGATTCATGAGCCTGTTGGTGTCTTCCGTCAGGGCTGTGTGCAGGCTGGGGTGGACAGTGAGGGGACAAGAGGTGTTTACTACAGCCCCAACACACCCACTGCTGCTGTGATCTGTGGGTGGGGTGGGTGTTAAGGAAGGAGGTGAATGAGCTTGTTCAAGTGATCATGAGCAAGAGACTAAGGGAGCAGCCTATCTCTTTGGGGTAAAACTTCCCCCTGTGCTTTGTCTTTTGGAAAATGCAGTTCTTAACTTCCACCTTTGCACTCTGGAATAAAAAAGTACAAGAACATAAAATGGCTGGTCTGGCTCTATCTTTTGACAATGATCAATCTGATGCCTAGGGAAGGGTATACAGGGTAAAAGCAGGAATATTTCCTTATCGGTTTCCTGCCTTCCTAAGCCACCAGAGTCTATGTCTAGTACCCAAATGGATATATGTCTTCTTAATTTGTGTAACTGCATCTTGAAACCATGCACTGTTCACAATGTTCTTTGGCAACTAACTCCTCCATTTAACTACCAGTTCTGTTGAGAAGAACCTCTACTTGCTTTGGTTCTGTCTCCTCATTCCTATTTTGTGTCCCTCATTCTCAGTGCTCATTCTTATTCCCCTTCCTATGTCACTTTTTGTAAGAATCCTACCCTTTCAGTTTCTTTACCAGGTAATGGAACATCTGTAGCTCCATCACATGTGCACCTTTGCATGTTCAATGGAGGCTGTGATATGGGGCTGGAGAGGGTCTTTCCAGCTGGGATTTCTTCAGGATAGGCTTAAGGTGGCATCACCCCTGACTGCAGAGCAGCACTTGTGTTCCTCACCTCCAAGGGAAATGAGCAGTCAGGTTGGCTGAGGTATGTCTGACCTCAGGGAGAAGTAAAGAAGTCTTTCTCCTTTGCTTAATACATGAGAATGAGGTGTAGGAACAAGGGCACACAGAGTGGGAACTATGCATCCTGCTCACTTCAGAAAACTCAAGGGGTCTGTAAAATCATCCTATTAGTAAAAATACACCTTTTCTAAATTCTGGGAAGGTGCAAGCACTTCAGAAACCTAAAACAGTTTAGGTTTAACCTAAGTTTAACCTTAACACAGCATAAAAAATCCTGAACAGGAGTGAGGTAGAACTGATGAGAGTTCCGGGCTGGGGTCTGCAGAGCTTCATCCATGCACAGAGTCCTACCTCCTCTGAACTGCCCCTGGAGCTTCCTGGGGGGCTGGGCATGTTGAGGAGTGGAGGGTGCAAGCAGGCATTTCCACATTGCACAGTCTGAGAGCATTTGAAAATCAGAATGCCCAACTTTCCTTTTTTTCTCCTTAAAAAAAAAGGCAGATGCTTTATAAAGCAGACACTTCTTTAATTTGTAGCTGTTAATTCATTTATAAACTACATGTGCTTCATGAGTGATTATGCTAATGTACTTAAGACTATTTAAACCCTTGCACTGATTAGTCTAACCATTCATTGTACAAATAAGATATTATCTTCAAAATGTGTCTAGCAAAATTCAATAATCACAAACATGTTACTTTATTGAATACAACTATTGGCTTTACTGAATTCAGCCACTTACGCTTTAATTTTTAACATTTTTTTTTGCATTGTATTCATGTATTCCATACTGATGTGTGTGGGACTAGGCTGGTGGAACATATTTAATGGCAAAAATAGGCAGTTAAATTTATATTTCATCCTGTCTCCAGGCAAAAGAATTTGTGGGGTCGCACTCACCTCATGCACGCAGAGGAGCAAGTGGGCTGTAACCCCTCTGAGGCAGGCTGGATGCGCTGGCTCTGTGCCATGAATTAGCACACCATAGCCCTGGCTCTAGTTCCTGCTCTGAGGTCTGCCAGGTGCTGCGGGGCTGCAGGCAAATCACTTAGCCCAGAGAGTCTGGTTTTCCCCATCTGAATGGGGTAATGATGCTCAGCTACCTTCAACACTCGCTGCTAAGTGCTCTCTGAGTCACAGGCGTTGTTACTAAAGACATCTGGAGAGATATCTTTGGGCAGCTTTGTGCTGAAGGTGTCTGAGGCCATTTCTGGGCAGATTTCCCTGGGGCTGCCATGGTGTCAGTGTCATCATCTGGTGTCATTTCTTGATTAAATGATCCAGGGAGATTAAAGAAAAATGAGGGTCTGTACTTCCTCCATAGTACTGTGAAAGCAGCAAGGTGTTTTGGGTGATCTGCCTGATATAGAAAACTTGTTGCCAGCCTGCAGAAGGTCTTCTGCCTGAAGAGTGCCAGGATGGGATTCTGCTGGTGGGTCAGGGCTCTGGCCTTTTGGTTTGGAGAAGGATCAAACCTCTTTTGCTGTCTTTGAGGCAAAATGACAGAGCTCTTTGACATTTTTGTTGGTATATCTTTTTAAAATCTGTCTTGAGATGAATTTAAATTACAAAGATTTTTGGTTTTGTGTTGCTACGTTATCCTGACATTCTGTGAAGTCAGGAGGGATGTTCTTTGGGGGTTCCTTGACTGGCCTGCCAGCATCCCAGCCACTTTGGTTATGGGACAGGGCCGTGCATCCTGCAGGCCCTGGAGAAAGCTGAGAAGGACTGGTGGTAATGAGGATGGGCACTTCTAATCCCTTGTGCCCTGGTCTGGGCTGGTTCTGCCTCTGTGAGCTGAGCACTCTGAGCAGCAGCCACTAGAAAGAGCTAACTGAGCTCTGTGCTTTGTATGAAATAACTGCGAAGGTCAGATAGTGGAAGTAGAAAAAAAAGTCTGAGATAGCTATCTGTATATCTAACATTGTAAAACTACTTTAAAAAATGTTTTGTGGATGGAACACACGGAAAAAGCTGTGCTACTTTGCTAAAATGTGATATTCAGACTAGTGTGCTCAAAGGGGCAACTTCTTATACACATGTAGCCCCATCAAGCAGAACCTCTGCACCCGCCCGATGGGAATAGTGACACCTGTGCAAGCGGGTGGTGACTTTTGCATACACAGAAGCTGCTTTTAGGGTGGATGAGTGCAGGCACTCCTCCCTGAACATCTGCAGGTGTGGCTGCATGCAAAGAGACAAAGGGAAGTTGAAAGGAGGCAATCATATGTGCCCTTCATGGCAAAAAGTCATGAGTCACACTTAAAAATACTGTAAGATTCCATGTTTTCAGGCTTTTCTCTGCAACCAGGAAGGCCAGAGTTTCAAGGGTAGACCTGCAGGAAAGAGGACAGGGAGCCCAGCAAAATGCTGGAGCTGGCACCCCTGAAACTTTGCCCCCAAGTGTCTCAAAAGAGCTGCAGCTGAGCTGCCCACAGCACAGATTCAGTGTCATACTCTGTGTCACCACTGAAGTGGAAACCAGGAGACCCTCTGGCTGTCCTTGTAAGAACAGTGAAGCAAAGTGAGTGAAGCAAAAAGCTGCATAACTTATGGTGATGCAACTCCCACAAGAATGGCAGCACCAATGCAGGGATGTTGCACAGCACCACAGCTTCCTCTGTACATGTGTGCGAGCACAGCCTAAAAACAGGTGTGTGCATGTTCTGCTTTGAGATAAGGCATATCGAGGTCAAGCTAGATGCAAAAGGGTTAAACACCCATCTCACTGCAAAATGGTTAACAGTTGCATTCTCACATTTATGCATTCACTGTCATAAGGGAGTACTTTTCTTCTGAAGTTTAGAGATGTACGGAAGGTATGTTGGTTCTTAGGATGGATTATAGCCCTAACTGAAACCAACTAAACCATTAGCACAAAACCATGCTTCTTTTTCTTCCATGCCATTAATTAGGAGAGTTAAAAGTCTTCCCTACTTTTTCATTAAAAAAATAGTACCAAGATTTGCACTTGTGTGATTTCTTAGAATTTTTTTATGGTCCTGAGAGTGGTATTGCAGGGAAACTTACAACTGAAAAGCAGATAGAGGCATCAAAAAAGGAAAGATGAGTAAGAAGAGGATCTAGTCTATGATTTAATTGGAATCAATGGGAATTGTGCCATTTGCCTTTGGTGGCAGCAGAATCAAAGCTGAAACACCAGCTGTAGTTTATTTTAGATTGCTGCCTGTCTGAGATTAGATTTCAGATATCTCCACAGGGTTCTTTTTTCTTTTAACTACCTACAATTTATGGCAGCAATATATATCCTAAATGTCTTCCTCTACCAGAGGATAAGCTGAGCCTGTAAGGTCTGTAGGTGAAACAAGCCCTTTCCCTTTGTTTTCCGGGGGATGAGTCTGCCAGGTGTGAGTCTAAAGGAGTGGGTATTGCACTGCAGGGAGACATCCCTTGGGACAAGGCCTCCAAAGCTGCATGAGTGCAAAAGTGAGAGATTCAAGCAAGTTATGCTACTCAGCACTTCTCAAGTAGATATATGGGAAGCAGAAGCCAGCTAAGTGGACTGGAGATGGAGCAGCCTGAGGAGTGAAAGTCTCAGCAGGCTGATGACTGAACTCTAGGTGTAAGGAACTGATGGAAAAGATGGAGTGGAAGATCCTGATGTTGCTGAATAAATCCATAACCTCTTGGGAAGTGCTGTACTGTAGTGAAACAGAGCACAGGGGGAAATACCCTTCTGTAGGGAAGAAGGAAATATTAAGGCCTGAAGTCAAAGAAAGATTTGCAGAAGACAACAGGGAAATGGTATCCATCTTGAATAGATGTAACAATCTGTGTAATGCTAACACTTGTATTTGAGTTGTGGTAGTCTTTTGGCTGCTAAATGTGTATGATTGTCTTTGGGTGATGAATGAAAAATAGTAGTCGCTTAGTCTTTGAGAACAAACAAAGTAGTTGCTTTGGTTGCTAGAGGTGTCAGATCTTCTGCAGACCCTACCTGCTCTTTAATAGTGGTTAGTGGGCAGAGATCTCTGCAGGAGGTTTAGACAAACAGGAAGAAACTAGTGGTGAGCACTTGAGACAGGTGACCTAAAAAATAGGTAACTTTGATGTTGGAGGGAGAAGAAAAAATTTAGAAAACAAAATCCAAGAAAAAAGTCATGAATGAGTTGGTGAGGGGAAATGCCTAAGGGTCCAGGACACAAAACCAGCTGAATTCTCATTGAAGAATATATAGAAATGAAGAGCTTTGTAACAGCTAGTCAGGAATCACTAAAAAACTCACTAAAAAAAAAAAAAAGAGGTGAAGTGCATCTTAGAGAAAAAGTTGTGGTTTCCAGAGCTTTAAAGTTTCCTGGATTGCTCCTGCTGTGGGTCATTTTGCCTTAAAGGTTTACTGAGGTGAAGGGTCATGACTGTGTTTTCTCCCTATTCCTTTTTATCTGGTCAGAGGCGAGAAACAACCAACATGAAATAGGCACTGAAGTTGGCTCCAGTCCTCTCAATGGCTAGGATCAAGCCACTGATCAAGCCTTCATACTTCAAAGGAATAATGAAAATCCCCATACTCTTCTACTTATAAACTGCCTCCCACCCATGTGTGTTACTGAAGATGCCCAGAGCAGGCACGATCTGACATTATAATAGAAAGAAACTGATAGGCAATTCTCTCTACTAGAGCAACTAGTCCTGAAGAGCTGATTTAACCTGCTATAAGCAAGGACAAATGATGATTGAGATGTTTTTATTCCAGTAAATTGTATAACACATGCTCTGCTGTCCTTTGGTCTGATTCTGTATTTCTTGAATGTTCTAATGTGCAAGTGATGTTCAGAGGAGTTCTGAGCATGTCAGGAATATAGCTGGGGCTCAACCTGTAAAAGGTGTTCGCAAAATATTGCCTGAAGCACACAGGCCACCTGGACTTGTGACTGCAAAGGTTCCAGTGGCAATAACCAAATGAGGTTTTGTTGAGTTGCTCTGAGTAGGGAAGGTATTCTCGCTTTGCTAAAGAAACTAGAATTTGTGGAGCTAAATATTAATGAGACCATTCAAAACTGAAACAAGAGTAACCTATGTCTGTCAACTGTTTTGAGTAATACCATACTGGAGTTAAAAAACCAAACGCGAACAAAACCCCAAGCAAACCAAAGCAAAACACTTTGTGTCAATTTTCAATTTGTTATCATGATTTGAGTGTTACAGGCTTTCTGCACCTCTCTGAGCCACAAATAAATAGATGGGGTCCATCCCTAAGTTATCTTTCCTAGGGTCTCCTTCCTCATTTCAGTGTGATTACATTGCGTTGAAAATGCTTTGGGTGGATGTTTACATTCAGAAACTCTTACTAAAAAAAGAGAGCAATTAGCAGAAGAGGGGACCAAAATATTTACATTATCTGTTGTTCAGCTTAAAAATTCAGTTTCTTTTTAACAGGTTTTCTCTGCATGGTTTCATGAAGGATAATTTTTGGAGGAAAGTTGTTGAGAAGGGAAAATTGTTCAGGAGCAAGACAGATCTCTACAAAGTGAAATTTACCTGTTCATTGCAGACCCAGAGCCTGAGAGTAGATTCTGACATATGTGTGAGCCCAGAAGTAAACAAAAGGAGTTTATTAATGTGGGTGGCATGATTGGCATGAAATGGAAATAGTACCTAACATTTATAAAGTATTACTACTCTGATTAAATTAAACAATTTTGATGTAATGGTTCATTCAGACAATATCGTTTTTAAAGGTAAGAAATGAGGCTTATTAAGGCTTAATGACACACACAGGGTCACACCATGAGTTTGAGGGATAAGCGGCTGAATTAGAAGACCTGACTTCCAGTACAATGCTCTACATTAGATGACAATGCACAACAGAAAGAATGAATGGAAATAAAATAAGACAGATGGTGAATGAAAGGAAACATGCATAAGTGTTTGAAATAAATATATGCACTGGGCAAGAACGAAACTGGTAATTGAAACCTTTGCTCACTTTAAAATACAATTAAGTGTATTTGCTTGCAGTGCATTTGGAATAACAGGCTACTGAAAGGGATGATGTGGCCTATGAGAGAAAGCGAAAGCATTTACTGAGGGTGTTGCTAAAAGCTATATTTTTGCCTCCATTTTCAGGAAAGAATAAGGGAACAGATGGCAGAAATTTCCCAAGGGAGAAAAGAGAATTACTGGAGAAGATCAGGATCAGACCTGCACAAGTGATCATGAAATCGAAATGCCTGAAAACTCAATTTCTCAAGGTCGATATAATCCATGCCTAGGTAACCAGCTTCTCTGAATTCTGAGGCAATTGGGACAACATGAGAAAACTGGGAGGTGCTGGAGGACTGGCAAGAGTGTGCAATGTCAGTGATGACCTAGGGAGAATCCAAGTACATCAGAGTCTTGTCAGCTGGGTGGTTTCTATTTAATTTGTGTTTCTGCATCACATTCATTGCTGGAGTATCTGAGCACCTTCAGTAAAAACAGCCATAGTGTCTCTCTCAGCCTCTCCTCCCAGGAGAGCCAAAGTTTCTTGGAGGGGCTTGTTTTAGTAGAATCTTTTTGTTGCTGTTAGTGTATGTATTGTAGTATATTTGTTGCAACAGGATGAATTGAGAGAGGTGTCTTGTGTCTGAACTGGAAAATAGTAGGTTATTGAGGAGACTGCATTCCTCAGTAGCAGTTGCTCCTGGACTAGGCCTGGTTAGACTGGGATTGCTGGAGATTTAACAAAATAAGGACAGGAGTTCCTCTGCCCTTGCATAGCTGTTGACATTGTGTCCAGCTGGTCTGTGCCTGCTTTCTCTCCGCTTTGGTGATAAAGAGTGTTTTCAAACAGGACCATCAGACTCCAGCTGCATAGAGGAATGCAGTTTTGTTCCAGTCCCACTCTAACAACCAGATTTTGTGAGATGTCTTGTTCCTAATGTCAGGGGAGCTAAATGCTTAAACATCTTTAAAATCTGTGTTGACTTTATTCCAGTTTTGTCCAGTGTACCCCTCTGCTTTTGCATGATTTAGGTAAATACTGTAGTATGAAAAGAGGAAATATCCACATGGAGGAGGCTGGAAAACCTAAGGAGGAGTACAGTGAGAGAGCTTAAGTAGCATGATTTGATTATGCATAGTCAGCATGATTGCCTGAGAAATACTGTGTCTACCAAAGAGAATTTGTTTTGTTTTGACTTCTCTGAGGAAATGGAAAGAATTTTGGTGGATTGATACTGGGATTAAAATTAAATTTACAAATCCTATGGAATAAGTGGATATTATAAGTGTAACACAGGATGACCAAGTTTATCCGGTGCTGAGTAGCAGGTTTCTAGTTTTAGGGAACCTCTTCCAGACCAACATCCAGAGCGTTATGTTCAGAACAGATCCTTTTCCTCTCATTTTAGTGCATGTCTTAGAGACTTGCCAAGGAAGGCATGAACTCAAGGAGTCGCTCAGAAAGTGCTTATTTTCACATCTTGTAGGTAATGACTCTTCCTATTATATCAAATCCTTTTGTCGGGTCACTATTGAACCAATGCCATGCTTGACAATCATCCTGCTGGTTGGACTGCTCTGGAAGAGTTAATGGCCAAAGTAAGGACAATTTTGGGACAACTAAGAAAAAGACAGATGATATTTTGAGCTGGAACTAACAAGTTGCTAGCATTGACCAATGAAGTGTGTTAGAGTCACATAGACACTCCTAGATTTCATACAGCCTCACTTCTGTCTCTTAGAATTAGTGAATTTCTTGAACAAAGAACATTTTTTCTGGCATTAAGCAACCACTTGGAATTTATGTTGTCCCTTACTCTTATGTTCTTACTAAGCCTAACTTGTAAATATTTGGGATATAATAAGCAAGTTACTCTCATTTAAAACGTACAAGTACTGATGCAAAAAGTCATTTGCCCTGCAAGTATGCCTGCTCTTGCCTGCAATAAATACCTCATTGAAGGAAAGAATAGATGGAGAAGAGGTCACGCATGGCTGATGTTGATAAGTTTGTGCCTGGTACAGTAAAGATATTGTTCAGTACTTATCTTTCTTGTGAAAATATTACTGTTGTAACAGTACCAACATATCTATGTGTGTTAGTTGTCTCTCATTCAAGCACCAGCTCGGCAGGTTTGTTCTACCCCATCACATGTTGTAAGTCATCCACCTGTATTCCGCACAGGTGTCAGCCCTCCCTGCATCACACTGCTGATGCTTCTGGCCTGACCTGTGTGCATTTTGCTAATGTTCCTCACCAGACAGTGCTTCTGGATGAAGCTTTGCCCAAAGGCACTCCTACACTCATGGCTAGGTGGGGGAATTGGGCCCAGCTGTGAGCAATGTGATAGGGAAGGCTCACAAGCCTAGAGTGGCCCTTGCAAGTTTTGCCTTGCACTTGAGAAGCTCCTTCCTGCCACCACATTGCTCACCACTCTTGGTGGTTTAGTGCCACCATTTGCACAGGCCTCCTCCTTCCCAGCAGCACTGGGGTGGTAAATTTGTGCTCACACAGCGTCTCAGTCCAGATCAGAGGTGTAGCTTGCTTGTAGGATGCAGGTGGTGGGAGTGGGAGTGTGCAGCTGCTTGCAGTCGCGCTGGGTGACAGCTAACCAAGGCGGCTTCCTCCTCCCACGCACCGGGCCCAGCGCAGGGCTTTTTTCCTGTTCTCGCCTGCTGTCAAGATGTGCAGCGGGCTCTCGGTCGGAGCGGGTGGGATGAGGTCACGTCCTCTGTACCATGTCAGAATGGGAGTGATGAGCATCTCCCACCTCAGCACATGAGGAGTCAGCTTCCAGAGAGGTTGGTGGCACTGGCAGTTCCTGGTGTGCTGTCATTCTCTGAGGAGGAAGTTCCCATTGTTCAGACTTATTTCTTACACCAAATACTGATCAAAGTTATATGCTAGTCTATACCAGCAGCAAATTTGTCCCTGGGGTTTTTATCCTTCAGTTGTTTAAACCATACTCCTGTGAATGATCAGTGAAGTGAGCCATGAAGAAGAAAATTAATTCTATCTCAGTTCAATGTTCAGTATTTGGTATACTTTAAATCAGCTGTTAATAAAATGGTCAACCTCTTTCCCATCCCATGGCAGGACTTTAGTTTTTTCTTGATTAGATATGGTGTCTGGCTTAATGTGGGCTGAGGCTGGGTGAGTAGACCTGGTTATTGTATTTGCTTGTGTGGTAATTGAGATTGATACACACTGAAATTTGAGCTGGAGCCAAATTAAATTTAATTCTATTGCAGTCCAAGGTGCTTCTTTGTATGTTGGCCAGAACAGTGGTTCATCACTGGGACTCCTCAGAGTACTTGTAATAAAAGTAATAAAGCTACAGTTGGTAATAGTTTAGTGAGGGTGTGTTGTTTGAATTGGGGTTTACAAGAAAAGATCCTTACCACAACACCACATCTCTTGTCTGCTCTTTCAAAGATGTCTTAAAGACATTTTTCTTTTTTCTTTCTCTTAAGTCTATGTTCTCTTTATACCTGTATCACTGTGTATGATGAGCATCAAGTATGCAACTCTTTCCAAGCTGAAAACTTCTACTATGGGTAGAATACCAGAAGGGATAATAAATAGAAACAGATTTTTTTTTTTTTTTTGGGAAGCAATTTGCATGTTATGCTTCTGGATCCTAAAGAAAAGGAAATGTACTTCATGTTAAAATTGGCTTCATGGCTCCAGTTTTCTCAGCTCTGCACCAACTGCCTCTAATCAAACTGTCCAATTACAGGAAACAATTGTTTTCTTGGTTTCTGTTAAGTGCAGAAATTAATTCACTAAAGGACTTTTTACCAAATGTTGCTTTAACAAAACTATCCTCACAATTTGTTTGAAAATAATGTGCTGATATTTATGTCCAGTTTGTATGTTAGAATTCAAACATATGGTCACCAGGATCCACAGAAGGTCATTTACAAAATTGTAATATTTATCTTAGCTGATTGCAGGGTTTGGAAATCTCTATTGTATTGGGAGAAACTCAGTGGACATTAATAGTTTCACAATTGTTGTGGTAAGCTGAGAATCAGGCCCTGACCTATAATTATCAGTTACATGAAGAGCACTGATAATACAAAAGGGAAATTGGTCTCCCTAGATGTGCTGCCTTAAATGTGAGACAATGACTTCAGGCTGTTTCTGAGCTGCAAATCTCCCAGGTGGAGCCTTGCTGAAGTAGAATAAAATAGAATAAAAACCAGAGTAAGAGGATCCAGCTTTGGTTAATAATGCTTTCCTTGCAAAACTGGATCTCAAACCAAACCATAACCTTAACACACTCAATTAGCCCTACAGAATTACATGAGATCACATGGAGAAAGTGAATACACAACATCCACTCTCATTTTAGCAATGATGTTTGCATGTCTTCACCTAACAACTGCTTTTTATCTGCAAAGAAACAGATTGATAAGGAAAATATTAACAATATACTCTTTATACAATTATATACATATAATTTTTAACAATATACAGTTTAGGAGCTTAGTAATTATACTGTAAGTATTTGATCTCCTCACAAACTTTGTATGAAACTAAATAGACTAAATAAGAGTGTAATGATCCTAGTTAGGAGGCCTGTATAAAAAGACATATAATACACTGTAAAATTTCCTTGAGAAGCATAAGGCAGTTATTGGAAACTGTTGAATAGAGGAAACATGAGGAGCTACTATTCACTGTCTCATAACAAGAGAAGGTGGGGGTTATTCTATGACATTGACAGTCAATAAACGCAAAACAGATAAATGAGTGACTCATAGGCATTAACCAGTAAGCCTTCAGCATGTGGAATTAATTTCCATCGGAAATCTATATTAAACTGCAGCACAATTGGCAGCATTGCTACAGCCATGTTGAGAGGGGTGATGTACTAAAAACTGCTTTTTGTTTCCAAAATGTGTTTAATATGTGTCTGTGTACTCACATATGACTTGCAGCTATGCTCACTGGATCAATAGACTGCTATTTCCTCTGTTAGTTGAATCAATGAGGAGGTATTTGGTATACACCAGAAAAAGCTTTGGAAATTTGATACAATGCCCTACCTAAGAATTTCTTTTTGTCCTTATAGCTGTACTTGTCTATGCTTTTTATTTTCCTCTCCCACATTTTCCAATTTTTTGCCTTTTTAATCAAGATCGAGAAGAGAACAATGCTGGAGATTTTCATGTTGGCTGGCTTGTACTGTTTAGCAACTTTTGTTTGTTGCTGTTTGCTGAAGGAAGGGTTGAGGAATATATCGCTTTATTCCTGTTATTTCCAAGTTTGCTTTAGGTGCACTTGACTGGTTGATCTTGCTGCATTTATGTGGACAGTGGAGTGGTATATAAGATAAGAACAAAAATTTGGTAACTGAAGAAAAAATCTCCATTGCTTTTAAAGGAGAATAAAAGAGAAGAGCAACCTAACACAAAGCAAATGTTGCTTGCAGTGCAGTAAAACCTAGACAAAATCTGAAATGCTCTATAAAAAGGGAGACAGCATGTTTATCAGTTGTTATTCCTATGACATGGGTCATTGTTTTGTTTTATTGTGTAACCTGTAATTTATTACAGTGCCCATCAACACAGTAACATTAATTCTTCATATGATAGATGCATATATATTTTATATGTTAGTCAAACAAGGATGAACAAATACAGCCTTACCTCTCTGGAGCACAGAGAAGCCAAGCTAGTACCCTGACTGACAAGTGCTCAGGTCTAGTGGAAAGTAGGTATGGAGAGATGCAATTCCCAGCACTCTTAACATTGTAGTTTGTGCCTTTATCTGTTTCTGAAAGGTTTTGTCCTAAATCTTGGGCAATGCAGAGAAGAGGATTTGAAGAACACAGGAGGTTCAGGGAATTGGAAAGTGTTGCCTAAAGCTCTTTATATGCCTGAAAATGAATATAGGTATGTATGTTCTGTATGTTCCAGGTATGTAGGACTGTATGGAGTCTTTACAGCCATAAGAAGCTGGAGTGGTGGATATGAAGGTACTGGGGAAAGAGTAAGTTTAGTGGATTGCAATGCAAGGATGAGGGGTATGGGCATAGAAGATATCCTCACATAGGCAGCGGAAATTCTGGGAATTACCAGAAAAAAAGTATACCATGATAATTCCATCATTATAAAACTTTGTCCCTTGTTATAAATTGACTGTTTTTCCTGCTGAAACAGGGAAACGTTCTCCTCCAATTTTCACGTTTCCTTTTATATATTCCACTTGAATTGTCATCCACTGTTGGTGTCTTGCTTGAAACATGGTCATCCTGCCAGGCGTGTGCGTGCACAAGTCTGCATGCACTGAGGGACACTGCCAGCCCAGCCCTGCCCCAGTGACCTGATGATCTCTGTGTGTCTCAGTGCATAGTCAAGATGAGGAAACAAAAAAGAAATGTTATGCTTGAAGAAAGAAGGAAGGATAAAAGCAGAATTTCAAAGCACTGGAGATTCTGCAGGTCCCATAGTGACACTGCCCACCTGGAAACACGTGCTACAAGTCCTGCATTCCGCTGGCCGTTCAGCCCTTCCCTGTGTCAACGTGGGCAGTGGCAATGTGCGAGCTGAGACAGAGAATAGTGAAAGCCTCAGACTGCTGTCAGGACTCCCTGAAGGGGAAGGATCTCTGCACACCAGAAAAAGCTTTTCTCCAGGATTTCTGCTATTTCCAGTTGTTTCAGATCCTGGTGCATAAACCTTCCAGTGTGCTGCACTGGAAGGATCTGAAGTACACAGGTCTACCTAGGCAAAAGGAATATATGTATTATGATGGTTTCACACCAGCTCACTCTGGGATTGTCCCTGGGCAATAAATTTTTTGTTTGGAAAACACAGGCACACATGAATCACCCAAATACCATCTTTGCTTCCTGCCTTTCACACCCTATCTTACTGCATATTTCCCACATTTGTCACTAACCATGTTCATATTTTGGTGTGGGTCTTGTAACTCATTTAGCCCTATAGAAATAAAAGCTTTTAATTTAAATATGCATATCTAACTTTCCACATAGGAAGAAAATGTTAACAAAAAGACTTTTAATGTATATGTCACATTACTTAGCTCTGTAAGAATGTCCATCATTTTGCAAGAACTGGCCCAGAGTCCAGCCAACAGGTGCCCCCAGATGGCTTCAGAAGAAGATGCAAGAAACATGACCTTTGAGGTAGTGCAGAGCACAGGCTGGGTTATCACCATGTTACCAAAGTTTGGCTGTGTGGTTTTAATGGGGTAATGGCCATGCTGTCACTGCCAATTACACCACCTTGGGAGAGGCTGTCAAAGAAACCAGAGAGTCTAATTTGGAACTAAAAGCAAGAACAATTGGCCAGCCATCCCTGTAGCAATTCCTTTGTTGGGCAGAATGATATTTGGGTTTGTGTTTCACTGTATTCGTTAAAAATGTAATGAACAAATTTAGGTTTTTTATTATGGACACTGTGCAAGTAGTTTCTAGAAAGAGACAGAGCCTGCAAGATTACGATAGTGCTCACGTGGATTTTGAGTGGGCAGCTGGAACATTTTAAGTAACCAAAAATAATAGTAGGGGACATATGATAGCTTTTTGTTATGTTTTCTATTTCGTAGGACAGTCTTTAGATAGTTATTCATTACTTTCACAACTCACAAATACATTTTATGACTATCTAACAGCTTGTCTGCATATTGGAACACAACCTTACAAACAGCAGCACACAAGCACTTGTAAAATTAATTTAATTAGTATTCTATCAGCTCTGGAGCTTAGCTACTGTGCATAGGTGTTGCACAGGCAGTATAGTTTAATGGCTCCTGGAACATTTTAACTCAGGACTCTATAACATACTTTTTCAGTTTCCATGCTTGTGGAAAGAGGGTCACAAAATCTTTCAGGCTGCCCAGCTGTTAAATGGTATGCTTATATTTAGGTAGCTTGGCTAAAATTGGTAGGATGCATTGAAGTATTTGGATGAAAGCTGCTTTACATTGTAAGCATAAAGCATTATTATTAGAAACATTATTACATTATCAGCAGTGTGACTTACAATGAAAACTCAGGAACTTCTGGATTTAGGAGAGAATTTTTTGTTTTTTTAACATAAGTATTCAAGAAACATAAAACAGAGAAATAAAGACATAGATGTAAAACAAATAACAGTGATGTTAACTTTATTAAAAAGCTTCATTGTGGTATCAGGCAGGAAGTGAAACTGCTTTCAAACTGCAAATATTTCTCAATCATTTCATGCACCAGCAATCTTTGTAATAGGTTTTCTGTTGTTTTTTGCAAAATGTTCAGATGAGCAGATAAAAGTTGAGACACAAGGGGAAAGGCAGTCATTTTTCTTGCATTTCACTAGCCATGTATTTAATTCTGTGATTCAAAGTGACCTTAGAGTCTGTCTCAAAGAGCAGATGTGCATGCTGAAGGTTTGAGCCTTAACTATTTTTATAGGGCCATTCCTTTTTATAAACCAGCAGAGCTGTATGCTGGCAGCCCGCTAACCGGCTTTGGGTGTTGACTCATGCTTGGTGAGACTTCAGTCAGAGGCAGCTGAAGTAGAAACGGCTCCAGCTCCTTTCCCTCCCCACCCTGTGTCTTGCCATGGGCCAGCGGCGTGTGATGTGTGCCTGCACCCTGGCCAGGGAGCTGAGAGCCTGCTGTCCTCCTGTGAGTTCCTGCTGACTTCAGGCTGTAAGCCCTGCTGACTCAAGAGGGGATACTTGTTCTGCTAAAGACTCCCTGGTATGGAACTTCCAAAAGAGGGACAGAGGCGACAGCTGGCAATGGTGAATGCTTCATCCATCCCAGTTAAATCTGCCAGGGAATGTGCATCATCAGTTTTAGGTTTTGTGCTACTTGGAACTACTTTTCTTCCTCTCAGTATCATGTTATGTTGATCCCAGAGGATCAAGTACAAAAGTATTGAGAACTTAGAGACACTAAATGCCCTTACTGGGTGAATTAATGGGCCTTGAGAGCACTTGGCAATGGGACTGCTCAAAAAAACTTCAATTAAACTCTTCCTTGACAGAAAAGCAGTTTTTTCATTAAAAACAGAAAGCTAGAAAACTGAAACTTCAGCCAGCATATTCATTTCTGCACCTGGGTCAGATGCAGAAGGTTAGATGCAGACTAAGTGCTAATTAGGTATCTCTTGACTCAGTAATTCTTGCTAAAAGTGCTGTGTGTAGGGCATCTAGAAGAGCAGCAGGTGTTGTGGTAGATTTTACTTGTCTAATCTTGTAGTTTCTAGACACCACGACCCCAGTCTTTGCAGCTTTTCAACAAGCAATGGTTTATTCTTGTACAAAAGTAGAAATAAAAAGGTAGGAAAAGCACATGCAATAAAAAATTTCCAAGGTAATCCCATTTCACAGTGTTCAAAAGTGATCTAATTTGAACACTTATTGTGTTACATTTCAGTCAAATGTTTGTCTAAATTTTGAAAAATTTAAATCTTGGTAAATTGAGAGAAGATTAAGTGTTTTAGAAAATCTTTGCAGACCCGTTCTGAGGAAGAAAACACCTTAATTTTGTAAGAAATTACATGTTAACAATGGCTACCAGGTCTAGGTAATGGCCTGGGGTTTAGGAGACCTGGATTCAGTTCTTTCTTCATTGTATGGTTTTCAACATAGTTTTCCAGTGCCTCACTTCCGAATCTGTAAAACAGGGGTGCTGTATTTACCTTGCAGAGGTGTTGCAGAGATCAGTACTTTGAAGAGTGTGATGTTACTGTGTTATAGGACAGTGAAAAGTTTGAAGCCTATACTTTTGCTGTTCCCTGGATTCCTATTCTTAACATTTTTCTTTGCCAAACAGGGAAATCACAAAGCTTTCCAAAATCATAGCAATCTGCTGTTCCTGCTCCATTTGCTTGTTCCAAAGCCTGTAAAGTTTTATTAGAATCTTTGCAGTGACTTCATATACTTTGTGTTGGACTTTCATGACCTCGGGACCCATATGGACCACTGCATTTATTGTTGTGTGCTGAACGTCCTCACATTTCAGAGGCTGATCTCAAGACTGCTGAGAATTTGTCAAAGTCCTTCATTAGATGCCATATGCTTGTTTGATACTGACAGATTTCACAAGTGTGACATTAACAGGAAGAAAAGCATTAGTACCTAAAACAGATTGCTCCATTTGCTCAGCTTGCTCCTCCAAACTTTTAGATAGGTAATGATAGTAAAGCCTAATGATACCGTGCTGGAGGGCAAACAGGCCCCTCAGTATCACAGGTGATATAATTCATAAGGACACGCAACTAAAACAGATAAAAGGATGGGATAGAGCCTCTCCAAGCCTTGCAGGAAATTGGTGGCTGCAGGGTGGGCTCTGGATGTTCCAGGAGCCTTGATTCATTATTGTTAGTGCACTGTTTGCATAGCATTTGTGAATGCTGTAGAAAGGTTTATAAACAAGTGTCAGATAACAGAAGTACTTGATGAGCTCTCTAGTCAAACAAACTGCAGTTAGATGGGCACTGATGATGATGAGAAGCTGAATGATTTCTAACATAATTTCAAGGAGATGCAAGGGAATGGTGTGGTTTGCACCTGAATGAGGTCATCTGCTCCAAGTGGTTCAGTTTTAAATCTGTATTTGGTGGAGCAGGCAGGGAGTTTTAAGATCATAAAATCATTCTGATTAGAAGGGACCTTAGAAAGCCTCATGTGAAACCTTTTACTCAAAATGGGGTCAGCTAAAAGATCAGACCAGGTTGCTCCGGGCTTTGTCCAGTCAGGTATTGAAAACCCCCAGGAATGAAGGTTGCATAACCTCTTTGGACATCCTGTTCCCCTGCTTGATTTCAAAGGCTTTTATTGTGAAAAAATATTTTCCTCAGATCCAGTCTGAACCCCACTTGCAATTTGTGCTTGCTGCTCTCCCACTATGTACTGCGGTGAAGAACCTGCCTCCATCTCCTTGTTGGTTATCCTCAAAAGCACTGGGGGCTGCTGTTTTTCTAAAGCCATCTCTTCTTCAAGCTGGACAAGCCCACCTACCTGAGCCCCTGCACTTTGGGCAAGTGCTCCAGTGCTTGTGGACTTCTGCTCTGGTTTATTGATAAGCTGCAGTCATACAGATTTACAGGAAGACACCTAATTCCTTCAAAATCAAAAACTTCCATTGGAAATTTCTGTTTCCCATGTAGAAAACTGTTTCCAGTTCAGATGTGGCCCCAGCAGTCAGCCGATGGGCTGCGGAGCTCCTGGCCTCACCGGCTCTGCAGTGCTGCAGCCACACTTGGGGCAGATTGTCAGCTGGCATTACCAAGGGTCTCACTCTGTTCCAGGACTGCTGAAACATTACTCTGGAGTTTCCAAAGTGAGGTACTGTGTAATTTTAGGGAGGAGAATTTCCAAAAACACAACATTTTCTTCTCTGAATTGACTTCTCTGTCAGTTCCCCTTTTTCCTTCCCCCTCCAAGTAATTTTCTTCAGAACTGACTTTATGTAAGGCACAGGCTGAACCTACAGATGGGTTTTTTGTTTTTTAATTATCCAGAGGATTGTGTGAAATGGGCAGGCGACCCTGTCATTAGTAAGGTGTTTGTTTAACAGAACAAAACTATTTCCCTCTTTACTGTAGACTTCAGATTCTGAACAATTATTAACTTGTTGCCTTCCCTCTTCCTTCCTTCCTTTTCTCTTTATAGCTGGACTTGAGGTTTTGTGTTTCTCTCTTATCTGCTGCTTTCAACATGTTAAAAGTAAATTTTTGTGGGATTGCAGAGGCAGAAAGCAGAGGGGATGTTCTAGAAGGGAGACTGAAGTAACTATAATATAATTAATTATTGTTTTTTATTAATAATTGCACCATTATGGATATAATCCTAATTTTGCATATGCAGGCAAACTCAGAGTGTCCTAGATAAGCTTGAGAAGGGCTTGTGTTCCTAGTCCTGGTGCACCTTTTCAATTACTTCCTTTTCTCCTCTCAACCTCCCTGCTCTATCACCTGGCCAACATCCATGTGGACTTGGAGGTGACTGCCTAAGGTGGCCAACAGCATCAAAAAAGCTCTAGATTTCTGCCTGGCATGGCGTTGTATTAAGAAAATGAGGCAAAAGGGCCAGTAAATTTCATTCATCCACAGAAGGTGCCTCACAGCATGAGGCTGAGCTGGTGGACTTCTGAGCCACAGGAGGCTGTAAATGTGAATGCCATGCTGGATTGAAAAGGGCCTAGAAAACGTTATGAACAGTTGTAACATTTGAAGTAATAATACAGGCTTAATTAAATCTCATATATGAGCACATTGGCTAGTCTCTGTAGGGATCAGGAAGGATTTTCCCTTATCCATATACAGCATTTCGTAATTGATCAGGTGCATTATGGGGTTATTGTCTTTCTCTAAATCCGAGGCAGTGATTAAATGTTTCTGCTAGGAGTGGGATGCTGAACATGAGCAGTGGGCCTGGTGTGGCATGGCAGATTTGGTCTTCCTTTAGATTGTTCATTGTTTTCCCCTGTGATTTGTATTTTGATTTTTGTAATATTTGACATTTTTCTAGCTCCTGAATGAAGGTAATGGCAATGAGAATCTTGGCTTTCACTATGATACTAATTTTTTAGCCTATCAGTACAATAAGGTTGGAAGCACGACCCAAACCTCTGAAGTAGAAGAAACCCCAGGGCGTCTTTTACTGCATTGTATAATGCATTGGTTGCTGATAATGTCTTTGCATGTTCCAACTCAGAGCAACTATGTAATACATAAATTTGTCCTATAATGAAAACAATCAGGTGGGAAAATGCTTCTGACCTTTGAAGTGCTCTGGGAGATGGATAAGAAGGTATTTTTTATGCCTGTGTGTTTGTTATCGCTGCAGTAGTTGTGACTACAAAACTATTTCTATACAGACATATTTGTGTAGATGGGAGCCTGGAAAATTTCAGTCTTTTGAGAGGGGTTGAGAGGATCTAAGCCCAAAGCTAGATGTTTACGTGTGCCTCCTGACTCCTGCCTGATATGTGACCTAGCTTCCTGGAGACTGAAGTAGCTGCACAGGTCTCCCACACTCTTGAAGTCCTGATGTGACCATGCAAAGGGCAGAGGCACCCGAAGTGGTGGCGCAGGGCAGATGTGAGACATCGGACCTCGGCCAGGATGTGCCTGTTATCCTGGTGGGAAGTGCCGGGGGTAGCAGCTGAGGGCTTATCTACCAATGAGTACAAAATGCTGATAGCAGGCATGCCACGTGTTTCTGACTGCTGTGTGCAGATGCACAACCTTGTAGAGTTTTGTAATGGGAGAGCATCCACCAGTTGTATCCATCTGCTGGCTGCTCATGGTACCATGGAGTAGGAAAGGTCGATTTACTGGGGCAGGAGAGTGTGGAAGAGGGTCAGAGAAAACTTGATCAGTCTGTTCTATCTTGCCTAATTGAAGGAGGCCCATTAAAAACAATCCAATTCCTATGCTATATTTCTACAGAGAGGCCAAGATTAATTAAAAGACATCTCTCTAAAATCCTTTATAAAGGATTTATAAATCATTAAGATTGTTATTAATTGTCACTGATCATCGTTTACAGTGAAGTAGGAGTGAAATTATATATGGTACTGACAATTTCTTAAACAAGGAGAGGCCATCCCTACCCTGAATTTCTTACAGTTATTGCCCAGCATATGTATTGAGGGATGCAAGGAGTATGAAATTGATGCCCAGTGAGTTTAGTGTGGAAGCTTCTGATAATGTTTTAATAATACTCATGCAAGAATTTAGCATTCTTCCCAATAAATGATGCTTGTGAAAAGTTTAATATGTATTTATTTGGTGTGTTGTGATACTGGCACATGAGCAGAATAATAAGGAGTTATGTATGCTTGAAAGGGTTTTCACCTGCATGTTGACTTTTAATTCTTTTTTAAAATGCTGAACAATAAGGTTTATTCTAATTAAAAGAAGAAGATGGGTTATTCCTCCAGAGTGATTTTGGTTAAAAATTTAATTTGTCTTGTGTTAATTTCCTCTTAACTGTTTGCAAGAAATTGACATGGTGAAACATGGTTCTGTGCAGAAATGAAAAGTAAAGTATGTTTGCAGTATATGAAAAAATTCTTTGCAAAGTTTGCAGAAGCTTCTCTGGTGAGCATATGCATCTGTGTATTGGTTGAATTATATGCTTTTAAGTGAAAGTAAGTGAAGAAAAATTACTAATGACACCCAGAGCAAATGCAAAATGGTTTCAGTTTCTTGAACAGGGGCACCAAGATGTGAATCATCATATTTTCACTGTCAGAAAACCTGAGTGGTTTTTCCTCAGGGTAACAAAGGTACATGTCAACTGTCTGAATTAGAAATCTCAGCAAAGGCAACACACATTAGTTTTACTATGAAGTAAACTCCCTCAGGTCAACCCCAGGCAGGGTACAACACTCATCTTGGCAAGTCACCTCATGGTAAAACTTGTAGTGCCTCATTGTCACTTATTTTACCTCGAGGTAGCTGACATGCATGTTGGCTACCCTGAGGTAAAAATGCTGCCTCTTTATCAGCAAGCACCAGCCCTTGGCGTACGTGCAGGCCAACACCGTGCTCCTTGGCTGTCCCCAGGTGTGACAGTCAGCCTGTACCTGCCTATCCCATCTCTTTCTACCTCTCCAGTGCTCTTCACAACTCAGAGGACGTCCAGCATCTCTTGTGAATTAATTTCAATCCACTTCACGAAATCAGTCTCATAAAAAGTTCTCAGGCTGTCAGAGGGACCCTGTTAACTAGTTTCAGAAAACTGTAATATTGAAAATCACCATGTGGTGTGTATTCTACAGCCCTGAATGCACTGAGACCTCCCTGCACCATGTTTTTCCCCTGTGGGCTCTCTCTCGGCTCCTCTCCCATCTATTGCTACTTGGAACATTCCTGCTGGCTGGAGGTTTGTCTTCTTGTGCTTGGCGTATCCCCACTTCCATCTCTACCAGAAAATAGGAGCCTCTTTATCTCTCTCTCATCTCTCTCTCATTTACTGAAGGTCCCTTATGTGTTCCTGTGCTAGGAGCTGGGAATATAATTTTCCTTCCCACCAGTCTTATCTCCCAGGCAGAGCAAAAAGAAGTAAATTATTCAGCTGACCACATTTTAGCTGTAATGGTGAGAAGCAGATGGTTAATAGCCATTGTTATTTTTCTTTTCAGTATATAAACCATTGCAGGGGGAAATAAAGGTATTGGTTTTACTGGGGAGAGGCAAGGGATTGCATGCATCCTGCACTTTTCTCTTTGGGTGAGCGGGTTGTCATCAAAATCATATGGTCTGTGCTTTGATTTGTAGAACTTTTCCTGAACATTGGGCTTGCCTGGAGATGACATTGAAAAGTTCCCATATTACAGGCAGACAGCTGAATGCCCTCGAGCTGAAAGTAAGACCTTGCTTGACTTAGAAAATGAATGTCATTTTTCTGGTGTTGTTATTGAAGGTAGTATTATACTCCTGTGTATCTGAACATGACAGCAGTTACAGCATGGGTAAGTGCTTATAATCAGCTGTGATAGTGTTTATTTTAGAAGTTGAGTGAATCATTAGAAACATGCTTGCTGAATGATTTTATTGGGGAAAATGATTGCCTTGCAGCTATGTAAACTCACAGACAACCAGAAAATTATGTGGTACCAAGTTATCACAACACCTTAGATACATTCTCTGTTGTAGGTATCCCCTCAGATTAGCAGGTTGTATTTGAGAGTGCTGTTTGTCAACTACTCTTTTTAATTTCTGTCCTAATTTTCCTTCCTCTGGTGAGAAATTCTGTTTTCCCATCTCCTCTTCCCTACAACTTAAAATATCTAGTATTCCAGTATACCTCTGTCAACACTCTACATTCCTGCAACTGAGTTATTCTTCAGCATTGATTATTGTTCTCCTATCAGGAAGCTGTAGCAGCAAAGGGCCACAGTATTCATGTCTGTTTGACTCCCTAGATTTGATTCTAAGCTCTGCGAAACCCACCCAAGGTCAAACTCTCGATTTATTTGAGAATTCAGACTTCTTATCCCAGGTCCTGTGAGTGATCTCTTCATGTGGGTGGCCTGTGTGCTAAAAGGTTGGGCCTTGCATTTTTCTATCCAAGTCACATGTGGGCCTCTGGAATCTCAGAAATTTTCCACTTGACAGAAGAAGGGGACTTCAGAAGCACTGCTATAAGTACTTAGAAAGATAGGCTAAGAAAATGTTTCAGTGTACTGATACCATACTCTCCTCACTTTTGAAAAATGGTGGCATATTTCTTTGAATCTGCAGTTTGGCGTATTTGTGGGTATAGGCTGGTTTTGACCAGGATTTTCTTGTCTGTCTGCAGAAATGGCACAAGGGCTTAGAAAGCTGCAAGATCCAACTTTAACTTGCATCAGTTACACCAGTATGTTCTGTCTTCATTGAATTTTGAATTGGCCCTGATGTCATGATGAGAGCTTCCTGAGTTCCAGGATGCTGTGAAAAAACACTGTTCTTTAGGAATCAGTATGTTAAAGCTTCAGCAGATGTGCCGAAGGAATATCTTTGGGGTTCCTGGGCTTAAGATGCAAGTCACTGGTTTTGATTAAGTACAGGCTTATTATTAGAGAATGGTCTCAGCAGAGGCAAATTACCATTTACAGGTGAGAGAAGTGGCCCATTTCCTTTGCCTTTAAGGAGAACATTGTCATCTTTTCCCAAGTAGATATGAGTTTACAGTTCTTTCACACAAATGACTTACTGTGAAGTCTTCTGTAAGCAATATGGTGGGTCATTAATGGCCGCAGAGGAGGCAGTAAGTGGTGACAAGTATCTGCAGGTGAAAGCCGAGTAGATAAATATAAGGTACTTTGGAACCTGTTCCCTTATCTAACCTTTTAAGGTTGCCATTAACAGTTTCCTGCTTATCCTTCAGTTGAAATCTCTGCTCACCTTGAAGAAGCCGATTGTTCAGTGGGAAGACTCATTAGGAACTCTGTCTTGCTCCATCTCAGCAATTGGGCGTACAGCTCTGAGGTTTTATTCCCGCTTCAGGATGGGAAGGCTGCTTTAAGTAACAAAATGTTGCTGAAGTCTATTGTCTTTGGCTGTCAGGAGTTGCTTGCTTTAAAGAGAAAGACTGTGTAGTTCTAATTATTTTTTTTTTTTCTTTTGGTGTGTATATCCTTTTTTGGGCCCATTTTGAGACTAAAACCAAGAGGTATCTCAGGGGGGTTATGGTTAGCTCATGCTATGCAGAATTACACACAGTAGGAAATCTGGGGATTTCTCGCTCTTGCTTCAGTGACTCTAGCAGCTTGCCCAGCAATCCTAAGTGACATGTTGTAAGGGTCATGGGTTTGGAGCAAAGCCAGCACTAGTATTAGCAAGCAGAATTCCTTATGACTCCACCTTTTTTTTTTTTTTGTGTTATTGGCCCAACACAAGCAGCAAAAGTAACGTGTCTGAACCTGTTTCCTTGTCTGTTCTGGTAGTTACCCATTTTCTTCTCCCCCAGTTCAGGGAAAGTGGGGAAAAAAGGTTTGCCTTTGCCCAGCAGCACTGCAGGTGTCTGTCCCTCTGAAAGAGTCCCAGCGGTGTGGGCGTGCTGGAAAGAAAAATCCCCAGTGACTTCACCCAGCTTGGCTTGTGGTGGTTACTCACAATGAGGTAATTTTTTTCTAATTTTTTTTCTGCACGTTTAATGCTTCATCTGAGATTTTGCATATAAGTGAAACTGCAGGTCTGGGACTGATTCAGGGAGTTTTCTCTGCAGAGTAATTTTGGTGAGTAAACACAGATAAGAGGAAGCTGGGTTAATCCAATAACTCCTCCTTCAAGGGCAGGTGCAGCATGTGGCTCAAGGTACAGAACAGAGGAAATGCCTTGTTGACACAGGTGATCAGAGCGAAGTGGCCAAAATTGATAGAATGATATGAGTTTGCAATGCAAAGCCCTGCTTTCTCAAGGCTGCTATTTGCAGCCCTCCGTAGCACGTAGAGGTCTTTCACCTCTGTTTGGTCAGGCATCCTGCTGTGAGTGACTTCCCAGCTCCTCTTCATGATCTCTTGGTAGCTGCATTGCTACAGTGTAGCTTGGACTGTGCTGTGTTAACCTGAGAGGATTATTAAAATAAACTCTGAGTCATATATGAGCCGTATGTGGGATAAGATGGTTATCAAGGTTTATTTTTTCTTATAATTAGGTCTCTTAAATATTGCCTCATTAGATATCTTCAGTGACTGTTGGAAAAGTCCTCAGGGGACTAGTGGTTGTTTGTTTTCAAGGCAAGTTCACATGATAAATACAGAAGCTTGCAACTCTGTTTAGGTTTTTTTATTAATGACAATTAACCAGGCCTTTTTCTTTAATCCTAGGTTCTTGTCCTGATTTCTCTCCAGCCTTTTTCCACTGCTATTACAGCCCTGGTATCCTATAGCAAGTAAGAACATAACATTACAACTGTTCACACGTGGGAGATGGAGGAACTGCATTAAGAGCCAATCAGATAGGAAGGTAAGAGGCTGCTTAGGTTTGTAGGGAGCCACTTCCAAGTTTGGCAAGCCGGGCTGGCGTGCCTTGGCCTAGGCTGAACTCAGCAGTGCTGGGTTTGTAATGGCTCTAAGCAGTTCTTTTCTACCCTGTCCTTAAATGTTTATCACCCAGGGGTTCAGGCATGGCCTGCTTTGTTTCTGTGGTATTCCTCTCCTTTCTCCATGCTTAAGGGGCTGCCTGGGAAATAGCAGCATATGCTTTCCCCTGCTCTGCAGTAGCCTGAGCTTTCATGTTGCCTGTCCCTTGCCCTCTGCTCACATGGCTGTCAGCTGGCTCACCTCCATCTCTCAGCTCCTCTATCTGATAAGACCAGTGCTGTTCAGATACATTTTGGGAAGTGTCGGAAAATATCCAAGGAGACGTAGTTGTTTTTTCAGTCATCTTTTCTTCTAATCTCAGTCGGGAAATCTTGGTCTTCAAATTCTGCTTCTCCAGCAGTCACCACCATTTTTGCCTCCTCCTGCCTCTCCTCTCACTTCCCCTTCAAAAACAGGAATAACTGGCCTGGTGCTCCCACTTAGAGCTCTTGGTCCAATGGGCATGTGGGACACCACACACAGAAGTAGAACTGCTCTGAGAGAAAAAAAAGGATGTTGCTGGCCCTTTGAGGCAGACCTCTGCCTTTCTCCTTTCCACTGCTGAATTATCTCTAACTGCCACAGGTTTTAGGTGAGGTGGTTAGATAGAACTAACTGCATAATATGATCTCTCTAATGATAGCTTTTACAGTCAAATGTTGCAAGGTTTTTTCCATTTCTTTCTTCATTATTTTTTTCTTTGTATTCTCCAATTCTTTTTTGTCTGCTAATACTGGGATATCTGAGATATATTTTTAGAAAAACTGGTGAATCTGGAATGCTCACAAATTTTAGTAATAATGCCTTTTATTTTCTGTAATGCTTCAAAGGTGCATACATTATTGGATACTTATCAATATTCTCCTCAATTCAAGAATTTCAACCAAATAGTCAGGGACAAGGAGGAAATAACGTGGTAGAAATGATCAGTCTTGTATTGGGAGCAATGAGTTGTGAGCAAAGACTATGAGGCTGGGACTTGTTTCTCTGCACGTTTTGATGGATTGATCTGTGATTAATCTGCAAACAGGAAAAGAAAAAGGGGTAATTAACAACAAACATAAAATTTGGAATGCATAATCTGATGAGTCAGAGACATAGATTAACTGTATTTTACATTTAGGGACTATTTGGAAAGGTTAAAGCTAGGAGGAATTCTGGAATAGACTGCATCAGCAAACTGGTACTTTATTTACTCTGGCAAGGTTTTCAGCAGTAGGGAAGGCTATTCCAGGAGGTGTTAGTCTGGGCATGGTCAGCACTGGCTCAGAGTTTGTGTAAAATGCAGATTCAGGAGATTACTGGGGATAGAAGCAGACTTTAGGAGTTGTAAGGCGCCTCAGAACATCAGCCCGGTAGACTATTGGATCTGCTGAGACATTCTGTTCCCCCCTCTGGAAAAGAGGAATTGGCCCATGCTGTGGAATGACTAACAAATTGTCCCTGAGGACTGGCCAGTTAGGTAGGAAAATGTTATTTACCTTAAAAAACCACATTTTTACGCATATTCAGGATGCTAATAATAATCTGCCAGTGGAGCTCTGCCCTTTGCTCATAACTGTGGTCGTCTCTTCTCCACAGTGTGACTGAATGCTAGCATTTGTCATTTCACCCAAACTACTCATACACTAAAACTAGCAATCTGGCCATCACATCTCCTGGGAGGCTTGGACGTGAATCATGGAAGAGGTGTTGGGCCTGTGCCACAAGTCATGGGAATTGTGGAAGGAAATTATTATATGCTAGATTTGTTTTATAGTAAGCCATATACTGTCCTAGAATTAGACCCCTTCTTTATATTTTCAGGAGCCAAGTCAAGGAATCCTAACTCAGATGAAATTCCTCTTGTAGTTGGAAAGTTTGTCCCAAACATAATTTAAGTTATCACTTTTCTTCTTGTTTACAGTCTTTTTCTTTCTTACATATTTTCTCTTTGGATTCAGGCTTATTTTTTCACCTGAAAAATCTGCCTTGATTCCTAGAGTGTCTGGTCAGTACTTTTCTTTTTTTACTTATTTCTCTTCTCTTTTATATAGTTAAAAATATTTGGCAGAACATCCTCACTTGAATTCTGGTCCATACATTTTTTTTTCTCCTGCATAATCTCACAGGTGAGGCGAGGGTTATGAATGTTCTTTCTGGAGATGGCAGATACCTGGGTTAGACCCTGTTTAAGCCTGGGGTTTAGTATATACTGCCCCAGGAGCTGAGGGCATTCAGTAAAACACACACATAAGCCAGCCAAAGGGCCAGTGAACTCAGCTGCAGCAGAACATCCATTTGCTATCTGGTTGTCCACTCTGAGTAACTCAGTGGTGGAAAAAGTACACTGATAAACTTGGTGCACAGAAGGTAGTAATTTCATAGCATGTCTTAAAAAGCAATCAGACACTTCCACCCCTAAAATATCTAACCTCCCCAAAAAACCCCAAACCCCAACCATAACCCCCAAACACTACAGAAAGGAATGTAAAACTTCCAAAGAGATACTGGGTTCTTTCTGTCAGAATTGTATTGTCTACAATATCTCAGGTCAGGTCTTCTGCAGGAAACTAAAATAGTGCGTGGGAAGAACTCTTAAACCAGCCTCATAGAATTCACATGACATTTCATTATTTTGTAGAACTTGTTTTTAAATATGAAAAATAATTAAAAGGAGAATACAATTAAACTGAAATTAACTAAGGCTAGATAGATTTACCATAGGCAGCGATGATATCTGTAGCTTTACAAAAACCAACCTGTAATGCGCATCTAAATGGTATTTTGAGATGCGTACTGAGCTTAAAAGAACTAATATTCCATTTGAAAAGAATAAAAGATACTATTTTGGAACTTATTCTTTTCTGAGGCACAGCTGAAGGGTGAAACCAAGCTTTTCCATACAGCTGTATGAGACAGAATTCATACTCCACCAAATGAGACCTTTATGCTTCCACCTGCATATTATGGCTCTAATAAACACGTTATCAGCTCATGAAAATGATGGCAAACAGGTGACTGGAGGATTTGATAAGTCAGCAGCAAAGATTAACAGATTTTTCTCAGGGAAAAGGTACGAGAGATTCCTTTATTTAAAACAATTGCAGCATGTGAATTGACTGCACTTAAATCATTACTGGCAATTAGTGTGTGTCAGAAAGGTTGCAGCTGGCTCCAATTACAGGTAGAACTTTAAGAAGCTGAACTTAATTGTATGTGTGATAGTGAGAGGCTGAGCAAATGCATACCTACATAAATGTGATCCCAGTGCATAAAGGAGGGCAAGATCCTATGAGCTGGGACCTGATTATTGTAGCTAGGCCTAGCTCCTGCCTCCTGGGAAATAGATATTGTAGGGGGAAATTGATGGGAACACAGAAGCTCACCTTGCTGAGCTTCTTTGGGTGGTGGGGAGAGCTTAAGTACTATGTAATACAGGCAATACTTCTTTGTCTTTCTGTGGTAGGTTTGCCCAATTTAAGTCTTGCCAGTCATATCCAGCCTAGGCTGTATAATCGATCCATCCAGCTCAAGGCCAGCAACCTGGTGCTTCAAAGGCCCTGCAGCTGTAGCTGGGGAGTGATTTGCAGACTGCCTGGGTATTTTGATGGGGCACACCTTCGTGTGCAATTGTCATATGTGAAAATCTCTTTCCTTGTATGATGGCAGTGTGTTGGACTCTGTGGTGTAAAGGCTCTTGGATTTACAGCTGTGTGCTTGGGGTGTTTCTGCTGTAGTCATTATCAGGATCTCTCTTAGTTGCGTTCCTGGCTATGGCCATGTGCCTTCACCCTGGTCATGAACCAAGGTGACTTTTTTGTCATTCCACTTCTCTGTCTGGTTGTGTGAGTGTGTTTCTTGTCAGGTGGCAAAATAGCGGTGTTTTGAATAGAAGACTAGTATGTGTCTGATCATATGTTAGGAATTGGGATTATAGTACGTTGACTGCTTTTCATACCTCCATCGAAGCAATATGACCCACTTTGCCAGAGAAATTTATCTTTAGGCTCTTGAAGTTCCAGTTCCACCAGTGATTGGTATCTCCTGATGAGCAATATTGCTTTGCCCAGCTCCTGTGCCCTGTTACAGGAGCTTTCAAGGACAGAAGGTAAGTACTAATATTCCCATTTAGGGATTCAGTACTGCATATAAACCTGATGTGTGTCCTTGTGTCAAGATGATGCCCTCAGGTGGAGCCCAGGCTTACTGCTGGCTTTTGGAGGGGCTTGTGTGCATTTAGTGGAAGAAGGGAGAGCATAGAAAGCATTCTATCTTTTTGTCTCTTTCATTCTATCTCTTGTACGTCTGCTGGAGGAGAGAGGCTTAACCTTTGTCATCTGTGTACCACTGAGTCTTAGCTTCTGTTTTCCAATAAAAAGGTGTATCCAGATTACTACGTTTTTGAAAGATTTGGTTGAACAATTTCACAAGGTTGTTACTACTTCATTGGAACTGATTAATGAACTGCAGTGTGACTGTATTCATGTCTCCCTGTTCATTAGCCAGCAAACTGTGTCTGTGCGGGCAGCAGCCGTTCTGCAGTTTGCCTGCACTTGGGCTGATGCATGGGCACAGGCACCTTATTGGTTCCTTGTATTGCTCATAAACCCATGTTTGATCAGTGGAACAGCTACCACGAAACTCATTAGAGCTGCTATTTTGGGAAAGCAGGGTGATGTTTCACATAACATGCGCTAATGTGCAAAGGCTGCCATGCTTGTAAAACTAAACTGGAACTTTGTTGGAGAAGCATTAAGCATTCCAGCAGTGCACACAGACCAAGTTTCAAGTAATTCCTCCAAAGTCTTCCCTATGACCACTTTCCTACTTACATCCAAGTTCCACAAATGTTGCTATAATGGTGATAATATGTTTTAAATCCCTAGCTCTTCCTCCAGGATTTTGAGATGAAAATACTAGTCAAGTAGAAACTGGGAGCTGGGGAAAGAGAGTCTGGGATTCCCAAACTCTCCCTATGTTTATGTACTTTTTTTTGTATCAGCATCAACAAAGGTGCTTGCTGTGTAGTCAGCTGAGGTAGTTCTGTGGAGGTAAGGTTAGTTTGGTGTGTGAGGCCTTTGCAAACAGAAACACTGCTGTCTCTGTCCATGTGATTTGTTCAAAAGCAGCACACCCATTTTTGGTACAAGTATATCCTGCCTTTACAAGAAATGATCTGTCATAGGTCTGGTAGTTAATGATCTGTTCTGTCACATTTATTACAGTTCACAGGGTGCCCACAGTGCTGTGGGGCCTGTGGATGCAGCTGCTAAGCACCACTGTATTGCAAATTTGTAGTTTTCACAATGGAAGGGCCCATCCAGCATCACTTCAGCTAAGCTGTGTGTTTTTTGTTGCTGTTAAGTTCCTGAGCACAGAACTGCCAACACAGGAGGTGACCTTCTGAAAGAAACTTTGAATATGTTAAAGCAACACATGGTACATCCCGTTCCTGGCTTTGTCTCATGTCTCAAGACAAAGGCCTGTTGTGTGAGTGAGAGGGATGCCATCATGTTCAGGGCTGTGCAGCTTGGTGGGAGATTTGGAGGTGAGGGTCTTAGCCATTATTGATGCTAAACCTAATATTTTATTCTGTTTAATTGTGAACAGAGAGATGAACTTCAACATGACCAGGCCCAGAGCAGAGCTGTCGAATATGGGAAAAGTAAGGAATAATGCTTGTTGGGACTGTATCCCTTCTCACAGACTCTTTGGAGACCACCAGAGGCTAAGGGCAGGGCTGTCTGAGATATTGCAGGGCCATGTGGCTGTTCTGTTGTCACTTCCCTGTGAGTGCCCTGCTGGCATTGTCTAAGGCCTGTGAGCTGCCTTGATCCTCTTTGGTAGATTGAGTGTTGCCAGCTCCATGTAGTCCCTGAAGCTCTTGACACACACCAGAGACAGCTCCTTTTATTTTTTAAAATGAAAGCAGAGATGATCATCTAGTAAAGTAATTGCTGAGAGGATTTTGCCTACTAAGAAACAAAGTATTTCTGTTCTTAATGCAAATTTAAACAAATGAAATACTGCTCTTAGTGGCAACTCCAATGGACTATGCAAGAAAGTTCGTGTCATGAGAGAACCAGGATGCTAATGGGCTGTCCTGGGTCTTGCTGGCCACATCTTCTCTTTGAGGACTCCAAGAACTGCACAGATGTCTTTTAATTATACTTCCACAGCTGAATACTCTGCTTACTTTGTGGGAAAAACCTCTGTGTTAGGCAGTTCATTGTGAAGAATGGACATTGCAAAGAGATTCCTCTCCCTTAGTGCATTTATTTCATGTAAGAAGGTTCATGGGGAGTAAAGTTTTGGAGAAGTAAATCCAATCTCACAGATGGGACATATTCTTTCATGTGCAGGCCTCTCGTGATTTGTTCTCTCACTGCGCATGTATTAGAATTTAGGAGCTGAACAAGGCACTTAGAGATACAACATTAGAGCACTTAAAAAGGAAAGTATGTGTCTTTTTTTAGTGTTGAATTGTTCTTCAATGTTTTCTTTTGTCTTTAGTCATTATAGTCATATCACTTACCAACATTGCCTGTATAGATATCTTAGGGACTTTTGGTGAGACCTGGGGCTTGGGAGGAGGGATTTTGTGGTGCTTTAGCTGCTCTGACTGTGTCCTAGGGCATAGCATTTTGGCTTTCAGGACTCCTGTACAGTATGCCATGAGACAGCTGTAGGAGTAACTGCAAAGAGAGGTGTAGCGACATATGAGAACTACAAATATGTAAAATTACCTGTAAGTTCTTTTAAATCACTCTCTGCTTATTATTATTATTTTCAATTATAATCCAGTTATGGGTCTGGGCAGTGTAAACCAACAAGAGAGCTTTGCTTCCCTTCAACAACCCTCATTTTGTGAAGTTACTCTCAGTTTCAGAGACTCTAACTTCCTTACATGCCTCCTCTGCCTCTCTCTCACCCACTCCCAACTGAGATGTCTAAAATGACTATTTCTGACAGTTTGCATTACATTCATGGCTATATCCTGTGTGTGGAAAAACAAAGCTTTAAAACATGATTTCATTGAACTGCAATCCTCTGAGAAATGAGAGCTCTGGTGACAAGGCCTGAGGACGCCGGTGCTCTGGGAACAACACTGGCTGTTGCAGAACTTGGGAAGAAAATAGGAAGTCAGCAATACTTGAGGTCACCTTATTATTTATTTTGCCCCCTCTGAAGATAGCAGCAATTGAGTTGATTCTTACTTGAAAAGAGCTCTCCTTGTATTTCTGGCTTACTTTTAATAACCTGCCTTGTCTCCCCCCATGCCTCAAGCTGTGGTAGCATGCAGTTCACTGAAGGCCCAGGCAGTATTTCGAAAGCCATGGGACATGTCTTTCTTCCTTAAAAATCTGTCTAGTGAAAAAGCACTTTCTTATTTTCACAGGTTTGTTATTCCCCTGTGTGGAGGCAGTCCCTATTTTGTTTCCTCCACTGCCATTCTCATCCCCCATATTTCCTTCACAATGTCTTCTCTGTGTTTGGCCATCAATAGCTGGGCTTCACTCTCCTCAGGGCTCCGACTGGTGGGGATTTGCCTTAACAGCCAGTCCTTTGGTAGCAGGGCTTTTTCTAAGACCTCTCACTCCCTTGGGACAAGCTGTCAGCCCACACAACTTGTCATGAACAAGGGAATATTTGAAGGTTTTTCTTAACTCGCTTTCACATTTTTTCACATATTAGTATTTTTTTAGACCCTGTTGTGTTGTTTTAATTGAATCTTGCCACCAAACAAATGAACATTGTGCTGCCACTTCTCAGTTCCTTTATACAGACGTGGCTAAGAGAGTTTGGAGACCGTGCTACCTGCAGAAATGTTGAAGTCCATGCTGTGTATAATCGTGATGAATTACTTTCAAGCTACTCCATACATAAATCTGGTCACACCAGAACAAGAACTGTGGAAAGTATATAACATTAATATATACTCATTACATTTGTCCTTTCACAGGCTCCAAGGCTGTCAGGCTGGCCATGGGGTGGGGAACTTGAAGTAATGAGGAGTTAGATTTAGGCGTTTTACTAGAAAGCATTGCAGTTCTCCATTGAAAGGGTGATGCCCTTTAAGAAACTGTGCTTCTGTGATACAATGCCTGCTAAGGAGTAATGAGTTCTATGTTTGTTTTTGTTTTTTTTTGGTGGCAAAGAAGCTTGTCCCATTTTGCAAGTTTATTGAAAAAGGCAGGAGTTAAAAAAACCCCCAACACCTTGAAAACTCAGTTTTAAATTTATAGTGCAGCTTTCTGCTCTCTTTGAAACCAAAGACAAATTTCCTACTGATTTTATCAGGAGCAACATAAAGGCCTGAAAAGTAATGCTCTTTCTCCCTCATATGAAAACATGTCATTGGGTTCCTCCCTGGATAGTTTTGGCTGTGTCATTACAAACATACACCAAGGACTGAATTTGGCCTCGCAATGAATAATATTTTGTTTATTCAGTTTGCAAACGTCTACTCAGAATGAAGGCCCCACTGGCCCCAAAATGGGGAGGAGGAATACAGAGAAGGCAGCCATGCAAGGTAGGGTTACTCCTTCAGTGAATAGGGGCTGTCCAGAGCAGGAAGTCAGTACCCAGAGAGAGAATTTTGAGCAGCGATGCCTCATGTTTGCCCTTACATCTGTCATATTGCTCATCTTCAGAGCTGCTGATCTTCTCTCTATTGCAGGGGAGCTAGTGTGGATTCAGTCATATGCTTTAAGTCCCAGAATGGAAACTTTTGCTGAGGAGCTTTGCTGGTTTGGGTGGATGTCATGTCACATCAGGTGTTTTTCAGAGAAGAGTAGCACTTTAACAGCCAGCTCAAAAGGAGGGAATTTCCTTTCCAGACAGAATGAGAAGGCAGGTCTTTTGTTGATCACCAAGTTTGTGGTTTATTTAACTGGGTTTTTTTTTGTGTGCTGAAGGCCCTAGCTGGTGGTAGGGCTGCCAGGCTCCATTGCCAGAAGCATACTGTGGCACTAGGGCTTATATCTGACTTCCTACAGCTGCAAATGCTGACAGCACTAATATTTCACAATGCCTGGGACACAACCACTGGGATGAAGGACAGTCTTCTAACTGAATTCATGCAGTGAGAGAGGCTAAGGAAGAGTGGCTTTCTGCAGCTGTTCCTTAGAGAACTACCCCCTGCTTTTAAGTTACAAAGCCCGTTGCCATTGCTGAGTCTATTCTTGGTTTCTTATGCCCCAATGTGTTTCATTCCTGACTATTTTTTTACTTTGTGTCTTCCATTTGGACGTGATTTGGCAGAATGATTCAGGTCTCTGTTACCTTCAGACTGAATTCCTGCAATGGAGGATGAGGATGGAGACAAGTAAGTTGGAGACTCAGCTTGTGCAAAGAGCCGTGTGTTAGTTAACACCATTCTTGATTCACTAGAGCTAAGCCTTCAAGGTCAGGTCCTGCTCATGAAGGCTCCTGTTGAATTCCTTTTATCCTGTGGTTCATACAGCTGTACTGGCATGCAGTTACCTTCCTGCCTCTGACTTCAGTCGTGGTTTGCTGGTCGGCCTGCTCTCATTATGTTAATTGTAGACGCTGGGCCCCTCCATGTTGGGTATAGTTCTACTGAGGTTTGGTATTGAGAAATGCGGCACACCCATCACTGGAGCTAAAGCAAAGAGCATTTTTGTACACAAAGAGAGAGGATTTTTAGTCCTGTATAGATATAAATAATATTTTCAGTTATAAACAAACATGGAAAATTCTAATATATCGATAAGCTTCAGCTTTTAATACTATTTTGTTCCTTGGCATTTAAGTTTTGTCTCCAGTCACGATCAGGTATTTTCACTGCTGAGAGCCTCAGGGGCTGCTTTCTGCTGTGAGCTCTATCTCGGTGATTCACTTCTCTGGTCTCCTAAGTAGTTGGTTTGCTCAAGGTGGTGTAGCTGTTGTTATCCTTGAGAAAACACACAGGTCATGGCTGATATAGATAACAAAACAGACACTGTTTAAAAAAAACCTCAGTTCTGAGAGCCGATGTTGTTAATAATCCTTGATCTCCACTAGCTGCTTGTAAACTTGACAGTCTGCTTCAAGGGTAGACTGTTGGTATTTTCAGTTTTAACTAACAGGCAGCAGTGCTGTGGGATGCATTTTGGGATATCACTAGGATCAGAAGTATTAAACAGGGTTATAATCTAAACTGGGATCACATCTGAGATTTCCCAGTCAGCACTGGACTCCCTCAGATCAGGTAGCTGTTGAAGCTGTAGTTGGCAGTCACACAAAAAACTAAGAATTTGAAATTGAGGTCAAAGTTGGTGACATGACTCTGTCTGTAATGATGATATGTTAGGGATTTACAGACTTTTTGTACTTTTTTAAAGGTGGGCCTATATAGGAAGACTTTCTGAGTTTTCGTGATTCCTCATGGTAATTGTATTCAACTCAGTTCTACAAGGGTAAATTGGCATGGGAGAACCCACACAGATGAGAAACATAAGCAGTACAAAGCAAGTACGCACCATGATACAAGACCATATGGGCAGATTAAGCCCTACCTAAATGTGGGGTCTGCACCCTTGCTGAACTCTGCCACAGCCCAAGCAGTGCACAGTGCTGGATCCTTAGTGCTGGGAAATAAAAAAGTCCTCTTGTGCACTTTAGTGAAACTGTATCTGTAGGACAGGCTGTATTTATTATGTGCATGTTGGAAAAATGAAGTAAAGAAAGGAAAAAGGGTATAAACATTAAAAAAATGTATACATTTATTTTCAATAGAGCATGCTACATGTAGCACAGTGTACTGCATGACTCTGGGCTCAGTTCAGATCCTGAAATTCCAAAACAGGAGAGTTTCTTTTGAACTCTCTAAGAGAGAGAGAGTGAATTTTGTGTGCATTTGAAGTTGATTTCAGATATGATCCTTGCAATAAAAGCACTTGATGGACATCTGATTTGTGATGTGCCCAGGGCTATGTCATTCTGTGGCATAAGTTGATAATGGGCCCAGCCAGCACACACAATGCTTGTTGTTCCTAGATCAGAACACATATGCAAGGATGGGAATGAAGGTTTAATGTGGAGAAGTCAAACACAGTCTCAGGCTTTTCCCATAGGCATGAACAAATCTCTTGATGCCTCTCCCTTTCTAATTTTAGTGATAGAGCTGTTGCTTTTGCAGGAATTTATAATTGCTGTTGGTTTCTTCACTTAGAACTTTCATGGCTTGTTTAAACAGCATTGCAGTTCTGGAGTTCTTTTGCAACATCTTAGGAGGGCACTAAAGCAATATAAAACAGACTAGGCCTGACCCCAGGGAAGTTAAGGCATGGGTTCAAAGAGTCTTACTTGCTCATTGTTTCTGCAATCCAAGGACAGCAATCGTGTTTTGCACCTGGAGTACTAGTTTGTCTGAGGCGCAAATTACCCCCAAATTTTGCTTTCTGTCTTCATGCCTTTCTACAGCTCTTAAGGGATCTACAGGGTTTTTTCCCAACTCTTCTCTAAAAAGATGCCTTTGTTTTTCCTGTCACTGCCATAAATGCTTCCATGTGGGTCCTGGGATAAAGACAAGGATTGTACTTCTGAAAGTGGAACATCTAAATACTTCCCTTACAGCACACGAGGTTAAAGATAACATGATGTTAATTGCCTGTTGCTGTAATATCCTTGTGGAAAAACTGTTGTATTTCTGAAATTTTCTGAAGCATATTGCAAAAAGTCAGTACAGATTTAATCTCCTGGTCTGCCCAGACTGTCAGTGTGCCCTTGAGCAGGTTATTTTTTCTTTGGGTGACTCAATTTCTTATAACTGAAATAAGAACATTTGCCTAATGTTTTTTTTTTATGCTGGTGTAAGGAGTACATTAAAGACTGTAAAATCCTTGTAGTTTGCAATGGTCAAGCCACATAAGTCATTAAGGCAGATGTTAAAATATCTCAATACACAATCTGGCCAGAAGAGCCTGGGTTCTCCATGAGGTATTGCAGCCCTTGCTTTGCCTGCCTGTGCCAGAATGCTGTACCGCCTTGCGTGTCACTGTTAAACAGCATTTTCCTTCTTGAGAGGATTTGTTAAAGAGCACCATTTTACTCCATCCCAGACAATGCAGACTGACTGAAATCTCTGGGAATGCTTACTGCAGACAGTAAGCTTTGGGGTGATGCTAATACCTCGTAAAGGACCCTCTAGCTAGAGGATCCTGCTGGTGCCTGAGTGTTAACTGAAGATGGTCAGGGTTTCTGTAGTGTCCTAGATCAACACACTTCATTGTAGTTCTCTGCATACTGCATCTTGCATCAGATCTGTCCCGTTAAATCAATGGTATTATTTAAATAAATTATTTTTATTAATTTATTATATGAAAAAGTTTAGCGCAAATTCCTTTGATGTGTGATATCCTAATCACACCCGTAGGGCATTAGCAAGCACAAGGCACATCTGAATGTCTCTAATTCCCTAGTGGTGTGATTATATCTCATAATATTTGCAACCCCCTGGAGCTTCTTTACTGGTATAAATAAATCAATTATTTAAGTCAAATACTTTGATCATTAGAAGCTGCCAGTGAGTGCTTGAATGCCTGAGCTGTGCAATTCACCAGGAATGATCTTGCTTCTCAAAATGCTGAGCAGCCAAGCTGAGCGCTACCAGCACTTCATTTCAATCTGCTTTATAAATTAGATTAGAAGTCAGTTTCCAATACTTCATCCTGGATAGCAAGGAAGGGAGAACTTTACAGGGGTGGAAATATGAGATATTGCTGCCAACAGATCCTTTTATCATTTAACACTGCTGTCATAGGTTAAGTGTGAACTACTGTTCATATTAACTAATAGCTATTGTACTGAAAACTGACACAGGGATTCCAGCTAATGCACCATGAACCTGGTTCACACACACTGCATCATATTAACTATTATTTGCACATATGGATGGAAAGGAGTTTTGAGTCACTTGGGATATATAGCAAATTAGCATTTTATATCATATTAATGAAGTGCTAATTGCTCCTTGCAACCTTTTTTTGTGCAAATTGAATGGGTCCTATTTGCATTGTCATGTAACTGCTGTATTATCTTGCAGCACTTTCATTAGGATGAGGCAGCACAGAGTTCATCAAGGAAAAATATTAGTAATTGTGAGATAATTAGTTATGAAACCAGTATTGTTTAAAGTAGACCAGAATTAGCTGCAGTTAACTTTGTTTTAGCTTGGGAATATTTTTATTAATAGGTTTTATAAAATATCTTTCATTTTGCGTACATTAAACTGACATCTTTACAAAAAGAGGTTCCTGCTTCAATATTTTATTTTTCAGTTCCTGTTTGTCAAGGTGTTTTGCATCACCTAATGAAACATGAAATATAGCAAAAAATATTAAATAAGGGAGTAGTTTATTGCTGGTCATTTGCCTCTAAAATTAATTACAGGTCTGGAGCTCTTTGAAATTGCAAAATAAGGAAATATCTCTAAAGATTTTGAATTTACACGTGTCTGTGAGTCTGATCAAACAACAGTCAAGTCTGTAAAACAATTTAAGAAATGTTGAAGATGTTACAGTTCTAATCATTTGCAGAATATTGTTGATGATCACAGACACAATTCTCCATAGGTGTAAAATAAAGCATGTGATATTTTCAGCCAGTACAGGTATTTTGGAGAAGAGAGACAGGTGGAAAAAATGAGGTAAAAAAATTTGAAAGGTAATTTCATGCTAACTTGGGGATGTTTCCATGATTGTGGAGGAAGCATGATTAATTTCTGAAGCCTCTGTGGGAAACGCACCCAGACAAAATGACATAAATCCCCATTAGAGGATTTAAATGCTTTTGCCAAGAAAAAAGTGAGTTGAACTTTTGGTACACAGCCCTTTGCCAGTCAATTTATCCAGATTTAGGGCCTGCACCTTTTCTTTTTCAGTGAAGTATCGGATATGGACAGATTGCAAGTTACAGCTGAAGGTGGTGTGACAACTTTATTGCTGTTGCATGGGTGACGTGTTGTCTTCGATTGGGAAATAGGCTGTGGACTTCCAGAAAGGTATGTACAAAGAAATGCTTTCAAATATTTGTAGTATTAAAACAAAGGTTGTTAATACTGATTGACTAATACTTTCATTCTCTCTCTTTTGGCTGTGTATGCTATGCCTGTCTGTAAATTTACACCTATGTGTTTATTGAAAAGGGAACCTCATCTTAAAAGACAACTGAATGAAGAGACTGTGCATAGTACAGTCTGTCAGAGTATATTCTCAAGAGTCTGCAGAGAAGGGCACTTAAGATTCACACCTCAGACATCCTGAGTACAGAAATAATTGCACAGGACCTTGTCCCAGGCAGGCATGAAGCAATGCAGCAAGGTAAGACCTTCTTGCTGATCTAGGCTTAAGACTTTTTCCAAACAAGCACAAGCAGCTCAGCAGATTTTTCAGACCTGAAGTCTAGATAGGGACATTTGCAAACTGCTTTGTTTTTCCCCTGTATGTCATCCTGGCTTACCTGATGAAAAAAATGTGGATCATCTGGATTTCAGTTGTATTCTGCCCACTCAAGGACCAAACTAGAAATACTTGATTATGGTACTACTTGCATCCAATTTGTACTCAACCAAAGGAACTGTATAAATGAGCAGAACAAAACTGTCTTTATACCTTTGCAAAATGCTTTCTGCCTTGTCTACATAATCTTTAACTTGCTGAAGTCTCTATGGTGAAAAATATTTTCTCAATCTCTTTTTTTTTTTTTTTCCCTTAAAAATACTTTGTAGCTCTTGCTATGGCATTCTGGGAAACTTCAGTAGATGGTTTTGAGAACACAAATATTATTTTATTGGTAAGTCTGAGTGCATCAGCAAAGTCTTACCTGACAGCACTGCACAAGCTTGCTGCATTGCGTGCGTCAGAGTTAAAGTTTTAATGGGCTGGTGAGTTATCACAACAAATGTGGACCCTGTGGGGAATTGTTTACTGTATGTAAGAAGATGAGGAGATCCTGGGTGTGGACAGGAGAAAAGGGTGATGTGGCAACCTCAAGAATTTTATGGGTTTATGTTAAACAAATAGCTGCAGTAACGTAGGAGGTTATCAGGAGCCACAGGAGATCCAAGAGCAAAGCTCTGGTAGAGAGATAGAGGAATCAGATGCACAAACATTCTTCCCTGCTGACAGGTAGGACTGCACTGGTATATTCCTCTGCTAATCCAAATGAGTCTGGAAGAGGAGCTGAGCAGAAAAGGGAACTTTTGGTAAATGAGGAAGGCTGCTTCTTGCTTCACAGGCCACTTCCTATTACATGCTCATCTCTTTTTCCAGGCAGAGCTGACAGGAGTCCTTGCTGAGCTCCTGAAGCTGACACTGGGCTACGCAGCTGCTAAGCTCTAGTTAGAGTGTAAGCCTAACTTAAGCTCATGGCTACCAAAAGTCAGTAACGTTTGACACTGTGTTTGGTGACCTGTGGGAAATGAATTCAACTTCAGTACCATTCCCTACAGTTACTTTGCCTGGTTAGAAAAGCACTCCTGATTTGCTCAACTGACACAGATTTTTTTTTGCTGTGCCCAAGGAAGCAAAGGGTTCTGATCATGAAGCAAAGCCAGTGTGTGTCAAGGATGGGAGACTTCAAGTCAGGCTTGGAGACACCTTGTTGCAATGGCTTGGAAGAGACTTAATTTCTGTTGCTGAGATCTGTATCTCTTATTTGTCTTAAAAAGGAAAAAAAAAAAGATCACTTCCTTCTATGGGCTGATGAGTAAGAAGCTTTTCAGACACCTAAAATGAGTAATGTGAAAAATTAATAGTTTGGAGTCCAAAGCAAAGTTTGTGTGACCTCGGAAAGGGAGGGAGAGAGAGTCTTCAAGGGAATGACAAGAATCTAAAAATATTGATTTCAATTTGCCATGGGAGGGAGCAGGAGAAACAAGCCATTGGAACAAGTTCCTGAAGCTTCCCACTAGCTGGAATGTTGAACAGCAGAGTGAAAACAAACATTTCTGTAAGGTTTACCTTCTCAGAAAAGATTAAATCCAGTCCCTCTTGTCTTGCACTCTGTCACTGGTAGCTTCTGGTCCTGTTTGAAACACCAAAGAAGGCAGAACTTTCAGTGCTGGTGGCTTGTGGAAAAAACCCAAAAAAACTATGGAGGATGTTTTACTTTGGGCAGGGGTTTCAGGTTGCAGAAGGATCCAGCCTGTACACTTGTGAAGGGCTATCCTCAGCCTCTGGGACTGGAGGAAGATGAGGGTAAAGTCATGCTCCATGTTCATCAGTGGTCTTCTAGGAGTGCCTGCATCAGGTAGCCCTCTGCCTTTCCTCAAAATCAGAGTCCTCAGCTTGGATTTCGTGAGGCATCCTGAGCCCACATGATTCAATTGTGTATTTGGTGTGATTTAAGACCAATCACTGTCTCAGGAATGTTGCTCCTGGGTCAGTAGCCCCATAAACCCTGCCTCAGGTGGCCCACCTTTCCCTTGAGAGGGAAGAGCACAGTGTGCACATGTGTCTCCAAATGGCTGGGAAAGAAGGAAGCTTTGATATTTGACATGACTTTTTCCTCTTTGATACGTCAAGCAAAATCACAGTCTCTGTTGCTTTGCATCTTTGAGAATAATGCAATAACTAAAACAAGATGATAAATTGAAATTTGGAAATGGAAATGGCTTAAAATCTATGTATCTGAAGGTGACTGGGCTATTAACATGAGATGAACTTTCTTGTGACCTATATGCATGCAAAGATTGACACCTATACAGGATCAAAGGAGCTTATGAAAGGCTACAGTACATGAGAGGAAATTGAAAGTGTGTAGGTTGTCGATCTCAAGAGTGGCTTTTATTAGTTATTGTACATAATAAGTATTGTGTCAGAAATGAAAGGGATTAACTCTCACCCAAGGTACTGCACCTGAGCAAATATTGTCTTGCCTGGGTGAAATTTGTGCCAACACAAAGAAGACTTGGTATGAGGCTATGTACTTCTTAAGTCTCATTTAAGTCTTCAAAATGAGGATTACTCAGGATTTTAGTGGTACGAAATTATAAGGACAAATTTCAGCCCTTATATTGCTACAGTGTATATCCCCGGGGCTTCTGGAGCAATGTAGAGTCTCACTAGGAGACATCAAAGCTGTTGGAAAGTGCTTTCTGTGCAGATTGACCATTTTCCAGATTTGGGGGGTTTTCAGTCACTGAACTGAAGCTCTGAAAGGCTGTTAGAGATAAACTAAATGGATAAGTGAGTTTTAATGGCTGAATGTTTTATTCTTTGCTGTGTTTTCCAATGGCTCAAGTGCTTTTGTCTATGTGAGCCAGCAGAAGAGTATTTTGCTGCGGTCAGTAGTTTTTTTTGTGAAACACTGTAAATTTTGGAACAGCAGCTGACAGTTTGTTGTTGGAAGTATGAATAGAAAACTCAAAGTTTCAGAATTAAAGTAACAAGTATTTTCAGGCCAGAAGAAGAAAATTCTATGTCTTGAGAACTAAGGAAATATTTTTCATGCTGAATCCTTCTGTCTAGATCTGCTTCCAGCACACGATATTCACCTTTCAATTGCATTCTTGCACCTGTGCCCAGTTTGGACAACTCTTGCTAAATATTTTCTGGTTTATGGAAGAATGGTGAAATGGTTTCACAAGAACGCAGACCATTTACATGACATCCATTCCCATATTTAATTGCCTGTCTTTAGTAATAAGGCATGCCCATGTAAGGCATGACTGTAACCACCAGAGGGGAAAGGAGTAGGATATAGTCTTGTACACACAGTATTTTCAGGAAAATACTTCCTAGGATTTTTTGGTGATTCCCATATTTGTTATGTCTGCCCTTTGTCCTGCTGCAACATAGACTGAGAGGAAAAGAAATGGGGAACCTCACAGTGTCTCTGTGTAAAGCTGCCTCTCCTGTGTATTGACCTGTTTCCAGGGATATATTGCAGTGATGCCTCTGTTTTTTCCATATATATTCTGAGACACAGAGACCACTGATGGGGTGTGAGAGACTCTGGGACACTTTCATATGAAGCTGTTCCTTCTGAGAGGATGTTGCTGCATTTACAATGCAATATTTTTGAGGGGCTTGTGTCACCTGCCGCTGTCATTACAGTGTACACATCATGAGAATGCTTCCCTTCCCTACCAAGCTGGTCCCTAAGCCCTTGCTGTATGTCTGGCTTACTAGAGTTGCTGGTTAGCCTGAAGGATCATTTTGCACAGTTTTGGGGTTTTCTCCCCCTTTTTTTTTTTCTTACATCCTTTGCAGCTCAAATATATTCTGATCTGATAGTATTAGATCCATTTATTCTGTTTCTCTATTAATTTGATCTTACACATATAATTGTAAGCACTGCATTTTTATCTTGCATTGGTGTAGTAGTTGTGTTCTGAAGGCCATTAATGATCTGAGGAATCCAGGCCAATGCTGGTTTAGGTAAAATGATCACACATGAATAGATCTGCTCTGCATATGCTTCTCTGGCATTTGTGGAGGCCGTAGGGTGGTGGCTCTTCTGTCCTCCATCTAATATTTGCCCAGTGGAAGATCACTGGCAGCATGTCATTGCCCTTACAGGATCCCTGTGAGGTTGACAATACTGCTGTCACCATGATGCCTTATCAGGCCTCCTAGAAACAGAGACTGGACAGGAGTAAAGGAATAAAATAGGTATTTATTTGACGGGCCTTCTAAGGTACCCCCTGGGGAGCCAGAGGCTTTTGCCAAAGATGGACCCCAAGATGGACAACAGGTCACGAGTTCTTCACACTTTTATAGGTTTGGTTCATTTGCATATCAGGGTTAATTCTCCAATTAAAGCTTCACTTTAATGATGTAGTTTCCCCTCTGCTTGCCCCCCTTAGAGGCTCTTTGGTTTATACTTTTTGGGCCTAGGACGGTCTGGATGTCCTTGAAGAGCAGGCCCAGAGAGGCTTTGTTATGTCTACCTAGCATGAGAGAGCAGAAATTAACAGGCTACACGAAACTTCAGAGTTACACACTAAGCAGTACAGAATTAAAAAAATATAAAAGTTAAAACCTAAGGCATCAACCATTTTGCAGATGAGGAAATTTTTGGCAGAAGAGAATCACACGACATAACCAGCATTCCTCTAACATACATCAGATAGTGATCTATAGAGGCACAAATTCGGTGTTGTAGTACCTTTTCCCTCCTTCGCAAGCTTGGCAGAAGACTTTGTATTCTTCCTGACTTCTGTCCTAGTCAGAATTGTTCTGTCACCTGCTCCAAATTAATTTCTGTAACTTTCCATGATTTCCCAAATAAAAATGTTGTAAACCTCATGTTTACAATGTACATGGAGGTGAGGAGAAATCTCAGAGCAGTCATATCATGGATGTTCAAGTTTGCATCTGCCTTGTTGTGACCGAGCTGTGAGTAAGCACAGAGCAAGCAAGAACCTTTCTGTGCTAGGTGAATTTCTAGGGAGTCTTTCCTTTACATGGTCAACCAAAAGTTTTGGAAAGCAGGATGATTTTGCCTTGGTATGTTTTTGATACATCAAGGCAAAAGTAAGGAAATATCAATTTCTTTATTATTAGGGGGAAAAGTGCATTTAGATTTTTGGTTTGACCAACTTGATCCCACATTGAAGAGAGAGAAGGGGAGACAGAGAAGTCAGAAGTTTTTCTGTCTTACTAATTTCTAGAAAAACATCACTAGTGAGCTTATTAGTATGGCATTTTCAGTGGAAATACAGTATTTCTGCTGGACAAAATGCAAGAATGTTTTATCTCATGGAATTTCCCACTCAGGAATGGAACAATTCTTCATATTGCCATGGCTGCCTCAGCTCCTAATACGGATTTAGCAAGCAGCTCAAAAATACCCATCAGAACCTAAGGACGCAGTTGCTATGGTGGTTTTTCAAAACCTTAAAGGGGTATACCAAAAAAGTCAGGAAAAAACATTTGCTGTAAAAATTGTTGGTTGCAAAATAGGAGGGATCCTGCATTTTGCCAGATTTACTAGCCATTTGTTTTGATTTCTCCCACAGCAGGTTCTGCCTTGAATAGACTACAAAATTTGATTCTGTTGTGTTTTATGTGCACTGAGCCCAAGCAAAAGCCTTCTGTGATAATGTCAGTGCCATTTTGCTCTTAGAGATTGTAGCTTTCAGCTTGATGCTTTCTTGTAATGACACTACTATTGGTTCATCCTTGTTTTGATGTTCTTTTGATGTAAAATGTGTTTTCTGGATGAATGGGTTTGCTCCTTGTTTATAATTCAAATTGCTGAAGCCTGTTTTCACTGGATTTTTAATTATATAGCTTTTAAATCCAGAGTTCGTTTTCTTTGAGAAGAATCCTCATAAGGCTTTTAAATACCAGGGTACCACTTTTTGTTTAGGAAGTCTCTGAGTCACAAAGTGCTGCAGGAGACTGTACTGAGGAGGTATCACTGTGTGCTTACCCTGATATCACACTGTTTCCTAAGTTCGTGTAATTGCTTAGTGATGGAGGCATGATGGATGTGTGGTCTCACCTGGTACAGTTCTTTTATATCCCCATACACAAAATGTGTTTATGTCTTCATTCCTCATGTCTTTTTAGAATCTCGCTTTCTGCATTTCTTGTTATATTATTGGAAGTCAGAAAAGGGTAAACATTTAGGGTAATATCCTAGCAGAAGTCCCAGACTGTGGCTGTGTCAGTACACTAGCAGAGCCAGGAGCAGTAGTGTTGGTGACCTGTGGAGTTTGGGTGTTAGCACACTCCGGGGCATAGTTCTGCCTGTGCCAGCCAGTGCTCTCTGCAGTTGGGCCTCGAGATGGGTCAGGGCAGCAGCGTGAGCCAGGGACTATTCCAAGCAGGCAGATACGGACGAGAACTCCTCTTTGGGGAGTGAGCAGAAGGATAGAGTTTAGCCATATGGACACAGGCTGTGCCATAAAACTTGTGCTCAGGGGCAGGGAATTGGCCCTGAACTGCTGTATTTTGTATTCCAAGGCAGGCCTGTTGATTTCTGTGCTGCAGTGCCAGGCTCTAAGACAGAATGCATTTACAGCTCTCTGTATACAGGACGTAATTTTAATGCTTGGCTCCTGCTGCAGATAACGTCACAGCGAACTTCAAGAGGATTGTTTTTGTCCCCAGAACCTTAAGCTGGAATAATGACTCTAATTTATTTATGCACATTTTGACAGCTTGTTATGTTTTATTCCATAAAGCTAAATGTGGTCTCAGCACCTTGGGGTTATTGCTACCAAGTAATGATGCCAGGGAGAGATAGGAATTTTTGTCTCTGAGCAGGGAAGATCTTTTCCATTCTGTAAGGATTTAAAACTACTGTCCTTGTGTCTGCCTATGTGTTTGAGAATGTACAGTGAAACTGAAGGGTGATGTGTCCTAGCTGCATAACTGAGTGGGAACACATCGACTCTACATCAACACTGAATTCTTGAATAACCCAGAAACCAGTGACCTTAGCGTGGGAGCTGTCACATTCATACAAGAGATGGGGAGCTCTGTCCTAGAGTAGAGACCTGTAAATGCTTGCTCTGTAATGTGATTCAGTTTGTTTCGGATCTGCTGAATGATACAGATTGGGTAGCCCCTTAAGAGAGACTCAATATCTCTCTATGGAGGTCTGAAAGATAGACACCTTCTGGTCTGAAAGGGTTGTATCATTACTGGGTGTGTTTTATGTACCCATAGTATTTCCAGGGTCTAATATAATGCTTTAAGTTTGATAATATATTGGCAGCTTATGAAGGTGTTCATAGGAGCATTGAATAGTTTTTTAAATGAGTAGAATATGATATTAGTGGGTAGAGGGCAGTTTTGATGAGGAATTTAAATGAAAACAAAAGAAAACAACTGTAAAACCAGAACACTGGTCACTGGATTCTGTATGATTTTGAGTTTCTTTTCCTGTTATCTACAGCAATATCTATTAAAGAAAACTGTGAGGAAGCATCCCCAAGCACCACATTGTCTACAACTGAGTGTTAGAAGAGTCCCTGGCAGGCTTTAGACCTGGAACAACTAGATTTCTCTCAAATAATTTACAGGCACCATTCAGGGATGAGCTCCAACCCAGCACCTATTCTGAATAGGTACCTGACCATCTTGTTTTGGAGGTTAAGAAGGTTAAATAGTATGAATGGGAAATGTTTGCAGACAGTAGCTGTAATCCCAAAGAAACGTCCCAGACTTGTTCAGTTGTCTAGTGCAGCTACAGCTAATGCAAACTTACTTCTCTAGCATATACATTGGGAAGCCCTGTTGAAATGGGGAAAGGGAGAAAGAGTATGCTCAACCTAATACAAGATATATGGGGATGACAGAAATCACATTAACACAGACTCTTAATTCCTTCCTGAATATCTTCTATTGGCTTGTAACAGTAGTAGCACAAGAAAAATAACATTAATGACGGGCCATTGTGGATCCCTGGAGTCTCAGTAGGGGCTGCTGAGAGACAGAGCTGTAAATATGTCATGAAGGACTGAAAAGGAAAAGGTACCACTCTAGGGGGGAACTCAAAGTGTAGGTGTTGGCTCATGTTCACTAACCTGGGTGATGGAGCAGACTGATCATTGCCTTTGGGCTTTAGTCTGTGTTTTAATGCATTATTTTTTTTATACTTTCTCTTAATCGACTACTCCAACAGCATAGTTTCCAGGGCCAAGTTTATTTATAGTCCACATGGAGAACATGAGAAGTTACTCCTTCAGAAACAATAGGAAGACGTTGCTCTGCTGCTGATACAGATGCACTGATGAGAATGATCCTGTTACCATTCAGCTACTAACTCCTTTATCAAAACTTTAACTAGGTTTATAATCCAAGAGAAAGAGCTGTGGCCACACTGGGATTCATCAAATTCTAGTGGTAGAAGTTTGATTTTCTCACTCCTGCCCTGAGGGAACGATCAAAGTCTGTCTGACAACTGACCGTCTTTGCAGTCCAAGGAAGGAGATCTGCTTGAACGTGGAGAGTGAGCTGAATTCCCACCTTTTTTGGGTTGGCATTTCATATCAGGGTTTGGATCTCATATTGTGTGTGTCTCACAGGGATGGTGAGTTTATCAGGATGGCACTTGTGTGTAGGTCTGTGGTCACTGTGACAGTTCCTGGTTCTAAAGTAATTTCCTGGAAAAATAATATCAAAATTATGAGTGTTAGTCAGCAATTTTTAAAATCAAATGCAGCTGAAAAGATAGATATACAAGAACTTGGGCCAAATCTTGGTTATAACCTTATATCTGAACTATGTACAGTATGGCATGCTCCACTATCCTTTTTGTGAGAAGGTAGAAACTGGTTCCATTTCCTGAGACGGTTGCCATTCCTGTTAGCAGAGGCAGAACTTGAAGATCATTGAAGAAATGGCTCATTGGGAGTCTGATGTAAGTTCTACCATCAGTGAAGTGTGCTGTTGTCATCCACAGGCATTTTTCACTCTAGTATTTTGACCTTGGCTTCTAGTCCTAGCCTAAAATGTCTGGTTTCTTTTCAGAAATGGCTGGTCCTGACACATAGTGAATAATGCACAGCCTATATCTTTTTAGGTCCTTGCCCTGGACTCTGGTTCATCTTGCAAAATGCACACAGTTAATCTCTGTTGTGTCCTCTTTTCAGAAAAAAGACCGTGGCAACAAGGAGTAGCTTATGGAATTCCTGACAGCAGGTGTTTCTTTTAATTTGGCTGCTATAGGTGTTTTTGATATACTAGCATGATTTTTTTGTCTGTTAATTCATGTGAAAATGAATTATGGAGCTGAGGCTTGGACTGCCATACTTTAAATTACAGTCAAATGGGACCTTTGGATGTTTGGAAAGGCCAGCCACTGAATGCTTTCCTATTTTCATATACTATGGAAGGGAGTTCTCATCTTCGTTCCTGCTCCAGAGAAATTGACCCTGCAGGACAAGGGGGTGATTAGTTTTCTGTCAGATAAGTAAATATATTGTGGCAAACTTGAAAGCTCATCTTCTTTTCTAACTTTTCCATTAATTTTGTGGCTAGACAGCTAAAAATAAACTGCTTTCTAGATACCCTAGTCTCCAGCCCATCAAATTGTGTACTTGCGTATATTGAGCTACAGCCCACAATAACTTTTAGCATTTTGCAGTATATGGACAAATGGAAGTAGGAGATTGTGACTTTCTGTGACTTTTATAAGGAGTTGGCACAAGGTTATATAGTTTAATTCAGGCTATATTTTGCTAGCTTTGGCACATATGGAATAGCATTTTTCTCTGCAGTAATCTTACCTATATAATGCTGTCAGAATCTGTCCTACCAGCTGGAGTGAGCTATTTCACACTGTATCTGATATTGTTTCCTTTTTATCTATTGAGGCAGAGTGCTTTGCTGTATATCCTGATATCCCATGGCTCCCCTTTTGGAGCTCTGTTCACACATCTTGATTCCATCTGTACTCTTGAAGAGGCCCGCTAGGTAGAAGATGTATCTGTCAAACACATGTCCACTCTGGACAGCAGCCCTTTACGGGTCACGCCTTGAAACATCGCTAATTTGATTTCAAAGGGAGCTATTACAAAATGCCTTTTGTGTTGTAAGGCCTCTGGAGAAGGACCTCAGTTGGACACAGCGAAATGCTGCAACTGCTATAGTCATGGAGTTCCTTGTTGGAACAGATATAAGAATCAGTCATGTCTTTGTCTTGGAGACCTGTACCTCTTCAGGAGAAGTCCCCTGATGTGAGAGGGGGATGGCTGAATGTGTGTTAAAAGGTCCAGGGGACAGAATATTAGTGATCCACAGCATCCATCAGATGCTGTCCAAAGCTGTTGAACAACCTCAGGAAATGAGTGGTAATCTGACTCTTGTTTGACTACCCTGAGTCCTGAGAATGGCGCAGTGGGTGCAGAGGGGTGATGTACACATCTGTGCACTCCCCGGCAGTGCTTTGAAGATCTGTGTTGCAGCCTGTGGCTTTTTATGATGCGGTCATGTGCATTTTTAAGACTTAGAATTAGACACCTTTGTGCTTGAAGTTAAGCATGACTGTGACACATTCAGCTGTCACTCTTACAGACTTGGTGCGAGAGCCACATGGAAGGGAAGAAGTATCCTAGACCCAAGATGCAAGTTTATGGATTGCATGATAGGAGGCCAAACACCGAAACAGCATCTAACAAAAGTGAGTACTTGGTCAAAATTTCCAATTCTATTTGGTCAAACTTCCAACATAAATAAAACCATTGTCTTGAAGTAGTGGCTTTTCCTTCTGGTAAGCTGTGAATCTTCCCCCACACCTAATTCACTATTTTCAGTTAGGTACAGTTGCTCATAGGCTGCTCAATCTCTGAGCACATTAGAGCCATAGTAGTAGCCTGTCTGGCATTTGTAAACAGGCAACACTTGGGACTTCATAATACTCTAACTCAGTGCAGTACTGTGCCAAAATAAAGGTCATTTCAATTTCATATTATGTCACGCAGTTTTGAAGTGACATGTGTTTAATGATTTTTCTCCAGTAAGTGAACGATAGCAAGTATTAAACTAATACACTTTGATGATATGCCCACAAAAAAGGCAAAAGCTTTTCAAAAACATTAAACTAATATTTCACCAGAAAAAAACCCCACAGCACATAACAAGGATTCCAGCTCCTGCCCAAAGCTTCTGCAATGAAGAAAATCAGACTTCTTGGCCTTTTCCAGATGACAGTTTCCAGAAGTCTCACTGTAATTTATTTTGTGTGTCCATCGCTACAGAGTGAGGCTGATGCCGAGGTTTTAACTTTTATATTTTTCTGATTCTGTACTGCTTAGAGTGTAACTCTGAGGTTTCTTGTAGCTTGCTAATTTCTGCTCACTTGTGCTAGGTAGACATAACAAAGCCTCTCTGGGCCTGCACTCCAAGGTCACCCAGACCTTCCTAGGCCCAAAAAGTATAATCCAAAGAGCCTCTAAGGGGGGCAAGCGGAGGGGAAATTACATCATTGAACTGAAGCTTTAATTGGAGAATTAACCCTGATATGCAAATGAACCAAACCTATAAAAGTGTGAAGAACTCGTGACCTGTTGTCCATCTTGGGGTCCATCTTTGGCAATAGCCTGTGGCTCCCCAGGGGGTACCTTTGAAGGCCTTTCAAATAAATACCTATTTTATTCCTTTACTCCTGTCCAGTCTCTGTGTCTAGAAGGCCTGATAAGGCATCAAGGCTGATCTTCTGATAGAGACACAAGAGCATGAAGGGTGCAAGTGGAGCTTGTCACAGAATCTGTATCACAGACCTCATAACAGGACCACTAAAGGAGTGAAAAACTGGTCCTTATGTGTATGAAGCCTATAATTGTGCATAGATATGTTTAAAGTCTTCTCATTTAGCAAAGCCTTCCTGTCTTCCAACTCTGCCTAGTACTCCAGGTAGTTTTTCTCTGCCATCTTTCTAGCAGGCCATGGGCTCAAACAGGCACAAATTGGAGCACAGAAGGTGCTATCAGAACATCAGGAAACACTTTTACATGGTGAGTGTGTGGTCACTCACAGGTTGTCCAGGAAGGCTATGAGGCCTCCATCCTTGGAGGTATTCAAAAGCCATCTTGACATGGTCCGGGCAACTTGCTTCATGTAGCCCTTCTAAAGCAAGGTGGCTGGGTCAGATGACCTCCCAGAGGTCCCTTCTAATGCCAACCATTCTATGACTGATTCTGTGGCTGCGTGATCAGGGCTGCTGACATCTTGTTATTCAAAGACATATAGGCATTGAACAAAATCTGTTACCCGGTCTTGGTTTTGAGAATGTTGCTTTTGGTGTTAGCAGCTGGTTGTGTGCCCCATTTAAGAAACTATCAGTTCCTTCAGCACAGAATAGGCCAGAGAGCTATTTTGATTCTTGGTGGTGTAGCTTTTGAGTGTGCAGGAGGAATGGTGGTATTGAGGCTGCCTCTTCTAGGAGGAAGTGTGAAGATTCCAGGAGGTAGGATGGACACTAGTAAATGGCTGGTAGTGTGAACACTGGGGATGTACACCTCACAGCAGTTTGCAACAAAGCCTGTGTCAGCTGGTCCTTGCAAAATTTGTTCTTAATATTCTACTTTATGTTTAGTTGACAGAGGATGAACTGTCTCTTGAGCTGGTCACACACCAAGTTGTGTCTTCTGTTTGGTCACTAATCCCATTGAAATAAAACTGATGGTAAACTGTAGCTCAAGAAGTCAATACTGAATGCATTACCTGTCCCCTTGCACCTCCTGTCTGACCTCACTGAGCAATAGGAAGAGATCAGGCAAAATTTGGTATTAGGCTGCAATCCTAGAATGAGGCAGCTAAAATAATCCCAATTAATTTCCTTTGGAGACACATTTTTCAGAATGGCACTTTAGGTACTCAAACTTCAAAAAGTCTGAGATGTTGCATACAGATGATAAACCTTCCTATGTTATTCAACTGATCAATTGCTTTTTTGGGTCAGTGGCTATATGACATTATTTAACAGAGGACAGCTAAGTCCATATAAATAATATTTTAAAAAGCAGAAAGAGATTGTGTACTTGCTGTCTTAAGTACACTGGGCCAATGATGAAATTTAATAGTACAACCATTCCTTACCACTCAATTGTTCTTACAGCTTGTCCTAAAATGTTTTACTATCAATAACCATGACAAATATAATATGATATTCCTATTTTTCCAGTGCATGGACATGAGCACTTGCATGAGCTTCGATGATGATAATATTTGGCTTAAAAATTATTTTAACAAATTTTGAATTGTTTCTAGTCATATCAAATTCAATGCCAGAAGATAAACAAAATGGTTTCAGGAATACTTTTGATGCTGTGCTTAGTGCATTCATAGTAATAAGAAACCAAAGCTGTTATCTTTTGAATGCATGTGCCATGGAACTGAGAAATATCTTAAGACAACAAATTACTATGTCTTTGTTACTTTTTGACTGATACAATCCACACAAAGTTGGTAGAAGTGCTCTTTTGAGCAGAGATAGCAGGATAGCACGGCACTTCTCTTCCTTTGCCATGAATTCTGTAGGTGCACACGCATGGTATCGCTGGTTTTAAATGTCTCTGTCGTCTGTCAGGGTAAGTTAAGCTTCCGGTCCCCTTTTCCATTCCAGGTGCCTCTGTGCTGGGTACTGTGGCTGCCCAGCCCCTGGCGCTGGCACTGGGACACAATGCACTCAGATGAGAGGCTGAGACAGGAGGAACTGTGCAAGGGCTGGTGCCAGGGATGTCAGAGCCAGTAACCAGCCTGGTGCTATGGGCTCGGGGAGTGCCCCCCTGGGACTACAGCTGTGCTTCGGGACTGAAGACAGGTTGGATTGCAGATGTATAGTAATGCTTAAAGGCTGGCTGTGCTGTCAGACCATCATGTCTCGTGTTTCACAAGATAATTGTATGCAGTCTTCGGGCCTTTCATGTATTGTGTTTTATCCCAAGACCCATCTCCTTTTGAAAAGACATTAAAAAGGTTCTAATATGTATGTGGATAGGATTTTGTTCCTAGTAGGAGAAAAAGTTTTCAGACCTTGCATGCAAATTTTTGGAAAGAGAGAGCACACTGTTACATAAACTTGGAGCATGAGAAATGTGAACATGTTCTGTAAATGATGCATTTGCTTGAATGAGTGATTGCAATCAAACAATGCATCTTAATTGTTTTCTTTTCTTTAGAGTAATCTTGCAGCCCTAGAAGAAGTAATAAGAACACCATGAAAACAGTCTCCAAACTTTTTTGTTGAAGTTTAAGACTTTCATGAGAATATGTACAGACAGTTACTGTCATAAAATCAAAGCTATTTCTTCCATAATAACCATAGCTTTGTGAAAAATGGAGAGATCCTATATCTATATCAATAGTTTAAAAGACCAAGGGTGGGGAATTCTCTTAATTACTTGCCTGTAAAAATATGAGTCACTGGTCAAAAAAAAGGTGTAAATTCTTTCTGTTTTTACTTTTGCTGTTACATAGAACTACTACTGAGTTTGCACTTTATATTAAAAATTAACTTTTTGGAGGGGACTCCCCAAAATTTCTAGCGTGCATTAAATCTGTTTTCCTCTGTGCGCATCCTCTCCTCATTAGTGGTTCTTTTAAATTCCGATATGCTATATGCTGCCCCTGGCAGAAATGTGTATCTCCCAGTGGAACTTCCCATGCTGGTAGGTTTTGAAAAAAGGCAGTGCACAATCCTTCTGGCTTGATTTACATGGGATAAATTGTGGCATTGGGATACATATCTAAGAAAATATTTCAGGTGGTATTGGAGTGTTGGAAGTGGTTTTGTTATACAGATTTGGTTTCAGTACATTTTAAGAGGAAGATGCTCTTTTCAGTATTCAAGGAGGGATGACAGATTGGAAGTTATGTTTGGGATGGGCTCTAGTTGCTACTGAAAATAACTGCGGAGTCTCCAGGGAGTCTTCTCTGCCATATCTATGTTAAAAGGAAAACATGTCAATTGTACTGAAGAACTTGGGTAAGTTTCACAAAAGCACTTCAGTGTGACTTAGTTTTTTATCAATTTTAAAGAGTGATGTACCTTTTTCAGACAGAATAGGGGTTATGAAAAGTAAATAAACCATTCCTGTATCCAGGATGAAGGAAAAAAAAGTGGATTAGGAGGAGCATGGAAAAATATACTATAAATATAAGTTTTATTGCATGTAATGCCTGTAGTGCTGGCTTTCCACTGTCCTGCTCTGTGGGGCTGTGAAGTGCCTGTAAAAATCTGCTCAGAGTGACTACGTTTCACAGTCTTTGCACAGATTTAAATACTGGTTATGTGCAACAGCAAAGACTCAGATCCAGGTATGGGTTATACAAGTACTCAGTAGACTCTGTCTCAGATGCAGGAGGTTTCCCTGCTCAGGGCAAATGATCCTCAACCCACTCAGCAGCTGCTCCACTTAATTGTTCCATACTTTTCTTGGCCAAAATATTTTTCCTTGCATTGGAAAGAGCACCTTTAATATTAACCAATGGAAATGATTTTTAAGATGCTTTACTTGCCCTTGACAGAAAAACTCTCTATTGGAAGATGTGTCACAGAATGGGAGCTGTGGTTCAGACTTGGTCATGCTGCTCCTAACTTTTCCCTGCATGACTACATTGTGTGGGGTGTGCCCAGCCCCTGCCCTAGAGGGATCTCTGCTGAGATAAGAGATTTTGCAATTGCCCAGCAGGACTCCCTGGAAAGGCAACCACTTTGGTCACGGAGAGAAAAGACAGACCCACAATCCTTTAGGAGACCCTATGCAGATCCTTTGTAACCCATTGGCCTTTACCCATCCCAGATCCTTTGTAACCCATTGGCCCTTACCTATAAAAGCAAGCCCTCTGGCCCCTGTAGGACTCAGAGAGAGTTCTTGTGGTGTTTGTGGAAGCAGTGTTTGTAGGGCCTAAGTATGGTTTTATACTTTTCCCTGGGAACCACTTTGGGCCAGATGGTAGCTGGACACAGGCATAGCCACACTGTAGCTTGGATTGATCGTGACAAGTAAACTGAAGCTGTTAGTTCATTTAATTGTCAGTTCTGCGCCTGTGCAGTAAGTCAGTCAATGATTCTTCTGAAATGACTGCTGCTACATCGCATAGCTGCTCATGTGGCCATGGGATGTGTATTGATGGGGCTAATGGAGTCACTGAGCCAAGTTCACATCTAGCAATGTCACAGCTCCCCAGATATTGGCCGTGGTGGTGATTTGTTCTGCAGAGCATCCTGAAAGCCCAGGCAGTATCAAAATCCAGTATACTGGTTTGAGTGACAATAGCCACAAGGCTGAAGAGGCTACATGAAACTTGAAAGAAGACAGTAAACAGCAAAACCAGTGGTGTTGATCGTGGTACAGGATGCACAGGCTAGTTTTACAGTCATTTAGATGCAGCATCACTTGGGATACCTTAAAGTCAGAATTTATGAATTATTTTTAAAATATTAAGCTTAACAAGAATATTTTAATTAAAAAGAACTTTATGATGGACTGTGCTGGCCATTCTGAACCTAGCGAAATAGATGATGAATTTTTTTATGAAACAGATGAGAAGGGAGTCTTGATGAATGTTAGAAAGACCAGCAGCAATCGTAGAAGTTAGTCCAAGGAAAATTTGTCCTGAGTGCAGCAATGGACCTATTACTCATCTGAAAACATCTTGTAGAAAACAGCTGTTAGGTCACTAGTTCACCTCACCCAGAAGATAGGATTTCTCTTAACTGTATTCTGTCTTGAGATGTTTTCATGTTATTTTGAAAGCTAATATTAATTTAACCCTATTTTCCCTCACCTCAGATACTGCTGCTAATAATTTCTGCCTCTTGGATGTTTTGCAGCATTTACAGACTCACCACTTCTGATCACTGACTACCTTGGCCATATGTGAAGTATTGGTATAGAGATGAAAACCTGTGTATTCCACTAGTGACCCTTCTCTTCCTCCTTTGCATCTAAAGAAAATTATGTTTTTTTTAATAGCTTCTTTTTCTTCCAAGATTGCTCTCTCTTTGCCAATCTCCTTAAGAATGTCTTTGAGACTTATCCTGGGACCATAACGATTATCTTCACCAAAGAACAAGAAAGTGGAACAACCTGTAGCATCAGAGAATTATTCCTCACATGTACAGTTGGATAAGATGGGATTCATGCAACATCTCAGAATAACTAATTTCTTTTGGAGCAGAGGTATTTAGTAGTTATTTACATTGATAACGATTCTGTCATTCTAAGAATTCTTCTAGAAAACAGGGTTCTGTGTATAAACTGAAAACTTCATATTTCTGGGGGGGAGGTCAGTGATGATACTTAGTGCTGTACAAATGATCTGGGATAATGATAAGTAATTTGCAACCACCTGGCACTGTGTGAACCAGCCAGAGAAACATGCCTGGGGTGTACTAGGGAGAAATTATACAGCTGCATACTTTTTATGCTGAGATCAACTGCAGGGTCTTGACCAAGAATTAGTTCTTTCTCAGAATGAAAAAGATATAAAAAGGTGTGTTCCACTGGGCAGCACTGGAGCAGCACTTAGGTAATGAAGGTGCTCTAAGCTGATGGAAATGTTAGTCTTGTTTCCCTGCTGCTTACTGTGCTGAAGCAAGACCATTATAGGACCAATGCAGTGTATCCATGGTAACGTAGAACTCAACTTTGAGAAGCTCTTAAGAAAGAAACTGTTTTTGGTTTTTTTTTTCTTTTAAAGTAATTTTATAACTAGTATTTGCAGAACTTAACAAATGACCTAAATATGGTACTTTATCAATGTACCTAGGGAACAATAGGTATGTTATGGTACTTAAACAGGATGTTACATCTGGATCACCCAAATCAGGATTATTTTGTAAGAATAAGGATTGATAACATGAATAAGTATTTTCAGGATCAGATTGCACTCTGCAGTGGAAATTTCTCACAGTTAATGTTTCCTCCAGCTAGTTATTCACTGCCAGGAAAGCCTTCTTTATTGATTATTATTGTATATTAATGGAGCTATCAGATATTTATTTGGCAAGTTTTTTGGTTAAATTTTCTCTATGATTTCTCCCAGGGGTAAATGAGTTGCAGAAGTGGAAATAGGCAGTCCTCTTCTGCTAGGTCTGGATATTTAAATGTGTTTTCAAAATATCAGTTCTATTACAGGAGCATTTGGAACAGACATTTGGATTCCAATAACATAGTGAATTGCAAGACTTTTTATTATATAAGGATTAACTCAGAAAACAGATGGATGGACTATGTCAAGAATCCTAGCATCACAGGAATTACAGGAGGGCAAATTTCCAGCAAAATTCTAGATACCTGTCTTCGGAAATGTCTGTGAAGAAGTCAAAGCCGTGTATGCAAATCAAACTGCGCGTTTTCAGCTACTGCTGTTGTGTGTGCAAATGGAAGTTTAGGAAACCTAAGTTTAGTAATTTCCTTTAAATTGATTGTGCCGATATCTGAGAGGTGATTGGATGAATTTATCAGAGTTCCAGATATAGCTTGTAATTGCTGCTTCACATTATAAAAAAAGCCATTAACTGAAACATATCTACATTTACTGAAATGAGTTTCATTCATTGAAGACATTGGGGCACATTTAATGCCTTTTTGCTTTGTGTAAAGACTGCAATAAATTTTTCATACTTGCTAATATTTAAATCAGGCTTCAAAGTTAACTCAAATGATTACTTTGATGGAGGAGCAGGTTTTAGGTATTCAACCAAACCCTCTTTTTTACATAAACATTTTTTATGGCAGGTTTATTTTTGATAGGACCTTGTATAAAGACATTGCCTTCAGGAAGAAACATTGGAATTTTAGGATTGTTTGAAACAAATGTATAAGGATATGTTAAATGTCGTGACTATGCAACCTCACATACAGTTGGATCAAATGGACAAACAATAATGATGGACCAAACCTGCAATTAAATTCTCTAATATTTCAGTGGACATGATTGCATGTGAAGCTACTTCAGAGTGAAGCTCGTGATCCTGGACCTCTTTTCTGAATATATGTATGAAAATGCTTCATAAAACAAATCATAATAGAGGACTTGTTTCAGTGTATGGAATTACATGCACAAGCAACATGCAATTTAACCTTATGCATGTGTACCAGGATTTGCATGATTCAATTTTACTGTAATTAAATGTGATGGTAAAACTAACCTGTGGATCAAACAATAATTGCAGTGAGGGGGTAGGCTCCTGCAGTGTTTTTGCTGCCTTGTCCTGCAGTAAGATAAAATATCAAATGGACAATATTTGCAGAGTTACTACTACTTCTCATAGGTTTATCATATTTTGACTATAAATCTAAGAAATTTAAACTTAAGGTAACAAATTTTGGCAATAAAAACTTGGTGTTTATTTCTCAGTAATTGATCCAGAATAAAGAATAATTTTGAACTGCTAGAGAATTAAAGCAGTTGTTCAGAATGTGTGAATTCACTAACTTCTATTTTGGAAGCAGTTGTCAGGATCACTGTTTTTTACACAAGCAGTTGCTATATAAAAGCAAAACAGGTTCTAAAAACTAGGCTAGCTGTTACCTAGCAAGAATTGTTACAACTGATTATCTTTATGCCCACACTATGAAATTCAGTATCGTACTTTTCATACAAATACTTTAATATGAATTTTCAGACAATGGGCACAATAATTCAAGGCTTGCTGCCTTCTTTTGGAAGTTAATTTGGATGAAAGTAAAGTTTGCATTTAAAGCACAAAAGCTGTTCCTGCATAAATGCATGTGTGGACATTCATGCATTCGTGAATGTGTAATTCAGGAATCAAAGTGTCTTTTGGTTTCACTTAACCTGCTTTGAAAATAGTAGCGTTTAGCTGAATCCTTCATAGAACTGGAACAGGTCTACTTATTCCAGTCAACATCTGAGTTATGTTGGAAAGGGAGTAGCTTTTGAATAACTACTATTAATTTCAGAAATATTTTTGCAACTATTTAGGTCTGAGCCTGATCTCAGCATACACTGGCATGTACTGCAACCTTTCAAATCTCAAGTCTAAGTTTTTCAACTCATCAAATAACAGGCTGCAATTTAAATGCTCAGAAGACTGGGCTCCAAAACAGAATCTAAGGTGTACTGTTTATCTGTGACAGAAGTGTAACTTAGATTTGTGGCTTTTACCAATCTCAAGCTACAATTGGTTTTCTGCTAGTTATAGGTATAGTAGTAGCAGTATTTAACAAAAAAATGGCAGTGATGATAGTCATTAATTGAAAAAATTGAACCATTGATTGTTTTGGTACAGAGAAAATCAAGGCATGTGCACAAATCCCATCAATCTAACTTAAATGATGCTATGACTTAAGAATAATTCCTTGCATCAAGACTTAAGGCTGTCAGCTCTAAGGAGCAAGCTTTGTTATTTCCAAGTGTCTGAACCATGCTTAACCAACTAGAACTGTTATATGGTTGAGAGCTTCAAATATAATTGCAAAACATTATACAAGCATCTTTTTTGGCATTTCAGTAGATTCTGAGAGTTAAAAATAAAACCTTTGCACTTAGTCTTTTGGGGAACTTAAGTCATTAATCTTTATTTATTTATTTATTTATTTAAAAATGATAATTTAAGCTCCTTATGCAGTTTTTAGAAAGGCTGATGTACATACCTGGGTTACTGTGAAGGTCAAATACTCTGCATATTGAACATTTCAAGCTGCTGTCCTGCTTAAGTTCCAAATCATTAGCTTAGCAAATGGGAGCCTAAATATAAGCAAAGTCAATAGGGAAGAAAAAAATCCACTGCACTGTATGTCTAGTGATAGAAAAAGCTACAGCATGCAAACAAAAATTTTTAATTCAACATTCTTTAATTTAAAAAAACCCCACACCACCTCCACTCCCCTCCCCTCTGACAAGCTTGCAAAAACTAGGTCTGAATTCCCAGTGGGAATAATGAGCAACAGCAAGAGTGAATGCTGGGAGAGTAGAATGCAATTGTATTAGTCTCCATCACAATGGGAGGTAAACCCAAATCATTTATAAAACGTAAATGCTGGCAGAACACAGGGAGCTCAGAGCACCACACTGCAGGTGTGATTTATGAGGCTGGGGACTGGCTATAAATCAAACCCTTTTGTTTTAAATAGTACTGCTTCAATGCAGGAGATCAGTTTACATGTAGAGGAAATGATGAAAAAAATGCAGTACATTGCATCCCAAGAATATTAGAGAATCAGCTTTACAATGTGACTATCAGGACCACGCTCAGACAATGGGTATCTGATGCGCAATTTAGCGAATGCTCCCACTGCTGAACAGAGTGCCCTAATCTAGCAACTCAGGTTTGTTTCAAATGTATTAATCATGGGATCTATTTTGTGAGACCAGCTGTTAAAATCTTTGCACTTAGGGTCAGGAATACATTGGCTATTCCTGTTAACTAGCTAGAGGTGTCCTTTTATGCCACCAAAAGCCCTGCCTGTTTCTATGTTATCTGTATTTTTCCTTAATTCTAAAGGTTGATGGGTCTCGTTATTTAGTGGCCTTGTCCTATGGAAATGGCTGAATAAAACAATTAATTCTTAAGGATTCAAATAGAGAGTAGGCATCCTGTGAAGTTCTGCTCAATTACATGAAAATGCACGTCTGGCAAGGAAAAGTGCTTTTCTCTCTCTATTGGTTATATAATTATCAAATGGAAGAGATTTTAAAGGTAATGAGCAAAGTGATTTCTTCAGCTCTGCTTTCTGGATCTGCCAGAGTTTATCTTGGCTGCATATTTTGCATTCATTTTACATGCATGCCACTAGAGCCTATGCTATATGCATAAAACCACACTGTGTATCCTGCAATGTGGGCCAGAGAAACACTTTAAAAAGCTGAGAGAACGAAAGACCTACATAAAGGTAGGTACAGCAGTTATATAAGTTTTCAAATAAGTTTGTAGTGAAACAAAAGGTGCATGTGTTGCGCTTATGCATATCCTGACCATTTGATGTGATGGCCTTATCATGGAATTGTAGAATGGCCTGGATTGGAAGCGACCTTAAAGATCATCTAGTTCCAACCTGCCTACCATGAGCAGGGACACCTTTTACTAGACCAGGTTGCTCAGAGCCTCATCCAACCTGACCCGAAACACTTCCAGGAATGGGGCATCCGCAACTTCCCTAGGCAACCCGTTACAGTACCTCAACCACCCTCACAGTAAAGAATCCCTTCCTCAGATCTCATCTAAACCTACTTTTTTTTTTTTCCATTTGAAGGAATTCCCTCTTGTTCTGTCACTACATGTCCTTGTAAAAAGTCCCTCTCCATTTTTCTTGTAGGCTCTCTTCAAGTACTGTAATGTTACAATTAGGTCATCCCTAACCCTTGTCTCTTCCATGCTGAACAAACCCATTTCTTAAAGCCTTTCATCATAGCGGAGGTGTTTCATCCCTCTAGTCATCCTGATGGCCTGTATCTGGACTTATTCCAACAGGTCCATGTCTTTCCTGTGCTGGGGACCCCAGAGCTGGATGCAGCACTGCAGGTGAGGTCTCACCAGAGCAGAGGGGCAGAATCCCCTCCCTCACCTGCTGCCCACGCTGCTTTGGATGCAGCCCAGGACATATTTGGCTTTCCAGACTGCAAGGGCACATGTCTGGGTCATGTCCAGCTTCTCATCCACCAGCACCCCCAGGTCCTTCTCAGCAGGGCTTCTCTGGATCTGTTCATTCCCCAGCCTGGATTGTTACTGGGGTTGCCCTGACCCAGGTGCAGCACCTGGCACTTGGTGATGTTAAAACTCATGAGATTCACTAATGATTTAGCCATGTGAAAGTAAGAAGTTGCACTCATAAGCAGAGTGCCTTTATGTAAGCAAGGAGTCAAGAGACATCTTGCATTGAAATGCTTTATTACTTTCCAAGAGTCCAAACTGCACACATTATGGAAACACATGCACACAATTTCCAGGATTTTTCAGAGGTCCTGGTCTTGGTAGAGGCAACATCAGCTATTGCTGGAGGCATTAATATCAATTGCTTGTGTGAAAAAGGTATCATTTCACTGAAATAATTGATTTTTTTTTCCTTACTTACTGTTATAAAAACACATCTAGTGCCATAAATTTATGGGGCACTCTATAAATGTAAAAACATATTCCCTGCTCAGTAGACCTTGCAGTCTGAATTAGGCCAATATATGAAAAAGATATATTGATCATGAACAGAGAAAAGAAACAAGTGGCTAAAATTGCTTTTACCAATTTCTTTCCAGCTGATAATGGGCCAGACTTTTAAAGGTATTTGGCCTTCTGTTTTTTGAAGATTAAAGTGCTTAAATATCTTTAAAAATATAGTCATTTTACATGTAAAATCTAATGCATCCCAGAAAGCACATTATGTGGCAGAGGAGTAAAGGTGGCTTTGTGTTTTATGAATCTTACTCTGTCCTGGACACTAGAGTCAATTTAGATACAAAGCCTTGAAATGGGCCTGCCCCTGTTATGTAGTCCTCTCAGGCTGCAATGCCAGCTGTAATATTTGCAAAAATTTGCTTTGTGACTGAATTCCTGAAAACTCTTTCCATCTTTGGTGTTTTTCTTGTGGTTTTTTTTTTTTTTTTTTTTTTTTTTTGTGTGGGAAAAACACTCTGTGTCCTTTCTTTCTCTATTATGCCCTGTGAGAGAAATAGTTCTGTGGGCCAGAAGTAGTGTTTTAAAACCCATTTGTGCAAACTTTTCTGCCTTTTAGACAAGTAAGTCACTCAAGGGACCTTGTTGCAACACTCAGGAAAATATATAATTAAAGCTGGTTTAAACATTGAGTTTCTTTACCATTATAAAGGTTAAATACATGAAAAAGAAAAAGAACATTTATATAACAGAAGTGATAATGAAGGGTTTACATCTGCAGCCTCCATGGACAGGGGAGTTTGTGGCTTTTCCTATGTAGAGTCATCAGGAGTAGCTGGTAATTAGCAAGTTCAAAGCCTATTGTCTCCTCTAAAAAGCCAACTTGTTTTTTTGGGGTTGTTTCAGAATGACGTGATGTCTGATGGCTCTATTCCTTTTATAGGACTTCTTGATATGCTTTGAATTCTGACTAGGGATGGAAAGTAATTTTTGTGAACATATTAACAGAATGATGTGTAATAGACCTAGCAAAGGTTGAAGACTGGTAATGGTGACGTAGTATCACAGAGAAAAGAAATCTGAACACTGCTCTCTGAGGAGGCCAGCGAGGAGTGAGGTAATAACAGTTTTCATTGCCCAGTTGAGGTTGACAGAAGGCAAGATGATTTTGCTCCTCAAATTGCACTCAGAGGATGGGAGGCAGCATATATTTTATATACGTGTGGTAGGGGATAGGAGAGACTTGTTCAGTGATGTAGGAGGCATTGTGATACATACAAAGGTCTCCTGCAAAGCTGATGAACACTTTTTCCTATTGTGGAGCTGACAAGTTGAATTCCTCCCTACAAATCTTGAGTCCAGCCTTGATGTGGTTTGCTTGCTGTATAATCTCATTAAGCCAATGGGTATGGCACTGAGGTAAAATCACAGGAGAGTTTTTTGTGTTCTGTAGCTGATGAAGGGAATGTCCTGGACATTTAGAATTTATTCTAATGTTGTGGTTTTAATTTCTGGTAGGTGTTGGCTTGCACAAACTGTTTCAAAATGTCTGCTGCAATGACTGCAAGCACGGAATGTTCCAGAGATGCTTACATAGATACACCTGCTGTCTGTGCGCAGGGTGTGTAGTATTAAGAGGGCGATTCATGACCTTTGCATCTTCAACCATACCCTTCCACATAGGAAGCTCAACTAGGTCATGTACTGAAGGGAGCCAGGAAATGTACATGCGTGTGTGATGTGAATCTGATAGCCTGTCTAGTTACCAGGAGTGGCCACAGATGTGCATCCCAGTTTGGCAGATGTGTTTATACATTTTCTGAGATGTTACAGATATAAAGTGTATATCAGAGCTTACAATCTGACCTTAAAAATTAGATGCCTTTTAAGATTGTATTCATGTTCCTTGTGATACAAATTAGTTTTCCAACTTAATCAGCATTTGTGACTTGATTCAGCAGAGCATTGAAGCTGTACTTACGGCAATCACCATTCAGCAAAATTTTAAACTTTAAATACAGGCTGTGGGAACAGAGCTTAAAATTAAATGTGGGTTTACACAAGTTGCAAAACTGGGTTTTGACTTTGAGACTCTGAATGGGAAAATTAGTCATGAAAGTTTGGTTCATAGTGTGAGATTTCTCCTTTCTTACTCAGGAGGGAACTGGCATAAGAGGCGTCACTGGAAACCACGGTGAACAGTTAGCAGGATGTTTTAGCATCCCTTTTGAAATAAAAGCTAAACATGTGAGTAGGTATAAATTAAGCAGAAATAGGGGTTTTTTTAACATTTGGATATTAAAAGAAAATTTTTTTGAAGACTGACATTTCAGTTTAAAAATTAAGTGAAAAATTTGTAATTTAGAAAATGTGCTGTCATTTGCATCCCTCAAGGTCCATATGCCTACAGACAGATGTTCCTTTTTTAAAGTCATTTTTCCAAGATCCTGGGTTTGTAAAAATATAAAATAAATGAACAAATAAAGGCACACATGCTTTGATAAGCTTCACTCTTTTTGTGATATTACCCTGTAGGATGCAATAGAGATGCAGAATCAGACTAAAGGGATCAGAAGTATCAGGAATAAAGTCTTTATTTTATTCCTTGTTAGAAATATAGACCTGACAGATCAATGCTTTGGAGCGTGCCCTGTTAGAAATGCCCTCTTCAGCTCTGCTGCTAGTGGAGTTCTGCAAAGTCTGCTCCACAAAGTTGTTTGCAGGCTGAACACAAGACCTCAGTTCGCTTCAATGTGCCATTGGCAACAGCAGTATCTTGCTTCCTTTCCTGACACCTGCAGACCAGAGTCATCACTAGCTCCCAGCCATTGGAGCAAACTGGAGAACCTGGTTGTCCTCATCTGCTCTCAAAAATGTGCACTGTGAAGGATGTCACAGAATTGGTAACTTGCTGAAGTGACTCAAATGCTCCATCCTGACCTCTGCAGATGGCTCCTGAATTTTTAAGCATTTGTACAGTTTTTTTAGCATTGATATGAAAGGTATTCTCTGACAAAAGAAGTTCATTAGTTGAACAATGCTCTTTTACAGCACTGTAGTAATTAGTGCTCCAGATAAGAGCACTTTCTGGCGTGGTGCTTATCTTCAGATTTGCCAGAGGACAACACTGTGTGGCAACTGGATGATTCTTTCAAACCTCTGCTTAGGCATGAAGTCAGGTGTTACGTTCTGTCTTTAATGTACCTCTGATAAATTATTATCATTGTCCAGTGATTTATAAGGTTTAAAGTAGGCTATCTGGTGGCTGTGAGAGGCATGGAGAATCCCACTGGACAGTCCATCTCAAGTCTTATAAGTTGCTGGAAGTAGGGTTTCAGAGTAGGAGTCTGAATTTGTTCATAATTATGTATATGCATTTTTAGTTTAATAGGTATGAAGAGTATAAAACAGGGTAAGCAAACTATTGCTTCAAAGGGAAGTGTTTAAAAAATTTAGAACACCTGTTCTAAATGTATGACATTTTAATTTCTAATTAAACTGTGAGCTAGAGAGTATCTTCCACATATCTGTTCTGCTGGTCATCCTCTATTACGGTAAAGAGCATGTTTTGCTATTTTTATATGATGTGTTTAAAGTCCTTGTAAAATTTAATTTCTCTGTCTTTAGTTCCAACCCTGCTAAGGATTTCTTTCTTAAACCTCATAAATTAGAGAAACTTCCTATTAATTCCTCTGTCATATCCAATGTTAGTAATACTAGACCTTCTTCCTTATGTATTGTGTAATTGGAGATTGATCCAGTTTTGTCCTAAGTATCAGAAGAAACAGAAATCCCTCTAATTTCCAGAATCTGCTCCTCAACTTTGTAGACTCTGTATATTCCAGTCACAGTTTCTATCTGTGCAAAATTTGGAATAAATATATTGGAGTCAACAAAGCTGTTTTAGTTTAACATAATTTAATTATAGACTCTGTCCTTGAACTTTATCATTCCAGCACTCATTAGGCATTCTGGTTTTGTTCATACTAGGACCCATCATAAAGAAATTGATTTCCCCCTGTTCACTCATCCAATTTATTGCAAGAGAACTCCATGTTCATTTGCCCATTACACAGCGTTTTGTGGGGCGAGAAAGAAACAAGCCAAAAGAAATCAGCAGAAGAAGTAGTTATCATGTTGGATGAGGCTCTGCTCACATTTATTTTTGGTATAAAGGCAGAACAGCTCCTTTTCTCCCAGAGGAATTTATTTGCATTTGGTGGGTGAGAAAAACTCCAGATTAATATTCTGTGCCCCAAAATTCACCCTTTCTACCCCTATCTGTTGCTCTGAATTACAAAAGAAACTACTTAAGGTGATGCAGCATATGTTTTACGATTTCCATAACTTCTACAGTTCCTCCCCCTCCTTCATTGCTAGTTGTGTTGCCCAAGTTGGGCAGCTGAATAATGTGTCCTCCACGGCTGTTAAAATTGCATTATAAATAGGCTGGAAAGAAATATTGTTGGAATAAAGCAACTGGCACAGTCCCTTTTCCTCTCCCCAGTGGCAAAGTGTTGATGACCACAACACAATTGGTCTCTGTTATCTGGAGAACATGACCATGTCGTTGTTTGTCTGTCTGGGTCCCTCACAGGGTTGCACAAAGCACGAGCATTTCAGTCAGGATGGCACCACCAGCGTGCTGAACATCGTAGAATGACAGCAACAGAAAACAAGAGCCCTCTTCCCACACATTGCTCCATGCTGTGATCAAAATGGCATTCTTGGTGCAGCCAAATTGAAAACTTCTGCACAGTTGGCTCAGTTAGAAACTTGCAGTGAGGAGTGTGTTAGCTGGTAAACCTGTAAGCTGTGAATTGCGTTGAGACTTGACATGACAGTAGATGAAGTGATCCAGTAGTAGTTTTGTTTTCTTTCTATGTCACTCATTGTCCTCCTGTTTAGCTGTACCACATGAAATTTTCCTGACCTCATCTTCAGGGCCTTACAGATGTTGCCTACACTGCCATGTCACCTTCCTGTACTAGTTTAGCAGCTTCATATCTGTCCCCTGCCTACAACTTTATGCTTTCTCCCATGAATTTTCTATCCTTGGTAAAATTTTTCCCCAGAAAACCCTCCTGCTGTTATGTGTCAGTAATTCTTTGCTCACCTACTATACCTTCTGTGCCTTCCTCATCTGTATCATCAGGACTTTGAGTAATGAAATAATTTATTTTGGCTTGTCCTGGGTGCTATGTATTTATAACTGTTGGGTGGGCTAAGATCAGTATTATTCTTGTGGCATTGTGCTTTTGAAAGCTGTGTACAGGATCCCTGTAGACCATAATAAAAAAACTCTGAATATATCTTAATTTCAATGATGTGAGGACAGGGCCTGAGACCTGTGGCATGATCTGCTACTAGACAAATTACAACAATCCCTTGCAGCTAAACATGCAGATATTGTAGATAAAGTGTTTATACATTTGTGTGATTCTGGGAGAAATATCTGCTTGGAAATTTTGAATAACAGTTTTGGTTAAATTAATGTTGCAGAGACTTTCCCTTTGGAATAATGATTTGTCAGTGGCTTAGAACAAATGAAATAAGAATTTTATACAAATACCAAACTGTTACTTAAAATGTGTCACAGCATTGGTAGGGAACCTCTGAGCTGGTGCTAAACTCAGCTTTCAGACTTATGGTGACTTCCCAAGTTCCATTTTGACTGGGTGGCTCGAAACATGGTCTCTTTGGCTTCTCTGGCAGTTTTCCAATAAACAGTCTGTCAGCCTGTTATGCTTTCACAGCTGTATTAGCCCCTTTGGCCTCCCCACCAAGCTCCTGACTAGCATCAGCTCATCTTTGCTGAGAACATTGGTCCTACTGGAAAAGTCAGTTTACAATTTGTTCTTCGGGCATGTGACAGCTGAGAGCAAACAGACAAACAGTCTTTGCACTCTTTGCACACCAGTTCCTTTTTTCCTGAAATAGCACAAGAAATAACATATGCACTCATGTACATGTAAGGATATATAAGTGTACATGCATGTTTGTGAACACAAAAGTGTGTATTTATGCATAAATATGTGTATGTGTATCTTCCTAAAATGAAGAATATATACGCTCTTTGCTTTTTCTTTCCTCTGTTTCCCTACTGCTTTTTCAGGAGCTGTCTGTGTCCAAACCTTCCTGTGGTGCACAGCTCTTCATGGGCTTGGTGTAATTTGGTTCCTACTTCCTTACTTGGCCCACTGCCTTCTCCATTTCTTTGTCTTGATTTCTTTGTTACTCAGCTTGCCCTTCCCAGATTCTTAATCTGTGAGATTTTATCAAGGCAAAGTATGCGCTTCTGTAGGACTGTATCAATGCTTCATTTCATTCTTCTGCCTGTAGGAAAATTCCCAGGCTCTAGCTCTGGCAGCCAGTGCAGACATTCTGCCTTTTCCTAGATTTGAGTCTTCTCAGTGCCCTGCCCTCGTGCCCAGACAATAACCCTTACAAGAGGCTTTTTCAATGATAGATTTTTTTGGCCCCACTTCCCTGCTTATTAATACAAACTGTAATGAACCAAGGTATGGTGAAGACAGATGGACATAAAAGTACAAGTGATGCCTACAGTGAAGCTAGGCTTTTGTACAGTGTGTAGACATGTCCTGAATGACTCCCTGGACGTTTTGGAAAAAAGACTGACCTAGGGGGACGACAAGGACCAAACTAAATTAGTAACTCAGAAAAAAAACCTCTGAGTTTTGAGTATTGAGCTCTCAAGTTACTAAAAACCCCAAAGTCTTAAACAATACAGGATAGGGATAGTTTTCATTTTCATGCAGTAAACAGCAGTTTCAGGAGTCATTTGGTTTCAAGTGAGCTGTACTTTACAGAAAAACTCAAACTGAAACCAGAGTGGACTGTTTGTGAATGCACTTGGGCTGAAACTGAAGAAAAGCTTTCCATGAATTGCTATGAGTGGAAACCACTGTGCTAACCTAGATGAGTACCGTACTTCCCAGCGGGGCACCTGTCTGCTTACTCCCTGTGGACTAGCAGGATAGGAGATGACCCTGAGCAAAGGGCTCTGCCTCAGATGCAACACTGGGAAGGAACTATTATTCAAACATAAACCACTTTTTGCTCCTCTCCCCTGTGGGATGGAAGATAGGGGAAGTATAAACTGTTCTGAGATCATTCTTTCCTCTCCAAGGTGCACTTGGCATAGTCTTGTCCCCATCCTGATGATGCTATTGGGGTGTGCAGCCTGTGTGGGCAGCACATTTCCATGCAAGCTGTTGGCTGCAGACCTCACTTATATCTTCTCTGCCTGCATTTCTAGGGGCTTCCCGGATAGCACCTTCTCAAGGATATTTCAGTCTCATTTCACTTTTTCACATCTTCATTCTTTATAGAAAAAGTAGGAAGGTTAAAAAGTGCTTCCTGCACCAGCTGATTTCTTGCAGTCTGTAGCCATTCCCCAATGCATAGCCACTCTTGGATTGAAAAGTAAAGGTAGTTTAACAATGCACAAAAGCCTCACACCATGTTTATTGCCACGGTACGAAGGAAAAGTATATCTTGTACTGCAAGTTTATGGCATAGCAAAGGATCTTTTTTCTAAACTTATGGCAAGTTTTTATTTTTAGATCACTTTCCAAAGTTGTAGACTTACTAGATAGCTAGATGTATCTTTAATATTTTCCATTGTTGGATTGTAATTCTTTCTGATAGAGAATTTAGCTATTTTTTTTTCATGAAAATTGGGGAACTTCTAGATCTCCAAGTGATTTCACTGTTAATTTTAGTCTGAGCAGAGTCCAGTATATGTCAGTTGTTCTGATTTGCGCTGGTTGTTGCACACCAGCATCAGTGCTGATTGACTGAAATGGAAAAAAGCACAAAGACTGAAGTCAGTATGGCTGCTTTATTGCTGCCCCTCTTGCCCCAACAAATCCCATAAAATGTGTTGGAAATCAACTGTCCAGCCTGTTGTTGATCAGGTTTCACTCAGGTGCTGTTGGAGAAATTATTTAAAATTTGTATGTGTTTCCATGCTACTGTCAGCAAAGCCACAAAGGGAGAAACTGGAACAAAATTGAAGAAAAGCTAAAGAACAGTAGTTTCTGCACAACTGGACTGCAGTTCCTTCACCATCTTTGTGACTGTTTGCCTGATGTGCACCAGTATGTCTGTTTCTCTTGAACTGGGGAGCTCAGGGCTAGACTCAGCACATCAGATGCTTTTCACCAGTGCTGAGCAGAGAAGGATCATCTCTCTTCACCTGCTGGCAAAACTGTTCCTAATGCAGACCAAGAAGTTGTTCACCTTCTTTGATGCAAGGGTGCATTGCTGGTGTGTGTTCAATTTGACGTCCTCAGCAAGATATTTTTCTGCCAATCTGCCTTCAGTCTGGTCAGCTCCCAGCATATCTTGGCACATGAGGTTGTTCTTCCTCAGCTGCAGGACTTGGCATTTGCCTTTGTTGAACATCATGACTTTCTCCTTGGCCCGTTTCTCAAGCCTCTTGATGTCCCTCTGGATGGCAGTACGAATATGTTTCATCAACCACTCCCATTGGCTGCAAACTTGCTGTGGGTGCACTGTGACCCCATCACCCAGGTCTGTAGTGAAGAAATTAAACAGTACAGGTCCAGATATCCAAACCATAATATTCCACTAGCGGCTGGTCTCCAGCTGGACTTTGTGCTGCTGATCAGAGCCCTTGGATCCCAACAGTTCTGCCAGTTCTCAGTCCACCTCACTGTCCATTTAATCCAGTCTGTACTTGATCAGTTTGTCTATGAGGCTGTTTTAGGACATAGTATTAAAAGCCAGGCTAAAATCAGGAGAAAGCCTCACTGTGGTCAAGACTTTCAGTCTGATTCTGCCAGGTGACACCTTGTTTTTTCTGAGTTATACTGCTGTTGATGTATTCTGCCCTGGGCAAGTCACTAAGCCTCTTTTCTGTGCTATGCTTTATGAAGCTGGGCCTGAGGTAATATAGAAAGAAGGAAGGAATGATCTTGCATAGAAAGTATTTTAATACTGTCAAGTATGATCAGTTTACATAATAAGATTCAAAAGCAAGAGTTAGGCATGGACCATTCATACCAAATATTTGAAATATAAAAATAAAATAAAAGTGCTTATAAAACTGGGGGGGTTTGTTAAAGCTTTTGAAATTTAGTGAACTTAGCATCCACAAATATTAAACATGTACAGTTTACCTTTAAGAGGAAAGGCTCTGCAGTGGGCATTTAGCTAGATTTGTACACCTACACACTGCAGATGGTTTAGTTTTATAAGAGATGAAACTGCATTTGGTGGAACTGATTAAATATAAAAACACCACCATCTGCCATTTATTCTAATATAAAATGGTTTGGGCAGATGCTGACATCTTTTGAGATGATTGATTCATCTCTGACAAGTGAAGATTCTCAGAGGGTTCCAGCTGCCCACTGCTCACACAATACCCACTTACGAGAGCAAGTGCCAATCACCACACTGTTGATTTGGATGTAGCAGGTGAACGAAGGGCACTTTAATAAACCAGCAGTCTGCAATTCCTAACTACAGCAGTGGTGTTTTTTTTCTCTTCCTTTTCACTCCCCCCCACTCTTCTGGTGCACATTATACTGGGAGGATATTTCATGCACACAGCATACTGTATTGGAGCACAGTGATAACTGGAAGAGTGTAAATTTCTGGCACAAATAGATCTTTTTCATTTTTTAGAGTGGAAAACCATCAGATACTCTCCACATATGCTATTCATTTTAAAATTATTTTTGCTAAGTGTCCATCAGGATTACATTTAAACTTCCTGGAATATTATTTATTGAGTATGACACCAAATGCTTTGTAATAACTTGAATAACAGATGTCTATCTTGTTTTATTTGATAACATTGTCACACTCTCTCCTGGGGTATTTCCTTAGGGCAGCTTGCTGTAGCATCATCTTTTTTATAGGTTTTGCTCAAGCTTTTTAGAACATGCATGATAAGTTATGGAAGAATTCTTAAAAAAGTTCTCAGGACCAGACTATGATATTCATACCCACACTGAATAGCTGCTTGCTCCAGCAGTAAGTCCTAATGCAGACAGACCATTTCTTATGAAATAAGGTCCTGACCCAAAGCTAGATTTGTGGTAACTGCAGTGGACTTTTGGTCCATCTCCAAGTGGGAGAAAGTGCAGCATAATTAGATTGTCATGCAATTAGGAAGCAGATCCAGTCAGTCCTAACACTGCAAGTATATAAATGGCAGGACTTCTGCAGAATACCTTAAAATAGGATGCTCTTTTTGTATGTGCTAAAGTGTAATCTTTGACTGTCCCCCACTCAGAAGTATCATGTTGAACAAATTCTTCACTATAAAAAATTAGTTTAAAAAGGAAAAGAGTCTGTTTATATGAAATGACATGAAAATACGACAGTTAAGTGTTGTGCTGGCACAGCAGCATATAGCACATATATATAAATTTGGTCAGAGGGATACTGAGTGATCATACAATCATTTGAATGTACTTGGAGTAATTCCAATAAAGTCTGGAGTAAGCCTATTGTACAGGGAAGCAGTTGTTGTTACAGTATGGGTAAAAAACTCTCTGTGGGGCATTTTTAAACTATTGAGAGAAGCTAAAAGCTATATAAAAATATGGATTCTTATTATTGGTACAGAATCGATTCTGCTCACCTGTTGCTGTAGGTAAAGCAATAGAGAGTGTCATTTCATTGTTTAAAAAGGTAAGGGATAAAATTAAGTCAGGCAGATTCTTATCTGGCATAAGTTGTGGTTTGAAGTCAATGAAGCTAATCTTATTTTTTATCAGTACTACACCTGGGGCAGAGGATTCAGAAATTTTTTTTTACACTTCTTTTTATTTTAACCCCTCTTCTACTTATGATGTTTTCTTCATTCAGATATTCCCATTTACTTTAGCCCACTTTTTCTCCAGGTGCTCTTTCTGTAGGAAGAGGCAATATATTTTGCCTCAGAACAATCTTATTGCCCCTTCCTGGATACTGGTTTGTAGGAAGCACTGGTGAATGCTCCCTGAGTCAGAGGAGGACTCCCTCACTGAAGAGAGTGACTGTGTTATTTCATCTAATGATCTGGGAAGCTGGGTGCTTGGAATTGCCTCTGCGGTTGGTTTTATTGCTGGGAAAGAGCAATATTTATGTTAAACTCAAAAACCACCACCTTAATTTGAATGTTCAAAAGGTTTGTTTTTAAACAATGAAAGAGAATTTAGGAAAGAAGTGTGTTTTGGAAGTCAAAATGAAAATCAGAATCCTAATGAACACAGAATACTTAATATATGGAATGTATAGCTGACTTTAGGGAAAAGACTTTCTCCAATTTGGCTCCTGTTTCTTCTGATATAGAAACATTATACAAACCTAAAGTGTCTAATCCAAGAAACAGCCACCAGAACCTTTATAATGCAAATGATCTGACTGTTCTATAGTGTCTTTCTTCCAAAAGGGTCCCAAAGTGCTATACAAATTACATGTGGCCACATGAATCAGTTCCCACACCACTGAGTTACTGGCAGCTCTGGGGAGCAGAACGCCTTTCTACCAGTGCACAGAGTCATTACCCAATATTTTATAGTGGCAAGCAGAAAATACAAAGGAGGCAAAACAACGAAACGCGAAAAGATGAAGCAGATATTGAAATTAAGATTCAAAGAGGACTGAGGAAAAGGATAAAATCAGCTCCATGTTTTTCTTTGATGGTGTCATCAGAGCTGGTGATGCATATTTTTATTGATAGCTAGAGCTGACCTTCACAATTTTTGTCAAGGTCCTGGTTCCTAGGACTTGGTCAAGGGTATCTGGGCACTGCTCCTTGTTTCTGGCTCATAGACCATTTCTCTCTGCAACCCTTCCACCTGAGTGTCTGAGTTTCCACAAAGAGGCCTCCTAGTACAAGGGTGCTGGGGTACCTCTAACCTGGCCAGATGTGATTATTTCAGAGAATGCTCTCGGTTTTCCTGAAACAAAGGGTGAGTTTGGCTCCTTGTGCCACCTACTCTGCTCCCAGCTAATGCCAGTGTCAAGCAACAGGGCTGACTTCTGGAGCTGGAGCCTGGCTTGAACTTCACTGCTGCCCTTAGCAGGAGTGGTCTCCTGGCTGCCATTGCTCCAGCCAGAGTCCCTGGAGCAGGGAGAGGAGGAGGGACCAAAAAAAAGGGAGGGAAAGAAAGAGAGTTTCCCACAAAAACAATTCCACAAAAATCAAGTCTCCACAATCCTATATTTTTCTATTTCTTTAAATGAAATGTTTTGTATTTTTTGTAAAATTTAGTAAAGGGTACCTTTTTTTTCCCTCAGGCTATCAGCATTGAAAGGTGAAACATGAAAAATCCCTCTGTCTGATTTTACATCAGCTGAAAATTTTGTTTGACAAAGCTAAATTTTACCATACATCTGAGTTTTGAGACATGGGTTTTCTGTTGACAGCATTGAAGTATTGTCATTACTACTGCTGTTTACCACCTAAATTCTGTTAAATGTTATGTTGAAAAGAGGTTTGTTGGTTTGTTGGTGTGTGTGGTGTATTTTTTTCCTAATGGATAGCTTGCAATTCACTCTTGTAAGAAATTATGCTGGGCTAATCATTTCCAGAGTCTGCCTGAATGCAGTGATGGTGACAGTGCAGCCACTCTGTGCATAATAGCTCCTTCACTTGTGGGAGACATGCTTGGTAATTAAAAAAGTCTGTACACAAAAGCTGATGTGCAGCTTCTCAGCAGAGTGATGTGGAGTGACATTGTGGTAGATTAGTCTTCTTGGGGGCAAAATCAATGAAAGCAGCAGTTAGTCAGATGGCTTCTGACATAATTTTTCCTGTGTGCAGGTGAAGTATTTTACAGTAGTCTTAGGAGCTGTTGTTATTTTCTACTGGCTCTAAAGTCAAAATTTGCAAAAATATCTAAAGGATTTAAGTGTGCTCCTGTGGGTGAAACAGGTATATGGGATTTAGACAGGTAGGAAAAATAGAAAGGAACAAAAAATCTCATAATTTTCTCACCACAAACTCTCATTGAAACTTCCTAGGTTTCTTTTGTTGCTGCTGACTCCTTCCTTTCCTCACATGCTGCTTATCTGGGTGAAGAATCATGGCTGGAATTTATAAATGCTTCTCTGTTGTGCAAAGGAACTTTGATAGCATGAAATGAATAACAGGTAACATAATAAGAAAAAGTATCTGGCTACAGCTTTGGAAATGTAAATTCTTTTATCAGTCCCCTTGCTAATTGGAATTTCTGTTTGTTGTTTCACATTTAGTGGATTTCATTATAGTTTCCTTGGTAATTAGATATTTTAACTATAAATGAAAAATAGCAGACCAAATAAACCCAAAGCAAAACAACAAAATGCAACACCAAACTACCAACAAAAAAACCTTCATTAAGATTCAGTCAAAGTTGTATATAGATAGGACTTTAATTAAAATATTGTTAGAATGTGCTGTTAAGGAAAACAAAGGAAACAAATGAGCCACAGAAATTGAAACTTGGAGAAAAAGGACCCAATCCAGTCATTCCCAGTCACTGCAAAGGCACTTGCCATCTGCACTGTGCTTGGGAGGAGTCCACATCCAAGTGAGAGCTTGAACTAGGGGCCAGGTCTGGGAGGTTTTTGCCTCTCTTCCTCAGTCTCCTGGTGGTGCCTCTTTTGGACTGCCTTCCTTCCATTCTGTATTCAGCTCCAGCAGCAGCCAGCTCCCAGACCGATGGGGGCTACCAGATACTCCCTGTCTTGTTTGGATACAATAGAGAAGGTGTCAGAAGAGGATTTTTGCATCATTTGTCATGTGTCCATGTGGAAAAGTCTTTCCCAAAATGATGTTGTTCCAGGCAGGTGGAGAAAGGACTTTGTAGACCTGAAGAGTTTTTGAAATGGAAGGTCTTGTGGTTTTTTTCATCCTTTATGGCTTTTTAAAAATATGCATGATGGTAAAGGTATAATGAAAATTTAAAAAAAAAAAAAATCTGGATTCCTCTATATTATTTCTTATGTGAAAAATGAATATGGTGCATTGCACTCCTATGCCCATAGCAAAGAGGTGTTCACAGACCTGCCCCTTACTACAGAGCTAAGTGCTTTATAAAAATGTATTTTGGAAGGCAAATGAGCCTTACAGCTTTTGCAGCTTCATGTTTAGAGCTGGATACAGACATAGAGGAAGGAAAACTATTTCACAAAATGTTCATTCTTTCCGAGGCTGATTTCTGTCTTATTAGCCTAAGGAAAGGTAACCCAAGAAGAAAGTATCATAGACAGATTTGGGTTCAAACTTTTCACCAAGGCTGACCTCTGCTCTGTAAGTGAGGCCTGCCAGACAGAGGCAGTAGTGTCTGAAAGATTCTGAGGTCTAGATGCCAGTGTGTGAAAGCAGTTTGTCTTTAAACAGGTGGAAAAAACCACCATTCCTTACTCCCTCATTTACTTCTTTGTCCTGTGTGAACTCCCTCATTTATTAAGCTTTCAAACTAAGCTCTTTTTTTTTTTGAGATTAGATTGCTTTGTACTGAAAATGTTAGATAAATATGAAATGTACCAAAATCCAAATGAATCAAAAGGAATTTTTTTCTTCCAGCTGAAGGTCAGCAAGAACACTGAGTGCATTGCCATGCTTCCAGAATTACCTTCTTAATTTCTAGTGTCTCTCTGCAACTCAACCTCCTCCCTTTTGTGTCACCCTTTCTATTAGTTTAGTAATATGCTGTCATCCTGATTTTTCTTAATTTTGCTTGTGATATTACTTCTCCTTTTCCTCCTCCTATGGGAACAGATTTCTTCTGCCATATGCCCATTTAAACCTGATTGTAGTGTCTGAACATCTTGTGTGCTTAGCCACAGCATCCCTTGGGGTTCAATTGAGGCAGGGTATGTATGTGACCTTTAAAGCCATGTCAATGTGAGACTCTCTCAGCACATGGGTCTTTAAAGCCTGGATGTCTATGCTTTATACTAACAAATTTGACCAGCATGCCTTTTTATGAGGATATCATCATTTTGGGCAAATTCCAGGTTCCATATTTTAAATCAGCATGTAGAACATTTTTAAAATCTCAATTTCCCAAAGGTCAAGTTCCAGTAGATTAAAAATGAAAAAAATCAAAGCAGTTGTTATTTTACTTATTCATTCCAGCAAATTTGTAGTAGTAACTACTTGAACGTGACTAATTGGCAATTTGTAAAGTGGACTGTTCTCAGTAGCAAAGTTTTAAGCAAATCAATGCTGTAACTGTTTCCTTATTATGACAATTCTTAAAAAGTGTGACAAGGTTGTTATAGGAAACAGTGAAAAGTCCCTACATTTCTGGGGATAATAGATTTTGTATTTGTAGCCTAAATAGTCTTTATTTTCACACTTTTTTTTGCATACACCAGAAATAGGACTGTGCTGGGTAAACAGTGAGCTGCCCTAATAGTCCTGCCATAATAATGCTTTACTGTGCTGAAATCTCATAAAATCTCTTCAGCTCAATGAACGACGTTTCACAAACATCCTTAGTTTGGATCTTGTGTCATGCCACAGCATTGTTGCTGAGCTTTGCCTTCCCAGAGAGTCTCTGACAGTTCAGTACATAAACTGTCCAAATTTCAGTGCTAACGTAGACGTTCTTAAATCTAAAAACTCAGGTGTGTCACCAGTACATATAAACCAAAATATTACAGCACTTTCCTTATGAGGCAACAATAAGGGTCTTAAGGGTATTTTATTATGCAGCTGACTGGAGAGACTGAGAGAAAGCAATGATTGATTTGTACTCTGAAGTAGAAAAAAAAGTTAAATTTCAATTAAAATTGACAGTAAATTCTAGTAACATAAGCATAGCATACATTGTACATGTACTGAAATTAACCCTACATTACATAAGTGTGTAACACAGGACATTTAGTACTAAAATGAAACATTTTAGGCTATGAAAATACATAATTATGACATCCATCCAAAGGATATTAACCTTGCTCAATAGTGCTATATATCATGCAATTGGATTTTGACTGTTAAGTATTTTAACTCACCAATTAAAGATGCACATTTCAATATTCATCTTTTAGCTTACCTTGGTTAGTTGCTTTATAAAATATAGGTACATGACCACTTTGTTACTTTCTAATCCTTTATTAAATGAGAATTCCTTATTTAAAAGCCCTCAGCTTTGAAATATTTCTAAAAATAGACTTGGTCCCTAATCTAAGTTTTGTAGAGTTGATTGTTTTCTGCTGAAAATGTAATAAAGGAGAAACTAATAGCATTTAAAAAGAAGACAAAATCAGCAGCTGGAATTGGCAAATATTTTAAGCTGGTATTAGTCCTTTTCTTGTTTTAACTCAATAGTGAGGATCTGGGAAGAGTAGTAGCCTTTGTCGTGCAGATTATGAACAAAATTAAATCCTAGGGAACTTATCACTAATGTTAGTTCCTAAATCAGCAATCTTTTCCACGCTAATCACTTTCTGAACCTGATTATAGCATCTTTCTGTCCAATGAAGAACTCTATTGATTTTCCTCTTTGGAAGCAATTTTTGAGGGGGATTCTCAAGCGGAGGAGCTTGAGCAGTGAGTAAGTCTTTTGGGAGGGGTAGGTTTTGTATACTCATAATGTGTGACAGCCAAGTTTATGTGTTGACTGTTTGCCTTATTGAACTACTGTTAAACTCTGAATTCCTGGAAACACCATCAAGCTGGAATAAAAGTACCACCTTCCCCTGAAAACACCATTTATTTTGGTCTCCTACAAAATCTTTGAGCTGCGTTATTTTCTTACACATGTTAATTCATAATGAACAATATTTCTAGGGTGCCTTGAAAAAAAAAAAAGCATCAAAGTTTGTGTTTTCACAGAGAATAACTAACTGGAATGACAAACACCTCTTACTTTAAGAGAAAGCCCAGACACAAACTCACCAGAGTACAATTACAGGTGATGTATAGGGGTGTGTAGGGTGAGGGGTGGGTGTCTCATGTTATTCATGAAACAGCGTTGCCACAGAGGGGCCCCCAGAGTGAGTGGCTCTTTTCCTTCTCAGCTGTTTGGCAGAACCTCAGGGGGATTCTGGGGCAAATGAAAACAGCTCATGAGTGGGAAAGGGTCCCACCTCTGCATTCAAGTGATGACACAACTGAGTGACTGCATCTGCATCAGAGGTGAGTATGCTTATGTTATTAATACTGGCTCACAGCTACACTTTGATTTTACTTGCTGTCTCTATGATGAACTACAGCCAAGATTTTTTCCTTATAATATCTTATAGTATTTTAATATTATTGTATTCATATAAATAATAATACTATATACATTATATAAATAAATAATAATATAATCTGATAATTTTCTGATAATATCTTAAGATAATATAATATTCTTATTTGATACTAAATCAAAGGCAAGTTACCTTTTAATTAATATTATATTCTCTTACACATAATTTTCTGGTGTAAAGAAGGGTTATCTAGAAGGTCAAGGGCCAGAGAAAAAGATGGTATCTTGTAGCTTGAATTAATCTAAAAAAAAAAGGAAATAGATTTTAGAGAAGAGAACAGTATGAGTCTGGCCTGAATTGGATCAGACCCAATATCCTTCTGAGGAAGAAATAAAGGGCTTGAACCTTCTCCCACTGAGAGCAATTACAAACCTGCAGTTTGCTATAATAGCTGTGTGTGATAGGGGCATAATAAATTTAAGGTCTGAGATAATCAAGAAAGACTGTGTAATCTTCTGCTAATGCTTCTGAAAGATGCTCTAGTAAAATTCTAGGTAGGGAGAGCCCTGCACTACCCTGTTATCAGAAGAAATAAGTTTAAGGCACTTGCTTGTTGCACTTGGCTATAACTGATCCTATGATTTTAATTTGACAGTGATTTAAAGTGAAAAAGTTTTGAAAACAAAATTTGTGGAATGATGACTCTGAATGCTGTAACTGTGAGAGAGTGGGGAGTATGAGGGGAGAAGGAAGAAGTTTTACAAAGATACCTGTCTGAATTTCTGTACAGTGCATAAGAAAGTTCAAAGGCCATTTTAGACAAAGGTCCCCAGCTTGGTGTCCTGTTTTTGACAGAGGATGACAGGAGATACTGGTGGATGGTACAGGAGCAGGACACTCCCACAGTGTGAAGTCCCAGCCTCCAGCAATGTACAGCTGAGGGATTTCACATCAATTATGTGCTCTTCAAGGAAAAGCTATTGTTATCCATTTAAATGTTTTCCTGAAACTCACCTTATTCAGAGCATTGCTTATTCAAAGGCATTCATCAGGCATTTGCAAAATGTAAGATTCACTGAGTTTAACAGAGTGAGCTAAGTTCCTTTATAACTTTAGCTTCAGTTGGATAGAAATCTTAGTTCTGATCCAAAGCACCACTGTAGCCATTACATATTGTTCTGCTGCCTTAGGTAAGATTTGGCTCAGAACCCCTGTGCCCTCTATTATTATCAATTTAAAGTAAGTGTGACAATGGAATTTGTTTTTCCTTTTCCTAAACTGGGAAACTTTTGAAGGTGTTGCTGCAGCCTCATCTCTTTGGTTGATTGTCCCTAGTTATACCTTAGCTAAAATTTACATTTTCAATTTCAGAAAAGAGACAACTTTTTTTTCTTTTTGTCCTCCGTTTTGAATCTTATAAAATAATAATAGTAATGGATTCTAGAATTTTGCCAATATATTGTATGAGAGCAAAAATATATACATAGCTTTTCTGCTATGGAAAACGTATGAAGCTCTATCTGTCTGTCTATCTATCTATCTATCTATCTATCTATTTATCTAATCTATCTCTCTGTCTATCTATATGGCAGAGTTACCTACCAGCAATAGGAGAGTCCTTTGAAAAGAAAACCTAGAAGTTATTTCAGCAGAGGCTATATTTTCTGCTAAACAAAATTTGTTCAGAAGACACACTCGTTCATGTGCCACTGAAGACTGTTAAATTTGAGTGAGAGGATTGCATAATTTCTTATTAATTATTTTGATATTATGTTTGAAAAATAATTATTATAAATTATTTTTACTGTCTTTGTTTTCCCCTCTTACATTTTGCAGCTTTTGCATTTCAATTGGTATAATTTGTGAACATGAAAATACATGTTGAATCTCTAGTGAACAGCTGATGGATAAGAAAAAATGAAAAAAATTGTTTTGGCTTATTCCAGATAAAGACATTGATGTCCTTAGTTGACACTGAGCTAATGTGCTTTAAATTTCAAAGCTGAAACACATGTGAGTTTGTATGTGGAAACGCTGCTGTGGTTGCAAGTAGTACAAATGGGTTTTAACCTATTGTGTTTCATAAGTTCTGTAAACAAGTTCTGTAAATACCCAGATAGTGGGTATATGCTAATCCTGCTCTCCTAATAACAAGAAGATTTTATTCTGAAAGTGAAATGAAGTACATAAAGTCATGCATTATATATCATAAATGTATATATCAATTTCCATGCACATCAGTTTTTGAAAGGTCATTTCTCTAAAAATTTTCTGAAAAAATTTGGTTGTTTCATACACTTATTTAGCATATGCATTTGTACGAATCAGGATTTTATCTGCAGACTGAGAGTCTCCAGTGCTTAAGGGAAATACTGACAGCTGAATGTCTAAACCTGTTTCTGGTTAAATGTTATCCTTGGTTGTCTTCAGGAGCACAGACTTTGCAGCCAATATTTTTTCTACAGTTTTCCTAGTTTGTGCATCATGTTTTACTTATCCTTCCCTAGACACAGCAAAAATGGGCTCCATTTTATAAACACGGTAGTCAGCAATTCCTAGAAATGTGAACATTTGTTTTAGAAAGGAAAATATTGCAAGTGAATTACTAAAAATTCAGAAGTTTTTAATTTTCTATTTGTAACTGGAAAATTGAGGTTTTTTTCATTGTCCGTGGTGTTATAACTGAGCACAGCTAGAATGTTATTTCTTTGGCGTATTGCTTTGGACCTTTGGGGTATGATATAAGGCACAGAGCATTCAGAGCACTGCAGCAGATTTCTGCTTACTGAATAACCAGAGGAAGTAGCTGCATTTTGGGAATGATGGTCAGCAGTAATTCTGACTACACAGTTTTTCATTGGCAAATGTCAGAATGCTGTAACATCAGGATTCCTTGACTGTGATGAGTTTCTGGTCACCTACCCCTGCCTGTACCCCAGACTAACCAACAGCCCAGTGCTTAGAGGCGGGCAAGCAGTGTAGTTCTCTGAAGTGACTAAAAGAGCCTTTTTGTCATGGGCCTCACACTTTCCTGAATGGAAATTTTTCTTTAGGAATCAGGGAGAAAAATACATACTTTATATAGTGAAGAACTCCATGGTAGGTGGAAGATGGTGATTGGGATTCCCTTTCCAGTTAATATGTTGTTGTTTACACAAAATAAAGTTATTCCCACAAGGGAGGTGGATAGTGGTTAGCCTGAATACCCCTGAACTAATGATTCTGATGTTCAAAGGATGGTAGAAGATTAAGGTTTAATATCCAAGCCTGTATCTGACTTCTAGATGCCTCAAATACAGTTTTTCCCATGGTGTGCTGCCTTTTTCTTTTGTTTTGTATGAAAAGTATTCAAAGCATATAAGGGGTGCTCAGAAATACAGAGCCCATGTTGCCTCGTGCCTGGCTTTTGGTGTCAGCCCTGCAAGGCACAGGTGTCTGTACAACACAGCTGCTCTTGTAGATGCCCAGATGGCCAGACCTTGTTTCCCTGATTTCCCCAGACATAACAATAAGAAGAGAAGAAAACTGCCAATAGTACAATTAAACAAAGAGATATCTCCCTTGCCACCCTTGCATCTCCTGTTATTTCCTACACTTCTGGGTAGTTTACTCTGTGGTACCCTTTGGAGGCCTGTGGACCCCTGGGCACTGCAGGGCTGGCCAGCACCACTCTTGCTGGAGCATCACTTAGCTGTAGATGTGCCTGACATGGATCTTGGCCATCTGTGTCTCTTGAGGCTGTTGCCCGTCTGAGATCTGAAATAGGGCAGATTTAGACCTGCCTGTCATCCTCTTCAGTGGAGATATGGTGTCTACCTCCCACAGCAGAATTTTTTAGCCTTAGGTCAGGAACCTGACCTCCACATGCACATTTTGGAAGATGCTGATGCCCCAAACCTCCCTTTACGACATCAGGACATAAAGATGGCAAATGTCTGTGTTAGGAATCAGCAGCTCCTCTTTCCACTTAGCATCCTCTACCAGGCTGAGGTGCTGCCTTTGGTAAATCAGGGGATGTAACTCTGAACAGCTGTCCAGGTCTTATCTTGGCCCACTCTAATTTTTAGGAACCAGCTAAGAGGAAGGATGGTGACAGGTGCTGATAGAACCCTGTGAAAACAACCAATGCACAGGACCTTCTGCTTCTGCCTCCCTCCATGCACTGCTCAACCTCTACAGAGACTGCAGGCACTAGTTTCAGCCCTGCATCCAAGTGAGTGAGCAGTGAGGCACTCTTCAGCTCTCTGACATGTTGGGTGTGTGTTTTGAGGACCACACTACTCCATGTAAAGCTGTTTTGTATGTCAGGTTCCAATAGCGCAGGCCTGTATAGTACCTGCACTATTGGTGCAAAGCTGGGCTGTGCTTGGCTTGCCTTTTGCTGTGAGGGGGGTGTTTTTAAGTACTACCTTCATTCAAGGGGAGGTTTTGTTTTTTTTTCTTTTGTACATTTGCCATCTTAGTGGTAAATGACAGCACTGAGGAGTGAGAGCCTCTAAATGATAGAGCAGCCAAATCAAACTCTCAAGCTAGATCTACCATAAGTTTGTTTCCACCTGCAGAACCAGGACAGTTTTGAATTCTTAATACCAATATTGCAGGAGCGTCAGTTCCTGCCCTCAATAAAAGAACTGTTGAAAGGACCCTTGAAAGGATTTCTCTGCATTGGTTTTAACAAATCTGGTTAGTGGAGGCAGAGTTTACCCCTTGTGTTTTCCCAAATTGCAGTACACCAAGTTGTGTTCTATTGGCAGAGTCTGTCTGTGAACTCTGTGCCTGTCCAGCAACCCATCAGAGCAGTGAATGTGGACATCAATGAAGCAGTCCTGCTTTGCTGCTGCTGGGGGCCTGTCCAGCATCCGTAGCTTTTTACCCTGTGGGTAGTATGGACAAAGTAATTCCACAAGGAAAGGATCACAACTGGATCCCAGCTTTTGTGTTCAGGGGATGGGGGGATGTTTGCGTTTCATTAGTGTTAAGTTTGCTATTTCCAAGGATTGGGAAGAAACATCTCTTCCCTCTTTTCTAGAATATAGTGGTGTTTACTTTCTCATTTTGAAATTTTCGCATCTTGTGTAACAGCTGTGCTAGGGCAGGACTTGCTCTGCTGAACTGCTGCTTTTTTCCTTTGGCCTTTGTTAAAATTTCTGATAAATAACAGACTGTCTACAGCTGTTCAAATGATGTTGCTTTTTCTAAGTGTTACTTCGGTGTTCATTCCCACCAATGTAGGCTTTGCTTTAGAAGGTAAATAAGGGAGGAATAGGGCTTGCTGTTGAGTAAAATTGAACATGTGGGCAGTGGGAAAAGAATCTGAAATGTGAATTGCCCAAACCTACAGAAGCCATCCACCTCCAGCTGTGATGGAGACACTGTAACATCTTGGCAAGATTGCTGTGTGCAATTTTCTTTAAATAACTAGTAGGTTTTTTGTTTGTTGCAGTTGGTGCAATTTCTTCACATTTTCTCATTTGAAGGTAATCTGTTTCTAAGGAGTGATTAGTGTGATTTGTACATGGAAGGCTTCACTGGGCTTTGAATTTTTGCAGTGGCATTAGTTATGCCAGTGCTACTGGGCTTACTGCTGTAATAAATAATGAGAAGATAATATGTGTGACTTAATAGTATACTAATCTATTGTTGTAAAGATAACTTGTATAATTTATATTAATCCATGATTTGATTTATCTAGAAGCTTGCTCTAAGAAATTTATAAAATCACAGTTCTTGAATAAAAGGATCTTATGAACAAGGATCTTATTTTTTACACACTGTAACTCTCCTTTACACGGCTGTTGTTCTGTTCATTTTTTGTTCTTAACCCTTATATACAGATCACTCTAAGAAACTGAAGGACAGAATTTGGTCTGGATTTAAAAAACATAACAATTTTGAAGAAACAATATGAATTCAAAGTTTTATCTGTGTTTGAGATTAGAAATTGAATTTCTATAGTAATATTTAGGTGAGGTAATTATTCAGATGAGTTTGATTTGTTTCTAGTTGCAAACTTATAAAGATAAAAATATATAATTTATAATTCCAAAGAGAGAGGATAGGGAATGAACTGAAGTAACTCAACTCTGTCCTTTCCACAGCTGAGAACACAAAGTAATAATTGTTGCTTAGCTAAATTATCACACAAAAGAACAGCAAGTCATTCATTTCCACATGAAAAAGCATAAAAATAGGGTTTCTGTAAGACTGATTGGAAAGTTTAACATGAGAATGTCAATGTGAAGGTTTCTTTTTAAAGGTGTTAGATCTGCTTGGGCTGGAATTGGTCTTGCTTTTGCTCAAGCATAGCTAGAATAAACCTGCAGCAATTGAAAAAATGGAGAGCCAGTGACATTGTTTAAACAATTTTTTGACAAATATGACAGTCCAGATCCTCAGTTCTTCTAGTTTTTGAAAACCTTTCTCAAGGTTGTTATTGTTGTAACAATATACATCACATATAAGCCAAATGTGTTGGTTCCAGTATAGTGCCAGCATTTACTGAGAGATAGTAGATCCAAGGGTCCTATAATTTGCTTGGTGACTCTTTAAATACAGGATGCTGGCTTACAGCCGTGCTGCAAGACAGATAGATATAATTCTGTTGGTAGACATTAAATTCTGGTGCTTTTGGAAAGAAGCTGGGTTTCTCAGTCACAGGGAGATCTCCAAGAGAAATTTGAGAATTTTGCGAGCATGTGCTTCAGGTTTGCTCAACATTTTGAGGCAAGTGTAAATCACTTCTAAGTAAGCTGTGACGAATGAAATGTTCCTAATTACAAGCTGCTAGCCAATCTTTACACTATTTTTGCCTTAGTACTACTTAAATTTCTACAGCATATTTTATAGACAAGAAAGTGTGACTAAATACCTGCAACATCATAGACTCGTGTAGGAATAGCAGTGACAAGAAGCAGAACTAACTCCTCCTGTTGAATATGTTAATTATTTATTGGATTAGAGGTGATAAATTGGGGATCTCAGCCCAAATCTGGGTGATCAGCCACTTCAGGCACTTTCCACCAGCTTGGCAGAGAGGCCAAGGACTTAATAGAGGTAGAGTGTGAACTACACTCTGGTTTCCTGAGATGGCTCCATTTCTTGAGGCTTATGAGCAAAATTGTGACTAATGAGAAATGTGTGTCCTGCTGGATCACAGCTGTCTGTGTTCACTGGATGAATGAAGACCTGCAGGTCATTTTTTGGTTGCAAGTGTTTTAATGGTGTCAAACACTGGATTTTTAATCAGATTTTCAAGCAGCATCAAAAACGCACATGCAAATTGCTGATCTTGGTTGATCTTGGGACCCATTTTTCCTGTGACAGCTGGGGCCATCTTAGAAGAAAGCAAAAATAACAATGCGATAAAAGCATTTCTTTAGACCTTTGTAGTTGGTGAGAGAGGATGTTCAGTTTACCCCAGATAGTGGCCATAATGCACAAACAGCAGGGCTGGGGTGTGCTATTTTCTAGTGTGTGGTTCAGGGGGCTGACCACCAGCTGCTGCTCATGGGGTGGGACAGCCACACTCCGAGCGTTGGGCAGATACACATCTAGGCCTCCGCTGCCGGGAGCCAAAGACGTGTGGCTGCAGCCACCCGGTGAACCTATCTCTGATGCTGCTCTTGCGCATCTCTAACCATTGTACTGAGGCCCTACACCTGCAATGAACAGGAATTTTGGTTCATTGTTTAAGTGTCTTTGAAACGGGGCTATCGTGCCAAAGAGAAACTAGGGTTCTTCACTGTGTTCATGCAAAAAGGTACTTGGTGAATTGGAAGATTTTCTATGTTTATAGGGACAGTTACTCACTTTATTATAGATATATTTGTATCATAGAGCCACTTTATTAGCTGACACATCAACCCTGTTCAGTCTCAATAACTTGTAGTCTGTTTTGAAAGCAGAAATGAAGCCAGGAATACCAGCAGTGGTAGGAATCAGACAGGGTTTTGCTGTGTCAAAGCTGGTGTTGTCTGGCATTTCACCTTGAACTGGCTGGTGAGAATTTTAAATGTGGAGATATTAGCTGCATCATGGTTATGGTATGTTCTATTTCCATTGCCATGTTTTGTCATGAAAGGTGGCTTTTCTGTACCTACATTTGGAAAGCATTCATTCCTCATGTGTAATGTGTGGCTACAAATATTGTATCTGGAGACTGTGTTTTTAACAAATAATTACCTCTTCATAATAGGTACAATAGATAGAGAAGATCTGCTTGGGCAGGCAGTCCTTTGCTTTTCCACAGAGGTATTCTACCTTTTGCAACTGAATCATAGTATTTGCTTGTGTGTTCAAGTGAAATGCCCAACTCAGGATTTCTATATCCAGAATTAGAATTCAAGGGTTCCCGATTATCATTCCTTTTTCACATGAATTGTTTTTTAAACCATCTCCTAAAACTCCTGTTAAAAAAAAAGGAAACAAAACTCAACCATCCCCCCAATGTTTTACTGTGCTGATATTTGTGGAAGAAAAGCTGCAAAAACACTTTATGCAGAGCATATGAAAGGGAAATGGTTTTAATTTTTAACCATAATATTTTACTTTCCTGGAATTTGTCTTCTCTCTTGGAGGTTCTGTACAAGGAAAGAGAATCTGTAACCCCTATGCTAGCATTATTTGGAATATCTTCCACATTTTCTATAATTACAAATATCTTTGATACATTGACGAAAGAATTTATTGGAACAACATGTTCAGTTAAATCATGAATATTTTGGCTTGTTCCATCTCCCAATTCTGTTTTATTTGCCTATTTTTTCATGCATATAACATTCCTATTAACTTCCTACGGCATTATATTCTCTGCTTCCCACAGTAGAGTAGGCTTTCCTTACCACTTTTCATTACAGCAGTGAGCTAAATGTGCTAAAAATGTATGTGTGTGTATATGTGTGTGTGTGTGTGTGTTTGCCTGCGTGGCGTCCGGTGTTTACACTTTTAGTGGGCAGTTCACTCCCAGCCTTTTCCATCCTCGATGCTTTATGTGGTCAGCTGTGGCTCCACAAACCTGGCCAGCACCCTGTGGAAAGGCATGAATAGCCCTTGTTGTGCAGCACACCTGTGTTCTGTGCACAGCTGTTTGGTTCACAACAGGGTTGCTGTTAGCAGTTATGAAACGTTTTCACACCACCCACCCACTATCCACTGGCTTATAACATTTGCTGGCACTTCTGTCCGGCTTGAACTTTTTTCCTTTTTTTTTTTTTTTAATTTAAAGGACACCAGGATACTTTATGCATAGGAATAACAAGCCAAATTGGCACAGCACCTTATTAAAAATATTCCCTCTCTCCTGTGTCAAAGATTGCTCTTTTTCTGTCTATGGGAAATCTCCAACTATTAGAAAAAATGTTACTATTTATTTTGCTATTTTTATATAGTTTGCTATTTTAAATTTTTTTCCCTAGTTATCAGACAGTTTTGTGCTGGCCAGAATTTAAAGAAGCTGGAACATTACTTTGTTTTTTTCTACATATTATTGGAGATGCAGAGTCACCCATTTTGTTCTATATTTTCTCTGTGTGTTACAATAGGAAGTTGAGACACTGAGCAAGAAAAGTCTACCAATGTACCACTTTTTAAACCCCCCGAACTGATTGGATGGGTAACTTAACTCTTCTGAGAGGAAGAAGGCTAAAAACTCACTTTTCTGGTACTCAATTCTTCAAAATGGAAACTAAAAAGAAAAAAACTAAATACAAAATGAGGTGGTTAAGTGAAGCAGGTGCTCCATATGGAGGGGAAGAAAGACAAATTAACGTACAAACTGCTTCACTTCTATAGGATAACTCCATTTAAATACATAGACTGGGAAGACAGCTGAACTCTTCTGTGCAGTTTTATCAGCTGTGTTTTGTATCTCTCCATGACACAGTATGTGGCTCTTTTCTGAAAGCAGGACAATGTGTTTTGACAGCCCTTGGCAGTGAGAGCAACAGTGAGAAAAGCAAACCAAAGTGATTCAAATTAACACGAGCTGGCTGTTGCGAAGCTGGTCCATCCAAAGCATTTCCCATGAATAGAGAACCTCAGATATTTTAAGATGCAACATAGCCAACTGGGTTAGAAGCACTATGCTAGCACTGCCCACCATGCTGCCACCTACTAATAACTCCATTTTGCTTTGCTAGGGAATGCTATAGGAGCAGTTAGCTCTAGTCCTGTTTGACAAGGTCAGGGAAAACAGCATCAAGCAGAAAGGCAAATCTCAATTAAAATTGCTTTGGGTAACCCTAACCATTTCTGTAGTGGATGGCTTGCATGGGAATTTGTTGTTTTCCTACATTACACATGGCTGTGTGTTTATTTAGCCATAACGTGACTGCTGATGGTTTTTATATTTTAAACATTTTAATGCTGATGAGAAGGAAAAATATTGAGAATTTCCTATGCCTTATTTGTTTTTTTAAATGCTTTCTAATTCAAAAGAGGCAAAAATCTTAGAATTAAGGATTTTCTGCTCAAACTAGAGCAATTTCCATGAGGTTCAGTCCTGCTGACTTTATTCAAATATGACTGGTTTGAGGAATTCAAAGAGGTCTAGAAAAGAAAACCCTTTAGAGTTCATTGAAGCTGAAAAATCTGGTTTTTGTCATTCATGTCCTCTTCTGGCCTTGCAGGACAATCTTTTCCTTTCATATTCATTTCCTGATGATAAGAACATGTTATTTTTTTGAGGTGTACAATCCTATGACCCATCTCTCTGTTTTGTGCGTTGCAAAGTTACTTTGCCTCATGTTCTGACTTCCTAAGAATACTTTTACTTAAGATCCTTTCATTTTGCTTCTCTTCTGAGTGCCTTCTCCCACCTCATCACCAAATAAACCTTAATTTAGATAATTCAAAGTATCTGTTGTTTTCTTCTTATTCGCACACCTGCCCACATTCTACTTCTCATACCCAGTGCCTTCCCACTCTCATTTCCAGCTGGAAGCCCTCCTCTTCCCATTGTAGTAAAACTCCCTTATGAGTTATGAGGAGGAAGTTAACCCTTCTACCAGTACTTCAGTCCCTCATGATCCATAATAGATTTTATCTGCACTCTGCCCTGTGAAGAAGAAATTGTTGCAGATGCAAGAAATTAAGTGATTTGCCCAAGGTCATCAAGAAAGTTAATGGGTAAATTAAGAGCAAATCTCGTGGATCCTAATTCGGGCTGTGGAAGCTATAATAGCAATGGTGAGGAGGGTGGAAAGTCCAGGCAGATGATTTGTACTTCTTACTTACAGCCAAATATGACACAAATAGAGGCAACCCCCATTCCTGATGAGGAGAGGCGGGAGAGTGGGACATAATTCAAGCTATTCAGATTCTGCTATTTAGCATTTGCCGATCACTAATGTGATATTTGCAAAGTATAATATTTTCTAACAGCTGTAAGAACAAGAGAGCCTAAAATTTCTCCCTATACATAATATCCATGAAATTGCATTGAATATTGTAATGATGTGTTATGCTGCCATTAGCTCCCTGTGAATACCTAATTTGGAAGGTTAATGAAATTGACAAATGTGTGTACTGTATGTGCATTGTCAGTACTAGTTAATGGCAACTCTCACATTTTTATTTGGAAAATTATATAAAACTGAAAGTGACAATTATTGTAACTTCATCTTTTTTGGAATCTAGCAGAGCATGCAGTTTATTTAAATAGGGTTGTATGTGTTTTAAATTTGTATACCATCATATGAAGTCCTTTGCTCATCATGTGATTATATACTTAATTTTTGTATGAATGAATGCATGTATTGTGGTCTTTTACAGCATTTTACAGTTATTTTGGCTTTTTTGTGTGTATTCCACACTAAAATACCATAAGTCCTTGTCTTCCTGTTGGCTCAACAGTGCTTGATTACAAAACTTGTGCCAGTTAATTCAAAGAGACATCACACATTCAAAATGAATTTCCCCGGACAAGGAAAGTATGCACAATGGAAGAGTACACTCTTGTATTTTATGAACATGACTGAGCACCAACAAGGTCACTTGCAGCTGCTTCTGTTTCCATATATGAATTTGATGAGACCCTTGAAGTTTGGTCCCTAATTATTTCAGTGTCTTTCGAGAGTGCTTCTTTAGGTCAAGGTCACATTTTTAGGTTTATGGAGTCCAATTTGATTTCTTCTTTTGGTCTAAAGCTGTTCAATTAGACAGTTTCACATAGTGAATGACCCCTTATGGTCCTGGAGATCTCAGGTTCATCTCCTGGGAAGTGAGAGGAGACATTATAGTAACCCTCTGTGATGCACTACAGAATGGATAATGTTGCCATATCTGAGCCTTGCAGGCTAGAAAAGGGTGTATGGATGGAGTGATAGCTGCACAGCTCACTTCCCCTGTTACTTAATTTTTGTGCAGCTCTTCAACTCCTTGTGGAGCTTCTTCTGAGGAAGCAGGTGTCGCAGAGGAGGGTGGCTGCCCTGAGGAGACCATATGTGTCACTTCCAAGAACAAGGCAGTCTTTTAAACCCAGCGCTATATTGAGCCTGTGAGTCATGAATCTTTAGATCAATAACCAAAATGTTTTTAAATGTGGGGGCAGCCCCAAACAGAGTGACTCAGCGCTGCAGTTCCACATTCAGCGTGCCTCAGTGCAGGGTCTGGTTTCAGATAACTGGTCTCTGGAGCGGGGCCAGGTGATGTGTGGGGGCTGAGGCACTGGTGTGGGCACAGCCGAGCAGGGCTTGCTTTTTGATACTCAGCACACCTGCTCTGGGTCAGCTTCAGGCAGGAGCTGTGCTCTCAGGCCATCCGAGGGTTGCAAGTTAGCAGCCCAACTGACTTCCTGGCATTTTTTATAAGGTGAACTTGGACTCACTGAGGCTTAAGACATTCTTAGGCTTAGATTCTGCTGTGGCTTTTCCCCCTTTGTCATGTATTAATAAATATATGTCAGAATCTGGTGGAAGAATATATCTATTCAGATCCTTTCTGGCAGATGCCGTGGATTCCTGTAGCCTAAAACTCTGAAGAACTATTAAATGCTTGTCCCTCTTACACCTGACAACAAGGACTCTTTCTGCTTTGCTCCAGTCCTGGTGGCCATGTCACACTGGGCTCATGGTAATGCTCAGGGAGAAGCTGGAGTCCATTAATCACCCCACAGACCTCTTCCCCAAAAGCAAAGGTCATGCTTCAATGTTATCATCAGCTGTGATTTTCTATCTATGCACTGATTTGAAATAAGAAGTTTGGAGCCTGGAAAAGCTTCACACTGAGATTTGTCTTGATAAGCGGGAGTGTTCTGCTCCTCTGCGGATTAATGATTTACTGATAGTAAAGGATAAGAGATATTTGCACCTGGCCTATTGAAGGGAGATTTGCATTTGAAAATGTTAGGCCAGTAAATAATCCAGGGAGATGACATCGAAGCCAACACCTGAATGAAGGAGGGGAGATGAATTTGAATGAACCCTCGTGCAAAACTCCAAGGAGTACAGAGTTATAAGTTAGCCTTCCTCCTTGGCTGCAAGTTCCCTTCTGTGAATATATATTTGTGGTGGAGAGTGTACAGCAACTCTGAGACACTGTCCCCATGGGTCAGATGTGGTTTAGATCTTGTTTGGAAGTTAGATACAAAGTGAGACAAGAAGGAAAGAGATAATGGTGGGTCTCTTGGACTTGTTTGTAGAGAAAGTTTTCTTTCCTTTTTGCCAGCCATATGTTAAAAATCTCTATAACTCTGTTGCTTATTTTGAATTTAATAAATAAGTATTTTCCTTTGCTTTTTGCTTGGCTTGTGCCATGATTTCTAATGTTGGCTAGCATAAAAACCTATTCTGAAAACTGGTATATAGGCACAGCATAGTAACATCTAAGTCCTCATGATCTCCCATATCAGCAGAAGTTTCCACCTGTGCATACTGTGGGACAGAAAGGCAGCTGGTAAAGTAGGAAAACTATATTAATGTAAAATATTTGGTTGGTCAGCACAAGGCAGGGAGGTCTTGTACACACACAGGGGGTCAAAAAGCATATTGAACCTCATGTTTTGTGTTCCTTTCCAGGGCTCTGGGGGACCACATAAAAAAGCAGTTGACATGCTTTAGCTTTCCCTGAAGAGCTCTGCCTCTTGTATGTAGAAAGATATTTGGTAGTTCCTGCAGGCCTGAGCATATTTGATAGGCATATGCATTCTTCTGTTCTTTTCTGACCAATATGCTTCTCTATTTTGTGTGTGCAAGAGGGAGATAGATAAAATTTCTGCAGATCAATCAGATTTCCTTCAAGGTCAGGAACTAAAGTTATGTGCTCTTAACTCATGAAATTAAAGGAACTTGGAGAAAGAAAGTAATAATGAGGAAATGTTTCAAATTAAATTATTTTTCCTCAAGAAATAATAATTATAGGGCCACCAATTTTTTTCAGCTTTTTGACACTTCAAGCAGAAGTGGAAGAAGATTAATGGTGAGTTATATTGAGAGACAATGCTGCAAGGCCACCATAGGGACTGGGCCCAGAAGTGGCAGGGGACTCCCTGGGCTGGGGATGAAGGAGTTTTACCATCCAGGGCTCATCCCATCACCTCCAGCAGTGATTCCTTCTAGGAAGCTTATTCCCATCCTAAGGGTAGCAGGTGTGGAGCCCTGACTCCTCAAAGAACATTGGCTTTGTCAGCAGCTAAGATGCCACCAAGAGAAAGGAAACCTCTCTAGAAGAATGATCTCTTCCATTAAACAGAAAAAAATTCTGCTGGAAATTGGGCTATAAGCAGAGAGCGTTCACACAGGGCAGTAGGAAAAAAAGTAGCAGAAAATTCTCATAGCAGAAAATTCTTTAAATATCTGCAGAATATAACAGAAGTCACATCTATCAAACAACTGTGGATAATTATTGATTCATTATGATGTATCTGAACATTCAATGAAAAAACTCTCATTGACCTCAAAAGATGCCAAACTGAACTCAGTGAAGGATAAGATAATCCCCATGTCATTTAGCTGGTAAAATTTGGAGACTTAAGGTTTAATTTGCTTTCTAACAAAAAACACCAGGTATAACACAGAGTCATTTATTTCTAATATAACCCACCAGATACAGCACACAGAGAACCATGTTATACTTCCCCTTTCCTCAGCCTGAGACACACAATTAGTGAATGTGTAAATGTGTGATACCTGATGTGTAAGAAATGATACTACACTAGAAGAGGCAAAAATTAGAGTTCACAGCCCTGGGAAGGGCAATTATTCTGTTGCTTCTTGAATTTATTTCAGCATACTTTCTTAAGATGACTACACTAAATAAAAAAAAAAGAGACAGGATGCCATTTCTCTGACTGTGGTTAGTACACGCCACAGCTCTGCCTATGCAGCTGTGTCCTGACTTAGAAGGAAACATAATGCTTTGGTACTCAAGACTGAAGAGTCTCGATTAAAAAACTCCTGGTTTAACCTCTGGCTTGCTAACCTTTGGTTCTAAATGTAAGGGGGGAATACCTCACCAATATAGTTTTATTGAATCAAAGAGATACAGACAAAAGACCAATGTTTTTGATGTGAATTTGTGTTGTGGTACTTTCTAACTGGGAGGTAAAAATTGAAATATTGCTTCTATGTGAGGTTAGGGCCAGACATCTTACTAAATCCAATCCATCCAGATTTCTCTGCTAATCTTCTGCTTTCACAGCTGATGAACTACAACTCAGAATATTTAGCTTTGTTCAGACACTGACAATATGGAAGTTTTCATGGCTTTCATGGTTCTTCTGATCTTTTAGCTATTCTTTGATTAAATGTATGTTCTCATAATATCCAGCTTTCAAAATTTCCCTCTATTTCTTCCATGGCTAGGTTTGTCATAGTCAAACTGGAGTTTCTGCCAGGGGGAAGTACTCTATTCATTGTCTACTCCAAAATGGTTTAGACTATGTGGAATTAGCTTTCCATTACCACAATCAAGGGTTAGCAGTGTCTGTCACAATCCCCTTGTCTTCCTTGTTACCCTGGTAGAAAATAATCTTTCTGGAGCATACACAAGGAATTCAGGTGTCACAGGGATCAGAACAGAATGAGCAAAGAGGTAGAGGAGGCTGACAGCTTCACACCAGCACTTCTGATGAGGTTCAACTCCTGGCCCTAGTGTTGTATGTCACATCCTGCCTGAGCTGGTGTCCAGTGTATAAAAGCTGGAAATAAGTAGCTGTGCCTATCCCAGTCTCTTTCTTTCCTATATGGGCTCTGTGGGTTTAGCTCACTATACCAGCCTGTGCTGAGTTTCTAACTTGTTATTGTTTCCAGGACAATGATTGCTGTCTGAACAGGTTAGCCCTGTAGGGGCAGGTTTCAAGTGGCAGCTGTGTGGGATATAGGCACCATGTGGGATACAGGGCCTAAGGGATGCTCAGCACCCAGCATTACAGGATTCTGATTTTTTCTTGACTTTGGTGAGTCTGCCTGGATGAATGAGGCTTACCTGTGGGAGTTGTAAAGTATGTTGCTAAGTTTATTTTTGGTGTTTCTTTTAAAAATCTTCTATGCCTGTTGCCAAACATAAGACATTTGTTTTCAAACTCTAACTTCTCAGGTAAAGCTGTCATGTTTATTCTGACTCACTACATCAACGCATAAACATGAGATTTTTGTTTACATTTATTGCTCCTTGTGTATCTTTATATAGCCCGGGAAACCTTTTTCAAGGCTTTATTCATTTCCAATATATGAAAGAATGAGGAAAAATGTATGCTATATAACCTAATCTCAGAAGTTGTGTTTGAGCTATATGTTGGCTGTGACACAGTAGGATACAGTTAAACCTGAGACAGACTTAGGTTTACATCTTCTGGTATATCTAACAGCCTTAGCTTTGACCACCACATGACATTAAAAATAATTTTTCACTTTTCAACATGAAAGCTGTGAGTCATCCCTGAAATGCGTGTTGCCTGTGTAGTGCATTTGAGGAATGGTTTGGGGCAGGCTAACTTGCATTCACAGGATCTACAATCTATCATCCACTTTGCAGTGCTTTAATGTACTAACATTTTCACAGGCTGCAGACAGTGGCTCTCCGCTCAGATTAACCACAAGCTCATTTTGCTTCACCATAGTTTGACCCCTCTGATGAGCCACACATTAATGTATTTGCAGACTGTGTATGTATATTTGGCTATAGATTTGTCAAGGCACACACAGCACAGAAATAATTCTTATTTTTAAATGTGTTTGGTTTTGATTGGGATCTGGTTGGTCATTTATTCCCAGTAAATGATTTTTGTGGTGTCACATAGTCAGTTGTGGAATGCTGTTAAATATTGGCCCATCAAAAAACCTGAGAAGATTATCTATGGAGGGTGTTACAGAATCAGGTCAGAAAAGACCTTGCCAGGTTATCTAGTCCTTCTGTGTTGCCTTAAGGTAGGCAGTCTGAACCAGTTAGTCCTCCCAATGTCTGCTCCAGCTCACTTCTGATACCTTGTCCTGCTCCCTGATGTCTAACTGTGCATGCTCAGCATCCTTTGACTCACCACATCTTATTGGAATAGAACTCTGTTTGTTTCACAAAGGTGAGCTGCAGGCTTGTGGAAACCTGATGAACCCTCCTGATCCATATCCTTGACTAGGGAGGTAGAGAGAGGCAGAGCAGGCAGCTGAAGGTCGGGACTGAGCTGGATGGCTGAAGCTCTCTGCCAGGGCACCTGCATTCACATCCTTGGCCCGGGCTTGTAATGCAGAGTTTGGGCACCTCCTTCTCAGCTGCACCAGGTCCTTCACAGCTGACCTCAGCCGAGGCTGTTCTGAAATGAGGAGCAAGCTGATCCTGCTGTCCATTAAATTGGTACCTGCAAGTAGCCCCTATGAATGCATAAATGATCAGATGTTTGAGAGAGACTGTAGTACACCACAGGAATGCATGTTCTCACCTGACGCACCAGCCACTCAGAGCCTTTGCCATGCCCTGCAAGGTTGGTATCTCCAGAGGATGACGGGCTCACTGCTGGTGAGGGACATGGTTGCTTCCAGATGTCTTGCAGTTCTCTCCATCCTTAGTAACCTCTCCATACTGAAACATGCTGGGCTGTTGGCAGCACCTTCTCCCAGTGAAAGGTGAGCAAGAGGAAAATCTGGATGTCCATCTTGTCAGCCCGTCACAGAGTGCCAGTTAGGCTGCATTCAGCTGCTGTGCTCTACAGTGCTCAGCCTCACCAGTGTCTGTCGCCCCATGCTGGGGTGTGGGGGGTGGGCTGAGGCCAAGGCCAGGCATAGAGGTATACCCCTTAGACACTACCTTCTTATCCAGCCTGGTTTTTAATTTTTCATTGCTGTAATTTCAAAGGAGTTTGTCCAAATGGTCAAAGAGCACTCCCAGGAGCTCCTTCAGGGGTTTCAGATGGTTTATTTTTGAAGAGCACTTTCTCACTTGCTTTGACATGAGACATACAAAGGTAATGTGCTTCTCTCCCTTTCTGTCTTTTTTTCCCCCAGCATGTAGGAACTTGTTATTGGTTTCATTGTGCAGATGAAACACATCTTAAGCAACCTCTATAAATGTCACAGGGATGGGTTTTTTTGAGTGTTTACTGAGAACATATTATGTTTTAGTGTCTCTATCATAAATACCTTTTTGTTAATCTTTCACCCTCACTAAATATATTACAAGCTTTAATCAACCTTTCTAAGCAGTAATAAAATGTTATCAGCAGTTGGCAAAGATTATAAGTGACAGACCCTAATGTTTTCTAATGATTGTCATTATTTAGAGGGTTGTTTGTAGTTTTACAGAAAAATAATTAGATCTATCACATACATTTGAAGAGAGGGGAGTGTACCTCCTCTGATAGTTTACTCTCAGTAAGTCTAATTTTTAAATAATTACTTAAAAAGAAAGAAACCATCAATCTAGAACTAAATGGAAATTCAAGATCTATTTAGGCAAATGCAGGCAGAAGAGAGCATGCTTTATGCTTAAAAGACAAGATATTCCCCAGGTAAATACATACAGTTCAAGGTTTTCACCTACTGTCAACAAGACCTGAAATCTGAATTTCTAAGTCTACAGCACCTTTTTTATCAACTTGCTACCTTGTTGCACACACAGAAATAGGCTTTATGAAACTATTACTTTGTATTAGCAAATGATTTTTCCCTTTAAGAAACAGTCGATACTGTTTCACTTACATGACTTGTTTCTGCAACTCAAGAAGTGAAAGGTTTGAAATAAATGAAGGTGAGAATTTCTTGGTCTCCTTAAAGTTTAAACATTTTGGGTGGGTTTCTTTAAATTTGTTTTATTGTTTTGTTTGTTTAGGTTTGGTTTATAAGGGAATATCCTGTAAGCACTATGTTCTGGATGAATTTCAGTATTGATGTACTCAAACAAGATACACTTCTGTGATTTCTCAAGGGTGTGACTGCATTTTAATTCTTACTGTCCTGTTCCAGGTTGTTGCTGAATCTAGAGAAGATGCAGCCCTAAGCTTAGCACAAGCCAAGTTTGATTTGTGCTCCATGCATGGCATTCAGTCAGCTGTCCCACACCTCCTGTCTCGAGTACCAATCCAGCATGATGCAGCAGCTTCCTGCCTCTAGGTTCCGCTGTGTCCTGAAGCTATGGAAGTTTTTACTGCACCCCTGGTACAGCCCTTGGGCTTTAAGAGGACCACAGCCAGGATGTATTCTTGGGCAGCAGTCCAATGGCATCTTCTTCTTCCCTTTTTGTTTTCTCTCCTGTTGTATAACCCCCAGATGTGTGCCAGTACAGAAAGGCCACCTATGAAGCAGCACATCAAATACACGTAGTGAATATATCTACAGTGCTCCCAGATACTTGCTTGTGCCACAAAACTGAAATCCTCACCAGCACCAGGCAGGGAATGTTTTATAGTTTAATGCTGTTTCATGCCCAATGAATGCTCACTGCTGACCTGCTTTCAGAGGGTGTAAAAAATATCTGTGCAGGTGTTTAGGTCTTATGGATGTATACCCATAGCAAGCACACGCATACACAAAATCCTTTGGGCTTAAACCAGTTTAAGCACAAGTGTGGACCAAATCTAATTAGTGTAACTGAACTGGATCTTAGCTTTGCAGTCGCAGACCTCATCCAGTCTGCTTTTAAGCCTCGAAACTGAAGCTCATTCCCCAAGTACACCCTTTTCCCGACATCAGTTTTCCTCTTGCTCAGCATGTGGATCAGCTATGTGCTCAAGATGAACTTGCAAATGTTTATTAATTTATGTGTATTTTTTGAAAAGCTTTGTTTATTTCTTGTGGTGGGTTTCTGTTGGCCAGTGTAGATGTTGACTCTTTATTCCTGTCATCACCTCTTTGGCATTTCTAGAGTGTTATGCTGACTGCCTTTTTTTGTCTCTAGTGATCTCTGTTTCTGCACATCCCAGAAACTTTCCTGTTTAATTCTGTTAACAGAAAAAGAATGATATGTTTAAAAAATTAAGCTGATTTTTAGCTCCTTAGTAAACACTAAATGGTGCACTTTTTCTGAGCGTACTAGGCATTTTTAGCGATTAATTTCTTTTCTCAAACTCTCCATTACTCTGGAGAAGGATGTGCATCCTAAAGATATTATAAAGTAAGCAGAAAACCCAACTTGAAAGGACTGGCAGTATTTAAAGTTAGCATTTGGAGTATATCTGCAAGAAGCAGCAGCATGTTTAAATGGGAAATTCCAGACTATTAATTCTTTTTCAGCTAGATTATATGCAGTACAAGTGTTGACTTTCAATTTATACCTTTGATATGACTCACTGAATGTTCTGATTCTTAGTTTATTTGTCCTGTCTTCAGCAAAATGGATCGAATACAGGGTTATCCAACCATGATGTGTTGTCTCTGTGCCTCAGATGTTATATTGGTGAAATCTTAGTGTCTGGCACTATCTAAGAGGAGTATAAAAATTTGATTTGGTCTGCAGCCAGTTTTCCTCCCACTCTGGAACAATGATGGAACATCTGGAGAACACTGTATTCATTAACCCAAATCCTGAACACTTTGCATAATACCTGATCCTGTAAGAATCTGCTTAGTTTTCCAGCCTGTGTAATTTGTGCTGGATGCAGCTAGAGCATATTTAGTCAAAGGACCTTGTCTCTTACATTTTTTGAGCTTTTATGTGACATTATGCTTTGTCATAATTAATGATAACAAGATTTCCATTTGTTTTCTGATTTTAAATGCCAGTTATATGCATGGTGGCTCACTCCATTCTCTCTCCTCTAGAAATGTCTCTTTATTTGTCATTTGTATTTTCAGCTGGAGACCTTAGGGTTTTATTTTACCCATGGTCTCAGCTGAAGCCATATGCCAAGAGGCCTCTTAACTTTCGTGAGGATGGATCTTGGAATATCAGACTGGCACCAGTGTGCCACCTTTATTGTTTTTCTTGCTTTCATAATCTCCCCTTCTCACAGTGGCAGATGCACACCAGTATTGTGGCTGTCAGAATAGCCATTTTCCTCCTGGGGTTTGATGCTGTGCTCTGGCCAGCTGCTGTGGGGTATACAAAAGGGATGCAGTTGGTACATCCCAAGTTTGAATATCCCCTGTGATTTTACATTCTGTGCTTGCCTAAGAAAGCGATTGTGTTTATGTCTTCTCATGACCTCAGATCCTCTGCATGGATTTGACTTTTGATGAGACTAAATAAAGCTAAACTCCTTAACTCTTATTTTAAAATTACTGTACTAATGCAAAACATGGGAGCTCAGCTGTCTGTTATAGGAAGGGAGGAATGAAGCAGTGGTTAGAGCACCTTGGAACTCTTTTCTCCCTTTGAAGTATAGGTACGATCTGTGCTTGACCTTGTGCAACACACACAGGCTGAGATCCAGAAAATACTTGTGCACCTGAATCCCACTGTGGGATTTAGCCACCTGGATAGGAGAAAGGTCCAAATTTTCAAAAATCTTGAGGTTTTCAAAGCACCTCATCTGCAAAATGAACATGGAAGCTCATAGTTTTCTTCAGTGGGGTGTCATGACAACAGATGTACCATATTTGTAACATGTAAGCCACTCATCTTTGTCAAGCCCAAATGCTGAATCAGAAGGATATAAAAGTGTATGTTATCCCACTACCTGCCTCTTCTACTGATGTTTTCAAAATATATCATTGCCTGGCAGGGTTTGGCAGGAATGGAAGAGGGTTTGGGACCAAACCTGAAAATTCTGTCTTTGTGTTTTATTGATACAGCCCCCAAAGGTTTACATAAAAACCAGCTCAGATGGGCCACTTTTCAAGACCTTGACATCAGCATTGCTGAAAGAGTTAAGGCCATTAGCTGTGTGCCATAAAAATACTTAGTATCTCACATCTTCAAAGCAATGTACAAATACTAACTAATTAATCTTCAAAATAGCCTTACCTCCACACCCCACAGTCAACCCTGATTAAAAAGTAAATATTCCTCCTGCACATGTAATCAAGGCTCAGAGCTTTATGCTCTGAGAGTGTAATTGACTTGTTTGTGATTTTGATAAACAATTCAGAATAGTTCAAAGGATGCAGAGCCAGAGGGAAGGTCAGTAGCAGTGTTGAGGTATGGAGTGAGAAGTACTTCTTCCCCAGATGTCATCAATATTTCTGGACTTAGCTTTCTTTTCACATTGATGTGAGAGAGACAATATTTACGGTACAAAATACTGTGCCTAGCAATCCTGATCTATGGTGAGAAGAATGGTATAATTTTTTAGGTACCTAAAATTTCAGCTTGCCGTTGCTCAGTGTTTATATTAATATGCAGACGTGCACCACAAGTCAGTTCACTTGCTTCAGTTCTTTCCTGAGAGTGGACCCATCTCTGGACCCATCCAGTGACAAAGTGTAATGTTGAAACCAAATTGATGGCTAGTGCAAAATAAGGGGAAATTGCTGTACCTAAAAAGATATGTATTCATTTATCTCAGATGAACTTGTGTCTCTTAAATCTCTCTGATCCTAGGAACAGATAGATGGGAGATGCTCCATCACAATTGATTTGGTTTGTGCAACTATGACAGTGACATTTAAAATAAAATCACTTTGTGACTGCTTACTGAACACTGTTCTCATCAGACCTGAATGCTGCTGCATGGGTGAGACTCTTGAAAGAGCACTTACTACTTTTAAATGTTTTGGTAGAATAGGGATGTACAAAATCCCCTTGCAGTAGCCAGGTATTTACATCTAGAAGCATCTCAATGAATAAATGCTAATAAACACCAAAGATAGCCTCAAGCTGTGCCAGCGGATGTTCAGGTTGGACATCAAGAGAAATTTTTTCACTGAAAGGGTGGTCAAACATTGGAATGGGCTGCCCAGGGTGGTGGTGGAGTCACCATCCCTGGAAGTGATCAAGGGATGACTGGACTTAGTTAGCACTGTGGTTTAGTTAGCATGGTGGTGTTTGGTTGAAGGTTGGACTTGATGGTCTTGGAGGTCTTTTCCAACCTTAATGATTCCATGATTCTGTATGGAAATATGAATGTCAGGTCTGCAGCCAACACCAGGCTTACAGATTCTGCACGTGGCAGAAGGGAGGTCCATGGCCCTGTGGGTCAGTGCAGGGAAGGGAGGGATTTAGGATCTACCAATCCACTCACTAGTCTGTGGGATCAGTCAGCTGTAGGATCAAGGTACTGCAACAAGTTGCTACTGTTTTGCTCCTCCTTGATTTTAGAGCCAGGGTACACTGTCTGCTGAACCTTAGACCTTGTATGTATTACTACAGATTCATGTTGCTATCTTGTCTGGCTGAGATCTGAGACTTAAAAGATGCCTTTTTTCTTTTTGTTTGCTTGAGAACACAGTCCTCCTGAATGACAGTAGGAGATCGCTCTGTTCACTCTGTTGCATCATGTGGTTAGTTCTTTTCTACTTCATGCTTTAAGGATAAGCGTTTCAGGTCCTGAAGTGTATTATGGCTGGGCATCAGAGATTATTGTTGTGCACGAATTTAAAAAAATGTCTCAGGCAGTTGAAAATTTTGTAGCTGAGTTGGCAGGGATGGATAACTGCATCAAGAGATGACATGTACTTTTATATGGAGCAAGTTTAGGTAATAACAATAGTTGCATTGTGACCATGGTATTTGGTCTTTGGAGGGCTCATCTTGGGACTGTGAATTACCATTGCAGTGCCTGTATAAGCAAAATGCTGATTGTCTGGTCACATAAAGCACGATGTATATCTTCTTGAAAGACTAGAGTTTTAAAGATCACAAAGCAGTTCTAGTAATGAATAATATTTATAGAAAACTCAGTAAACTGGAACACTTGATAAAGTATTAAAATATGCTGTATGAAATTCAGGTGTGGTTGGTTAACAGAGTTAAAAATAATGGATTCTTGCTGTGCCCAAAATGAGTTTAGTTTGCAAGATATTCCTGGTCCTGCTTTTGAATATTAAAAATTCAGCATTTGTCACATAACCACTTCAGCTCAGTTCAACACACCTGGGTGCATGCCACATTGGGATTATTTCTGATCTAATCACTAAGGAAAGTGGTCTTTTCAGGTCAGGACTGAGGTCATGATTAGACTGTAGATAGAAAATTATTCCTCCTCTCTCTGAAGCATGCTTATTTACAGTATCAGGTGGTGTTCACTCATGTCTCCTCATTTCATCATTGAAATGCTAATACTCATTTATCAGTGTCACTGATACTCCATGTGTGTGTGGGAGCATGTTTTATACCCTCAAATAGGCATTGCAATATCATTTTCAAAGGTAGACCTTTGTTAATACATTTAGGTAGCTCTATATATTTAATTAGGTCGATGGATTCAGTGGACATTAAGTTTCCATCCATAGTAATACTAGTGGGCCTTTGTATCAAGTTTGTTTTTAGTAAAGCCAGGAATGCAATGCTTAGAGCATATGCAATGCTCTAAGCAATTGTAAAACATAAATAAAACATAAATTCTTATCTTTGTGTTGAAATGTTAAATGTTCACGTCATAAAGCTCCACATACCAAGGATGCTCCAACAGTATGAATTAACTGCTTGTCTACTATGCTTTCTGGTTTACATCCTCCCATAGGCTTTTCAGCATGTATTTGATTAAAATACATATATTTAATAAGGATGACATTCTTATTAGAAATGAGATTAATATTTTGAGATAAAATACTGGAAACAAGTTGAAAAGCAGCAGAAGGTAATAGCTGTAAAATCTTTTGATCCTTTCTGTCTCCTTGCTATCAGTTTCCTGGATCTGTTTTGGTACAGAAATATCCAGAGGCTGTCTCTCACAGCTCCTCCACTCCTGCAGACTGTTACATCAAAAGTAGGCATTTCGCTCAGCTCTTCGAAGTCCTATATTATCAGCTTGGTGATCCTCACCTTAGGATTTAACATCCTCTGCAAATGCTAGAGCCAAGCTGGATGTGATATGGAGACAGGTTGTAGTGTGTTTCTTCCACTGGCCTACTCATCTGCATGCAGAAAGCAACTGATTTTCATGGGCATTTCAAGATTTTGAGACATGGTGCACTCATCAAATTATATTAGATTCCAAGCTGACATGTGAGATTAACCACTACCAACTACCTTTGTCGAGGGATGTCTCAAAAAGTGGGTAGTTTCAGGGAAAATGGAAGCTGGGTGTAAAATGGAACCTGGATGTAGATAATGTCAAAAGTTATTAAAGCTGTGGCTAAAAATAGTAAGGATGCAAGAAAAACAGGGCTCTCAGCAACAATGTCCATGAAAATGGGTGATAAATTGGTGGAGAACATGGTAGAGCATAGATGAGTGCACTGTGACTGCTCAAAGTCTAAGCTCATTTTCTAGATATACTTAGCAGTCCTCAGAGAGATATAAGCACTGCTGGGGCATGATTGGTGTCACTCTGAGGCTGACATCTGATTTCAGGTTAGTGAAGCCTCTGTTCCTCCCTAATGACTGGACTCTAGCCTGCTGCATCAGGCACAAATACCTACTTTATAAACAATCAGAAACAGGTGAGGTGATTTGTACTCTGATCATGCTGGAGACACACCACATACTTTTCATCCATTCCATTGGGAAGGGAGGGTCTGAAAGAGCTGTTTTGTGCTGGTAAATAATAAAGGAGAGGAACCCTCCACAGAAGGCCAGGTGGGTTTTCACGGTATCTGGAATACAGCAACATGAACTTCCCACAAACAGAGCAGTTTATTTTCTTTCTATTGACATCAAAAAGATTTTGCTGCTGCATCTGGTGAGGGAGGGTACAGAGCTGGGACCAGAATTTTCATTTTGGAGCCCCTGTTAACCTCCTTTTGGAACAGGTGAAGAGCAGAACGCAGGTGTTGCTGGAGAAATAAATCCTACATTAAATATTACACATGTATCTTGCATTAGTCCTGCTCAAATATGCTTGAGGGACAATGTGTGTGTTGAACTCTGTACTTTTTCTTGGGCACAAAACAGTAATTTGGGCACTCATGTCCTCCTTAGGCACCATGAACACCTGATACAAAACATAACCAAGTTTTGTCATCCAAATCAGAAGGATGTTTTTTAAAGCTGGCAGGAAAATGTGCTCTTTGTTTGTGAGTGTGCAGTTGTTTGAAAGGTATTTGATAACTGGAGACTTGTTTTTCTCTCTTCCCCAATCTCTAGTTTCTGTAATTGATTTTCTGCTCACATGTATCTTGGGCTCATCTGCACCAGTGTCAGCAGTAAGCACTTAGAGCAGCATGGCTGCAGTGCCACTGAAAGCCTTCCTGGGGCTCATTCCTGACATCACAACAATGCAATGCACTGAGTCAGGAACTGCTGGTGTTTCAGAGGTGCTCAGTGCCTTAATTTTCATTGCCTGTGATCATTTTCGAGAAAAAAAAATCCAAACCATTCTATTTTGCAATAGGAAAACCTTTTTCAAGTCAAGCCACGCATTCCTGGGGTACTTGGATTAGCAGTTAGCCCTCTCTTTGTTTGTAGACACATATTCAGCTGGTAGGAATCTCTTTCCACGTTTTGCAGCTTAAGTAGTGTTCCAGAGTAAGGCTCTGTAATCAGGCAGCACAGTTTGCTTTGTGCTTAAGAGTGGGGAAGAGTACCTGTGCTCTATTGGAATATCTCCTAAATATTGTCAAGGGTAATCTCTTTAAAGATAACATTGCACAAGGCAAAAATCAATCATCAAATTGTATTGTCAAAGAATTTTTATGTCTGACTAGCACGCAGATCCAAATCCTATTAAATAGAATGAATCTTCTGTACACAATAGACAGGTAGGATGTGTAGCAATTTGCCACAATATATTTTTCACGTTGAATTTGGTAAGATTAAAAGCTATAGTAGGCTAAGCAGACTCACACTCTGAGAAATGCAAACTCCGTTTTCTTCATATGTGAAGCTGTAGCCAGCTGATGTATTGTAAAATGGTACATTCCTTTTTCTGTCTTTAGTACAACCACTGTGTGACAAGTGCTTGCATGCTGCAGAAATGAGGACCATTTAAATATTTAGCTATCTTATAGCTCGGAGTTTCTCTGCCTGGGACTCCTACACCAGGAGGCATATGTTCACAGAGACCTCTTCTTTTTTGCCATGCAGTTTGTACCTTCCTGTGCACATAGTTACTGAGCTGGAGAAATACCTAGTGGTACAGCTACTTGACTTTAAACTTCTGATTAATTCAACAGAAACTGCAGACACAGTGAAATCAAATGTGAGTCTTAGGGTCACTGAATGTTTGTTTATTTTCATGTTTATTTGGGCCAGATATGCACTGGAGAGGATAACCACAGGTGTAAAACTCAGAGGAATGTAAAGATACCTTGCTCCCACGACATTCAGGTGTTGTGTGCAACTACCCCTTTTGCAAACACATTGAGAATGGTTTGTTATCTCCGGGAACCATTTGGACTGTGCAAAGGAGCCTCTCTGGCATTCATGATGCTTGGAGATGGCTCAGGATCCCAGTCCCAAGGTGTGGCATGAACAGGTACATGTGGGGCATGTGAACTGATATCACCCTGTTGTATCACCCCAAAGCTGTGGCCCTGTGCACTGCAAACAACCTGCAATCGCTCCCTCTTTAAAGCCTATAACTTTTCATACTTGTTTGGAAGGAAGAAGGAGAGCTAACGATACATGTGTAAGAAACAGTAAGATCTGCTGTGCAGCTGTGCAAAAATTTTAACCTGACATGATTATTTCATGTAGAGTCACCAAAGACAGAGAGAGAGGGTTCAAACATCAAGAACTGCTATTTCCCACTGGAAAAAAAAAAAAAATCAGTGAGTGAAACATACTTCTCAGTGTGAAGATTTTCATTAAAGAATTGATATGGTGTGATATGAAAGAAGAAATCAAGGGTTACACTTTTCCTAAAAAAATGTGGAGATTCTTTTAATGCTGAGGCACTTGTAACTTGATTTTCATCTGTAAAAGTCAAGGTTTGATTATAGTCCCTGCATTATTATTTATAGTTTAGCAGTTATACATGCCACGTCCTTGGCTGTGGCATTTCAGTTTGCACCGTCTATGTCTGCTTCCTAAATTTATTGATCTCATTAGAAGATAAAAATGACAAAGATAGCTCATAATACTTCTGAGAAATGTAAAACCATTAGCAGGTCATTGTCAAAGCTATAACATGTCCTTTTAAGCTGCTTAGCAAACTGGTGGCTGCCTATGATACAGGGATTAACCTGTGCCAGGAGTGACTGAGAGGATCGCAGTGGATGGTTAATATTCAGCCTGCCTACAAAGCTCTGAAACTGCCTCACAAAATGATACAATGAAGTGATAAACAGAAATACATTAAAAACAAAGGGAACAGAAGTTTTCTTTTCCTGTCCTTTATCTTGGTCTCTAACATATAAGAAGCAGAATGGGTGTTAGAGCTTCGTCTGAAATTAGGAGTTACTTTTTATAAGTTGGGCTATGCTTCCACTAGGCAAAGGAGCCTCTTAGGCTTTCCTCTGAGTGCAGGCTGACCTTGGCCAAGACCCTAAGCCAGCTTTTCCTGAGGTGGGACCTTGTGCTATCCTAGAGCTGTGTTTAAGTGCACAGTAATAATAATGAGTATTTCAGACACACAGTGCACCGCTGTATTTTGAAGCCAGCATTTGTTGCCTGTGACATTCCATACTGCCCAGGATGCCCACCAGTGCAATGGACATAACAAGACCTGCTACTTTTTTTGCAGGAGACCTATACACTTGCATTATTCTTATTGTTGTTTACATTTCTTCCCTTAGAGAAATGGCTGCAAGCACTGGCTGATTGCTCTATTGCTTACAGAAATGTCTGGACTTACAGAGAACAAATTTAAACTGGCAGAACACATGCTGCTGCATAAGATTTGGGCTGGAGGGCTGGGTTTTCTACATCGGTTCTCAGGGATGGAGCAGGATAGGTGGTTAAGGAGAGGAGGATATAGGCAGAAAGCCTGATACCTAATGGGTCTTCTCAGGATCTCACCTGACTCTTCACTCGCAGTGGAGAGCCTGGAATTAGCATTAGACACAGTTACTGCCAAATTCCTTTGGGGATGAATGAACATACACAGGTGGGCTCAGACAAGAGGAGTAGGAGGAAAGAACATAAATCCAAGCCCCCATTCACTGTTGCTGAGTATCATGTGCCCTGATTTACACCAATGCATTATTCTCTTTTAGGAGCAATTTATATGCACTTTTCAGTAACAAGTAAACAAGCATTAGGGCACTGATTAATTAGCCTAGACAACAGTTTACAGATCACACAGGAGAGAATAAGGATAATAACAGTATTAATCATTTCAGTTATTAATTCTATTTTTAACCTATTAATGGCTATTTGTTTATTTTATCTATCAGCAAGTCAGAACTACCAGGAAGGGGACCCTTGATCACAAGCCTCTCCCAACAAAACTTGTTTCTGTTTTCTTTTTCCATGTACACAGCAGTAATTTCAATTTGGTGCAACTGTACAATTTTGGCTAGACCACACATCTATAAATTAGGTGTGATAGTGTTCTATTGTCTAAATCACGAAGGTGATTGTGGGTTAACTGGTGAATTTAAAATACTCAGAATGCTTCATAACCATGTTGTATAAATATTAATGTATATAGGTGTTCTCAGCCATTAATTGCCCTGTTATTGGAGTCTGGGCTGCTAATATTTGATTGTAATAGAAATCCACTTGATTTAGCAAAACGATCTGTAAAGTTTAAAGAGATATTTTCCCAATCACAGATCTTGTAAATGCTGTCATGGGATGTAGTCAATAAAGAATGAAAAAAAAGCTAGAATCTTTAATAAAATTATGTGAGGAAAGCTGAATCAATTTCCTAGACGTTTCTGAGCTTTAAAACAAAATTGTTTGGTTCTAATTCAGATTGGAAAATATCCCCAAAATATAAATTCTCCTGCTGAAGAGTAATTTCTAGTGACTCTGAAAGTCTTTGTCTTTTCTCACTTCCAGCCACTGGATCAAGAGAATACTTCAATTTCCACCCTAAGAGCAGCCTCCCAGCCTGACTTATCTGGGGCCATGCAAAAACTGATGGTCACTGATTTTAATACTATTCCCATTGTTTGTGCTCCAGAACTATGGGTGTTTCCCATGGGTTTCTATCCCAGAATCCTGTAATCCTTTTGCTCAATATCCTTACTTCTGAAGGATTAAGGCAAACTCGAAAGGTTGCAGAAAAGAAGAGCAAAAACAATTGAAAGTCTGAATATCCTGCCTGACATTGAGAGATTAAAGAAGATCAGTGTACTTAGATTATCTGAGAGAAGGTTAAGGAGTGGCTTGATCATGGTCTCAAAGTCCCAAGCAAAGAAACAGTTTTCCAATACATGGGGAATCTCTAATTTAGCAGAAAAAAGCCATAGCAAGGTCTTGTGATTGAATGCTTAATCTGGACAAGTTCACACTAGATGTAGCACTTTTGAGATTGTAGAACCTTTTTTTTTTTTTTTTTTAGGTATTGTTGGATTCTTAGTAATTTTAAGATTTCAAAACATATCTTTTCTAAAAGCTGTCCTACTTTGACCAGAAATTATAGGGTCTATGCAGAAGTCCCTGGGTAAAATATTATGAGTATATGTTGTGCCCAAGGGCAACTTATACAATCATAATTTCAGAATTTATTAATTCTTTGGTAATGAATGTTCCCTACTACTACATAAAATAGGCTCATATAACATACTATCATTTGCAGTTTTCTAACCTTAATGCCATTATTCAGAAGCTATCAAAGCTGTTTTTGTACCTCTGTGTGCTTAGCCCAAAGAAAAGCTAGTTAATATAAAAAGGTATTTTTAGCATTTCTGAAAGCTTCTTATGCCAATCCTTAAAAAGAAACAAGAAATTTCTCCAAAAATGCAAATGCTCTGTCTAGAAGTAAGAGTATCATTTTAACTACTTCATCATTATGTGTCACTCCCTATGTATAGTAAGTGCTGCGTGACAGTTGTTTCTAAGAGACAATCGGGGACTTTTCCAATAACTACATAATTATATTTCATAGTACCTATATTTGTGACACATAGGGCTTTATGTGTTCAAAGGACTTAGGAGTCATAAGTCATAATGCTTACAGCACCTCTATAGAATAGGTAAGACAGTATTATAAGGGCAGATGGTCCTCAAGACCACATAAAACATTGCAGGCAGAGAAAGAAATAGAGATTGGTACCTTCCCATTTCCAAACTGCATGTTTAAGTCTCCAAAAATTGTAGCTATATAGCTATAGGAACAGTACTTTTAATATTATGTCCTAACCCTCCCTCTCTTGCACTGATTTTGTTGGCCTCCTAAACTAATACAAGGAGTAATGCTATGACACTACCTAATTTGTCAAGATCAGCAACATTAGCCTCTGTAGTTCTTACAAGGGCTTGACCTTACTTACTGAGCTAGTCCTACTGAAATTAAATCGCTGCATGAAAGGTATGTTTCATTAAAAATAACTGTGAAGAGGAAGTGATACTACTTCTTTTCAAAGTTTGCCTTTATTTTACAGATCAATGGCATTATGATTTGGCAGTAAAGTCCATAGAGCAGCAGGGACTAAGTGCTTGCTCTGCCAAGCCCAGTCCTTGCTGTTAAAAGAATGCTTTGTGAAAGGGACCACTTAAGAAACCAGTAACAGGACAGCATAAACAAAATTTATGAAAGAACCTCCAGAATATTTAGAGTCCATTGTGCCCATTTTCATGTGCAGAAGGAAAGAATATCTTTCTGCCATAGATGAATAGCCTTCCACAAGGGATTTCTTGGGCCCAACACCTATCCATAGTTTTTCTGTCCTTGACCCTGCATGTCTGGCAAAAACATCTTGAAGGCACATGCAGCTGCTGTGATAGCAATGCAGACTCCAACCAATTAAGTCTTATTCATGAATAAATCTCATGCATGACAGACTTGGAGGAGGAGCTGATCCTGTCTCATCCAGAAGATTTCCAATGACATATTATGTGTTCTTACTATGTTTTCTGTGAATCTGGGAAGTGATTGGCAAGGCAAATGTGAAAGACAGGGCTAGGGTAGAAATGTGTGGAAGGAAACCCTTTGTTCAAAACCTGACCACTTGTCTGGATTCATTTTGCCCTGAGGTGTGGGCTCCCTCAGGCATAGCTCCTGGACTTCCTTGCTCCTAGGGATTGTAAAAAATGATGATTAGTCAAAAAACTACTGAGTAATGGACAAAGGGGAAAATGGAAGAACTGCCATACTGTCACCTCACAGCCTATCACAAATATATACTGTTATATTTCAGAGATGGATGACCAGATGAATAACTTCATACCAGGCTTTTTCATTTTGACCACTTCTGATGGCAATAAATCCAAAAAACCTAAGAAAATACAAATTCTATCAAGCTGCTTATATGTGTGTTTGAATTACAAAAACTTACCTCTGAAAAGACCAAGTTTCCTTTCCTCTTTTTTTTGTTTCTGGCACAAGACATGCAAATGTCAGAGGGAGAAAATATCACACTCGAAGAGAATCTTGGGAAGTCAGCAATATAAGAAAGAAAAGGTTCTTGAAAAAACCAAACAACCCACAAACACAAATTCAGTGTTTCACTATAAAATTAAAAGCATAGTACAGAGAAAGCAGAAATCACAGATCTGTTTCTTTCATGTTTTTAACTTGTCTCATTCCAGATAACTTCTGATCAGCTACCTGCCACCTAGGCTCATCTCAAAGACTTAGACATGAAGAGAAGACAAACCATAATTTTTGCAGAATATGATCCTGGCATGTGGAGGGATCAAGCACCTTTGCAGGCAATGATATACAGAGCAAAAGCAGATCATTAGCTTCATAAATGAATCAGGTTATTGTGAAAAGAAGAACAGAATAATGATATTGTAAAATACGAAACAACCTGGTAAGATACACGTCCTCTGCATGCTTATTTAAATGTAATCTATGTTATGGTATCATTTTATGGCTTGCCAGTGCAGCTTACTGATCATATAATGCCTCCAAAGGAATCTGACCGTTTGCAAAAATCAATAATTACCAATATTCTGCAATTGAAAAGGGCTGGATAATAACCATTCCCTAGCACTTCCTGTGGAAGGGTAATAGGACATTTAGAATTTCTAAAAATGTGTGTCTAAATTATTTGTTAAACTGCTCGGTAGCATTTGAAACCCAGATATTAGATTTCTTCTGAACTCCAAAATTACTCAGCTCAAGAAAAATTAATAATAATAATAATAATAATAGTAATAAATTTTTAAAAGCCCAAGAATTGAAAATAGTGGGAGATGATTGAGTTCTTCTACCTGTATTTTGCAGCTGTTTTTGAAGGGCAATTTGGGGGCTGAATATTGAAGCTCCATCATTGAAGTTTGTGGCTATGGTGAACACTGAGAAATAATGTCTTAGTACCTAGCCAGAGTGCTCTGCTCAGAGAGAAGGGAATAAGGCAAATCATATACAACTGCTATTAGTCACCACCCTGGCACCATTTGCAAGTTTAAGCACTTTGGGTTTGGGGGAATTTTATTGAGAATATCATATTTTCAGAAGAAGATGTTTTTGTGGAAAACTGACAGTATCCCAATACAAAAACCTTTCCAGAGCTATTAATGAGAGTTTTAATGAAGGGTTCTCAGTTAAAAGTAATTTTTTTTTAACTTCACAACATACCTGCTTGATCAAAGATCCTTAGTTCTGTAGTGTGGAGTGTTTTAGGAAGAACTTTTATTTTGTGAACCTCATGGCACAGGTACCAGAAGAAGCACAAATAACAAAACTGGCAGCACTTCATCGTAACAGACTGATTCTTAATATTTATTTATTTATTTATTTCCTGCCTCTCTTCTTCTCCATAAGGAATAGTTAAAAGCATAAGAATAAACAGTCAGCTTTTCCAACAGAAAATCATCAGTGAAGTCCCTCAAAGATATAAGTGAAAGCTAGTCAATAGAAGATCTGGCAAAATAAATATTGAAATAACACAGTTTTCAAATAATATAAAGCTTTAGAAAAAATGTGTGCTGGAAAGAATTGCAGAGGAATATGGTGATAGTGACTCACTGGCTGACAAAATGTCAGGTACAATTCAGTAATTAGAAGTGTAAAGTGGTGTTAACCTTATATACACAGTAGTGGCTTTTGAACTGGCTCTTATCACTCAGAAGGAATATCTGAGTTCTCCAAAACCATCAGCCCAGAACTCAATAGTAATGAAGGCAAGAGAGGTAGTCAAGCATGTGGAACGGCTTCTTCAGATGGAGATAAAATAGGCTGTGGGTCTTTGGCATGAAAGGAGCAAGTGAAGGGAATGCCTGAAATCATGGAGGGGGGAGGTGAATACAGAATTATGATTTAACCCTTCTTGAAACACTGGGCCTAGAAAGCACCACATGTAAACCACTGGATGGGAGGTTTGAAACAAATACCAGGTGTGTAGTTGAGCTGTGCCACTCATTATTCCATGAGTACAAAAGAAGTTTACACATGCATGGAAAGCTGTTACACATGTTTGTGGAATAAAAATCCACTGAGAACTCTTAAAATATCTTCTTATCAGAGAGTCCCTGACAACCTATCATGATGGGATGAGTGAGCCAACCAAGAAACTAGAGTATATATTTGCCCTGTTCTTGTGCTCTTCCTTAGCTCTTTTGCTGGAAATGAGATAAAAGTCTGTAAGGGCTCTTGGTCTCAGGCAGAAAAACTGTTCTCATGTTGGAGGGTACTTTCTGTTGTTCTGTTTTGTAATCTGTATGATATGCAAAGCCCACATGTGAATGTGTGTGGTAGCTGATGGCAGTTGCTGTGACCACAGTGGGGAGATGCTCAGAGCAGGGCCACTGCTTCCCAGGCACAGCTTCCTCATCGTGCCCTTTGCTGCTAGTTGACCTAAGAAGAGAGGGGGGGAATTCAGACTGTCTGTGTTTCTTACTTGATTCCAGTAAATTTGTACCAAGAAATGGTAAAATTATTTTTATGAAATGGGGAGGCCAATATTTTGTTGTTTTGGCTGCAATTTTTTTCCCCCTGTCCTGATTTAATTTAACCCGGCAGTCCGATTTCAGTAATCCTCATCACTTCTTAGCTCCCTGTTTTATGTTGATGTTTATTCATGTTCTCCTGCTTGTACAATTCACCAGTTCCCTCTCCTTAATGTGTTGATACCAATGTTCAGAGATGATATAAAAAAAACTGGAGGGAAACACGGTCATTTACTCCTTCTTGTCTTGTTTGTTTGCTTCAGAATTACTTGCACTGACACAAATAGACTTTCCTTGTGCACGGCAAGAGATAAGGTTGGGGTTTTCTGCTTTATTTGTTCTGTACCACACATATTTTCCCCACCCACTCCCTCACTTGCTTTTATACATCCTCACACACAGATGTACTTGCATACTATAAGATTTCAGAGAATTTCACTCAGTTTAGGAGAATGTGACCAATGTCTGGGATGAAAAGTTTATATTTTCAGCATCACAAGTCATTTCCACCAATCTTACCATCACAGGTGGGTGTTTCTGGGAAGGGTGCTAAAGCACCTAACACTCAGTATTTAGGACACTGAAATACCATTAATGAAATCAGTGCTATGAAGAGTTGGGGTGTGCCATGTTGTGATAAACTATTTGCTGCAAGCTGAGTTTAGCTCCATGTTCAGAAGTGGAGAAGTGATTTAGCTAATAGGCGATGCAGTTGTCTGTGTTTTTCTGCCTATTTCTTTCTGGAAAATGTTGGTATGGCTCATAGCTCTGCCTCATTGCTGTATCTTTGACTACTACTTCTCTTATGGGAAGCTGCACACAGATAATTTGGGTGATTTTATGAATAGAGGGATTTTTCTGAGCCTGCTGCATTTTGCTCAAGTGTTCTCCCAAAGCTGTGTGTCTCTGCTGATAGATGAGTGCATCTGCAAGTTTCAAGATGTGTGGTTTCTGTGGGTGGAGTGGGATGAGTGTGGTGGGTTGAAAGAAGAGAAGAAGAAACGGTCTCCAGCATCAATAAAGTTTCTGGTGCCTCATGAATATTTGTTCTCTTGCAGGTTCTGCGTTTTAAACACTGACCTCAGGAGAAGCGCTGCAGGATGAAAGAGTTATTTTGTGCCTGGACACATTGAGTCACTTGGGACAAATTGCTACAGTCTCTCAGTTATCAGTTAAGTCCTTGTGTTCTGGTGAAATCAGTGGAGCCTGTTTTCACTGGTGTAATATCTGAGCCATCAAGTTTAATGAATCATTACAAATAGTTTAATCTGCACTTGCAGGTGCTATTAAAACTAGTTTTGGTTAGGTTTTTTTTGCCAAGAGAATTTTTTTTTACCTGGGAAGAGCAGTCTTTCTCAGTCACAATGGTTTAAATATGGAGTAGTGGGATAGGTTTTGCTCATTAGAAAGTCTGATGCTGAATTTGATATTCCCTTCTGCTAAACTTACCTCCTCCAGGATTTAAGACTCTAAGTTGCAGAGGATAAAACATAAGGCCCTGGTTAATTGCAAATAAATAGTGCCAGAAAAACATACAGATGGTACCTGAAGTTCATTTTTGAAGACTATCCAGTAAACTATATATAATTTACATGAAAACTATGCAGAGTAAGCAGGAGAACAACTTTTTTGTGGTTTCTTACATTTGTAAAACAACAAAACAGCAAAGAAAGAAATAACAAATGAATACCCTCAGTCAGTGAAACTTCTTGTTTAGGAAAACAGCAACCTGTATTTCTATTTATTTACCTAATCAAATTAATTAATTTAACAACTCTAAAAATGTCAGCATTTTACAGGATACAGGTATAAATATCTGGCAAGTAGAGTGTATATATTAAACTATATCTACTTAGCTAGTAAATATTTTGCTGCATTAGTTTGCTCATTCCTAGGCAATCAGTTGTGAACTCCAGTGTTGTAACGGGTCCATAGGGAACATTTGTGCTTTGGTTGGCACTTAGATTAAATTCATCAAATTATTTTTTTCCCTGTTCAACGCTGACATTTCAGAATGTTTTTTTTAAAAGGTTTTGTGCCAACTGCCAAAGTCAATTAATTAAATAGTAAATCTGAAATTTGTAGGGGAAAACTATCATTCCCTTTTGCTGTGCGACCTTGGAAATGTGCACGTTTAATCCACAAAACACATGGCTTACCAGAGGGTCCTGATCTACTTGCACTGAAAGTAAAAGCAAAGCTTGCTGAGATTTTTTGTGAGATTAAGGATTACCTCAAGGATGGCATTTTACCCTGCATTTTCCTTCTCATTTTGATACTTGGTAGTAATGACAATATCTTTTGAAGTCCTGCTATGCTTGAGAGCTTAAATTTTTCAGCACAAATACTGGAAGCAGCACAAATTTATGGACTCATTTTCCATATATTTGAGATACCCCAGATGAGGGTATGATGTGCAGTCCCAGAATTTGCTGGCCGAAGAACTCCCTCTTAGATCTGTAAAGGAAATCTAGAGACAAAATTCAATAGACCTGAGCAGATGGTGATCATATTCCTACATAGCAGAAGTATTACAAATCTCTTCCCAAAACACACACTTTCCAAGGAGTGTGTATACCCTCATTGTCAGCAAAGGCAGTCTGGTTCCAAAGATTAGACTGGATCTTGCTTTTCAGCCTACTTGTATGTCTCTTTTTGTACATCTCAGTGAAATCCTCATATTTTATTTGAAGCTTTATCATCTCAAGGTGCTTGGAAATGAGAACAGTGCACTGACTGTTCTTCAGCTGTTAGTTCTCTGTCATTAGTTTATATTGATTTGTATTTGTTTATTTTTTCCCTGCCTGAAAACTGTGGCGCAGATCAGAACTCTGTATTTGAGGCCCTGTATATGCATGGACTAGAAACACAGCCCAACAAAAATGTAAGGGACAGTAAAAGTAGTGCTAGGATAGATGGGTTAAGGCAGACCAGATACATGACCTGGTACTCTTATCCCTTTGCCATTTGCAATTGTCTCATTCTGTGTTTTGCTATAATTTTAAGTTCAGGATTTGTTTTCGGCCTTCTTACTCCCCATTTGTTTCAAGAAAGTACATGTCTTTTCTGTAGGAAGATAAGATGTCTAAAGAGAGTGGCTTCCAGCACATTCAGAAATTCATTAGGATTTGGTCCCTCATTTGACAGCATAGCATGAGGGGGCCTAGAGTTCAAGGAAAGGTACTGGTTAGCACTCAGTAGCAGGGAAAAATGGTGACAAATGCTAGTGCCGAGAGTGTTTCTTAAATACCACACTTGTGGGAGTGAAGGCACAATGGGTAGCAAGATACAGGAAGCTAATTCCTAGGATTCATAACCTTATATGTTCGCCTACCACTATGCTTTATATAGTGAACATATACAAGTTCTTTTTATCAAAGCCTGTACTGCAATTCTTGGAATTGTCCTGCCTGCCCAGATATGCCATTTTGCAGAAAGGAAATCTGATGTCTTACTGTTGAAAAAGTTGCTCCTTGTGAAAGAGATTACTGACTAACCCTAACCCTAATCCTAAACCCTAACCCTAACCTAACCCTGACCCTAACACTAACCCTAACCCCAAACCATAACCCTTACTCCTAATCCTAACCTAACCCCAACCCCAACCCCAACCTTAGCCCTAAACCCTAGCCCTAAACCCTAACTCTAACCTAAACCCTAACCCTAACCCTATTTATAATATCAAAAAAATATACCAATTCTTTCTATCAAAGCCTGTACTACAATTCTTGGAATTGTCTTGCCTGTCCAGATATTGGCCAATTTGCAGTAAGGAAATCTGATGTTTTCCTGTTGAAAATGTTCCTCCTTGTGAAAGAGTCTTACAATTATGGTGGCCCAGACGGACCAAGTCACCTCTGTATGAGCAGAAGTGGGAGTTCTTCAGCTCTGCTTTTCTGAGATACTATTGCTGTATTTAATCTTGGGGATATTTGATGTAAAACATTGGCAAGAATGCCTTCAGGAAGAAGATAAATTAAGGATGCCAAGTTGTGGACAATGTTTGGAGTCAAAGCTTTTGGGATTCTTGGGTTCTTTATACTGTAAAATGGAAGTTTTTCTATCTATGTCTAGAAGGAAAATCACTGAGATGACTAGGGAAACTTTGGTCTTAACACTTGAAGAACTTCAGATGGTGCAAAGGCTAAGCAGTAGACGAGGGAAAATTTAGAATATTGAATTAAATACTATTGGAGGCATCTAAAGTCCTGGGTTGGGTCTAAAACTCAGCTGATGTGTGTCTAAATTTCCTTTCTGGAGGATGGATTTGTTATTTATCTCAGGGCAATGTTGGGCAGGGAAATGTGTCAGTTATTATTACAGTTATTATTACAGTAATAACTGTACCATGTATGGACTTGGAGAGATAGAAAAGCATTTTAAATGGTTTGTAAAATTTGGTAGAGAACAAATCTCATGAATGTTTCTAGGTGATCACTAGATTATTAAGTTGTCCTTAACCAATGGTGGTTATCTACATAGTTTCTGCGCAAAATGCCTGTATCTCCCTGTGATAAGTGAATCCAGTTTTACAAGAGATAATTAAACACGAAAGAACTAAACATCCTAGTTTTTTTCCCCTAATGTTGTATCTCAGCATTGTCTCCATCAGTAGCCTTGTCCGCAGGAAGTGTAAAGTTTCCTGCTATGACTGTTTGACTGCTGCCAATTATCAGATCTGCTTTTGGCAGCTTTCCCTCCCAACCTGCTGATTAGCTAATGTGTGGTTACTAATACAATATGGGAAACTGGTGTAAATGAAGAAGCAAAAGTTTATTAATTTCATGTGCTAATTACTGTTTGTAATATAATCATCAATACTGCGAGAAGAAATCCTGGCTTAAGAAATAATCAGGTTTCTATGTCTTGTGAAATGAGGCACAAGAATTTTGTGCAGTAAACAGGCATATTTTCCCCTTGATACATGCACATAATTTTCATTAGATTCATAGGTTTCAAAGGTAGAAGTGAGATCATTAGAGCTTGGAATCTAAGTACCTGTACAACACAGGCTAAAGAATTTCATCCAGCTACTCTATATCTGAGTTAATAGAAAAGAGGAGCCATATCCTGCACTGGATTTACAGCAGTTTTACTCCACTAAACTGGAATAATGGTGATTTATACCAGCTGAGAAATTGGCAGTAGACTTAAATGACAATGGATTCTTTTTGCATAAACCTAAATGAAAATGGTCACTTATATTTTAATAGCTGTGTTGAAAGAGCCTCGCTGGGAGTGAGTTTTTGAAAAGTATTTTAAGCTTTAGAAGAAAATGAGGGCTTTTCCAAACCTTTATGGGATGATTGTGTTCCCTGTTGTAATTTAAACTTGTCCCTTCACTGAAGAAAAGACATAAATTTAGCAGAAAAAAAACTTCTCTTTAAATTGAAACCTGTGCCAGAATTCTTATTTGTAATTAAATCAGGCTCTAGGATTTTAGTGGGGGGAAGGAAGAACAAAATAATATAATAAAAAGCTGAATATTCTCAGAGCCAAGAGGAACTTGAACTCAAATGTTCAAAGATTAAAAGTCTCAAGAGCTAAAAAGTAGTCTGTGATTTCTTTCATTAGGTTGTATATCTGGTAAAACAAGATGCCTCATTACTCTTTTGTAGCCATCTGCATGTGCGTGTGGATGATGTTATTATATTTATAGCAGATACAGTCTTATCATTTAGGTACAGACAGAATCCTACCTGCTCAGAGCTACAGGGAACGCACTCAGACAATATTGATATAGACAATGCCATAACATCCTGCAATCTGCACAGAAACTGAGACTTTGTGAGGACCAAAGCTGAAGAAAAGAATTTCCTTCCTGCTCTCCTAAAATGAGAGTGTTTAAAGGAAAATACCAGTGTGGGGAGAATATCCTTCAGATTCCCAACAAATTTCTGTCAGTTCTATCTCAGGAGGAGGCTGTGAAGGCTTTTGTGTTTAGTGATACAGAAATCTGTGACTATCATATAAACATGTAGAATATATAGAAAGAAAGACATCTTCTTATTAGAGTAGCTGCTTATGTAGACAGTAAGCAGAGAGAACCTTGTCTCATAATATTCCCATTCTCATTGATAATAAATCAGCTGCTGGTTTGGCTGATGAGCAGTTTGAGGTGCTTTATATTTGCTGAAGAAAACCTGAACAGGATACACATTTTAAACCTAAACAGAATACACATTTTAATATGTTTACCATACTTTTTCCCCTGAGTGTTTTTCTTCAGAGATGGAAGTCTGCCTCAACATGTCACAGTATATTTTGATGGCACTGTCACATGGAGAAAAAACTGATAATTTACTGCACAGGTAAACATCAGAAGACATGGTCTGAAGCTTACAAATCAACCCAAACTTTCTCTCTCTTTCTTTACTTTAAGCAGGACTAGAAGAGCCAATCCCTCCTTGAAAAGCAGGGTTCCTTTTTGTCCCTTACCCAGAAAGATTCAAGTGTTCCCCATCCTTTAGGATTGTCAGGTAACTCCGTCCTACCACTAAGTATTTGGTAACATCACACTTGCCTACAAAGTTTGTAGCAACATCACATCCTTCAGTCTGTTGCAGACATCTGTCTCATGAGGAACACGCAGCTGCTGGACTGCTCTTCCCACTATGTCTAGACCCAAAGTTCATTCAGCAGTCTGTAAGAAAACTGAGAAAAAATAACTGATTGTCTGTTTTATGCAGCCAGGCAAGACCAAACAGCTATCAATGCAATCTTGAATACTCTCCCTTTATGAACATCAGACTGTTAGCTTATGTTAGATACTACTGTAAAATGAATCCTGAGGGGTGAAACACTTGGAACAGTGGCTTGTGAAGGAGAGCAACCCTTCAAAGCACTGTACCAAGTTTGGTGATGTACTGCAGCATGTAGAGGCCACTGCTCCTTCTCATCCTGCCTCATTATTGTGTCTTCTCCCCAAAGGTGTGTGTAGAGTGTGTCAGCATATTGCCACTGTGATACAAGAAGAGACAAGACAAAACATGAGTGCCTTGCAGAAGCCAGGCAAGAGAGGCTCTGACTGAGGTCTGAACTGCATATTGTGTAATTGTATATTACTCGTTATGAGCCTGTGTTTATTGCTTGGTTCAGTCCTACAGTTCTCAGACCACTACACTGACTTCCAGGAATCTTTAAAAACATTGTTTTCCAAGAGCTGAAGTTAGGCTATTGTCAGAGAAAAAATAGCTGTGGTTTATGGTCTTGTCAAATTAAGTTCAGCTTCAGTAAATATGACATGAAATCTGTACAGTACAGCCTCACCAGTGAATAAAAAGGCTTATGCAACCTAGTCATATATAAATACCAGTAATATAAAATTCTGACAATTGTAAGAGAATTTCATTCACAGAAGCTTTGTACTTTCAGCCTGGTGAAAAAACATCAGTCTGTATATAGTTCCATATTGTCATTTGCTGGTGCAGTACTTCCTTCCCTCACTAAAATTAAAATTTAAAAGACTTCCACTTTTGGGGAAAAGAGCATCATTGATGAGAAATTCTCCCCGGTAAATTAATAGATAAGGTCTCCCATGCTAACTCAAAAAAGCAAGCAAAAGGTAAAAATTGAATCTCTTTATCACAGTTGAGTCATTTTTCTAAACTGGGGAAGTAATATGGGATGGAATATATAGGATGGATTCTCTTACAGAAAGTGTTTTTAAACTTTAAAAGATCCATAACTAATATTGGGAATGGTTATAAATGACAGTCTTCTCTTTTAGATTATGTTGCATTTATTACATTCTACCAGGACATTATGGAGACTCTCAAGGAATTAAAGTCATATTTATGATAAAAATATGGTGCTGCTTCTAAATAGCATTTTCATCATATTAACTGTTGCCTAGATAACAGGCATATCTCCTTGAGCACCTCTATTCTGGTTTAGCACTACAGCTTGCAAATTAATACAGTCATTATAAGACAGCAAAGCTATATCACTTACCATTTCATTATTGTTCAAGTCGAAATCCATATTTTTTCAGTTTTCCCTAGGGTTACAAACTGGATAGGGAAATGTTATCATCTTTCAGAATAATCTCTCAAGACTCCTCTCTTTGGTGTTAAGAGGAGCCGTTAATCATATTACAATAATTTTCATATTAATAGGTCCCATGTAAAGACAGAGTTAATGCTCTCCTACATTCAATCCTCCAATATAGTTTTTTTTTAATATATATGCTCAAATATATATATATATAAATATATATATATATATAAATACATGTATATATTTAAATCTGCTTGGAACTAGATTAGCACAAAAGATATCACGTCCTACTCAGTATATAAATCAGGGTCAAATCAACAGCAAACCCTTAAATTTTTAATCAAAATGGCAATCTGTCATCCCTAAGAGAGTTAAGTAATGTTTAAGTGAATAACATGAATATGTTTTAATGGAAAATACATGGGAGAACTTACTGCAGCACAGAGAAAACATTCCATGGAGTATCTAGAAGATACATTAGTCCTTACATGAGAAGCTGTGATGCTAGCATGCATATCCACTCTAAATTAAAAATCATCTTTAGACTTGAATTTTTTTTTTTTTGAGGAATCAATACACCTTTTATTTTTGTGATCTTCTCAGACACTATAATTTTCTGAAAGCCTCTCATACAATGTTGTACATTTAATGTAATGTTACTTAAACTCAGGGCATTTTCTGATATTTTTCCTTTTTTCAAGTCTGCTGACCTGAGTGATGTGGTCTGCTCAGAAGAAGTTGAGTGTGAATTTAAGAAGCTGTCCAAGGGGTCAGGTGTTTGCCTAATTTTGAGTAGTCTGCATGTGAAACAAAGGCGGGTCAGATCTGCAGAGACATGAGGGTGACCCAGCTCTGTCCCTGCACTGCCCTGGCTCTCTGGGAAGCCGCTCTGTGTGGGAGCCTGAGCGCTGTGTTGGCGTTGCAGATAATGAGCCCCATGGAGAGCAGAATCGAGCTCTGGGACACAATGCTGACTTAATGTGGCAGTTTGGCTCCTAAAGCCAGCCAGCTTAGCCCAGGAAGGAGCCCGTCGCCCCTTCCTCGGCAGTGTGGGAAGATGCTCCCTTGGTAAACCTTCACTTGCTCTCAGCATCCGCTGTCCTTTTGCTAAGCCCTTTTACTGTAATGATGCCATCTCTCTCAACGTCCTTCATTATTCTCCTCTCTGTCTTTCCCAGGGGGTCTGATTAAAATCAGTGGAAAGCTCTCTTGGGTTTTACTGGCTCTGCTCCTTAATTTGCCTTTCTTTTCCGTTTTTAACTGCTTTCTGTTTAGGCTCACTTCTACTGTGTTCTAAACATCCCTCATCTTTCCCCACTTTTGTATTTTTGTACTTTTATTCCTATTCCTGACCTGCTCGACAACTGTTAAATTACTTAGGCAGTGAGTAAAATGCAGATTAAAGAAGTGCTTTCGGCTTTGAGCTAAAATGTGTTGACAGGACTCATAAGAGGCCTAGAGGAGACATGGGAGAGTGGCATCATTTTGGGAGAAGAGAAGCTAGAAAAATTACTCACATCAGATCTGAGGTCTCACCATGATTCTGTGGCTGCGCTCCTGGCTGCCGTAATGAGGTTGTGAATCCACTATGATTCCACAGTGTGTAGAAATAGTTTTAATTGGTGATAATTTTAACACTTGTTTAACAAAATTTAAGGCATCTGGAATGGGGTTCTATCCACACTATACTGGTGTAAATCAAAAGTAATGTTATTCAAACTTACGTTCTTCTAGAATAGCAGCACATTAACAGAAATCAGATTTTAAAGCACTCCTGAATTTCAGATATTATACTGTATTTCCATTTATAACCTGACATAATTCCCACACAGCATATGGTATTAATCTGGTGTAAACACCATGTTATGATGGTACTCAAACACATACAGCTGACATGAAAATGTCTTCAAGTACAATATTTCCAAAAGCAATTATGTCTATATGGTTGGTAGCTAGTTAGCTTGTGTGAAGTTTTATTTCTTATTCTTACATACATGAAGGTTCACAGGATGAAACTTTATGTATAAAAAAGGAGATACTTTCACTGTTTGCAGAAAAGTAAGAAAAAATTGTTACAATCTACTTATTTTGGCCTGTCCAGCTTTTGTAAGGAAATCTCACCTTCATGTGAACACAAGATTTTTACAGTGTTGGAATTTCCTTTTGTTTGCATTAGAGGGTACATATATAGATGACTGCAAGGAATACAGTGACACAAAGTGAAACTCACTATATTTCTGTTAGAGAAAATGAACTCCAAAATAAATATTTAGCAACATTTTGCAATTCTCAGAGAAGGTAATACTCTTGATGTGTGAATGCCCCAGACATCAATCTCTGCTGGTAAGCAAGCATTTTTCAATGTTCTCTGATGAGAGGGGTGGGAGACCAGCACCCCTTGTCCAGGTAGATGCCTGTGTGAAATCCTTAAAAAAATTGCCTAAGATTGGAGTTGTGCCAATTGTTTTGTCAAAAGGAGATAAAGAAAAGCATGTCTTTTGGAAAGTAAATGCTTGTGGATGGTAATATTTTTGCATGAACACTTGCCAGTAGGGCCAGATTCACAGGTAATGTAACTTTTCTAGTGTCATCTCACCCATTTGAGATAAATTCATTTATTAGGATGAAGTGTAGCTTTTTCAGATGGCTTCTAGCTCCACCTGCTACCTAGCCTTTCCTAGTCCTTTTTTTTCCTCCTGAGGATCCTTTCCTAAATATGTTCCTAAGACAAAATAAGTCACCCTCAGTATCACATTCTCATGACAGAAAGGAACTGCTAGAAACTGCTTAACAACCAGCTCTGCACTCGTTAGCTTCAGTATAAATCTGCAATGACTTTATTTTTATTACTTCATACTGGCACTACAGTGAATAACAGTAGGCTAAGCTGTTGATGGCATGATATTAAAATGAGCTCATCCCTATTATCCAACATAATATCTTAGTTTTAAAAGAGACAGCAATTTGCAATGGGACAAGAATAAATCTGGAATAACTCCACTGAAAATTTACACCAGTGTGACCAAGAATTGAATTTGGCCCACTCTGTTGAATTCCTTTTAATGGTTTTTGCACGTTCAAGCATCCACCAGAGATTAGATGGGAGGCAGCAGACTTGCTGTTATCTGCGATCCAAGCAGGACACCCGGGGTGAAAGGGTAACGCATTATCACACTGCGCCACCTGGCCCATCCAACACAATTTGAGCAACCATAATTGTATTGATTACTTCTTGTGCTCATGACTAATGACCTCTAGCTGCAACCTTGCATTTTCTAAATCTTTTATATTCTGATTTAATAATAAGATTTGATTAAAAATTGCCATTAGCCAATGCCAATGATTAGTCAGCAAGACTCAATGCTGCCAAGTTCCAATGAGTTTCATTATTCTGGAATTAAAAAGCACAGAGAACTTCTCTTGGTTAATAATACAATGATTCCGTCTCAATCAGGAATGAAAGAAAACAGCTCTAATATATAAATGCAGCAAAATGTGTGGCTATTACTAATAGCCACAATTTACAGAGAAGTGTTTGAAGAATTAAAGGGACTTTGTCACAGATGGTGTGGACAGTTTGCTTTTACTTTTTATGTTTGATTGGAAAGGCAGTGTCAGATGGTGTGTGAGGGGGCATTTTCCTAAGGAAAGACATTTCCTTTGGTGCAACAAGAACATGGGCCTTATTCAATTTCTCCATGAGCATCCCTGCCACAAAAAAACAAGGCAAAGTGTATGTTGGCAAAAATGAATTGTGATGGCTTTAGAAAATGACAAGATGTTTGTCCAGGTTATTTACCTCCTGAGAATATATTTAACTATGTGGTTTTTTTCATTTTTTAAAAATATGATTTATTATTTAAACAAAAGAACATATTGTCACATCTTTCACAGAAAATAAAGAAGTATTCCATCTTCTTTCAAGAAGGTAGGATATTTAAACACATACTAATTTTTAGACATGTAGCTAAATCCAGAAGAGTGTTAGGCTAAGGAGAGACTTAAGCATACATCTAAGAGATCTGCTGGATCTGAATTGAGGTGTTTCTGTATTTGGGGTGCACTAGAGGAGATGCTCTGCGGGGTAAACATCTGCTATGGGATGTGATGTTCCCTCTGATCCCACTGAAGCTAATTGAGGACTGGGTGACGTTGAAGTCAGTGAGAGCTGAGAGCACTCAGCACCTTTCAGGTTCAGGTCTCTAAATAATAAAAGACTCTTGAGACACTGTAAAAGCATTTACTGCCTATCACACAGGAGCAGAAAAGCTGTCCTGTCTCACTGTCATCCTCCAGAAAACATGCTATGTCCCAAACGTGAGTCCTGTAAGATTTTTAAGGTATTTGAATAAAGAAATACCTTTTTAAAATACTGCACACATAAAATCTTGTATTGGGTTTGCATGGCAAGCTTTTGGTAGAGGGGGAGGCTACAGGGGTGGCTTGTGTGACAAGCTGCCACAAGCTTCCCCGTGTCCGGCAGAGCCAATGACAGGTCTCTCCAAGATAGACCCACTGCTGACCAAGGCTGAGCTCATCAGTGATGACGGTGGAGCCTCAGGGACGACATGGTCAAGAATTGGGAGAAAACCCCACCAAACTGGGGTGCAACAGCTGCTGGAGGAAGGAGTGAGAATATGTGAGAGGAGCAACCCAACATTTCCCAAGGTCAGTGCAAAGGACGGGGAGGGGATGCTGTGGGTGCAAGAGCTGAGTGAGACAGGCTGTGCCCCTGCAGCCCATGGAGGTTCATGAGGGAGCATAGATCCACTTGCAGCCCATGGAGAAGGGGATGCCTGAAGGAGTGTGTGTCCCCATGGGAAGACTACACTGGAGCAGACTCCACCAGGAATTGTGTCCCTGTGGAGAGAGGAGTCCATGTTGGAGCAGGTTTGCTGGCAGGACTTGGGACCCTGTGGGGATACAGTCTGGACCAGCCTGTTCCTGCAGGACTGCACCCCATGAAAGGGACCCACGCTGGAGCAATTAATAAAGAACTGTAGCCCATGAGAAGGACTCACATTGGAGAAGTTTGTGGGAACTGCGTCCTGTGGGGTGGACCTCATGCTGGAGCAGAGTAAGAGCGTGAGGAGTCCTCCTGCTGAGGGGGAAGGAGCAGAGGGGACACCATGTGATGAATTGACCACAGCCCCGTTCCCTGTCCCCTTACACTTTTGGGACAGAGGAGGGAGAAAAATCAGGAGAGAAGCTAATCCTGGGAAAAAGGGAGGATTGGGGGGGAAGGTGTTTTAAGATATGTGTTTATTTCTCTGTGGTTTGATTTGTAATAAATTAAACTAATTTCCCCAAGTGAAGTCGGTTTTGCCAATGACAGTCACTGGTGACTGATCTCTCCCTGCCCTTATCTTGACCCATGAGCCTTTCATTATACTTCCTCTCCCGTGCCCAGCTGAGGAGGGCAGTGATAAAGCAGCTTTGGTGGGCACCTGGTGCCCAGCCAGGGTCAACCCACCACAAATCTTTTGTTACCTTCCGGAATATAATTTTTAAGCATTCTTTGCTATTAAAGTTTGCTTTTGGCAACTGTTGTTTTCCCGGCTTATTATAAGTGCCTTTAAAATGTTTCCATTAATTAAGGCTGCTTTTATGGGATACATCCATTTAGCAAAATTGCAGAAAGAAGTGCTGCCGACACATCTGCCATTGACTTCTGTTTGCCTGAGCATTTTATACCCCCGTGAATAGCACAGTGGGGAGAGAAAGCCTGCGAAAGAGAATGACAGAAAGTGGTGAATTCTGTCCAGCAAAACATGGAGGTCAGGAGAGACTCAGCTGATTACATACTCATGTTTTCCAGGATTTCATGAGGAGAGTGGAAAGTTGGTTAAACTCTGGTTACACCAGAATAGCTTTCTTAAAACATACTAACTGAAATACTCAGAAAATAAAAATGCATAAAATGTGAGTTTGAATATGTGAGATGGTGTTTTGTGGGATCAAGCAGGAAGGAGGTTGATCTGATCATCTCTGTATTAACTTACCAAGGTTTTTATACACCCTCAGCTGACAGCATTACTAGCCAGATTATAATTATAATTACCTTGGCTTCATCTCAGTGTTTATCTGCCATGACACCCACCCAGCCACCTGCCTGCTATTAATTCATTCAACACTAACTTCATCTTTTTTTCCTTTTATCTTGTTTTTTTCCTGTTATCCTTACTTTAAAAAATGTGTCCGTTATTAGAAACAAACTAACACAATATTTGTTTGCCCATGACATCATGTATTCCTTTGTTTAAAAAAAAGAGAAAAAACCAACCCAGAATTCTTCTGATTATAAAAATAACCTGTTTGTATTTTATAGTAAAAACTGGAAAGATCTGGCATTTGACTCAAAAACTAGGAACAGCTGATAATCTTCTTTAAATTGAATCTTTTTTTTTCATCCATAATACTGCCAGATATTCAAATAAGAGGAAATTCATGACAAAGGGCAATAAGCAACACACACAGTAGGCTTGTAGGATTCCACTGTGGGTGCAGCTCTATATGAGTGCTGGATATTTGTTGCTGTTGTTGCTCCTGAGGTGCTGAAGTTTTTTATTTGTTCTGACAGAACATTGAATGTCCAAGTCTCCTGTAAAATGATGCTTAAAAAACCCAGGAAAAACCGGAAAGAACAGCCATGCTTAAAGACTTAGCACTGTTCTGCTATGCTGTTTATGGGACTGAAAGCACTTCTCCCCAGTATGCCAGGAACTGTGAACTGGTGCTGTTGTGTGGATGTCCTTTTGGATGTTTGGTGGGTGGTAGATTGAAGAACACACTGTAATGTGTCTGAGGAAGCTAATTATAATAATGGCTTGGGGTCAGGTAAATGCTTCACTATTTATCTAACCCCATCCACTGTTTATTATACTCTGTGTGTCAACACATTTTTACAGAGTGAAAATTAGCAACTAATTAATTTAATTTCAGGAGTTAATGCCACTGTAAAGAAAAAAAAAGCAAGGTTTATATTGAATAGTGATATGTCTAGAAGAGAGGATTATAAACATTGGAAGGTCTTTAAAAGCAGCGTTGAACTGAATAATGTAAAGGTCTGATTCTGCAATCATTCATCAAGCATCAGTTCATCAAACTCTGCTTAAGTATCTAGTCAAATCTCGTTCAAATCAAAAGCACCTGTTTAAATGCTTTCTGCACTAGGGTCTTAGACCCTGCTCATTTCTGACTTTGCTGAGCCTGTTTCCCTGAGGAAATGTGTCAGGGTGAAGGCCTAATTGCCCGTATTCCTCTCTCATCTGTTGATGCTCCTTTTTCCAGTGGCATTTCTGCTCTCTGTCAGTTAAAAGTTGACTCAGACCTCTGTACAGGTTTTGGGGGCACAATTCAATCAAGCAAGTGAAGGAAGGGAATTTTCTGAGGGTGTATTATTGCTTATATTTTTCAGCTTCCCAAATTATGCAAGCCACTGTTTAGCATTGGTCCCTGATGGGTTTAAGCCAACACATTCTTCCCTTAGCATAACCCACAAAGACACAGTAACACCTTGTGTATATGGAGACAATAATTCTTAGCATTTTTACAGTCATTTTAATGTGCAGACTTTAAGTACTTTAGGATCTACTAAGTCTGGAGATTTTCCGATCTTTCCTACTATCTTTTTTTTCTCATATTGCCTTTCCCATCTTTCTTCTATCCTTTTATTCTTAGATGAGGTCAGTACTGGAGAATATTAGGCACACTTTGCCCAGGTTCTGGATGAATCCTTTGCTTTCACTCCAAGCTCTGTGGCAGGATGAAATTTCGTCTTCTTCCCCTGAAGGCCATAAGAGAGCCTCAGTGTGTCCCAGCTGGATCCCCATTCCAAGTGACTGAAGGTCCAGGGCTCCAAAGCACACTGCAGCCTGCAGCTGCTGAGCAGTTTTCTATAGTTTAAATAGCCAGCCCCAGGAGATGCAAAAAATCTGTGGCAGAGCTTAGAAAACAACCCAGATGTCTTAGCTGTTCTTCCTAGGCATTAAACAGCTTTCACTCTCAATGCGCAATCAATGATTGCTGGATTGCTATGTCACCTTTTAAAATTCTGGACCACTGCATGCAGGAATCTTTATTTTTAGCCTTAGTTTTTCCAATGATAAATTCAGGAAATATTTTAATACTGTGTAATTATCAGAACACAGCTATCAGTCTAAAACTTTCATTCAGCCCTGTGCTGATTTGGCACTGTGTGGCTGGCCTGGCTCTGTCTTCAAAGTCATCTTTTGTGTCAGATAGCAACTGCTGCAAGGGAAGTATGTGCAGCTACAGCTTTCACCAAGACATTGGCAGCTCTGAGGCTGGGGACCGGCAGGGCAATGCATAGGTCTTATGATCTTCCTCATCTCGTTGAAAAAGGTCATAGAAGTCATCAGATTGACTGCAGAACACTCCCTCTGAGCAAAGCACCTTTTGTACTGCAGAGATGCTGCTATTTTTGAAGTTGTGGTCCATGTGGAACACAAATCTTTCTTTAGCATGTATATCAATGCATCACAAATGCCCTCAGGGGACAGGGAGGGGCTTCATGTTCAGTGCAGTATTTCAACAAAATATTCTAAATTAGAGTAATGTAAATAGGCAAGAAAATCCATTGCTCGATTTTGTTCCTTCTTTCCAAAAGCAAGTCAAGGAAGGGTTTTATGGAGATCCTTGACTGTAGTCAGCAAATGTATTCTTTTCTTATAAAGAGGTAATAATAAGAAAAAGATTGATATACTGGAAGCCTTTGGATTCTTTCTACATTAGGTTCATCAGGTTAAAATGGGCTGTGAAAGATGGCTCTGTAGGGGCAGCACAGGGTACCATGGACCATGCATTTTAGAGGAGAGCTTAAAATGTGTCCTTTTTACCCCATGAGCCTTGTACAAAATCCTGTAAAAAGATCACTCTGTGCGAAGTACGAAGGATTTTATAGAGTATATAATACCCTTGTTCAAGAAGTATCTGCAAAAGGATCACCTGCCTAGCAGACAAATCTTCCATTATACACTTTACAGGGATGGAAAATGGCTTTTCCTTTCACATATGGATGGGAGTTACAAATGGAAAAGCTGCTAAAAAATGTGCAGTCAGATGTGTCCCCGAGTATTTTCTTCTGCACTGTCAGAAAACATTTTTGAATCACAAATATTTTCCTGTTCATCTGTGCCCCAGATGGAAACACTTGATGAATAGATCAACCCCCATTCTGCATGGGTGCTTGCTGTGTCTCACTGTAGGTTTGCTAGCAAGCGTTCCTGCCACAAACAGATTTTCTGTCTTCAGACACTGGCCCTGGCCCCTGGCTGATGCATAAATCCCAGTCCTGCCAATCACCTGCACTGCACTTGAAAGAGAAGAGTGGCTTCCTTGAGGCCTGATCCTGCAATGACATCACATACTAATCACGAGTGACCATCAAGTATGACTGTTTAGTTCAGTCTCTTGATCACTGAATGAACACCATGAAGACTCAATAAGGCTGAGCTTTGTTACTAGGCTTGTTTGATCATCAATATGTGAATACTCAGAGGTGTGAATAAACCCAATATGGGAGGAAAAACCTCACCAAACAAATGATATTTAATGCCTAAAACATGCTTGCTGTTTTTTAGATACAGCATTACAAATTTTCTTTACGGGATTTAAAATCAATTTAGCATTTGATGTCTATTTACATAGAAACCAGAAGAAAAGCCCCCGAACTTTTTCAGCTTTCTGTGGCTTTTCTATGGGCTCCAACTGTTATTTATGGATAAGTCACCTTATCAGTCAATGTTTCATAAATAATATAACTTTTACTGTGACCTTTTAAATTTTTTTTTACATTTATTTTTTGTTTGTTTGTTTCTTGTGAGCTTCTGGAAAGCATGGACTTTTTTGTGTCATGGTATTGGAAGATATATGAGATGCACAGTTGAGTAGGAACCTTCAGGCATGACTAGAATAGAAAGAAATAATAAAATGATTGTTAGCCATTGTTTTAGGCTGTGGGAAAATGTGCAGGAAAAAAATAATGCTAAACTGACACATTAAAGCACTGGAAATTGACCCAGATAAAGTTCTCAGAACCAGGATAAGCCAAGGCTGTTGCTGGTTGCTTCTTAATTAACTAACTGAAGCATACACAGCCAATAAAATCTAACTTTTGCAAGGCAAATAAGCCTGGACTTTTATGGATGCCAATAAAATGAATGTTGTCTGGAAGATATTCATTAACCAAGAGAAGATGTCTGTAGAGGCTATGGTCCAGAAAGTTGGTGGATTTAATGACACAGGCACAGAGGATTGTGTAATAAAGGGAGTGGAGCTGGTAAAAGAAAAGAAGTAGCATTTCTTCAGTGTGAATATGTTTCATTAAACCAGCAGTAAATTGCATGGACTTTTATTGTTTCTGGTCTACATTAGCCAAGTCTGTCTAATGCTAGTGGGTCTACCCATTCATTTTCAGAACAGTAAGACTGTCTTACTGTTCCTCACAGGCTGAAGTGTAGATGACTAAAATGTAGTTGGATGCCTACTGTGCATGTTGGAAGGTGAACAAAAGCATTTGTGGAACAGCAAAATCTCATGTTTGTCTAATATCCCTTCTCTCCTGTTTGTGATTACATGGTTGAACAAGAAAAATGGAAACCCTGACAGTGTTTTCCATGCAGTTTGGAAACATCTTCATACTGAGACAGGTTGAGGAGGAAGGAAGGAAGGAAGGAAGGAAAGAAGGAAGGAAGGAAGGAAGGAAGAGAGGGAGGGAGGGAGGGAGGGAGGAAGGAAGGAAGGAAGGAAGGAAGGAAGGAAGGAAGGAAGGAAGGAAATTAGTTTCTGGACAATGAAAAGGATAAGCATAAAGAGAAAAATGATAGTGTGGTCGAGAGCAGCATCATGTATACACACTCTGGTGTCACTTCAGAGCCAGAGCCCCTGCTCTTTGTCAGACTGTGCGGGGGCTGGTGGCCTCCCCCATACTGGCTGCCTTTTAGAAACCCCCATGGGTTTCTAAACTTCACATTCTGAAGCAATGTGATGGCTAAAGCTCTTTCGCCAGGGTGTAGCTGCTTTGTGATTTGATCTTCAAGTGATACATGATGACTATGTGACTCAATTTGTTCTAGTAGCTATGTGGTTACTGTGCCAGAATAATTATTATATCTGGCTCTCTTTGCTTATTCTTGCCCAAAGACCTCCTTGTCTGCAGAGGGTGCAACATTTTAACTTCGTTTTCCAGTTTTGTTGTAAGGTAAGCCAGTAGCAGAGCCAGGACCACAACCAAGACCTCATGAATTTCATCACAACCACCTTCAGTGTCTCTTACTGCTTCCTAGTTGTTGGCTGAGGTGCTAGTCCATGCTTCCTTGTATGGACCAGGTAATTTTTTAGATCAAGAAAAGTCTGGATCCTGGAGTCTTCGGTACTTAGTTACCTGGTGCCTCATGTGTCATGGAAGAAAGATAGTTTGGCATACCATTGTGTAAACACACACTTCGTCTCCAAATAAAATGAAAAAAGGCTGGAAAAAGCCCAAGAATATGAAATAAATTCAAAATATGGGTTAATGATCACCAATAGATGTGATATGCTTAGTGTTTGGGATATATCTTTGTATCTTTAGATACAAAGTTCCCACAATAAATACGCATGTAAAAGGCATATAGGTACTGGGATAGTAGAGAAAACAATGAAAATTAATTCATTTTCTAATTAAATAATTAATTTAATCTTTTTTTTTTTTTTTTTTAAGTCTCCCAAACCTATTTTACCTTCTCTGGTAAATGGAAAATACCTGTCAGAATTTGGGGACTATGAGGAAACTAAAACTACATTCTACATTGGATGACAAAAGGCTTGCATGAATTTCCAGCTGAAATGTGCAGAGCTATGGAACAGTTAAATGAATGTTAAAATTTTCCCCCAGTTCTTATCTGGGAAGTTTTGTGTCTAGGCTGTCAAACAATCATTTAAAACCATATGTTATCCTTTTGGTGGCAAAGTGGGAACTAGTTCAGCTTAAGCTTTGCATCACAGGGACAGGAATGTTATGCATCCAAAAAAAAGGAGAAAACAGTAACACTTACTTCAGCACTGAAAAACTGTGTTTGGCTATTTTTCTTTTACAACTCCACAGCTGTTCTACTACCTGTAAATGGAGTGCTAAGATGAATACTTGTTTTAATTGGGGTGGGTAAACATTGATGGCAATTGTATAATATTCTGAAAGAGCAGAGAGAATATTTTAGTCACTATAGTAGGGCAGATTTAGGTTCTGCTACTGAAATTGTACTATGCACATGAGTAACTGCTCTTTTGGTGTGATTCAGTTGCTAACTGTTTAGCTCTGATAACCCTAATATTTACAGTTTCAGAGCCTTTCTGGAATCTGTTGTTTTTACACTGGAACATACAAAACTTCTTGAATAAATCTTGACAGTAGGCATGAGCTGCTCTTCAGACTGTCTACAGTGGTGTCCAGTTTGGTGGCTGTGGCTGCTGTTTCCCACCGAGTGAACTGAGACTCAGGATGTGGCAGCAGTAAACAATGAAACCTCACCAAACCCTTTAAAGGTAGATGCTCTAGATACTCTGGCATTTGAAATTCTGCTACAGGCTACCTGAATATGGTTACATTTCCTGCCTTGATACAAATGGAAATGAGCCTACATCAGAAGTGTGCGATGGGAACTGTCATATTTGAAAGAATTTTTAGAAAATACCGTACAAATATGAATAACTATATTTTGACATGAAGAACTAAAACCATAGAAAGCTTTTGTTCAGTTTTTCCCAATCATTTCTCCAAGCCACTGATTCAAGACGAAAAGGTTATCCTTTTCTCTCCTCAGCCTCTAAGGAATTAATATTAATTTTTAGTTAATAGCTGAAGCACCAGTGCAAATGTGAGTTGTGTCCCTGCATCTATTAGGATATAAATACCTCTCCTTTCTCTCTCCTAGGGGTCACTCTATTTTAAAAGAGGCAATGGTAAATTTAACATCCAAGCTGTCATGAATGGAAGACTAAACACAGATGAAGAAAAGTCTTCCAGTTCTGTTTTCATTAAGTTTAATTTTCTGATATTTTTGTAATGAAGAAGAAAACGAAAGAATTGGAGCTCTACCATTGGAATAAAAGCCACACTCAGAGCAGGACACAGCTCACTGACATGAGCTGACTACACAAGCAACTTTATTTCTTCTTGGTTTAGCCTCTTCGTCTTAAGCTGCAGGCAAAAAAGCAATCATAGAATACTTGCAGAAAATTAAAAGAGCTTCCAAATTAATTACTGGCCAGACAAATGGAGTATCACTTAGCCCAAATTGTGTTTGTGTGAAAGATCCCACTAACTGTCATAGGTGAGGTTTCCAGTGGGATTTCTTCAGCACTTTGAGCCGTCTTTACCTTCTTTGAAAGGTGAGATATATTGGGTGCTAATGTTATTTTGTTTAAGCAAAAACATCCTATTCTGTACTTAAATTTTGCTTCTTAGTGAAACTCTTGAATGTGTATTGATTCTCTTGCTTTTCTCAGAGATGAAGGTGTTCTTGTTCCCTGAACCTGAAACAATACTTTAGCAATCATGATGGTCTCAGGAATATAAACGGAAATGGGTATTTAAAGACAGGTATCTATCTCTTATTAGGAAAACTGACTTTGAAAAAGACGGGCTTTCATCAACAAATCAGGTCAGTGGTGTCTTAGGCCATGACTGGAACTTTTGGCTGTCACAGCTTTGCACCCCAGTTCAGGATGCATCTGGATTCTTCGTGTACTGCCATGATTTCAGTGTGGTACAGAGACTGAAGAGCTCCCCTCAGAGACTGAAGAGCTCTTCATAGTAACCACTTTATTCTAAGACAAAGAGCTCTGCAAGCTCCTCAGGCCTGTCCTGCCAACTGGCATTGCCTTTTTCTTTTCCTATGCCTTTCCTAAAGCACAGATCATGTCCTCAGACCCCAGTGCTGACGCTGTTAAATTTTTGGTGGCATATGTAGCCACTTTCTTATTCTTTATTACAGAACATGTAACCATTATGTCTGTTGTTCTCCAAACTGCTTTAAGAATTACTATAAGCATTGTGACAATTCGGCATTATATTTTGATCCAGGATTGACTACAGTTGTTTCTGTACAATTTTAAGAAACTCAGACCACTATTACATTTCACATTAACCACCATGTTGACCTTTAATAATCCTACCTACCGTAACTAATAAATATCACCAACCTGTCAGTCCTTAGTAGTTTTGTCTCCATAATTGGTCAATTAGTTTCTTGATAAGAAAATCTAAATTCTTTAATTTTTTTAAAAAAATCAATAAAATAAAAATATTTTACCTTTTCAGATGATGTAGCCATCACCTATTAGCAAACATATCCTTCAAAACCAGAAGAGTTATGCTTTAGTTATCAACACACATTTAAAAATAATTGGGACTGAAATGTCCTCCTTAGTTCATACCTTTAGGGATACATCTGCAGCTTGACCTCACCATGTCTTTTTCTATTTTGAGTTAGTTTTGACGTGTTAATAGGCACAATATTACAACTTCACACTGTGGAATAATATTTTGCCTTCAATTTGATACACATAGGCAACACAAGGGACTGTTTGTTATCTTCCAAGTGTAAAAACAAGTGCAACATAAGATAAAGCTGGAAGCAAAAGGCTTAGGTAGTAAAACATGTTTTCTTCCTTCTGTTTTTATCCTGATGAAGTTACAGGAAAAATATACAAGTTGTTTGTTTGTTAGGTTTCCAAGCTGCCAATACGTACAGTAGAGAAAAAAAAAAAAATCAAATTTCTGACAGGTGCAGAAGGAGAGAGCTCTGAGGAAAACTTTGACTCCTCAGGGTACTTAAAAATTTTTCCTCTTGTCAGACCTAAAATAAAATTCAATCTCTATGTCCAAGAAAATAAACAGTTCTGTTGACTTGCCAGATATCAGATATCAGGGCATGTCTTGGAGATTTTATGAGATTCATGTAGATGAAATTCAGATTTTTCTTTTGTTATCACTGATTCTGTATTGAAACAATACAGTTGTGGGAGAAAGTTAGCATTGCATTTCTGAAAGAGAAGGGTTTTAACTTATGGCATCTGATTTATGTGACCTGTTCTAGTGATGTCTGAGGAAGCAAACTTGAGCAAGAATGTTTCACTTCTTCTTTCATCCCCTGTTGTCTTGGTTGGTGGTTTTTCCTACCTTCCAGTCCCTTCCCAAATATCTTTTCCTTCCAAAAAACTGCCAGAAAAAATTCCAGTCCAAACAAAACTGCCTAAATATGCGTGAGTTGCATGAATATCTGGGGGATGTGATGGAGCAATGGAGATGAGGTGAATCTGATCATCACCTGCACGAGAGAAATAGTCACAACACTACCATGATGGATGACTTGGCCATCTATTGCCCACCTGTACCCATAGAAGGAACCCTAGGTTTGGTGACAGTAAGTTGTGTAATGTGTCCCTTTGTGGCAGTTTGTGCTGGGAAGGGATGTGCTGTTGACTTGGAGTGGTAGCAGGATCTGCACTGCAGTCTGGTGGAGTCCACTCAGCTCCAGTTGTCTGACCCTGTTCATGCAGCATGGCTCAGGGACCTTCCAGATGGCCACCCCAATCCCATTTGCCTCAACTAATATCCTAGTAAGGCCATAATTGTACTCACTCTGTTTTAAAACTCAGTTTTAAATTTGAGGAGGTATTCCTGGTTCTATCTCAAAGTTTCATAAATTAAATTGAAATCAGTCACATTTATGACTGGTTGTTAAAAAGCTGTAAGTGTTATGAATTTATGACACTGTGCTCATGTTCAGCTGTTCACTGCTTCTGCTTCTAGGTCTTTTCGTCCTATGTGGGATAAAATTTATATTTGTGGGTGAGATCATTATAAATCTTTTATGCACCACAAGTGCAATTTTAAATGTTTGCAGGCATGGAGAAATGTGCCCATGAGATATCAACTACATTTCATGGGTTATTGCTTCATAGAGCTGACAAAAAAAAGAGCTTTGCAACTAGTATACACTCACACACCTTCTTAAGTTTACATGTTTGACCTTTAAAAGCTGGTAGGCAGCATGAAATGTGCAACTTAGGAAATAAAATGCTACATGGTCCATATTGTACTTGGATGCCAGTTTGCCATGTTAATTTTCTTTCTTTAGCAAAAAATACCTTCTCAGAAGACTTGCCCATGCCTAATCCTTCAAGGCTTCTTGCTGATTCCAACGACAATGAAATGGGTTTCTCAGGAGTGGGTGTAGCTTGTGTACACCTCTGCATAAATCAGTGATGAAACAGAGGCTGGCAACGATGAATGCATGGCTCACAGCAGATGCAAGCCTGTTGCTGAGATCTGTAGCCTTCAATCTGAGCTTCCCTATTACTGTTCTTATAGATTATGTATTCTGGGGCACAGAGGAATACAGTTTTCAAAAAAGATTTTTTTTTGGGGTGGAAAGATGGATGGGATGGATGAGTGGCCTGTTCATAGATGACAAGCTGGGAGCTAGGTTTTCAGTGGGGCATAAACTTAAAAGCGCACTTGGAAAAAATATGCTTTAATAGAAAGCACAGTGTTGAGAGCTGGGAAGCCTGGGGTTTCCTAACTTCATAGCAGGACTATGACAGCTGGTGTGGGGTCAGTAGCTCTGACCAACGAAGCTGTGACCGGTCTGGAGAGATGGTCCCATGGAGGATCGCCTTCCTGAGGCCCGGTGTCTTCCCTCAGCTGCTGGCAGGAGGGCCTGTGCAGAAGCTGTCAGCTCTTTAGTGATTGTCAGCTCGTGATTTCAGCTCAGCTCTGCAGGGCAGCCTCCAGGCCAGACCAGGGAGAGAGGACGAGAGGCCCGTACAGCTGTTCCACACGAGGCAGCTTTATCGGTCCGTACTCCGGCGAAGGGGAGGCCAAGGACAGGCTCTCTCTGCCCTCGCAGGGGCAGGGGTCTGGCTTTATAGGGATACAGGGGGTGGGTGTCAGAGGGTAAAGGCCAATGGGTTACAAAGGATCTGCACAGGGCCTCCCAGAGGATTCTGGGTTTGTCTTCTTGACGTAACTAAAAGGTGGTTGCCTTTCCAGGGGGCGTCCTGCTGAGAGATTGATCAATCTCCTCACCTAAGCAGACGTCCCTCCAGGGCAGTGGCTGGACATACCCTACACAGGACCACCAGTACAAATAGCTTCACTTCTCTGTGGCTTACCTGGGCATCTATTTACCAGGGACATGTCACCCCAAAACATCATAATATGGCAGGAGTGAGTAATTTTCTACTTCTCAGTCTATGTCCCAGCCTGCCACCATTTTCCATGCTGAGCAAAGCTGGGGAGAGCCATCCTGTAACAGGCATCTCCACAGTGCTGGGGACACACCTCTGAAACATGATTGAGTGTGAGCATCTACAGAACGCATCTACATTGGCTTCATCCTATTACTCACCTCACTTGCTCATTTTGGACAAAAAAGCTACTTGAGACTGAGGCTGTCCCTTACTGTATATTGCTGCTTTAGATATCCATTGTAAATATTAAAAAGTTAAGATAAGTTTCCAAGGTCTGTGTGATATGACTATGATGGATTGGGAATGGTGAATTATCAACTAATTCTAAGGAATATCTTTTCATGTTTCACCTATGAATATCTTATATCTATGTTACTGGATATTTGGTAATTCCCTTATTGCTTTCCTTTGCTGAACAATCTATATAATCCCTTTAGCTTTCATGATCTTTTTACCTCAGGCTTTATATATTGTACTAGAGAGATTAAGACACACACATACCATTTTCTCTGTCCCCTGATTTGGGGAAATGACTTTTGATGAAGAGATGTCAAGAGGGCAGTGAGAATGTTACCTGTTATCTCCATCAATATTAGCACAAATGTGCTCGTAAATGTTTCAATGCACATATGTGTCCTTGGAACATATTAGCAGCACAACATAACTACTGAATATTCACAAAGCACAAAGTAATTGCATTCATGGTTGCTATTTTAACGAATAGGCACAACCTTTTTTAATGCAACATTCATCCAACTTCATAGTATGCATCAAAATACATTTGGATTGTTTATGATTGATGTGGTCATCCTCTTATGGTTCCTGTGGGCTAGATAGAAATAGAAATGTAGGGCAGAAGTCTCCATTATTGTGCAGCTGCTTTTCTCTGCACTGTCAGCATAAACTCACACGAAAGCTGGAGGATCTGGCTCAGCATAAATGTAATTCTGAGATGATTAGCTGCTGTGGGGCACCTACAATTCTCTTCCTTAGTATTGTTGAGATAACATCAAAGGGGTACTTGTCCAAAGAGAGAAGGCAGTGGGAAGGCACACACTCGTTCATGTTGACTATTGGTTGTGATTTTGGTTTACAGTGTGTTATGGCCAAGCAGTAACTGGAGCAGCTTTTGAGCATTTCTGATAGAATGGAAAGCAAATGGCCCTTTCACAAAGCAGCACCAAGTTAAGCAAGACTCAGATGTAGCTAACCTGTAGGTGAGGTAAAGATACTTTGAGGCCATAGGTCTGTATCATAAAAAGCATGTGGGTTTCTGAAGGCTCATATTACTTTCCAGTAATACCCACTATTATTTTCCACCAGGGTTCATGACTGCAGGCACACATTTCTGAAAAATACAAATAAAGTTATACCTGATTTCTGGAAGTGACCTAGTAGCCTGATTCTCCATTTTTGGTGAAGCTTAGACTCTTATTTTCTTGCTTTTCAAAGCAGGGCTTATCTGTGGAACTTAGACTGCTAATGAGCTTAGGAGGTGCTGAAACTGTTGACCTCCAGACTGAAAACTGTTTGTGTCTTTCTGTGGCTGTGATACATGCTGTCTGTAAAGGTTCAGATCGCAGGATCTGTTCACTTTCTGTTTTGTAAATATATGTATTGTATAAAAATTAAATATTAGATCTATTTCTGAAGTTAAGGAAGGATGAAGAAAAGAAGTAGTGTTGCAATACTTCAACAGAAGCAATTCGTCTGATATTATTGGATGTACCTTTCAGTATTGTAAGTGTGTCTAAGGGAAATGGATATTGAAGAGTTTTTTGTGCTCCATGACTTTGAATATTTTGCATTAATTAGTTTTGTCTCTTCATAGTTCTTGTCCTCAGTAGAACCTGAATCCTTAACTAAAAAGTAATTAGGCTTTTAATGTGACTGTGAAGATTAGAACAAACACACAGGCAACCACTGCTTTCCTTAATCAGAGTAACTCCTTTTTTCCCCTTTTTTTAATGTAGTGTTTTAATCCTTCTAACATTCTCTAAGACAAACTAAGTTCTGTCTCTGTGTACCTGAGGGATTGTGCAATGCAGACACAGTTTGCTGCAGCTTTCTTTCACTTCTGAAAAAAGCCACAATCTACTTAATCTGAAAAGTGAAACCTTTGATTACATGTTACCTACACAATACTGCTTCTTTCCATGTTAAGGCAGGGAAGGAAGTAAATGCAGAAATGTGTCTGCTAAATTTCCAAGTTAGCCATCTGTTGAAGGAAACTGTGATCCTGACAGGTGCAAATGCTGGACTCTTGGGCTTAGGGAGTCTCATGAGCCTTTCAGAGGTTTTTCACCTCACTGATCCAAAATAAACTTCAGTACTTAGGAAAAATCAAAACAAGCAAGATGTTTCAGGTAGCACGATCTGGTACAGAGCAAAGAACAGGAAGAGAGAAAGAGAGAGAGAAGAAAAGCCCCCAGCAGGTTTTTTCTGTGCTTTGGTCATTAATTGCAATTCTTCTGTGACCTTCCTTTTCGAGTTACCCTTTCCCTGGGTGTCTCCAGTGCAGGGTGTAGCAATAGAAATGCTACTGTTTAAATATGAGCCATGTGACTAGTAGGTAGCACTAGCAACTCTCTAGTCCATAATTTAACAATTTGTGCAATGATCATCATGGATACGAACCCCCGTACTTTTGCCTTCCTTTACCTGAAGGATAATTGCAGGTTTTGGTTCTTGACTAGCTTTTGAAGTTTGTACCACTGTACATCTCTCATAGTTAAAAAAAATACACTGCAAAATGGAGACATATGCATACAGTTATATCAGATGAAGTGTAGCCTATCTGACAAATTACTCTGTGCACATTTCTTGTCTAACAGTGGACTAAAAAGGGAAGAAAAACCCAACACAACACTGTTTCACTGTTTAACTTTAAAGTACAATCACTGATCAACATCTTCCGCCTAAAAAATGTGCTTTCAGCACAATCCTCAGCCTCAGCCATCATGTTTCAGCCACGGTACCACAGAGACACGAATATGAGCTTGTAGAGTCATTGTGTTTACTGATAATAACAGCAGCAGCAACAACAACAACAATAATAATAACAGAAATAGCCTGCTTCTGTGAATGGGGTTCTGAGACACCAGTCCAGTCCTGTGCGTATCCAAAATTAGCTGGGAGATAGATGTATCCTTCTCCTTGCCACATGTATTTGTGTGTACATATAGCATATGTCAAAATTGCCTTAGTTTGTCACACATAAATACATAAATCTCTCTCTCTCTCTCTTTCTCTACCTATCTGTATGACTTTTCTTTCAGAAGTAAAAAAAAATAATGGGGCCTACATACAACAGAGAAATAGACCATCTTCCTGTATCAAGTAGAATAAATTAGTGCTGAATCCTAGGTTAATGTTCACTCTGAACTGGGGCCTGCACAGCTGGGATTCTCAGTGCCGTTTGATCTGCCCTTTCAAGCTCTGATGATCCCACTAAATTGCATTTAATGGACACAGGGCTGAAGTACAAGAAAATGAGAGGGCTTGTTATAAAACAGTACAGACAACTTAGCTCACATGCACACTTTTTCTTTGTACTTCATGGAAGACTGTCCTGATGTGGGGGAAAAGATTTCCTGAAGCACTCCCCTGGCATTGTTTGCTTGAACTTCGTAAGTACAATGGCCATTTTGGGGTAATCAGATTTACAGTCGCTATAGCCATGGATTAATTTTATGGGAGGCATTTGTCTTGGGGTGACTTCATGATGTGTATCCCCTATTGCTGCTCTATGCCCAGAAAATTAACTTTGTGCCTTTCTGTGCCTTTAAACTGAGCCTGAGAGGGGGGAGAGGAAAAAACCGAGCAAACTTCTCAAAGTGGTTGTTCAAGGACACACATACACACTCCTCTGTGTTCTTCTGCTGCGGTAGAGAGCGGAGGAAGCACCCTGCTTGCTTTTCAGCCAGCTTGCGGTTCCTTTTCTCCAGAAAACTCGGAAGAGTTGAACTTTGTTTTCCTGGGACTTCAGGTTTTTTTTCCCTTCTTGTCTTCTGGACTGTTTCAACATCAGAACACATAGGGAGAATTTTCTACTGAGGTGGAGGCCCTGGAGGTGGGCCCATGACCCAGCTCCAAGGAGGAGGAGAGAGACCACACCTACAGAAGGACTCTGAAATCTTCCCAGGTTTCTTTCCACAGCGAGAGGTTTTATTATTTAGCATTATTATCCTTTTCCTGTGTGTTTGTTAAATAAATAGCTTTTACCTCTTTCACTTTCCTCCGAGGAAAACGTCATTCTTTCCCAGACCTGGTGGGGGGGAGGGGGGAGTGGTGGTTATAACTTGCCTTCTATCAGAGGATATTTTTCCTCCAAGTTTCCCCAAACTGGCACAGTACTCAGCTAGTCATATCAGAACAGCATGTGACACACCTGCACACTGCACTAGTAGAAAGAAAACTACTCTGAACACTTATTAGCCAGACACATCTGAGTTAAATCAATAGATTTCACCCATGCAGGCTACTAAAGGCTACTAAAGGCTGCAGTTAATGCTTCAGATTTTTCCTGTCCTGCAAGACAGCACTCAAAATTTACCCCCAGCTGAAAAATAGGAATTTTATATTGGTGCTCTTTTTGACAGTATCCTGGGATATTCATAATAGGGGGAGGTGCAAATTGAAAAGTATAACCTTTAATTTCTTTGATGATTTTAGTAGATTTTATTAGATGTTTATTTCCAAATAAGCATGGAAAATATTTTTTTTTTTTTTTACTGGAATGATTGAATGCACTTTCCATCTTCTTCACCTTAGATTTCTATATCTATTAATCTATTATTCACTAATTTTTTCTCTGTGCCCAAGATTTCTCTTGAGAGCCAGTTTCTGGGCCTGGTCTTTAAATTCTCATGATAGAAATGGTCCTTGGCAAATCACTAATCCTAAAATCAGCACGGTGCTATATAAATCTGGAAAGACATAAGGCATTTAGTTATTGGAAAACAGTCATCATCTGACTCATCCATATTGATTTATAATATAGAAATAACATGGATTGTCTTTTCCATTTTGCACATAATCCAGACAACAACATTTAGCCTGAAAATAATAATCTGAAGACTATAGACCTAAACTAGATGTGTATTTTCTCTGTATACAGAAAATCAGGAAAACATGCAGTGGAAGTACAGACAAATTTATGCTGATGTGCTGATTGCATAGAGTCCAAGCCTCTAATATGTACCTGAAAGGGGAACAGTAAGGTCTACGTGGATCCCTGTATCACATGTATTGATTTCACTATGACTGTGAGTGTAAACCTGTCTGAAGGATGTTTCCTATCATAGCATGCTTGATACTGCACATAGAATCATATAATGGTTTGGGTTGGAAGGGTCTTTAAAAATCATCTAGTTCCAAGCTCCTGCCATGGGTAGAGAACCTTTCACTAGACCAGGTTGCTCAGAGCTCCATCCATCCTTGTCTTGAACACTTCCAAGAATGGGGAGGCCACAACCTTTCTGGGCAGCTTGTTCCAATGCCTCATCAACTTCACAGTAAATAAATTTTACATCATATCTAGTCTAAACTTACTCTTCTTCAGCTTAAGGCCATTCTCCCTTGAGTTAGTTGAGGAGAGATTTGCAGACTGCCTAATAAAAAAGGAGCTTTTTTCCTGTAATATTTTCCATGTGGTAATAACAATGTTGGGGTACTTGAGTGATACTGGTGATCTCTGTGGCTAGGAAGTGTGTGACAGCATTATATAAAAATTTCTGCAGGAAAACAGATCTATATTTATGTATTTTAAGCTTACAATCAGCCATCATGACAATCCAATTTGACCTTTGGAATATTTTCTAATTTTTCCTGACCTTGCTCCTAAATTTACCTGAATTAGTTCCTGTTTCAAATCTATGACTTACAGCTACATTGGAATATTAGATAAGTGCCTGTGTCCAGAGAAGCCTGAGAGGTGGCTGTAATGAGATGTCTCCCAGAGAGTCCAAAAGTGGAGTTTTCTAGCTACTCTTCGTAATTAATCACATGATAGTTTCCACTGTAGGAGAGTTTCCACTGAGAATAAGGGATAGTGCTATTGAACGTTGCATTTCAGATCCTTAAAACTGATCCTCTGGAGAACCTCCAAGGTACTTTGCCTCTCCTTCAAGGAAAGACTACAACACTCTAAGTGGTGGAGTGTTTTTTCTGGGAAACTGATAAGAAACATGCTTAGAAAATAGTCAGCAAAGGTGAAATGACAGTATAGAATCACAGGTTAAAGCAATCAGCTCAGCTACTGTAGGGAGATAATTTAATAAGAAGATTCAGGGAAAAATAATTCTCCTCTCCTCTCCTCACCTCACCTCGCCTCGCCTTGCCTCTCCTCTCCTGTTTCAACTCTCAAGAACACAAAGCAAAGACTGTCAGTAACAGGTAAGCATGTTGCTTTCTGTGGTGACTGGTTTTAAGGCAGGTTGCAACTGTTAAGCTGAAAAAATTACAAAGAGGGGGGCTAAGGTTAAAAAAGAGATAGCATTGTTCTTAGTCATATTCTTTCTTGAATTCCAAATGTCTGCATATCACGGACTTAGTCTGGCCTATTAAATATCTAACTTTAAAATCTGGATTGAGATCCAAATCCTGGCTGAATTTATGCTTCACCGAAAGGAAGAGATTCGATACAGATCAGTGATCAGCAGTATTTGCTGTGAAGAAAGTACAGGTGTGTTTACTAAAGGCATTAATTGATTAATTTTTACCTACTGCTTCCAAATAATCTGCTCTTAAAGGTGGTCAGATATGAGAACAATAAGATGCTCTGGACTGTACCTTTCTAAGTGATTATCTGTAAGATAGTGGTTGCTTAGTAAGGCCAACATGCCTGCTTCAAAGCTGGCCTCAGGCCACTGAAAGCAATAGAGTGTTTTCTATTGAAAATTTTCTGATAAATGTGCAGAATGGTGTGAGAGAAATGTTGCATGTTATCAATAGACCACTGAGACAAAAGCTTTGCAAAACATTAAAACTGATTTTTTTTCTCCCTAGGAAATGTCTTTGATTCCACTTGCCGTTTCTGTTTTGATGGTCATGTTTAGTGGTGTAGTATGAAAATGACTTTTGATGCTAAGAATGGTACGTGACATGGTAGAGCTCTATTTTTTGCCTTAAGCTCTAGTCTCCTTATTTACTATAATGAACACTCCAGGATGGAGTTTCCTCTAAATTAGAACAGCAATTGTATGCAGCGGCTGTTGTAGGGCTGGCTTGAGAACCTGCTTGGGGTGATGAGCAACAGGGCTTTGGAAGGGTGCCTCCATGGAAAACACTGGACATTACAGAAGACTGGGAGTCAGGAATGAAGTGGTGCTCTTGCAGAGACATGTGCCTTCTTTTATTCTTGCAGAGGTTCCCTAAGAGCTACAGGTGGTGGTAGATTACTAGTCTAACCTGCCCTTTTGCTGTAAATAACACTTTCTAGCAGAGGGGCTGTTTTAATAATACATTAGTTTATTATATATATATAAAAGAATAACAATTGGATAGTTTAATAAAGAACAGTAGTATAATAGTGTAATAGTTGTGTCATAAACAACAGTACTTTTACTACAAATACATTTAACTTTATGCAAAAAAAATATGCTAGTTACACAAAGTTCATTGTTAGCATTATCTAATTATAAAAGATGCAAAAGTAGTAATCTGGGTAGGGACCAAAGTACTTGATGATATTTTTAATAAAGAGTCATAGTCAGCTTGTTTGGGATCACAATAATCTTAGTGCCATTCACATCCCTGTACAGATTTAGTGACCTTCCCTAGTCATTGAGGTGAAGATTTTCAAACACAGATGAAGTGCTTATGTCCATGTTTTAGTAGTTAATAAAAGTGACTTGATTTTCAGAGTGTTTGTGTCTCCCCATCTTCTAATTCCAGTGCAAATCATGATTACTTGCAACTGAGGTGAATTGGCAGCTGGGTCTGTAATTACCCTTCATCCTTCCCACTCAGCGTAACTGCAACTGATGTCAGTGGTCTCTGGATTTACTGAACAAAATTTCACTCTTGGCTGAGCTCTTCTGATTAATATTTTCAAAGGCATCTACTGGGATTTAATGTGCAGATCTCACTGAAAACCAGTATTGATAGTTTATTCCCTTAGATTCTTTTGGAAAAAAGAGTCTTCATTTGTCGACTTTGATCATTAAAATAGATAGCGAAATTTCTTTTCACTCTGCAAGAACTCTTTATCAGGTCCTCCTCAGAACTCAGAGCTGAAATTCTCTGAGTGATGCTGTATTAATGACAATACTATAACTATCTTATAATCATAGGATGATTTGGGTTAGAAGGGACCTTAAAGATCATCTAGTTCCAACCCCCTGCTGTGGGGGTGTGATGTGATTTATTCCTAATCAAGAAAAGAAACACATTTTTTTAGGCTAAGTACAAAGTCATGTATTATGCTAATGCACTTCTACCCAGCATTGGGAGAAGATTTTTTCCATTACCTCTTACTTTTCTATCCCAAAGGAATGAAATTTCATACTTCTCCAGAACTGGGAGACGTCTTATTCTACAAAGAACTTGGCATTTAGGACTGATTTAGGAAAAAAAGATTGGCAGGGGAAGAAGTGCAAGAACTCTGTTTTCATTATCACAGGGTAGGTGCAGTGCATGTGAGACATCTGATGATGACTCCAGTAAAAGTTGCTGCTGCTCAGTCAACATCATGAGGAAGAATATCAACTCTCTGGTGTCTATGGGTAGTTTTCTTCTCATTCTTCACTTGAAGAGAAGACAACTGTTTCCTTATCCCAGAGGGATCTCTAACTTAAGCATTGAATTTGATGGCCAAATAGGGATCAGCTAAATGAGAATGTCTTACATTTACAGATGTGTGAAGTCTATGTCCAAGCTGCTACCACAGGGCAGGTCATGCAGGGTATACCTTGTCAGAAAACTGCTGGTTTGTATGGTCATACACCATGGTCTGTGAGGTGATTCAAGGTAGCTGTCTTTCCAGGAGACAACGCAATCCCTGTAAAAGATCTATACATGAAGAAAATTTTTTTGTTTTTGCATTGCTTCAGATATGATATGCAGCTTTAACACTGTGAATAACATCCTTTAATATCTATATTTGGCTTAGCAACTACAATAAATCTGACTCTGGAACATAAGCCTAGAGACTGCCTGTTTCTTTTTGTTGGAAGGACTAACCATGATAGTTCTGTTTCTTTCATAGGATGTTTTTCAGCTTTCTTTGCAAAACTTTTCATTGCCTATGAAGGGTTTTGACTGTGTTTGCATCCATGACTGAAACTTGTACACACTTGGAAGTACTTTCACAATATGCCAGCAGTCATTTTCCTTTCAGTTCTGTCCATTTCTAGAAGAAAAAAATAAAGTTGGCATGTTGTGGAACTTGAATGCAGTATGTTTCCTCTGTCATACTGTTCCAGCAGTCAGGCAAAGATCACAGCCTTTTTTCCCCCTCAGATGGCCATAAACCATTTTACATTAGAAGTTTTCAGGTAACTATCTGTCACTAAACCAACATACAAGCAGAATGATTTATCACAGTGAACAGAGCTGGCTCAAAAATATTCATGAGTTGGTGAACATTTAGAGCTTGATCTAAAAATGCTGCATGCAAGAGAAAAAGGAGTGCATTTAATAGAAACTTCAGGCTTTAATCTCTCTCGGTTTTACAGACATGCTAGCATATGGATTCACATGTGTCTGCCATGTGGTAGAGTTTGTACTTCTCAGAATCCAAAGCAAATAACATTTAAAGCTTTCTTTTTTAGGGGAAGGAAGGGACAAAACATTCACATACTAATAGCTCATATTTGAAGAGGAAAAAGCTCAGACTTCTTGATCCATATATATGGAGGGTGGTACCCATAGTTCCAACTGGGGATGTTTAAATGCACTCCCGTGTACCAGTACTGATGAAAGAGAGGTGAGGCCAATTAATGCTTCCCTGTGAAACCTTTGGGGCAGGAGATCTGGAGAGGGCAGGTGAGAGCTGAAAGTCAGTGGGCTGCTCCACTAAGGAGAGGGTAAGTGCCCATTGCTCCAAAGGGGAGCTGGGCAAGGGAAGGCATGCTACACCATCTGGAGAGGGTGGCCACAGCCCCATGCAGAGTTATCCTAAGCATCCTCTCTGAGACCATGCAGGGCTGAGCTCCGTCAACTGGCAGAGAGTAACTGGCAAATCCCAGTCTGATACGTGTATAAATATAGCAGTCAGCTCAGAGCAGGTGGACTCTTTGGCTTTCAGGCAGGATGGGCCTGATAGGTCTGGTTGCAGGACTGGTTGTTCTTTATTAAGAATTTATTTAGATCTATTTTTTTTAAAATGATTTATTATTTAAATGCTGCTTGTGCATTTCAGAAGCAGAAAACAAAACCCCATACACTCCAGTTCTGTCTAACAAGACATCAGACATAGAAAATGCACCTCATTTGATTACAGTTCACTATTCAAAAAATCCCAGACAATATATTTATTCCAAAATGAATTACCCTTAGGGATTTTTTTAGATTATAATGCTCAGGGTGTTCCTATATATACAGCAGAAGGGTTATTAAAAATAAATCAGATTCTTAATAATGGGATCACTCCCTTGAGGACAAGAGCTGAATGTCATTTGCCAGTTGAAGAATGAACTTTCTGTCAAAGTGGAGATTCACAAACTTTCTAACAAATGCGGTGAGACTCCTTCCTCCTCCTCCCTTTCAGGAGAGAAACCGTAGTTAGCTGCCAACAGGAGGTGTATTTAAACCCACAATAATGGCAGTGCAATGGTTGATAGGTGACAACCCCATCAGACCACTGCAACTGCGTGACAGCTGCCTGGGGTCAGCCACACACTGTAGGTATAGATAGATGCATTCTCCTGGTGGGACCCTGCAGACGGCCACATTCTTCCAGTCTTGTGCTATAGTCAGCTCACTTTCAGCAGCTTATATTGTAATCAACTACATTCTTATACTAATATGTTATAGCCCTTCCTCCTCAGGGCTGTGTGTTGCCCTGCCAAAGTCACTTGCTGTAGTCAATCAGACAGACACAGCCTAATAGGTGTGTGAAGGAGACAAAAATATTACTGGGGAGAAGCACACATGCTATGGACTGCTGTAGCATTATAACCTCATGATATTACCAGACCTCTGTCCTTTAAAATATAATAAGGAGTCAGATGGCATAACCATATGCTGATATCCATACATTTTCACTGAAGTCACTTTACTATCAAGGACCATGCTGCCAGTTCCCAGGGGCCTCTTCTCCATCTGATTGCTGGGGTCTCACACTTGATTTGTTGCTTGTCCCTAAGACATACCTCCCTTATTCACCTGCACACTGCTGGCTGTGTAGATGTCACCTGATGAGCAGCTGAGACCTCTTAAAGTTTCTCAGTACTTTTATATTAGCATTCTTCCCCTCCCCGCTGAATCCTGTTTCCCAGGTCTTGTTTTAATTACAGGAACTGTCATTGAAAGAAAGAAGAAAGTGGACAATTGTCTTTTCTAGGTAAAACCAAGTGAAAGGCCAGGATGTGGGAGAGCTACAAACTTCTCTGGTCTCCAGATTTTAATGAGTCTATTAGTATGAGGAAATGTGCAGAGTGCAGAGTGCTGACAAGCAGATATCATTCATTAGGTTGTCTTACTTTATATAGCAAGACATTACTTACAAAAAGCCAAGAGTTTTGGAATTAAGCTGTTCCTTTTTTTCCTTTATGAGTTTATAAATTAGTGGTGGATCATCTTTCAGACTGGAAGAGCTGTTGACAGGCTCATATTTTCCAGCATAACACTTCACATGCTCTAGAAGAACCCACAAAAGCCAAACGTCTACCAATGACAGCAATTATAACCTTGAGACACATCAGGTATTGCCTGAGATGCTGCTGCCTTTACACTGGTCTAATATAAGAGTTGCAGGAGTATGAGAGACTTGCTGGAACCAATATTGCTTCATTTGTCTGTTCCTAATTCACCTCCCACTAATACAGTCGGCTATTACTGTTTTGCCAACCATCATTATTTTCATCTGTGTTGCATTTAGGTCATCACTTTCTTCCTTTGAGATGTCAATAGTACTAACTTGCATGACCTTGGCTGTTTCCTTCAGTAGACAATGCTGTACATCCTAATGAACTTATTTTATTTACCTTTTTTTAAAGACAAGAAGCTAGCCTATATGTTGCTACTGGTTTAGCACCAGATATATTTGTTACAGTATATAAATGGTAATATATTGAAATTTCAATATATAACATAATTGGTAACACTACCATACATAAGAATTACTGCGACTAAGGAATGATAGCTCTTTGAGTCAGCAATATACCTTTAGGACCACTATTTGCTGCCACATCTGTGTTCTCACCTTTGGGACGCTATGCCAGATACAAGCTGTCTTATCTATACAGTAACAAGACAAGATCATCATTATGTGTGATCATTAAAGGCTCCAAAGGCATTTCTTACACGAGTAAAGTGCTCGCATAGTGTCCAAATTCCTGTACAGGTAGTTGTAGTCTGCTTCCCTAAAATTTCTGTTACTTTAATAAAGAGTTTTATTGTTGTATGAAATTTCTGATGCTGCTAGTTAAAAACTGTTAAACAGTAGATGCATGTAAATAAAGCAGAGCCTTGTGTAGCGCATCACTTTTCAGAGAACCTGGAGATTCCATAGTGCTGAAAGGTGTTATCTAATTGTAAGTTCATTGTCACAAATAAAATAGTCCAAGTCTCCCCCTATTTACACACAGTGTAACCTTCTTGTTTTTATTGTAGCTGCACGTTGTGCAAATCAGAGTAGAATCTGGTTCATTAATTCTAATTCTGTTCTGGCTGGACAAACAGACAATGTGCCCAGACAGAATTGTCATTGCATATAAAAGAAGTGCTTTACATATTTTCAAAGTATCATTAAGATGCTTATTTGGGCTGCAGTCTAGGAGCATCTCAGAACACAACCCCAGTGACATTGCAGCTGTTGTGCTTGGACATTAAAAAGGCAATCTTTCCTTTCATTGTAATCATTTAAAAATTACCAGTCATGTGCAGACTCTTCGAGCCTGAGCCCATGTGAACCAGGATGGAAGTCAGGACATATCTCTCCATTGAAGTGTGCATACTTTGAATCATTCTGTGGACTTTGAGTGCCCAGCCATGCACACCAAGCAGTGGACTGTTAATTGAAATAACCTGAAATGGTTAATATCCGAGGCCTGCATTCATGATAGCAAGCACAGCATACATGGGAAAAGAGGTTTTTTAAGCCCTTCTGTATGTGTAATGTTGGAATGCCTTCTCTCAAGTGAAATGAGGCAACTCTTTGGCACTGTCAGCAGCAGGACAACCACCCCCACAGCCTTCTACTCTACAACAGCCCTTTGAATCTGCTGGAATAATGTAGTGGTTTATCTGTGATTCATTACAATGTGTGAGTGTGTCTGTGTTGGGGGGGGTGGGCAGGAATAACATCTCTCTTCCTGCAAACAGCAGTGCTGTGAGTGTTATGTTATGCTCCAAGCAGCATTCCCTTTCACCACATGCTGTATCTGTTGTTAAGTTTTGTCACCTTCCACAGTTTTGTCAGCCCTATTTTTGTTACAAAGTGGGGATCCCATTCTGATGTTGCTCCAAATCAGTGTTGCACAACTGTTGAACATGGCTGAGAACTGTGCTGTTCCTGGCAGTAAACCCCTTGTTGCCGTAAAGCCCCAGGAAAGGTGCTTCATGTTCTATCTTCATGTGTGGGCTTCTGCTTAAGAGACGTAGTACAGTGCACAGACATTGCTAAATTGTAAAAGAGTCGCTTGGGTTTTATTTTAACTCACACTGTCTTCAACAGGTTTTGTTGTGTGGCCTATATAATGTATATTTATAATTTAGAAGTATATTAATTATAAAGACAAATATATTAGTATTTTATGTGGAAAAGCATATTAGAGGAAGACAATTCACATGATCAAGATATGAGCCCATGCATTACCTCACCTCAGATGGCAGAACTGTAACAACAGCTTGGTAATAACAGACGGTGAATCCTCAGGTTTCTGCAGTAAGAGAGGCTTCAGTCTCATGTACTGCATTGCCACCATGTCTCTCACAACATCCCTGTAGGCAAACTCAGGAAGTGTGGACAGAGAGGTGGACTGAGAATTGACTGAACAGTAGATACCAGGGGGTCATAGACAGTGGCCCAGGGTCTAGTTGGAAGCCTGTCACTAGTGCTGTCCCCCAAGGTTCAGTATTGTTTAACTCACTCATCAATGACCTGGATGAAGGGGCAGAGGTCTCCTCAGCAAGTTCCCTGATGACACAAGGCTGGGAGGAGTGGCCGATACCCCAGAGGGCTCTGCAGCCCTTCAGAGGGACCTCAACAGGTTGGAGAGATGGGCAGAGAGGAACAGTTTGAAATTAACAAAGGCAAATGCAGGGTCCTGCACCTGGGGAGGAATAGCCCTGGGCACCAGCACAGGCTGGGGTGACCTGCTGGGAAGCAGCTCTGCAGAGAAGGACCTGGGAGCGCTGGTGGACAACAAGCTGTCCATGAGTTGGCAGTGTGTCCTTTTGGCTTAGAAGGGTGTATTAGGAAGGGTGCATTAGGAAGAACATTTCCAGCAGGTTGAGGGAGGGCTCCTCAGTACAAGAGAGACATGGAACTCCTAGACTGGGTCCAGCAGAGGCTACAAACACAATTAAAGGACTGGAGCATCTCTCTTATGAGGAAAGGCTGAGGGAGCTGAGCCTATTCAGCCTCAAGAAGAGGTGACTGAGAGTGGATCTCATCAATGTATTTAAGTATCTGAAGGGAGGTTCTTAAGAGGATGGAGCCAGAGTTCTCTTGGTGGTGCCAAGCAGTAGGCCAAGAGGCAAAGGGAAGAAACAGATACACAGGAGATTCCACTTCAGTTTGAGGAAGAACTTTACTGTACATGTCACCAAGCACAAGATTACCCGAAGAGGCTGTGGATTCTCCCTCACTGGAGATATTAAAGAATGATCTGGACACAATCCTGTGCAATGTGCTCTGGAATGACTCTGCTGAAGTAGGGATGTATGCCAGATGACCACTGTGATCCCTTCCAACCCGACCCCTTCTGTGATTCTGTGATAGATTTAGAGGTAAATTTCGGTTTGGAATGACCATAGGAAGTCATTTAGTCCAATCTCTGCTTTACAGTTTTCTTTACCACTTACTATACAGAAAGTATATTCATGAAGGCAGAGTGGATCTGAAGTAGTTTCAGCATCAATTTGCTGTGAGTGGTGAGGTTTTGTCTCCCACAGTGATGCTTGGCAGTAGGTTAGTGGACAGTGGGTTAGCTGTTCCGCAGGAATCAGTAGCCTTTAAAAGAGCCACAGCACACAAACATCTTTGCAATGACTGAACATAGAGATAACATTCTGGATATAAACATATGCATAGAAGCCTACTGGTATTAGGGAAAAAGTGTCTAGCATTATTCCAGGACAAGTTCTTCAGAAAGATAAGTGATGTTTTAGGTAGTGAACAACAGCACCTACAAAATCATTCCCTTTCTAACTGGCCTTCATGCAGCTGGACCTTTTTTCTGACATATGCATTTGTCTGAATGAATTATTTCAGTGTTTTTTTTTAATATTTGCTGTGTTCAAGTAAGGATGCAAAAGTATTAATTGTGGGAACTGAAATCTAAGTATTGCAAAGAAAAAAAGGTAGTGAATGTTCTTGTAAGAAAAACTGACCTTTCAATTTTTTATTTTGTCATATATATAAGGTTTATTAGGCATCACAGAATAATGCTTAAAGTCCGTAAGTCACAGCGAACATGCTGCTGTGCTAACTGGTTCAAAGAATTTCCACTTTTGCCCATTACATACACAGCATTTTTTTCTTTCTTCTTCACTGATTTTCAGTTGAGGAAACCCCTGTAGGATCTCTCTTGGATCACCCAAGAACACTGGAGAACAGTTCAGTCATGGGTACAGAGGTCTACAACCGGGCTGGTTGCTTTAGTTTCCTCACAGCTGGTGCATGAGCCAACTAGGGAAGGTGCCCTGATGGACCTTAACGTTTGTGAACAGAGAAGGACTAGTGGGTGATGTGATGGTTAGAGGCCATCTGGGGTACAGCAATCACAAAATGATAGAACTTTTGATTCTTGGAGAAGTAAGGAGGAGGGTTAGCAGAACTGCCACCTTGGCAGACTCTGACCTGTTTAGGAGTCTGGCTGACAAACTCCCTTGGAAAGCAGTCCTGAAGAGTAAAGGAGTCCAGGGAGCCTGGACAATCTTCAAGAAAATCCCACAGGTACGGGAGCAGGCCATCCCCACGTGCCAAAAGATGAGTCAGGGGGAAAGAAGATTGGCCTTCCTGAACAGAGAGCTTTAGCTGGAACTCAGGTAAAAAAAGAGAGTTTATGATCACTGGAAGAGGGGCAGGCAATTCAGGATGACTACAAGGATGTTGTGAGGTTCTGTAGGGAGAAAATTAGAAGGGCTGAAGCCCGCTTTTATGGCATTAACCAGAACTTAATCTGGTTAATGCCATAAAAAAAAATCAGAAATTTCTTTAAATACATGAGCAACAGATGGAAGGCTAAAGACAATCTCCATGGATTTTGGATGTAGGGGAAAACATAGTGACAAAGAATAAGGAAAAGGCTGAGGTAATAATGCCTTCTTTGCCTCAGTTTTTAACATAAAACCACTTGTTCTCAGGGTTAACCAGGCCCCTTAGCTGGAAGACATAGATGGAGAGGAGAATGAAGCCCCATAATGCAAGTGGGAATAGTTAACCACTGCTACAGCACTTAGACACACACGGGGCCCAAGTGGGATCCACCCAAGTGTACAGAGGGAGCTGGTGGAAGTGCTCACCTTCAACCATTTGTAAGCAAACCTGGTCAGCTGGGGAGGTTGCAGTTAACTGGAGCTTAGAAAATGTGATGCCCATCTACAAGAAGTGATGGAAGGAGAATGTGGGGAACTACAGGCCTGTTAGCCTGACCTAGGTACTGAGGAATGTCATGATGAAGATCATCCTGAGTGTCATCTTGTGGCACATGCAGGACAACCAGGTGATCAGGCCCAGCTAGCACGGGTTTATGAAAGACAGCTTCTGCTTGACCAGCCTGATCTCCTTCTATGACAAGGTGATCAGTGGATGAGGAAGAGGCTGTGGGTGATGTGGACTTTAGTCAAGCCTTTGACACTGTTTCCCAGAGCATTTTCCCAGAGAAACTGGCTGCTCAAGGCTCAGATGAGTGCACTGTTCACTGGGTAAAATCTGGCTGGACAGCTGGACTTAGCGAGAGGTAGTGAATGAAGTCAAACCCAGCTGGTGGCCAGCTGCAAGCAGGCATGATGGTGTTGGTGCCATATGTCTCTGTGATGAGGAATTTGGACTGCACTAACTGTTGTTAACGGGAAAAAAGGTGGCTGGACGCATTGCCTCTTCCCCAGGGAAACCCTCCCATGGTTCTCTTCCCTTACAGCAAAGGTGACCATTACTGCTTTCAGGGAGCTACTTAGCATTTGACTGCCTAGATATAGTTTTGGTCTTTCTGGAGACAACAAAAGGTTTTCTTCTGTAACTAAAAAAAATTTCCATGTGCAAGTAATATCTGATCAATGACATATGTCTGCAGAGGCCTGTTGTTTTTTGTCTGGTGTTTCGCTTACTGATTTAAAGTCAAATTCTGCAACTTTATATCAACACAAGCCCATTGTCTCCGGAGATTGAGAACAGAGTTTGGCACTGTCAGAGAGGGCTACCACAAACCATGTAACTCCAGTATATGTACGATGTGTGACTTGTAACCTTGTTCACTGCAGCATAAGTGGTTTGTACATCTCTTATGAAGACATGGTAAAGAATTCCAGCACTGCATCTGAAATTCATTCTATTTTAAATTGCCCTCCTGCATATGCAAACAGCTGAGTTTCCCTTGCCCACTTCTGTATAAAAAATGATTGTGGTATAAATAACCTTCAATACTTTGTAGATTGAGTGTGGTGGTCGAGTGAAAGGTCAGAATGAGGCTGAGAGAAAACACCAGCCAAACAAGATAAAGAACACCTACACAAAAGCTGTATGGTTAAAAAAACCCAAAACCAGTTAATTCCATTCTGCGTTGTCAACTACTCTTCCTTAAAGAAGGAAGTGACATGTGAATTCCAAACTTGGACTGCAGATTTAGAAGATTTCCAGTTAGGAACTACTATTTTGAAATATCAGTGCATGATGCTTTTTTCAACCAAAGTGGTTTCAAAGAGTTCAAACCCCAAAGTCTAAGTAGCATTTTGTGTGTATTTTAAACATCTGTGCTGTTTATTAGAAATGGCATCAGATTTTGGCAATCCAATCTTTTTTCTTTTCTTTTTTTCTTTTTTTTTGGTAGAGCTTGAAAGAGTTGCACCACTCTTTTTTCAGTGCAGTTGTTGGGGTCTAGGGATTTTCTAAAATTGCTAGTAGAATATAATCCTGGAAGTAATTTATCCTAGCTTTTTTTTCAAAAGGGCAAGGAAACAAAGGAGGAGAAAAAGGTATAAGATATGTTCCTGATTTGTGCAACATTACACACAGTGCAGAAAATGTTTGCCACTTCAGTTCTACTGCCAGTTTCCCATTTTCTTAGGGCAAAATTTTAATTGTGTTTAAAAAAATAGCTGATTTATAATAACAATTACTGTAATATTGCCAACAGTGATTTTTGAGTAGATTTAAAAAAATTCTATCTTAAGCTTTTGCTCTTCAGTTGAAGTAATAGTAAAGAGAGAGGGAAGATATTGTTTTTAAATTACCATTAATTTAAAGCTGGAAAGCCTCATTAGGTGAAGTTTAGTGCTATCTGCAGTAGAAAGTGCTATACACGCTGTTCATGAAAGTGAGAGACAAACAGCTTGTTATACAAAGACAAGACTCATAAGCAAATCAGAAATGGATATGAAAACTGGCTTTACTCTCTGTAGTGCCTACAGCTTAAATACTGTCCTTTTCTTGAAAAATAAGACACAAACCAAATAGTATCTGCAGAACAGGTCAACACTTCTAATGAAGTTTTGTGTGTTTTATGCATGCATTTTGCAGAAGCTAGAAGAATCCTCCACAGGATATTTAATCCCAGTATTTCCAGTGGATCAGACTGATACCACCTCTGCATAAAGTCTCGCTTATTGTACACTTTGAAACATTTTTTATTTCTCTATATAACCCACTTGCCCATTCCTTACGCCTTAACTGCACTGTGAGGGTGCATTGTAGCCTTCCCTTTATTTGAATAAATGAAGCTCTTTGAGCTGAAGAAGCATTAGCACTTCTCAGGTCCTCGGCTTCTGGCATAACCAGCCCGGGGAAGCCTCCTGTGGTATGTGCAGCTCAGGAACCGAGGCCCTGGGAACAGCTGTCCCCTCATGAATCATTCATGGGGGGAGCTGTGATGATGAATGATCAGCTGCAAACAATGCATAACATTTAGAGAAAATAAAGGCATTTCACTGTAATTTCATTTCTTCCCCAGAGGTGGAGCAGAGCCCCAGGTGTCTTCATAGTGGGATGACTTTAGTTAAGGAGGAACTTTTAGGTCCTGGAAACAGTTTTCCAATGACCCCACAGGTCTTCTCAAGACCCCTTCCCAAAATGAGGAGGCAAAATATTAGTGATGATAAGGTAAGATATTAAGTAGGGATTAGAAAACAGAAACATTTTTCCTGCTTTTAACTTTTGCTGTATTCCCAGATTTTGGAAAATTAATGAAAAATAAATGGGTGACTATTTTCTGGTTGGCTGGGGAATGCCAAGTCACATGTTGTTGCTCCTGCTCTTTGACTGGCTGCCTTCTATAGCTAATCAACACAGTGTCATTTTGAAATTCACATCTGGGAACTCTTTGAGCTAAATATGCACTTTTCATAAGCTCTGGCAACTGTAAAGCACCAAATGCTTGAATATTCAAGGAAAATAAACACACATGCTAAGAACGTGACAAAATGGAAATCTGTGTCAAGTTTGAAAGAACAATCTAGGATATCCTCTGCTCTCTGCTCCCTGCTCTCCACTCAGCTGTGCTCAGTAGCAGGCGTAGATGGCAGAAATGTGTGTCCCTTATGTAAGATGCGCTCACAATGCCCCTGAACTTTTGGCATCAGTTCAGAATGTAGTTAACTGGATCGTGCCAGTTTAAATATATCTGGTCATTTTCCAGTACACTGCTCAGCTGTCTACCTTTCAGCGCCCTTGCTGGCATCTCAGTAAGCTCAATCTGCATTTCTGTGTTTGTTAATGCTACTGGGTTCTCTAGTGGGAAACAGGATATTATTATGTTGAGAGCGAGGGACTGGGAAACATGAGATCTGGAGTAATTTTTGGTGCCTATTATGATTTCCTGCAAACTTCTGGAGACATTCTTCTGGCTTTTAGTATTTAAAGAAGATTCACAGACCCCTGTCTAACGAAGCACAGTTCTAGTTTTGATTATGTGAGTAGTCACATAGCAGTTAGAGGAATCAGGCTTTGATTTCCTTAGAGTTCAGTTTACTGCACGTATTTCACACTATCTCAGGATACTGAAGTACAACAGTATTTGGAGACTATCAGGAGGAGTCATACAGTCATGGGTCAAAATGACATGCTTAAAATTTCTAAAAAATCTGCAGACTTTGATATTGTTTGTTATTACTTGTAGCAGAGAAAATAAGGTCCTTCTGAGTGAAAGAAATATTCTCAGGACCTGTTGCTGACTACATCAGGCTAATTCCTCATCCTGTCCGATGGCCCCATGAAAGACATGATTCTTTGCTTATATCCATTTTTCCCTTTTTTACTATTTTCCAGTGTGATTGTATGGAGACAAGCACAAAGGCTGTGACAATGATGCCATGAAGATTTTTTGCCTTTTATTTTATACCCCTGTTATACCTTTTTACAGCTTCTGTATTCTTAGTGCTTTTTGCCTACATTCTTGGACTTGTTTGTCAAGCTAAGAGACTAAACATTTTAGAAGCTTCGTAGGTAGGGGTTAGTGTGCCCCAGACCCCAAGGTCCTCTCCAGAACACATTCTGTAAACTAAGATAGAACCATCCAGGGAAAGATTCCTTAGTGGGGGCGGGGGGGGGGGGGGGGGGGGGGAGCTCATTCAAGCTTCTCACTAGGGAATTTTTGATAGGTATGCTAATTAGTAAGACCTATAATGTTATACCAGATCTTTTGGGGGTGTGCGTTGTGGTGTGCATTTCAGCCCATTCCACCTGGACGTGGTGCACCTAAGAATCCTTAAAATAAATACCAAGGTAAAATCCCTTTTCCCCCTTCTAACTGCGTTTGACTCTTAATTTTAAGACCAGGAAAAGGCATCAGCAAGGGTGGTCTTCAGTGATACAATTGAAATGTAAAAGTCACTGCCTGCAAAATTTCTCTGTCCTGTGGAGAATAATTCAAGTACTAACCTGCTTGGACCATCTCCAGTTCAGCTCCTCTACTGTTCTTGAAAGGGTAATAAATAAGGTTCATTAATAAAGTACAAGACAAACATGGCACTGATGGAAATAGTTAAACCCAAATTCCTTGCTGTGCCTGAAGTGCCCGTCATGCCTTAACATGTTCTGAAATTAAGCTGAATAACTTAATTTCTAGTTGTGGATTCTATGGATCCTCCTTGTATACTGCAAAAAGCCAAATCAGAAGATTAAAAAGAGCAGTGTCAATTGTTTGGGGAAGTCATTGTTTGTCCACATTTAGCAAGAGAGGGACACCATTTGGCAGCATGGGGTGCCACCGCCTTGGTTCCAGCTAATGATCACTGTGAATTGAGCTGTAAGGAGAGCTGCCCATTGACCAGCATTGATTGCTGTCCTCGACAGGTGCTAATGTTCAGAGGGCAGATCACAGCTGCTTGCACAGAGTTCCCATTATCCTTTGCTGGGTATTGATTCCCCCTGTGGGATGTTTCCTCCCTAACTGTGTTAATTTTCAGACCACGTATTTGCATTGGTCTGTGCTGAGAGGGGCAAGCAGAGGTACCTTGGCTATGTTTAATGACCTTCACGTTCTTCTGCTCCCCCCCTCTCTTACCAATCTCTCAAGTCTTTAGAGACCATGTCTGTTGGGATCCAAGTTTCCTTTAATTATGGTGCACATTAAGGGACAGGCTTTATGAAGAATAGCAGTACTGCTCTTGTAATTGCTTCAGGTGCACTCAAAAATTAATCAGAAAGTACACAATGGAGTTTTTGTCTTGGTGTGCTTTATTTTGAATCCTTTCTAAGTCTGAAGACTTGCTGCCTGTGTGTAGAGCTCACACAAGTATAACAAGGAAAGGAAGGGGAAGTAGTTCGTGAAGCCGCCAGGGCAGGGACTGCTGTGTCCCTTCAGCACTATTTTTGTGCTGCACACAATTAATTAGCTGATGGACCTCAGTTACCATCAAACCAGAATGGTGTTATAATACATTCATTTTACATTGGAATAAATGTCTTTCAGGGTTGATTTTATGGATTTGTCTTTCTGTAGATGTCTGCACAGTGCTTAGAGCTGTGTTGGGATCTTGCCGAGTCTTCGTACTACATAAAACTGCTTATAAGAATCATGCCTTAGCTCCCTACTTCAATAAGCCAAAGAAGTCTAATCTAGAATTTTTTCAGAGAAGGGAGTAATAGTGTATGACAGAAAAAATATTCATCCACTGAGGATTTTTCTTGTTTTGGCAAATATAACCACGTCAGTGCAAACGTTGTCTTCACATATGAAGAAACATTATTAATTTTATCTCTGTAATAGGGAAATGGAACAATTAATTTAGGTCCTCTGAACAAATTACACTTTTGCACAAATAAATAGGCACCAGTTTCCAAGCCTTCCTTAAAGCATCTTTGTTTTCTGTGGTCTGCATAGAAAAGAGAGGGTACATCTGAACCTAGTTAGCCCTAGGGCTGAAATAGTTATGTTGTGGTGTTTCGGTGATCAATAACAACCAAAAGATGCATGTAATTATCTTCAGCTCCACAGTTTAAATGGCCAGGTAGTCATTTATAGCTGAATATCAGGGTGGGTCCAACACTTGGATTAAAACCTCTGTAACCATTCTGACAAAATTTGTGAGTTCCTTGTGGTGTCAACAAATGTAGCATTATTATAAAAGAAACTCTTCTTTGAGCTTCGGGGTACCAGAGTGGCTACTTCACCCTGGAAGCATGAAGTCTCAAAGACTGTATTCCACCATTAGGAATTTTCTTCTTTTTCTAGAACATGTTTCCCATACTCTATGTGCATGGCTTTGGAATGGTGTAGTCTACAGACATGAATTTTGGGTTACCCTTTTTAACTCTGTCAGGTTCACAGTCCACCTTACAAAAATGATGCATGTGTGGGTGGATTAAAAAAGCATTTGAAAATACACAAAATAATATATAATTGAAAAGAAAATAGTACGGGATTTCAGCAGCATCTGAAGAGCAGGGAGAGGATATGTTCCTCTTTTCATTTTTCTGCTGCTGAAGTTGCTTTACCTTAATGCACAAGGGTTTCTGCTCGTCTTGGTTTCCCAGGACTGCAATCGCTTCTGTGGTTGCTGGAGTGAGTAGCTTGTGCTGCAGTGCATGCAGGATTGAAAGAGATGGTTTAATCCTCGGTTGCAGCACATCAGCTCATTTAAGCAGCCGTAGTGATGCAAGTGTGGACAAGGGTACAAGTCATCTCATTAACTGATAACTGCTGTATGTTGGAGAGTGCAGACTTAAGCTACTCCTGAAATGAAAAAAGCCATCTGTTTAAGATCAGCTGGGACATCAAATTTAAAAAGTAAGAGGACAAAAAAGGAGAAAATCCCAGCCCAACAGAGAGCCTGAGTCTGCTCTTGCTAACGCTTGAATAACTCAAGAGAAATGAACAGAAATTAACACAGTGAAGGCAGTGTAACAGCAGTAAAAACAAGATCAGAATGTGTGCCCATAGGAGACATCATATGTGAACTTTGTACAAAGAAAATGAGTGGGAAGAGAAATGTTGGTAGGGAATGGGTAAAGACAAGGAATATTTATTATCTGCTTACTGCAATGCTTTTCTCCCTTCATGGAATGAGAAATGTGAAAATTTTTCCTATTATTTGTCATACTTTGAACAGTTGCTTCCCAATGTGTTCAAAAGGAAACATTTCAGTTTTCTTAACTGGGTTTGCTTTGTGGGACTGACTCCTCTCTACACAAGAAGAGTACAGATCTGGTACTGCTCATTTGGGACCCACAGAATTGCATTGATGTAAGGGAAGGGAAGTGGAGAAACTTAGGTTCTATGGCTGGAACAGAAACTCATGAGTTAAAAAATAATTATTGGGGGGAGGGGAATTAGAAAAGCAAAAAAATAAATTAGAGAGTTGAGAATTCAAAGAGGCAGGTGAAGCTGAGAGACAGAGCTTTATTGAAGGGGGTGGTGAGATAGTGCTCTGTGTAAGACAAGAGTTAGCTGAAAGAGAAAAAAATAATTAAATTCAAATAGAAAGCTAATTAAAAAAATAAGAGGGAGAAAAGAATACATTAAAAATGGAAAAAGGAAATAGAAGGAAATATGAAATAAGGAAATGCAAGTACTGAGAGGTAAGAGATGAAGAAAAATATCTTTATCTAAAGCAATTTTACAAAATAAAAAGCAGCAGCAATTTTATAAAAGTCTTTACCTTTGGATTGACAACCACCCTAAAAGATCTCTAAGAAAAGCAATTCAATTCAAATTTGATTCTACTTAATTAAGACACCAAAGTAGATTACTGAGTTGGGCAGCAATTCAATGCAGTTGTAGTAGAGTTGTCAATCAGTACAACTGCAATCCAAATTAGATACCAAAAAAAAAAAAAAAAACCCAAAAACCGCAAAAAGAAAAATAAAGAGCTTGATCTTATTTCTCATTGACTTCAATGGGACAGGAAGAAACCATTGTAAAGAAAAAACCCATTACTGGGAAAGAGAGAAAATGACAGAGGTTAAAGTCAAAGAGATGATTTGGGCTACAAACCATGATATGAAGATGGAAAGTGAGAGCTTCCTTCATACCCGGCCCTTGCTGGTTTCTGGTCTGTTCTGGTATGCTGTCTCTATTTCAAGTGGAAAGCTGAGGATGGGGCTGTGTTTTCATAAATTTATAAAATATCCTGAGTTGGAAGGGACTCACAAGGATCACTGAGTCCAACTCTTTATTCCACACAGGGAAACCTGAAAGTTAAATCAGGTGTCCAAGTGGATTGTTCAAATGCTGCTTGAATATCCAGTGGGCCTGGGGTGATGACCTATTCCCTGGGGAGTTTCTTTCAGTGCTAGATCTCCCTCTCAGGAAAGAACCTTTTCCTCATATCCAGTCCAAACTTCATCTGATGCAGCTTTAAGCCACTCCCTTGTGTTCTATTACCAGACACCAGGTAAAAGCGATCGGCATCTCCCTCTCTGCTCCCCACCTTGAGGTTGTTGCAGACAGCGATGTGGTCACCGCTCAGTCTCGTCTTTTCTAAGCTGAACAAACCTAGGATCCTCAGCCAATCCTCGTAAGTCATGTCCAACTGTCCTTTCTGTATCTTTGTTGCCCTCCTTTGGGCACTTACTAAAATTTTCATATCCTTGTGATATTGTGAAGTCCAAAACCACACACAGTACTCGAGGTGAGGCCTCAGCAATGATGAGTGTAATGGGACAATCACTTTAGATCAGTTAGCTACATCATCCTCGAGGCACTCCAAGTATATGGTTGGTCCTTTTGACTGCACATTGTTGACTCAAATTGAGTTTATCATCAATCAAAAGCCTCAGATCTCCTCCTGCAGGGCTGCACTCCAGCCTCTCATTCCCTAATCTAAATGTGCATCAATTTCTCTCTTCAAGGCAACCAGCATGGATAGGATAGTGAGGGAAAACAGGTCTTCCCTCAGCACACACAGGAAAGAGGTTTGACTATCACTGCTTTAGAGCAGTGATGCTGAGCGCAAAACTTCCTCTAGCTACTTCAAAGATGGTGCAGCTTACTCACCTCCCCTATTCCAAGAATTTCCTGAAGATACAATGTAATGCCTCAACATTAAAGGGACAAAGTCTTGCAAATTCTTGAACATGCAAGTTATTATCCATGGATTAAAATGGAAATAGTCACCTACAAAACATGTCATATACTGATGTTCCTACTGCTTGCAGCAGTAATGGGTCTGTAAAGCAGCCTCTAGCCAGGATGCTGCCTATGGCTCAGGCTGCTGGAGAAATTTGCCGTGTGCAGGTCATATCTTCTGTGTGTGCATCAGTTTAACACCAGGGAATAAAGTTGCTCTTTTTCTTCTTCACAAAGTTGTTGTGAGAATAAACCTGGGACATTTTAGGATGGAGTGATAAATGAAGCTATTCCATCTCGTGGCATAGCCACACAGTAAATGTCTCTATCTTTGTCCAGTATCTTTTGGAAAAATCTTGCTCTTGTGCAGATGGATATAACATGGGCCATGTCTTAAAACGTCCTGTTAGTCATTAGCTGCAGCTGCAGAGCTTTGGTCTTTGGCCCCTGCTAGCCCGGGGAAGCAGGGGCACCCTGTAATGCTCAGGTACAGAGGTGTGGGAGAGGCCGTGCTGCTCAGGGGCAGAGGTATGGGAGAGGCCGTGCTGCTCAGGGGGAGGGGGGTCCAGGTGTAATTCAGGATGGTAAATAGCCCAATGAGTTTAACAGCACTGTTTAATGACATCGTTACCATACTACACAAACTCCCATTGAAATTAATGGTATTTCACATAATAAAGTACTGTGCAAATACTCAGTTATGTAGAACATTAATGTGCCTTTAAAAAGGTCATAAAACCAGAAAATCAATTTAGTTTCTGTAGTTATATTTGAAGTGGGGGCTCATAATAGAAACACCAGCACACCTAGAGATGGAAGTCCTCAGCTCTGGAGGCTTGTAGTCATTTGTTCCCTGTCACTTTAATCCAGTTAGAGATTTTGAAATAAGAATTCTTTCCTCTCTGTTTTCTTTTTTTTGCCTGTCAGACAGAGTTTCCCCTTGGGTTTCTCCAGTGCAACAGACAACATAAATCTATGTTTTTTTGTTTTCCTGTGTATATGCCTGACTTGCAAGTGATGCTAGCAATGAAGTATATTTTGCTGTTGACTGAATTGGAAAACACAAAATGAAACATTTGTTCTCATCCAAAGCAACTTTTTTTTTTTTGTTCCCTCCACTAAACACAACACCAACTCTTTAGACTTCACAAATTTAAAAATGTTTTCCTAGAAATCACTATTGGCAAGTATGTGAGCGCACTATTTTACATTTCAAGTATACAGGGTGGCATGGATATATTTATTAATACTATCTCAGAGGTCTCAGTTCAGGTTTTCTTTTACTCCTTACTTACTAGCACAAGATAAATGTGATAAATCCTATATACATTTCTTTGCCTTTTCCTTATTCCCCTGGTACATCATTTAGGCTGGAAGCAGGTACTCTTGCTTCTGTTTAGATATTTCTCTTGCCGTTTTCTGAACAAGACAGTGTTTCCACATCTTGAGCTGATCCATTAGCTAAGTCAGATCCTCCCTATCACGTGGGTGTACGTTTCTTTGTCCTATGAGTTTTTTGACCCTTCTCCTTCATTGCCTTTGTGTATGTCTCTCAAATCCTTTTGGGATTTTTTTTTTATTCCTCATTTCTCTTGACAGGCAATAAAAGCTGGTTCATCAGTCAATCTCTTCAGCCAAAATTGGTAAAAACATGGCTGTTTAGATTAGCATTTCCTCAGATTTCCTCATATTGTGAGAACTCATGAGCTGAATTCAAAGAAACATTTCAGAGCCCACCAATTTGCCGTGTAATTTCATCAGTGAACAGTTTGTCAGTTTTACTGGGGCAGAGTCACCAACTCTTCACAGGAGGCACCACCACAACATATTTCATGCCCTCATCTATGGAAGTTTTTTAACAGAAAACTGAGAACTATAGTCTCTATAATGAGAGAAGCTGAGTCAAAGGAAGTGGGACTTGCAGAATTATTATACAATTAGATATATGAAGACTGAGAGTGGGAATGTGTCATTTCTGTGACAGGGCACATATCCGTGATGCAACACGCCAGTCCCAGAAAGCTGGACTGTTGCACAAATCTGCCCTGTAGCCTTGTGAGACAATTAATTCCTGACACACATAACTGGAAGACAAATAGCAAGATCTGAAGAATTGCATAAGGTGCACTGAGTGCTCAGAAATGCTCCCAGCAGAGCAGGTAGTGATCCTCTGTGCTTTGTTTGAGTCTAAAGCTCTAGCACAGGACTATTGTATTACTCTATTTTCAGTTCTATAATCATCACCCCAGACAACCTAAATTTGCATAAAATCAAAGGCAGAGACAGGAAGGGTATTACAACAGAGAGGAAAAACAGGCTGTTGGGAATTGAGGAGAAGGGGGTTAATGCAGGAATTGAAACAGTCAATGGAGACTGAAAAATTGTTGAGGGAAGAAGCATCTAAGTTAAACTTTCCCTTGCATTACTTACAAATATAGGTACATAAAGTTCACTGTTCCTATGGTATGGGTCTGAGGCTTTTTGTTTGTTTGGTTGTTTTTACTTTATTTTAATTTTATTTTATGAATAATCTGAAACATATATTTATGAAGATATATTTATTTTTTTAACCTGAGCTCAGCTGAGTAGGAGTCAGTACAACCAACCAGGATACTGCTAAGATTATTTGATATTCCCAAGGAATTTGGGAAATGCCATGCATCCAGGACCTCACCAAAGGTCTGGGGAAATGTGCTTGCATTCCAATTGTGATAACAGGGTTATGTAGTCTCCTTCAAAGTATATGATCAGTGTCTCCCAGGCCTGTATCCAGAACTCCAATCATAATTGTGCAACTAAAGAAAGACAACCTTATTCTACAGGAAAAATTTTCAGGTGTCCTTTGGCAGTGGTAAGAACTGGACTCTGGTTACTTTTAAATGAAACTGAGTGCTGGGAAATAGGGACATGAAGTTTCCTGTATCTTCTGGGAAGAACAAATTCTCTTGTTCTGCTGGAACATATTGATGCTCATTTTTAGCATCTTTGCCATATTAGACATTGGAATCTGAGTTGAACCTTGTAGTTCAAAGGAGTTTCCCATTTTTTATTACTGAACTTCAAGACAAAGGCTACTTTGTTCAGCACTTTTGATTTTTTAATGTTTTAATTACATTTTGCATTCTTAATTCATTTCACATATAAAGCTCACCATAGGTTAACTTGGAGTTTCTCAGTTTTTTTCTGTTTTTCTCCTGGGATTCCATGACAACTGCTCTTTTATCAGTTAAATACTACTAATTCAGATGCTCAGACTAGGATCAGTCACAAAATCTTCCACTGCTTTGCTTCTTTTTTTCTTTTCCACTTCAGATCCCAAACAAGTTTTACATACTTTCTTTCACTGAACATGCTACTTACTCCTGCAGTAAGTCTGCTCTTCCTGACTTCACTGAAAACTTTAAAAATTGTCAAGTGCATCAGGGCTTGGACTTGATCAAGTTAAGGTAACCTGGGTGTTCTTCTTCTCATTGGCACCTGGTGCTTTCCAAAAGCAAATGCACTGTTTAAAAGTCACTTGTTTTCATGTTTCTGAGTGAGTTTCAGCTCTGTGGAAACTCTTAGTTTGGTGTTTTTCTTTCAGAGGATTTTGACTTCTTATTACGTCTATTGCCTTGCAGTAGTCAATAAAAGCTTTGGGCCTGGAATAATTTAAACTCTTATTCAGGCACAGGATAGTAAATCCTTCTGGTTAACAGAAGAAAAGCCACAAAGATATCCTTTTGCCTGGGTTTTCCAGTGTCTGGGGTAAAAAGTACAAAGTTACCAACACATTTGGTCTTGTAGGAATGAGAAAATTTTCCTGCCCATAAGGCTGGTAAAGGTTGGGAAGAAAACTCTGCACTCAGTAAAGGAAATTATAGCAATCTGCCTGAACTGTAGCCCTGTAGTGTTAGGTGGGAGTTCACGATCAGCATGCTCCCAGGTTCCAGCTAGCCCACCTATTTCATCTAGAGCTATGAGGAATGGAAGCAGTGATGGCTTTTAAAAGGAAAGAAGTGCTGGTAGAACTTACTCTCAAGGTTAAAAAATGTGCAAGTTCTTAGAATCCTTTAAACCAAGTTATAATCATGATAACACCATTCATCATAGCAATGCCTCCCCCTCCCCCCAATCAAACCAGCCCCTTTAAACACAACTCTTCCTGCTATATAAAGTTATTCAATGAAAGATTTTATTACTGCTGTCTGTACTATTTTTTTCAGGGAGCTACCATAATAGAAATCAACGCAGCAAAATCAGTAATAATCACACATGTTTCATATTGGTTCCCATGTGGAAAACATTTCAAAGGTGTCAGTGCCTGGAAAACCTGATGGTTTCATTGAATACCAGAATGAAACTCCTAGGCAAACCCTGAGGAGAGATTAACACTTGGAAGTATAAAATTCAGGTAGTAATGAGAAGCCAGGTGTTCACTGTCAAGGATTCCAAGTTTCCCTAATTATGGGCAAGTATCTGACTTTAACTGCCTCTCTCAGGTGAGCTAGTAATCCTTTGTTGACAAAGATTTATAAAGAGAAAAAAATAACAATAGGAAAAGAAAAGAAATATGCCTCTGTTTGCTGCTATGGAGAAAATATTACACAAGCAGCCCTATTTCTAACTAAATTAAGATGAGAGAGGGAGTTGGAAGTCATGTTGCACCCACAGTGATCATTCTGCAAATTGCAATATGGATCTAGAATTTCATGTTAATTACATTTTATTTGAAAAGTGCTGCACTACCCAGTATTTTCCAAAGCAGTGGAGGCTTGATTCTGCTCTCAATTATGTAGGTGTAAAGTGGAGTATCTCCAGTGAAGCTAATGAAGTTAGAGTAGTTTAACACTGAAATGAGGAAGATTACAATAAGGCCCTAGAGTCTGCAATATTGCTACTGCAGTTAATGATCATTACTGCAGAATGCTGTAGTCTGGTAATTATTTCGTTCATGCAGGTAGAAAAATACACAAAACTGGCACTGATTGTGTCTGTAAGAGAAATAGTCCAAAATTTTCCAACCTAATATTGTCTCTCCAAATTGCATTTCATATTCCTTTTTGTGTGCATTGTGGTTCTGTGCAGAGGGCAGTGTGTTTGGATTTTGAGTAGGCTGATTTAAAAGGCTGCATGGAAACTGAGTATCAAAGTAACAAAACTATGCCTTTTACTTCAGGCTGCTCTGACGTCTATAGCCATTATGTGGAAACCCCATTATTTTCGCTTCTTTTGGAGTGTCTTGATACACTTTAAAATACAACACCTTAGCCAGTCCTAGTTCAAACCGCTTTCCAAGTCTTGGTTTACCAACCTCAGTGTTAAATGCCACCCAGGCTTTCCTGAGCACCATGTGTGGGTGTGTTCAGGGCAAAAAGTGGACCCAAATTTTTGCTCCTGGAATATTGAGTGGAGCAGGCCACAGTGAGACTTTGTGCTGATAGCCCAGGGCAACAGTGGGTATGTTGGGTTCATCTCTGCCTAGGCAGCTGAGGACACAGAAGCTACACCTAACCTGGGTTAGCAGTGTATGCTCAAGCATTGATATGTGATTTTCCACACATAAACTGCCAGCAAGGTCCCTGTAATGGATTTAACCAGCACATAGCTAGAGATGGATGGAACAGAACATGTAACAAGAATTATCCCTAAAAAGCAGTCAGGATATGGCCATCCTGTTCAGGTATTGACTATGTTAGAATGAGGGCTGGGCCACGCCTAAGGAAAGAACTCTAGTCTGAAAAAGATCTCCAGTTTGCTCATATGTGCAGAGCTGTAGCATAACACAGATGCAGCTGGAGTAGAGAAAGGACATTACCAATGCATTTTACTTTTTCCTTGGAGCCCTGTAGAGCAAAACTCAGGTGCAAGCCTGGTAGCCCTGGGGTAACCCAGTGGCTACCATTGAAGAGCTAAGATCTCAAATTTTATGCTTTAGGGCAAAAGGATGCTCCACATGGACAGGTCTGGATGCTCTGTACCTGGTAATAGCATCCAGCTGGCCCATTGTCTGAGCAACTCTGAGCCACCAGCCCAAATGTGTTACCTAGAGAGGTCCTGGCATTAGGGGAGCAAGGGTGAAGATGAAAGAATTGATGTGAGTTAAGGGTCTCAGGATATGGACTTTTTCCTGTTCCTGGGACTGACCAGGTGAGATACAAGTTCATGCAGCCTTGGAGTAAGCAGTGTGAATGTAAAAAACTGGATTAAGGCACCTATCATTTTAAATCATACTTCAACACAGTCTAAGCTATATCCACTGCCAACCTCTTTGTTAGTCTAACTAACAAAGTCTAGCTAATCTGGATTATTTATTACCCATATATTAATATATTTATTTTTAAGAGGGCTATTTTTTGTGAGTGATTTCTTAAAAACTCCCACGCTAACCTGTTTTCTCCAGCCAGGTACACAACCTTAGCATCAATATTTATAATGAATTTTGAGCATATGACAACATATCAATGACAAGAGGAGAACAGATAATTTGAAAAGATGTTATTAAAAGATTACTATCTTCAGATAATCTGTTTTCAGCAATAGTGCAGTCCAGGTGTAGCAGATTTCATAATAATGCTGACATCCACTACATTTGGAAGGGAAGTTTTTGAAGGTATAAGAAGTGAAAAGGCCCCCTGATCAATTTGGCTGGGAGAAGGAAGGCTGCTTTATGTGTCTTTTAGGTTCCTGGAGATTTCCCACCTTCGTACTTTACACTGGGGATGGCAAGTCCAGAAATTGTTCTGTAGCTGTGCTTTGACAGGCGCACTTCTGCCATTCTGTGTTTGGAGGTGTTGAAATGCTGCTGACTTGTTTGTCACAATATTATTCCTAATGCCTTTTAAAAATTACTGTGTGTTGTCTGCTCTTTCTTCTCTCTCAAGTGATGGTGAATTAGAGGGGAAGCATGGAAATGAGGTGGAATTGCCTTTGCAAACATCTTTGTTAGGAGGCAGGCAGGGACTGTGACGGTTTTACATCACAAGGCTTGCTCCTTTTTATTTGCTTTTCTCTGAATGTAAATGTACTACTTCACCTCTCCCCAAAGAGAAAGACAACACAAAATCTCATCAGGCAAAGGGTTATGAATCTCTTCTCATTAGGCACTCAAGTACCTGAGAACTGAATTCTGAGAGGCTCCTCCTGAAAGGGTAGCCAGCTTTATCTGTGAGATAAAATGCAACTTTTCTTCAGGAAGGACATCACAGTTCATCTCAGAAGCACAAGCTGGAAGAGGCATAATGCACATGTTCATCATGTAATCTCTCTCCTAGGATGCACAACTTGAAAAAAGTTCGTATGTCACTGCAATATGTCCCCTTGTCTATCTTCCAGACAGACTGCATGTATCATGTTGATAAATTGGGCAATGCACAGGGCCAGTTCCCTCCTACTGAGGTGAGTGGGAACTGCATGGTGCCTGATACCAAAGCTAGGGAGTTATTCAGATTGACCAGCATAGCTGAGTGCATGCCAGGCTTGCTTTATTTTTGTTGACAGATCTCTTGGGGAGTTAAGGAGCTGAGGGGTGATTGAGTTTCCACAGCAGAAGAAAGGCAGGTAGTACCACTTGCTCCGTAGCACCCCATGTACCACACACACGGGCGGCATTGGCAATTTGGGGAGCAGCTCAACTGGAGGTGCAAGAGGCTCCAGGTTCAGGGAAAACACAATCTCCCTTGTTCTGCTGGAGCTATTGCTTAGGGTTTATCCTTTTTAGTATTTGTCCTGGAGGGTTGCTTAAGGCATGACTGTGACATAAACAATTATTAATAATGATTCAGCAACTATATTACCCTGTGTAGAAGAAAACAAAACCAAATAAGGCTAATCTCTTGCAATACTACTTGCAGTTTCTTACAGGGACTGTTATTTATCTTCCAGCCATAAAGTAATTAAATCTTACTGCTTTCCAGTTGTGAAGGAGCTGAACTCTGAGGATTCGATCCTCACATGGCTTATATCTTTGGGGCTCTGGGTAAAATATTAAGATAATATTTTACTAAAAAGACTTTTATTTTTAATGTTTGTTTGAATACTTAAACAAAACCGTTTTGAAGCCGGTTCAGTGTTAGTGCAGTGAACAGCATCCATACACCTGGACTCCGCTGCACTTGTTCCTCACATTTGTGGAGTGAAACAGGGACCGTTTTATTCAGTGGAATCCTATACTTAACAGCAAGCAGTGTGTCCAAGCAGCTGTTGACCAGTGCACATCTCTTTGTATCCATGTCTGTCATCTCTCAGGGCTCACAGTGAGACGACCTCCTGCGCAGTTTCCTGCTAGGAGCTTCTCTCCCAGCACTTGATGTTTGCTCCAGGAGCAATCCCTTTCCATAATGCAGGCACAATACTGCCTTGTGATATATGAATGATTTGCTCCTTCACTGATGGATATTGTGCTGTAATGGATAGAGGTGTAATGTAATGAATGCTGCCAATCAGTGGGCTCTGCAAGACTGTCTGGGACAGAATCCCTCCTTTTTGGGATTCCTTTCTGGGAATGTGAGGGAGAGTAAGTCTGGATGGGTATGGGTGGAGAGTTATAGGGGTTGCTTGACTCTGTCTCTTTTGTCCCTGACAGTGCTCTAGTACCACTGACATACCTCTAACTCCAAAAACTTCCCTAGTGTCTGGCTAACAGACACATTTAATTTTGCTTCAGTTCTATCAGAAAACAAGAAGGAGTTAACCCAAATACTGTCATCATTATCATAAATACAACCTGGAGAAGGAAGCAGCTAAGTCACTAATTCCTTCTGAATTCAGCCTAGTGATGCAGAGAGAAAAGAGTGTGTGGCCAAGAATAAAAACTCTGTGTATATCAAAACACACATGAAAAAATTATCTCAAGAATGGGAGATGCTGAACAAAAAGAGAAAAAACCCAAGAGAATAGAAGCAAAGATAATAAACAACCACAGACAGACTCAGATGCTCTCTCTCCCATTAGAGATGACTTTACCAACGTCTATTATCTCACTGCAAAGGTACGTAGGCAGGTGTGACTCAGCATCAGACCAAATGCAGCCTGCTGTTTTATGTATATTAAAATAGAGAAGTGAATAACTGCATATTGTACCTGAATTAGTAATTGCAAGGGACTGATTCCAAAAGGTCCTAGGGATTTAGCCATGGAAATCCCACTGATCTGCAGTAGTGCCTATGCACCTACATTCCTCAGGCGCTTTAGAAAATCTGTCTGTATGTACTGGGCTCCAGGGAAAAGTCCACTGCTATTATTATGATTTTAATACCTTGTAATGTACTCAATTTTATACAAATTTACACAGTAGTATTTGTCAGGTCATGCTTGTTGCCACTGAAGTGGAAAGCTCAAATTGGTGTGAATTACTGAAACTTAACATCGTACTTTGAATTATGACTCTTTATATTTACATGAGAGTGTCCTTTGAGTCACATCTGGGTTTTGTGCTGTTTACAAACTGCTCTAAAAAGCTGAGCTGAGAATATACGCAGTTAGTTCAGTATGTCAAACAGAGGAATAGAATTTAGCTCTATTCTTAAACCATGATTATTTATGTAGCAGGCATGATGGCCAACAAAAAGAATGAAAGCTGACGTGCATGAAAATAACCAGTCTGCTCATACATGAGATATGCTTGCAGTGGTCCCAGCAGGAGCTTGAAGAGGACTGCGTAAATTGTGAAACAAAGGGTGTATAGTTAATGCACACCAGAGATGACCACTTGTGGGGCTACTTAATGCTACAAATCCCACATGGTGATGAGGCTGTGAAAGAGCAGAAATCACAGACTGGGTAAGGTTGGAAGGGACCACAGTGGGGCATAAGGTCCAATCTCCCTGCTTAAGCAGGATCATCCTGGAGCACATGGCACAGGATTGTGTCCAGATAGCTCTTGAATATGTACAGTGAGGGACACTCCACAACCCCTCCAGGCAACCTGTTCTGGTGCATGGTCCCTTGCATAAGAGTTCTTCCTCATATTGAGTTGGAACCTCCTGTGCATCAGTTTCTGCCCACTGCCTCTTGTCCTATTGCCCAGCACCAGTGAGCAGAGCCTGGCTTCAACATTTTGGCACCCTCCCTTCAGAGACTTAAAGACATTGATGAGATCCACTCTCAGACACCTCTTCTCGAGTCTACACAGGCCCAACTCTCTCAGCCTTTCCTTGTAAGAGAGATGCTCCAGTCCTGTAATCATCTTCGTAGCCTCTGCTGGACCTGCTTCAGGAGCTCCATGTCTCTCTTGCACTGAGGAGCCCAGAACTGGACACAGAACTCCAGATGTGCCTCACTAGAGCTGAATAGAGGGGCAGGATCACCTCCTTCCACCTACTGGCAATGCTCTGCCTAATAGAGCCCTGGAGAAAGAAAGAAAGAAAGATCTCAGAAAGCTACAGGAGCACGTGTGCCATGCTCTGGGAGCACATGGCTGTTGGTACTGGGTGTGGGCTGGTGCATCAAGTTATCAGTTTAACCCTAAAATGCAAACTAAGTACAAGAAGACATGTAGCTGTATAGATTATGCATGCCCAAAGACAAATTAACAGAAGATTACATTTAAAACAACTTACAGCTGGGAAATGAGGTAATCAGAAGTGTGAATGCATTAGTACTGTGAGAGCCACAGGCCTTGATCTGATGCCTGCAGACATATCCATTGGCATATGTGCTATGAAAACTATTACTTGATCACATATAATGGTTTTTCAAAGGGTGCCTACATTGGTTGTAGGCATGGACATAGACTGCTGGATGAGACAGATGATCAATAATTAGTTTTAACCATTTTTTCTTAAGAAATGAGTATTTTGTTATTTTCTGCTGGCCAGTCCTCTCTCTAATGACTTTAAATCTATTAGACCATCTAATCTAAACTTGATGTGGGGAAGGAGGAGATAGTGTGTGTCCTCAGAACCTTGATAGGTTGGCTCAATCAGCATATTAGGCATCAGAGAATCGCTCACTCAAAATGAAGCAGGTTCAGTTAACACTGCATTTCACAGTCTATTTGTCACTCTTAGTGCTCCTCATATGCAGTCCTAGCAGCAGGCATGCACCAGATAAGGAATTTTCACAGTGCCATGAATTTTCTTTTGGCAACTTCTGGTCTTATCAACCAAATACCTTGCAAATACAAAATAAGTTTTACAATGATAAAGGGAAAGATAAGTGTTGTTATCTATATGCTATGGAAAAGGATCTAAATATACAGTGCCACCAATTTTGTGTGCTTCTATAATAATTTGTGTAAAATGGGACACAACTAGATTTTTCTGATGTTCCAAGTACTGAACATTCTCAGAGAGAGCTGAAACAGGTCAGAACCACTGACAGGGCCATCCATCCTGTGACCTTGGGAAGGCAGATCTCTTAGTGCTGCTCTTTTGCACTGTTGTGTTGTATGAGTGCGTCTCTGCTAGAATATGTATTGTTTTGTGTGACTTGTTATATTTGTCTCTACATAATACAGTGGACTCAGGTGAGGCTGGAAACTGAAGAAATTTGGAATAAATTACTGCTTTTTCAAGACAGAGTGTAAGTTGTGGAAAGGTGAGAATCTTGGCACTGAGAGTGTGAAGAATATCTTACTCCACTTAAGCTACTATGAGAAGCAGTTTGTCCGCTGTCTGTATCTGACAGTGTCTCTTGCTCTCTCTTGCATCCACCTTTCTCTAGCTCACATTTCTGAAGTCCTGCAAACTCTTCAGTTTTCCAAGATCCATCTCACAATGCCAAGGAAGGCTGATGGAGTAAAGCAAAACTTTTTTTCTTTAACACCTACATTTCTCTTACTGTCTTCTCATTTTTCCTTTTCCCCATGGGAAAGAATCTATGCGATGAATATTTCTCAGACATCTCTCATGGTCCTGTCTAAGGGAGACAGGAAAAAGGAATAAAACAGACAAAACATGAAAACTTTTGCAAAGATGAAACCAAGAGGGTATTTGGTACAATAAAAATGCAGCAGGATGAACAGAAGGATCACTATGGAACAACTTGCTGGTATGGCCATCTCCTTGATGTTGGAGGTTATCAATTTATGGAAGTTTTTATGGGATCAGAATACTAAATATTTCTCATATTTTGGGCTACTTCTATTAAACTGTCAGCTCAAAATTGTCAGGGTTTATGAAATAATTTCTAATTGGTCTAATTTCTTTATATATACCATAGTGTCATCTATAAAATCTACTAAAATCTACAAAATATATAAAGTCTTGGTTTGAACAGGCAATTGGAAGGTGCATTTTAAAGCTTATCTGTCCTGTTCCTTATACAGGAAACCTTCTGGTATATTGTTCTTTTCATTACTTATATAACATTCCACCACATATAGACTCAAACCAGCAAGTTCATATAAAGAGTAACTCTATATAAACTGTGAGAAAATGAGACAGGAGACTGCAAAGGTTTTGTTAATACGGTGATGAAACCAAAAGTTTTCTTATAAAGCTGATACTAAACTATTTTGGGTTTTAGATGTACATAATATTATGCGGTCAGAATGAAGGTGCCTTATCCCATATTGCACTGTTATTGACATAAATAAAATTTATGTGCAATATTTTATTTCATTTCATAAAATTAATCCAAGAGCAAAACTGCATAATCTTGTGTGGCAACATAACTTTGTATTCATGGCTGATTTTTTCCCCCTTAACACAGAAAAATAATGTGGGTTGATGCAGTGTCCTGACACAATAGGGGCTAATGAATAGAGCTTGCTGTGCTCAAGAGACTGCAGTTCAATTACTAGCGGTGCCAATCAAGTCAGAAATATTAACCATGGTAACAGCAGTTTTGAGTTACATGGAATGGGGCCGTGGCTTCTTGGGGAAGATTGCCTCTTGGGAGGGAAGGGGGTGCTCACAGCAAGAGTTGCAGAAGGTCAGAGCTGCTTCTTTATGGCAAAGGAGAGCAAGACAGCTCATGCCACAGGAAGGTTTCTGCTGTTTTTGTACCTTTTCATAGCAAGTGCACCTGAGAGTTCATAATACATAAGTGCGACTAACTGTGTGATCCACACATAACCTATAGAATTGGATTTCTTATGTATAAGTGTACAACAGTTAGTTAATCATGTGAAAGATAAATTATAAATCAGATTAGGTCCTAAGCTGGAGTAAAATGTTGCTGAAGTCAGTGTGACTGGGCTGAATTACACCAATCGATTCTGTAGCTTTTTATGAGGATTTACTTAATATAGTGCATTTGTTCTGCTGGCTGGTGATCAGAGTGAAGATCCCTTGATGGGATACAATGGCAGTGTTATGTATTAGTAGCATGAACAGGAAGCAGCTGGCATCCTGTTCAGAAAACAATCTCGGTTTTTATTGCAGAGAACAATATTGAAAAACAGTGTGTGTGTGATGGGCCTAATCCTTTAAAAATGTGTGAGTTTGGATACTATCCCTTTTAATTGACTAGTCACTTCTGGACTAAATCTAGATTCGTCTCTTTTCACAGAAAGCTCTTCTGCTGTTTGTCCTTTGGAATACAGAGAAAACCAGCTAGAGCCCCAAAATGGCTTTTTGCACCTGCCCGCTGCCTCTCCCTCTCTTCCAGCTGGTGAGTATGCTCAGTTGTGGAGTGCTTTTCCCCTTCTCTTATTCATGAAGAGATGGCACATCTCTTTGGTCAGCATCACTGAAACATTTTCTATTCTTTGTCTTGGATGCCATTAAAAAAGCCAGCTGTTAAGGATGGTTACTGTGTTGTTGGAGCTTAGCTTCATTGCTAACTGAAACTTCTGTAAAAATTTAGGATGGGTTTCTTAAGAATTGAAGAGTAATAGCAGCCTACAGATGAATTTGAATCTGACTGCAAAGCGGTGAAAATAGTATTTGATACCTTTTCTGAAGATTTTGGAACATGCAGTAACTATCATGATATCTCTGTAGGGCAAACAGGTGTTGTACGTGGACAGGGCAGCTGGATTATAGAGGTTTCTCTTGTATAGTTGAGGCATCTGAAATGGAGTCATGCCAGCTCAGTCTCATCACTACAGGCCCCTCTTTTAGTCAAACACTGCAATCTGGAGGGATGTTTCACCTCAACCATCTTAAAGCCTATCCCAGGTTAAGAGGAAGAAATGTCTCCAGAAATGGATCTTAGCGACAATTTGTCAATGCACGTTTAGGTTCTAAAGCCAGGTGACCTGAAGTGGCTTGATGAATGTGTCTGATAAGGTAGGAAAACTAGCAGTAAAAGAAGTGAGGGCAGGCAAGGCTTTGTAGTAACTGAGTCTGTGTTCCAGCTGACAGGAACTGAATTTTAATCCCACTTTTAACCTACTGTCTATTTGACCTGAGACAGGGTAATTTCCATCATTATCTCCTTTTTACCTCTCTTCTTCCTCCATGCTCAGTCTACCTTGAGTATTGATCCTTATTCAGTGTGGGAGACATTCCCTCTTTTCTCCTAGTAAAGACTGAATCCTGGTGTCTTACTCATAGTAGAAAATATGAGCCATCTGGTAAAAATGCTCTTAAGTCATTACTGTTTCAATTGCATTAATGACTTTATCAGTGGAAGAGGATGAGAAGCCACTTTCATGTTTCTTAGAGCAACGCCCTAACCACTGGGCTAAACTGTGATTTACTCACTGGGTTGATAAATAACAAATTAATGTGAGACATCACCAAAACCAGATTGAGGATGTTAGTGTTTAGGTTGATTGGCAGTCTCTTTTTAAGACATTTGCTTGAAAAAATGAAAGATTTTAACAAAATATTCAGGTCATGTTATGACTGGTTCAGAACAGTCCCTGAGGCTAAGGTAGTCTACAGGCTCAGTAGCCATTAGGCTACTGTGCTATTTTCTTGTCAACTCAAGGAATATTAAAATAACAGTAGAGAGTGCCTGAATAGTCTAAATGCCTAGTTCAATGTCTAGGACCTTCTCTTTGGAGAAAAGTGGTTTGGGTTAAAACTGTGTTTAGTGAAGGACAGAATGGAACCAGTCTCTTGTGTCTGGGTAGAGGTGTAATAACTGGAAGAGACTAAGTAAGGAGAGCCATAGATAGCAACATTATCAGCATCTAGCTCTCAAACCCTTATTGCACTCGTTCACTGCAAATCCAGAAATAATTTCAGGATTCTCAAAATTATACTTTTTGGCAAATGCTGTGTGTTATTTCACCTGATCTTGATTTGTCGTATAATCAGCCCACAGCACCTATCGAGTTTCTAGAAATGACTGCTTTAGTAGGCAATATGTGAAAATACAGGAAACAAAAATTTGGAAACTATGCACCCTAAATTGCATCCTTGGCTCTGTTGGCTTCAGTGGAACATTCTGAATTATCTAAGATCTTCATTCCTTTAATTTCTATTTTTCTTCTTCTCTAATGAATCTTTATCAAATAATCTCAACCATTTTGGCAGTATTCTCCACAGTAAAAGTTGTTAATTAGCAAATTAAAAGACACCATCTTAATTTTTTATTTTTTTCCTCAAAAAAATGCAGTTAAAATTTTCTGGTTCTTTGGAGCCCTTCCCCCTCACCTGAGTGGAAGTGTAGGAAAGGAAATCTGTTTAATCTTCACTCTCATACTCTCTTGATTCACCAGGTGGCCCTTGGGAATTTAAGGGAAAACAGTTCAGCTTGGCAAATAAAATTACAAACTAAGTTTAATGCAATGTTTTAGGACAAATGAGGCTCCATTGTTATTGTCCCTCACTATTGCCTCCCCTCAGCTTCTGTCTGACATATGAAGAAAAGGGCTAGCAAAGTGTTTATGCTAGAATATGGATTTAATAACAGGGTAACTTTTATTTCTGACCTTATAGCTAAATTTAGTTGAATGATATTCAGGGCAGATCTACTATCAACAGTATATCCTTTTGTATTCAGGGCAGATCTACTATCAACAGTATATCCTTTTGTATTAACAATATCACACTCACTATAAGGAAAGAAAATATCTCCATAACAAGGAAAAAGTCCCAACAGGCCAACCAACCAAATAAAAATTGAGGGCCTTGAGTCTAGTGTAAGCCTCATAAATTGTTTTTCATGTATTTTGTTTTTTCTTATTTAGAAAGGTTAGGACAATAGTTTCCCTTCAGAAAATGTTTGCTGTCAAATAATATGAGATACTCAGTTATTTCCTTGTCTGAAACCACAATTCATGGCGTCCAATATGATTTTGCTTGTCCTTTTAAATGATTGCAGGTTACAAGCTATCAATAGTGCACTTCCTTGTAAAAGACAGTTTAGCTTCAGTATCAGGTTTATCACTGTCTTGTGTCTGAATAGTCACTGGCAATAGTCAGGCCAGAATGACAGCAATGCTATGCTTGGTTGAAATATGCAGGATGTTCCCACGTATGGAGCTAAGTTATTCTTTTAACAGGTGAAAGTGAATTCTGTGGTATAAACAAAAAAACCCATGAGCTTCACAGAGGTGATACACCATAAGCTCAGAGGCTGGTGAGCCTGGCTCTCAGCTGGCATAAAAATGAAAGAATTACTGTCTCAAATCAGCATAAAGAGCTGAAGTGAGGCAGAGGCAGATTAGAAGAGTGTGGAAATGGGAATTGCCTTACTGCTGTGACAGTAATTTACCTGCACTGCAGCTAACTTACAAAAACAGGATGTCAGCACCCCATGTGAATGAAGATGCTCATCTCTACAAGGGCAAAGCACAGTGTCTACTTGAGGCAGGAGTGGGAAAAACTATGAGCTGCCTATATCTTACCACATGACTTTCAGCTGAAATGCTTTCTGCTCCAGAAGAAGCTCCTTGGTTTAGAAGACGTTTATTTTCTTGTGTCTCTATCTGAGTGGTTGTTGAGGTGACAGACTTTATGTCCAGTCTACTACAGAGGAACTGGGAACAAAAGAGTTGACACTGTAGCCCAGAGGAGGAAAACTCTGTAGAGGACAAAGAACAGTCAATACATATCAGCAATTTGAAGAAGAAGATACCAAATAATTCCATTGCCAAGGTAATCATATACATTAACACAAGTTTCAACACCATAGTCTTTCCTATTTAATAGCTAAGAATGGAATAGAAGATATAAAAGGTAGCAAATTAGATAATGGAGGGTAGATCTCAGTGCAAAGAATAAGTACAATCATCTGTGTGCACGAAAATCTTTCTGAAGCAGAACGTAGCCTTGTTAGCAAAGAGAAGATTCCTGAGTGCTATTATCCTGCTGAACACAAAGAGTTAGTCAGGATGTTATTTTGTTATGTGCTTGTCTAGTTGTTGATCTTTCCAGAGAGACAGAACCACAGTCTAGGCCTTGGAACAACTCAAGAATAGTTGTTTGAAGAATTGTGGAGGTGCATAAATACTAAACTGTTGTAAATGGCAGGGGAATGATTCCATTTTTAGAAAAGAAATGTAACTGCCATTATTATTGTTTGTTTAACAGTCCTGCAGTTTCTTCACAATTTGCACAGATGTGTTCAATTTCAGTCATTTGCCCTGTCAGTTTTTCTGATACATGGTACATCATTTTCTTTAAGATGCCTAAGTGGTGGTGATTAGTGGTGTGTGATGAATGGACAAGGAAACTTTACTTTAAAAGGAAGAATTCGCTATGTGTTCTATATGTGAAAGTAAAATGTAGACTCTCCATTGTAAATTATATGTTGCTGTAGTTCCTGCTTTGTGTTATGTTGAAACACCACAGCCCAAACAACATTCAACATGTGCAATGGCTGTAAGATGTTAAAGTAGAAGCAGAGAGCCATATATCAGAATGTCAACATCCTTAACATCCAGTCATTTAATCCCTAGCAGCCTCTGGTACAAGTTAGATTACCCTGGAAATATGTGTGCAGTCTCTCTTTTCAGCAGGATGTCCATGTAAGTATGAGCTTTCTGATGTAAAAACAAAAAACAAACTGTATTTTAAAAGCATTAGCACTGATGTTGGAATGCTTTGGCTCATTTGGCTTACTGAGTTTAAAATGATGTCTGTTGAAATGTTTAACTCTGCCATCTCTTAGTGACTCTGCAAAGGAAGAGTAAACTGAAATGTGGTTTTCATGTCCTTCAAGGTACAAGGACCTGGCTGAGAAGAGCAGCTAATCACTGACCTGTTCAGACTGGAATATCAAGTTAGAGGGACTTTGGAATTAGCTTCCCAGTCAATCCAACAGACCTGATCTAGGGGTGCAAATGGCTGCTAGATGCATGTGCTTAACGATGCCTCACTTCCATTCTGAAAGGCCTCCTATACTAACCAGTACTATGAGAACAACTATAGCTTGTAGATGATTTTGGTGGTGATTTTTTGTAGGTTAACATTGAAATATTTCTACATTATGTCTACAGAACTGCAAGAGTGACCTGTAGTATGGATAAATGAAGAAAGAAGCAAGGCTTTGACAGACTATATCCACTAATGAAAGGTGGATAAATTCCGTCAAAAGTTCTGAAGATTTGTACAGTACTTGCATCCCTTTCTTTGGCTTGCTTCACCTTGCTTTTCCTTCCTTTCTATCCAGAAGTCAAGCAATTTAACAGAGGATGGAATCACAAGATCTACGCTGGAGTAACAAAATAAGAGCAAAAGATGTATCTGTATGTATAGTGCTGGACTAAGATTTATTCAATGAAACAAGGCAGGCCCAAAATTTGAGAGGAGGTGACAAGAGGCAAACCTCCAGTTCTTGCCTTTGCCAGGATGTTGAACTACATATAGAAGTATTCCAGGACATATAAACATACAGCTTGGTTCTCCCTAAGCACAGAAAAATCTAACATTGATGAAGTTAGTGAGAAATTAAACAATATGACCTACTATAATCCATGTGGCTACTTTCTCTGACTGAGGTGCTTCCAGGATGCAGATGATGAGGACCAAATGTCACCAGTTCTGCATACAATAGATCAGTAGATTTGTATTCATCAGTGGCTCATGGTCAGTCAATTGAGTCATGGGAGATGGTCTGCAGACAAGTGCTGGGTAATTTTGATTAATTTGAAGAACAGCAATGATCCACTGGCCCTAAATGTTTGGGAACCATCTGCTGAAAGGCAGTTTGTCCCAAAGAAATGTTTGTCCCAAAGAAATGCTGCTGACTGCATGTAGAAAATGACAGATAGTGAAAGAATTTGTGTTTGTGAGGGTTAAAAAGCTCAAGAATGACCAAGAAATTGAAAGAAGGGAGGAGTCTCTATCAGGATTTCTGTCTGTGCAAGTAAAGAGAAGAGAGTTAGAAATACGGTCAATGAGGACAAAACTCACTGTTTGAGGGACTGGATACTACTAATAATACTATGTCATCTTGGAAAAATTATGTCAGTTTTGGAATCCAGACAATTAGTCAGCTTTTCTGGCATTGTGATATTATTTCAGTCACATTACTTTTTGGGAAGGAGCTAGATTTATGGCGTCAGCATCCATTTTCCTGGACAACTAGAAGAATACTCATATGTCACTTAATTTTCTCCTTTTCTCTCTCTGAAATGTCAACATGTCCCTAGATGAAGTGCTTTAGAGAGAGGCCACTGTGAGGCTGCACTGTGATAGTAGACACATGTGTGGAGTTAGTACTACAGATCAGCCATAATTACAGCTAATTGGGCTTCTCTTTTGAGAACAAAAACATCCACCTGGAACATGCCCCCAACTTCCTTGTTCTCTTTTTAAAAAAGATAGATGATAGAAACAATGATGGTGAGCAGTTCCTCCAACAACATTATTAATACGGGTTTTTTGTTCTTATAACCATGAAGAAAGGGATTGTGTGCCCCTTTCTTTTAGCCTTTTAAAAATATTAGCTTTTCTAATAGTAAGAAAAAAATACATTCATCATCTGTGATAAGCCAAATTTAGGTTTAATATGAGTTACTCCTTGCAATTAGAGACAATGTAAAGGTATGTAGAACGATAAAACTGCCATGCACAGCATTGTAGTTTGGCTTCATGAAAAACATGTTTTCCTTACTAAACACTGAATTATATTGACAGTGGAGCCGAGAGGCCTTGCAATCAGGCATTATTTGATCAGGCAGTTCTTGTTGTACTGAACATAGATAGAGAGTTTCTTTAAATACAATAAATAAAAGTAAAATCTTACACAAGGCAGCACAGCTTAGTAATTGCTGTTTTGGAGCTCACGTCGCTGCAGTTATTTAGCTCAGCATTTCATCTCCAGCTGCAGCACAATTTTTGCCAAATATAGATAAATGAAGTTAAAGTTATTGGCAACGACTAGTTCTGTATCCCTGTTTCGAGTTCATAGATTTCATAGGAGAGGCCTTCCTTTATTTTTGTAGCAAGCAATTGTTTTGAACTCTGAACTTCTTCACGTTCCAGTACAACACAGTGTTTTCAGTTCTACTTTATCTACTGGTAAACAGAGAGAATGAGCAGGTTCCCTGTTTGAGAAATATACCACATGAAATGTAAGGGAGGAACAAACTCAGAAACCGAACCTCACTCAGCATATTTTAGGAGTTTAATGTAATCTTGATGCTGAATTTGCAGTCAGGGCCTTTCAGTATGGGATATCTAACTCTACAGTGTGCAAATGTCATTGCTCTCTATGTTGCATGAGATGATCTGGTAGCATGGTCTGATGCAGACCCTCACTGCAAAGTCACTACAAACTACATAAAGATGACTTTTTGGTTTCTTTAGACCTTCTATAGAGAAAAACTCCTTTCATTTGAATTTAATAAATGAGACAATACAAATAAATGATAGAGACATAATATTGAAAATATTCTAAATCTCTATAGAAACATTCATTATTAAACAAACTCAAGAATTTCAAATTTGGATATATAATTCTGTTTCTTTAGATTTTTTCAATTCTATTTCCTTCTTGCTCTTGTGAAAACATATTGTCACTTTTACAGCTGTCTGATGTTTATCTGTAAACAAGTAATAGGGTCAGGAAATGCTGGTCTTTCCCTCTGACCCACCTGGCTGCTTTCCTTTGATCTATGATCCCTTCTGTTAAAAGGGAAATGAAATGTCCTACTGTCCAAAAAGCAAACTCATGGGGCTTTTATTTTGAATGGATATCCATGACAAAACACATCTCAAGTACTGCTGTGAAAAAGCACTTCCTTCTTTATGTCCAAACACTAGCCTGGAGTTTCTTTCCACAGAGTTTCTATACTAAAAACGTGCAATTTTTTTGTCCTATGCTACTTTTGTCATGGTAAGTTCACTTGGGACCATAGCTTCAGAAGCAGTAAACTCTAAAATTACATTGGGAAGATGCCTGAAGTTTGCCAGTGAGATTTCAAAGGAAAAACATATTTTCAAAATTAGGAGAGCAAGCACTTATTAATTTTTTTTGTCTGTGAAATTTGCCTGATTCATTCAGAGTGACTGGTTTCAGTTAAAGAACAGGCTTCTCCTTTTTTGTGATTTCTCACCAGCTTTACTTTATATTGTGAGTTTCACTTCACAGATCCTATGTTACCCCATTTTCCAAATGAAGTGAAGTTATAGGCTTTTAAATGGTAAAAAAAATCTCCCAAATACAAAAATCGCTACGCTGTCTAACAAAATAATTGCTGCTGATAACACAGCAGCAAATGAAAATCAGATATTTGTATTTTCTTCCATATTATGGAGGAGAGCAAATATGTTTCATTAGCTAGCACTTTTCAATAGATGTAATGGAATGATCCACTTTTCAGATTGTATTGATTTAGACATTACTTAGAAAAGTTCAACTAAGAACATCTATCTCTTTTGAAATTCATGGGGGGTCACAATGTATAACTTCTTACAATGCTATAAATATAATATTTTATACTGCACTTTTTAATTGAAAAGTGAAGCATATTACAAGTGAATTAGAAATGATGGCTTTTTTCATATAAGAAATGTTGATGAAAACACTATTTTTCACTTTAAAAATATTTTATTACAAAAACAGAACTTCTTTTAAAGAAAACATCTTTTTCCTTGAAGCCTATTTTATGGAAAAAAGGGTACTGTTTCCCATGGAGGAAAAGAAAAATATTTCTCCTTCTATAAATGCCTATAACACAGCAATAAATTTCCAACACAAAATTCAGGATTATTTTAATTAGGACCACTGTTTAAGCCTCATGTTCTCCCTGTAATGTGTGAATAATATGTATTTTACAAAGGACTGGACAGAGATATTACTAGTTATTTAGGCTTATAAAGTGACTTGTGCAGTCAAAACAGAACTGCCTGTTTTACATCCCTATCTCCTGTTCACAGTACTAAAACAGCTAAAAATTGGAATTTTTCAATATGGGGAGAAACTGGAGCTTTTCCCAGTACAATTCTCCTTTCTAATGAGAGCAACAAGTAATAGCAAATAATAGTTTTGATGTTCCAGCCAATTTCTCTAGGATTGTTATTCCTGTTACTACTATTGGTGAAACTTCTCACCTGTGGACTCAAAAAGCTTTTTTTTCTGAACATTTTACATGGAGTGTAACTCCAACTAATGCAGCTGTCTCTAATTTACACTAATAAGTGAGGTAGATAGGGATCAGACTCTGTACTAAAGAGGAGGTATTTCTTATGGCTGGATGAGTATCTCTGGTTCCTACTGTCTCTCATGAACTTGACTGCCTCAGATAACTGTACTTTCTCATGGCTACTCATACACATCATTGCCTATGTGATCCAGAATGTATTTTGTAATATTTGAGTGTTTCTGGTTTTACTGAGGAGGGCATCAGTCCATGCTCTCCATGTCTCTGCCAAAACCCATGTATGACCAGGCCCAGTTTGGTGTCTTATGGTCAGAAGGCAAAGTTTCACAGTCAAATGTAACCATTTCTCATCCTGGTTATTTCCCTCATAGTTAATCAGCCTGACTAGAATGCTGATCTGGTCTCATCTGCTACATAGCTGGGAAGCAGAGAGCAACACCAGAGCCTTTTTTATATGGAGGCTGCATTCCTTCAGCATGTCCGTCCTGAAGAGCAGTTTACCACAGGGTGCACTTGTTTGTACACACAGGGCTCACCTCCCCTGTGAGTGACATAACAACAGCATGATGTGAAAATAAAGTGAAAAACTCTCAGGGACATTCCTCTGCAAAACACATGTGCTCGTACAAATGCACGCAAATGAGCTCGTTTGCACACTGAGGCAAATGCAGGCATCTGCACACGTACAGACTCACACCCTGTCACATTTGGCTCAATAGCCTGCGTGGTTAAATAATGTCAATAGCAGAAACTCTTACAGTGCTGACACTTCCTCTGGCTGTAAAATATTTACTGTTCCTTTAAAACTGTGAATAAAAAAAGGTCAGTCTGTATACTGAACAAGGAGTAAAAAAGAAAAAAAATCCTTTTTTTATTAGAAAACACTTGAAACTTATCATGTGCAGCAGATGGGAGTAGAAAATGCAGCTTGAAGACAGTTATATAAATATATCCTTGATGTCTGTTTTGCTTTTCAATTTGCAGTGAAAAGTACAAAGGTAGAGTAGAGCGCCAGTCAGGGCTGCACTGTGTCTCTTGATATCCATTCCAGATGTTGGCTAGACTTTGTGGAGCCAGGCTTATGGCACTGAGGCTGGAGCTAGTTGTCTTTTCCTCCAGGTGTGATGCTTCATGCTGATCCCCCCACATGCTAGCCTGTCTTATCCAAACAGTCTAAGCTCTGTGACAGGCATCTACCACCTTTTTGACCAAAATTCACCTCCCTTCCCCCCCACCTCAACGCTTTCCACCCACCCCAACTTCTTTCAGCTTGATGGGCTCTGCAGACAAGCCCACTTGTCCCTGCCTATCATTCTGTCACTTCAAAAGCAAGCCCCCCTAAAAAAATGAGCTCTGACGTGGTTCTCAAATAATGTTAGTCAGTTAGTAGCTGCTTTGAATATTCCTCTTTGTGTTTTGAGAGTGTCTGGAGGTACTATTTGACACCGAGTATGTCTGCCAAGCCTCTAATGGTAGTTCTCTGTTTGTGCATGCTTGTAAAGGATTTTACACTGTAATATTTTAACTCCCTGATTAAACATTGCTAAGCACAGAAGTATATCATAAATCTCGCAGGCGCCAACTCCATTTATCTGAATGTTAGTTACTGTCTACGGTGGGTAAACAAATTACAGCACAGTTTATTACAATATATGGGGCCACAATGTTGCTCTATTAATATCTTGTACCCCCTGGAAATATACCGTTGGCTCACAGTCTGAATTTTTTCTCCCGAACAATTAAAAACAAATTCTGAATGGAGGGTGGGGGGGCGTGTGTGAGAGGGAGGGGGAAGCATCAGGCACTTCCAAGGGGAAACTTGCTGGGAGTAACAATAATGAGCTGCAATATCAAATTACTACTATCCTGGGTTTGAGGTCAGTACATATTGAGTTAGTTGTAAGATATTGAAGTAGAAACTTTTCTAGTTTGGAATGCACTAATGCTGCTTAAGCTGCCAGAAAAACATCTAGAAAACGTTTGAGTTGGAGAGGGCAGAAACAAAGAAGAATGTTAACAAGCAGGAGCACTGGAGTCTCTTCCTTTCCCAGCTACATGCAGCACATTTGCAGAGATCATTCTCATTAACGCTGGCACATGTGAGGTGCATAGAACCTCCACTTGTAGACAGGGGGTGAGCACTGGAGAGATTGGAATATTTCCAGATCCATTTACAAAAATAGTCACTTCTAATTTTTTATCAGTTTTCTTACCCCACAAAAATAATCCCAGTTATATGAACATATAGCAATCAGTGGGAGCTCTGTCTTCTCAAAGTGTAGAATAAATGACTGAATAAAGTAGGAATTCTATTGGGAGGCTTTTGGAGGGGCAATTTTAATGTCTTTTAAAATGGTTTGTGATATGTTTCAATATAGAAGTAGGAGCAAAGAAAGAAGTGCTATAAGTTTTAAGAAAATTCATAGCAACTACTAAAAGTAATTTCACTACTAAAAAAGCCAGAATCAAGATAAAAATAGTATGTGTAAATCCCTGTTTACTTTTGATGTCATAAAAGCATCACTGCTGCTTGTCCTGGAGCACGAAGTTGTGGCTAACAGACTGACTACTAGTGGAGCTATCAAATTGGAGATTACTTGCAGTAGTCATGATGGTAAAATAAAATAAAGGGATGCTCCTCTCCTAATCCTGCACTGATGCCTGCAGGGGGGTCACAATCTCTGATACAAGCAGACAGCCCTGACGTCATGTTCTGTGGGAGCAGGAACAGCTAGCTGCTATCTCCCTTTCACGAAACCACAAAACGCCAACATTTTACAGACTGGAAAAGAGTTCATTACTTGCAGGGGCAGGGCAGGATAACGTTCTGATGTTCTTAGCTGGGCTCCAGTGGCCAATAACACAAACACAATCCTTCAAAAAAGCAACCGAAGCTTGGTAAAAATAGAAATCCAAATATTTTTAAAGTTTTTGCATATTGTCAATACTGTAAATCATCATATAAAACTGTATAACAACTGACAAAAATATGTCTGTAACTAATAAAATTAACGCCACAGACTTTCACTTGAGGAGTTTGTCTTCACATCAAAAAAGAAGTAAGGCTAAATTAATTGCTAGCCTTTTCCTACTAAAACCAGTAGGAATCAGCATTTAGGCCAGGGCTGAATTCAATTATGAGATTCTTAAAGAAATGCAAGTGCTATGTTTGTGTCAGTTTGTAAAGATCTTGTTTATATACATACTCATTTCTTGATTCAACAATGTGTTTGGCATTCTGGCCTGATCCACCAAAGCATTCAATCACATGTGCAGGCATGTAGGCGATTTCTTTCAGATCAGTTAAAATATTTACATGCTTAACCTCAAGCATATTGAAGGGCCAAGCCTGCAATGGAATTATTTTTTTTTAAAAGAAAGCCATGCAAGAAAAGCAATGCAGTTTTCAAAGGTACTGCCAGGGCATGTACCAATTCACCTCGTCAAAGGGAGCCTGAAGGTGCTGAGCCCCACTTGCCCATGCTCTAATTGACTCCATGCAAGTAAGGAGCTCCAAGGATCTCTCACAACCTGTGTAGGACACAACTCTTGATCACTGAGGTGGAAGGTTCAAATAAAGTATGTCCTGACTTTTAAAAGATTAGGAACATTTTAAGAATAAAATTTGATTCTGCACCCTGAAATATTTTGGGTAATCAAACCAAGACTTTGGAAAGTGTTGTGATCCTGGAAGGACTCACCCTGTACAATCCTGTGAAGTAGGGGAGTATTTGTCAGAGGGATGCCAAATAAACCAAAGTGTAATTTCCTGTGGTTGAACATTTGCACCTCAACTGGAACTGATTAAGAAGGTTGAATCTAATAACTGGAAAAAGAGGGACAGGATGGGTCACAGGCTTGCAGAAGTTTTTTGGAAAAGTCAGTTGCTGGTGAGGGGACCCTATGGGGACATCAGAAGATGTTTTGGCAAAATCTGAGAGGTGGGACAGTATGATAGAAAGATAGGAGGAGGAATGAACCTTTCAAGCTGACAGGGGAGAACAACAGAACAGGACAGTTAAGTGCAGGAAAAGGCTTCTTGAAGCAGGGGAGCAAGAGGACGGTGTGTATGCAGCTTTCTCCCTGGAAGAATGAGTGGATAAACCAGAAGGCAGGCTAGCTGGTGTGTTTGCCTCCTCAAGAAGCTTCCCTTTGCAGGCTGTGAAGAGTAACTGAAGGGCTTACATCTTATGAATCCTGGAGAGAGGAAGGAAAATATCATGGTGAAGACTGAGGTGAGCAAGGAAAGATAAACAAGGTCTTCAGACCATCTTAAAATAAGACCTTAAAAGGAGCTACAGGAACCAAGCAGAAAAATCTGGTACTTGGGTTGCTGTGTTGATGTACATGTTGGGGCATAGAAGGATGTAGACCAAGAAAATGTTTTTTTGCTGAGAGTGCAACACATGTCAGGTAAAGAAAATGAAAAGCTCCCAGTAAGGATGGCTTCATCCTAGGCTATTTGATCAAGAAATTTTGGAGGAAATAAAGAAAGGGAATGACAAATGGCAGTCCTGCTAGACTGATCAGTTGTGACATGGATAATTTTCATCCCATCTTCAAAGATGTGAAAGAGTCTTTTAAGACTCTGATCCATCTGGTGAACATCCATCTGGTGAACTTAAACCTTGGGTGTCATTTATGGTATAGCAAGCCGATCTCTTGATTTCCTATTTACAGACTCGATGGCAAGAGACAAATCTATCAAACACCCAAAGATGTTTGAATGACTTTGTGAACCATCAGTGATTCTGCTATTCTTTTCACAGTATTGAACAGCACAATCATGGACTGGTGAGATTGATGAAGGTTATCAAAAGGGACTGTAATGCTTATTGGTACTATAATATTAAACTCTGTTCTGGCTATATATTGGATTTTTGTGAATATTCACCAAGCATGTTAACTGGCATAAATATTTTGATGCACATTGTGTATACATAATTCCAAATGTCAGTGTCAAATTAACAACTGTTTGTATTTGCAATGAAAACACTATTGCTTTAATTAAACCAGGGAACAAACCCCAGTAACATAGGGTCTCAGGTTCAAACCTAATTTATACCACTTTTGAGTTTTCAGGTGCCATGAGATTTTCTAGCATCTCTCACAACAAAATCACATTGGAGGCAGTGTATATCTGTCTCAAATCTATGTCAGTTTTTGCTTAGTCAGCAAAGGGATTTTGGATCAAGCTTTTGAACACATGCACAATTTGAAAGTTACATTCATTAATCTTTTCATTGCTACTTTCCCAGAGGTTTTCTGGAGCAATGCTGAATTTTAAGATGGGAAGAATCAAATGAAGTAATAGGCAAAAGTTACTTCAAGTGTAGTGGCCTGCATGGTAGAAAGCATGGAAATGCTCATGAGAGAAGGAAATGAAATGAGCCCATGGTCTGAACCACAGATGTAGTGACCAGTTAAAATCCTGAGCAGAAAATCAATCAAGCAGTGTTAACCACAAAGTTAGAACATCTGGCTTATGAAATCACTTATCTACATGGCACTAGAAGCTGGAATGATGTAATAGACAAAATATCATATTGTTTTCCTAGCACTTATACTTTCTTTAGCCACCTACTTTTCACTGCTCTTTAAAGAAACTGCTAGATGGACCTTGGGTTTGATTTCTATGCTGTTCTCAAGGTCTGTTCTGGGAACTCACTGTCACACAGACCTCTTCACAACATTTGGTGACATACATATTTGTGGGAAATCCCCCATAGCTCATGGAACTCAGCACCAGCTTAAAAAAAGTTAATGAATAATTTATATAGATTAATTAATGGCTGGAAGTGCTTCCTTTATTTGAGAATTCATTCAGTGTCTTTGTGACGAATTTTCTGTAGATGAATTTCTTTCATGACTTTTGTTGTTAAAGCTCCACCTGTATTTTCCAGGGGCTGTGTTTGTATGTTTGTAGTCTTAAATCAACATATTTTTATTTATTTATTTATTTATTTGTTTATTTAACTTCAGGATTTTAAATTCTATGTGACCTAAGCTCTGCTCTTGCTGAATGTTGAAAGCTTACATGTTGACTGCATGATACAGATCTTCCATAGTTTCAGTAAGTTTCCAGAGGAGAACCATGTCTTTGTCCATGAAGATACAAGGCACTCCATGTACATTGAGAAAAACATACCTCAGCCAGCACTGGTGGAGAAAGGCATAAAATGCTGTTCCACTGGTACTGTAGTGAGAGGTGTCCCCAGTGCCTGCAGCCAGACCAAATGAGGGAAGCTGCCTTCACCTGTGATCCATCTGGTCATGTTTTCACACGACCATGAAATGCAAAAAGTTGCACTAGGTGGTTTTCCTGCTTCACTCAGGAAGTCCACAGACCACTTGGGTGCCTGATGGATGCTTTAGAGAAGGTCAAAAAGGCCCTTCTCTCCATGTATTACACCTTGGCACGATTCACAAGGGCAGTCAAAATTCAGGCCTGTATGAAGACTGGCTGTTGTGAAAGGGAGAGCCTGTGACAGAAATACTCTTGTGACTTATAACAAGGGGAGTCAGCGTGCTAAGAAGGGAACACATAGCTGCAGGCTAGATGAATTAATTTTACTAGGACTGTGTGTGTCACAGCCTTGATAAAGCTCAGTTCTCTTTGTACATTCCAAGCTGCTGTGTTTGGGTAATATTACAAGATATCTAAATGTTTTAAGCTTTCTTATGATTTAGCCTCAGTAAGATTTAGCCTCTCTTTCCAGCGGACTTCTTTGATATATTCTTTATCTACTATTGTTTCATAAAAGGAAGATTCCTAGAGCCCACTGCCTCCTCCCCTACTTCTCCATGCATATCTTTTCCCAGAACTCCACATTACGGTCTACCTAAACTCATAGTTTCTCTTCTCAAAAATATGGAATAACTGAGGTGAACAAGTGTGTGATAGAGATTATGCCATTTTCCTTCAGCTAGCATTAGAAGCACACATCTGTGGACAAAACATTTCCACATTCAGCCTTCTGCTTCAGTTTCCTTTTTACCTTGGATGGTTCTGTTCTTTGGTTGGAATTGTCTGGGCTGTCCATGACATTTCTGCAGTTTCAAGTCTGAACAACTGAGTTTTTCTCAGTCCTATCTGCTCCCTCTTTCCTTCTTCTGAAGTAATTTCAGAGGAAACTACTTCTTTAAATGCCTTGCTATACCTCAGGTATCTTTAGATAAGGTGTATCAGATGATCTGCTTCTTGGTAACTAATCTGTAGTTCAATTACTGTCTTTCCTGGGAACCACACTTGAAATAACCACTTGCTCTGGATAGCTGCCATCTTTTATTCAAGTGTGCTCCATTTAAATGGAGAATCATCAAAGTTTAATGGCTCAGTATTTTTAGCCATGAACCAGGTGCAAGCAACTTTTCTGTCACCTACTGTGGGTTTTATATCAATATGGAAGCACAGGATCAGAAAGAGAGGAGTGTGCCACATTCCTGCTGGAACTTACATCCTGACAGATGTCCATAAGATTCCAGTGTCAAGAAGAAATCATAGTAGAGAAATTCCCCAAACTGTCTCAATCTAAAATGCTGTTTCACCATATGTCTTGTTATAATTAGCACTAGTAGGATGCATGTATTCCAGATCTGAGTTGATAAAATATATTCATTTTGATAGGATGATTTTATAGAAATCTAAAATATTTTCTGCCTGAGTGTGGAGTGCAATGAACGTGGAATGCAACTGTCCTTGCCAGCGATCTGAAGTCAGTCTCTTTGAGATGCAAGCACAGCCACAGGAAATGGTGCCTAACTTCACAAAACACAGTGATCTCCTGTGGCTCCACTGTATTCCCATCCCTGCCAGCAGTCTACAGGTCTCTGTCTAGGTCCATGAGCCAGGAGCTGGTCTGGGTCCCTTCTACTGTCAGAATGAGAGATCCTGTCTGTTGCAGAACTGATTATCGTTTGCTTTACAGCAACATGCCTGTTCTTTATTTATCAGTGATATGAACACTACATATCAAACTATAATTATTTTTGTGTGAGATAGGAACAGTTTCCAAATTAAATTATGAATTACCTAATCATTATATATGCCTTGCACTTAAATGCATGCAAAGCATAGATGCAAGCTGGACAGGCAGTCCGTGGACTCTGAAGGATTGGAATTCACACATTTTTCACATACAAGGTTTGAAAGAAATGAACTTCAGAAATTCTAGTTCAGCAGGTCTAAATTCTGAAAAATATTTTATCTAGGATTGTAGTGGAAACATATTGACTGAAGAGACCAGCTAATTGTTATCACTGTCATTCTTATGTAAGAAGTGCCTTCAGCTGCTATGTGAAAGGAATTAGAACATAAATTCTTGACAACTTTAACACATGCTACCTGAATACCCATCTGCTTAGCTTAAGAACTAAAAAGAGGTTCATTAATGTAGTATTGAATAAATTAAACATGCTGCTCTATGTGCTGAAATATGTTACAATATTTAGAACTGCTTCCTTTTTTTTCCCTTTTTTAAAACTGTATCTTAAAAAGCCGGCTGTATTTTTCATATGAAAACCAAACAGCAAATTGGATCTGCATCTAACAAAAGAAATTCATGTTTTGAAGTTTCCAAGTGGTGGCTGACCACTCATACATACGGACTGACTAGAAATGTTGCTTAGAAACACCACGTTATCAAAGAGAACCCAACATCAGGTTGGAGTGCTTCCCAGACAGCCGGTTTGTGGCGATAATTTGCAATGGAAAATTCTAATATCTGTTCCAACAATTCTTTATTTTCTAGATCTTCTTACTTTTCTCTCTTGAGATTATTTGCCATTAGACTTTACAATTTTCTTCCAAACTCTGATTTGGAAGATAGCATAGAAGTATGTGAACTATGTTTATGGATTGGTAAGTCCTTCAGCAAGTATTAAGAAAATGTTGTTCAGCTGAGTAAAATACATGGAAAATCCATGCTGAAGGAACTGCAGTGTAAATTAGTATTTCTGACATGAGGACTGACTTAGCTAGATTTAAATATATTATTTCCCCTGTATACATTAATAGTAACTGCTTACTGTGGACTTTTGGTTCTAAACATAATAAAAGAATAAAAAATTCTGTACAACTACAAAAATTATCTATCTTAACCTTGCAATCATCTCCTGGGTAGAACAAGGGGGTGATTTTATACTTTCAAACAGAAGTTATCCAAGTAGGGCAACTAAAGAACTGCATTTGTCATGTTCTGTGCAAACAGGAAGATTTAACAGATTCCCCTCATATTCAAAAGCAATTTTGTATTGCAATAGCCTGTTGTCTGCTCCTCTGGTCCATTCCAGGCCCCACAGCATCTGTCGCTCCAACCACCACAGCTGGAGTTAGAAGGAAATGGGTCACACTGAGACATACGGAGAAAGGTATCTCCAGGCAAATTGGGTCCTAGACTGTTTAAGTTTTATACATATTTACAGCTTGAATAGAAATGGTTTGTGTATATGTGTGTATTAAATCCCAAATCTTATATAAGACAATTTGACCCCTTCCCCTTAGAAGAACAGTTTCTAATCCTTATCTGAAGTCCTGTGTTGACTCAGGGGGAGGAGTGCCATCTACTGAGGCTCCCTTGTGAGTTTGCACTTCATCTGCCATGGTTTCTTTCAAGATCCTCAGGGGAAGCGCCCAACCAGAGTACAGCAACTTCTCTTTTTCTTAAGAAGAAACATTTTTCTTAGGCATACACTATAAATTTTTGGATTTCCCCAGAAGCCCTTCTTGCTGCCAAACCCAAGTCTCTTTTATGTGTTTACCTACTTGCACTTTTTATTATTATTTTTTTTATTCAGAGGGAAACATGCAAAGTGATGCCACATTAGTATTAAAGCTGGCTCCCTGATCAAATCAGGTGGCGAGTCTCAGCGACATTTTTTCTCCTATCTTAAAATAAGAGAGTTCTCTTCCTTGAAGCCACCATTGAATCATGTGCAGACAGACCTCTGCTCTCTTCTAGGCCTTCATTTGCATTTCAAGTTTGTTCTGTAGAACAAAATAAAAGTTAAAGTTTTATAGGCAAACATGAATGTAGAGAATGGCAGAATTGTGTACTTGGGGGGGTTTAACAGACTGTAGGTCCCATGTACAATACATTTTGTTTTCAAGGCCATAGAGGGCCACTCATTTCCCCATTGCTACAAGACTTCTGTCAGTTTTAGTGTAATAAGTGCAAACTCAAGCTTTCAGGTTGCTTACAATATAAATGTCTCCTGCCAGAGATATCCTGCATGTGGGAAGGTGAAAATGAGTTGTGAAAACAGAGCATAGAAAACTTAGATGACAACAGAAAGTGAGTGAGAGGGGTGACACAAAAGAATATTAGAAAAATGCAGATGCACATTTAATTTTTCTGTATACCCTAGACTACTAAAATGAAGTTGGTACAGTCTATACCCCAGATTAAGGTATTTTAATGTTTCCAAATGTAGCAAGGGGGGACGAGTTACCTGAAGGAGAAGAATCAAAAAGCTGTATGTTCACACAGGGCAGGAGCCCCCCATTTTCCATACAGTTCACATTTTGTCTCCAGTGTCTAAGTGCTGAGTCCCATGGCCACAGAGGAAAATGAAGTCCTCTAGATTTTTTATTGTTCCTATTGCCACATAGATCTTGTAGCCCACTGTGGGTACCACAGCATGAGCAGTCACTGTCCTGGGACCACCTCCTGTCCTTGTGGTGCTCAGCTATAGGGTGAAGAGTAACACTGGTATCATACAGGCATCTCTGTCTGGCAGCCAGGTTGAATCTGCTCCTGTAAATGTCACAGAAAGAGCTGGAAATTGCAGTAGATAGGATGATACTTCTGTTCTCAAAGAAAATAAAGCAACTGGGGGATATCTGAATCAAGAAGATTTCATAGTATAGTACTATAAGCTCACGCTCCCAACCGTGGTGCAGATCAGGTTGAAGCTGCAGGATCTCATGTAGTGCAGCGAAGTCAGTGTAGTGTGGGCCTGGGATTAGCAGGTGTGCCAATTAGTGTGGTGGTGATTCTGTTTTCCTTCTCCCAGATGAAGCATGGATCCCTTCATAGTGCTGTGCTGCACTGAAGGAATTAAAAAAAAAATTAAGTTAAACCAAACCAAAGCAAACCCCAGACATTCAAATTTAGAAGGGGATAATTGGGATTTCTGTAAATGAAGATGCCAAACAGAGATAAAGAGGCAAAAAGTCAAACTGATGACAGTCTTGCTCACAAGAAGTAGTGTGTAGCTCAGTCCTGAAGCACAGGAATGCAGCAGCTATGAATGCCGGAGCTACAGCCTTGCACTTCCCATGGCTCTGGCCCCATCCACTGGCATTAAATAGCTGCCTGCTGCTGCTGCAGATTGACTTGTCTCTGATGAGGGTTAGGACTGCTGTCAAGAAGTAGGGCTTAGGCATTTCCATTTTTTAAAAGGTTAATCCTAATTATTTTTTATGCTTTTTAGCACACTGTGACATGCACAAACTTTGGAGAAGCAAAGGAGCCCATTGTACAACCATCATCCATCACCATCTTATTTTTAGAAAGCCTGATTTCCTCTAAGGTCACTCTACACTTATATACACTTAACCATGGAAATAAATGTATATATGCATATGTAGGGATATGTAGACACATAGAGACATGTTTATATACGTGCATTTTTTGACCTTAGTTTGGTTAATGGAGGTTTTCCATTGTTTTCAGCAAGGGAGGTTAAGGACTTAGAACTATCCAATCTTTGTGTTCATCAGTGTTAACCTTCCTTTAAAAAGAGAAATTCTGTGCATTCTATATATGCTCCGGTTTTGGCACATCTGAAGTATTTATATCCATAAGGCAATATTCAAATTTAGACATGTATTGTGTAATATATCCTTGTACAGACACAAAAAAGTGCTGAAGCAACAGCTAAGATATTTCAATACTTTGTGTGACATATTAAAAAAAATGTGTGTATTTTATTTTGGTGGGAAGTTCATTCCTGACAATTTTTCCCAACCTGGGAACTTTTATGTATGTAGAATGCTACCATTTTTTTTTACATTCATGGGATACATGGCATTGCAAATGCTTTTTTGCTCAGAATCAGGCCAAATTTCTCTTAAACCATGTATTTTTTTTCAATGAAATCAGAATATTTTTCCTACAAGACACTAATTTAAACAATAATGATACTTTTTCAACTAAGTGATTAAAAAATATCATCTTCATTTCAAAAGCCTGAGCACTGGTGAATCTCTTAATAGTTCAAAAACCTTCTTTTCTATACTTTCAATTCTGTTCCAAAAATTTGTTTCTCCCTTGAACTTGCTCATGAATCACTGAAAGAACACATTATTCTGTGAATAATTAATTTCAAAACAATATCCAAACAATTTAAGATCTAGAATAGTTTATATAGATTAGCATCAGTATTTAAGTATTTGAAGTGCTTCTCAGATAATTTTAATTTTATAACACCAGTGCTGGCATAGCAGGTGGCTCTTGCAGGGAATCACTAGGTGGTGGTATTGTACATATCTGCCAGCTTATTCTTCTGTGTTTGAGCAAATGTTCAGTCTTGGGAAGAAATGCGAAACACCCTATACTTCATTAGAGGGAATGACAGGGGTGAAAGAGCTGTTTGCTTTATGCTGCTCCAATATCCTAAAGTTTTGAGACAAAGTGCTTTCAGCCCACCATGCTTTGCTATCATACAAAGAATTCTGAAAGTAGAGGTGTACGGTACTTCAATTCAGCCACTACTCATCCAGTGTTTGTGCATGTATGGAAGTAAATATGTAAACTCTAATATTCCCAGATTTTCCCTGATTTTTTACTTCTTATTCATTACAACACTGACCTATAAAGCCCTAAGACACTGTGGCTCAGAAAAGGGAAACATCAGTATCTCAGTGAGACACCGGTGGCCTTTCTTAAATTGAATGCTGTATTGCAAACATACTCCAAGTCAACATGGACAACACACATTAACAAGGCATACATGTCTTTTCTCTAAATGGATATCAAATTCAGCACATAGGACATGGCTGGCATGTCCAGCTGCCTTTCCTTTTCTCAGAAGACGTGCTTGGGAGAGAACGGGAGCCCTGGTTCCAGTTCAGGAAACTGGCTTGTGCAGTTGCAGGAGCTGCAGGTAGAAGTTTGCAAAAATGACTCAGGGCTAAATGGTTGGACTGATTGAGTGTAGCGGTGCTTGGGAATATGGTGAGTGGAGGACTTGGTGGTGTTAGGTTTATGGTTGGACTTGATGAACTTAAATTTTTTTTCCAACACAAACAATTCTATGATTCCATGAAAATTTGATCCTAGTTCAGTCTTCCCGAAACTGCATATCTGTTTGCTCTGCATATCTGTATATAACATTTACACAAAAATGGATTATTTACTGTAATGCTTGGTTACCTGTTTGGCCCAAATGAACAAATTTCAAATTGTGGACTTGTCAAAGACCATGTTGGACAAGTTTAGTTCCTTCCATATGATAGTATTACTGGTTGTAACCCTATATGTGGGACATGGAAGAATTTTAACTTTGTGAGTACAAGGTCTGAAAAGCAAGAAAATACCATTTTTAAGGTATTTACATAACTTTAATTCACTTGTTTTCCATATATTAATTAAGACAGTTGACTAGAAACCAGTTACCTATCTCTTATAAAGTTGCATATTTTCAAACAGAAGTTTTGGATTTGGTGTTCAAAGATGCTCCAATTTCAGAATATTGTAGAAAATATGTTTACTGTTGAAATATGCTTCTTTATCAGGAAATTGTGTTTCCAAATTGATATGCTATAATGATATGATAGAAAAGCTTGAGAAGTGGGCCCACGAGAACATAATGTAGTTTAACAAGTCCAAGTGCAAGGTCCTGCACGTGGTTCGGGGCAATCCTAGACATGGGTTCAGACTGGGAGAAGTTGCTCAGAGATGTTGTAGCTTCCCCGTCCATGCAAGCGTTCAAGGCCAGGTTGGACAGGGCCCTAAGCAAGCTGGTCTAGTGAAAGTGTGTCCCTGCTCATGGAAGGGGGGCTGGAACTAAAGATTTTTCCAACCCAAGCCTTTCTCTAGTTCTATGATTCTATGACCCTGTTTAATTACAGAGTATTTGTGTCTTCTATTTAAAAAAATATTGCTATTTATTTAAACAAGTACTTAACTTCAAAAAATTTTATTTTGCTTCAGCATCACTTTTATTTAGTGCATCAGATAGGTTATGCACTTGGTTGAAGCATGTTTGTTAAAGAGCATTCTCTAAACAACCTAATCTTAGAAGTGGGCATGGACAAAGAGTCAAGGAATTGCAGCAAAGATGAACAGCTTTCTGGCTCAAGAGGTGCGAGGTCATGCAATTTTACTCTGTGACTGCCGTTCTTCACAGAGTTCTTTTGTTCAAAGCTACCGTTTTACTCTTGTCCAGTAACGGCCTTTCTTATCCATAGGGAGCTTAACACAGGATGCTGTTACAGGTTTACAGGGATGCTGACTGCCTACAGACACAACTAACTGTTGCTGCATTTGAATACACAATGATCTCTAAAACATTTATTATTCTGAGACATCTGGTTCTATATGTCCTAAACTAGATTCTTCAGCTGACAAACTCTTCTAAATAGAAAATTTTAGCAACTTATTAATTCCTAAGTTTTATGTTATTGTTATTATTATTATTATTATTATTTTTATTAACGTGGTGGTGTTTTCTTTTTTTTTTTTAATACCCTAGTGGTCTCAAGTATATTCACTCATGTTTCGGAATAATTCAGTTACTCAGGTGACAGGCTGGCCATAATGCTCAGAAGGAAGTTATAATCCTATACCCAGCACATGACTTCATGCCATCACATACTGAGTATAAAAGGCAAGGAGAATGAGAACAAAGAGTCAAAGTCCCATGCAAAAATAGAAGGTGGTGCAGTTATAAAATCTTGTACTGCCTCATGATGTATATTCCCAAAGGGAGGATGAATTAGGTTTTCATGAGCAGTGCTAATTCTGCCATTTGCTATTTTTGAGTCGTAGGTTGTGTCTTTTATATATATTTGAACATATATATTAAGGAAATTTAATTCTGAGACTACATTACAGTGCATATGTGTGTTCAGCCAGATGTGTGTCCATCTATATTACCTAATGCAATGTAGATTCAGAATTACATGGAAAATCTAAACTAAAAACATCCCAAGAACAGTACTGGTTTAATTGTTTTATCTAAAATCTAATTTCCTAACAAATGTTTTCCGATCAAAGAATTTTTCTAAGAGAAAAAGCGTCAGTCTTTGTATAACAAGAAAATAAAAAATTGTTGTGCTAAGGAAGGAAAAGCCCATCCCCCTTTCTTTGAACTGAGAAGGAAAAAAATCTCAGCTGTTAAGAGATCCTGAGATTTCCAGCTTATTGAAGCAAAGGAAAAAGGTTTCAGACATGACTCCCCTCCTAACACACCTTATTAATTTTTTTCCAGATGCTTGTAATGGAGAGGAAAAATGAAGAGAGGAAAGATGTAGTTATCTAGCTCAGAGAAATGTGGCTAGCTGGTTCCAGATTTTCCTCATTTCTTCCCTTTCACTCTGATAACCCTTGCACATTGATTTGTATTTCACACAATCCTTGTAGACCTATAATAATGATATGTACATTGTGCAGCTGATTGATTTTTTTTTTGTGTGAGATGCCTTGTTTGTCCTGCACAAAGTGAACTCTGTTCAAACAAATGTGTGTCTTAAAGTTTTCAAGCCACACTATGCGTGATAATGATTTGGACAGAGACCAGCGACTTGAATGAACGCTTAAAATTTCTTGCCTGTCATTGCTATTGTTATTCAAGACCACGTTTCCAGAGGTTGGCATTTATTAGTCAAAATATTAAGGACTACATTGTGTTATCAGGAGTAACTTTAATCTGTTATTGGGGCAGGCTTAGGAGGCACTACTATTTAGAGAGACAGTTGTGAGGTGTTGCGTCTCTGCTCCTTAGTAGCAGTAATTGATTGCTGGCCTTTACATAAATGGCTAACTCTACACATATGCTTAGCCATTCTGGCACACAAGTGAAAAATGGATCCACTGCTTGTCTGAGTGCTCCACAAAGGGAATATGGAGCGTAGTCATGTTACAAAACACTCTGCATCTGGAGTTAAGGCAATAGTTGCTCACAAAGGGGTGCAAGTCACACAATAGGCTACTTTTAGTAATTACTCTTGAGTTATTTAGGCCCCAAGTGCATATAAAATGAATTAAAAGAAATAAATTTGAGTTGAAGGTATTATATGCCTCTCCTCTTAATTTCTGTGGAAACCTTTAAAAAATCCCAGCACCCTGCTGTTTTGGAGAAACAAACCTAACAGCACTGAGCTAATATACATGAACCAGAAAGAGAGATTGGCTGGTTTCAGTTCAGTCATAGGCTGAAAGCTCTGCAAAAAAGTGGATGAAAATAGACCCCAAAAGAACATAACTGAGAAACATGGAAGATTGCAAAATGCTTTCTTGTTGTGGCTGTAATAGGTAGGACTGTTCTCTATTTTTTTAGGAGATCTTGATTTTTATTTTTTCCTGAAAAGTACAAAATCCAAAGAGCTATGTGTAAAATTTTTTGTCTACTGCCTTGCTTCTTACATCACATAATCTGTCTTGAGTCTATGCTTTTCATTTAGATTATGAACCTTTTAAAACAAGGATCTTGATTTTTAATTATTAGTACAATGTTCAGTGCCCTGAAAATAACACATATTTAGAAAAAGATTTTTTGTAAACAGTATTAAACAGTTTATGTCAGTAAACTGGAGTAAGTATCACACTGACATAACAATATGCTTCCACATGAGTGATTATAAAATTACATCTAGAGTTTCCTTCTATGGTTCTCTTTATGTCTGAAACACATCTATCTAACACCATCTGCGAAGACAACACAGGAAAGTGCAGCTTGACTGGTGAGAGTGAACGGGTACAATCCCAGCAGTGTGGCTTTGCTGTGTGTCTCTGTGTGTACACATCAGTGTGTAAGCCTGCTACCCATGATAATCTGAACATCACACTTGAGACTTAGTGAATCAGAGCAGATTCCCTAGGGACTGGAAATCAAGTTAGTTTTTTTTCCTTTCCATAATTTACTGCCAGTGGTGAAGATGCAGAGGTATATATGCCAGCAGGTATAGCTCTTTTGTAGGACCCCACAAAAATGGTCTCAGGGATGGTTAGAGAAAGGAGGCTTTGTCCTTCCCCATAGATCATGTCTTTACACTGAAACAAACTTTGTCTTGTCCTACGTGTATTTCTGGTTATGTCTCCGTGCTTCTTCTGTGTAGTCTGTTCCCCTCAGAAACCCATGTTTACTTCCGAGATGTGTATTTTCATTTTAAAAGCTATTTTTTTCACGAAACTATATTAAGTGACCAGAAATGGATGAAACCTGTAATTTTTGATGAATGCCTTTTCAGCTGAATACTTCATGTTACCATTTTCTCCTTTGCCCTTTCTCTGCATTTCTTCTGTCTTTTTCTATTCATGAATTATATTTGTCCTGCACTGTCAAACACAAGATTACACAGATTTTCTAGGGATGAATTTTAGCTTTACTCAACTGTGCAGTGAGCTCTGTATTTTCATATATGTAATATAAAAGTGCATTACTATAAAAATTCTATTGCATTTATTCTCACTAGGGCCATAATTTGGTATAAATATGCACTTTTTGAATGCTGGTATGCATGGTGGAGTGAGAACTCAGGCTGTTACATGCTGCCATTTGCTGTGGTCCTGATGTTGGAAATGCTGGCTGGCTCTCTGGCCAGCTGCAGTGGGAGGACAGGGTCCTTTTCTCTCACATTTTTCATTTCTTTCTCAGAGATTCTTACCTGAAGGAAAATTCTCAACTTAGACTGCTATGTGGTTAGCCAAATTGTGAAGATGATTAAGAAAACTCCTTTTGTATCTTCCAGGCCTGTTAAAGATTTTTCTGAGGAACGCTGAAAACAATTGTGTTACTCTGGACTTTTGTAAATGTTACTTAACAGTACTCCCGTGAACTACTCCACTCTCTTCCTCTTTCTGTGTAAGTGGTACATTGTGGTACATAAGTGACTATATTTTTGGATAGCAGTTATGTGCCCACATTTAGTTCTCCAAAAAGACCATCCAATATAAAAGTTTATAAAAATTATCACTGTATTTTATCCAGTCAGGTGTACCTTGCAGGGCAATCATTAGATATACAGCCCATGTAAATGAATTAATCTTTAGCCTGTGCTAGTGTTGGAGAGGGTCAGCATGGGCCTTTATGATCTGTATTCCCTTGGAGCCTTGGAGATCAGTGTTCAGAGACACCTGTGTGGGTCTGCATGGAGTTGGACGAGGTCCAGGTCTGGAAAGGCTTACATATTTAGATTTAATACTACCTTTTCCACAGCTGATAGCAGAAGTGATTTAGATAAATAGAAGGCTCTGACACCTGTGGAGCTGGAGAGCCCCATGAGGCACTGAAATAGCAGGTTTTCTAAGTGAAGCTCCAGAATTGAGAAGTGGGAAACACTGCTTTCCATGATGTAATGCATAACAACTGCTAGTCATTATCCATTTACAATGTTTCTCTGTACAGTATTGTGATTCCACAGTATAGTCTAGAAAGTTAGGGTTAGGAAAATAATAACATTGAAATAACTTTGATTTGATCAGGACAAATCTAAAAGCAAATCTAAAGGCAAATCTTATGATTATAAAAAATGAGTTTCAAAGCTTATAGTTAATAATTGTATTTGAATTAGAATCTATTACAGCTGGTGATGGGGTTCGAGGCTGTGACCCAGGAAGAGATGACTGGTCCGGGGAGATGGTCCCGAAAGGAATCGCCTTCCTGAGGTTCAGTGTCTTCCCTCAGCTGCTGGCAGAGGGGCCCTTGCAGAGGCTGTCAGCTCTTTAGTGATATCAGCTCGTGGTTTCAGCTCAGCTCTGTGGGGCAGCCTCCAGGCCAAGCCAGACCAGAGAGAGAGACGAGAAGGCCCGTGTGGCTGGTTCTGCACGAAGGTAGCTTTATTATGGGTCCCCTCCAGCGAAGGGGGGAGCCAGGGATGAGCTCTCTCTCGAGGGGCCCTAGGGAGCTTGCCTTTATAGGGATACAGGGGATCAGTAGGGGACCAATGGATTACAGAGGGTCTGGGACAGACCAGTGGGTTACAGAATGATCTGCATAGTGTCTCCCAAAGGATTGTGGGTCTTCCTTTCCTTGCCATGACCATAAGTGGTTGCCTTTCCAGGGAGTCCTGATGGGAGATTGCTCAATCTCCTTATCTCAGCAGTCGTCCCTCCAGGGCAGTGGCTGGGCATACCTGTTGCAGTGGGGATACTGCAACATGCATATACCAAACCAGGCGTCCCGTGGAAAGGAAATATATATGGACAGACAGATTCTTGCTAGATGTTTCAGAGATGTTTATTTCTCCAGCCGCATGGCCGGAGCTCTGCCGAGGAACTGTTCCAGTCACGGGACCAAGGGTCCTTCTGCCCGCGCAGGGAACACAAACCAACCAATGGGAACGAGGCTGAGCAGGGGCAGGGAAACCCCGTGTCTGTGCCCTCAGGGCCCCTCTCCCAGGGCTACACGGCAGGGGAGGGACCCCAACACCTCACCCGTTTTATTTTAATAAAAGGAGAATGAAAACAACTGGATAAACATAACAAGAACAGTTTCAAAACAAAACAAGCCACCCTCCTGAGTCTTTAAATGTCCAAACAGATTCTGTGGAACATCTTAGGGCTGACAGAAGGGAGACAGAACTCTCTGAGCATGCTTTGTGCGGAAACTGAGGCAGGAGAGGGTTTAACTTCTTCCCTCCCCCTTTTCATCCCCCACTCGGCATTGGAAAGGGATTTTTGGGGAAACAATTGGCAAAAGCATGGTTTTGTGAGGGAAACCATGGATGAAAAAACGGATTGGGAATACACTGGGGGTAATAGGACATAGGGTAAAAGGGAAAGGTGGGATTAGGAAAGGGAGACTGTAGGGGGGGCTTACAATGGAGATATTGTCTAACATGACTACGATTTTTTGCATATATACTGCCTTTTACAGGAACACCATCAGGCCCAGTGACCTGCGATGCTTGTAACCCTTTTCTACCTTGTATAATTTTGAATTCCACCACCTCTCCATCTCCCAAGCTTGGGATGCATTTTTCAGGGTTATTCTTTTTAATAGCAGTCCTATGCACGAATATGTCTTGCTGGTCGTCACACCTTGCTATAAAACCATGATTTTGCTTAACATTATACCATTTTACTATCCCTGAGATCTTAGCTACTATAATCTTTTCCTTTTTCCGAGTGGCTGCTGTTTTCTGTCTCGCTGCGTCTTTGCTCTCTATTTCAGTCGCTCCCGTGTTGGAATTGTCGGGGCTGCTGGTGCCTGCGCGCTCTTCCCGGGGTTGCGTTCGGGGCTGCGCGGGCCGGGCCGGGCCGCGCCGCTCAGTTCTCCGTGCGTCGCCTCCTCTGGTCGCAGCTTTGCTGCCGCTGCCTGGCGCTGTACCCACGTCTCGGCCAGGCCCCCGTCTCGGCCGGGCCCCCAGGCGCTGTACCCACGGCTGCGCGCAGCCGTGCGGGCACCGCCGGGTCCTGCCGCTCCCGCCGCTCCTCGCTCCACCACCGACACTGCGGCTCGCTTGGCTCCTCCCGCGCGCGGGAACTGCCTCGCTGCTGCTCGCAGAGCACTCGGTGCACGTGGCCTGGGCCGCACGGTCCCTGCGCCAGGCTTCCCTTCGCCAAGACACAGCTGACATTGCTCAACAGTCTCGGTAATTAAATAATATTCATGAAAATATTCTTCCATCGGCATATATTTTGACTCCAATATTAACTGTGTCCAAACGGTTTTCCAAAAGCCCTTCGTAAGAATTAAATCCCAAGAAACATAGAAAAAGTTCTTAAACAACCATGCCAGGAAGTGTTTCAGTTCTTTTTGAGCTTGAATCAAGCTAAAATTTACAAATCGTTGTTCAAGAATCATTTTAAGTTTAAGATAAATGTCCATATGCGGCTCTGAAAGCCAAGAGTCTTCCCACGGTTCTTCCATAGTTTAGCTATGGAATAGCAAAACAAAACCAAGAAGAGGAATCCAAAGTTTCCAGGGTTTACTCACACAAATCAGTCGCTTAGGGATCGGGGATCGTTCTGCTCTCAATTCTCCACCATTATGTTGCAGTGGGGATACTGCAACACGCATATACCAAACCAGGCGTCCCGTGGAAAGGAAATACATATGGACAGATTCTTGCTAGATGTTTCAGAGATGTTTATTTCTCCAGCCGCATGGCCGGGGCTCTGCCAAGGAACTGTTGCAGTCACCGGACCAAGGGTCCTTCTGCCTGCGCAGGGGAACACAAACCAACCAATGGGAACAAGGCTGAGCAGGGGCAGGGAAACCCCGTGTCTGTGCCCTCAGGGCCCCTCTCCCAGGGCTACGTGGCAGGGGAGGAGACCCCAACACATAAACCACAAGAATCCCCTATGATTTTGTGCAGAGGTGTTTATATGCATTAAATATGATTGATGGCTGATGTTCAACTGATTATAAAAGGAGAATGGACTAGTTTCTGTGAGCTCTTTTAAATAGAAATACGAATTTTAGCACTAGAGAATGGATGGATTTCCACACTGTGGGCATTGTGCTTTTGATTCCTTCTTATCCAGGCAGAGAACTTCATGCTGTTGGTAAGATCCTTGCCTCAAAACTTCCACGGCAAGTCTCTCATTGTTTTTTCAAACAGAAAAATGGCAGATTCCAGGTCTGGCCTGTGACTTAGGATGTCTTTGTTTCCCAGAACAACCTGACCACACAATCCCCTATGAATAATTATACGTGAAGCCTCTGTTTCCTAGTGAATTACCAGTTTCAGCATACAAACCCAGTTACCAGAACTCAGTTATCCATGCTGTCAAATTGTTAGGCTGATCACAGGCATGGATTTTGCCCGAGCAAACTGGCATTCTCCCAGATAATTTCCAGATAGGAATGCAGAGTTGACTTTATGCAGAAAGCATTTTAGATGCAACCACCTTGATTTGGAGGGTAAGAGAGCCAAATACAGACACAAACCATTCCAAGTTTGTCAACCTCAGTGCTCAAAGGTCCCAGGCATGTTCGATTTTTCAGAGATGTCAGTTGAGCTAACGAGAAGAACTTGTCTCCCATGTTGAAGCTGACCTTGGATGTCTTAATTCAGCTTGATACACCTGAGAGATCACATCTCATGATATGCAACTTATGCTATGGCTTTAACTTCAAAGAAAAGCATGACTAACAGCTTCACTGCACGCAGATTGGGAATTAGATGTGTCTGAAATAACATCAACCCTACATGTTAAATCTACCTTACTTAGTATCCCAAATTGTAAGGCTATATAGTGGTGTTTACACTAGATTAAACTCAGAAGTCCTTTTTGGGGAGGGCAATTCCAGAATTTTTTTTCACCTGGTATCATCTTAGATATGTCTATATTCATGTTTTAACCATTACTCATGTCTCCTGTCAAAAGACTGTTTCTGCACTGTTTCTGGTCAAGTAGTTACTGGCACACACTGGTTCAACAGGAAGGCATCACTTATTTTCTAGAGTGCAATTGCAAAACACTTCTATGCCTCTTACATGAAAGACACCATATACGAGAATTCATGGTAGTATTCCTCTGCTGTGATATTTTTTTTTTTTTAAATCAATTATACCCTATAACTTATCACAAGTAAAAGCTTAATGAGTCTGGCATACTCTGATTACTTTGAAGAACAATATTTGGTTCTCATTTGCCTGATGTTGTCAGGACATCCTCGAACAAAAACCTGCCAACAGAAACATGCAAAGTTTGGGCAGAGGTAAAAAAGGCAATGGAGCTGGAGTCAGATCTGAATGTTTTGTTTGTTCTACCCCATATAATGTGCAAATTAAAACTTAAAGTCCAAATGCCTCTATACTTTGTCAGAATATGAAGTGGGTCCTGAACTCTGCTGTTCAGACCTATCTCTAGTAAAGAACACAGTTTATTCAGGGAATGTTGTGTATGAAATCACTCTTGGTATATGAAACAAAAATCAGAGGAAAATTACATTATTTTAAATACAAACTGAGCAAGAAATAAATTGTTCATGACCTTTTCTGTTAAGGAGCTCAAACTTGATTAATTCTTGGCCTGGATGTTCCCTTACCTCCAGCAATTACATGCCACTATTACAGTGTTTATTTTATAAAAGCTAATAAACACTATCTGGAGTTAATATTTGCTCCCGAGGAAAGTTTGCCAAAAGCTTAGAAGAAGTTTACAGAAGATTTTGCCCATTAGGTTTGTGTACAACATTTGAAATGCCAAAATCCTTTTAGCATCATTAATCACAAAAATGCAATGTAAAAACAGTTGTACCTAATAAAGACGTAATCTGATACAAAAATAGGCAAACCCACAGGAATTCAACACAATAGGCCAAACACTGTCCATTCCAAATGAGTTCCAGTAGTACCACTATTGATTCAGCTTTGAATAATCTTCAGCTCTTTTAAAACAGATATATATAGATAAAATAGGATTTTATTTTCTGCAGTAGAAATGCATTTGTTATTAATAATTTCTTTCACAAAGGATTTTGGCTAATGCTGTGCAGGAAAGCTCTTTTGACCAGCTTGCCACAACTTCTTTCTCATTCACTAAGCTTACATCTTCCTCTGTCCTGATGAACTCATTGGGGTTCTCTCTGTCCCTGACTCATGAGTTGCTCATGTGTGGGGTTCACCAGGGGCTGAGTCTGTCTGGCCATGGGGAAAAGGAACTGTCTCTCTCAGTTTCTGATCTTGGGATAGGCAAGTGTTGTGGTGGTCTGACTGTTGTCATGCCATGGTAGTGCCAGAACAGGGAGCTGGGGAGGTGGAACAGAGTGGCCTTGTATAGGAAAAGATGTACTGCCTTCCTGCAGTTTGATCAGTTGCTCCCAAAAACCTGGAGCTCCAAATGTCAGTGGGAAAGTGTCATTTTAGACAAGGCATCACTCCCTTGCCTCACACTGTACTCACCTATGCTATGGCCAGCTCATCTTAACTGAATATTTATTGCCTGTAGTGTGCATTTATTATAGTGTATCCTATTTTTCACTTTTATGTGGACTTCCCTTTTAAACCAAGCACAATTAGCCTGGCAATGGGCTAAGCTCTTCAGAAAAAAAGTTGTAGAGACATTTACAGAAAGCAAATAAAACATCGGTTTCTGTTGCAGAATACATGCATAATAAGACATGTTCTTATTTGTTTAATCCCCCTCATTTGAAACTATGTCTCAACAGAACACTGTTCACCTTGTGATCTGAATGCTAGCCTTTTTCAGGATCTAGGTTTAAAGTTAGAACAGAGGACTGATGGCCTTCTCTCTTGAGTTCATCCTTCCTTTTCAAGATGACAGTCTGTCTACCCTTTTCTTCCTCCTTCTCTCTTGCTTTTAAAATTTAATTTCCTTAGATAGAGAACAATGCATTTTGATAACTCACCTTTTTTTTTTTCTTAGCCAATGGAAACATAATTTCGACAGTTCATAAGCCAAATTTGATCTTAAAATTTATTTTGACTTGGCTATCTTTCATTCTCAGATTCTGACTCTCCTTATTCACCTACTCCAAGTCTTCAGCTGAAGCCTTAATTAGCTCATTTTTTTCTGGTGAGGATAGTTTTTCAACTATCTTAATGAAATTCCATGAATTGGATACTATAAAAAAAATTATTTTTGCAAAACTGCTATTATTCCCACAGTTCAGATATTGGAGACCACATGCATCACATTAATAATGTGGATGACGGACTGTTAAAAACATGCATCGTCCAAGCTAATTTCTTTCACGCCTTTTTTTCAGTCATAAGTATTTTCTATCATTTTAAAAGACATGGGAAGACTAGATCCCTTTCCTTTTGATACTGACAGGAACCGGGGAGCTCCATTGCCAGGTCCTCGCAAGACGAACTAAGTGAAAACCTCTTTTTTGGCTGAGAAGACTGATAAAGCCATCTACAACTCTCATCCTTTTTCTATTTTTTTACAGTCACAGTAGAAGATACCCATTCTGGGGAGCTTTATGGCTCTCCTCTCCTGATAAACATGAGAAACTTGATGCATGGGAAAATGGGACTTGATGATAGCTTGACACTTTCACACCTTGAGACTCAAACTCGGATCTGTCAGAGGCGCATGCTATGAATATGCTGATGAAGCATAACCCACACAGAACACATCACAACCCTACTCAAGAGGCTTTATATTTGTCTACTACAAGTTATTCTTTCATCCAGCCTGCACTGAATTGCATCAAAGTGTTCTATAATAAGGTTCTGACCACATCATAAGGAAAACATGGAGCAGATGATTTGACACGTGAGAATATGACAGCACCTAAAACCTCCTGCCATGTTGCTGGCCCTGAGACAGCACTTACAGTACTGACACATCTCCCACAGCCTCTACCAGCACTTCAGGCTTAATAGTGATAGCTCTTCATTTGCAGGTTTGAGGTTTTCACGAAACTTTAGCCTACCTGATGTACACACAGTTAGCTGTGTATTCAGCTAGAAAGGCTATCCAATAGTCCACCAGTAATTGATGCTTGCCAGCAGTTATTTAAATTCAGCTGTCAGACACAATCAAAAGGAATTGATAGAAAGCTGCTTCATTATAATTCCCCCATTTCTAGCATTTAACGTTCTTATGTGGAGTTGGATTTTGGTCTGGAACAGTGCAGTAATGTGAGTTGATAGCAAGCTGGGAATGAGCCAGAAAGTGAGTGCTTAACCCAGAACCAGCACCTCTGGGAGCAAAGACTTCAAGAATCAGATGTTTTGCATTTGCCTTGTTTCCAACTTCATATTGGAGGAGGGAGAGAGATGATGGAAACCATTAAAAAGATCAATTTAAATTTCTTCTTTAACATTTCTCTTTCCACACTTTATCCAGTTGGGAATTTCAACCAAAATCTAGGACTGTGTTCTTAGCCTCACAAGCTGCAGACTAAAAAGTTAATGAAATGTAGCTCAAATTTTAGAAATATGGTATCTGTTTGACAGGGACAATGGTGCTAGGAATCTACAACTGGAACAAACCTGAAACAGACAGCAATGATGCTTTTAGTTTTATGTGTGTGTGACTTGAGATTTCAGGGCTGCCAAATTTCACACATTCCGACATCTTAACAGTCACAGATTGAGCCAGGCTTCAGGGATTGATCATGTTGGTCATCAGGAGATTGCCTGGTTTTTGCCCAATTTTATCTGAGATATGGTCTCTATAATACTTTTAACAGCAGCAATCCCCTGGGACACTATTTTCTCTGAGATTTTGCTGTCCACATTGTAGGCAAGAAACATCTTGCAATCTTGCTTAGACATATTTCTTTCCCCTTATGTAATTTAAACCAGAAACCCTTTGATAATGAAAAAACAAGCTTGCTTTTAGTGCACAGAAACATAATAGAGAAAACAGTATTCTTGTTTACACAATATTTTTCTCAATTTGAGTCCCTTGCTCTGTGCAGTTCTGCAGATGAAGAAATATTGTCCTGTTTGTTATTTGTGCTGTTGTGGCTCCTAACAATGACAGTTCTTGACTCCATTATGCCTCATTGCATGGAGAGAATGGTAAGATGTCTTTCTCTAAGAGTTTGATTGAGAAACCTGGAGAAATGAGAATAAATGCTGATTGGAGAAAGAAGGGAATGTCACAACTTACCCAGTGCTTAACTGCTGTTTAGATTTTGGTTTCAAGGAATTTAATGAAGTAATTTTTGGATGTTTACTGGGAGACTCTTTCAAGTTAAACAGAAGTACAAATCAGACATCAGAACACTTTCGTAATTCCATCATTAAGATTCAGATTGTTTGTCTAACGTGATTATAAGAACTACTTAATGCTTTCTGAAACCCATGGTGTAGCAATGAAGAAAGTTTTAGAGGTGGTGCAGTTGAATGTAAGAGAGTATTTACACTGCCCACTTGTAGATCTTTGCCTCACTCTGTGTAGTCAACAGACAAAGGAGAGGTGCTCCAGAGAGGCAAAGTATCCATGTTGAATGTGTAAAACCAACTTGAAGTAGAAAGCATGAATAACCCTTGTAAGAACTCATACTAAAGGATATTGATAAATACTGAAATTTTCCACACATTTCTCTTTCAAATCCTTTTAAGAATATCTCATTAGAATGTTATAATATGTTTGGGGGTTTAAAAATAAAGCTGTGGCGCTGCAAGTGGCTGCAGCCACCCTGACCCCAAATGAAACACCAGAGCTCAATGTTTGGTGGTCAGGCACCAATGCTTAAAGACTGCCTTCTTCCTGAGGGTGAGATCCCATCACCCCTTGGTTCAGTTATTTGCCTACATTGTGTTGATTGGTTCTTGTTCTCCCCTCTGTGTTTTATGTATAAGTTTGTAAATATTAATTTCCCTTAGTTAAATATTTGTTAGTTCTAGAAGTTTCTGTGTTACTTGATACCCCATTGGCTATCCCCTGTAATCCCTCCTCTGCGTTATCCCCATTGGCTACTTCATTGTTAATCCTGCCTCCTCCACCTTACCCTATTGGCTGGATCCCTTATCCCCGCCTTTCCTGCCCCGAGTGTAAACTCCCTTGACCCCCTTCAAAAATAGGCTCTTCATCCCTAGTCCCTTCGCCAGGAATAAACCTGCTCGTGGAACCTATACAGAGAGTCCCCTCCTTCGTTCTTTGCCTCCGCCTGCGTGCCCCAATAGCGTAGCCCAGGACAAGCTCCTTCGGGTGAGGAGCTCACTCTCTCCCTTAGAGTCGCGGATGTAGAGGGTGCAGCCAGACCTCCGGGCTTCTTGTTTTTCTGGCTAGCATGCCCTCATGAAGCCATTTCTAAACCAAATTAGACTATTTAGTTTACCTGGAATATATATATTAAAGTGATTCCACATGATTTTGCAAAGATCTTAGCAAGTATGTTATTGTACTTATCACTTCTCTTCATTGCTAGTTTTTAGGTTGTATCTAGGGGCCTGCTTTCTGCTGTCTTCTTTCAGACATCTATTTTGGCTGATTTAAATGTGAGGATGGAAAAAAACCCCTCATTATAGAAATCCCTACAAACAAAACCCTTTTTTGAAAAATGAGGTGTCATGTATAGTTTAATTTAATCTTTGTGTGGTTTTCTTTGGCATGTTGCTTACACTTGGGATTCATATGGTGTATCACAGCAGTTCAGTTTACAAACCCACTTGTTGCTCTACAAATGGTTATAAAAATTCCAAGAAAATGCTGAAAAAGAGCAAGTTTGCAATCTTGAGAGAAGTAAGTGACAAATATGTTCTTCAGAAGAGATAAAGTCGGATTTCTGGAGCACATACACTGTGAAAAGACCTTAGACAGTAATTTTAGTAAATAATAGATTGTCTTTTTTTCTTCTGCCAATACTTTCTCATTTTACTTCTCTGTCTTTCAGTGTTCATCAGCGGAAATACCAGGTCACAGTTCATGCATGTGAAGGAAGATGTCACATATCTGAAATTCATATGTATCCTGTCAGCTCCTTTTTTCACCAAGAGCTTGATAATCATATTGCATTGGAGACATGAGGGCATGTTTTCATGAGGGATTTCAAGCCATACCCCCTGAAATGTATGGCCTTTTGTATATGAAAAAGGCAGTTTACACAGTTGTGTAGCAAAGACCATATTTTCTTACATTTAGGAACAAAGACATGTCAGGCTTTATTGAGCACATCGCTAACTATATAACTAGCATTAAACGCTCTATTTGCAACTGTTGCTGTGTATTTTGTGTGTGATTATCACCCCTAGATCTGCATCCTATAAAAAGATATTTCTGTTTGCTTAATTATAAAGCTCTTTATGAACAGGCTCATCTGTAAATAGCTTGGTGCAGCTGAAATAGAAATATAATTATAATGAAGGCAGATGTTTCTGAGATACTTCTCATGAAAGTTGTTCTGAATATACAAAGGAGGAAGGCTTTTCTGGCCGGTGGAGTGTTGGCCAAATGTAGCCTAATCATCCAAATGTGAGAGGGGGGTTCACTTTGAGGGAAAAATCTGAATAATAATAATAATAATAATAATGACAACAGCAGTAACACCAACACTACTAACAACAATATGAATAATATTTCCAAAGCCATATACAACTGCTCCGTCCCTGGGTGAACATCTTTCTTCCTGAATCCTGTAGGGACAAAGAAATAACTTGCGTAATTTATCTCTGTGGACTAGTTGCCAGAAAATGCTGGACTTTTCTTCTACATTACTTTTTTAGGCTGATGAAACTCTCATGGAACCACAAAGTTTAGGGTCGTTTGTATACAAATACAGCACTTTTGTCTGCCTCACTGTCTCTGCATGTGCTTTTAAATTGTTTAAATCCTGTCAGTGAAATAATGAGACAATTAAAAAAAATTATTATTTTTACAACCAAGGACTTACAAAACTACCGAATCCTATTTCCAGTGGAAATTCTATTTCCAAATCTTTAGAAAGTCTCACCTTTCAGTCAAACCAAAGGCTTCCTTCCCCCTCCATCCCTTCCTTCACTAACAGTAAATGCTTGTGCTGTGGCAGCTGGCTGAGAGCTGTTACTCCAAGCCTGCAGTCCTCACTTCAGTGGAGCTGCCATCCTGATCAGCTCCCATTTGTCCCATCTTTAGTGACTCACCAACAGAGCCAGTCACTGTCCCAGTCATCATAAGGGTGTCCAGGCAGCTACAGTCATCTGGCAGGCTTGTGAGTTGGAAACAGCTAGTTTAGTCCAGGATTAACTGCTACAAACTGAGTTATGCTGTGGAAGAGCACCCTCCAGCCCAGGACAGTCTTGTTTTACTCACAGCATGTACACAGGAGAGTCACTGGTTAGCACTGCCGGTCTGCCCATCTTCCCCATTTCAGACTGCATGACTGAACAAGGAAGTATGGAACTGGGCTGCCTTAAAATCGGAGAGGAGAGTGTGAAGCAGAAAACACTGTTAAAGATGATTTGAACTCAGCCAGTAGCACTCCTGATATCTCTGCTGTGGATATTTTTCAGACATAAACATAGGCCTCTGTCTAAAAGTTTACAGAGGTGGAATATGAGTATTTGTACCACGAGACATCAGGGATTTGATTTAAAAGGAACACGGTGATTTTCAAGGGTTGGGTATCAAGTTTTGAATGTAAATTTGGGTAGCCTGTAGTAATTTGTTTTACTCCCCCACGTGGGTGGTAAACTTAAGGTAGCCTCACCTGGATGAACAGAATTGGAGAATACATATCTCCTTTGCAGGCAATATATCCATAAGCATAATGGAGCAGAATCCAATTCAGAGCAACTCCCCTTGAGATGTAGTACCTGTACTTCCTGCTCTCATTTGTGAACAACTTCACTGTGTCAATGTCAACTACACTTACCATGCCAGGACCTGGCTGGTGTGGTTCTCTTTGAATGGTCCACTGGCACTGCTCCGGGTTTTGGGGGAAGCTTTCATTAATAGCATACATCAAGCATATTTCAGTTTAAGAACGCATCACAGTTCTCATTTCAAAAGTTGGATCCCAGGTTGCTCCTCTGCAAAACACAACTTGGGGAGAGATTTTCTTGTCAGGTTGGATAATTTTGCTCTTTATTTCTGATATTCTTAATGGAACAAAAACAAAATATTTGGTCTTTCAGTGTAAGTGCATCACTTCCATCAACAAAGATTACGTATGTGCTGAGGATGAGAATGAAGCTCTCAGACTGTACATACTTGTGCCTGAGGCCAGGCCTTGGGGGCTAACAAATCAGCCTGGCTTTCTGGTCTCTCCTGACCCCAAGGGACTCAGTGTAACTTGTTTATACATATGGGATAGAAAAATACAGAAATAAAATGTTGCACTTATCTAGAAAGGAAGGATTCAGCACTAACTCAAATGTAGGAACTGAGATTAAAATTGATGGAGCACCTGATGCTATAAAACACATTCTATTAATGAAATGAGCAATTATTTTCAATTTTATGCAGAACAAATGCATTAAGAAAGGTGATGACAAATACTTGTGCATCAGGAATCATACATGCTGTGATAGGAAGAAAATTACCCAACTGTTTCTTTTTTGACTGGGAAACTGAAGCATAGAGATATGATTTACTAGAGATCTCTCTTTTTCTCTCTTACGCACACAAAGGAGAATGGGTGGTTTTTTGACTCCTGTGCAAATATTAATTTTTCTGCATTTGTTCCAAATTTGTGAACTGCACTTGTCCTCAGACTCCCATATATACAAAAATGCTATCCACAGGACTCCTGCTAATAGAAGCTGTCAAGTCTGAAGCAGACATTCAACCTACCAGCTATGAGGAGCACCTGTAGCATCTTTGTATCTCCACCCTTCCCTTTTGCCTGCTCTTCATTGTCCTTGTCAGACGTTTTCTTCTGAGAACTTGTACTAGAAATTGTGTCCTTATACAATGAAAATGCTAAAAAGCTACTCTGGCTACTAACTAAAAGAAACCATTTAATGACTAAGCCTTGTCCTTATTAGGGAATAAGGTAGAAAGCATTCCATTTGAATTTGGCATAGAGGAAAAGTATCTGAAAGTCTCTTTCCCTGAAAAAGAAATGTTACCTATTTTTCACATTTCCCTATAGTTGCCTCTCTAAATTGACGCTGAGGCATTGCTGTCTTTATTAGCTTGTTCACTCTATCATTAATATAGTTTGTTTTAGAATAGCTTGTTAGTGAATAAAAATGCAAAAACAACCTTGCTAAAGTTATTTTGTATTTTGCTACAAATTCAGAATTACAGGACAACAAATTAATTTGTCAATTTTGAAGAAAACCTAGGTCTGTCTGATTTAAAACATTTTTCTGTCATTTTTGTTTTCTAGTTTCCTGTTTTGCTTTTTTTGCCTTTGTCATACTGATGACTGTACAGAAATGGAAGCATTTCAGAAATGTCTGTCATGAGATGAATGACCCAGTTTTGTAAATGTGTGAAATTAGGAGATACAGTGATTTTTAGCAATTCTGAGATAAGCTTATTCGTATTTATTCCCAGGATGTACAGAGGGGCATAAAAGCATGGGGTTTGGATTACATTGTCTTATTTAAAAGAAGACATAAATTATCTTTTACCACTTATAGGTATGCATTAGCAAATCAGTGCTTTTAAATACCAAAAAAAAATCAAGAATCTCTTCAAAATATTGAAAGGTTACCTTGCTGTATTTCCCCTGTATCATAGAAAATCAGTTTTTCAGATCTGTGAGTTACCCATGTCTAGAACTACTTAAAGTGATGATTATTTCAGGCATCGGTTTCTCAGTTGACTCTACCTAGCTATATCTATGATCTTTATAAAGTCTAGAGGATGGCACAGACATTCTGGTAAGACTATGGACTGATTCATCATTCCTTTATCTAAACTGGTATTCCTGATACCTGTAGCTACTGTTGTGGCTCATACACTGCAGTGAATCACCACATCCCCAGCTGGGAGTACCATAGCTGATACTAGTGTTTACTTAACCAACATACGTTTAAGGATCATAAGATGGATGTGGAATAAGAGGAAACATGGTAAGACAGCTAATAGAACAATAAAAGCACCTTTAACAGTGTATGTGGGACAACAGGGAAATTGTGGGTAAAGGTGAAATAGCCCCAATACTGAAAAACTGAAGACATTATTATGTTGGCTGCTCTTTACCTTGGGTATGGCTGACTTGGACAGATACTGAAGCACAGATTCTTTGTTCATATACTCAATATAGATTATTTGAGTTAGATGAGTGGTGATCTGAGTTACACGTTTTGTCTTGTTTTGCTTTTCCCCCTTTCCTTCTAAATAAATAATTGAATCTTTTAGAAGAAGACCATAACAATTGATACATAGAGAAATTTTTAGTAGTTCCGGAGAAAACTATTCCAGTGAAGTAGTATCAAACTGGGACTTGTGATCCTTTTAATGTATATTCAAGAGGTGCCAAAATCATGGAAATGATGAGCTTATTTCCTTAATATATTTGATAGGTTTTTTTAAAAATCAGTTATCTTTTTCTTGACTTGTAACAATCCATATACAAAAAAAATTCTGTATCCCAATGTTAAGTTCTGAGAACCTCTGAATTCTCTTTATGCTGGTGTTCCTTCGCATCAGTTTTACAATGTGAAGTTGAAACAAGTTAAGAAAATTTTGAATATGCTGCTAGAATGGAATAAAGATGTCTGAGATCTGTTTGGTGGTCAGATCTTAAGTAAAGGGAGCTTTAGTTTTCTGTGCAGTTTCCTTTCACTTGCCGTATGTAAAAGTAAATTCTAGGGATATCGATTGCATTATACTGTGCTCGCTATTAAATTTCATTTATTTATGTGTGTAATCTATATAATCGTCTAATAAAAACATTTTATATTGGCTATATAATATAAAATTATAATATTGATATTGTGTTATTCAAAATAGTATGTATTATAGCATGTAATCGTATAATATTCTAGATGCTGATAAATCTACATGAAGTCAGGTTTTTACCACTGTAAATCTACTGCAGCAGGAAATTTTTTCTGAAATCTGGCTGAAAAGTTATATCCTGTAAAGATTCTGTGAGCTATAATAGTAAATTTTTGCACTTGTAGGACACTTCAAGGAGATAGGATCTGGACCACAGCCTTCAGTGGTAATGGGCAGAGCAGCTGGAAAGGAGACAAATCAAAGAGGTTTTACAGTGTGGGATCAGGAGGACTGCAACAGCTGGGGAGGGTCAGGCAGGTTATAACATTTGGGGGAACTGTTGGGTAGGGAGCTCTTCGGTGAGGAAGGATGAGAATTACGGCAGCTGGAACTGAGTTGGTGTTGAGACTTATGATCAGGAGGAACTGGGAACAGTATAGCATCTGGAAGCTGATCAGGCAAGGGGCTCATATTATCCGGGGGATCAGGAAGTACACAACAGCTGGGAAGGGTCAAACAAATACCCAACACACATGGAATTGAACAGCAGGGCCTGGTGCCACATACGGCTTCTCACATTCCTTTTTTATGTATTGCTGCTCTCTACCTTTCTGTAAATTTCCCTTAACTCATGTTCAAAATGTGTCTTTGTGCAAAAGTAAAGAGGCAGAAATACGTATTACGAAATTCTACTATGACAAAAATGTGGATAGCACTTCTCAGAAAAAGGTGTCTTGCCAAAGCCTATGTAATTCTAACTATTGTCTAGTAAAGTATTTTTTTCTTCAATGCTATTGCACCCGCTGCCCTACTGTGCGAAGATTTTTTGAACGTTTTTTCCAGGAGCTCAAGGAACCAGAGGAGTTTAACTTTCTCCTCCAGTGGGAGCTCAACATACGGAGGCTCAATTTTTCGTGATACTGCCCAGTGATACTGAGGGAACTTCATGACAGATGACCCTGCTGCAGGAAGATTCATGTGTCTTGCTTGGCATACACCACTCTGCCTGAACTGGTCTGTTTTCTCAAAAATTTTTTTATTTAATGCTTTCCTGGTCTCAGATATTGCACTATTAGATACCACAGGTATAATTGTACATTTGACATTTTTTTCCTAGAGTTTCTACTCCCTCTCTGAGGTTTATTATTTCTTACATTCATGTCCTCCATATATGCTGTTGCTGTCCTGTCTTTTTGTAAATTAATTTTAAAAGTGAGATCTTAATGATCCCATACTGCCACACTCTCCATAGGTTTACTTCTCTCTTTTTGTCATTTCTCTCTGACTTTTGCTGACATTCCTAGATCAGCCTTTTTCATTATACCTCTTTCCATCTGCACCTCTTTGCATCTGCACCCAAATGATTTGTTTTATGCTGAGTTTTGATTGTAAGCTCATTTTGCAGAGATTTCTTTTTTAATTCATATTTAGATAAGTACCTAGCATGATGCAGTCCTTCACAATAGGTCTCACAGGTATTAAAAAGAACTATAAATGGTAGTAATGAGTTCTGTGTTTTTTTGCAGATCTTTGACAAATTGGGAAATTATGTCATATGTATTAGGCAGGTGTGACAAATATGCATAGGGTGGATGGTAAATTGTTGTTTTACCTCTAGAAAAATCTGTAGTATTCTCTTGTTTTCCATAGCTGCTCATATTAATTTTTTCTTCTATAGGCTCTTATTGCTTTCCAGACATGCTGTGCCTTGTCTTTGCCAATTGTTGCCATCTGTCCGGATGACATTGTGATGGAGGTTGAGTGTGTTTCTGAGCTTCTTAATAATGTCACAGTGTCATTTTGCGTTACTTCTGTCACTCTGCTGCTGTTAGGCAAACTTGTCTTCCTTCATCTTTTCTTTTACACAAGTCTTATACTCAAGGCAGTCTAAAAAGTGCCCTCTGGATATAAGTTCCTCTCTTCTTTCCACCATATCCAGTATCTCATCTGTTCTCTACAGCTGCTTTCTGTGTTCTGTATTTATTCCAATCATATTCTATATGGTAGAAAGTGCTACTCGTAGGACAGATTTTTTTAATTTCCTCTTGGCATTCAGTAACACCCTATTAAGTGGCTGTGTTTACACTGCAGTTGTCAATGATCTTTTCCGGGTCCTCTGCTCATTAAGCAATAAATTCAACTTTCCTGGCTAGTAGTGTTTTGAACATTTCATGTGGCAATATGGAGCCAGTCCCACAGGGAATGGTTTCCTCTTACCAGACTGCTCCCTCCACGTGCTATACTCCCTGTTGGGTTTATCTAACTATGTCATCTCTAGGAAGGATACTTGAAGCAAGCTGTTGCCTCTTTCTTAGTCGCATGCAGGTTGCCAGGGAGCCTGGGGGACCCACCATCTGACATTCATAGCACTCGGCTTCTAACAGAATATGTCTGAGAATCCCACTGAAGCGTGGGATGACAAGTTCCCTCTTTTTTGGAGAATTACTTCTCATCCACAATTAAGGTAATAAAATGTTTCTGCCAACCTGTTACTGTGCTAGCATTCATATTGCTGTCATTCACTGCAGAATTATAAAAATGGTCTAGAAATAGTTTTTCAAGGGCATCTCATAAGTGACTTTGTTTCACGTTTGACTCCAAAATCGCAAAATGTGAAAAGCCCTGTCGACCTGAGTCACAGAGATGGCACAGCAAAAGCAGCAATTACTTGGGCTTTCCTTTGCTGCTTCTGTATTCTGCTTCAACTTGGACACAGGTAGATCACACCCAGGAGTGAGAAAATAATTCATTACACAATCTGGTGCTTAACCTGCCTACTAAGACTGAGAACAAGGGTGCCAATTAATGCCAGCTGTAACTGTGCTTGGGAGATGTGGACCATCCACCAGGAGTTGGACCATGATCACAGTTCATTTCAAAAAGGACACTGAGCAGCCATCAGAATGATAATAATTTTCAACCACTCTTGAATTAGGACAGATTCAGACTTAATTTGATAGAACAGACACTCTTAAGAGTGCTGAAGGTTAACACTGGTCAGAGAATGACATCAGAGAGGTAACATGGAAACAAATACAGGGACAGAAAAATGTAACAAACCTATAATCTTTATTTAAAATTAAAAAAGAAAAAGAAAAAGAAAGGCTTGACCCAGGAAGAGCCTAACAAAAAAGAGGGAGTGGACACACAGTCATGCTGGTATATGGTGGAAGGACAGAAAACAGTAAGTTATGTTATTTCTTGCTATCCTGGAAGGGGAACAGAGATCATGCAAATAGCATAAAGTACCATCATACAAAATACTGTGTTTTAATATGGTAGGATACAAACCCCAGAGCTCAAACACAGTGCTGAAGGATATGCACTATTCATGGTTTATATCACCAAGTTCCCTCCCTTACACTCTTCACCGTGTTTGACTCTAGTTTCCACTCCTGTAACATGATGATTGATACCTTTTGCTCTCTACCTCATTATACTCATTTACATGCCAACTTAATTTTGTTCTTCCTTCTTTCATAGTCTTTTTCTCTGCATTAGCTTTCATGCTCACGACCCACCTAAGGCCTTAAATATTTGGTGCTTGTTTCAGCTCTTCATTCAACCCCCAGCTTTGGTACAACACTCCCGCTTGTCAAAGGGTTGTTCACACAACTCCGTCTTCAAGTGTTGTTCCCTTTTTTGGCCTCTGATCATGTGCAAGGGGCTATTTCAACATTCATTGGCTTTGACCCTCTCCTGGTCTTACCTCAGCATGACTCTGCCACCTTCCCACTCACATAATATAAGTCTGCCTGTCATCGTTTCCAGTGCCATCAGTATTGTTGCCCTCTCTTCTGCTTCCAACAAAAGCTAAGTGCAGATCTGTTAGCGTGGTATAGGTAAAGTAAGTTAGAAAGCATGAATTATGAACTGCTCAAGAAATAGCAGCTGTCGAGGTTGTGTGCACAGCGAGGTTTGTTTGCTGCTGATCAATAAAAATCAGAGTCAGTAGCTATGCTACCAGAGAGACCATCTGTGGATAGAGAGCCAGAAGCTTGCTGACCGGGATAGACACTGCTGGCTCAAAGGAGGACAGGGACAGGTTATATTCATATAACCACCCAAAGAAGGACATATTTAACTATCAGTGAGTATTAGCTGGCAATCTGTGTGCAAAAGTACTTTACTGCCCTGCACTTCCTTTGGGAGGAAGGGGCTTGTAGTGGTTTGGTCCAAAGTACTCATTACTGTTTACCTTCTGTGAGGTAAGAATTAGGAGAAATGCAAAGCAGGCACCAGACTTGAAAGAATATAAAGAAGTTTATTAACAGACCTAAAAGAAGAAAAAAATCATACCACACCTTCAGAACACTTCTCCTCCCCACCCCCCCCCCCACCTTTCTCCCTTCTCCCACTGACAATGTAAAAAGACAGCCCTTGAGATATTCAGTTTGTCTATCACTTCCATAATAACCTTGTTCAGTCCATTTAGGAAGAGGAGTCTCTCTTGTCCATGCTATGAAAACATTATCACAATGAGACAGCCGCCCAGGTCGGTTCTCTGCTCGCATGTGAGTCCCTTCCCACGACTTGCAGCTTTTCCCACAACTGCTTTCGAGGGCCCACTCTTGAATTACTGGGGTAAAATTTTAAGGTTGAGCCATTCAGAAACAAAAGTTCTCTTCACCCATCTCTGGGAGCATTTCATCTCTAAGAACAGAGGCCCTTCTCCTTCCCTGGGAGCAAAGGGTCCTCCTCATCTTCATCTCTAGGACTATCTCTGGGAGCATCTCTAGGAGCTGAGGTCTTCTCCTTTTCTATTTGGAGCAAAAGTCCTCATTGCTTCTATCTCTTGGTGTTCAAATTTCTCATTAAATTACAGCTGCTTCAGCATCTGCTTATTTCAGCACAAGTGCTTTTGCTCACAATTACAAGTTGAATGCTCCACCCCCCCATGCCTTCATGAAATTACAACGGGTACTCTGATACATCATAGCTTTACAACAGAATTTCAGCTTTAAGCATCTCCTCTTTCTTCTCCTTCAGGTTTTCAGCTGTTCACAGCACTAAAAGGGTTAATCTCACCTAGGCCTTGCAGCTGGAATGTTGCTTATCGCTGTTGGCCACATGATCTTTTGCCGGACAGCAGGGCAGCTTCAGCTGAATCTTGGCTGCACATGGAGAGGAGAGCCGAGCCACTCCGGCTGCCCTCAGCAGGGCTGTGGGGGAGTTCTGCGGGTGGAACAGGGCCCATCGGCTCCAGGATGGCCGTGGCCTGGCCTGGCCCGAGCAGGGCCTGGGCCAGGCCCGCCAGCCCCCGCACGAGGCCCACAGCCACCTGTCCCAGCACCGGAAACGAGAGAGCTGGGGGCGGGGAGTCTGTCTATTCTTAAGTGTGGATCACAGAGGCAGTCACAATTTTAAGTGGCTTAAAGAACTGTCCATATTCAAACTGGCCAGGTGATAGGTTCTGTTAGGTCACAGAGGAAGCTGTAAGCACCCCTTTGCAAGAACATCACTCTCGGAACTATGCTTGCTAACCCATGACAGGATGAAAATCAACAGCGAAGTACTGGCATGTCCCCTTGCTATGTTGTTAGTGTAATAAAGTAGCGTGGCTAACAAAATAGGGATTATTATTACTAAAGAAATTTGGTAGCAAGGGACCAGAGAGGAATAGAGGGATAGAAATTTCTCTCTTCTATTGAAGAAACAAAGGTAGGGATGGTTCGTCTCTTATTCTTCTTGTGAACCTGGTGCTAATATCTTCTAATCAAAAAAATTCACTTGTGTCCTCATTTCCTTTTCCAGTTACTGCACCACTTTGTATTTCACTCCAGTGTATGCTGTGTCCTGTCACTCCATTTTTGTTCCTTAAGCCCAGAATGGACTCATCTCATTCAGTTGAAATTACTCTTGTAAAATTTCAAATGCCCTCTTGTTAGCCAAATCTCATATTCAGTACCCTGTGCTATCAAGTTTCATCAGATGTCATTGATCTAACCAAGTATGCTCTTCTTAAAATCCCATCGTCCACTGGCTTTTGAGGTGTCTACATATGTTGGTTTTCCCTCTTCCAATTCTGATAATCCCTTGAGTGTTTTCTTTTATAGTTTTTTATCACTGATTATCTATTAATAAGACTCCTTTTCCCTCTCATTCTTCTTTCCTTCTATATTGTACCTCTGAATAACATGTGCAAAATCAACTACTGTTTCTTTGCAGATGACTCACAGACAGAGCTCTCCTTCAGATTTCTCTCCTGGTCTACAAACAGAAAATACTCAACTATTACACTAAATCTTTTTAAAGGTCAGTTTGAGTAAAAAATGAGTTCTAACTCCTTAATTGTCCACAATACTTCTTTTCTTCATCACTGTGACATCATCCTGCTTGTCACTGATATAATTCAGTGTTGTTTTTCACCTGGTCCTCTCTCCATGTTCTGCTCTTCTGGGTATTGTTGCCATGATGATTGCCTTTTCTTTTATACCCCTGTTAGACCTTTTTATAATTTCTGTAGTAGTGTTTTTTTGCCTACATTCTTGGACTTGTTTGTTCAGCTAGGAGACTAAACATTTTAGAAGCTTTGTAAGTAGGGATCAGTGTGCCCCAGACCCCAAGGTCCTCTCCAGAACACATTTTGTAAACTAAGATAGAACTATCCAGGGGAAGGTTCCTTGGGGAGGGGGGCTCACTTGAGCCTCTCACTGGGGAATCTTTGATAGATATGCTAATTAATAAGACCTATAATGTTACACTTGATCTTTTGAGGGTGTGCATTGTGGTGTGCATTTCGGTGCATTCGACCTGGACGTGGTGCACCTAAGGATCCTTAAAATAAATACCAAGGTAAAATCCCTTTTTTCCCTTCTAACCGTGTTTGACTCTTGATTTTAAGACCAAGAAAAGGCATCAGTATTTCTAGGTCTTGTGGATGCTTTCCTGAAACATTTGGAAGGTGTGCAAGCTATATTCTCTCTCATTGTTCCTCACTGTGACAACCTTTTACAAGCACTTTTCCATACATCCTTATTCCTAATTAATTGCAACATCTTTAATCTCAACTGATAATATCTTTACTTCAGAGATAGAGTTTTGCTCTTTTGTTTCTATCCTCTCTCTTCTGTTGCAAAGGCACATAGATTCTTGATTTGAATTTAACTGTGCCAAGGAAATTATATCAATTAAGTGTTTTCCCTTTTTCTTTTAAACAACTATCTTGATCTTTAAAGCCCTTCCCAGATTCTCCCTGCTTGATTCATATTTGCTGGAGAAAAGTTGATTTCTGGCCTTAGCAGTTGATGTTGATCTTTGTATTGTCCTTGTTTGAATTTTTTTGTCTGCTTTTTTTCCTAAAGACTTCTTTGTACATGGAGCAAAAAATCATAATCATCATCAGTACAATTTCCTTTTCCTCCTCCAAAACTTCTCTTTAAAAAGAAACCTTCCTCTGCTGAGAAACCTACAGAAAATATAGGAATAATTTGGCATCTTAAGTGGGATACACCTGTTCAAATGTGAGTGTTTCTCACATAAAGCTGCGTCTGAGCTAGTCCCAACACACTCAGTAGTCAAGTCAGATGGGAATCATGGATTTATCTCATCCTAAAGTGCACATGCATCTCTCTATACTGATGGTAAAGAGAAGTAAGCAGATAGTTCCTGTGCAGACATCATAGATACATGAAACCTATTAAGTATACACAGGATTAGCTTACTATGCTAATTCTTTTTATCCCCTTATTTTCTGTTATTTAAATTCAGATATTAGTATTATTTTTCCTTGGTTGTCAGCTCTAGAGTAGGAACTTCCTGTTTTTCCATCTTGGTTAAACCCATAATATATCATGGCTTACTTTCATAGTTTTTCCTAGTGATAATATACAAAGCAGCCAGAGACCTCAAATAGGTGACTTGACATATTAATCCTTCTTATGAAGCACTTGCAGAACTACTCAGTACTTTCAACTGTTAGACAAATGTTTTTATGGGATAAATATTAATGAAACAAATTGTTTTACTTCAGAGCATTTCTTTTGGCTTGACTAATGTGGTAGGAAATCCTATCTGCTGATTTAATTCTAACAAATAAACAAGTTATGTCAGAAACAAATTAGGCAGGAAAGCCGCTGGATTCCTCAAACTACAATACAGTCAATTTCATGAGCCTAAGAAACCGTAGTCAGAGAAGAGAGCTTTCCTATATCTGAGTGTAGCACAGAGCCTACTTTTTTACTAGAGTCACAGAAAGCTTCCTTAAAATAAAGATGAAATAAGAGAGCAAAGAAGAAAAAAAAAAGTAAATAGGACACAGTAAAAGAAAGGAAAATAACTAGTCTTAAGCACAGAATAAGAAATAGCTTGGCAATTTGTTTGCTCTCATACAGCAATTCCTGTGCTAAATTAAGTGCGTTAACCAAATGCCCCGAGTGGCTTATGCCATGTTGTAGTCAGTTCAACATATGTGAGGTCTTCTCAATTGCACCAACATGTTACATTTGCACAAGTTGCATTTTGTGTCATTCTCTATTGGAACCTGAGGGCTGGTTATTTTCAGCTATAAATGGAGATACGAGCAAAATAATTTCACCCACTAGCAGTGTACATGTTCCCTGAAACATAGCATCCATCTGTCTTTCCTGTATTCTCGCTGTGTCTGGTATCAATTTGGGTAGATAAATAGTTATTTTGAAGTGTTTTTCCATAGTCCCAGATGTGTGAATTTTTAATTAGTTCTAATAGTTGCCTTTTCTATATTGTTTCTATGAACTATGATGTATAGCATCTAATCCTTATAAATTACATCTAAAGTGAAAATTTCAAAATCAACCTATTATAGTGGGTTATATTTATTACAAACTGAATTTCAGCTTTCTTGCTACAGACAGAAGTGCACCTGGAATATAAAGCTAGTCACTGAGTAACTGTCACAGTATATGTTAAAATATGAGATCTATTAGGGCTGGAGACCTTTCATAATGATTTATCTTAGTAGTATCTGTAGCAGCATGGTCGGCACTGCAGATCATACTAATATGGGAACGATTTCCTCAAAGAAAAAAATGGGTGTGTCCCCAAGAAAAAGTCCCCTTTGACCTTTAGCCTTCTCTCTTTGGGTAGTGTTGAGTCAAATGCTGTTTCTCACTCCTCTGCTCCAGGCATGTTTGACTGCTGAAAGACTGCTGAAGAATCCCATCTTCCCTGTGTGGAGAAGTCCAGAGGTGCTTTTCAGGGACATCATCTATCCAGAGAAAAATTTTACAGTGTTTCCCACGTGAAGACGCTGAGGAGCAAAAGGTTAGTAGAAGTATGATGATCTTTGTTTTAAAGGGTTCTAAAAACTTTTATTTGAATAATGAATATTTAGCAAAGGAAACAAGATTATTTAGACCTATATTATGTCCTGTAGACACTTACATAGTTCTGCACAGGAATTATAAATTTGTCTGGGTAAAAAAATTAATCCCTCTTGTGGTTCTTTCTCCCTTCTCTTTTTCTCCACCAGCTTTGTAAGGAGGGTGACTTATGTCTTTCTTTTTTTAGTAACTTCTAATTATTTACTTTTCCTGTGATGATCTACCTTGATCTGTTTATTTTCCATTTTCAATCTTCCCATTCCACTGAAAGCATGCCTTAGAACAAGGAGACATCAGATCCTTTGAGGGTGCAGTGGAATGTTGTTTGTTGATTTGCACTAGCATTACATCTTGCTCCTCTTTGTTTTCCATATTATTACAAAAATATTATTACTTCAGAAGATTACAGTGAAAGCTTGCAGAAAATACATTAATGAAATACTGCAATGAAATGCCGTAAAAATTAATGTTGAAAATCCAAAGGTTAAGGGATAATGAGGAAATAACTCTGGGCTGGACCGCTGCACCTAATCTGCAGCTAAAACATTGACAGTACCTCTGTAGCAATTGCCTAAGTAGTCCCATTAGTCAATAAAAGGAGAAATAGATTTTAACCACCTACTGGGGAGGCCAATGGGCCTATTGACAAAGGAATTGCAACAGCCCCCCGGAAAGATGAACTTTAGGGCTCTTTTAGGTTAGGACAACTCTCCCAAGAGGCTTTGCGTTGTTAATGTTAATTATGCAAATATACCCTAGTTCTGTTTTTCTGGTTGGCCCGTTGGCTTCCCTGCCCCCTTTTACCTTATATGTCTCCCCTCTGGAAAGTTCTCCCCTCCCGGCTCTCCCATTGGCCCTTGGTCCCTCACCACTCCTCCCATGTTTCCTCATTGGTCCCTGTATCCTAGCCCCACCTAGGCTCCGCCCCTGTGTCCTCTATCCATTGGTTCCTGATGCTCTCTCGGCCCTTACCCAGTCCCATATAAAACCTCTGGACCCCCCGTTTTCCCCTATTCTTCTTCCTTGGAGCGTTTCACTTGTGAGCCTTCAATAAAGCTTGCCTGTGGAATACTATACAAAGAACCCTTCCCTGCTCCTTGTCGTCCCTCCCTTACAACTTCCTAGCGCATGTGCGTGAGTGTGTATATGTGAAGTGGCCAGCCGAGCGGCTCTCTTGCTGGAGGCGCTTCTGGAAGGTTGCAGCACCATGCCATCTGCCCCACTGCAACAACCTACATGCCCACCACTTGGACAGCTTGGGGAAACTGCTATCTTACTGACCTTTTTGGAGACAAAGCTGAGGACCACGATGCTAACTTTTTGTCTTCTAGATGCCTTTGATACTTTGTCTTTCTTTGATCTCTGTGACCTCAAAATTTGTATCTCATTCAACAATTTGTAAATTTGCATAATGGGAAAATTGAGTGTGTGGGTTATACAGGTTCCCTGAATGGTGCAACTCTAGTTTTTTTTGGTGTTTATGCAGAAATTTGAGTTGATGTACTGTGGGTGCATGACTATGAAAACTCTATTTACGCAAGGAATAAGTAATGCATGTGGATTTTATTCTTAAGCTAGTACACTGCACAGAAGAATAGGAGGTCCTACATAGGTTTACATGAATTGACTTGTTCTCCACTCCAAAGAAGTTCTGTTCCAAGCCTCAGTTAAATTAAATAAAAGCAGGAAAGTATTGAAGAAAGTATGAGACAGTCCTTAAGGATTTAGATGTTGCTTATGTTTTTGAGGTCTCAGATTTTTAGGAGATACTTTTATGCAGTAATCAATGTTTTTATTCTCTATAATACATTGGGAAAGGAAGGATTGCCAAAAGAAACCCCAAACCAAACCAACAACAGCAACAAAAATCCACCAAACCCAAAACTCCACCAAAACAAAACAAAAAAGCCATCAAAGGAAAAACCCCAGGAAGTCAGTTTCTGAGGTTTTCTTGGTAAATGTAGTTACTATTATAAAAGGCGCTGGTTCCATTAGGTCTCAAGGCACGATTTGCATTTTATGCTTTATTTGACAATTACTTCAACAAAACAGTCTGCCTACTTGTGTACCACACCCTGTTGGACTCAGTGTTTCTTGAATGTAACAGGAAATCTTCAGTCTGTAAAGCCATAGAGGAACGGTTTTTGCCTATGGGTTCTGGAAATGATAGTTTTTGTAACTGTAAATTTCAAAGCAAAAGCTCTTCTGAAGTGTTTAGCGGTACACAGATCAGGAAACTGATATCGTAGATTTGTTAATGACACACTTGCACAAAACTAGACCAAAATGCAGGTTGCAAAAACTGATGTTAAGTTTGTTGGTGCGTTGTATACAACGTCTTACTGGGTGTGACATGGGTTTACAGGTGTTTTTCATCAAGGAATCTGTATCAGCCAATTCCAGTGAATGCACATTATATGGAAGATAATGCTTTAGTGCTTCAGTGTTATTTTCAGTAAAAGAGAATAAAGTGTTGCTCTCCATCAGACTACACTTTATCCGATCTCTATTATACATGGTTTAATGGAAAAAAACTGACAAGGAAATTCTCCTTATACAGAGAATTATTTTGCAGATTCAATTTTATATTAGTCTGAAACAGAAGTTACATTTATTACCAGAAGTTTTATGTAACTGAAGAAACTTATCTTTATAAAATGGGCATAACATTTTAGGGCTTTTCATCATGCTTGACTGGAAACTAGTCCATTTTTGTTAAACAGCCTTGAACAAATGGTGGATTTCTTTTTTTTTTTTTTCTAGACAGGAAGTTCCACTTCTTGTGGCTATGATTTTTGAATGCTTAGTAATTCATATCAGTTATCCACTGCTAACTGTAAACTTGTGGAACAGAAAGTGATCGGTGTTTTTATAGTGCCTATGTATGTGAATGAATCCTCCAGATACTACTGCAATGGAAGTGGCAATACAGTGAGTTAGAGTCATTCTCATCTCATTGAAATCTGTTTAAAGCATTTTCAAATTGCATTCGGAAGGCAGGCTCTACACTGGATGTAGTACTGCTGTAGAAAATGGCAAGCTGGAGACCACTCCTCAGCTTGACAAATGATTACACTTTGGAATACATCCCTTTGGAATGAATATTTACGCTGGTCTAACATTTTATTTTCTGTTCTGTATCACTGTAGCAGTTTAGGATGTTTGCACACAGGCCTTGAACAAGGGTGTCCAGCTCTGTCGATGTTTCTTGATCACAATACAGAAATGATGATTACCAAAGACAGAAGGAGCATTGTGCAAGACATAACATATTCACAGATTACGTCCAGATCACTACTGGGTGTCAAGCCTGGTCAGGATAGTCAGTTGCCAAATGGCTGGGCTTGCAATTTCCATGTCATTTTCTCTGCTAATCTTTAAGCAAAATTCCATGACATTCTCATGCAAATGAACTATATTTTCCTTTTTACAAAGATGAGTTATAACATGGAGTTTCAATTGCTGCATAATGAAGTTGTTCCTGAGGACAGATGACATGAAGACTTTTGAGCAAAACAAAAGGAAAGTTGCTGGGGAAGTGAGAAAAAGAAAGATATTACCTGGAAGGACTTCGGCTAATTTGTAGAACAGTCTTGTGAAAAAATGCTCTTTTGAAAGAGACAAATCTCTCAGTATGACTTAAAACTGAATTTCCAAAGACTATAGCTGTTATGTTCTGCAAGACTTCAGACATAAAAACTGTAAAGGTTTCTTATTTTACTCTAGGAGATGTCAGTTAATCACAAAGTAACACCCCATAAAGTTTCATTTTTCATAGAATCATAAAATGGTTTCGATTCAAAGGGACCTTAAAGATTATCTAGTTTCAACCTGTCTGCCATGGGCAAGGACACCTTCTACAAGACCAGATTGCTCAATTTTTGTCTTAATTTGCATGAAAAGTAGGGAAAGTTGCTTAGGAAAAATCAATAACAATAATGTGCTGTAAAGCCTTTAGTCACCCCTATATCAGTTTGATTTCCAGAAGAAAAGAGTCTTCAAAGTTGAAAACTCTTAGCCAGCTGAAGTACACGGCCATTAAATTAGAAGACAAAATAGTGTGGCTTGATCTATGTGAATGATTTTTACTGGAGCCTCCAACATCCCCAAATTAGGGTGATGTTCAGCTTGCGCTAAATGCTGCACAAAACCACAGAAACAGTGGACAAAGAAAAAAAAATTAATAGTGCGTATCTTGCAGTCCTTTCCCACCATTTTCTGTTTTATCAACAGCGGCTTGTGGGAGGCACTGTTTTATATAAACTTTCTTTTGTGTAAATATCGGATGTTCTGGAGCAAGACTGGATGTTGTTACAATTTCTGTGTCTGTACTGGGGCACAAAGCATGACCAGTGCTGGTGTTCCTGTTGCTGAACTCCATAGTCTTGGCTGGGCTGTCTCCTGACAATGATCTCTGGCACTAGGCCATGGCTGGGGATTTCCTAAAGGAGTTGCCAGCTAGGCATGGATCAAGCTCATTCCAGGGATGTGCCAGCACTTAAAATGATGCATGATGTGTTTGGCCCTGTTTCATTTGCGGCTGGAGATCTAGCAAAGTGTCTGAAGCATTGCCCTGGTCTGAGTGCACTCCAGTGCTACGTGGGAGAGACACACTCTGTGGTGTTTGCAGTCCTAGACATCTTATGTCCTTCCCTGTCGTCCCTTCAGGAAATCTGCTTGTGATGGAAAAGTACTGATGGTGGATTTAGGTAGGAGTTATATCTCTGCCAGTGAAACCCTGGGTATTCTAGCACAGCCAAGTAAGAATATTTAGACAAATGAACACAAGGGTTTAATGGTCTGCTGTTCTTTGCGTTGCACATGTGGAGTTGTATTTGCAGTTCTCAGCTCTAAGGGCTGGAGTCATCTTCGGTTTGCATTGTGATTTCCTACCAGGTAAGACCTGTGAGCACACTGTATTCCCCTGCTGTCCACACTTGAGTCTAGGAAAGATGAAATCTGATGGAAAAGAGTCATGGTGACCTCTATGCAGATGTTATAATCTGGTCTATGAGGTTAGGAGGGCTGCAAGGAAACGCCATGGGATCCCCATAGTAAAGACAGACTCACAGACATCCAGGGATAATTAGTTACCACGTGCCAGTGCTAATGTATTAGTCTGATAATATTAATGAAATGTGCCAAATTAAATGTTGAGAGGAAGTGGATGTTGTCAGTGCACCTAATTTTCAGCCCTCAGATTTTTTCTAAATGACTTCAAACACTGCTAGAGGCAATCCATGTACTTGCTTAAAAATACTTCTACTTCAAAAATACTGAACATTCTGCTGTGTCTTTGTCAACAGTAACTGAAAAGATGAACCAAAACCATGCCTAAATGCCACTTAATTCAATCTAAACCATGTTTTAAGTATGCAAGTCCTAATCAAGGTTAATGTAGCTTGAGACTGTTACAGGGAATGTAGTAGTAAATATTAATAATTTGTTTCCATGATTTGTATAGACTATTGTGTTGGAAAAGTCGGAATGTGGTTTCAAGCTACATGAATTCTCCTTTGGAAATGCTCTTCGTCAGTGTCCATTTTCCTTCTTTACTAGCATAGTTTTATCAATACTACAAATTTATTCCTTTTTCCTTGTCATGTGTAATTTTATATATATATATATTCTTTTCTTATAATGAGAATGTAGGATATGAGGAGTCTGATGCAAAAGCAGAAAAATTCAGACTTAAAAAAATCACAAGAGGCCATAAAGTTGATTTAGAAGCACATTGTCAACTGAGTTAATACTTTTTTCCACTTTGATACCATTCTGTGGAAGGATCTAGAAATCACTAGCTAATTCTTCTGAAATATTATTTTTTCCTCATTTGATGTTTTGCCAGAAGGTTGAGGGAGGTGATCCTTCTCCTTTCCTCAGTCCCGGCGAAACAATCTGGAATTCTGGGTCCGTTGCTGAGCTCCTCAGCAAAGACATGGAAATATTGGAGGGAGTCCAGTGAAGTGCATGAATAGGATGAAGTAGTTGGAGCATCTGATGTATGAAGAGACACTAAGAGAGCTGGAGCCAGACACTTCTCAGTGGTATCCAGTTAAAGGATGAGAAGCCGTAGGAACAAACTGAAATAAAGGAAATTCAATTTGAACATTAGAAAATCTCTTTTTGTCATAAGGATTTATGAGCAATGACTCAGGTGGCCCAAAGAACTTGCAGAGCGTCTCCCCTTGGAATTATTCAAAATTGACTGGACGTGGTCCAGGGCAGCCTGCTCTCCTTGATTCTCCTTGATTAGACTAGTCAATCTCCAAAGAGGCCTTCTGACCTCATCTACTCTCTGATTCTGTAAAACTGATTTGAGTGAGAATTCCAGCAGTCAAGGATCTCTTCCTTGTTGTGATACTGATATTTTTGCCCTGAAAAAATACCATACCTCTTGCAGTTCTCATATAGTTTCAGTAATCCTACTAAATGGACTGCTATGGTGGTTTATAATTTGCCTTTTTCGGACTCCATGATAAACACAGCACATGTATACACAAAGTCTATATCTATGCAAGCAAATCAATTGTGTGATTCACTGGCACTGAGGCAAACTGGAATGAATGGATTGGAATTCACATTGTTCAACTGTCCTACCTTCCAAACAGGATGGCCCCATCCCAGCTGCATAATGGAGTGCTTGGCTCATTCTTGCTCCTACACCATGCCCAGGCATTCTCTTGGATGGGACTAGTAATGTGCTGGGATCATTTCAGCTATTTAGCAATGCAAGTTGCCAGTTGCCAGCCTTAGCGAAGCACTGCGTAATTTGTAAGTATAGAGCCACCCATACAGACCTGTGTTCTGTTTTTTAAACATTGTTGTATTAATTGAAAAATGAAGAATAAAAGTTTAATGCTTTAAAAAAGAATGCTTTAAAAGAAACTCAGAAAATTGAAGAAAAAATGCAATCCCTATCCTCATTTCCCTGCTATAAGCTGTAGAGGGATTCCTTGTGGAACAAGGGCATATGATGCCCCTGGAAAGATTGGACAACCCAGGGTTGCTGAGGAAAAACCCCTGAACAGGCCCCTGGCTGCACGCAAGCCTGGAAGACACCTGGCAGCAGGCAGCCCTGAGAGTCCTTGGCAAAGTTATACACTGGTCTGCTCCCCCGCGGATTAGAGGCCATCTAGAGGGACTGGGCCTGAATCTTTGCAAAGTAGATATAAGCTTGCATAGGTAAACAATAAAGGGAGAACGATGCTCAAATCATATTGGTGTATGTGTCGTTTATCTGGCCAGCTCTTCAGTTACTCAGGACCCCCGAAAATGAGCCAACAGTTTCATGGTCTGGATCATTCCTCAGGTTCGTGCTCAAGTCTTCCTGGAGGCTTTTCGTAGATCAGGATCCTTTCTCTGCATGAGTTTTCTCCAGAATCAAATAGTTTTATCTCTGAACCAGGACAACTCGTCTTGAATTTGGCTGGTTCCTCAGTGAACTCATACTCTCTCCTGACTCCCACTAAGAATGACTGAATTCCCATCTCTTTCTGTCTTCTGCTCAGAAACTTTCTGTGTGGGCCCATTCTAAGTATTCTTCTGGTGCCTTGGTTTTGTTTTACCTCTGGAAATTCTCCATTTTCTGAGGTCTTTTTTTTTCCTTGTGAATTAACTGGTTTTCTGATTTAGGCTTTCTCCCTTGCATACTAACTATCTAATGAATATAGACATTAATTACCTTACATTGTACCCATCAGTCTGGTGAGGATTTTCTGAAGCAGCAATTCTCAACCTATTTTAATCCATGGAAAATGCAACTGTTTCAAAAAGAATCAAAAGATGTTTTAGCCATTAAAAAGAAAAAAAAGTATTATCTTATGCAGTACTATTGTAACATTTCCAAATAAAAATGAGTTAAGCTAAAATAAATGTCCATTCAATTTTTTTTTAATTTATTTTTTTGTTTGTATGAATTCATATATGCATCTATTTCTCCCCTCCCCAAACTTAAATGCACTATTACTTTGTGAATTGCCTTGTAATATCCTATGGCAATCACCGACCAAAAATTGGAAGAAAACTTTTAAAGAAAAATGAAGAAATACACATGCTAGGAACACGGAGCTAGATGTTGTACATGAGCACACAACTGGATGTCTAAAGAGATTTTGAAAAGTACAAATAAAGACCTATGAGACTGTTTAAAAAAAATAGGAAAAGGGAAAGGGAGAGACAAGGTAAAGGAAAAGAGAAAGGGAAAAAATGGGAGATATAATACGCAATAGTTCTTTTACATGGTCTAGATCGTATTTTTAGTCAGTATGTTTGTATATAAAAAATGCATTTGTATTGGCAAAGAAATATTTGTGTGCAGAACTGAAAGAATGGATTTGTTTATTTCAGGCAGTTTTTCAAAAATCTGCTTCATCACAGTTATCAATAGTAGCTTCCAACAAAATTTACTTCCTTCAGATACTAATTTAGAATTTTCTTGAAAAAAATATTTATCTGCTTACATTATAAGCACTTTTTGATGTAACCATATTTGAAGCCTTTGTGACAATTTGGATATTTTGGCAAGGTGTTAATGGTACCTGAAAATGTCAGTTGTTTCCCATTCTCACCTTTATATTAACTCACAGATTTCTATCTCTGTTTCTCTCATCTTGTAATTTCCAGGCATTTTGTTCTAGATTAAAAATGTTTGTGTACAACTCCGGGATAATTAAGCTGGATGCTGAAAATGTTTAGCATTTCCCTTAATAAATAAAACATGGGATGTGTCCGTTTGTTCTTAGAGTTTGATACTCTTGGGACATGGATGTCCTCACCTACTCCCAGTCAGACAAAAATAGATGATTCATTTGTGGGGAGGAAGGCTGAGTAGTCAGTAGATTTTCTGAGAGACAGGTTGTGGAAGGTGAATACTCACTATATTTTAATATTCTGTAGGCAGTGCTATGTGATACTGCTTCAAGTATGTTCATTGACCTGGTCAGAGGGGTGGAGCTACTGAATAACCATGGTGTGAATAGCTACAGGAAGCCAGCAGATCAAAGAGGTATCCACTGTTTAAAAAGCTCTTATCATGAGAGAAAGAAGTGGAGAATGGGGTCAATTCTTAGATGTCACTCCTGTTGAGAACACACAGTGATGGAAGAGAAGGAATCCTCTGGTGAAAGAAACCAAAAGGCTTTTTTTTTTTTTCTATTTTAGGGTCTGCTCAATGTTCTTTGTTCTCTGACAAAATCAAAACTTTGTATGGCATCTTTTCTGTCCTCAAGCCTTATATGTCTAAATTATTTTATTTTTAATTGTTTATTTTGGTACTGTGAAGCTTGGTGTCAATCCATTAGGTATAAAATTCTAAGAGTGTGCTCCCTCTGGAAGGATGAAGCACAGTGTATTTGTACAAAGAGTTTCAGTGTCTCGCCTCTCTAGGTTCACATATTCTCAGTCTTGTACCTTTTCTTTTGTATATGGGTGAAAAGGTGTGAGAAAAGAAACTGTGTTAAGTGAGAGAATCTGTTAGTAAATCCCCAGTATAGCTGCACAAAATGATCAGCAGCTGTAACCCAATTAAATGTAGCAATTTCACAGCACACTACTGCTCACCAGAGAGTATATACCGATATTCTCTGAGTATTCAGCCAAGCCATTTTGTACCAGTGCTTGCAAACTTCTCCTCAGGAATATTTACCATTTGGCTAGAGCTCCTCAAACACAAAGGGAAGATGAGAGGGAAGAGAAAAAGCAAAAGAACGTAGTGCAAGGAAAGCCAATTAGGAAGTAAATCCACTCTGTCTCTTGAACACAAAGTAATTGCTTCACAGGTGTGCACAGAAAAAGTTGCAGTTACGCCATAACTAGAAGGTTAACTATTTAAAAGGTCTTCTCAAAGAACATTTAGATTAGGAGCCTTTCTTCAGTTCAAAGCTCCTGCTGCTGGTTTGTGAGTCCGAAGTGAGGAAGCAAGCTATTCCTTGTTTAATGTGGTCATTTTAATAGCTAAGCCATTTCTAACTTTGCTTTTATAGACATCATGGCTCCAGTGTCTGCTGATCTGGATGCTTTTTGCATACCCATATATGTGTGTCATAAAAGTATTTGGCTACCAGTTACTGGGGTGAGGAGAAAACACCCCCAAAATACTCTTGCAAGGCTGAGGTTATACATTTCTTACCAACATGTTCAGTATAAGACATGCAAAGAGACATCTTTAGTCTAATAAATGTTTTACAAAACAATCTAACAATATTCATATAAACTTCTGATTATATGAAAGAAAATTTTAAAACCAATTTTGTTTATTAATTTCCTTTTCTATTTGAAACTCTGTATCTTACCTACATTGATGTATTGTGGTTTTTGTCCTACTCATCTGCAAGACAGTATCAGGAAGGCTCATCCAAAGTGTGAAAAGCAAGACTTCTACTTTTGTCAACTAGTGAAAGAGACCATTTAAAGCCATGTGTCTTCTCCTGTTCACATCTCCTGCTGAAATCACTTATTGGCAATCATCTTGCAAACGTGGACTCATATGGAGGACCTTGTAATATTTGTGCAAATTGCAAATGTCTTCATAAAGGATATAGACAATATTCTTCTGTGCTTACAGTCCCTTATCATACACTGTCTAGGACAGCAACTCTCTGCAAAGACAGATCTTTAGCCTGTCATTATGTGGCATGATACCATATATGAAGAAGAAGACAGAAGAAAAGAGCCCAGATCACTGCAGAGCTCTGTTTTTCACTCTAGTTGTCTGAGGGAGGTGCAAAGTAGTAACGTCTTAAATCCTGTCAGAGCCTTGATTTCATCAGTGGCACTTGGTTGTTGCTTAATTAGCACACTTTATGACATTCTGAACACCACATGGACCAGGAGTCACAATCTTACATATGGGGTGATGAAACACCAGTAGACAGAGGTTTCTGTCCTGAATTTTGTTTCTGTAGTGTATCCTTGTTCCATAATCACTCATTTCTGTAAATAAATCACATAACACTCACTTCCCAATAAACTGTTATTTACCAGCCTGAGGTTATCAACACTATGGTTTACTCTCATTTCTTTATGTCCATATGGTAAAGTTCAAGTATAAATTTTATTTTATCCTTTACAGACCTCTGTTTCAGTTCATTTTAAGTGACTAATTTGCCTAAATAGCCTTCAGTTTGCCTTGGAACTTTTTCAGCTGAACATGGTAAGAAAATAAAAGAATGTATATGATCTATTTAAATAATTGCCCCTTAACATCTCCAAAACTATGCAGAATATTTTTTTAAGCAGCAGTAATGCCCATTACTCATTTTCTGCCTATTTTGTCCTTTGTCCTCATTTCTGTAACTGAGCCCACTGTCATCTGGTAGAAATATTTACCAGTTGGATCTGAATTGGCCTGGTAACAGTGAGAACACATCTGGAGTCTAGACTCAGCGGCTCTATGGGCAGGGTCATATCTCTGTGCTCCATCAGCCCCAGCGCCTATTTCTGTTTACATAGGTGGTGTGCGGCATCATCTGTTTCAGTTGTCAGACACTGCCAGCCCCCCGCCCCAGCCACCCCCTCCCTTCTCCCTGACCCTCCACCATCCCACTACTATCAGCTGGAGACAGGAAGCAGGAGACCACTGGCACACACAACGGGAGAAGAGGGGGAAGAAAATCCCTGGATCTCATAAAATTCAGCATTATCTGTGTATCTGAGCTACACTTCAGCTCCACAGGATTCAGTTGAGAGCAGTACCTTTGTCTGATATGGCAGGAGGCTGCATCAAATATGCAAGGGACAGAATAATCTCCTGGTACATGAGGAAGTATGCTCTAAACTCTTAAAAAACTCTTTTGGTTTGGTTTTTTTCCCCTCCTCTTCTCCTAATTAAAATTCTGTGCTTCTACCTCTTGGACTTGAAAACTAGAAAGTGGTGTAATATTTTCTGAGTACTACTGTTTACCTGAAGAAAGGGACTAAAATAAGCTTAGAAATTGTGTCATGGAAAAAAATATAGTTAAAAAGTTTGCTGTGACAAAATTGTGTCTCATAACACTTAAATTTCTGTAATGTGTGAGGTAGCTTGTGTGTGTTTGAGGATAAGAATTATGCAATACTTCATTAATGATTCTTTAAAACTGTATGATAGGATTTTCTTTTCATCACTCATTGAAAAATGACTCAGTCCCAAAGAGTAGGAACTATCTAATCAAAATATTAGTATGTTGTGGTTGGTTGACCTTGGCTGGATGCCAGGTATACACCAAGCTGCTCTATCGCTTCCCTCCTTAGCAGCATGAGGATGGGGCGAGAAAATACGATGAAAAAACTTGTGGGTCAAGATAAAGGCAGTTTAATAAACCAGAAGTAAAGGGCATGCACAGAAGCTAAGGAAAACAAAAGATTTATTCTTTACTTCTGTGTTCACTTCCATTTCCTGAGAAGTAGGGCTTGCTCTGGAATACAAATGTTGTAGTGAATGCTTCACACCCCTCCTTTCTTCCCAGGGTTAACTTATGATTTTCTCTACCTCCTGCATCCCAGTGGCACAGGAGGTAGAGGAATGGGGACTGTGGTTGCTTTGTCACACATTATCTCTGACACTCCTTCCTCCTCAGTGGGGGGACTCCTCACACTCTTTTCCTGCTCCAACATGGGGTCCTCCCACAGGAGACAATTCTCTACAAAATGCTTCAACATGAGTTCTTCTCATGGGCTACAGTTCTTCATGAACTGCTCCAGTGTGAGTCCCTTCCATGTGGTGCAGTCCTTTAGGAGCAGGCTGCCCCAGTGTGGTTCCCCCATGGGATCCCTACTGGGCAAACCTGCTGTAGTGTGGGCTTTTCTCTCCAAAGGGACACAGGTCCTGCCAGGACCCTGCTCCAGTGTGGGCTTCCCACAGAGTCACAGCCTCTTTTGGGCATTCCCCTGCTCTGGTGTGGGGTCCTGCACAGGCTGCAGGTGGATGTCTGCTCCTCTATGAACCTCTATGGGGACATGAGGGGCACAGCTGCCTCACCAAGGGCTGCAGGGGAATCTCTGCTCTGGTGCCTGGAGCAACTGCTCTTCCTCCTCCTTCACCAACCTTGATGTCCGCAGGGCTGTTTTTCTCACATCTTCTCACTCCTTTCTCCGGCTGCTGTTAACTACATTATCCCAGAGGTGCCACCATCCTCACTGATAGGCTTGGCCTTGGTGGATCTGTGTTGGAGCTGGTGGGTATTGACTCTGTTCAGAGAATCATTAATGAAAAAGACATAACCCATACAAAGATGATCATATATTAACATGATGCCCACTTCTAGAGTCTGGTAGAAAAGTTGCACAATACAGTTTTGGGCCTTTGACACAAGGAGGTATGCACAGCTTGACCTAAATGCTCAGACTGCTGGTGAGAGGAAGGTAACACTTTAAATCTTACGTGGATTGGCACATAAGTATGGCCCTTATAACACACTCTTAAGTATAGTACTGTTGCTCTGAAAACAATGAGCAAATATTTATAAATACAAGATGATGTGTGCCTCTGTTTCATTCCGTGATGTGTAAGCAGGTCCTCCTATTGTTAAGAAGAATTCTGCTTGCAGAGAGAAATAACAGACAAATTTCTACCATCAGACTTTTATCAGTAAACATTATCTCTTCTCTGAATACCTGGAGCTAATCTGCTTAAATGGGAACGCACACGGTTTTGTTAAAGGTGTGTGTGAGATACTCTACTCTTTTCCGCATCAACAAAGTGATGTTAAAGCTTCATTTTAGTTGCTGGATAGATTCTGTCATCATCACTAAAAGTTCTACATCTTCTTCAGTGTAATGGGGCTGCATAAAGTCAGCAATGATTTGAAAAAGTGCTTGCAAAGTATTTTGGTATTGGTGATGTGGCAAAAGTCAGAAATAATCCTACTTTACTCAGTCTGCAGAGCAGTTGTCAGACCAGGCAGTATTTGTTTTTCTTTTTTCAAAAGTACTTTTTTACTCTCATAAACTCTGAATAAAATTTAGAAAAGTGAGACTTGCTTGCTCTATTTGGCGCATGTTGGAGGCGGTGTTAATATATCTTTTGACTTCAATTGGAGCAGAGCTTAGATAATGCCAAGTGTTTTTGAGGTGTCTCAACATCACTTTAAAAGTATCACTTCTGAAAACATTTTTTTTCCAACAAAACAGTGTTGTTTTCAAAGCTGAGGGCCAAACATTATCAAGTCTACAAAAGAATGGTACATTAGATTTGAATTTTCCTTTCAAACACATTGATTTGGAGAAACTGACAAAACAAAGCTATTTGGATCATCCATAAAAGAGAAAACTTAATTCAGCTCTTACATCATAGATCTTGGATGTAATATTTTCCTGTATAAAAAGGTAAAAATTGCTCCCTTTATGATACAAGAGATTAGTTTACAAAAATGTAATACCCAGAAATTGCTTGAGCATGTTTTTACCATACATCATATCATCACAATATTTCCATGGATTTCTATGATAGTTCCACTTGGGTGTGTTAAGAAGGTACTCAAAAATTACAGAAAATAAAAGAAGAATAGTTTAAAAGTATTTTTTAAAAAATTATATCTGTATTACCGTAATTAGTATAATATCACGTAGAACTTACTGAAGGAATATGATTCAGTTCACAAAACTTAATTGTGATAAAGATCTCAAATTATTGTGAAATGCTGAGAAACACTCATTCCCTAAGATAGGTTTTTTATTACTGAAAACACTGCCAGACTAGGGTAGAAAATAATTGGCTGCCAACAGAAAACAAAGCGGGATGTATTTGAAATTGATCTTTTCACTCAGCCATCTGTATTCATCAGGTCACTGGAGATGGTGTTAATAGCATCACAGGTAACATGACTAACTGGGGCTTGGCTTTGAGGGCTCTGTGGATGTAGAGCTATAAATCTGGTCATTCTCATTGTCTTTTTCTGTCTATTGTTTTTGCTAGTGGCAATGAGGGAAAGTCCTATGAGAAGAAGCTGAACAAGCTGGGGTTGTTTAGCCTGGAGCAAAGGAGGCACAGGGAGGACCTTATCACTCTCTACAACTGCTTGAAAGGAGAATGTAGCCCGGTGGGGATTGATCTCTTCTCCCAAAAAGTGACAGGACAAGAGGAAATGGCCTGAGGTGCCACAGAGGTTTAGACTGGGTATTAGGAAAATTTCTTTGCTGAAAACATGGTTAGCCATTGGAACAAGGTACCCAGGGAAGTGGTGGAATCACCATCCCTGGAAGCATTTGAAAAACATGTGGATATGGCTTTTGGGTACACTGTTTGTGGTGAATGATTGGACTCATTGACCTTAAGAATCTTTCTCAATCTAAATAATTTTATCATAGAATCATAGAATTCATTCCTTTTCTAGCACAGAAATTATTTTTCTATGATTCTAAGTATTAGAAGCTCTCAAGATCAAAAATAGCTATTTTACCTTTGAGTGAATGAAGGAGGATTTCCTTTCTTCCTGTTTCCACAATGTCACAAATGTTCTTTTCTCTTGAAAGCACCAAATTTTGACTCTTTATTTTCCTCCCCCTTGTCCTATGATAAACTCAGAGAAGTAAGAAACATGCTGTGCTTTTTGAGCACACATTGAATGGAGGCGTTAGAAGATCATATATATATATATATGTATACACACACACACACACACACATATACATGTATATGCAACATATCTCAAAATCTTCCCAGGGAGGTGAACATATACTTTGCAATGTGTGAAGGTAAGTTTTTCAAAAGATCCCATGGTCAGATTTTTTTGCTTGATTCTGAAAAAAGGCCAACATTTCTGAAGTACTGAAAGAACTTTGCAATACTCATTGCAACATCTGTGGGCAGGTTTTTTTAAAGTGATTGGCACCTAGGGTGCAATTAATGCCCCAGAGTCTGGCAATCTGTTTTGGCATTAAAAAGAAAACTGAGAAGTTTAGAAATCACTAAGGAATGAAAGAAACAGTGAGAAACTGCTAGAAAGTATAGACTGTTTATTTTGAGTAGCAATGAAAAGTTACCTTGATTGCCTTTCTACTTTCCAGAAAAAGGCTGGCTAAAAAAAAATTGAGTTAAAATTATTCTATAGAAGTAGAGGTGGCATGAAACTACTAAAATTAAAAGCCTACACCAGAAAATAGTAAGTAACATTTCATCAGGAGTAACCCTTGTGGTGGAGCTGCTCAGTTACAACACTGGAACCTCTGTGGTGTGTCTTTGAAAAGTGAGCTCAGGTAATATGTCTGCAGCTCTCAAATGCTTGGAAAGCATTCCAGGGACACAAAGTGAGTGGACAAAGAATATGCTCAGAGTCTCAGGTGTTTTGCTGATGCAGCTGACCACCCTCAGTCGAGTTATTCCATCAAAGACTTTGTCCTGACATCCTAACCTCCGCTTCAAATTTCTGTGTATTTTTTTCACATGAGCAGCACCTATGAACAGCTCTGGGGTGAGGCACACAAGGGCAGAGGTCAGTGGGAGGGGCCTGTCATTTTTAGCTTTCAGGAAAAGAGGATTAGAATAAAATTTTGACAAAACTGAGAGCTTTGAAAAGAATAGCCATGAGCAGTCAGATTGAAAAACTTTTAGTGGCTTCATTTCATCAAAGTAAAAGAATCCAAAACAATTACAATGAATGGTGGGAGAAGGAAACAGTGACTTTCTAACTTGATGGTCTCGGTGTAGGAGGCACGCTTATTTCTAGGCCACCATTGCAAATCTGGCTCAGCTAACAAGAGTAGGAAATCATAGCCGTGTAAAAACTGTTTATTCTCAGAAATTACATGGAGCGAGTCAGAGATCTCAGTCACTTATCTGTGGGCAAATCACTCTGCATTTAAACATACCCCCACAGTGGACAGCACATGGCACTTGGCACTCACTGCACACTCGAAGGGACAATATTTGTATGGTAACTCCTAGAAGTAATCATATATTCCCGATTTTTCCTCCGTCTGGCAAAAATGGAAAGAAGCTTGAAGTCAAAGCACCCAAAAGGAATGAAATTCCCCAAAGATTTCAAATTACACTGTTACTCTGGGCAATTTTTACTGTGCATAAATTCTTGAAATGGAGAGGGGGTGGTGAAGATAGTGGATGTGGCCATACTTTTGGCCTGCTATGGAAAGTGTGGAACCAGATGTGGAAGTTAATGTAGAAAAGGAACACTGAACGAGTATAAACAGATGGCAAATAAAATAAGACCTTTCTGTCTCATATTTATGAAGAAGTCACATGTAAGAAAATGAACTTCTAAGAACCCACTGTGAGCAATGAAATAGGAGAGTCTGGAAGAAAGAATCTGGGACTGATCCTATTAAATAAACTCCAGTGTCAAAGAGCATTGTGGGATGTATTGCTCAAGAACAATAAATCCTATCACAAAGATTTCTGCCGCCAAGATTTAGTATCTACAGTATGATGCACATACTGCTGGGTTAGCTCTAACCTGCAGACCAGCTGATAGCTCTGTGAAAAAAGGATTTTTTTTCGGTCATTGTATAGATTGAAAAGTCTTACTTTCTATCAAAAACATTTGAAATTCAGTACTTTTCAACCAACCCAACACTTTACTGTGTACAGTTTTCCCTTAGGATTTTCTTTCCTTTACAAGATAAAGGGTCCTGGTCCAGAGTTCTTGCTCTCTAATTAAATAATTACCTAATGTAATTTAATTCAGATGGGAAAAATATTAGTTTATTATGAATTAAAAGGTGATATAGTGTTTCTACCCCAATATTATTAAAATATATATATATATAAAAATTCATGAAATTTAATGATGATTCAAATCATGAGGGAGGCCTTACTTTAATATTTACATGCATCTGGATGCTGCTGTAGGGACTGAAAATGTACTTTTGTAACTTGAAAGCCAAAATGAGCCCACAGCATTTTTAGTTTAAATGATAAGAGAGACATTTACATTGCATTTCTTTACTCAGATGTGACTCCTTAAACTGTAGATATTCTGATGGAAGAAAAATACATGTGGTAGAAATTCTTTGTTGAAATAGCATGTCAATTATTACAAAGATATAAATGCTTTAGAAATGAATTACTGTCTAACATATGTTCACTCAAGGCTCTGAGCTGAAAAAGGTAGTAAATATGCTGCATGAAGAATGATCATGAAAATAAAGAACGAACGATCTGGACATAATTACCTAGTTCAATTTTGACTTTCCTCAGTAACTAAATACAAAACATCTCAATTTACATCATCCACAGGTTTTGCTATGTTTGTACAAAATTTTAACAATTTAAAAAATATCTAAACCCTTCAATATATGCAAAACACAAGCAAGTAATAGAGGACATGTTACAGTAATGTTGACACCTGAACCCTTAGCGGAATTTTTCATTTGAAATTCTACTACATCTATTATTATTTTACTTATTGAATACAATGAGCTCTTCATGGTTTCTAGAATTTGTCCAGAAATGAATCAACTGTTAATGTCTCTTAGACTCTTACAGAAAAAGATAATACCGACACTTAAAACTTTTAAAAACCAGCAGATTTACAGGGAGGAGAGGAAATGAGCAAGGGATGAAATCTTTTGTTTTATCTTTAAAAAGATGAAAGTGTCATACCTCACAGAAGGCCTTTCAAATAGAAGAGAAAGAGGTGGAAATGCTGACTACTGAGAAAATTTCCTGGTTTGGAAAGTATTCTTGCAACAGCAAGTGAGAATCAATATTATGTACTTTCTCTCTTTTGTATATGTAAAAACTCTTGATGACAAAAATTTGGCCAACTGGAGGACAATGAAGTTGTTTTTTCAAAACTGTTCTTATTCCTGTTAGGGTAAGAAAGATATGTCAAATCTTAAGTGCAATGATCATTAGGCTGAATGCAATATTAACCTCAAAGTTTATCTAGGCTAAAGAATACCTTGTTAGTTGTTTGAGTCTCATAGCACCAAATACCCTAAAACCTGACCTTTCTTCTAAGAAGGTAGAGGGTAAAAGCCTTGTCAGTAGAGTTTAGTTAGCGACAGAAATGGGCTTCAGTTGCCTCAGAAAAAAGGAGACTAATGGTCTGGCTGTAAATGACTTCACAGGACTTCTTAACTCTTGGGTCTGGTGTGTGTCCAGCACATATTATCGCTCTGTGCTGGAAGAAGGCACAAGGAAGGATCATGTCACACACAGAATCATAGGATCACAGAATAGTTGAGTTTGGAAGAAACTTCAGGAGGTCATTTAGTGACCTGGACCTACAGCTTGTTTCCCAGGACCATGTCTATACAGCTTCTGAATATCTCCTGGGATGGCCATTCCACAAAGTGTCTGGACAACCTGTTCCAGTGCTCAGTCACTCTCCCAATAAAAAGATGTTTCTTTGTGTTCAGACAACACCTCCCATGTTTCACTTTGTGCCTGTTTCCTCTTATCACTGGGACTGGAGTGCGGCTGAAAAACAGGAAAGAGGTTTCTGACCAGAGAATCCACATGTAGAACTGGCAGGTAGGGCTGCAGGTCAAGGCTCGGTGAGCATGGGGAGCCATATCCATGCTTGTGGTGGAACTCTTGCTCATCCTAATCCGTAGCAATGGATCCTGAACTGCTGCTAATGCACAGATAGAGCCTCTGTGAAGGCACAGAGGACAGCAGTGCTGTCATGGCTCTGTCAATGCACTGCTCTCCCTATGTTCATGCGTTTTCTCAACTGAGTGATAGACTGAGAGGCACAAGTGTGGCCTTGGCTGGTCAGCAACTTTTCAGAAAAAGAATTTCCTAAGAAAAACAATTCTTTTTCTTTCTTTCTTTCTTTCTTGCTTTCTTGCTTTTCTTGCTTTCTTGCTTTCTTGCTTTCTCTCTCTTTTTCTCTTTCTCTCTTTCTCTCTCTTTCTTTCTTTTCCCATTCTTCATTTCTCTATGGTACCTAGAGGACAACATTCCTCTCAAAATTTAGTTTCGAGATGTTAAAGTACATCACTGTTTTTCTTGATGTCCCCCCCCCCAGACATGTTCTCCAGGGATTTTTTAGCTCCTACTAAGCCTCCAAAATACTACTCCAGTTGGGGCCAAGGGATGGGATTTGCTCAGAAGCAGAGGGCAGCAGTGGGCCTATAGACTACAGTACAGACAGCATAGATGAAGAATTGAGCATTTTGATCACTGATTTGAAAGACAAAATAATAAATAAAATATTTTTTAAAAACTGAATTTGATTCAAGGAGGGCCTGATGTGGCAAAAATTCAGAAAGTCTTTGCAAAGACCTAGGTATTGAATTTACAAATAGCTGATGAACATTAGACATATAAAATTATTTTTTAAGAGAATTGGGAAGCTCTAAGAATTGATACTTTAGGACTTTTATCACTGGACTTTTACCCAGGGTCATTTGGCAGTATATGCATGAATGAATAATAATTTTTCATAATTTATTTCATTACAATATAAATATTAATATTTCCTTTAATTAAGCCAGTAGTTTTAAAAGAAACTCTTTGATCCACTAGTATGTCAAAAGTCCTGTTTCCCAATGATAAAGTGGTAAATGACAACATGACTGTAGTAAGAGCAGTCTTATATTTATGAAACATCAGAGGACACAAACACTGAGCTTGCTGTGCTGGTCAATATATATTTTAATTGCAGTTGTATCTTTCTCCCTATATTCTTCAGTAAAAGTTCTTTATAAATATAACTTTTCACTTAAAAATTTTTGATTTGGCCTTTTTTTTCCCCTCATACTAGAAGGGTTAATGTCTTAAGCATGTGTTTATGTATGTATGGGTATATGGTGTTGGGAAACCAGGGAAATATTTTGTCTGGAGCCATGACGTTCTTCAATACGTGTGCTTCTGGGTAAGCTTCCTTCTTAACTCTATATGAACAAACAGCAGTGCTTCAGTAAGACCTACACTTGCTCTTTTTATCAGCTATTTGGTTAACACTTTCTCCCATCCATGACAAGTGCTGTTTGGCTAATCTGGTAGGACCAGGCACTCAGATTTGTCCACCAAATACAGACAAGGATCAGACTTCAAGATCTACAGCACCTTGCCATTGTTCAACAAATTCAAATCTGGGAAGCTAAAAACCTTTCTAGAGGCAGATTATTCTCTCACAATGCTTCTTCTGTCTTCCTCCTTTCTACAGAGTAATTGTCATTGGTATGAGTTAATTAATCTTTTGTTGACTCACATAATTTCATGATTGAAAATATAATAAAAATAAATATAATGCAGCTATAATGGACCCCTGCTCTACAAACAGCTTATAACTATATATAAATATATTTATTTTAAAATATATTGTGTAATACACTTCACGGAGGATCATAATTCTCTGAAATAGAATATTGAATATTTCTTTTAGAGATAAATGGCAAATACCCTAAACTATGTACCTCAGACCTCCAAACAGTCATACATTTTCCAGTGTTCTACAATGTTAACATTTTCCCATTCTAGTTTTTATAACTTCTGCACTTCTGGTTTCTGTCTGAGACTAGAAAAGCAAGTACCCAAATGCCACAACAAAGACAGTGCCCAAGATATTTCAGGTTTGATTTAGAGTAGGAAGTATTTAGATTCTTTTAAGATTTACAGTTAAATTTTCAAATAAAAAATATTCAGATAAGCATCCGAGCTGACCGGTGCTCTTCTGAACCGAACACAAATGTGAAAACTTTAGAATTTACCCTCTTACAGCCAATAAAGAGATCTATTTATGGGACAAATCTGTATTGGTATCATGTAATGGATTGTTTGATTGCATAATTTCTAAGAATTGCTTGTGTGTAGCACACTTTATATTGGCTTAAAGAAAATACAGACTGCAAACTGAAGAAATTTAAGAAATATATTTACAAGAATATTGGAAAAAGACTTGTCATGTGTATACACAAAGATCTATGATTAGATTGGGCCCTTAAAACACGCTTCAGAATTCAACATTTGTGGTAGAACAAGATTACACTGTTTTGGATCATTACTGCATGTTTTTTTTCTGAGAAAGAAACAAATAACTTTTCAAAGAAAGGAAATGATCATAAACATTGGCTGTTTATCACACTGTGATATTTGTCTGCCTTATGGCATTTGCATCATTTCCTAGGCAAAGAATGGCAAACATTGCAAGAAGCGCAGTGAAATAAACATAATCACCTTGTTTAAGTACCTATCTGAACATGACCTGCATGGCTTAGCATTTTTTATGCAGCTTTAGGTCCCAGTCAAATCAAATGCAGTCTTACTGCACTTTTAGTATTTGGATTTTAAATGGTTACAGTTTGTGTTTTGGGGAGTAGCTGAAATAAGGCATATCTAGGCTAAACAGGTGTTTTGGCAAACACATGCAATACTGTTTTTTGAACCAAGATAGTTCACTTGACAGAAAAAGTGTATCTGGAGGCGAAAGGGATTAAGCGGTGATTGTATAATGTGGCCTGAATCCAGAATTCACCAACTCACTGGGTCAAAACTTTGGAAGAGATTTTTGAGACATTTAGACAAGGACAGCACTTGACTGCCTGGAAAGACAGTTAAGAAGGGCTGGAAAGAATATCCTGATGCTTGTAAGTGGTTAATTTCTATCTGTACGTATGGAAGGAGAAAAACTCTAGTGTCCAAACAGATCATAAGGCAGCCGAAGTTTGTTTATAGTATTTTGCCTTTATCTCCATGTGGAATTCAACTTCTAATGCTGAAACAGAAAATCTGCAACTGCCACATGAAATGCTAAATTGAAAGGAATTAATAAACACATGCAGATTCTGTTAGCAGTGTAGAAAACAATTCTCTGTTTTTTTGATGCAAGAATGTTAAATATAAAATTCACATAGCAGAGCTTCAAAATTGTCAGAATTTTAAAGCAATTATGAGACACTGAGAAGTTACTCTAGATGATGGAGAAGACTAAGGAAAAATACAGTTCCCCGCTGGGATATCTATGCAGCTCATTTATTTACCCTGAAAACATGCCAGATATCTCAGAACAGGCTGTAAGTTAACTAGCTCAAGAAATTTTGGCTACTGAACTGCTAAGCCTCGCATTTTGAAGAGATTAAGTTATAAAATGAAATAACTGATCTTTGAAGATGAGTGGGATCCTGTGAGGATGCCTTGAAGAGCAAAGGAGCCGTTAAAAGCTTGATGACCTATATACAATTTCCTCGAAACACAAGAACAATCCACCCTGCTGTAAAATAAACCAGCTTGACTGAATGGGGAACTTAAACTGAATTTAAAAACAGACTTGAAGAGGTGGAAAATGGAGAAGAACAACTAAAGAGGAATACAGCGTCACCCAAACACTTTGGGACAGTTAGGAAAGGCAGAACTTGGCTAAATGGAAACTGGTGAGGGATGCAAAGGTCAACATGAATGGCCTCTACAGAGCTTCCTATCGGTGAAGGAAACACTTGGGCAGATGTAGAGCTGCTAGTGAATAGTGCAGGCAAACTCATGAGGGCAGGGAAATGAATGAGGTGCTCAGAGCCTTCACAGAAAAGGTCCTTCCTTGGGCCTCTTGAGTCTGCACAACAAGTAACAAAATTTGTGGAGGATAGAAACACATTGAAGCTTTAGAGAGGGACCTTAGGGATACTTAGGTGAGCTCATCACACACATATACAAGCCCACAGGACCTGGCAGGATGCAAATGAGCGTGTTGAGGGAGCTTAAAGGCTAATGTCACTTTGTGTTTGATAGAAGGGCTGGTAAAGTCTTCATACAGATAGCATGTGTGAGGGCAACACCAGGCCAGGGAAGTGAGACTGATAACTGGAGGACAGGACTGAGACGGTCCATGCAGACAAACAGGCTCCAAGAACAGAAACCTCAGGAAGTTCAACAAAAACAAGCATTAAGTCCTGCATTTGGGAAAAAGCCAAATACTGTGCACCAGTACAAACTGACTGTTCATCAGCACTACAAACACAGTATCTGAGAATCCTTGTGGACACTGAATTAAACCAGTCCAGTTCTATAATCTTGCAGTGATGAGAACTAAATCCAGCCTGGTATGTATCAGCAATAACTTGGTAATCCATCACTAGCACTGACATAAACATATTGTCATTACTTATTGTGATTGCTTACTTCAAAACTTTTAGGACATTACTTGCTTCTTGGAAGATATATTTAGTTATTGTATCAGATCACGTATTCACAGATAACAATCTGCATGTGGTTCAGAAAACAGATTAATTAAGGAGTTTCAATATGTTCTCATCAGTGATGATCCTGCTTCAGCTTGGCACCCTGATTAAATCTTAAAGCACTTGATGAAGCATCCATTTGTGCTCCCAAAAAGTGGTTTTCTGTTCTGTCCCTTGGTATAGAACAGCCTGTGAGAGTGAAGGGGCTTCTAGAACCGCTCATATATACTGACTGTACATTATCTGCCCGAAGAAACAGACTGGGGCTTAAATCCTTTCCAAGGAAATCTATATTAATAAAATGATCGATATTTCTGCTCTCTCCCAAGGATGTCATGCTCACAAAGGAGAATCAAAGGCAAATAGTTTCAACCATTGAAGAGGCTTAATTTATTGTCTGCTATGACAAAGCACTTATGAAGACTCCTGGTCTCTTTGTTTTCATCAAAACCAAGTTATCAAATAAAGATGTACATTTATTTCTGTAAAAAAATCCAAGCAACTAAACAAACCAAAACAAATCAAAAACACTAAAAAAAAAAAAGTAGTGGCAGAATCAACACTTTTGAAAAGGATTTCTTTCATTCAGAAGCATATAAAAAATTCTGTGTACAGTTTCAGTACTAGCACAAGAGTTAGAATGGTAATCATTTATATGAAAGTACAATATACAAGACATCCAATATAGATCAGTGTATAGAAAATGGGCTACATTACCTAATAGAGCAACTCTGGTCTGGTTTTATTCCTCAAATTCTTTTAAAACTATTGAGACACTAAGAACAGTAGTATTGAGCAAAGTGCCTTATTATGGGATACCTTTCTCTAAGGAAGATTTAGTTATTAGCAGAATGAAACAATGAAAACTGCTCTGCATGGGAAGCCACAGATACTAGCTTTTTTAAACAGCAAAGGATTTTTAAAGCAAGAAAATAACTGAAAGTATTGAAGCTACTGCAGCTATTCTCATGCTGAAATTAGGCACTTATTTAAGCTCTTTACTGGCTTTATCCTATTGAATGCTATAATTCAGTTATATATTCAAAGAAACTGAAAGCAGAAATGAAAAATTGTCCTTTACGTTGCTAAATATGACAAGAACTGAGTGCATACTCCTGAACAGATGTTAATTAGCTGTTCTTTTCACAAGAGTTAAACTTGAGCAAATACCAAATTTCCAAATCCAGCTGAAAGGCAAAAGAAACAGAAATGTTATGACAGACATAGAAAAGTGCTGTCCAGGCTGGTAGCCAGGCCACCTGAGACCAAACAGGATCAGCTGGAAGCCGGCAAAAATCATTACTGCCTCAGTAGAGTCACAGTCATGTATTGCAGAAACGGAGAATGGTACTGGAGGAATCAGTGAGATATACTTGAGTTACTGAGAGTTATCTGAGAAATCTCAGATAGCTCTTGAAAGTGGAGAAAAAATGGAAAATGTGATTTTTTTTCCAATGTTGCAAGTATAAAGCATGCTGTATCTTTTTCAGAAGCATCATTATAAATACCAGGAGCACTGAAATTACCAGTACAAATTGCTTCCAGCTGAGATTGCAACCTACCAAGCCCTTTCATTTCTGAGTCATAACTATCCTAACAAGGTATGCAGTGAATTTAAATTGCATCTTGATGGCAAAATATTATCATCTCAGAAATATATTGATCCCTTAGATGAATTATGTCATAACAACAAAATGTTGCTATCTAAAATCATTTAAATTATCAGAATGGTATTGAAAGAGTTACATTTTAATGCTGATGTTACCATACTACTGGTGCTACGAAGACTTTGATGATAGCAATGTAGACTGAACATTTTTCATAACTCAGCAAAGCGATTGTGCATTTAATGAAAGGAATTCTTCAATTTTTACTTTTAAAAATGCTGGAATTGAAAATTGTTGGCCACTACTTCTATAGATGAGGTCAGTTAGACTCTGCCTAACACCACTTTAAGACTGTAGGGTGAGAATTCATTTCACTAAATGCTGGACATCCACACTTGAATTTGAGGACTGACTCCACACTCCCCTCTAATGAAAGAAAAACACAGGACAATTTATCTATTGTATTTAGTACATATTTTTATTTGGGTTGAATAGTTGTAGAAGCATCTTTCTTTTTCTACGAACTTGCTGCTCGTTTGCCTATCTCTCTGAGTCGCAGATGCAAGTCATACTGATGTGTTATCATGCGATAAATCTGCTTCCACTGGGTTTAGGCAAGCAGCTCTTATGCTTATTGTACATTATAGACGCTTACATTTGGTGATATAGATACCACTACAGATGCTGAAATCATAGTGAGAAATTCAGCTTATTTCATATAATTCACATAATTGAATTATCTGTTACCCTAGGGCACCCAAGCCAGTGTTTATTTCTTCCTCTGTTCAAGGACCTAAGCAGATGCATCTACATTTGTCTCTTTGTAGAGTCTTTTTTATTTACCACATGTACATATTTTATTGTCTTGGAAGAAAATGATGACAGCAGAGAAGTATATTGTTGTCAGTCAAAGCCTCTTAATCTAAATGAAGGAGCTCTTGGCACTGTAGTCAATGGACGTGGGATTGTGGGAATAAGGTCAATTCTTTTTCACTCCTGTATTCCTGCTGAAATGTCCATTGTATTTCACTGAAAGTAAAAATGACACACTGGAAAGGCATTGGATTGTCCCATGAAATACAGCAATCCACAGCATGTTAATGCAATTTTTTCCTTTTCATGTTGCCCCTAACTGCAAGAAAAAACATTGTTTTCAAAAAAATAATACTAAACCATTCTCAGAAGTTTCTAAGTAATGGACTCTCCTTACATTTCAGGCTTTTAGTTCTGTTTTCTTTCTTCCATTGAAGAGATGGAAAAAACCCTAGATCAATTCAAACTCGTTTTTCAAAAGCACTCACTTCCCAAGCAGAAACAAATTACCACCATCTCTCTGGGATTTAATTGCTTTTGCTCCAGAAAAACACCCCTTCTGCACAGCGGAATGAAGCAAAAGAGAAATGCTAGATGCACCAGTAAAGAATGAGCAGGTTTGAGTTGTTTTTTCCTTCTCCTAAATTAAGGTAGAGTTACTTGTCCATTAATATACAGTAATTTTCACATAATGAAAAATCTGGTGCTTCCCTTGTTAAAATTAGGAGCTGAAATATCTGTTCACCTATACAGTTCCAAAGGGATGTGCTTTTTCAGAAAAAAAAAAAAGGAAAGGATAGAAAAAGAAGCAGGAAAAAGAGAAGGAGAGAGAGGGGAGTGAGAGTGAGACAGAAGGGAAAAGAAGCCAGGCAGAAAGCAAGAAAGTGAGAAACTGTGCCTGTGTGAGAGAAAGTGAGAAGGAGGGCAAGAAGGAAAGCAGGAAAGCAAAGCAAGAGAGAAATCAGATCTAAGTTGCAGTATTTCTGAAGTGGTGGGTCTAGCATGAAATAATGGGCCAATCGTGTAACATAAAGAAGCTCAAAGTAATAAGGTTTGGTAAGGTTAGAGTAATGATTTCTTTTTTTCATGTGAGATATTGTTCTTGAAAGTGATGCTGAGCTATAGTAGGCAATGGTAGGAAAGGAAACATCTTGTTTACAAATGTCAGCCAGCAATTAGCATCATTTAAAGAGTGGAACCACAACGGCTGTTTTCTGTTAGCTTTGAAAACCCATCTCTTTCTTGTGGCCATGTTTTAAGAGGCAAAGTAGACAGCAAGACTCTGAAACCAGTTCATAAATAGTTGATTTCATATTTTAAAATCTTGCCTGTAACTGTCACCCCCCTCGCGTGGATCACAGATGGTGAAGAACTAATTTGTTACTGTTTGATAACGGCTTTTATGTATCAAAGCGCTTATTTACTACTCTGTGGGGGGAAATGACAGACTAAAAGCAATTATGTGTTTTTCTTTCAGTTTTTCTTTAACCACTCTGCTCTTTGGCTTTTTTTTTCCACTCCTGACATGTTTTTTATTTGAAATATAGCATTGTGAATCTTTTACATATGTTGGTTCTCATTTAACCCTCTTTCTGGGTTTTCAAGAATGCATCTGGCCAGGCAGATCAACTGTAATCTTTCATGATTGTTTATAATGGCCCAGTGATAAGTAATAACACTCAGGGGTGTCTCCCGGTAACAGCGTATTACATTTCAGTATTAAAAATGCAAATTGGGACTTTGCTTTTGAAGATTGTCAGGAAAATGTTTCAAGAAGGTAGAATAGCTACCAGGATGCCTGTAAGTGAAATCACCCCCTCTCCCCACACCATGTGGGGCCTCCTGCCTGCAGGTTTTCTGAAGGAGCCCCTCACCCCCTCCTCCTTCCCCCAAAATAAATAAATAAGTGAAGAGACTTTCCTCTGTACATGGTATTAAGTAACTGATGTTAAATATCTGGCCCTGGAATGTCGTGAACTCCTGCATCTTTCCATTTTTTTTCCCTCACTGGTGATATGCAAACTGTTCACTTGGTGTTGCCACCAAGAATGATTTTGCTGAGGGTTGTGCTTTCTGGTGTTGCATGGAAGCAGAGCTGATGGGGCTGAGGGAATAGTTTTTGCACATATATTTATATTGAACAAACAAAAAAAGTTCCAATTTGGTGATGAACAGGGCTGATTTGTGTGTGAGTTTCCTTAAAGTAAGGGGACCTGCTTGTGTGACTAAAGTTGAGGGAGTGCATGAACACCATGGTTAATTTAGTCACTAGTGCAGAATTTTTTGTACTCAATTAAGAGTTAAATTTAAAGGCAAAAATTCTTTTACAGATGGAAATTTCAATATGACAATTCAATATCATAATAATGATTATAAGCTGAATGAAACATTGTCTATTGCTGCTGAAATCAATTGGAATTTTCCCACTGACTTAAATGAAAGGAGGAATAAGTCACCATGGAAAAACCCATGGAAAGATTACAAGTTTTTGTTTGTCTCATTACATCCTTTAAATTACCTCCTGGCTCTCTTTGCCTGTTTCATCCTCCTTTTCTTCTTCCATATTATAGCCACACTGGCATTAGGAGATGCCTGTCAATGTCGGTGGGACTGCTTGGGGAGCAATAAACTCAACATGAGGAGGGACAGAAAGCTTTTGCCAAGTAAGAATATACAGAGCATGTTCTTCCTTACTCCTGAAGTCTGCCTTATAGCCAAAGCTTAGACTACTAACAAGAAAAATCAAGGAAATGGAGGAGAACAGAAAAGGAGAATAAAAGGACAGTGGAATTTAGGAAGCTAGCTTAGAGCCTAGCCTCTTTAAAGATGAAATATCATAATATATTCCTTATTACAACCTAAATATGGGAGTAGCACTTATTTCAATGCTTTAATACCAGAAAGCTTCAATAGAACCCATAAATCACTTCCACATGTTTTAGAATAAACCTCTGTCCTGCATTGTACAAACTACTTTCTCAAGACAGTTTGAGTAAGGTCAGCAATCCTTCCCTCCTCTTGTTTGACTTTCTCAGGGTGAAATTCACCCCTGGCAGTTGTCAAGAAAAAGACCTGTGTCACTGAACTCCTGCCTAAGCCAATTGATTTCCAGTGAGAGCTATATTTAGGCTAATCAGGTCCACTGTGTCTGGATGTGGCAATGAAATAGCTGAAGCATGCTCTATCAGGCCCCATTTGAAAATGCTGGCCCAAGTGTGCCTGTCATTCCTGCTGTATTTCAGACTCTCCATCATTTTGATAATTATACAGCTTGGAAACTTTTTTCTTTTTATAGTCTTTGAAACTATAATGAAGTCTTCGGTGCTGCCAACCCAAACCATCCAAAAATCTTGAATCAGGCTTGAAATAATCATGAGATTGGCCTGAAAATCATACAACTGAATGTACTTGGCTTCTTTTATTTGCCTTCTGGTTTTGAGTGTTTAGGGTGCAATGGGGTCACATTTGCAGGGTTTCCTCTGCCTCTGTGTGGGCCAGAAATGCAAGTTTTTTATAAGACAACTGAAATTCCTTGGGTATTTACATGACTCCAGAAGCTGGGATTTAATGGGGGTGTGTGGGGGAAATCCACTGTGTTTGGGCTTGTGATAAAATTGGAAGTCTTGGCATTACAGAGCGTCTCACATTCAAAGTTTGTTTATAAGGGGAATATAGTTCTATGGAGAGAGAGAACAGTTTCCTTCTGTTCTTTTCTGACTTGAGAGAAATTCCTCCCAAAGGGTGAACTTCACTTCTCAGAGCCAGCACAAGGCCTATTCAGCATCTGAAGTGATGCATAGACCTGGCTGTGGCTCTCTTTACTTAAATTTACTTCATACTACATTAAGAGAAGCTGCAGAAGTTATTGTAGCTGAGATAGTTTAATGTTCTTCACAAGGAAAACAGAAATTCTTTCTAAAATTGCCTGTTATCAAGGATTTTGAGGCAAAGCTCAACATGATGGGGTATGGAACTAAAAGCCCTAGTGAAAGAGGATGGAAGAGGCCCTTGAAGCAGGGAGGGAGCTGGGGATGGAAGTATATGAGATTTATAATATTTGGTATAATTAAAGATAGGAATCCAATCTTAGGACAAGTGTTTGTGGAGTAGGAGGCATTGTTAGAGATGCAGGTAGGAGCAACACCTGGCAGCTTTGCATGTAAGACAAAGATATTAAAGGTGGGATTCTTTGTATCAGTTACAAATATCTAAATCCTAGGAAATTTAACATGAGATTCACTTTATTCACCACCTACACGTGCTAGCTCTTCGGTAAGCAATGAAAATTATTAGATACTTCTGGAGTGCAGTTCATCTCATCCTTACACAGATATCTAGACCAGATTGGATAAACTGCACCATAAAAATGCCTTCTTATTTCCACTGGCTATGTGATGCCTTTTCTTGGTCTTAAAATCAAGAGTCAAACACGGTTAGAAGGGGAAAAGGGATTTTACCTTGGTATTTATTTTAAGGATCCTTAGATGCACACATCCAGGTCAAATGCACTGAAATGCACCCCACAAAAATGCCCACTCCAAAAGATCTGGTATAACATTATAGGTCTTACTAATTAGCATATCTATCAAAGATTCCCCAATGAGAGGCTCAAGGGAGCCCCCCTCCCCAAGGAACCTTTCCTTGGATGGTTCTATCTTAGTTTACAGAATGTGTTCTGGAGAGGACCTTGGGGTCTGGGGCACACTGATCCCTAACTACGAAGCTTCTAAAATGTTTAGTCTCCTAGCTTGACAAACAAGTCCAAGAATGTAGGCAAAAAGCACTAAGAATACAAAAGTTGTAGAAAAGGTATAGCAGGGGTATAAAAGAAAAGGCAAAAAATCTTCATGGCATCATTTCCCCCCTTTTAGAGACTAACAAAACTCTGCCTTGTCTAGTCTTTATATTTTTTTACTCTATTTTTTGGGAAACTCAAATTGATGGATTTTAAGAGGATTCGTTTTTATGCAGACTATTGGCAGTGTAGAAGTCTAAAGTTAAGCATTTTTTCTATGTTTTGGTTAAGAATAATCTTAGCTGACACTTTTTGAGCAATTCAGGATATGGCTGTAAATGTTCTTGGTGCAGCAATATGTGTGTATGTGTATATGCTCATGCACAGGGTGTTTGGATAATTTTTGCTTATGCTAATGTCTAAGTGGGGAGTTAGCAAGAGTAGGGAGTTTAGTGCTGCTCCTGGAGAAGACACTGCATTGACAAAGACTAAACTGCATGAAGAAGGAGGTGAAGGTATGGCTTGGAGCCATTTATACTACATGGTAAATGTCTAGATAAGGCACAGTGGTCATACTCTGGGATCCTTAAGTACAAATCTGTTGCAATGTCCTAATGTCTCAGACAATCTGTAGTGCTTTAAAATAGTTTGCTAGTTTTGTTATTCTTTTGTGACTAGTAACACCTTTAAGTAATGCACCATTAGTGTCTCTTAATCCCAGTTGTGTATGCCTTAAAAATTGGCAGAAGGTTTTCAGTCAAAAGGTATCACATTCAATTTAAGTACAGGATTTACACTGTGCCAAGCCAAGTACTCTTTGCCAGCAATTTGACATCCTGAACTAATAAGGTCTGAATTCCTGCTCTGAAGCAGGAAAAGGATCATTTAGTCTGTTTGAATATCATTTAGAGTAGGGTAGCTTTATTTTTTTGATGCAGGAGTAGTGTCAAGTGTGGATTCTGACAGATTTATTGAATTGATGCTTACGTGTTAAACATACAGCTTTAGACACAAAGATATATTCAATATTTCTATGAAATTTAAGTTATGAAAATACCCTATTATAGGTAGATTATAAATGCAACATAAAATAAATGATAACCAAAGTTTCTCAGGGTAGTTTTTCCAGCACAGCTATGACTGAGGTTATGAACAAGGACAGGGGAGATCACACATGAAGAAATAGATCTACAGAAAGACACAGGTATTTATTTGCCAATTTTGTCAAGGAAGTCAAACCTCATATTCTCAGACCCTGCCTTTCTTCCATCTGTTGCAGCTATTGTCCATCTTATGAGACAGTGTTTCAGTCACTAAAATTTCTTGGGTGCATTAACGTCTGCTGCAGAGAGTATAAAATATTGACAGTTCTTACTGTCAATAACCCTAACCTTAGCATGTGTTGTGGACAAATGGGACAGGAGATAGGCGGTGAAATGAGAGTATTTTCTTGAACCTGAAAGTAGTATAACTTTATTAATGTGACAATATGAGGTAATTAGAGCTGCCTCTCAAACAGGATCATCGACTTTAGGGCACCCCATGAACTGACCTTATTGTTTCAGTTCTGAGGGTTGGCTTAATTACAGCTGCGTTGGGTAAGTCTGTCAGGAACTCCACAAGGAAGAGGTATATGGATGCTCTTAGTGTCCAACAGCCAGGTGAGAGACAAAATAGAGAAATTAGGGAATGAGTGCAGGGGACAGCACATGGCGAGCCAGCCTCCTCCCCTAATGCTCCACACCTTAGACTGCCAGCTATGGACTGACTGGTATATAGCACTCTTTACATGGTGCTACAAACCTAAATGTCCTGCTTACATCGCTGGAGGGTGAGGTGTTACCATCAACAGTGTTGTCCAGCAAGGTGAAGTCATGAGACAGGAATTCAGACAGGAGAGAACTTTGCTTATGTACGTGGATACAAAACTGTCCCATCTGTTATGCCCCTGTCCACTTGGCAGGTTTAGGGGAAGGTTGTTTGATTCACTCTGGGTGGTGCATGAGAGAAACAACAAAATTCTCAGGAGGTTCTATAACAAGTTTTACTCACAAATTTTAGAACATTAAGGTAGAATAAGGTACTTGGCAAATTTTAAAACAACATCCAGGCAAAGTAAGGCACTTAATGAACTTTTAATGTAGCAAACTTAAACGTGGCCAACTTTAACTTATCCAGGCACTTAGTAAGGCATTGACTGGAATTCTTTAGTCTGGATTACAATATATTTTGAGACTATGGGAGAAGAAAGAGAGAAAGAGAAGGCAAGGATAAGATATTTAGGCTAAAAAGAAAGATATTTGTGTCAGAGGAGGTTTAGTTTGGATATCAGAAAAAGTTTCTTCACCCAGAAGGTGTCTGGGCACTGGGACAGGCTCCCCAGGGAAGTGGTCACAGCACCAAGACTGACAGAGCTCAAGAAGAAATTGGACAATACTCTTGGGCACATGGTGTGATTCTCGGGAATGGTCCTGTGCAGGGCCAGGAGCTGGACATGATGATCCTTGTGGGTCCCTTCCAATTCAGCATATTCTGTGGTATTACCGCCCGCTGATCCAGAAACAAGACCTGATTGCTGCAATTTCAGTGTCTGCTGATCGAAGGGATGGTCGCAGTCTTGATCTGTTGGGGATGAGGGAAAGCCCATGAAACACAAAGTTCAATGGTTTCATATATGCTTAGGTTTATGTAGGAACACCCATGTACCTCCCCTGGCTGGGGGAATTTTCCACTGTATGAGGTAACACTGTGGAGCAGGTGCAGTCCTCTAGTGGAAGGCTTCAGAAGTGAGCCTGAGGGTTTTTTGTGGGTCTGTAATGGTTTATGACTCTTTCTAAGACATGACAGCTCCCTCTCATGTCAGCATAGCTGAGCCAGTCTTGCCCCATCAGAAGGGATGAACACCTTCAGGACTATGTTTGAATGTCTCGATACCTCCCCTGGAGCAGAGTTTTCACACCTGAGCCAGTTGTGCAAGAGAGGACATTGGCATGATAAAAAGTACTATTCCAGCTCGCAGGATCTGCTTTTTATTGGCCTCTTCCTTTACCTGGCTCAAAACCCAGGTTCTTGCTAAACAAAAGTTGATTTGTTGTGGTCATCCTCTAACGCCCCCTGCACCTGGGCTGTTACCTATCACATCCTCAGCAAAGCACCACTGCTTTTGCAAATGGCTGATGGTTTGAGCCATTAATCATTAACATTTCAGTCTCTCACACCATCCTCTTCCTCCTACTCTTAATTTAGACTTCAAAATGATTTACAGAAGTTCTGGTGTGGCATAGTAACATTTTATAAACCTCATTTGGCAGACCTTAAGCACTTTTCATTCGTGGTCATGCTGTGCCATTGTTCAGAAAAAAATTATAGCATTTTTTGTCTCATGGCTGCTGCAGAACAACCTTTATAAAGAGTTTTAGCTTGTCGTCTCTTTTTACTGAGCACTTGTAAAAATAGTAATAATAATAGCATTAAGAACTCTAATAATCAGCCCTTTCTGTTTGAGGCTCCTTGATTTATATCACTCCCTCAATGAGGCTGAGTTTGCTTTGAGAGAACGTTCGCCAATGTCTAACTATGCATCAAATGAGGTGAATGCAAGATAAGGGAAGTCAGTGTGGAAGACTTTGAAACACCCCAACAAGAAACACTAATTTACTTTGAAGAAAGGCTACAAATTATATTTGGGATTTAGGTGAACATGCATCTGATTTTTTTTTTAACATTTTTGTTAATTAAAATTATGATTAATTCAAACTTGATTTAATTAAATATGATAATGCAATAGAAATTGACAGTACACTAAGACAAAATCAGTTAAATGCTCTCACATTTTTTAAAGAATCCATAGAAAATTTCTCTAATTGTTATTTAGCCTGAAAACACCTAAGAACAAAATATTCAGCAGAAGTCACGGGATGTTTACTAGCAAAGACAACCTGAAATACCACTCTTAGCAGAAACACTGTGTAACCCATGGTATATTAAGAAAATAAACACTAAGCCCTCAAATTTACCCTTTTTTATTGTACTTACAATGTCCTGGTTCTTTAGCAACATGGATTTAGTTGCATTGAGACAAAATACATGCAAGATAGTCCTTGTGAAATAAAAAATAAAGTAATTTATTGCTTCTTATTTCTAATCATATGCAAAAATATAAAAAAAACCACTCAGACAAAAATTAAACAAATGCACTAATGTTATTGTTGTGCTTTTAGCAATTGTTAATTTGAAAAATAAGTGCTAATTTGACAAATAAGTGGATCTATCTCTGGCTTTTGCTGCTATGGATCTGCTGTACCATATGCTATTACTCAGGCTAGTGTTGGTGACACAGAGCTCATTTTCTGTCTCCTGATCAGTGTAACTTTCTGAGCTTGTTCTGCACTACTGATAAAAAATATCCTTTCTTTCTGGGCTCTCTAGAAATTAAAGGGGATCTCAGATATTGCCATTCTGCATTGTTGCTTGATGTTTATTTTCTCTATCACCAGCACAACAAAGGAAAGGCAGCTTTAATTTGCTGTATGTTGTGTAATGCAAACGTGAGTTACTGTATATCCCTTAACAGCCCATCATTAATTTCCCTTGCATGCCATTTCCAGGTTTCATATATTGCTGGCTGTTGTGATAGTATGTAAAGCATCAGCTGCTGTTTCACAGCTTGGATTTTAAGGGGTCCACAAGGAGAGATCAAAAGCTGAAATTCTAATATTGCCTCTAATGGAAGAACTATTACCCAAACAAGTAGGATGTAGATTTCTTTCCTAGCAGAATGCTGCTATGGCATTCTCTCACTAATGGCTCTGCAGCATTCAGGACTCTGGCAATGTATGGTTTCCAGTTCTGAGAAACAATTATTTTATACTTATTCTTTTGTCCAAGGAAAAAGAATAGTCTAACTAGTTTAGAAGCAAATTTATTTGTGTAAATTCTTACAATGTGCTCATCATCTTAGTATATGGGTGTAGTACAAAAACCAGTTTTATTGACACTGCACATTTGTGGCAAACAGAGATTAAGCTTAAAGCCAGAACTGTGTGACTGTGAGAATCTGATTTGAATAAAGACCTAAAGTCTGGTAATTAGTAAAGTTATAGACCAGGACCAGTTTTTATACCAATTCTAACATTCTTCATAAACCGCAGAGAATCTTTAGTAGTTGTCTTGGAGGCAGTGTGACTCATTTGACTCAGATTCAAACCCTGCTTCCTTTTCTGCAAATTAAAAAAATATTAAATAGTCCAAGTGAAATTAGGAGAACTGACATATAATGAGAGTCTAACCATTTATTCTCTATAAATGCAATTTGTAAAGAAAGCTAGAAGATGTTTGTTTTCTAAAAGAAAACCAAAGGGAAGTGTTGAGTGAAGGAGATTATTATTTTTTAAACACGGAAGAATCCCTGTTCTTAAAAATAAGGAGAGAAGGTATTGCTATGGCTTGATCAAAAGAAAATCTCATTTGTTTTGTTTCTTGGTTGAAGATACAGGCTCTAGTTCTTGAAGGAATGCCTGAGATTTTTTAATTCAATCATCACTGTTCCCATTCTGAGCCAAACATAGAGATAGACATAAGACTGCTGCTGTGAGACCCCTCAAGTAAAATTTGATTCCATGTTTAGGCATCTGGTGTCTTTTAAGAAAAGATCACATGGAGCTTCATGTATGGGATTAAAATTGCTATTCCTTGTACCTGTTTTGAAAAGTCTGTTAAGAATCAGAGCTCCTGGGGGAAAGTTGTTTAACTGTCGTGAACAACTGACTGCCAACAAGGTGGGTTAGCATCTTCTGGAAGACATGTTTCAGAAGATAGATGAAGAGTACAGTCACACATGAAGTAGAAGGAAAGAAATCACAACAGCAGCCTAGAGGAAAGATTACTAGTGGAAAATCATAGGTGTAGGACAGTTAAAAAAGGCATTCTGTGCAATCAGTTTATAAATATTATTCTGTTGCGCTAAGTTATTGCCTCATCTGCTATCACAGCTTGAATTTGCTTTAAATCTTTTTACCTTGTTGAACCCAGTCTCAAAGTCTCTGTCTATTCTGTAACAGTGCAACTGGAGTGTAATGGGCTTTTAATTTCATCATAATAAAGCCTAGAGAAATTAAGGAGCCTGACACTAAAGTAAAGATCTCTCTCACATTAGATATGTAGCTGGTTTTCCTTGTCTATAACACAGAATTTCTCTTAACATTTTTCCATAGAGGCCTTATTTTTAAAATGCAACTTTTTCCTTTGCTACAAAATGACTCATTTTCAAAAAAAATCAGAAAGTTGAAAAGAAAAAATCAAAGTTGCAAATTTCATGCAAAACTCTGGGTCTTTTTAGCTTTTAAACTTGATGCACAGGGGAACGTATGTGAAGGGATAGAAATCTGGGTCACAGCATGAAATTCCTGTTTTTGTATTCATAAAAAACAAACTCTATATATCAAAGGAAGGAGGTGTGAAGTAGTAAAAAAGAAAAGGAGAAAAGCAGTCTAAAATATTCTCAGCTCTTGATATTTCTCAAAAACATACTCAGTTCTTTTAAGACATTATATGATTTCTTCAGACCATTATTGAAACAAAAATGTTACTTCCTCTGCTAATAACTGCTCTAAATTTCTCTTCTGGAGAATAAATGAAACATTTTCAGTTTTCCAGTACTTTTTTTTCTATCAAAATATGGTTCTAGGCTCTGTGGTCTTGAGAAATGCTCAGGTGGTTACGAATTTATATGGAAAAGCAGGACACGGACACTGAATACAGCCTTCTCTACCCATATGTGGTCAAGAATTGCAGGGATGGTGGTAAGCAAAGAAATCCTTTTTGGTGTCATAATATTATCCTGGTAACAAACCCTTGAGGTGTAGAGTGTCTCATGTAAGTATGATGCCCTAGGGAAGCAATCATTAGATACACACCTCTTTTAAACAAAATGGTAATCTGTATGTCTCCTGCATTACAGACCAAATTGTGGACCAATTACATTGCAAGCTGAATCTCCAGAGGGACTGTTGGAATGATTTTAGTTTACAAGCTAATGATGTCTACCAGGTTCAAGATCACACTATAGAATCATAGAATTTGCTTAATTGGAAGGAAGTCAGAGTAATCATCGAGTCCAACTTCAGGCCCAGGACACCACAAGAATCACACCATATGCCTGAAAATATTGTCCAAATGCTTCTTGAACTTATCAGACTGTGGGATAACCCCTTACTTTCTAAATGAGCCTACATGTTATAGATGGAGCCAAAAATGTCAGTTTGACACTTCTGAGGAGGGCCAGTAAATGAGAAATAGTTCTTAAAGAAATCATACATTTGTGGTGGTAAAAATAGGATTTTTTTTAGACAGCTTCAGGGAGATCAATTTTTCTAATGCAATTCTGTCACAGAGAGACAAGGAAATATAAGTGTTTGAAGAAGAGCGTGCCAGTAATTACATGAAGTGCTGTTCTGCTGCTCTGGGTTTTTATTTTCTATTATAAAATTACTTGAGAATAACCTAAAAATAACCAAATAATGAGTGAAAAAGTACAGTTTTAAGTTGCTTATAAGAGAAAAAGGAACAAAGAGAAGTAGTTGCCACTAAATTTAATTTTTCTTTTCGAAAGTCTTGCTCAGCTCGCTAATGCTTTTTGACAAGAAGTTCCACTGCCACTACTGAATTTACATCCAAGAAGTGAGTAACATAAGAGAAGGTACATGACTGTATCAATCTCCTAGGGACTTTCCTTGTGCTGTTTGCTTGCTAGTAATTATATTTCTTATGCACTCATTTGCTTTGGGAGAACACAAGTGATATCAGCCATCACAGCACAAATCAAATGGGATTCCATGGATCAAGAGAAGGGATGGGTTCTTTCTGCTTGGTCCTGGTAAAGATTCCCAGTGCTCAGCTCGTTTAGGACCTTGAAGCTCTACTTGTTCTCTTTCAAAACTTCCCCACACCCTTGAAAATTACTGTGTGTGGTTAGTGACAGAAAGGAAGCATCATCTCTGTATAGTGATCATAGGTATTTTTATCTACAGAAGAGATAGATCAGCTTCCTTCACAATCTCCCAAAGATACACAACTTCTCAGAAGGGGATAATGCCATTCTTTAATATCATTAAATAGAAATAGCATTTCCAGGAATTCATGAAAGAATTATATCTTCATAAACCTTTTGGTTTGAGGCTGTGCCCTAGTTGGCATAATTGCACCCTTTTTTTCATGTTATAAAAGTCTGTCAATAATGAAACATCAGTAGAATTCCAGATGCATGTCCTAGTCCCTGAGAGACACAAGTCCTCTCTGCTATGAGTCAGACAGAAAAAAAAAAATCATTGCTAAAAGTCACAAGTTTTCCCAGTGGAAAAGTAGATGGTGATACCAGTTCACAGAAGTGGTGTATGATGATCTACAAATTAATTACACACTTGGATTGCCAGAGATAGAGTGTCAACATTTGTTAGGATTTGCATGAATGCTGATTTAGGCTTCAAAACAGCACTTATGCTCAGGCTAAACTTCAAGCACATCCTTTAGTCCCAAGAAAAAAAGTCAGGATCTAAATTATATTGTGTATTTAATTTGGAGCTAATAAAATGTAAGTACAAAAAGGAAACACTGGAGTCAGTTTATTATACAGTATTTGACCCTATCTACCCTATTAAAACTTCACATTCTTTCTCCAGTGGTGCCGTATGGGAACACAAGATTGCAATTGTGCCCCAAGAGCATGACAGCAGTCCTCATAATAGTTTCTTCGGTCTTTTTTTACATTGCTTTCTAAAATGATGCTGCCATATGTGCTGTTATATTTAAGCAGCAGATGCTGTGAACTCACAAAGTTGAAGAATGCTGAAGTATGATGCCATTTGAAAACAGGTTTTCTAAGGAAAGCTGACTTCTTGCAAGGCTTTGGATTTATTTCAGGCATTTCATTACTAATTACAAAAGGCCATATAGAATGCATTTATACCACTTATTGGTTCTGTCTTGGGGCACCTAATATATGGGCTATCTAGCTTTTACACTATATTGCTGTTTCCACAGCTACAAAGCAGCTATAAGCTGTTTGCAACAGTGTTAATGCTTTAATTTTGAAAAGGAGCTGGGAATGGGTCTTCATTTTCACTCCTTTACTTAACCAGAGTTTGAGCTAAGGATGATATTGCACTGTAAACCAGGCTCATAGTATTAGGCAATGCATGAGCTAAAAAGGGTACTATGAATATAATGTTAGGAAATTCAAATTTCTTCACTTTCATTGGTAACTGACTTTCTAGCTATTTTCATGTTCAAAAATTAAGCAAGTAAATTCATAGCCTGAATTAGATTGAAGTAGAATTGAATAGCCTGAATCTGAAGTAGATTGAGATTGTCAGACCTGGTGGATTCTTAGGGAGTAAAATCAGTTCCAATAGAACACACATCAGATACCTGGACTAGGAGTTGAAGGAGGATGAAGTAGAGAAATGGAAGAAAAAGGTGAAGGAGGGAGACATTTCTAATACAGAGGTTGCTTCATGGAAGTTGATTTAGGAAAATGACAGGATCTGGCAGCTGAAGTAAATACGAACATTTTTCTAGCACCGATGACTTGAGTCAATTTAATTTGATGTGTAACTTCACTGGACTTATGAGACTGAAATATCAGGCTCTGTAAGGCAGGCAGTTCTTTTTTACACATGGCCAGATCTGAGCAAGTGCTGGATTCTGCTCCTGGGATGGGGCAGCCCTGGATGTATGTAGAGAGTATGGAATGAGACGCTGGAGAGAAATGCTTAGGAAAGGGCCCTGGGGGTCCTGGTCATTGTCAAGTGGAACCTGAGTCGGCAGTGCCCTGGCAGCCAGGATGGCCAACCCTGTCCTGGGGGCATCAGGCACAGCATCACCAGCTGGGCAAGGGAGGGGATTGTCCCAGTCTGTTCTGCACTGGGGTGGCCTCACCTCGAGTGCTGGGGGCAGTTTTGGGTGCCACTATATAAGTAAGATATTAAGCTTTTATTAAGCATCCAAAAAAGGTCAACAAAGATGTTGAAGGACCTTGAGGGGAAGCTTTATGAGGAACAGCTGAGGTCACTTGGTCTGTTCAGCCTGGAGAAGAGGAGACTGAGGGGAAACTTCATTGCGGTCTACAGCTTCCTTACGAGGTGAAGCGAGGGGCAGGCACTGATCTCTTCTGTGTGGTGACCAGTGGCAGGACCTGAGGGAGTGGCCTAAAGCTGAGTCAGGGAAGATTTAGGTTGGATATTAGAAAAAGGTTCTTCACCCAGAGGGTGGTTGGGCACTAGAACAGGCTCCCCAGGGAAGTGGTCACAGCACCAGCCTGACAGAGCTCAAGAAGGATTTGGACAATGCTCTCAAGCACACGGTGTGACTCTTGGGGCTGTCCTGTGCAGGGTGAGGAGTTGGACTTTGATGATCCTTGTGGGTGCTTTCCAACTTAGCATATTCTATGATTTTATAAACATTAAATAGGGCAAGTTACCATCATGTATTAATCTATAATAATTGCACCTTAGGGGATAGAGACTGTCATTTGGAACAAAAGGAATTATCCATTGAAATTTCTGAAAGTTGGAAGGTCCTGCACCTTTGCATCCTTCCACACATAGATAAAGTATAGACTGGCTTGGGTCTTCTCTCACTTATGACACTGATTGACACTCCCATCAAAAGTATCAGTGAAAGTACAGATCTAACTTTCTCATAAATATATTTGGTATGAACGGCAAAGTGGAGAGGGCTGCAGGAGTGGTCTTTGGGGGAAGAAACGTGGGACTGACTGACATTTGTCAGATACAACTAGTATCTCCAAAGCAGACCTACTACAGGGCGCAGCTGATCCTATCAGCTGAATTGGTGGCACCTTTGTGAACACATATATAAGAAAGGGCAGGAAACACCAGAGGCAAAGGGAAAAAAAGAATGAGAAACAAGAGGGAACAACAAAGTCAGAGGAGGGATAGGTACAAACTGAGGAGACTGTGGCCTGAGGAAAACCTACAGTGGAGCATAGGCAAAGGGTGCTAAACAGAGAAACTGCTGTGTATTTGACTCCCACCTCTGGTGCTGCTTGCTGCCTTGACATAAGGACGGTGTGTAACCTGTGTCAATAATGAGGGTGCAGAGGAGTCTGAAGTGATTGAGTGAAGTGGAAGCAAGGAAGGAGGAAGGACAGGAGTTCTCCTTTCCTGGGAAAGTGGAAGAAAAGATTATTTTTCCCTAAGAGCTTAATGCTTGTCTCATTTTGCTTGGCAATGCTCTAATCAGTAATTAAATAGTTAAGCAATTTGGCAATAAATTAAGTACCTCAAGTTGAATTTGTTTTGCCCATGACAGTAAGTGATTTTTCTGCCTTCACCTTGACCCATAGAATCTCTCAATCTCATTCTTCTCTCTTCTCCTGCATCCAGCTGGAGGGGAGAGAAATGGGAAGTGAGCAAGCGCCTGGTTGGTTCTTGGGTGGTAGGTGAGGTGAATTCACCATAGCAAGGGATTTTATTTTAACTTTTCTCTCTCCTTCCTTCCTCTCTTCACTCTGTTTTTTTTTTTCTTTTTGGCTTTCACTCTTTGGACTTATTTTATTTCCCTTTATAACAGTTTGAATGGGATAAGTGTATCAAATATAGTTGACAGTAAGGCAAGTTATTGTTCTTGCAATTAATTCTTGCTACTATCAGTTCTGCAATAGAAAAAATAGTATGAAACTGCTCCTATTGTAGATGCTTCAACAATATGATATTGGCATCCAGATCACATTGTGCAAAGGGATATTCTAACTACACTGCCAGGAGTAGAATGAAAACTGTAAATTGTTCTGCGGAGCTGTTATACCATACTCGGTATGGTTGCACCCAGAAGTCATGTACCTGGGTTTGTATTTTATATATTTTCCCACTTCCTCTCTCATTGTGTTTCCCTCTTTCTCATTCATCTGCTGTTTTTGGGGTGACATGTTCATTTCTGTTAAGTGTCCATTGACTTATCCTTCTTTTCTTTCTGGTCTCTGCAGCTCTGCTAAAAAATTGCCAATCCAACATCACTGGAAGACGTATTGATTCTAGTAACAGAGGTGTTTAACTAGAGTTCTTGGCTAACATGACTACTAGCAAGATTTGGATCCTTCCACCTCTAGATCCCTTTGATGTGTGCTGACCCTCCTATAGTTAAGAGCTCTGTGTGATGCCCCCTTTCTGCTTGAAAAAAGAATGAAATGCAAGTGGTAATGAAACTCTTTTTCCCCTTGGAAGGGATCCTGCAGCATGGCTGCAGTGCACTGGTAGGACATAATAAAGGGATAATTTCCAGCTGAGCTACTTAAGGTTCATGATATTTTAAAGGAGAGGCAGTATTGCAATGTGGAGGAGACCTTAGACTGCTCTCTGGAGCTCCAGGCTCCCTTATGCATAAGAATAATATGTTAATTATTCAGGCCAAGAAGTTTTGCATCTCAGCTGCAGTCTTATAGTAAGCTGACAGGCAAAGAGAGGAAATGGTCTGAGACTACAAACTCTAAGGTGCCCTTGTATTGAGAATATCACAGGCCAGCAGTGGAACTGAAAGAATGGTGCAGATAAAGCTGAGGGAGAGGAAGGCAAAGTGTTAAATAGGCATATGTGGTCTGCTAGATTGAGCTGTTTGGAGAAGAAGGATGAAGCTATAAAATCTAGATTTAGATTTTTACAGGTTCAAGGGAGGATGGCTACCATTTGCAGTTCAGCTTTGAGTCTCTTTAGTAAAAAAAATTTGGCTTAGACTGAAGTTAGTGAAGTGTAGTTAACACTGTAAGTAAATTTTTCAAAGAATCCTTCAGTCAAAACCTGTTCACTTATCTACCAAATAGATTATATGAGGAAAATTACGAGAGTATTGGGTTTTTCAGTATTTCTGGTTTCTGAGCAGAGTATCCAAAGCAGTTGAAACATTTGTATGGTTTTGCTTTTCTTTTCAAACCTAACAAGGGTGCAGCTCTAGCAAATGACAAAATCCAGATAGAGTGTGGGAGCAGCAGGATCTCAAATTAAACAACTGGGAGGTTGATAAATGCTTCCAGTAGCAGATTTAACTACAGATGGAATCGTTTGACCATTCGACACGCCACAGTCCGCTTGTTGGGGGCTTCCGACCATCTCTCTGCAACATTAACTTCATAAAAACTCCCATCAAAGAGCCCCCACCAGAGTCACAGTGCCTTTTTCAGAGAGTTTTCAAACAGCAGAAATAGACATTAAAAGATTCTGCCCTTCCTTCCTTGACATTTTTCTGACAGCAAATTAGAATCAGATGGAAGGTATCATTATTTCCACAAAGATTATAATGCAAATGAATTCCTTTACAATAACTTTAAAAAAATCCCAAACAACCTAAACCCAAACCTTTTAAAAAATATGTATGCATTTGGCCAATAAATTCAAAGACATAGAGAAATTTTGTTCAAGGCTCACGTATCTCAATTTGTATTCCTATCCTTAGCCAGAGGATGTTCTTCACTAACCAGCACTTTTAACAAGCAGTTTATTTATTATCCTGCACAACTGATAATTTTGTTCTTCAAGTGTTTTTCTGCCTTTCCAGGTTGGTTAACTTCTTGGGGTTTTTTTGTTTAGCTTTTGTTTTGGTTAATTTTTTTAAGTACTGCATTGATTTTCTGCACTTTGAAATGACAAAATAATTGTGTACCTGGCATTAGGAAAATAAATCTGCAGCAAATTAGGGTATTTTCATTCCAAGATACTCTAAGAATTGGAGATGATATAATTTTAAAGTGACAGTTTTTGAAAAGCAGAGTTTCAAACACAAGCAGGTGTTTCCCCTGCCTTCATGCTGGTGAACACTATGCAAAAGACTGTCAGTGCTCTCCAGAGAATCTGTTCACTGAGAAGGTGCTGAACCAGTATATTGATTTTGTGAACTGGAAATTTAAGAACGATCTGAGATTGAATATATGTGGTTGAATGTAAATAGATACAAAAGAGGACTGAGTTGTACACACTTTTGGAGGATGACATTCATTTATTAGTATTGAATAACTGATTTCCCAATATAATTTAGAAATATTTATGACACTTTTCTTGGCTACTTATATGATATAATTGCTAAAGAAGACAGCATTATACCTTTATCCTTTAATGTTTGTATTCTCTGCAGCATTGGAGTTAGGGACATCCACTGCTTTTTGTGTTTTGCTGTTTTGGTTTTTTTTCCAAACACCCCAGGCAAAGTGCAGGATGATGAACCAGAGAGTCCTTGTGTTTCCTTCTGAGTTATTAGGTATTTCTCTACTGTCAGCAATAATTACTTTTTTAGAGTGATGAAAATCCGATCTATTTTGGCTCTTCATTGATGTTTTTTTGGAAATATTCTCAGGATCTAGTAACATTGACATTGCATTAAAATTCTAGTTGGCAGATTACTTCATAATTATAATGGTTTGGAGTTACAACTAAGTAGCTATCTGTAGAGCTCTTTGTTATTATTTGTGTTTATATGCTGTAGTATTCACAACACACTATCCAACATTCACCCATGCCTTGTACCCGCAGAGAAAGTCTCAGTGGGTATAGATTCAGAAGTGCTCGTGATCTAAATCCAAAACCAGGTACTCAGAGGTCCTTCAAATTTTAATTAATTTCTAAATACTTACTTTCACACATATATATATATATTTTTTTTTTTTTTAAACTGTAAATATCTTTCTGAATGTTCTAGCTAGAACATAAAACTAAATTATTTGTTAGGATTATAAGCCTGGTCCCATGTCACCACCTATTCATATAGAATACATCATCCAGGAATTTAGTCTTGTTTTCTAAACTATATTGAAGTAAAAACTCACTGTTTTCCTGTAGTGAAGATACTTCTTGGTACATTGCCTGCTCATAGCTAGCCTTCTGAGGTGCACATTTCAGGCTTCTATCTCCCTTCAGGCTGCAAGTCAGGTCTTTATTGCTCTCAGTGGCTGTTGAGACAGGCTGTAGGTGCAAAGGTGTAAGTGTACTGCCCCTGCTGAAGAGCCAGGCCAGGCCAGGTGTTCAGCCGTGCACATCTCACATTTGGTGCATAGGGCATGTCCATATCAAGTATTATACATGTTTTAGCACATTTTGGCACTGGTCAACTGAAAATAAGTGGTAGTAAAAAATGTGATTGTACTGCTTCACCAATGTCAGAAGATGAACTTCATGAAAGTGGCAATATCACGCAGTTACTGCTCTCCTTTAGTGTAAGGCCCCCAGTATTATGAAGATATATAAACCAGTTATCACAGTTACAGGCTTGCTGGGATGCTCATTTTACAAACACCAAACAAGAAATACCAAAGGTAGTGGTTGATTCATTTACAGATGATTTAGGACCCAAATTCATTTTGAAATTGAATGACATTTCAACTCATCCACTTAGGTTCTTGTTCTATTCTGAAAGGCTCAAGATCATGAGGGCTGGGTTGCCTGTGGCAGAAGTAAGAGAAGTATCCAGACCTTATGTTTCCAATCCATAGAACCATGGAATGGTTTGGGTTGGAAGGGACCTTAAAGATCATCTAGTTTCGACTCCCTACCATGGGTAGGGAACATTCCACCAGACCAGCTTACTCAGAGCCACATCCAGTTTGATCTTAAACACTTCCATGGAAGAAGATTACACAACCTCTCTGGCCATCCTGTTCCAGTGCCTCACCACCCTCACAGCAAAGAATTTTTCCTAATATCTAAACTTACTGTCCTTCAGCTTAAGACCATTACACCACGTCCTATCATTACATCCTTATCCTTTGTCCACAAGAAATAATCTTCTCACCTACATTTATCCAGCACTGAGGTAAAACCTTGCTTCCTTCATAAAGAAAAGTCAGCCAGGAATATCTCTCCAAGACATGGAAATGTTCTGAACAACTTTCTGTTTATTATGTATTTGAATGTCCTTCTGATGGGTGACTACGCCTTTGCTGGTGGCACTCAAAGAGCCAAAAGAAACATATGTTGTGAAAAGTACCTTTAGCAAAACAGACAGATGGATAGGTAACACTTTAAAATAGGGTGGCCAATGATTAGCAATTCATTTGGTATTCATTGTGATAACATTAATTGTTGTGAATAAATTACATTTAGCAACACTTGGAATTTTGTGAAAAGAACATTTGCCTTTTGGGGACTTTGTGAAAAGGAAAAAATAAACCACTTTTTTATTTTTTCCATTTTATTTTATTTTTCCCATCTCAGAAAATTGGGTTTTTGCAAGATCTTCAAGAAAATCACATGCTGTGTACCAATGTTTTAGAATTTTAAATGCTTCTGATACTAATATGATCTCTAAGTAGGTTTTCACTCAGATCATGCTTTTAAGCTTTCCTTTTTTTTACAGCAATTGAAAAATTTCTAAACTCTTCAATCCTTTCTGCTGTTTAATCACTCTCCTACTTGGTTAAATACACCACAGATGTGAAAAAATATACCTATTGCTTAAAAGCTGTAAACAGGCCGTAGATTGTGTTCTGATGATTACAGACAGTTTATATTGGCTGGACCAAGCTTTAGCTGTCAGCACATAGAGAGAGAAATGGACAAAAGAGGCTCTGAGAGCAGATGTTGACACTGGAAGCTCAAATTCAGGGATCCTCAGCCTGTGACTGTGGAAGCCCAGCTGGGAGAAAGAGACAGGCTGCATTCATAGAGCCTCTCTGGGATCCCTGCCCCATGCAGGTACCCAGCCATTGAGAGACAGGAAGATGAAAGGCTGCTTCACAGATGTCACCTGCTGAGGGTTCAGCAGCCTGTCCAGAAATGTCATGTTTGGCAGCTGGTGGAGAATCCCTCCCACCAGCTCTGGCACACAGATTCTCATAGTATTCCGGGAAAGATGCTTACACGGGGGCTTCCTAATGAGACAACATTAAAGAGAATTTTTGGCTTCTGCCTGTAACAGCACGTTGACATTAAACCTAGCTGTCCATTCATTACACAGTTCTCCTGAAGATCAGTCACTCTAACAAAATGAATTTTAGGCACAACCATCAAGCCAAATTACCCTGGAAAATTGTCGAGATGGCTATCTCTTCACATTCTGTTAAACTGATTCTGCAATCCTTTGTTTCCATGTGTGTTTCTAAAATTCTATTGATACAGGCTCAGTCGAGGCAATTGGCCCAAAAGCAGTACAAAATGCAAAGTCCTGGAGGATATATGATACTCAAGGCCTATTGAAGCTCTTGGGTCCTATTATCTTCTTGGATAGTAATATATGACCTCATCTGAACCCAAATTTTGAGCATCGGCAAAAAAGATCAGAGAATATTTCCGAGAAGGTAAAAAAGAAGGGCAATAAGAATTTGGCAAAAGGAGGTTAAGATCTGAGCAGAAAGGTGCTAAAGTGAAGTGGAGGAAAGTTATTGCTTAAATTGGTTGGGAGAGGTTAGTGTTTGCCCTTTTTTTCCCCTACAGCCCTCAGGTTAAGGCAAATGGTACATGCTTTGTCTTTTGCCTTTTGGGCTACTTCTGACGTGCATAGAAAGAACAAGAACAATGTACTTTTCCGTACTGCATACAGGCTCAGGGAACTGACAGGACTTGATTCTTGTATATCAATTACATTCCCAGAAATATTACTTAAATGCATGGTATCTAAAATTGGCATGGGATCTAAAATTGCATTTAAAATTACTCAGAATGGTAAAATTTCTCATTCATTTTTTTTGAAGCTTTACAATCTTCACCCATTTTTTCTCTCTTCTTTCTGTATTCAATGTGTTAATAAGAATAGCCATGCTTTTAACAAGTGAGATTTTTGCTGTAAAATCTACCTAGTAATGTATTGGCTCTTAATAGCATTCAGAGGCATCAAAATTCCAATCTGTCCCAGGGAAGGACTATGACCATCTACATTTTTTCACAGCTATAGTTTGGGTTATTGTTTTGGTTCTTCCCAGGGAGGCTGCTTGCAAACCAGGCTAGAATAGGCAATGCTCCTCAGAACCTATGGCAGGAAAGGTTTGCCTGAGCATGCCAAGCAGAAGCACTAAAAAGAAATTTGTTCATTAGTCACATAAAATGGTTGAAACTAAAATCACTTTTAGCACTACTACTGTTTTTGACTGTGGTGACTGAAACTTTAGAGCATTGGGGTCATCTTGACGCTTTAGTCTTTGTTTTGCAAAAGGCGAGGAGAAAAGTAATGAGTGAAAAACTAGAGGAGGGACTAACAGAAGGAAGAAAAACCACAGTGAAATACATGATTTTAAATAAATTCACAGCATCAACCAATTGGAGTAGCATATAGTGTCAAGATTTGAGCTTGGATCAGAGCATTAGCACTGACAAAGCCGTGGTGATTAAAGTTAGTGACAGCTCTCAGCTATTTCCATCTTTTAAGACAAACTGGGAGAATATTTCAATCTGTGGCAGTCCAAATTGAGATATCTTTGAAAAAAACCTAATTTTGAAAAGGTAAAATGCTTAGCATTTTTGAAAATTGGTTATTTAATGTGAAAATCTGACTAAGAAAAAACTTTACTTCCATTGGCATGCATAAAATTAGGACATCTGAAGAAGAATAAAACAATAAAATAAAGGATGTCTTAGACAAAACCAGAAAAAATCCCCTTAGGTCCTGGCCCCTTTTACTGTTTTCAGCTCATTCCCTGCCCTCTTTATATTTGTGAGAGAACCTTAGAAAATGTTGGAATTTTCTCTTTAGGAGACATTGATGAGTTGAACTATGGAACACTAAATATACATATCAATGAATTTTTATATTTATAAAAATAATATTTTATTTTAAATACAGTACTATATTCTCCACCATCAGGTTAGACTTCTGTCTAGTTGAGAAGGAGTTTTTTAATTAAAGAACATAAAATTTAAATGGTTCAGAAAATGTCAACATGGGTTCCTATTTTCAGCCCAACACAGATGATAGAATGAGAGGGCATAAATGAAAATTAAAGAAAAACAAATTCAGAACAGATGTCAGGAAGCATTTTTTTCAAGCAGCGAATCACAAATGTGTGGAATGGCTTACTAGGCAAGATAGTTAAGGCAAAAACACGGAGGTCATTAAAGAATCAATTAGAAGACATCATGGTGTAGATGGAGAAGGGAATGAGGCATGATGAGCCAAACCGCCTCTGCTCACTACAAGACTGTCTCATGTTCTCAAGAAATCCGGACACTGGTAGATGTTTTTCGGACTCTAGGGTAGGTGCTAGCTGGAAATCCATACAACTCTCTACCTTTCCTCTCCTACTCTCTCCCTTGCTTTCTGCAGGTACCCAACACAACTTTCAGGAATACCATCAAAGCAGTTTTAATGATGGGAAAATTTGCATTAAATATGCATTAGAAGTGCCAGTGAAATCTTTGAAACATGTTCTGTTAGAAAGTGATTTTATTATCATAAAACAAGTTTGCCAGCATAGAACAACAGGCAACTTCTATTAGTAAAGATGTCTTCTACTAGGAAGATTTTAGTATCCTTTCTTTTTTTTGGCATTACCATTATAAAGAAATATTCAATACCATATGTAAATGCTGTCAAAGACAGTGTGGTAGAAATACTTAAAAGAGAAAGCCCAGTCTTACAAATAAGTCAGCACAGTGCACCTGGTATGTTGTACAGCAGAAACAAAGACTCAGACCTTGCTGTTCTGTCAGAATGGGGCAACCAGAGGATCTGGCTTAGGTGAGGATAGATAATGGAGAAGAATTTGATTTACTATAAATCACCTACATCTGTGAATGGAAAAGGAGGACAAACAAATAAGCTCTGTTGCTCAAGATTATTTTGAAACAAAAAAGAAATCTGAAGTGATAATTATATCTCAAAAGCGACAGATGTTAAAACAACAAGATGCTTTAAAAACAAGTACAGGCTAGAAATGAACTAAAATGAAATTATTGCACCAAGCCAGCTGACCGCAATTATTTCCAGCATATGCTATTTCAATAACCTGTAAAATTCTAAATATATGGGAACTAAGAGTCATATTTTTACTCTGCAAATCTAGAAAGAGTTCTTTAAAGGGCTAGTGCATTAGGAGGGTAGGATGATTTTTTAATCATTTAAAACATTCAGAAAACCAGCTCATTTTTGGTGAAAAAATTGCTCTTGTGTTAATCTGTGTATTAGAAACAGAAAACTGCATCTTGCAACATTCTTTTTATAAATGAAATGATATAAAATTATATTAGGCAATCCCAGATAACAGGTTGGATTTGGTCAACGGGCAATGCAGCCTAAATAGCATTTTAGTCAATGAAGTGCAAAACACCGTTCAGCTCACCCTAAAGTAAATAGTCAGGTCTGGTGAGATGAATATCTGGTTAGGAATAGTAGCAACTTAAATCACACTATTTGAGAAAATCCTTTCTGTGGCTTCTATGATTTTCATTTGCCTTAATTTATTTAGGAAGTGATTAAATATGAAACACATTGATCTTTTCCCATGACCACCAGATCATTGGATGAAATGTTGCTATCTGTGTTTAAGATCTCTACAGCTGATTTAGCCACCATAAACTTCCTTGTCATTAAAAGAGAGAAATTGGCTGCTACAAAGGCCAAGGTTTCATCTCAGTCTAAAGGGCATCAGATCAGTCACATTATGAAAGAGCCCATTTTTCTCTGCTAAGGGGATGCAAAGGGAGCTTAAGGTGACTAGGTCGGTGTTGAAAGCTAATTAATGCCACTCATAAACTTGAGTTCTTACCTTACTACAAACACTCTTCTCATAGAATCATGGAGTCATTGAGGTTGGAAAAGGCCTCCCAGATCATCAATTACAACCTTTGACCACCATGGCCACTAAACCATATTATGAAGTGCCATGTCTACTCATTTTTTGAACACTTCCAAGGATAGTGACTCCACCACTTCCCTGGGGAGCCTGTTCTAAGGCTCCAAGTTCTATCAATTTACACTTGTAAGATCCTTGAAGTTATAAGGAACTTATACTTGTAAGTTCCTTAAAAAATGCTCTTTACTTTTGCATCTTGCGAGAAGGTAGAAGAATAATGAACTAAAGTCTCAATGGAGACTAGGGAGCAATTACTTTCTCCCATTGAGGGAATGAGTAGGGCTAAGAGAGGCCAACCAGCAGGTCTTACCTCTGGCTGTGTGCAGTCCAACAAATATTTAAACAAAACTTATTTCTGTAAAGAACATCCACAGAAAAGTAAAAAATGGTAAATTTTTGCTGATCTCCAGAATTTACCCATAGCTGTTCTCCTTAAATTGTATAAAGTGTTTGAACATACTTGAAATTACATCATGAAATTTATTTTTCATAGTTTCTTCAATCTCTCCCTATTTATAGACAGAAAATTAATCTGAAATTACAAAACAGCTATTCTCTGCAAGCCAATAGCATGCAGGGACAGGATGCCTCCCAGGTAATTCATGTTATCTGAAAAGTCTGTTTATTTGTAAGGCAGTGCTTAGACTACATCAATGTTCAGCAGAGAGAGATGAGCCACCTCAGGGTATATGACCCTCTTTGACAATTAAGTTTTGGCAGGACAAATTGCCTCCTAGAAGTGTCTATATCAGACTGCTGAATATACAGGAAAACCAGAAAATCCACTCATGTTTGAAACTTAGTTTTCAGATGACTGCAAGTAAATGAGGGTGAATTGTGGCTACAAGGGAAAGTTTGCTATGGCCGCCTACATATTAAGAGTGATCACAGACCGTGACATGAGAAACACACGAACCACAAAATAATGCTCAAACTTTTAGAAGAGAAGCAGACATATCCACATATGCAGACAGAGTCATGTCTTAATTGGGCTCAGGCATGTATGTTACGTATGTTGCCAAATTTCACATCATTACATATGATTTCCAGTAAAACAGAAATGCCTCAGACAGCAGAATTAGCAATAGAGGCTTACATTTCTGTTTGGGTGGGTAAGGAAATGCTCACCAAGGTTCATAACATGAAGTGCCAGACCTACTGTGACTTAGTGATTCTAAACACTGTGGAAGTTTAATAAAACAGGGAGTAAATTGGCTTATGCCATTGGAGCTGTGCTTTTGGCTACATGACTGAGCATTTGTTTTGGAAGCTGGAGTCTCTGGTTTTGGTCCCAATGTAAATTAATTGTACCAGGCATTTGCAGTGCAGTCCACCCAGGAAGGTGTAAGACAATGTCTGGATGTGGATTATTTAAACATTACTGGCTCATCCAAAGGGCTTTAGTGGTCAGGTAATGACCAGCTGGAGCAGTTAAGGCCTGTGGGTGAAGCAAATTGTTCTGCATTTGTGAAGGACCTCCAAGTAACTCTGTATTGCTCAGATAATTTTGGACTTTTTTTTTTAAATTTCATTTTGTAATTTAATTTATTTTTAAATGTTTTAAAAATCTAACTCTTAATGTCATTATACTGCTGCTCTGCTCTGCCAGAACACTCTGTTCAGTGGCCACAGTCTGCTCATCCTTGCTTTATCTTAATGGGAAATCATTCTGTTTGAAGCAATGCAAAAGCAAAGTATTATGTGCAAATTATCTTAAAATTAAATGTTTCTCTGTGGAAGGAAGATGTCAGCTCTCCCTCCAAATGATAAATTGAGAAAAATAGTTTCTGAATGGAAAGCCAGAAAAGGCCCATCTCTCCAAACAATTGCCAGGTAGCTATTTTGATTTGTGGAGCTATCAGTGCCTCTTCACATCCTGCTTTAGGACTTCACTGACTTTCTAGAGCAGGTAACTCACTCCACTCCTCACACTACACTCAGGACCACTGATTCCTCACAGCCTGTACAGACTGGAGGGTGGTCTGTACTGGAGGGTGGTAAGAGGCACAGAGATTCCCTCTGAGCATGAGGAGCAGGCCCAGGGCTGTGCTGAAGTGCAGAATGTGGTCCGTATCCCACTGTACTTGCAAGCCATTGATAATGGTGGTGTCAAGGCCACTGCATTTCCCACTTTGAAAGGGGATTTATCAGGTCTGTAGCTGGGTTTATTCTAGTATGACTGGAGCCATGGCAAGGGGTAGACAGTAGAGTAGTATGTAGTAATTTTAGTCCTTTGGGTGGGTACGTGCCACCTTTGGGTGGGTATATGCCACGTGACACATTAGGTTTCAAAACTATTCCTAGTCTGATGTTGTGACTGTTGAATTGAAGATTGTTGTTGGGATCCTGTTGAATAGAAGCACCCTGGAGAGCAAAGCGTTGGTGTTATATATTTAAAAAAAAAGCATGAACCTAAGAAAGACAAAGCAGTGGAAGTTCTTCGGTGGGGCCTTCAATATCTTCCATGGAATGACAAAGAATTGATAGGGACCTACTTCAGGTGTGTGGCTGTCTCAAGCTGCCTGCACAGTCATGGCATCTTTTGGAACACCAAACTGTCTAGTCTGGCTTCTATTTGGGATGTGACTCCATCTGGTGAGAGCTTGCCAGTCTCCACAGACTGCATAGGGAGCTTAAGGGTCTTCCACAGATCAATTTCATTTTACACTTCTGCTTAAGCCCAGTGGAAGCAACTCCAGCTGAAAGCTGAACATGTACTAACTTGCTACGACATTCACAGAGAGACGAAGGGAAAATATCTACAGGGAATAAGGAAAAGATCAGAATCAAAAGACTTAAAAAGAAGGAAGGAAAGAAACTGATACAGAAACACAATATAAGAAGGGAATGACATTGGAGCTGCAGATGGAGAGGCAAGTGTCTTAGCACAGAACATTTAAAAAAACCCCTTCTGTTATTGTTTTGATGCTAGTTTCCCATTTCTTCATAAAGTAGAGGATTCCATGAACCAGAACTGAGGAGCATTTCTTCTATTTCTTGCTTCTCTCTTAAGTTTCAGCTTCTACTAGCAGTAAGAAGCAAGTAGGTAACTGGTACTTTTGTTCTGGCATATCTTTCCTCTAGAATAAATTCCCATATGTTAAAAGATTTGTTTTGATTTTATATGCTTTAAAGATATTTTCCATCAATACTGTTCACATTTTAATTACAATAATTAACATAGTTTTCCAATATTTTTTTGTGTCTTTGATTATATGCCTAAAAATGTTGCAGCTGTGTTTACCTATATCCTTTTTGTCTCAGGCTTCATCTGAAATGAGAATATCATTTTATATATAGCTTTCTACTGGCTTTGTGAACTGTTTTTCACAATACCCCAGTTTAGCTTCATATATATTCATACAAAGGGAAGCACTCAGCTCTCTCAATTTGAGTGGTTCTGGAAGAGAAATCAGGATAGGCAGAAATTCCCAGAGTAAATTGTGTGACTTTTCAAGAAATAGCAAAATATGTCTTCTGTTTGAACAACACAAAAATATGTATTACCAGAGAATGCTTCACAAAAAACCCCATTTGTGGAAAGATACACCTTTGCCTATCATTATTCAACAGAGGAGGAGATATTAGAAAAAACTGTTGATTAGAAACTGAATTTTTTTCCTTGTTTCCAGTAGTATTTGCAATGACCAAATACTCTTCCATCGTCCTTTTTCCAGGGATATTATTTTATCTTCCATGTAGCTGATCTATTTCTGGGAAAGAGACAAGGTGAAATGTAATTAAGTTTTGTGCAGTTGATGTGGACAAGAGATCTCTCACTCATTATTGAAGCATCCACTACCATATGTGGTCTGCAGAGCAGCCAGATATTTGTGGTCCAGCAGCTGCTAAGGATTTCTGATGGATTAGTCTTAGAAGTCTCTTCATTGGGAATTGGAAAGGTCCATGGAGTTTCCACAGTGGCTATTGGAATTCCCTTCCTGCATGAAAAAATCCAAAAGAGCATTTCTGAAAGCAATTGTTTCATCTAGATTGCTTTGCTGCCAGCTCCTGGAGGCAGCTAGCAGGAAGAGTAGAGCTGCTGTTGGGGTGGGGGATTTCAAAATTCACCAAATGACTTGAGAATTGCTCTCTATGAAAAGATAAGAATGGAAAGCAAAGATAAGTGAGGAAGAAGAGGACAAAACCTGGACAAGGAAGGAAGAATGAATGAAAAAAATAAAGAGATGAGTGATAAAAGGTGGGTGATCAGGATCTCTAGGTTCTAAGCCAGATGTAAAGGAGGCTTCCACATTTCCTGCTACTATTTTTCATTGAAAACAGTTTGCCAAAATGGGATGTTTTAAGCATGCATTACTGTACTAGTTTGAAAACAAACCAGTAGGAGGCACCAAGTCAGAATAACAATTTAATGGAAATTAAAGAAAAGGGAAAAAAAAAAAAAGTAAAAGAAAACACTGTCAAACTGACAGAGTCAAGGTACAACCTGACACCCTGTTAGGCAGGGTGGTGGTAGCAGTCTGGTAGAATGGTGGCTGCAGTCCTCTGAAGCAGTGATCCTGTAGTAAAACAGTCTGCTCTTCCTCAGGAAGTCCAATGGTGGCTGTGTAGCTCCTATCCTCTGGAAATCCAATGGGAAGCCGGTATCTCTGGTGTTCAGCCTCAGATTATATCCACGATGGGATGCTTGGTTCCTCCCTCTGGGTGGAGCATCTCACAATGGGGTAATGAGTCATGAGGCAAAGTGTTGATTAGGCTCATTAACAGAAGATAGTCCGGAGGGAGTTATCTCTGAGTCAGGCGGCAGGACAATGATGGGCAATTAACAGCAAGATAGTCTGGGGGGAGGAGGCAAGGAAACACTGCCCCACCTGATTTCAACAGCTGATTGGGATGGTAATGGAATACACTGCAACCCAGGACAATTACCTTCCCCAGTTACTCCTGAAACACACAGGTTTCATAATCCGTTGAACAGCCAAATAATAAACTGAGGGATGGAGGCAAAGTATTTAAGAAGCTTCATCTTCTCAGTCGCTTATATAGCATAGTGGAAGCTTTCTTCTGAAAAGCCAGTGGGCTATGGAGCAGCATCACCCTCCTCTATGTTGTGCCTGTTGAGTATGCGATCCTTCTTTCATAAACCTGCCCAACAGACTATTTATAGTGAGATTGTGCATTTTGCTATGTTTTCGTAATGGACTTCCACACTATTTTCATTTATTTAACATTTCAGGTTAAAAATGTTATCAGGGGACTGGGATAATGAAATATTATCAACCTCAAGCACTCAGTAATCATGAAACTTAAAAATTGTGAGATTTAAAAAGAAATTGTTTTCTGATTTGTGTTTCTGTGATGTGATTCGACTTTTTTGCCACAAATGTGAGGGCTAGAAAGCTGCTGGATTTTTATGAGACATTGAAATTTCCACTTAAGCAATGTCACTTTAGGAGCTACTTTTTCAAGCGAAATGACAAATATATATCAGTATTCATACTAAATTCATGAATTGCACAGCATTCTCTTGACTTTTGAAGACAACTCAAATTGCTGCATACGTTTTGTGGACAGCCCCTTATTAACTGATCATTTTCTGTGACAACTGCAGTTTTTATTTCTTGGACAGATTTCCCTCTAGACTTTGTAACCTAAATACTGATTTGGCAGTTTACTTTCTTAAAGCAAAAGGAATTAAATGCTTCCTTCAGGCAACTTAAGTGAAGCTGATTTTAATTTTAAAACCAATGAAGTTGCTTTAGTCATAAAATGCAATCAAAGCATCCAGAATGCCATAAGGTATCTCATACTCCATATAATGGCACATCCCAACATTAGATACAGCCTGAGATAATTAAATTGTGCTGTAATTCTGAAAGACTGTTTAATTTGTGGGATTTTTTTTGAAATTGGGCTTTGATTCTGGAACATAAATGTTTGGTTTATTTCACAGAACACTAGGAAGTGGTCAAATGGGAAGAAATCATTCCTACATTTTATGACTGTGTTCACTGAATGGGATCAAGTCAATTTGCTCCAATGGAGATTTCTGATAAACTGTGTATTGGGTCAGAAGCATTGCCTGCATAAGGAGCAAGTCAAACTCTATTTAAGGTGTGAATTTTCTTCTTTCAGGAGATACTTATACAATCATAGAATCATATATGTTGGAAAAGACCTCTAAAATCATTGGGTCCAGCCATTAACACTTCCATATCCACATCCTTATATGGTCTTTGATTTTTGTGAAATAATTTGAACTTTTGTCTCTTACAGCAAAAGACACAATGTGATATCTAAGCTCAGAGACCAAAAGAAATGCTGTAACTGATGAAGAACTGGTTGTAATGATAAAAATGTCCAACAGTTTGGGGGTCCTCCATTTCAGGGCTCCAAAGGTTGAAAGTGTATGTTTTGCATTATTTTGGGTTTTTTTTAAGAGGTATGTATGAGGAAGGACAGTCACTGACTGTGTGCGTCAAGAGGTACTTGGATATCTGAGGGAGAATTTGGGCTCCTGACAGTAAAGTGGGGATACCACACAATGAATGTGTGTTTTCAGCTAGGTCTGGTGCTTACTGTAGGACAGAAAATGGAGTCAGCATTGACAGCTGATGGGTCTGAACACTAAACATCTCATGTAAACTTGCTCAAGGCAGTTTCACTCCTCAGGACCTGAGAAAGGATTATTTTAGATTTTAATCTTGGCTGCTTTATGGGATTCACCTCAGTAAAAATTAAACTACCTAAAGGCCTCACTATAGAGCACGACGCTTAATTTTAAGCAGCTGAAATTGGAAAAGTTGACCTTGTGCCTTCCTCTAGAGAGCCATCTGTGTCCTAAGTGAAAACCCTTGAAACCTCAATTTCACCAAGAAACTAATCAGAGAGTGTTCTAAAAAGATGCAGGCAGAAAACTTGCTAAGTTGTTATTTGGGATTTGATGTCATATCTGGTACAATTTAAAACAGCTGTACAGCTTGAAACAGAATTTTTCACTTTTTGAACCACAAAGCTACTGTTCAACCTTCAGCATTTCTGGTGACCCAGGAATGAGTTGGCCATTCCTGTTGGCCACCAAGTATCCTATGGGTCTGTGCTTTTAATGAACACAAAGGCAACATAATGACTGATTGTTATATTCCACTAGATTTCTGCTGATCATTAACGCAACCTCATGGCCTGCTGATGGTACACAGAGCACAGCTTGGCAGCCGTAGGAACAGAAATGAACCCATAGTCTGGCAAAGGAAGAGAGATAGGAGTTTGTGGAGCAAGCATCTGCATCCAGGTTGTTGTTCTAACAGGCTGTGAGAGGTGAGAGATGTTCTTCTCATCTTCTGGTGGCCTCAGCACTCTATTTCAGCAGCACACAGCAGCATACAGCAAGTCACAAAGCAGATAATTACAATACTGTTTGCATCCCTTTGTTAATCACAGGTCTTGCTCTCTTAGTGCTGAATATGGGAGAATTTGATTCAGACAAATATTTGAACCTCTGTAAAATGCAAGGCTCCTTTTCAAGTGTCAAAAAAAGTGGAAAAACATCAAGGGAAACCGGAAGACCATCCTGAAGGAGGGGTCATTGGCAGCATCTACACTCAAAGTAATTACTTTCTATTCTGCAAGGAAGTGGGAGTTGAAGAGATTTTTTTCAGTGCCTACTTCTGCTACAAGCCAAACACCTTCCAGAAAGATCACTTCAGTCAGTTCCAGAGACCTATGTAATTGTAAAGATCAGTCTTCAACCAATCTGTGTAAGCAAAGAAACTCTCTTCAAACACTGAAGTCACTAGTGACCAGGAGTAGCCTATCTGCTTGATTTTAAGTTTAGAAAAACAGATAGAAGAAGCAAACTAGTGTTAAGGAGCAAAAAATATATTAGCAAAAAAGAAGCAAAGAAGTGGTCAGGAGAAGAACATTCCAATGTCTTCACCTTCTCCTAACAGCTATGGGAATTCGCATAGAAATATCATGTACTAATGGTGTTAACAAAAACCAGACATTGTCTTGTAATCCAGGACAGCTCTGCTCCTAAAAACCTAGAGGTTTATGGAGGTTATGTTTGGAGCACTGTGTGAAATCTCAATCAAATTAAAAATAGTATTTCCAATCAAGAGGCCAGACACAGCAAGGTAGAGAACCCCAAATTAGCAAATGAATGTTGTAAAAGAAAGCAATAAGATTTGAGTCAGGGTAAAGAAGATTAATGGGCCTTAATGGGTTTCTGACAGTACAATGTCACCATCCTTCCTGACGGAGGAGGAGGAAACCATGGCAGAGCCCTGAGTTGCTCTTAAATCTGAGTGTGTGCATGGTTGGAGGGCTCCCACAGGCTTCCAGCACCTGGGTGTCCTTGGCTGTCAGCTGCTGGGCTCACAGAAGCAGAAAGGATGAAGTTAGGGCTCAGGCCAGTTTATTTATTATTATGGACATGCCTAAAGAGTCCCTCTTGCCTAGCTTTAAGCTTTCAGAGAGTCCACATTTGAAGTAGTCAGGCTCATTTTCAGTCATAAAGGAAAGGTGGACACATTTTCAGGTTTCAGTCAACCTTACCTATTTTAGACATTTACATTAGTGATGAATTGCAACCTAGAAACTCCCTTAGTTGGTTGACAAGAAGCTAACTCAGATTTTAGATGTTTAAGTTGGTCAGATGGATCCTGACCCCAAGACAGAACTGGCCGTTATGAGTGGATGCCTTTGTCATTTGAAAAGTGCATCATACATGTATGGTCTTTTCCGTGTCTTTCTATGTGCTTCTTGCCCTTAAAGATCACCCACCATGAAAATTTCTGGCCCACATTTTTCTTCTGTGTTGTTCTGGTACTTTTTTTTCCTCCAAAATACTCATGTGCTTCCACCCTTGACTAGTTTTGTTTAACAACACTATCCTTATTCTCCCCCTTCTAAAGTAAATTGAATGATCTATATGCAGGGGTGAAAGGAGAAGGTTTTCTTTTGATCCAGGAATCGTCTCCTCTAGTTTCTTCTCTTGTATCTGGCTGCATGGGTCAGAGGCACATGATTTGCTTTGTGTTTCTATAGTGCCTGGTACAATGGAGCCTGCTCCATGGCCAGAGTACTAAGGCACAATGGTTGTACAAAGAACAGGGGAATAATGAATAGTAAATGAAGTAAGAGCTAAGTAAATAGAGAACTATGTTGAGGGAGAGAGGGGTGCAGGGGCAGTGATATGAGAGAAGGCCAGAAACAAAGAGAAGGGGAGAAAGAACCAGAAGATACAGTGAGAAGCACTGGAGACTGAGGGTTAAAAGTCCAGTGGCACAGGAGTGGAAGTGAAATGGAAAATAAAAATCAAATGTGAAAAAGGACACTATATGAAAATAATAATGAAAGGTGAATAACATGAGAGTAGTACAGAAATCCCAAGAGGGATTAAAAAAAGTCTTAAATACTCAGGAGAAAATGGAAGTGAGAGGGGCAGGTGTCAAAAAATCAGAGACAATAAGGACAAAAAAGGCATGGTATGCCTTGGGATAAACTAATTGAGTCCAGTCCCTTAAGAACAAAATGGTCTAAGCTTACTACTTTTTTTTTTTCCCCCCTCAGTTATTCAAAGCTTCTTGCAACAGTATCTTTATCAGCTTATTTTCCTAAGGTGATAGAATATCCCCTTTTTCCACCTGGTTGCTCTGCAGTTTGTATTCAGAAACGACTGAGTGTTATGAGCAAAGATAAAATTCACACGAGGAATTTTGCAGCCTGAGAGTGACAGTGTTCCATCCTGCCATGTCAGCCAGAGCCTGCCCTTGGATGCACAGCTCTCACTGAGCTACATGTGTACAGTTGAGGGTAGGCCTTAGTACTGCTCTCCAGCATACAATTAACACAGAAGGTCTATACATTATCTCATCTTGCATTTTTATTATTTGCAGCCTATTGTTCAACTGAGCATGTATCATTGGTTAATTAATGCTGCCAACACTCTGCTCCACTAAATGATTGTTTAGCCTAGAGTGGAATAAAATACTACAATGACTAATACAGTATCATTATGTAACAGAAAATTAAAAATCTGATAATTTGATTGGAAGTCTCAGGTGAGTTTTTTGTATAAAAGTGTTAACCTCAAGTAGCTATAAACAGGTAAATGTTTTATTCAGCTGACTGATAAGGAATAAATGCTTATGATATAAATTATGTATAATTAATACTCCTGGGATAAAAAAATGTATGCTAATAGGTTGTCAGTTAATTAGGAAAGGAATATGAGGTAAACAAAGGTGATTAGAATATACCCTGGGACTATAAACAGAAATTGTGCCTTAAATAATCTGTAAAAAACCCTCACACATTAAACAGCAAATAATTCAGTTTCAATTCAGAGCAAAAACATAATGCTTTATGGAGGAAGGCTCAGAGGAGATGTTAAATGAAGAAGCAGCTTATGATAAAAGATCTAGAGGCTGCAGAGTAACTCACCTTCCCTGTTCTGCTTTACCTTGGTTTGTGTATTGTCTTGGTCTATCCTCAGGTAAAAGAAGGCTAAAATAAGCTTTGTAAAAAATGTGGGAAGTACTGTGCTACAGGACCAACCAAGAGAATGACAGCTCTTAACGGTTGGTCTTAAATCTGCAACATGGGAAATGTTCCCCAAATCAGTTTATCCTTCTTACCTGCCCTTTGACTCACTCATCCTCCTTGCTTCTGCCAGTATCTTTATGTGATAAATGAGACCATTCTCTTTCCTACCATTCTTTAATTTCATTTGCAGTAGAAATGTGAAGTATTTTCTCATGAAACAGGACTGAAGTAGACAAAGACATGACAGAGATGAATGCTCATTACAATCTCAGCCAAGTCTTTCCTTTGTGTCAGAAGGGGACAGATCTGTACTGCCTTCCAATAACAGCCACCCTGGACAAAAATGAAGATTCATCTCCCCTGTGCCTTGTTTAGGACAGCTACAAAAAGCAGCTATCAAGGGAAGAGTTTAAGAATGAAACAAGTATATATTACACTTTTAGTACTCTCCTAGCCTTCAAACACTTACAGCTTGTGGGCTTCCTGACCTGGATATATGCTAATCTCCAATGAATTTATTCTTCATTACTCTGGCCATTCCTCCTTTGAATGCATGTAAACATTAGCTATTCCTGAGACCATCCAAGGAGAATGGTGAGACCACCAGCAAATCCACCAGCAAATGCTGAGTGGAGTGAGTGCAAGACACTCCCTGCAATGCCCTGCAAACTAGAGTTCCACTGTCTAAAGGAACATAGCCTTATTATGGGTTGTGGAGGGAAGGGAATTTTTGGATTGTTTAAAACTTGAAGTTGGACTGGCTAGTGGGGAGGAGAGGTCTCAGAGCCAGCCACTGGAATGAGAGGCTGTCAGCCTAAGGGGCTCACTGGTCCCCATTCCAGTGACTGTCTAAGAGCAGCTACTGGGGAAACCCAAACTGGGGGTTACATGCTCCACCAGTGGATTTCAATCCAGATAGCTGGAGCAGATGAACAGGACTGAGCCTCCATGCTGTTCATGTGTTGTTGGGGCCTTCCCGCCTGCCATGTAGTCCTGGGAGAGGGGCCCTGGGGGGGAGGCACGGGGTTTCCCTGCCCCTGCTCAGCCTCGTTCCCCATTGGTTGTTTTGTGTTCCCTGCGCGGGCAGAAGGACCCTCGGGTCCCGGGATTGAGCAGTTCCTCGGCAGAGCCCCGGCCATGTGGCTGGAGAAATAAACATCTCTCTGAAACATCTGTCAAGATCGGTCCATATATATTTCTTTTCCATGGCCTCCTTGTTTGGTGTGCATGTTACAGTATCCGCACTGTAACAATGTGTGTTGAGTGGAGTGTGTGCTTGCGCGGGTGTTGTCAAAGGCACTGTTCTCTGTGCTGATCCATGGGGCCAGCCATACGTCAGTGTGCTTCTGTGCCTTCTGGGAATATGTACCCCGCTGCCTTGCCACTGGCTGGACCTGGAGACTTGCTACTGTGGCAGATTTGCATCCATGGGGACAGGAGCGACCCTGGGGCAAGAGGGATCCCCATGGGGGCCAAAGCCGCTGCATTTGGTTGCCTCTAACAGTACACAGCTGCAATCCACAGCCTACAACAGAACACATTCATGTCCCAAGGAGTTGTACAGGTCAGGAACACACTGCTGGCTGCTGTTTTTTCTGAATCACTCTCCTCCTACCTTATTTGACAGCCTCAGGTCCATGTCTCAAAAGAGACAGTGAAAGTTGGCACCCACCTCCTCTTGTGTGCCTCTCATGAAGGTTCATGCAAGCAGTGCTCCGAGAAAGCTATCAAAGTGTGGACAGATCACCACAAAACAGAGCCCTCTGGAAGTCACCACCTGCCTTCTGCAGCAAACTGCGATAGCAGTAGTGGCGATGGTACAGACAGACACAGCTTTCCTCCTGCAAAACACCTTCCCTTTGGAAAATGAATTGAGTTGCCATAAGAACTCCTTTTTGGAACTTTTTAAAATGACTGCAGGAGAGTCTAAGGCTGCCACATTCCTAACTATATTCTTCAGGTCTCATGAGATGGACTGAATCAGGTCAATGTTGTTTTCCTAAGGTGCAAAAAGGAACATTCTTCTGTCCCTTACATAATTTAGTCTAAAACTGACAAGAAACCTTTTGCAAACTTGTTCATCCTGCAGGATGTGTCATTACCAGTTTCTCGGTGAATTAAAAATATAACTTTAAAAAAAATAATTGTGGAAATCAATGCCTAATTTCCCATGAAACTCATCTCCATAGGGTGGTGTAATTCCTGGTGGAGCAGCTTGGTAAGTTTGGTATGTTTTCTTATACTTAGGATCAGTTCAGGAAATGCATAAATTAAATCTCCATGGTATGTTGTACAGTTATGTGAGGGAGCAGCATGGGCTGGAGTTGAAGGGCCAGACCTGAAGATGACCCAGCACTGGCTGTGCCCTCACCCATAGGACACAGTCCCAAGGTAATGGTAACAGGGTCCATTGACACACCCCAACACAGCAAGTGATGAATCAGGGCCAGAGCACAGGCAAGGCCTCCAACCAGGACTAAAAGGAGATGGAGGCAGAGATGGGGCTGGAGATCAGCACTGCTGCACCATCACTGGGACAGGGACTGAAGGCCCTGGGGGGCTGCAATGTGGTCCTGAGCAGGGTGGAGTGAGGTCCCAGAGAGGCTGGGATGGGACACTACTGTTTGTGCCCTCAGGGCCCTGGCAGATATATATTGGATGATTGCTTAAATTATGTGAGGTAAAGAAGTGCCATAAATTTATTATTAGTAGTAATATTTATATCCCTGTACCACCTACACAGACTAACAGAAAATGACCTTTCCCAAGAGTAGTAGGAGAAGTGATATCTGAATGACGAAGGGTAGAAGACAACAAAATATATGCATTTTCCCTAAGATTTTATCCACACAAGAATAAAATCAAGCTAGTGTTGGTTTGGGTCAGGATATTTTTCAAGATATTGATTGTTGTCTTTAGATATGGTAACTTCACAATTATACAGAAATCTACAGAATATGATATAGCAAAATATGTCTAAAACAAAAGAGAATCTCATGAAGGCAGCTAGCTTTGCTGCATGGTGCAGATGTAGCCAAATACTTCATACATTTGGGCTATCTGAAAGTGGTATTTGATTTCATCCAGATATCAAGCTACCACATAAAGTATCTGAAATAAGTCTTTTAAGCATAGTTTATGACCCCTTCAGCTCCTTTTAATGCATGGAAGATAGGAAAATATCAGTTTCAGAAGTTAAATAAATAAAAGTTTCAGAAGGAAACTTTTTAAGTCATAAGACTTGTAAACATAACTCAAAATACAAAAGAAGATATCTGACATCTGGAAATGTTCAAGTTCACATTTTGAATTATCTCAGCACCACAAATTAATTGTGCATTTCCAAAATTGCTTTTGCACAGTTTATATGCCAGTGACTAAGACCATATCTATTTTTTTCCTCCAAAGGCTGGGCTGAAGATGGGAAGCACAAAACATTTTGCCAACCTTAAATATGGAGGTTTAAAATTACCAAATGTAAAGCTCTAGCAGTGGGCTTTTAATTTGGCTCAAGCTTTCAGAGTCTGGCAGGCTGATGAAGTGCAATTGCCATGGGTGAAAGCAGAGCATCAATTAACAGACACATGCAAGGTTGGCACCTACCAAAAATTCACCCTGAAAGATTTAAAGACAAATAACTCAGTGATCAGACACACCTGGAAATCTTGGAACAAACTTCACAGAGTTATGAAAATTAAACCCACTAAAAACTTCCAATTGAGTATCTGGAACAATGCTATGTGGAGGCCAAGGAGGGAAATGATACTGTGTATTACTTATTGTAAATAGCAGCTTATTTATGGAGCAGATTTTAAATAAATTTCTAGTTCTTATACAAAAGACAGTCAGTGTTACAGGTAAAGAGCACAATAGCCATTCTGTTCCAGAAGTTTCTCTGAAGACCCAAAGGGTCTGAATCAAAGATATTGATGTCTGTAAAAGTTTTTTCCATTTACTTCAAAGTTCTTGGAATCAGACTAACAGCTTGAGAAGTCAGATTAAAGCCTTCACAGATGTACAGGAGTCTCTGGCTTCCCAGATGAGTTCTGCCTATATTTCAAGGCATTTTACCATTGAGTAAAAGGTAAAAGTAAAAACAAATACAAGTACTTGGTGTTTGCCTTAAGATGATTCAGGATGTAAATCTGTTTAAAAACACTGGATCAAATCTGACTTTTTTTGAATATTTGAAGTGTCTTATGGAGGCTTTGGGGTCACAAATAAAATTCCTTAACTAGAAATAGGCCAAATCTGAGAAGTGTGGAAATAGTCCTCAGTGAAGTGAATACCTGCTCCACAGCACTATCTTTTGTGCATTTTAATCATATCTTTTAGACAGTATATTAGGAAAACGCTAAGAAATTAAAGTGTACTTTCAAAGAACATATTTATATGATCAACTTTCTTGTTATCAGAAGAAAGTTTATGTGGATGAATTCTTGAAAGGCAAGACCAAACATAGAAAATATCTATTAATGATGAAAATGTTACCAGACTATTGATCATTCCTTTGATGAAAATGCAGAAACTTCTTCATTAGGAAAGACAATGCAGTCTCTTACAGGCACTGATATTTTTCAGATTTTTTAAAATTGCTTTCTAATTCAGTCAGTATTGCTTGGGTCCCAGTTCAATAAAGCACTTCAGAGAGTGTCAACCTTAGGTTTGGCAGGGTTTATGTGCCAGTGACTTGATCTTAATCATTAGCCATTAAATAAATGCTTAAATGCTTTGCTGAACAGTGCTGTTTTTAAAGCACATTACACTGAAAGAAGCCCCAACAATACATCCTTTTCATACTGGTCTTCTCTCTCACTCTTGCTGAAAAACTCCTCTGGTTTTCTATTCTCAGTCTCTCTTCTTTTTAGATTGGCTGTATTCACCAGTTCTCAAGACCCCAAAAGGTTTTGAGGGACTCTGCACTAAAAAAGGCAGGGCCTCCACTGTCTTCCTTGAGTTACAGTGCTGTGACCTTTATTCCTTCCCAGCATTTTCACTGCTTACAAACCAGTTCACATGAGCAACTAAATCACACGTTGTTTTTATGCTGTATCTAATTAAGTGTATACAGGTGCTTTTGTCTATGCTACAGGTTGTAAATTCGAGTTTAGGTAGAGCTACTCAGAGCTGAACCCACCAGGAATATGTTATATAAAAAATAATTGGGACGGTTGTTTTAGTAATAATTTTAACCTAGTAATGCTATGTATACGATACTGAAGATGAAATTCACTTTATTAAATCTCTAGCAAATTCTGGATTAGCAGCATTGTTTGAAGTTTCTCAGAAAAACACATTATGGTTGAGATGGTTTGAATTCTCTTTAAATGAATTGTTCTGAGCAGAGTCTCTTGGGGAAACTGAAGATGACAATTTAAGAGACAGTTCAGACACAGGTAAATCTGTCAGTTCCAAAGTAATTTTTGAGAGGGCCAGGAACTTGTGGAAGGCTGGTATGTTATAGCTGAGAGTATGGAAGGGCAGAGCCCAGGTAGGCACAAACAGGTGCAAACTTCTTGAAGTCAGGAAAAATATTCTGATTTGAACCAGCTGAGATCTTGCTATCTGTAGTTTGGTTTAGGAGACATGATTTGTTCTGGCCCAGAGATTCAATTCTGACTTTGAAATAACTTTTTTTTTGGGAGGTAGAAACCAAATGTTATTTCCAAAAGAGCTTTGGATTTCATCTGTACTTGGTCATGCTGTATTTTAGAATATCTCTCTATCCTTTTCTTTGATAGGTCTCATAATTAATACTCTGAAATAAGAGGTGGTTTTTAATTCTTCTGTTTCTTTAGCTGCATAGGTGTGGTATGATCAATGTCTGTCTTTTATGCATAGGTCTGCTTCAGGAGAAGGGAGAAATGAAAGGAAGAATAAACACGGGGTAGGAGCAACAAAATAAAAGAATATTTAAATGATTTCAAATGGATTGTAAAGTGTTGAATCATAAAGGATTGGCAAAAAAGCCCTCTCCTCATGAGGTCTGGCTAATATTAGGAATTATTGCCTCAAACGCTGCAGGTGTGGATCCATTTCTTTCATTGCTAGCAAATGGGGTTGCAACTGCCTTTGACAATGCAAAAGCTGCACAATCCCTGTGCCCCAGGGCAGACAATGATGTTGGTGAGATGCTGATTTTAGGATAGAAAATTACAATGGTTATATAGTAAACAGCACCTGGAAGTTTACTAATGATTTTTCCAATTAACAGCAGCACTATGGTCTGATTATTCATGCAAGCTTTCTATGAAAGGAAAGAAAAGAGGCAGATGTTGAAAAGAATCATCAGTTGAGGGATATTTAAAATTTTTTTTTTGTAACTGGAGGTAGAGCCTCCTTCCTGTTGTCACTACTTCTGATAATATGCCAAAACTAGTGAATTAGAAGTTTTAAAAAAATTTTTAAATGTTTAGACTGTTCTACTCTCCCATTAACTCCAAGTGCTCCCATGAAATGTGCATGAAAATGGACAAGTATGTGTATATGTGTGTATGCATTTTTACACAGACTTTATTCTCTGCTTGTGGCTTGATATGTAGGTTTGGCATCCAAGGAAGAAAAAATAAAAGAAACCCACCAAAAACTGCATGGCCCTGCAGTTCTTCAGCTTTAAGTACTGGATCTTCTATGATAACAATGGCTGTATCTCTCCCCTTAGAAGTCCACCAGGTGTGCACCTGCCAGGTTAGTTATTTTAGAGTGCTGAGATTCGAAAACACTCCACCATCTGCAGCATAAATTTAAAAGTACAGTAAGGCATACTGGTACCTCATATATTTTCTCTCTCTCTCTAGTCATCACTTATTTTCACAGCTGTTCTCGACCCACTGCCAAGCAAAGACCTCTTCAATTTCTTTTCTATCATATTGAGGCTTAGTCAGTATCTTAACAAAGAATGGGTGGGGCAGTGTTCATAAAATACAAGCTCTCTTTTCCTTTAACCATTTGTAAATTACTAAATCTTTTGGAAGTCTCTGAAATGTTCTCATCTTGTCTCTACAATAGGCTGTTGCACATTGTTCTTACAGGACTTCTAGCCTGATATTGCAAATCCAAGAAATTATAGCAAGAAATTATTAGGAAACTTCAGATATTCATGCTGATATGTCAGGACTCAGCTCTTCTGGGGTTTGTTGGTCACTGATCTTGTGTTTATAAGGGCAGGTAAAACCTTCATGTTTTGTTCTTATCTCTGGTCAGGCAGCTTATACAAAAGTTGTGAAAGACCTTGCCATGGGATGAAGTTGATAATATGGTGAATGTGAACTTGGGTAAATTCATTCTCTGAACCAAGGCCAGGGCTGGACACATTATGTGCTGCTGTCTGTACAGACTCCTGGTTTGCCACAGATTAAAATTTCTGTGTTGCTTTTCTGGTTAGTGTCCAGGAGAAACAAGTGACACTGAAGTTAAATTTTTTAGTACTTGTCTAAGTGATTGCTGGATATTTCAAACGTCTTTGTTATCTTCTGAGATATGCTGGGTTACTGTTTCTAGTCTTGGAAACTAAGTTGTCTTTGACTTATCCAAAACCTAGCTGAGAAAGATGTCAGGCACAAGCCAAGGAATCACAGCAAACACTGGACCAGAACAGGTTGATGAGCTGCAAGGTAGGATTCACCCCCATCACCCTGCTGAAAGAGTAACAGTGATGAAGTGTTGTCCTGCTGAGCGGGACATGGGTATGGCCTGACACAGGACCTTCCTGTGTTCTGAATGTCCTTGGGTGGGCAGCTATCCCTAACTGCTGTAATTCAGCCCAGGGAAAGGGCTGGTCTCATGCAGATAACACTATGCTTTTTCTTCATGTTTTTGCATTTAGATAGGAAAATCTTTTTTTTAGATTTCTTCATTTCCTTACTTTAATGGACATTTAGCTCCCTAATTACTCTGAACTCCCTTGGGCTTTTAATTTCTTATTCAATTTAGGACACTTCGCGTTTTCAGGTTTAACTTTCACATGTGCTTGAAAAATACAAATATACACTTATATATGTAATCTATTATCTGTCTATCTAAACCTACTCAGGGGCAATCTGAGAATATAAATGCCTGTCTGAGAGATGTTGTCTTGCAAATGAGAATGTCTGATATTGTTAATGAAGTCAGCTGTAATAGTTCAGGTATGCAAGTACTTGTCCAGTCACTGGACAGGTTCTTTTTCAGTTAATTTTTGTGCTGTTCTGGCCAAGAGTATCATGCTTTACAAGCTGCATATAATACACATTGTGTCTGTCCAAGTACACAGTGCAGCATGAAAAAAGGTTGAATAATATTAACATAGAGACCCTGAAACATACTAGATACTAGACTTTCATTTACATAATCCAGTTAAACTGGAGTTGTGCACACACCTGTATATAGTATGGATAAAAAGAGCAAATAACAAACTTTTAGTGGCTCAAAATTCAAGTAAGACAAATGAAGTCATACAGATTTCAAGGCAGTTGTCTGAATTCAGTGAACTGCCTCCTGGACTTTGGACAAAGGACCTTGTTTGTGCAGGGGCAGATGTACAAGGGGAGAAGGTGGATGAGGGAAGCTGGACTCCATCCCACTCCTGCCGTCCACATGATGTGGTTGGCATCTTCTGTATTCAGGTGAAGAGAAGGTGGCAGTGTGGCTGTGTGGTCTCTCTCATGTCCAATTTTCCCCACGTGAAGTGCCGATTCCTTGCCAAAACAAAGTACTTTCTCTGTCTTTTGAATCCCACTTGAATCCCTTAATTTTAAAGCCTTTGAAATGCTGGATTTTCAAAATAATTAGTTATTGCTCTTTACCAGGTTGGATAGGGTGTGTAATTGTTATCAAGATATCAGATAAAAGACAATTAATTGCAAATATCATAGCAAATGAGACCTTTGAGACAAATTATTCTGTCTCTCAGGTTCCTATGTCAAACCAAGTGCTTAGCAAGGTTTGCACTGCACAAATTATTTTATATTCCTGATGAGTATTACTTGGAATCATCCTGGTATGCCAAGAAAACTGTGGCCGACTTGGATTTTCTGACTTGTCATTGTTTTGCAGTTTTTTCTCAAGGGAAGATCCTGCAGTCAAAGAAGCTAATCTGAAGAAAGAGAGTCTGCAATTTAAATAAAGCAGAAATAGGTTCTCTAGGATCTGCTAGACATGGAGAGACATCAAAGATGAAGCAAACTATTATGCTCTTACACTACAGTGAATTAAGTCCATCAACATACTGATTCAATTGTGAGCTCCACAGAGGATATGAGCAGTGTGGCTTGTCCAGCTGGGGAAAGCTGTCTTTATGGCTGGTGCAGAAAAATCAGGAATACTCTTTTGTGGGGTGTGCCCAGCCCTTGCCCTGGAGGGATCTCTGCTGAGATAAGAGATTTTGCAATCACCCAGCAGGACTCCCTGGAAAAGCAACCACTTCTTTGGTCACGGGGAGAAAAGACAAACCCACAATCCTTTAGGAGACACTATCCAGATTTCGTCGTAACCCATTGGTCTGTTCCCATCCCAGATCCTCGGTAACCCATTGGCCTTTATTGATCCCCTGTATCCCTATAAAAGCAAGCCCAATGGGCCCCTGTGGGAGAGAGGGTTCTCGTCCCTGGCTCACCCCTTCGCCGGAGGGGACCCACAATAAAGCTACCTTCTGTGCGGAACCAGCCACACGGGCCTTCTCATCTCTCTCTCTGGTCTGGCTTGGCCTGGAGGCTGCCCTGCAGAGCTGAGCTGGAATCACGAGCTGATAATCACTAAAGAGCTGACAGCCTCTGCAAGGGCCCCTCTGCCAGCAGCTGAGGGAAGACACCGGACCTCGGGAAGGCAATTCCTTTCGGGACCATCTCCCTGGGCCGGTCACCTCTTCCTGGGTCAGAGCCGCTGACCCCCGCCACCAGCTGTAATACTCTTTTGTGCTATTTTGAGGATCAACTCACAGTCTTGTAGCTGGTGAACAGAAAAGGGTATAAAAAAGGATATTTTAATAAGCTCAATTAAGCCTTTCTTATGGTGCTACACAGAGTATTTGGAATATAAGGACACACTTTGCTACCTGTAACACTGGATTTTTTGTATCTTGATCAATCAAACCAGGACAGTGTCCTCTGGCTGTGAAAGGCATGGACAGTTTGGGAACAGCTGTGCTTGATGTTGACTTAGAATAAATGTAAGACCAATAAGAGTGCAACTGCCTGTGCTTATATTTGCTGCCCTTGTGAATACTGTTCAAGTGTCTTTAAATTAGTTTGTTTCGGCTTGGGGCCTAATCCTGCCAAGCACATTTTTAGCAAGTGATCATGTGCCATGTGGGAATAAACTAAAATAAACAGAATCTGAGCGTGCTCGGTGCCTCTGAAAACGGGACTATTTATTAACATACGGGGGTTTAGTTTGATAGCATTTGAAAATGATGCTCACTTTTTTATTTCCTTTGGGTTTTTTGCCGCTGTTTTGGAAATTCTTACATCACAATGTGCAAACAAAATATAATATACCTGAACCATGGAAAGGGTACCAGTAGTAGCCAGATTCTCTCTTTTATACCCCAAAGAACTGGAGAGGTCAGGAAGATAGTATTTGGGCTGACAAAACAGATGTTAAAATGTTACACTAAATAGAAAAGACTCTTCTGACTGTCTAAAACGGTAATTGCAAAACTATTTTAAGGTCTTTACTAACAAATGCAAGTGATTAAAATTACTAGAATGATATACTTTCTGCTTTTGTGTTTCTGCTCATAATTATGCTCTCTCATGTCAAGAGTAGACTCCACTTTACTGTCCTTGGTTAGTTCACCATTCATAGTCAGCCCGTAACCATTGACAGATTTACCCAGCAGAAAATACCAAATGGGAACAGTGACAGCTGACCAAATACATCTAAAAAGAAATAACAATTTTCCTGTGTTCTGCGCTACCTGACAAACAGCACTTTCCTAAGCTGTGGAGTGGGAGAAAACCATGGAGAGCAAAGTACGAAAGAAGAAGGTGGTAGTGATGCTGTTGGTGTCAGTCTTCTTCTGAGTCAGATCTGAACTTATGCCCCAGCCTTGTGTTAGGTAGCATGGTGCTGCTGAGATTGCTGTGTTTCAGCTGAGATATCAAATAAAGGTCCCGACCCTGTTCTCATTAGAGATCCCTGGGTACTTGTTCTCATTAAAGATCTCCTGGCACTTTTCAAAAGGGAAAAAGTGTTAGCCCCAGTGTCTTGGCCAAATTCCAGCTTGGGTAATTATGTTCTGCCTACCTAAATTCCCTTGGCTGTTTCAACTCAATGTTATTTTTAATTTCCTCCCTAAACCTTTGTGTAGTATTTTCATGTGTTGGGAGAAACTTCCTCTGGCGCCCTAGATTTGTTTGCATTTTTGAGGTAGAATTGAAATTTGTATATATTATTAATAATTTGTTAAGTCTACAAAGGACTAAAAGTCTTATCATTTAATGCAAAATCATTTTTAGAATGTAATCTAAGTCTTTCATGTCTTGCAATGATCAGTTTTACACAATTATTTCTACTAAGAAAATACTTTTTCAGATGGATAGTTTGAAGGTACCGTTTACATTATTTTAGTTGATACTTTTTAAATCAAATGATTTCCTGTTGTAGTGGTTTGGTTCGAAATATCTATTACTTACTTATTTTCCTTCTGTGAGATAAGAATTAGGAGAAAGCAAAGCAGGCACAAAACTTAAAAGAATATAAAGAAGTTTATTAACAGACCTAAAAGAAAGAAAAAAGGTCAGACTAAACCTTCAGAACACTTCTCTTCCCCCCACCTTTCTCCCTTCTCCCACTGAAAATGTAAAAAGACAACCCTTGAGATTTCAGTCAGTTTACCACCTCTATAATTTTTTCAGTTCACTTAGGGAGAGGAGTCTCTCTTACTCATGCTAGGGAGACATCTCCACAAGAAACAGTTCTCTCATGGCTTCACTGTCACAGCGAGACAGCCGCCCGGGTTGGTTCTCTGCTCGCATGTGAAAGTCCCTTCCCTCATCTTACAGCTTTCCCCACAACAGCTTTCGAGGGTCCAATCTTGAGCTAATGGGGTACCATGTTAAGGATGAGCTGTTCAGAAGCAAAGGTTCTCTTCACCTATCTCTGGGAGCATCTTCATCTCTAGGAACAGAGGTCTTCTTCTTCCCTGGGAGCAAGGGTCTTCATCACTTTCATCTCTCTCTGTTCAAGCTTATCATCAAATCACAGCTACTTCAACATTTGCATATTTCGGGTACTTTTGCTCACAATTGCAATTTGAACGCTCCACCCCCCATGCTTTCATGAAATTACAACGGGTACTCTGATGTATCATAGTCCATCACCATAGCTTTACAACAGAATTTCAGCTTCTAGGTTCGAAGCATCTCCTCTTTCTCCTCTCTCAGGGTTTCAGCTCTTCTTCACTACCTTTGGTGTCTTTATGGTGTTTTCTTCACGTGCCTTCACCTTTCCTATGACTCGGGAGAGGATTGATGTCTGCAGGTTTCATCTATTCTGGAGAATCTTAAAGCACTAAGAGAGTTAATCTCACCCGGGCCTTGCAGGTGGAATTCGCCTTCTGCTGTTGGTTCCCTAATTTCTGCCGGGCGGCAGCCGGAGCTTGTTTCGGTGTAGCATTTTATTTCAGCGGCTGCACTGGGTGGGGCTGGCCGAGCCGCGGGGCTGCCTGCACGGAGCAGGGCCATGGATGGAACAGGGCCGCACGGCTCCGGGGTGGCTGTCTCCTGGCTGGCCCAGCCCGCACTGAGGGGGCTGCGCCGGGTGTCCAGAGAGCAGGAGCGGCTGAGATCTCAGCCAAGCTGCGCCGCAGCTGACCCGGCCGGGCCATGCTGAGCAGGGCCCGGCTCAGCCCCGCAGGGTCACGCCATGGGCCCCCAGTTACCTGTCCAAAAGCTGGAAGCAAGAGAGCTTTCCTGGGGTTTGTTCATTCTTAAATGTGGATCACAGAGGTGTGTCAAGCTTCTTAAGGGGCTTAAAAAAGTTGCCAATATTCAAACTAGCCAGTTGATTGGTTCTGTTAGGTCATAGAGGAAGCTGTAAGCACCTCTTTGCAAGAGAATCACTTCCGTGGCTGATGGAGCTCCTCCTTAACTAAAAACCCAAACTATGCTAAACCATGACAAGTGTGTATTGAATATCAACAGCCACAGAATATTGGAAGACATGTTCAGCTGAGAAACCATTTGTTTATTCATTTTGTTATGAGCATGAAGAGACAGAACATGGAAGATGGGTGTGGAGAGAAGGGTACTGACATAGTGTACTTAGAATGACCTGTTTGCAGAAAACCATTCTACAGAAAGAACATGAGCCCATCAAATACAGAATATGTTAGTCCCATCACTTACAATCTTAGTGGAAACAGACAGCTTCAGACAGACTACTGCAAGTGCAGTTTGGGTGTCTGAGCAAACTCTTGTGACAAAGGACACAAACCCAAGCACTTACACACACCTTTTCGGAATGGAGGTTGAAATATATGTGCAGGAGCTCTTAAGTTTCTGTGGGATTTCCCATGCTAGCTATTTTTTGTTCAGGGAAGCACTTTCCTTTGTTTCTTGGTGGTCCACTGTCATCACTGAGTTGCAATTCCTCAAGGAAAGTGATCCTGGAAGGATGAGAAAGAGGGATTGTGGGCCTGATCCCACTGGGTGCTGCCTAATATTTTAGTTTTGTGAAAGCTGACAGTGCTGAATTGCTTGTTTGCAGAGATCGACTTCTGTCCAAATGTTGAAACCTTTGATGGGAAGAAATTGGTTTTGTTTTTGTTTTTTTTTTTTAACCTGCTTTCAAGTGTGGAGGGTTTATCCAATACCTGGTTGCTTTTTAATTTGTGCTATTAACTGGATGTTTTACTGATCTGTTTGCACAGATTCCTCTAAATTACACATTATTTTCATTATAATTTGTATCTGTTTTTTAAAAAAGACAACCTCGCTAGAGCTGTTGCCATGAAAATAAAATTAAGAAGTCTATAATTACAATATTAGCCTGTAATTATTAATAAAAACTACAATACAGTACAGAGCAATAAAACAGGAACAGGAGTTGAATAACTCACACACTCCAACTTTGTTGAGTAACACTAAACGGTTAACTGTAAACTAAGAAATAACCAGAAATCTTGAGCCAAGGCTCTATTTGGACTGAAGTCCCTGTTCTGTATAGTCCTGTTATGTGAGATCACAGACTTTTCTGAGAACTTTACAAATAAGCAGGTCCTGGGAGAAGGGTGGGTGGAGTGAGATGTCCTTGGTCTGAAACTCTCTGGTGTTAGTGTCTAAAAATAACCACCGTGGCAGGGACTGGAAGGACATGGCTCCACCCAAGGCTGCTGGGGAAGCTCCTCTTTGCTGTAGGGCAATGCAGAGGTAGGGACAGCAGCACTGCATTTGAAGAGACAGCTCTTTCTTCTCTCTTTAAAGGGGCACCCTGAAATCCCACAGGGTGTGAAGAGACCTGCCTAGGAACAAGATCCCACACCAGGTATGGTGTTTGTGGTACCCACTACCCTGTAACATTTAAGGTGATGGGTGATACGCACTGGGGTGGAGGATGAACATGTGACAGTCTTGATCTAATCTACCTTTAGAGAACTCTTCTGAAGTATAATTGAAGACAATGGGAACATAGGACTAATTTTATAACTATTTAATCCCTACCTATTCATACTTCCCTGCTTTTTGAAGTCCCACTCAGCATCTTATAGATACGAAAGTCCTAAGTGATTTATCTAAAGTGTGCTTTTGGGTAGAAAATAGCAAACAGAAAACAAGGCTAAAGGTGTAACACAAATACTGATGCCTTGATTTCTGGCCAGCACTTCTCCCTGTTGTAAAGGGACCTTATTTTTGCTGAAATGAGAGATTTTTGCTGAAATGAGAGATAGATGTACTCTATGGAGTTTTCCTAATTTTTCAAATAAATTAATTTGAAACAGAAATAGCATTATACACTCCTTCTAAAGCTGGTAGCAGGGAAGAGTAGTGAGAGGTTCAAATTTCAATTTCACCTATTAAATTTTATTTTCTATTAATTTTCTGCAGTTTGAACACTGTTCTTAATTTTACTTCCTTTTATAAAATAAATCAAGGATTTAAAAAGCAAAGGTTTTAAAGAAATTTTCCAGCAATTCTGTACTGCTACATGACATACCTGTTCTGGGGCTGCTGCTTGTATCCTGAATATGGCCTGGTTTTGGATGGCTTTGTCAATATGAGCTGAGACCTGTCCCACTTCATCTCGACAGCCAGCAGCACCTGAGACATGTAGCTTAAAGCTTTCTTGAGTTTGTTTCAATTACAGGCACTATTTTACATCTGTCTAACATAATCTAGAATGAGAACATATGTCTTAGAGCCACACTACTTCAGATGTTCCTGTTCGATACTCAGGAGGCGATAAAAGTCAGGATTTTTCTACCATCAATTACTGAGACAAATACAATCTCTAGAACCAGTAAGAAACTGCCATGGGGTAGTGGCATTTGATATCTGCGAGGAATATTAAAAAAATACTGTTGTTACCCTCTTGCCACAGGAACCAAATCTGACCGCATCTAAAAAAGATGCAAGTGGAACTTGCAGGGGATATAAATGCCTGGGTTTATCCATCAGCTGTTCTTATATGGAGATCAAAGACCTGTCCTTATTTCTCCGTTGTGCAAGGGCTCTATTTGTACAATGAGGCAAAATTAATGGAATTGGTATCCCTTTCTTGCAGGGTGGTCTCTGTTCAGAATCATGAGTGGAAATGTTTTTTTCCTAGTCAGCTTCCCCCATTCTGGAAGTCCCATCTTTCATGCTGAGTTAAATCCGTTTTCCACAAATACATTTTCCACAAAGTAGAAGACTTGTTCCATGGGAGTGTCCACCTGGAACAGCTAAACCAGAATGGTTTAAGTACACCAATTTCCAGGATCACAATCCCAGTTGGTTTATTTTCTGCACATACCAGTTGATTCTTTGCTTTCTTGAAAGAGTAATTATTATAGAAGAAATTATTTGAGAACAGAATATCTGAAAAAGGAAGAGAATTAGCATAATATAGTAGAATAACATCCCTGACCAGATGAGCCCTTAGTGTCACAGCAACTTCTTTGACCTACTCCAAGAACACTGTAGCCACAAGCTTGCTTTTCCCCTCAAGACAGAAAGTTGAATTACAATATTTCCCAAAATACTTTAATGAGAAAGAATTCCAAATTAAATTTAAAAACCTTGTAAGGACACTACACCCCAAAGATACCACTCACTATAGACTTTTTAAACCAACTGTGTTTTATTTCAAATAATAACAGTAATTAAAAATACATATCTAAGAAGCCCGAGCAGATTAGCTAAAGAGAATTTTAGGATTATAAAAGCACTTTCCGTTGCATCAACCAGATGTCATTTCAAATGCTACTGTTTGGATTAATTAACTGAGTTCAGGACACCACATATATTAAAACTGCTAGTTGTACTATCCACCCTCCCCCATATCCTTTGTAATTTGTTATTAAAATCTTTGCCAATTAGAAAAACACAATCTCTTAAGTAAAACAGCACACTGAACCAATCAGCAATGACTACTCAGATTAAGAGCCATTTAAATGATTTATGGCAGAAATTAAATGATTTTAAAATGCTTCATAAAGTTGTGGTATCTTTCACACATGCACATATACAGTATGCGGAATGTATGGAGTCTGTGTTAAAATGCTGTGATTATTTGCCCCACAGAAATGCCACAAATCGTGTATTTTAGCAAAAAAATCATTATAACAGGACATCATTGATTTAAAGCACTATTCTGGTTAAGGAATATAGCTTCAGACTTTAGTGCAAGAGCAATTCTATCTTTCTTATAGAGATACTTAATGACTTTAATAAGTCTGTAAAACTATTTTATAAAGCAGTAGCTTTTAAATTACTGTCACCCTAGCAGAGATTACGATCACTTTATGGAATATAATGCAAATACATTTCTCAGCATATTAATAAATCTTAACATTTGCTGTGTTGAAGACTGGAGGAAAAGTGCTGTCTTTATTTAAATATGGGTGGCCATCCTCTAGATTTTCCTTTAGGCTAAAATAAATTAAGTGTAGAATAACCAGTTTATGATAGTGCTTCCTTGTCTATACCAAAAAGCACAGCATAAGTTTGACCACTTTAAACTGGGTCAGTTCACCTGGGTTGAGCCCTATGTCCAGTCTCCAGTGCTGGCCCATGACAGGTGCTTGGTTTAGAATTTAAGAGCATGGTATTAACAAATATTTTAATACTTTTGTCATCAGCCTTCCCACATGGTAAGACATAATTTTCCTCCCTTTGCTGCTTTGGTAGATGCAAGACCTTCAACTAGAAGACCTGCCCATTAAAGAACCAAACCCAAAATCAATGATGAAGAAATTTTTCAATCATATCAGTACCTTGATGACTGTCAGAAAAGAAAATTACTTTTAGACATAAGATCTCATAATGTAGAGTTGCATAAATGTTAAAGTTGACATTTAGTAAAAGATATAAGTGTAGCTACATGAAGCTTTGGATCCTTTATTGTTACAAGAATGACCTAACAGAAGAAAGGCATTGGAAGCCTTTGCAGGCTCTTCAGCAATTTACAGTGAAGCTGGGTGAATAACTAGGAATGAAGTAGCTGATAAAAATCAAACTTGTTGTAAAAACCACCTAGATTAATCATAGGTTTATGACAGATGACCTTTGTCATTCAGTTTAAAAATAGATTGTAACTTCAATAAAGGAATTTTTATTTATATTTATATATTTCATTTTAATTGAACATCTAGTGTGTTCTTTAGTGCATTCACTTTATCTGTGACACCATGGCAAATTTTCCAGATAATGATAAAACATGATAGGATACAGGACTGTTTTATTTCAGTGTTCATCAACTTCCAGAAGTGATATTATCTACTGAAAATAGTACTGTGAGGTGTGATGGCACTGGAACATTTATTTTGAGGGCATGCCAATATAACACAGGTAAGCGTGCTCCAGAGGTGCTACCGGGATGGTGTGACAGAACATCTGGTTTGTAAATGCACATAAATACTATTTCAAGCTGAATCATGTTTGCAAAAGAAAGAACTTTTTTTTTAATTTTTTTAAATAAAAGTCTGTCTGGGAGGGGAAAACCAATTTATCTAAAGTAAAACAAATGCATTTTTTCTACCTCTGCAGCCTCTGTGTATTTCAGGTTAAAGATGGGATAATTTTTTAAAAAAAATATAATGAAGCACATTTTCTCTGTAGTTCTCTTCTACCTCTCTTTGCAGCAAGTCTTTCATGGAATACTGATCAAAAAATATGATGCAGGCGATTGGATTGCTGAAGCAGGGTAGTTCCCTATCTGAGATGGACCATAAAATTTCTGTGGTCACTGGAATCAAGTCTATAGAAAACTCACATTCTTCTGAGCTGCAGACAAGTACTTTGAGAGCAAAGCACATGGAAATCATACCCTTAAATCAGCAGAGCAATCTAGGATGAACAAAAGACAGACCACATTAAAAGACAAGGAAATCCATTTTTGCTTTCATTCAACAATTCACACATAAACTGCAGATACAGGTAGACATATCTGATAAAAAAATTCTCTTAAACAGCAAATAAACTATGTTATCAGATATGTGCAAATTTGCTGTTTAAGAGAATTTTTTTCAAAATATTCAGGTCTAACAAAATTTTAATGATTAATTAAGAATATGTGAATAAATTTGAATGCATTATTTTTTGAGTATTCAACAGTTTATTATCTTCATAGTCTTATTTTAAGGAATTTCATGGCTGTACAGAAATACTATTTGGTGGGTTGTCCTGGCAGAAGAAGATGCAATAGAGGAATTGGGAAAGGAATATGCTCAATTAATTAGCACAGTATTAGATCTTGCTCCTATTTAAAAACTAACTAGTCACTCTTAAACTTTAGAGAAGTGAGTAGGACAACATGAGAGCTTGAAAGGCATTTTGAGAGCATTTTATAATAGCTTTTATCTCATTATTTATTACATTCTCTTTGATAGTAATTCTAATGCACGTTTGGGGTTTTTTTTTGTTTTTTGGGTTTTTTTTACTATCAAATCACTGCATTCACACCCTTCATTTCTCTCTAGTTACAGTAAATCACTTGGGAGTCTCTAATTTTATTTTCTTAAATTTTTCCTTTTATTGTGTTTTTGTCTTATTACTTTTTATTCGCCACTCATTACTCTCTGAGAAATCAAAAGCCTAGAACATGCACCATCTCACCTTACTCTGCAAAACTTTGCAAAAGCCTTTTTTGAGGGATGATGTCTGTTGAAGGTTCTCTTTACAAATATCTCTCCATTTCCTCTTGTCTGGACAGGAAAGATAAAATCTGCTACAGAAAAAGCTGCAAGTTTCTTTCCACTTAGATACTAGAATACGTTTTATAAGTACCCAACCAACTGAATAATCAAAATCTTTTAATAGTAATTTACTATGGGCTATATACAGAAATAATAGCTTTGCTTATAATTTAAATCATTCGTCTATGTTGTATCTGTTCTGAGCATGTGAAAAAAACCTTAGAGCCTGACTGAAATGAGCAGTTTAAGATATTTGACAGGAACTCTCTCTGGATCTTCCTAAGAGCTTAACTCTAGCTCAACTCTTATTACAGGTTTGGACACAGACTGTTGTGTGTTACTCACAGAGCTGCTTCGAGAGGAAGGGCAGACTTCCCTGGGAGCCCAGATGTGGCCAGATGCCTTTCTGGTGGGCAGGTGATTTGGCAATACAGCCTGTCCCAGCTATGGACCTGCCTCTAGCTTTGTGGGCAAGAGAGCTGCCCAGCTCTGTGCCAGCCCCCTGGCTGCACAGGCTATCACAGGGTGAAAATAAGGAGCACATTTTGGTTTGAAAACATTAATCCATCCCTGCAGCAGTGATGTCGTGGTGTTTTCTATATCTGATATTGTGAAATTAGAGCTTTATAAAAATATAATCCATTGGGTGTATAAGGTGTGCATGTATGTTATTGTCTGGATTTACAAAAGTTTCTGTTTCAAAAACCTTGTCCCATTTCTGGGCCAGATATGTTTGGAAAACAATGGCAAAAAAATAAAAGTCTCCGTTGTAAAGCAAAATGATTCCAAATAAACATAAAGCCTCATGAGTCCTGGATCTTACTTCATCAGACCAGGCCAGAGACACTTTATCTGCAAATTATACAACAATGTTTCAAGGGAGCAGCTGAAGAAATTGTATTGTCATGGAACCAAGGTGATTATTACATGGTCTGGTGGTTTGACCCTGACTGGATTTTAGAAACTCACCAAAGCTACTCTATCACTCGCCTCTGCAACTGGACAAAGGAAAGAAAAAATATGATGAAAAACTGATAGGCTGAAATAAGGACAGGGAGAGATCACTATTCATTTGCCAACATAGGCAAAACAGACTAGACTTCAGGAAATTAACTGAGTTTATTATCAATCAAAATCAGAGCATGATAATGAGAAGTAAACCAAATCTTAAAACCACTTTCTTCCTACCCCTCCCTCCTTCCTGGACTCTGCCTCCTCTCCCAGTTGCACAGGGAAATGGAGAATGCGGCTTATGGTCAGTTTATCTTGTCTCACATTGCTTCTGCGACTGCTCAGGGAGGAGTCCTTTCCCTGCTCCAGCATGGGGTCCCTCCCATGGGAGTCAGTCCTCCACAAACTTCTCCAGCGTGAGTCCTTCCCATGGGTTACAGTTCTTAACCAACTGCTGTGGCGTGGGTCACTCTTTCATGGGGTGCAGTCCTTCAAGAGCAGCCTGCTCCAGCATGGGTGCCCCAGAGGGTCACAAGCCCTGGTAGGATCTCGCTCCATCGTGGGCTTGCCACAGGGTTACAGCTTTCTTTTGGGTATTCCCCTGCTCCATTGTGGGGTCCTCCACAGGCTGTGGGTGGATCTCTGTGTCCCCATGGACTTCTGTGGGCTGCAGGGGCACAGCTGCCTCACCATGGGCTGCACCATGGATGGCAGGGGAATCTCAGCTCTGACATCTGGAGCACCTCTTCTCTTTCCTTCTGCACAGACTGGGAACTGCAGGCCTACTGCTTTTACATATTCTTACTCCTCTCTTCTTTGAGCACAATTACAACTGCACAATAACTTTTTTTTTCCTTTTTAAATATGTTATCACAGAGGGGTTACTACCACCTCTGATGGGCTCGGTCTTGGCCCATGGTGGGTCATACTTGAAACCATCTGGCATTGGTTCTGTCAGACATGGGGAAAGCTTCTGGCAGGTTATCACAGAAGCCACCCCTGTGGTCCTCCTGCTACCAAAATCTGACCATACAAACTCAATACACATGGTCTAGAATAATTAGACATTACTCCTCCAAGATGGTTCTTTTTGATGTCCAAATAAATACTACCTTCTGGCCTAAGAATGCATTTCTGTGGTATGTGTACATTAAAATTTGAATTTAGAGAAGACAGACTCAAGCTGGATTTTGTGACTAGATTCTCTAGGGAGAGTCCCATGCTATTCAACACTGTGCTGTAAAACAAATGTATATTTTGTGAAATGAATATCAGACTTTGAGTGTTGTGTTTAGTATACTCAAATCTGTGAAATCTGTGACTGCTGAGTTCTCAAGGGATATCAGGAACAAGATCAACTGAAATGACCCTTGTTTACAGGACAAAAGCAGGTAATCAATATGCAATCTTCAAAGGTCTCTCAAGTATCAGGGGATACTAACAAGGAAGACATCTCTCAATATTCTTCAATATTGATCAAAAATAAAACCTCAACAGCTTTGAATAATAAAACTTCAATAATATATATAAAATATATATTTTTGATATAAAAATCGATAATTAAATATATTAAAATAAATTAAAATATTGTGGGCTATGGGTTACCACTGCCACCCTGCACTATAAGTCACTAAAATATTTACAGCATATGTCATAAATCTTGCTTCCATAGAATAGCTATATTTGGTCATATTTCCATTTGTTGGTTAAAAAAAGGTCTGTTTTATTATCCTTGTGCTGAGAGGGCCAATACCAGGTGATTCAGAAGAATATACTAGAAATCCCATGAAATGCAAATAATCTTCTTGAGGAGGTTTCATTCTAATCCTCTTGCATAAAGTAATTTCAAACTGTAAAGCATAAAATTTTCTGGTGTTACATTTCTTTTTTCTCTTAGCAGTAGTCAATGTTGGACATTTTTATTCTATAAAACCTTAGTTGAATTGTCCTAGCTGGCATCCCACCTCTGTGAGTTCCGCAGTCTAATTATGCTTTCAGTGAGGAAATTTAACCAGTTGGGAAAAGAGCTAAAAAAGTATTTTCTTTATTTCTTTGCTTAAGGCCTTACCTAGAGAAGCAAGTAGTCCTCCAGTTTGTTGAACCAGGAACCCAGCTAAATTAAATTCAGGATTTTGGTGAAATAAAACCCACAGATTAGAAGGTAGATTTGAAAATAATCGTGTGAGGAAACTATGAAAATGAAATTGGTTAAAATTCTTCGCTGAGTCATAAGATGCTAAAATAAGAGGACTGCCTGAGAGCCCAGAATTTTGATCCATGTAATAGTGACCTAAGAAGGGAAAAACTATTACAGCTTTATGAAGTTTGATTAATGTCTGAAGGATTTCAAATAAGTGGTTTTGATATTGTCATCTCAATTAGAAACAAATTGTTGTCATCGACATGCTTCTTACAGCATACAGCTGGAAAATCATAGAAAAGACTACAAAGGGCATTGAAGAAGCAAGCAGAAGCTTTTCTTTCACTTAAAATTGTCTGTGGTCAATTAAAAAAAATAGCGGGAGTACAGTGAGACTCACTGCATAGTTCTTGATGCAAAGGTAGGAAAACACCAGCTCTAGATGGCTGAATGAGTTTGATCTGGACTGCACTGTAACTGGTCCAAACCAGTTCACATTATCTTTGCATCTACATGACTGAGAAATTATTGCTTATGATATCTCAGAAGTGCTTAGCAGGAATGAAATTTTGGCTTAAAACTGAGATTCCTAATTTTAATTGTACTAATGTTACTGTTCTGTTTAGATCACCTTCTAAAAAAAAGTATTTCTGTGGGAAACAAAGAGTGTGTTTTTTGTTGTTATTGTTGGCTAACACATACACACAGACACAAAAAAAAGTAATAAAAGAAAAACTTTCACAGCTTTCCCATTATTAGTTCTGGGAAAACACAATAAAGCCACAGCTGGCAGGCACATTTTTTTCTTAGCACTTGATAATAGAATTAATTGGTAAGTGGAAAGCTTACAACCCTTTTTCTGCTGCAAGTTGCCCTCTGCTATCATTTTGAATAGATGTTAAAATCCAAGCTAATTGTAATTCACTTAATAATGAAGAAATATATTTGCATCATCAATAATCAAGGCTTTTTTTTTTACAAGTAATTTTAGTGTAGAACATCAATAAACTGGAGACAAAGAGATGTTCAGGTTAGCATGAGTAGTTCAGGGTGATGGGGTAAATTCAAATGCAGCACTTTAATACATGTAAATCCGGTCTGTGCGCTTCCTGTTGTAATGACAACACTCCCTATAACAGCATTTGAGGAAGCATGGGGCAGGGATGGGGTGGGGTGGGAGAAGAATGTCTGTCTTTCTAGTAACCTACCAAGCTGAAATGAGCAGTACTATGAGTGATGAACAGTAGCTCCAGCAGAGTTGTCTACAGTAGTTCAAGACCATTACTCCATCCCCGTTAGAGACATTTATCATTTAGTCACTATGCTTATGCAACAGTATTCTAAAGCTGCAAAAAGCACCTTGCCAGCTCTATATTAGGTATGGGTGAATTCATTCTGATAAAATCAGAACTGCTCTTAATTTTTCCCAGACCTGTAACTGAACCAAAACTTAATGTTCATCCATCATTTTTCAGACCTGAAAGTTTGTGCTTTGCAAGCAGGGCCACAATGTATCAGCTCAGCAAGGTCCCTGATGCAATCGTTGGTGGGCATAGCATAAGAACATGACCAGAATTGAACAGATTATTTGGGAATTTCTCCATCCCTTTCCATCTGCAAACTTCTCTCCTAGGCTTCTTGCCAGTGGTGAAACCATGGTGAGGATGTAATCTGCTGGCAGGCCAAAAGAAGCATAGTGTCAGCAATATGGATTGATACATATATTTAGGAATAGCTGGATTTGAAGCACAACATACACTTACAGTCAGATTAATTCTGGGAAATGTTAACCAGTAAAATACTGCACAATTTAAAAAAAAAAATCTGTTTCTACTGTTTTTGATTCCCATGTCATTTTTCTCACACTTTGATATTTATAACCCATTGTAATATACATGGCATTTACAAGCAGCTTTCAGCAAATTCTTGTGCAGGTGTAGAAGAGAAGGTATATGTGACTGTAGCAAAAGTCATGTCTTTCAACACAATGTTGCATTGCCTCTTCTTGACTTTTCACCCCTACCTAGGTACAGATCTGTATGTACAAAGAAAGTATTTCTTTAGTGAACGATTTTTGTATCTTGAACAGGTTGGAGAAAAGATCTTCCTAATATCTGATGGAAAGTACAGGAAGAAATATGTATTACAGCAGTGATGGAACATAATAAAATTTTCAGTCCTTAAAAGTCTTGTTGAATTTAGTTTTTTTTTTTTTTCAAATATGTCTGAACAATAAGCAAAATACAGTCTCAGTGACTGAAACTAAATTATTTTCAATGTTTAAATTGAAACCACGATTTTTCAGCACTTTCCCTCCAAAAAATAATATGAAGTAATAAGCCTCCATCCTTTGGTGAATGAATGTATTTTTGTCTGTTAATATTCAAGGACTGTTCGCAATTTACATTTAATCATCTGCAGCCAAGGAGCAAAAAATATTCCAAGAAGTTTTGAAGAGGTAAGGCAAAAACTAATGTAAGGATGATCGATTGGAATATTATTTGATGACCATAGTCATAGATTCAGTACTGAAGGCTCCTAGGGTGACATTTGACAAGGGATTATTTCAGAATTAAATCTGAATCCTCTGAAAGAAATAATTTCTATTTTCATTGACAAAAAAGATCTTTTGTTGCAGTTAAAAAGGCTTTGAATGTGTTCTCTCCTCTCCAAGACAAGAATGTTGGATGACAGGAAAGAATTCTCCAGTGGGTGAGTCTTCTGTTTGTGCAAAGAGGAATATTTGACATGGCTTCTTATGTAGTCTGATGGCTTTACTGGACAAGTATTTTCTTTGACTATCTTTCAGATTTTTCAGTTGTCTGCTCCTGGCTCTACAGGTTTTTTTGTTTCTTTTCTTCAGAAGACTCACTCCAGCTTTGCCAGCAGTGCTAGTCAAACTAGCTGGTTGCTGCTCCGGGTGTTGTCTAACATGACTGTGTTTGAAAAGAACAGTTTAGGAATATTGCATCTATAGAGTCCAGGAATGGGCTGTTTATTGTAGCTTGTTATCATTTCAGGATTATTGTGAGTGTATAGGTATATAGGCACTAAAGAGAATTTGGGGTGTCTTCAGGGGAATAATCTTTGACAATTAAAGTATTAGAGAAACTGGGATCTGTTCAATATTGTCTTAGCTTGTTCAAAAATCAATGCCACATGGATAGAGAGCTCTTCATGTCAATGGTAGTCCTGTTAGGACTATTCTTGATTTACAGAGGAAATGAGTAGAATTCATTGATACATTAGTAAAAGTCTGGAGGACAGGATAATGTCAAAAAAGCCTCTGGTGATCAGTACTGGTATTTAACCATAGATGAAGGTGTTGTTGGATCTCTCAGATCTCCAATGTGTTACATGCTCTTTCTTTTCTGCTATTTCAGACAAAAGCTGATATGTCAGATATATCACTCGGGATCATGTCACCATGTGGTACACTGAATGCACTCATGAAGTTAGATTCAGCTTTGCAGATCTGAGAACTATGTCTTTAATTAGCTGAAGCAGACACTGATGTTAGAAAGAAAGAAGTTCTGTAGCACTTCAGTGCCTGTTTCCAGCTATGCGGTGAAGCAACATATTTGGTACGTAGACTATTAAGTCAGCAAGAAACACAACAGGAATTGTAGCTGTTGGCTAAAATTTACGAAAAATAAATTGGATCCTGGAAACTGTGTAGTGCACCCCACTCCATTAATAAATTGTTAAACTGAAAGCTCATATGTACTTTCAGTAACCACTGACATTTTATCTTAAATAAGGATGAGAAATTTCACTTACTACAAAGTAAAGCATTAAAAAGGTTCCTTATCTATGGGACCAGAATAGGGCTATTAGTAACACTGTCTGCTTCTTTTTAAAACCCTATTAGTGTCAGGTAATATGTTTCTCCAATGGCGCTTGATATTCTCTTGGCTAAAAAAACCCTGAAAATGAACTTTCCAAGGGAATATTTTAAGTAATAATAGCTGGCTAAAGAAAATGTAACCCTTAGTATCAGTAAAACATATACTGGCTTTCTTCTTAGAACAGTTTTCACAGGCATTAGCAATGTAATCTGTTATTTCTGTTTCTGTACATGTGTTTCTTTTTTGGTCTATAGGTATATGTGTACATACCTACTAACCAAATATTCAGTTTGTGCTATTTCTTTGAATTCAATAAGATGCATAGCTAAAAGGCAGGACTATTCTGACCGCCCAAACCTAATATTTATTCTTCTCTGTGTATATAATGCAAGGTAAGAGATGGGGATCCCAAGCTTCTGTGTAAGTATTGATCAATCCTCTTCGTCATAGTTCTTTGCTTTAAATAACATTTCAAGTCTGTGGACCTATAGTTGTCAAGGTATGCCTCACAGGTTACGCCTTCAGGGCTAAAAAGCCCAAGGCTGTTCAAATAGCATGGACACTGAATGGTGTGAACAACATAGCTGGAATTCTTGTGGAAATAGCACAAACTGCACTACTGTGACTGGAAGCATGAAGATGGAAAACACTATACCACATGCAACAAGCATCATCTGAGAGACATCTCATATCTCTGCTGCTAAATAAAGCAGGAGCAGAGCATAAACACTGAACAACTGCTTGTCCATACTGGGCATTTCCCATCATATTTGCATGCAGAGCAACAGTTTACTGATCTTATAAACATTGTCTGGGCACAGTTTGGTGGATAACATGTACTGTAGACTATGTCCCAAAGGTAGAATGAGTAGGAATGTTTTTTTTCTCTCTCTATTCTATACATCCATCCATCAATTTCTGTGCAGGCACGTGTGTGTGTATTCAAACTCCATGTCTTGCAACATGTCTTGATATGTAATAATTCCTTTGTTTTGTGACATGAAAATATCTCACTGTGATGTCCTATAAGCAGGTAGGTCCTTGCTTTGTTTCAGACCCCTAAACTGAGAAATGTACAACACTGTAACCATGTCCTAAAACCACCTGAATACCCAAGGTCTTTGGAGTAAGCATGATGTGACGTAGATGACACCTGTGCGTGCCCTTTGGCCTAAAGAGGAGGAAAACAGTCCTTGGCACACATTTATTCTGTGGGGCCAGTATAGATATATCCAACAAAAACAGGCAGAAAACAACTCAAAAGCAGAATGTGCAAGTATTAGACATAGAATTAAGCCTACTGTGCTGGAGATTTTCTGGAAATTGCTTTGATGTTTGAATGCAAGTAGAGAGTCCCTGCAGTTCTTGGTTTTACCAGTATTGAGTTGCTTTTCAGAACTATCCTTTAATTTCCTAAAGTGAAGCTTAAAGCAAAAGAAATTAAATACTTGCATGAGTGTAAAACAAAAACATCCCCTAAAATTCAAATGTTTGTTAATGACATGATTAATTCTGATCAGTGGTGGCGTAACGTTTCTATTGAAATGTCCTCCTGGAGCTCTGCAGTGAATTCCAGGCAAGTGTGAGGGAAATGGTCCCAGGTGATGGATCACTTGCTGAGTGGCTCAGAGCAACTTTCCCCAGCATTCATTCACTGGATGAATGTTCCTTTTAAGAGTGCTTTGGAGGTCAAAAGTCTTTCTGGCTCTGAAGGCTGTGAAAAAGAGGAAGTCTTTCACCAAAGCACTGTTTGTCACCAAGCTCCCTGGGCTGTGAAGCTTGTTTTTCATTGTTTCATGCCTAGTTCTGATGAACTGGTTTGACTGCTGCAGTTTTAGAAACTACCAAATAAAAGAGAAAAAAAAATAGTTGGGAAAATATTTCACTGAGAACATATGGGGCAGGAAACCAGTTTAGAAATCTTATGATTGGCTAATCATAAGATCTAATCACAAAATCTATGGATTTAGACAACTAAAAGCTAGGTTCTGATTTGCTCACTCATTCTGGGTGGTAACTCACTGTCAAAATTCTCCTTTTCAGTGAAGCTTTGGGAGAGCTTATGCACCGAAAGCATGAAAGACAAAGCATTGTGCTGATTCACATGGTGCAGTCAACCACGACTGATAAACATTTACATCTTGAACAAGACTGTGTGCCATGCTCTCTCATTCTCTATATGAAATACGATGGTGCAAGTTATTGATACAGACATCAAACTTGCTGTGAAAAACCATCCCATTTTATGTGGTAAGTCTTTTCCACAGCTCCTTTATCCCTCAACAAAGGTTTCAGGCTCCTCACCAGCTGTCAGAGTAGTATCTAACACTAGCAATGCAATCTGAGTTTCAAGTCAGTATACTATCTAATGGAGCATCCCTTGTGAGAAATTCTAGAGCCAGCATAATGTCTGTGTGCTACCTCTTGCCTCCAAGGTTATAATTGGTATGTCCAGTTCATGTTGTCCTTCTGTCATGTCAGCCTCTGGCTGCATTTTCAGTTCTCTGACCATTATGCATCTGGTGTAAAAGAGAGCAAGCCTGTACCCTTCTTAGTACACCAGGCTTTAACATTGCATATGCTTCTTTACTTTCCACTGACCTTCACTTAAACAGTACCAGAGAGTCTCTCTCTCATGTGAAAGGGCAGAGGGGCAGCCAGGCTACCAGGCCTCCTGCAATCCCAGTAATCTGTGCACTGAAAGCTGCCTGTATATGATCCCATGAATCCGTATAGAACAACAAGCTTGGCAAATGAAGTGCTCTCTATATTGTTCTTTATTCAGGCAGATGACTCTTTTTTCTTTTTTTTCCTGTTAGTTTTCTAGGTTAAGTACATGGTCACTATTTTGAGCCTAAGCAGAAAAGATCATCTTTCCCCTTCAGACTTGCCACACAAAAATATAGCAGTTTATACAATGAGTCATGATCAGAGCTTCTTTTGTCCTTGATAAGTCTCTGAAGTGCAAATTAGAGCAATGTGTATATAATTGACAATGAATTTTTAAGACCTCGATACACTTGGTGTCACCTGTGTCTGTGACAATAGCAGTGCAGCATCCTTTCCCTTGCCACACAGAGATTTTTTTCTTACACAGCTGTGTCTACTCAGGGTTTACCTGTTTCAGTCACCTAAAGCCAGAAATATAATCCTGCCTATCTGATTCCAAGACAAATTAAATAACTGTCATATGTCATGTGGGCTCCCCTTTGTTATCAGTGCTCTGTGGTTAGTTCTAATTAGAACAGTGAAATACTTAAGAAAGCAGGAGTGAGGTGGTTCCCAGGAATGCAATTATCTACCTACTGCATGATCCTCTGAAAACTCCTGTGGCTAGGGATCTCCCAAACCTTCCTTCCTGCCTTCCAAAAGAGCTTGTCTTGCTTTACCTTCTCTCCCTCACAAGTATTTACAGAATCAGAATTTTCATGATCTTTTAAGCTTTGTGTAAAAGCTGATATGGAGCAATTTCAGTGCTGTCTCATGCTGGGAACAAACAACACATTGCACCTTTTGAATTTCCCCTCACATGGAATTAGCATTGATCGAGGTTCTTAGCATGTCTGTGAGAGAGAGAAATACAATTCTTTCCCTTTTTACAGTTAGAAAAATAATGGCACTTTGCAATCCAATTTAGAAAGTCATCAAAGAAAGTGATGTAGGGAGGTTTATGTGTTTACATTGATGGAGGCAGACAGACACACTCTAGCTTCACTTTCAGTCTTGCCTATGATTTCTAGGTGTGATTAATGTCCAAACTTGTATAACTTGTCTTTAACAATGCTTACCACCTGGGCATAACATTTTTTTTGTAATTACCAGATTATAACTCTCAAATCAGATGGGCTGTAGTCAGAGTGAGCTTGTCTGAACCTGCTGCTGGAGAAAAGTGCCCTGTGACACCTGCATTCTAGACTGTAGCTAGTGGTTATCACAGCCTCCACCTGCAAGGTTTTGTGTACTTGCTTTTTCTCAAGGTGCCCAGTAGCAATTTGTATCAGGGTCCTCAGAAATATTATCTGAAGTTTTTGCAATTTACATCATATATGTAGCTTACTGAGAAACACAACTGAAATAACATCAATGTTCTTCCATTTACGCTATGCTAGTGCTGGTCATGTTTCACAAGGAATTCTGTGGTTTGTATTCTTAATCTCCAAAGTGAAAGTGATGTTGATACATCTGCTATAACGTGTTGGTTTCATCCTGTATTTAACATTGATAATTTGCAACAGAGAAACTGTTGCAAACCTGTTATTTTTCTGCACAATATTATCATGCTTCTAAGACTACTTAGCATAATATCAGTCTCAGAATCATAGAATCAAAGAATCATAGAATGGCTTGGGTTGAAAGGGACCTTGAATATCATCTAATTCCAGCCCTCCTGCCATGGGCAGGGACATCTTCCACTAGACCAGGCTGCTCAGAGCTCCATCCAACAGGGCCTTGAAAACCTCCAGGAATGGGGCATCTACAGCTGCCCTGGGCAAGCTGTTCCTGTGCCTCATCACCCTCACACTAAAGAATTTCCTCCAGGTATCTAATCTAAACCTATTCTCTTTCAATTTGAAGCCATTTCCCCTTATCCTGTCACTAGATGCTCTTGTAAATATTTTTGCCCCATCTTTCCTGTAAGTTCCCTTCAGGAACTGCAATTAGGTCACTGCAATTAGGTCACGCCAAAGCCTTCTCTTTTCCAGGCTGAACAAACCCAATTCTCTCAGCCTTTCCACATAGGAGAGGTGCTCCATCCCTATCAAATCAGTGACCTCCTCTAGACTCGCTCCAACAGGTCCATGTCCTTTCTGTGCTGAGGTCCCCAGAGCTGGACTCACTACTCCAGGTGTGGTCACAGGAGAACAGAGTAGAGGGACACATCCACCTTGCGTGACCTTTGATGCAACCCAGGATGTGTTTGGCTTTTTGGTCTGGAAGTGCACATTGTGAGCTCATGTCCTCTTGCCTTCCATCTCATTAACCTTTGAAAATGCTTACTTGAGAAGAGGAAACATTCAAACTCTGACAGCTGTACCTAGAAACAGAAACTATAGAATAGCAATACATCATTCTCCCACAGCTCTGCATCCCTATTGTTTTCCCCTTGAAGCTGAAATAGGTCTTCCTTTCAAAATCTTCTTCTTTACGTACTAGAAAGAATCCATCAGTATACTGCTGATAGGCAATATTCTGTCTGTGTAACACATCAGGTCATCCATCAGCACATCCATTATTATGCCAGGTGCTTCAAAGCTTGGGAAGCTACTGGCTCTCAAAACCCATTGTATTGCAAGCTGCTGTTAATGCACAGAGACTGTCTTCACTATACATATCAGTGGGAAATCGTTAAAAGCAAAATACTTCTACTAGGGGACGAATCTCAAAAGGTTTGGTTCAGGCAACACAAAAAAGTTTTTCAGTAACTTCTTTGTTATGAAAATCAGCTCGGAAATCTCATGAGAATAGGTCTTCTCCTTTTGAGAACTGCAGTATTGTCCCAGTTTTGGTCAAAGTGAAAATACCAGTAGAATGATCTTTTCTTAAAATAGTTCAATAAATCAATGACTGATTCTTATCAAAACCAGGGAGAGTAAGAGGTCTGTGAAAACTCAAAATGCTAAACAGGGAAAGAAAATGTTTGAAAATGGATAACATCACCCTGGAGCTGACTTCACAAACCTGGAAAAATCCCCCACAGGCCTATTTTCAGGAAGGTTAGAACCATATGTTTCTGTGTATTTGCTCTTTATGTTTTCAGCTAAACCAGAAAAGAAAGAGAAAAAATAATAAAGCCCTCCAGCTCTGTTACAGCTTTTATCATTTTAGATCTTTCCCTTAATAATTCAAAGTAAACTAATTACCTAATTATGTTAACAGGTGTCAGTCATTCAAATATAAAGAGCTACTAGATAGACCTGAACTGGGGAATTCTTTTCCTTAAGTGTCTGCACTTAAAATTTGAACCATAATGGCATTAAAACAACTGATTGAGTTCTTTTAAAGACATTGCAGCTTAGATCCATACTGGAGGCATTCACCTGTGAGGCAATTAAGCTTTTACCTCCCATTACAATACTTTGGCAAGCTTCCTGATGCATCCTTTATGTGTGGCCCCTCATGTCTAAAAGCCTACAGTAAAGAGTTGTACTGTTTTAAAGGAGGATGAGGAGATGCCTGTTAAAGAAGGGGGAGAACATTGGCCTTGCTGTAACTGTGTTGGTAATTATCCAGTGTCCATTATCTTCCTTATAAGTACTGTATTATGCCATGACAACAGCCAATAGTACTGTTGGGGTCATTGCTCATAGGGCCAAGTGATGTAAAATTATTAGATGTTCTAAAAAATACCCAATACCAATTTTTCAATAAAAATTTAAGATTTTTTTCTTTGTAATGTATTTTGTGAATCACAAATTTCTCCTGTCTTCCATGTCCTTATGCCCTCCCTCCCACCCCTGAATAAATGCAAGTGGCTGCCTGTGAGTGCTCTTCAGTTCCATAATTTCCTGAAAAGTCTGACAGGGTTTTATCTCAGTAGTATGCAGAAAGTCATTAAAGTGACAAAAAAATGAGACCCAAAAATACAAATAAAGCTTATTCAGTGAGATAAAGGAGGCAAACAATTTATAAGTGTTAATATGGATTTGGGACCTTCCTTTATAATCAAAATATTTCAGGGTTTGAAAGTTTTGGCTTTCAAGGAAAAGAAAATCAGGAAAATGCAGCATGTTTGCTTGTTTGTGATGCTCGGAGGAAAGCTAATTTTTCTGACAAAGGCAAACTCTAATAATGACAGTCAATATAAATATTGCTTAGGTGACCTGTAGTTAATTTTTCCAGTCTGGCACATCCAAGTGCTGAGCCCATCTATTAATGCTCTCCTAGGGGAATGCAGACACATGCCTATGTGTATGCATATTGTTTCTGCTGCCTTGATTTCTTACCGCTGTATTTCATCCAGTGGCAAAAGCAATATGTGTTTTGATGCTGAAAAACCTCAATCCAAACCTAGGTCATGATATTTCACAGGGATCTAATCCAGCATGACATTACAAGAAGCTAGAGAAGCAGGTGTGGTAAAGTCAGGGGGTGGGGAGGAGGGAGCTTGACTGGAATTTGGAAGACCTGCTTCTTTATGACTGCCTACAAAACAGTGCTGTGGATAAGGAATGGTGCAGAAACAGGAGTTGAGCCACAATGCAGGCATGTGATCCAAAGCAGGGATCTGAATTCTGGTAAGTTGTTTTCTTTCAATGTGCAAATGCTTAAAATTTGGCAACAAAGAAGTTCCTATTTAAAAAGTTACTCTGGTTCTGTTACTCTGAACCTTTTTAATATATAATAAATGGAAGTGAGGTGCTTGGGTTCAAATAATTTGACACATTCATGCGAGAAATGCTCATCAGAACAGTTAAACACAAAGCAACTACTACCTTCAGTCTTTGAAAGTCTTGCTACTGTAAGGTGTAAAATCAATCTGAGAATGTATGAGCCCACATTTACCTGCTTCATTTCTTTCTCAGGCTCTGTTGGCTGCTGATAGTGACAATAGTATGCCTGATGGGCCAGCAGTCTGAACTGAAATGGCCACTCATATTGTCTTACAGTACTGTATCTTTGTGTTTGGTACTACTTTTTGCAGTGTATTTGTGTTGAAGCAGTGAGCAATGATGGTGTCACGGCTAGAAGAACATGGACAGCAATGAACAGACTGAGACGTAAAATTATTCTTCCTTCTTTAAATCTTCAATAAGAAATTTTACTTTAGTCCAAAAGATACCTGGGAAATACCCCCAAGATACCCTCCTCTGCCCCCCACATTTAAAGAAAAAGTTAAAAAAACCAAAAGTCTTGTCAATGTGCAGGTGTCAGGCAGAACATGGTTCATTCATTTTAGTAAAAGCATTTATTATACCGAATGCTTGTGTGTATGGAAAGAGGTATCTTACAGAGAGTGGATGGATCCCTGAATGAAGAGCAAAGAAAAAACAGGTGCTGTTTGAAGTTTTCTTGATATGGACATCTACAGATAAACTTCTCAAAAACTCCACTAGCCAAAGAACTGTTTTAACAGATGAGCCATTATACTCTTGTCTCTCTATTTATTTTTAAAGAAGACTGAAATGCATACTATCCAAACAGTCCTGTAGTTACAACTGTACTCTCTCCATTGTTTTTGAAAAGCAAAACAGTTTATCTGCTAGGGAAAGCTTATTTAAAGTTAACAAAACTGTCAAAGGGTACAGAGAAAGAAGGGCTTGGGGCAACATTCCCCTGCATCACACAAACCACTCAGCAATGTGTTGTGGTACTGCCCCATTTTTACCATAGGCATAGGTGGGAGAGTACAGGTCTAAGACTGGTTTAGCCTCCAGGAATTTAAACCCACAGCTCAGGCTGAAAGGGCTTGAAACTCCACATCTCTGGGACTGTGGATCAGGAATGAGAACAATGCAGAAGAGAGATGGAAATACTTCCTGCACAAAGTGGTCCTTAGCCTGGTGCTAGGAGACCTCTTTTGGCACTTCAGGAACCAGGTCAATGGCACACAGACTGATGCCAACGACAAAATCCCCCCAAATTAATAATCTTATTTTAAGACAGACTGCAGGATAAGGAGTGTAGTAGCTGGACTCTGCAATGGCAACAGAAAATTTTGTATGTGCCATAACAACTCATTCAGGAAGTCAGTATTTAGGTTAATATTTAGTGTACTGTTTGCTACTTATTTATTAACTCAATTCCCTTAAATCTTTGAAAAGGATATCTGTAATTCCTCGAAGTATCTTCACTCACTACCCACTCTCTCATCTGTATTCTCTGTGTATTTACAGAGTTGCAATGGTAACAGTCCTATAGGTATGTTCTATGAATTACTTCTTTTTGTACTTCTCTTTGAAGGAAGACATAATTCTTTTCCTCAAACAATTAATTTTAACTTTGAAAAAGAAGAAACACCTCTCTGCCTCTAAATGTAACAAAATAAACCCATTTTATTTTATGTTTGTATTCAATATGATCCTATTAACTAACAGGATTGAATTGTTCCAAGTATAAAAATGCATGGAAAAATATTTAACTAGGTTAAGGACCTTGAAATACAACCAACTTTACCTGAGAAAAATAAATGCAGTTTACCAGGTAGTGCTGCAGATACCATGTGCTTTTCAACAGAACAGAACCAGAAATGCAGATCCAGACAGGGATAGCTTGTAGTATTTTATGGTGGGTGTCAGTTTTTCATCTATGGTATGCAACTTAAACTGTGTTTCACTGTAAAAAGTCACTATCTTGGCTGCTCTGGGAATCCAGCAATATTATGAAGATAGTAAATAAGAACCAAGAAAAAATCCTGCATAGGTACTGTGTCAACAGAAGCAGAAGGTGGTGTGGTTTGGACTGGCCAAAATGTGTCTTTCTTATGTAAGGCTACAAAACTCTTCGGCTCTGTAATATTCTTTCTCTTCTGAAAATGAAGAAAAAGAAGACAATAAATCTCTGAAAATTCTCTGGAAATGAAATGCTGAATTCCTGGTTGACCAAATGACTTTTAAAAAGCAATTTGGAAGTAAAAATTGAATTTTCCTGTAAAAAATGCCAGTTTTACTTTCAGAATCATATTTCTCAGAATAGGCATGTATTACTGAAATACCATTGAATAACAAGTGTTACTTAGTACCTTCATTAATGACATAGAGGGATTTTGTGCACCCTTAGCAAGTTTACAGATGGCACCAAGCTGAGTGGTGCAGTTGACACAGTGGAAGGATGGGATGACATCCAAGGGACCTGGACGAGCTCAAGAACTGGGGCCATGGGAAAAGTACTGCATTTGGGTCAGGGCAACCCCTGGTATCAATCCAGGCTGGGGGAGGAACAGATCCAGAGCAGCCCTGCTGAGAAGGACTTGGGAGTGCTGGTGGATGAGAGGCTGGACATGACCCAGACATGTGCCCTTGCAGCCCAGAAAGCCAAACATGTCCTGGGCTGCATCCAAAGCAGCGTGGGAAGCAGGTGAGGGAGGGGATTCTGCCCTTCTGCTCCACTCTGGTGAGACCCCACCTGTAGTGCCGCATCCAGCTCTGGGGTCCCAGCACAGGAAGGACATTGATCTGGTGGAGTGAGTCCAAAAGGGGACACCAAATTGATTAGGGGATGAAGCACCTCTGCTATGAGGAAAGGCTGAGAGAAATGGGATTGTTCAGCCTGGAAAAGTGAAGGCTTTGGCGTGACCTAATTGCAGCCTTCCAATACATAATGGGAACTTACAGGAAAGATGGGGCAAGAATGTTTACAAGAGCATCTAGTGACAGGACAAGGGGGAATGACTTCAAAAAGAGTAGATTTAGATTAGATACTTGGAAGAAATTCTTTAGCATGAGGGTGATGAGGCACAGGAACAGCTTGCCCAGGGCAGCTGTGGATGCTCCATCCCTGGAGGTTCTCAAGGCCATGTTGGATGGAGCTCTGAGCAGCCTGGTCTAGTGGAAGATGTCCCTGCCCATGGCAGGAGGCTTGGAACGAGATGATCTTCAAAGTCCCCTTCCAACTCAGACTGTTCTATGATTCTATCATTGAAATATTTGACTTACGAAAAATCTGTAATGTGTTGATTGGTCATAGATCATTGGAGGACCTTTAACCTGATGTAACTGAAACTATTACTTCAGAAGAAAATGTTGTCCCTGTGAGTAGAAATAAAATGATATTACTACACTCTCCAAAAACTGATAAAACTCTTTTGAAATCAATGGTAAAATTATCACTGACTTTAGTGAGGATGTAAATCAATAAATTACTTAAAAAGATACATTTTTTCATTAGTTCTTGGGTGTTTAAAGGTGCACTCTGGAATCTGGTCAGCAGTTTGGCAGCCATTTCTTTTTTTCTCTATTTTTCTCCCCCTCTTTCCCCCCTCTTCATTTTTGCCTTCTTTCCTGCATCCCCTTCCCTGCCTCAAGCAAAACAGTGCCCTGACATCTTCCTTTCATCTCACAGTTTTGGGGAACCTTAACTGATATCTTTATTTCCTGTGCTGCTATAAACTCCCTTTTTGAAGGTTTACTTTTTGGGATCTGCAGCACTGAAAGCCCAGATAATCATGTTATCCAAAAGAAAACAGGCCCACTATGAGATGGAACCCTTCTTTGGGCAGTAACTTGTGTTAGAGCAATGTTATTATTGCATGACAGAGATATGATCTAATGTAGTGGGGTACTGGATGTGGAAGGTATCTTTTCAGCTTTATACCGGTTAGCGCTTATATTTCAATGCCTTAGAAAGCCTCGAGCAGCCTTGAGAGGTAGCAAGGGCGATCTAGCACTTTAGTAGCTCTAAAATCGGTACCTGAATCAGCTGCAGAGCAAATACCATCAGCAGAAGCAAAGAGGGAGAAATATAGCTCCCTGCTCGCTCAATTCCCTGCAGTTAGAAGCTTTCAAATGAGACAGACAACCAGAGATGTTCACGGGAAAGTAGCTGAGCTGAGAGAGGGCGAAGCCTCCCCTCGACCATCTTTATTAGGAGAAGGGGAAAGGGGAGGACTGGGGGCGGACCCGGGGTGACCGGCCAATCAGACACTGCTGAAGAGTCTGAGTTACATTTGGCTTTGCCCGCGCTTGGAACAAAGGAGCTCGGAGCACATGGGCAGGAGCATGTGTCTTTGGGAGGGGGAGGGGAAGCTCAGAGCAGGCAGGAACAACTGGATACCAGCAGACCCAGCTGTCATTTTTGACCTCCCTGCTGCTATGTGAGATGGCTGCTGGCAGTCACCTCACTTCCTTGCAGCTTAGTCCCATCTCCTGTAACAAGTATATTATTTCCATGCCCCTCTTTCTGTCTTTCTGAGTTCTGTGGATGTAAAATGTTAAACTTGTGAAACAAAGCAGGTGTGTATTGAGAACAGTGCAACTTCTCTATAAACCACTGAAATAGATCAGTAACGATGACCTTCTTGCACATTTAGACCAAAGTAGCTTGCAAAACAAAGAAACCCCTTATTATACAGGTAGAACTGAGACACAGACACAAAATACCATTTCTCATTCCACACTAAATAGACAATAAAGCCAAGAATATAACCTGCATTTTCTAACTTCTGAAATACTCCTTTTCATCAACAGTTCTTTAAGCTGCTTCTAATACGTGCCATATTTCTCTACCTTCCACTTGCTCTGCCACTCAGAGTCCCAGGTGGGTGGCAAATCATCCTAATATACTTTCATTAAACAAATAAAGCTCCCAGCATATTGTTTTCTCAATTCAGAAGAATAAAGAAATCCTTGCACATTATAGAAACACATTGTTCTTCCCAAATTGATCTTCTCTTAAAAAACCTCTGATTGCTACTATGCTGCATTTCACATGCAAATATATTGTATTCCTTTTTTACTTGTTCATAGTTTAATTGGAGAACAGCAGGTGATCAAAATCACAGTAGTAAGAAAGGTGTGTTTCTGTAGAACAGATGAGACTTCCATTTAAATCCTTACAGGGGTGCTTTTAACTTTCTCTATTAAGCAGCCTTGCAAATTTCAAATCCCATAGCTATAAAACTGAAACAGAGTCTTACCTGCCTTGTAAGTTCCCTCAATCACACAGGCATGAAGAGAAATCTTAGGCTAGTTTGCTGCCCTGTTTCTTTCTACTTAATCTTATTTTTTTCCCTACCAAAGCCTTATCACAGGAAAGCATATGAACTTAAAGAGAAAAATCAGTTTTCCTTTCGCTAGATAATTTTTTAAAATTAATTATCAGCAATTGCACACAATTGTTGTCAATGTTTAAAGAAACAGATAAAAATGCAATATAAGTAGAATAATCAAGTAACCTACATAAATTGTGTAAGATATTTAAGAATAGAAATGCTTTTTAAATTAAATATGACATCTATTTGTACTGGCTGGTTATGTTTTAGACATATCTTTATACCTATACAATAGTTCCCTCTGAATAACTGCCTGTGATTTGTCTCTCTGGAGTCAAAATATTTGTATTTTCTAAGTCTTTATAAGCATACAGCTAGTGATATGATCTCTTTCTGGCAAATCATGAATGAGGTAAATCAAAAACAAGTAGGAATGAACAAAGATGCAAAAAATATAGAACACAGCAAAAGATGCCATTTTCTTTGTTCTGGGTTTTTTGTACATTCTCACTTCGTTATGATTTTTCACTCCTTTTTCTAAACATATATCCACACATCTATCAAATATGCACCTATCACATGACTTCTCAACCTTTAAAATATATGTTAATACCAAAAATTCCTAACAAACTGCCAGAGACTGTCAGGAAGCAGATGATCCCAGTATTAATTGCTGACTAACAAATAGCATAAGTTGGAAGATCTGCAGCAATTGATTGTTTTAATATGGGACATCTTTCATCTAATACCTTTACAGACAGAAGTCTGGATAAGCATGCATATCTTTCCTGCCTTGTAGGTCAGCTAATTTGTATTCTGACTGAGCAGAAGAGGAATGAATATTAGTCATTGACACAGATATTTTTGCTTTTCCTAAAAATCAGTAATCAGGGAAAGCTCTCTCTTCAATGACTCTGAGTAAACCTTAGCCTGGAAAAAGGTTTATATTTATGCCAACATTGCCCAGATTCTTTATTAGCATGATTGAATCAATGTGGAGGATTTCCTCAAGTTATGTGTAGTGCTAGGAAACACAACTACTTACAGCTAAAGCATGTTTAGTGTTGCTTGTCTTACACAATTGCTTGTTTTACACAATTGCTGTTGCAGATTACAGAGAGAACTGTTTTTTGTTATGTCAGCTTGAATTAGTAAGCAAGAGTGTTTTTTAACCTTTGTAATACTTTCTGGGAAAATCTTATACACTCCATTGCTCTGGAGTGTAGATTTAAGGAGATGGCATTCAGAGCACCTTTGGTTCATTACCCTCTGCTGATTAATGTGTTTTGACTGTGCAACATACATTAATGTTTGAACTTATTACTACTTTTAAATCATATTTGACTGAGAAACAGAGGTTTCAAGGACATTATATTCCTGCAGGTTCATGAAACTAGGCAATTTGAAAGAGGACAAGAAAGAAGAACTAAAAATTCTTATCTAATACAAGTAGAAATATATTTGGACCCTTCTATCTATGGACTCCGGATTTTCACAGAATCACAGGAGTTTGGAAGTGATCTTTGAAGAATGTTGAGTATAATGCCTCTGCTCAGTGTAAGGTCAGCTAGGGCAGGTTGCTTTGGGCTGTGCTCAGCTGAGTTTTGAGCATCTCCGAGGATGGAGACAGCATAGTCCCGCTAGTCAACCTGTTCCAGTGTTTGGAAAGCATCACTGTAGATAGAGAATTATATTTTTCTTAAGTTTAAATGGAATTTCTTGCCTTTGGGCTGATTCCCTTTTACTTTTCACTGTCTACCAATGAGAATTCTTTGTCTCTTTCTTCTTTAATCCCCACACATAAAGGATTTGTGCATATTGATAAGATTCCCATGAGGGTTTTCTTCTCCAGGCTGAACAAACTCAGTCAGATGGTCCAGTCCCTTCATCAGTTCATTGTCCTTCACTGGATTAGCACATCATGCCTCCATTTTACTGGGGGTCCAGAATAAGACAATTCACATTACATAATTACATGATAAAAATATCATGGTGTTACAGACTAAATTCTGGATATTTTAAATAGCAGATAATAGTTTAAGACAGCAGATATATCAATAAAAGGTACTGCAACTCTCTGTCTGAAAAAAACATTTCTGAAAAGTATACTGGCATTTCTATTCTTAGAGTAATAATCTCCCAAAAATCCTTGAGGAAAGACTATGGAGTAAATAAGGTCTTTACATCCCTTTGTTTTCTTACTTTTTAAAAATAGAGATCAAATAGCTTGTTTTAGAGGCTTCTTGTTAATTTTTGAAACAGTTGAAGAAAAATATTTCAGCCCTCATTAAAGAATACTGATTAACTTCATGTCTCTAGATATTTTCATAATTCACCTTAATTTCATGCTTTAATAATACTAGGGATCAGAAAGCAAGAAGGAGCAGATGTTTTGGAGATTATCAATCAAAAGGCTAGCCTAACCTGTAATAACAAGTAGAGAAAGCTAAATATCTTTCTGAACATTCATATAGCTAGGAAAACTGTTGCAGCAATATAGAACCTGATTCTGCTGCTATATTTTCCTATTAAGCAGCACTTTCCTTCTAAATTACATTTTCCCCCCACAGCTTTCCTCATAAATCTTCAGAATCAAAATATTACTGCAGGATTTCCCTGTTGCTTTGTTGTACTCACACATTCATCTGAAGTTAAAACTTCAGTGAAAGGAGTTGTGGAAGAGCACAATCATGTTTTTGAACATGACTGTGCTATATGAAATATTTCCTATGTTGAATATGAACTTAAGGTTGATCTCATTTTTCCTGAGGAGGTATATCATGATCATAGCTTGAATTATAGAAATGGAACTGCCCTTAGTACCTGGAATTATAGACATGGCAAAGCATGCTCAGTTTAGCACAGTGTTGAAATGGAATGTTATGGCGAGGTGGGAGCCAGCTTCACTGTATTCTTGGGACCTCCACTGCTGTTAGCATTCCTGTCTAAAGAGATTTATTTTATTTACTTTAGTGGGTGTTGGATTGGGCCATGAAGGACGTAGTCAAAACTTTTGGAGTACAACCATTAGCAGGATGCTCATAAACAGTTCAGTCAGCATAATAATGTTGGATCCTACACCATGGAAAAAGGGTTGGAGGTTTCTGAAAAACTCAGTCATCTGCACAGTGTCACAGAGTCAGTGGGACTACTCACATTTCAGCTCTTTATGAAAATACAGGTTGCTGTATGTGCAAAGAGAGTACCTCCTTTTTCCTTCCTTTCCAGTACTCCAGACTGTAGAAAGCTCTTTCCTGCAGCTGAGACATGCTAGGGAATTTCTTTGGACATCAAAGCAAAGGTTTATTGAAATCTTACCCTTGCACTTCATTTTCTCTTTCTCTTCTACTGAAAGGGGTGACAAATAACAGGGCCTGCTGTGGAGGTCTCTGAGGAAATGTTGCTGAGAATTCACTCCCTGGACAGACAAAAGTAAGGCTTGCCTGTCACCACAAAGTTGTTAAGAGTATGAAAGATATGTTCAGTGTGATAGTAAAAGATGGGGAGAAATGTTATTCACAGTTTTAGCCTTTCATGAAAAAGGGTTTTCCTGTTCTTTCAACTTTTACTTGGGATCAAGGACATTTGTCTACCATACCTTGCTTTTTTCCTTGCAGAAAAAGTAAGAGAACGTTCATTGTAATCAACCTTTCTTTTTTTCCTTACAGCTCTCAGTGAGGTATTATTATCTTGCAGGTGCAGAACTGGGAGGGCCTGGGTGGCTTCTTTCTGGCCACCTTCTTGTTCATGAAGGAATCAAACCCAACATTTTTGTGCATTGCTGCAGGGCTATGCCTCTTGTCAGACAGAGAATGACTGCAGTGCAATAGTCTTTATGGACTTTATGGCCATGCCGTATTTCCCCTATTCACTTGGCAGGTAGATTCTGAAAGATTTATTTGAAAACCCAGTTTAATATTTTATACAAAATTCAGAAACTATGAAGTAGCTCAGTGTGCGGCAGAGGAACGTAAGAATATATTTTCTTTTACTGCTTTCCTCTTCTTACTGAGTTCTTCCATCACCTGGTAGTGTCTCCAATACATTCCTATTTACTATCTACTAAATCAAAACTTTCAGCTGTGCTTGAAAAGTCATGTTGAAATGGGGGCCCGGAGACCAGGTTAAGCAGCCCTGGCCTTGGTAAACACTGTGCTCACCCTGTAACATCCCCTTAATTTATCTTCCCTGATTTCTTGCACATTCATCTTTTACACTGTTTCTCAATTCCTTGGCAGTTTAAATAATTTATAGTAGAGAATGGAACTGTGGATGGAAACAAATCTGCAAATTAGGTGTGGCCTAATCCTCTCAACTCTTAATAGCTGGTGAAGGACTGTCTCTTGCCTGCCTACATAGAGAACGGGCTGACAGGAGCAGGAGATGTCTACCATTGCTTTCATTTTTTTTGATGTGGGTTCTCTAATAAGCAGATAGACAAAATGCATTTTTGAATTGATGTGTGTGAAGCTGAAATTTTGTAGGAAGGGTGGGACCTCTTTATTTCATTTGCATATATTTACCCTTGGAACAGAATTCATTTATATGGATTTCCAGGAGGACTCTAAAGGTTATCCAAAGACCATCTTTCAAAGGGAACTCTCATAAGATATGTATGCAAAACATGCCTATGCTGTCACAAGCAGGTAATTTCACATGCAAAAATATGGTGTTCTAGATTATGAAAACAAGCTGTCATTCATGGAAGCCATAGTTTACTTGTGCAGTTAATATCTGCAGATTCAGCTAGGAAGAGACACCTGCAGGAGACCATCTAAGTCATCAGGTCCAGTTGTCATAAGTGCAGTTGTTACCTGTATAGTCCAAATGACTTCATAAAACATCTCTTTGGTGCACTCAGCGTGCTACAGAGCTGGTAACCTCGAGGTTAAATATCAAATGACATAAAAGGCTGCAATGGGCTACATGAGAAGGAGAAGGTGAAATCAAGGATATTATTAGTGTCCTAGATTCTTCCACTGTAATTCTGTGAATAGCCATATGGTGCTAGAAAGCCCACTTTCCATGGGAAGGCCTTCAGATTGTTTTTCTTGGAGTTTCAAAACTAGACTAGACAAGACCCTGGTCAGTTTGGTCTGGCTGGCCCTGTTGTGAGCCACAGATTAGACTAAATGACCTCAGGAAGTCCCTAACAACCTAAATTGCCTTTATTATGCTACAGTTCTTTTATTGTTCTCAGCTCCAGACCTTCTGTATGAATTGAAGTTCTTACATGGTTTCACATGAACTTATGAAGTTCTTACATTTACTGTGGGCCAAGAATTATTTCAGCTTTTGACATCCTCCCTTAGTTTGGGATACCCTTTGTCTCTGATTTTTGAGCCTTACTCTAAGACACAGTTGGCAGTGAGATAAATGAGCACAGAACAAGACTAAAAGTTAGTGTTTTCATTGGGTCATTTAAAAGGCACTTTTTGGCTGTGTATTTAATTAAACACATCAGCCTGATTCTGTAGTAACACAAGAAAAATGCACAGATGAAAATCCTGAGGGTAGAACAACTTTGCTGTACCTTATGTAGTGCAACACTGTAGCACTATACTTTGCTGAAATTTGGGCAAACAGCTTCAGAATTTTGAACCTGACATCTGTACTGTTTGCTTGAAGGAAAATGTAGACACATTAGATGGGATATTTTCTTGTGGGGCAGCCTGAAATCAGTTTCAACTTTCAATTGAAACAAATGGTAGAATTTAGAATTTTAAATTGTTTGAATTTAGTAGAGCAGCACTTAGCTATGGAATTCCTTAGGGAAATTTTCTTGCCCTTGTGTAAGCCTAGAAGAGATCTGGTCAACTAAACTCAACACAATGCTCTAAGAATGATCCCATTCATCATAAGAGTGGAGGGGTCCTCTCTGTCAGTGAACCTTTGTGCTGATAGTGTTATTCCAACTGAACTCAGCAGAAAAGCAAGCACCCACATCTAGCTGATTTAATTTTTTAGAGCATAATTAATTAAAGTAGTATCTGTGATCTGTTAATTAAAAGAATGAAATCTGAAATTAGATTTTTGTTAAAACAGAAAATGTGGACTTGGCAAAAGTTTTGAAACTCACATAAGGCTTCTGATAAATTCACATTGGATATGCAGTTATTTGGGGGGTGGGGTAGAGGTTAAAAGAGGGTCTTTTATCTCCCCCACAAAACCATCTGTGAGCCTTTTTTTATCTGACAGGCAGTAGAAGAGGAGGAGATGTGTAGGAAAAATTAAATGTTCACATTGTTCAGCAACAAAAAAGGCATGTGTCTTAGAAGCTCTCTTATCCAAACTTCTGCCTTCCTAAAAGCCCTATAAGCCATATTTAGGTTGTGTCCCCTGAAGTGCATCATTAGCCTTAAGGAACTTTTTTAGCAGAGATTTCAGCGTGTCCAATTACAGTCTGAGAGCCTGATACTGAAGTCAGTATCTCCACATTCCATCTCAGCAATTGTAAATGAGGGGGTGGAGGTCTACTGTGCAAAGCCATAAAAATATTCTCCCCTTTAAGGCACATGTAACTAAAAAAAATAAATCCCTGTTACATAAACAAACATTAGCAAAAGAAGATAATGTTGGATATATAACACTATACAACATCCTGCATTTATCCAGAGAATTTGTCACATCACCTAGTTTACAGATATTTTTTAGAAGTCCTTAGACATCTATTTGTTGTGTGTATCCAGCTATTCAAAATCCTGGGATGGGTGATTTTCCAAAGTAAAACCCCATGAAAAGTTAAATCCATGTCATATGATGTGGTAATAGATGAACTAAAATTATACATAATTTATTGTGTATAGCTGTAAGATATAGATACATGTATGTAAGAAAATGAAAAGGGAAAAAAGTGGGAACAATGTTCAATATTGGTAGCTATTTAACAGGAATATTTTTAGAATAATTATAACACTGAGTCTTAGAATATTTTTATAATTTCATCATATATCTCTATCAGGCTGATGCTAAAAAAACCATTTTGAATGTTTTTTTATAAATGCTTTTAAGTGTTTGAAAATACCTTGTTGACTTCATTTGCCCAAGCAGTTGTCTCTTGAAACCAGTCAAGTGGGGCTTTAACGCAGTATCCAAATAACTCATCACTTGAAAAGCAAAAGAAGTGAAAAAGAAAATAATGTCTGAATTCAACACAAACATGCATAAACACAGACACACAATATACTTATGTATCACAGCAGATATTCTCACTAGTGTCATATATAAGACTAAGAGATATATTCTCAGTGTGTTTGTGTACGAGTGCAACACAACAGACACACTATAAGAGCAATGTGTCTAAAAGCTGGAAATATATCTACATACTGTTCCTGTAAGAAACCAAAACTTTTTCATCAGTATCTTAGAAATCAGGTAAATTTAAATTAAGAAGCACTTTAAGAAAACTGATGAGGACATGGGATTTGAAGTGCAATTTCAACAACCTGTCTGGTAATATTTATTTTATATTTTAAGGAAATAATATTTTCTGGCGTATGTTGAAGATAAATGAATGTGGAAGAAATTTAAGTTTTGTCTTTATATTTAAATCTGATGACAAAAGACCTATGAACTGGCAATTATTGATACTAATAACTAGTAGATGGATTCTTGTTAATTAATGGGTTTGGGCTTTTCTTGTTAGGAACAAGATTAATCAGGTATTTCCAGCCTGAGATGTGTGTCAGAACATAGTAATGATGAAACTTTCTTTTAAGTTTTATAGGCTGGAAATGTTCTCAATATATAAAATAAAATTATTTTTCTCTAATTGTTAAAAAAAAAATTCAAATTTTAAAATTGATTTCCATAAATTTAATTTTATGATTAAGAAAAACATTATCTTTAATTAAAGTAGATGAAAGCTGCTTAGCATTATCCACGTCCTGATTTAAATCCTCGTGTTTTCCACCTACTGTTTGAAGAGTGTCTCTAGTAAAAATTTGTTCTTTTGGTCTGAAAATATGTGGCATATGACACAAAGCTCCAGTTTATCAACAATCACAGTTTCTAGTGCCTTAATAATCTGCAAATATTATGTAGTGACACTTCTCAAGAGATGAATTCCAGTGTCTCCAGAACTGAATGACATCATGTTCTGGGGGAAGAGCAGGCCAAAGGCCTGGGAGACCAAAGTTTGTTCCCTGCACCCTGGGCACCAGAAGCACCAGGAATATGCCTCGGCCACAAATTCAGATGTGCCCAGACCCTTTCGGGCTTTTACCTACAGCAATACCAGCAAATAAAAAAGGCCAAGGCCTCTTTATTTCTGTTGTTGACTGGCAGGGAAACCTTATGGCTGAAGTGTCTGTCCCATGGCAGGGTGGCCTCACCCTGACTGCCAATAAATAGACTCTTGAATAGACTCTCCTCAGCTGTGCCTGGTCTTTGCCAGAGAGTAGACAAAAATAGAAGAAAATAACACGTCAGGGTTTGTCTACATTTTCCAGATTTAGTTTACCAGTATAGACAAAGCCTTTTTTAAACAATTCATTTCCTGAGATTTCCATGGAGATCAAGGATTTTGCCACACTGAAGATCCAAGTAAATATGGGACAAGATGTGACTAGTGATGTCTGTTGGGTGTCACCTGACTCCGTTGCTTTGAGAAAGTAATTAATTTGCCTTATAGGACACAGATATAACGGTCTGACAGCACCTATGCCTCTGCTTTTGATGGAAATGCTTCCAAAGATAGTAAGAACATAAGTGTGCCACCTCATTTTATGCAAACATTGTGCATCTTTGCAGGCATCCAGGCAGAAAGGAGTCTAGGTCCACAGTCCAGCTATATTCCTTGGTGAGTTTCCCTTCAACTCCTTAATGTTTGAGTCATACACAAGGGTGTGGAGTAGAGATATATATTGTTCTGGTTCCAGCCAGGACAGGGTTAAGTTTTTACAGCAACTGGGAGGGGACATGGCCAGGACCCAAAGGCTATTCTATACCATTGTGGGGGGTGGAGGCAGGAACTCTCTTCCAGGGAGAAGGGGTTCCTTCTAGATGAGAAAACGTGGTGGAGGGAGGCGTCTGGTATTTTCTATTACAGTGGATGTTTGTCCATCTGAATAATTTATTTTCTTATACTTTCTACTATTAATATTCTTGCTGTTACTGTTAGTTTTCTTATCTCATTGATGTTTCAAGTAAACTGTTCTTATCTCAACCCATGATATTTGCCTTTGTGCCTGCAGTTGGAGGGGACAGGGGGAGCAGTGGTGGCAATGAATTGGGGACTACCATTCCTAAACCATGCCAATGGTCTAGACAGGAAAACTGTGCTCACCCATGGAACCATGTGGATCTTCACACTGCTCACTGAGATGAGCCCATGGTTTGTGCTGAACCCCTAAAATGCTTTTGGGCATCATTGACAGTTTTTCCTAGCTCAAAAGAGTGTTAGGGATCATACTGACATTAAACAGGACAGGTGCTGAGGACCTTGTGCTCAATCCTGGACTTGTAGACTTTACTATCATAGACAGTTGAAGTGGGTACCACCAGGAGCAGAAAGAGAAGAAACTTGTTTGCAGGAGAATGTGTTCTCTCTTTAATTCTAATGATTCCTGGCTATTTTTATGTACAGTAGTTAGTTTTCAGACTGATGAGAAGGAGTCTCATTTGTGCAGATGGGAAATGCTTATTATGCTAATAGTGTTCTGCATTGTTAGCGGAGATTATTAGACAGAGATGTTAGAAGTGCCTCTAGTGGAATTAAGTAGGTGACAAGGTAAAACGAAGAGATAAATGACAACAGTGATTAGGAAATGGATTATGCCCAATAGATCAATACAAAGGAAGAGGGGAAAGTGTTAGTGGGGAAACTGCAACACGCGTATCAATCAACAAGGTCCGTGGAAAAGAAATATATATGGACTGATTCTTGATAGATGTTTCAGAGATGTTTATTTCTCCAGCTGCATGGCCGGGGCTCTGCCGAGGAACTGCTCAATCACGGGACCCGAGGGTCCTTGCCCGCGCAGGGGAACACAAACCAACCAATGGGGAATGAGGCTGAGCAGGGGCAGGGAAACCCCGTGTCTCCCCCCTGGGGCCCCTCTCCCAGGACCACATGCCAGGGGGAAGGGACCCCAACACTTCACCCATTTATTTTTAACAAAAAGAGATTTAAAACTTAATATTGAAAACAACTGGATAAACATAACAAGAACAGTTTCAAAACAAAACAAGCCACCCTCCTGAGTCTTTAAATGTCCAAACAGATTCTCTGGAACATCTTAAGGCTGACAGAAGGGAGACAGGACTCTCCGGGCATGCTTTGTGGGGAAACTGAGGCAGGAGAGGGTTTCTTCCATTTGTACCTGTTGGAACTCTAAACAACAATAGTTAATTTCTTCCCTCCCCCTCTTCATCCCCCACTCGGCATTGGAAAGGGATTTTTGGGGAAACAATTGGCAAAGGTATGGTTTTGTGAGGGAAACTATGGGTGAAAAAACAGATTGGGAATACACTGGGGGTAATAGGATATAGGATAAAAGGGAAAGGTGGGATTAGGAAAGGGAGACTGTAGGGGGGCTTATAATGGAGATATTGTCTAACATGACTACGATTTTTAGCATACATACTGCCTTTTACAGAAACACCATCAGGCCCAGTGACCTCTGCTGCTTGTAACCCTTTTCCACCTTGCACAATTTTTAATGCTACTGCTTCTCCATCTCCTAAACTTGGGATGCATTTTTCAGGGTTATTCTTTTTAATAGCAGTTCTATGAATGAATATGTCTTGCCGGTTGTCATATCTTGTTATAAAACCATAATGTTGTTTAACATTATACCATTTTACTATTCCTAAAACCTTAGCTATGATGATCTTTTCCTTTTTCCGAGTGGCTGCTGTTTTCTGTCTCACTGTGTTTTTGCTTTCTCTTTTGTTTTCGCTTGCTCCTGTGTTGGAACTGCCAGGGTTGTCAGTGCTGCCAGGGCCGTCGGGGCTGCTTGTGCCTGTGCGCTCTTCCTGGGGTTGTATTTGGGGCCGCGTTGGCCGGGCCAGGCCGGGCTGCTCAGCTCCCTGCGCGCCGCCACCTCTGCTCTCAGCTGCGCTGCCACTGCCTGGGGCCATGCCCATGTCTTGGCTGGGCCCCCGAGCGACGACCCCCCTGCACCCTGCTCCAGCGCGCGTTTCGGCTAGGCATGGCTCTGCTTCGCCACCAGCTGCCGCCCGCGTGCCACCCCTCTCATTTGGGCATTCCTGGGGCTCGCTCCACCACGCACTGTGCAGGGCCGGGCGGGCACCGCCGGGTCACGCCGCTCCCGCCACGCCTTGCTCTGATGCCGACACTGCAGCTCGCGCCGCTCCGCCCGCGCATGGGAACTGCCTCGCTGCTGCTCGGAGAGGGCTCGGTCCACGTGGCCTGGGTCACACGGTCCCTGAAGCAGTTTTAACTTCGCGAGGACATAGCTGACATTGCTCAACAGTCTCAGTAATTAAATAATATTCACAAAAATATTCTTCCATCGGCATATATTTTGACTCAGAAATTAACTGTGTCCAAATGGTGTTCCAAAAGTCTTTGGTAAGAATTAAATCCCAAGAAACATAGAAAAAGTTCTTAAACAACCATGCCAGGAAGTGTTTCAGTTCCTTTTGAGCTTGAATTAAGCTAAAATTTACAAATCATTCAAGAATCTTTTCAAGCTTAAGATAAATGTCCATATGCGGCTCTGGGAGCCAAGAGTCTTTCTACAGTTCCTCCATAATTTAGAGATGGAACAGCAAAACAAAACAAGAAGAGAAATCCAGAGTTTACTCACAAATCAGTCACTGTCCTTAGGGATCAGTGATCGTTCTGCTTGTAATTCACCACCATTTGTTACAGCAGGGATACTGCAACACGTGTATCAGACAACGAGGCCCGTGGAAAAGAAATATATATGGACTGATTCTTGATAGATGTTTCAGAGAGATGTTTATTTCTCCAGCCACATGGCCGGGGCTCTGCCGAGGAACTGTTCAATCACGGGACCCGAAGGTCCTTGCCCGCGCAGGGGAGCACAAAACAACCAATGGGGAACGAGGCTGAGCAGGGACAGGGAAACCCCGTGTCTGTGCCCTCAGGGCCCCTCTCCCAGGACCACATGGCAGGGGGAGGGCCCCAACAAGGGACTACTTTTGCAAGAAATTGTTTAATCAGTGAGGTATCCATGAAAAACATACAAAAAGATAATTTACCTAGATGACACCAAACACTGCCTGCGAGATTACATGTGATGTTTAATCTGGAGAAACTGGAGAGAAATGTCAAAATGGTCAGCAAGGAAGAAAAACAGAACATCTGAAAGTAAGGAAGACATAGACAGGCTTGTATTTTATAATTAATATATTCTGTCAAATAGCTATATTATGTATGGGCAACTCTATATTTTAAAGTGCAATTTAGTGAAATGTGCGATTCATCTTCTCTGATCTTGTAATACATCAAGAAAGTCCAACTTTAGAGACAGGCATACAGGCTGTCTGGTCACACCAATCTCTCCTATTGCTGCTCTTTGGCATGTTGCTTCTATACCTACTTCCATTGTTCCAGCTGGAAGATGGGATTTGTGACTCCAGTCTGAAAAATAGGCATTTGGCTTTGTTTCTGACATAACACATGTCAACAGCCTAACTGTGCTGTAAACTTTCACTAAATGCTTGATGGAAATCAATGCTCATTTTAAAGTGCTATTGAAGCACTGCAGTTTGATATGACAGAACTAGTCATGGTAAATAAATGATTCGAGGAATATGGCTTTCTCCTTGTTTGTGGATCAGCAGTGAATCAATCCTGCCAATATATTGATTATTCTTAATTATTCAGTATGGGTAAAAGCTTTCCTTGTTGTGTCAATTACCGTCGCATGTCATGTTCAAACATTGATCATTTTGATTGTTCACACTTGCAGTATGTGACAGATCGCTAAAGTTTCTGGAGCTGTTTTAACTCTCTCATCATATGCCTGAAACTTCTATGAGAGGCAGAAGAGTGATGAACAGCAAATAGTTACAGTCATTAGCTGATAACTATTGTTCTTGCTTGCATTAAAACTTCCCTGCTTTTGTACCTGATAGGCAATATAATATATATTATATAATATATAATAATTGCTTTTTTTTCTCCCTGGTACAGAGTACATGTTAAACAGAATTCTGATGGGACAAGTGCTGCTTCTTTCAGATTAATTCTGAATAATATCTGTGGCTTCCTCGAAGAAATAATCATGAATGCAAACATTTACTGACCAGAAAACTTGTGTTGACTAACATTAAAATAGGTTCCTGAATTTTGTTTGGAATGGGCACATGTGACATAGCTGTTTGTGATTTCCAGAACCACTGCAGAGCCTCATGCACCATCCAACTTTCTTTTCTTCTGTTCTGATTATGTTGGTGGTGGGCCAGATTCTCTGGTCTACCTAGACAAAATGGGGCACCCCTAAATGCATGGGTTGGGGTTGGTGTGCACTCTGTTGCTGTAATACCTGAGTGCCTCATAAAGTTTAAATTCTCTGAGAGGAGCAATTGCAATTATCTCCTTTAACAGGCAGTAAACAAGAGCTAAGAAAGGCTCCATGACTTGTCTAATGCCACCTAGGAAGACTGCAGTTATGGACCCTAAACATGCAGGACTGAAACATCCTTTTAGGTTGATAATGCATGAGACACTTGAGCTGTAAAGCACAACAATAAAGATCATCTTCTATGAAGAGATGCCCAGGATACAGAATGTGTGTTCAGCTCTTTTTGGTGCTTGATATGAGGGGAAGAGGAGAGGGAAAGGCTGTTTCATTCCTACTGAAATGCAGCTCAGAACAGATTGTGCATGTATGTGATTTTTCATGATGGTGCAGATGTGAACCGGTATAAGCAAGAAGGAATCATTTGTGCCCTGTTATGAGAAATTCTTTATTCCTCTCATTTCTGACACTGAAGATCAGGCAAGGAAAGTTCATTTGGTGTCCCAGTAGGGAGGGATGGGCTGTCTCACTGATGGGAAGACAGTAGGAAATATTTCTTTCAGAGTGGGAAGCTCCTGTTTTAAACACCATCAGTTTTTATGAGGCTGCTTAGTGACGATGGACTGTTTCTTGCTCAAAGAAGTGAAAACATTTAACATGAGGGCCTACACAGCCTGAACATGAGTAGCTATTCTTTTGTGTATCCCTAAAGAAAGATTGGAGCAAGGTCATCTTTACTCTGGGCCACAGCAATGAGGAGGAACAAAGTTACACTGTGGAGAATATTTCTGTACCAGAAGTGTCTTCATTAATCCAATTTGCATCTGATGATGCACGTTTTTTGCAATACCATCATTTAATGTCTTATTTTACAAACAGCTGAGACAGCCTTACAAGACAACTTTTTTTTTAAATTGAGAATAGACACAATGTCCTCTTTTTGCTAATCAGATGGTTCCCACACTGTCACAAAAGCATGGTCACAGGCTAAACCTCCAACTGTGACTCTGACCTCTGTCCTTCCTGGACAGTAAAATCATCAGCCAATACTTGAGACCCCTGCAAACAACGGGCTTTGGTGAGAGTACCCTAAAGCCTCTAACGCTCCAAAATTCTGATCACTGGGAAAGAAAGAAGGCATCCCTGGGTGAATTGCTGCACAATATGAGTCTCAAAAATGACCACTTAACCTATTTCTTTGGTAATTAAGGTGACTGAAAGGTTAATAAAATTCTCTGTCAGTCACTTCACTTTCTTCTTAGATCTCTCCCTGGCTTCAGATTTACATACAGTACAGACAGAAAATCTTTTGGGGAAATTCAGACTTTGCAAAGATTTTGGGATACTTATCAGGGAAAACTAACACAACATTTTGGGATTAAGCAATTTGAATTGGAACTGCAACATTTAAGTCTGGACAGGTTTTACTTTTGTTTATGTTCAATTGACCTGCAAAGTTACCTGCTCAAAGCTTTTTTTCGGATATCTTGGAATCTAGAGATTCATGGTAGAAAATAGAACATGATGATTACAAGATACTGCAGTAAGTAGTCCAGGTAATGCCAATTCTTAAATGGAGCAAAAATATAACATGATGAATCAGTTCAACAAACTGAAGTTAAAAATTGCAGTAAAGTAGTATTTTTGTAGTGTATTTTTAATTTTTAAAATTATGCCATTTCCATTCCTTTAAAGAGCAGTTTTCATAACTTGCATCCATCACAGGAAGATAAATGTTCTGCAGAAAAAAATTCCCATTTCTATTTGTCATTTGCAGACCTGGCAACAATTATGTGTACTTTTTGACTTTTCAGAATTAATTTATTGCATTTAAAAATGAAACAGTCAGCCTGATTAAACTCTACTTAATAGAATAAACCAGCATGCATAAGAAACATCTGAAAATATTTATCTAAATTATTGTATTTTTTAATAGATCTTGACATTGGCCAGCAAAGTGTAGATGTATTGTGTTTACTCAGCTACCCAAGTGCTTACTTTCCCACTAGATAAATAGTAGATTACACTGGTTCTCTAGAGCAAGTGGCAAACTAGAGTGAGGGCTGAGTTGTCCTGAGAGGGGAACCCTTAATGAAATTACATGCCTAATTTCATGCTCTTCTCCCTATGTTCAATCAATTTAAGCATGGAACAGATATTGACGCTTGCAAGTATTCTGTTCTGTTGGTGACTTTTTCAGTGCGTCCAGAAAAGCTCAAAGTAACCACACTCTTAATCCAGCTGTCTCAGAGCCTTCACACAGATGAACAATTCCAGATTGCCATCTGCCTAAAATTGAATATAGAGCTGCTATTCTGTTCTAGTAAAATTCTGCAGACATATTTCTGTATTTTCACTCTCCTTTGGGATGATCAGGGAGCTTATAAAGTTTTTTGGTGGAGAACAGAAGGGAAAAAAAATGAGGCATGAGGTAAGGGATTTTTGTTCAAATCCCTGCTCTGAAAAGCACATTGTGACTGAAAAAAACCATTGATTTGGGAATTAGTGAAAGGTAGTTCATGAGCCAGCGTGAACATGTTGCTTTCCTGCTTCATTCTATGCCAGCTCCCTAGGACTTCAAAGTTTGAATCAAAGTTTCTGCCTTCTGTTAAAATTTTCTGTGAGCTGTTTTTCTCTTTCTGAGGGTTTACATCTCCTCCATGGTGATCAGAGAATTTGGTAGGTACTTTCCGCCAGAGAAGGTGCTCCTGCCTAAGAACAAGCTGGTGAACAATTCCTTGTGCCCAAATATTAGTTCCTGTTCTCTAAAAGAGCCCTGCTGAGACTTCCACAAAAAAAATAGTTTTTTAGGGTACACGGTATGACTTCACTGAAAGAAACTTACACATGCAGAACTCTTCACAAAGTTAAAAAAATAATTAAAAGTTAAAGACTGTACATACATCATAAGTTTAGTGTTAGGAAAGATTTATTGCTGGTTTCAGTGTGTATATTTAAATGAGTCTGGTATGTGTGTTTAAAGTAATAAGGTAGACATCAGAAAGTTAACACTTTAATAACAGGTTGCCTAAGAATGCCAGGGCCCTTGCTGTGATCTGAATGTAATTGACAGCTATTATTCTTCACTTCGGAGCAATGGCCCACCCCAGGAGCAATGAACAGACAAATCACAAAGTATCATGTTCCTTCTTGATTGAACAACTTCAGGGGCCCATGGTTAACTGCATGGCCTCTTGTTCAGCTGCAAGAGTGTCTTTTTATTTGTTTGAGGAAGTGTCCAATTGCATATGGAGGTGAAAGAGAGGCCATTTCTCTTTTCTTGCTTTTTTCCCTTTTCCCCCTCAGCCTCAGAAAGGTCAGGAGCCTGCTTCATCTGTCATGCTTAATCAGCTGATGAAAACTCTGCTGATGCATGAGGTTGTGGCTCCTCTATTTTAAGCATAAATCTTAATGGAAGAATCATTCTGTAATGTGTTACTTCCTGAAATGTGGAGCCGCTCTTTTAGGAGTGTGCTGCAGGCTTGTGGTAGCATGGGTGTACAGTGTTTCTGGAGCTCTCCCAGGGCACCAAGCTTTTGTTGGGTGATATATGTGACAGCTTCCCAATTGCATATGATAAGGCATGTCGCCTCAGACTCCAGCAAAAGGCTGTAACAAAAGGACTAGACGTCCCAACTGGAATGTGAAACAAGTCATCATGACTACAGTTAACAGGATGCTGCAGGCTGAGGAACAAAGATGGGAGTACATTTCAACTGCCAAAATGAAATTGCTCATTCCCCTCCAACCCATCATATTTCTGATTCTAAGTGTTTGTGGAACAGTTGAAAAATGCTGTGTGTCTAGTTAAGGTTGGCAAGAGATGTGCAAGCATTTATCTAGAGAGGGAGATTGAATTATGCAATGTTGGCACAAATGGTCTTTTGTCCTGGGTGGTGGGTCTGGCTAAATATGCTGAGGGACAGATATTGTGTCACACCATGTCAGAAGAGCCCATGTCTTAAAAAACCCTTCTGAAATCCTTGTGGTAAAAGATATCTTTTCACTAAAAACTATTAATCTATCTACCTGACGTTCTAGTTCTTAGTCTTTATGTACAACATATTTTGTATATACATACATTCCTGGAAGGTCCAAGAATTTTTCTCAGGAAGAAGGCCCTACAAAGAAAAAGCTGAAGGATTCAGTGCCTTTTCTACTGTCATAGAAGACACTCAGAAAGCAAAATGGGAATGAGTTGCAACATAGAAATATGAAATCCATGATAGTGATAGATACTGCATTTTGCCACAGGATAGAGGAAAAGAATAACCAGCCTCACACAAAATGAAAGTAGTCTACAGAACTTCTCCTTTTTAATGAGCTTAATCTCCCAGAAACACATGGTTGGAAAAAAGAAAAGAAACTAAAAGAAAACAATACGTGGGGACTTTGTGTGGGCTCAGAAATGGAGAGTCCTTGATGTGACCTGTGTCAGTTATTCTGACAGGAAAATGTTTGCTACGGAACTAGCTGAATTTCATAAAAGTTTTCTCCCATAGGTTGATGTGCAATTAAATTGTTCCTCATTGTATTCATGTATGGATTGAATTTTTGAAATCCAGCACTAAGAAAGTGCGGACTGCAACAAAGTACCTTCACATTTGCCCTCTACTCCAGTTTTATCCCATTACATTGGGAAGTATTTCTCAGTGTATCACATTATAAAAGAAAATTCAAGTGAGTGTGCAGACCAGAGATGTATTAGATGAGTGGAGCATTCATCAGCTCTCCTCTGACATACACAGAATGTCAGACAAGGACCTTGTGCTTGTCAGAATATCATGAATACTACAATACTTTCCTGGTTTTTTGAATGTGGAAATACTACCTTGAGCATAACGTACATGATGCACCTTCAGAGAAGCTGCAGACCATTTAAATATACAACCAGTGCAGATGGGCATTAGCTTGCGTGGAGCTAATCATGGCTCTAACGCTGCTTTTCCAAACATACAAGCTACAACTTCAAGAAGAGTCATGATGGCGGTTCTTGTTTCTGGAGCTAAGCCAGAAGCTCAGTTTTCAACTACATGTTAAGTTGCAGCTGGGAAGGACCTGGGAACTGGTATCCTAGTGACAAAATGCAGTTCTGTGTGTTACAGCAATGTCCCAAGATTGAGTGCATGTGTACTCATGTACATGATTCATGTTGCTTGTTCTCCACCTGCTGGTGGTATTTTTAAGGCCTAGAAGCCCTAATGCCCCTCCTATAAGTGCTGTGGAGATTACCCCTACTTAACCCCATAAAAATGTGCAATCAGCTAATTGGAAAATTCTAATTAAGCCTGTGCTCATGGTGCAGACATCCATATATGAAAGGCACTCGTCTTTACAACCAGCCTGCTTGCCACTGGAGAGCAGCAATGGGTTTGGACAAGCTTTCCTTTCCCAGCCACTGGAGCATGATGGCCCCGGATGACTGTGTTGATGGCTGGCTTGCTGAGGGCCGATTTTTCTCATGCAGACACCCATGGTTCCTTAGTTTCAGCTGCCTATTCATCCATGTTCTCCATTCTGAATAATCGCCATTTCAGAAACAAAATGAACAGGGGTGAACACAGTTATCATTAGGAAAAACGATGACAATTAAATATAATTAATAAACACTCCTATTACAGGGCATATGCATGCTGTGTGTCTAAACTGGACTGAGTCTAAAAATTAGTACACCTCATTACCCAAATGAATTGGAATTACACAGCACAACTTCCACTATTAATACAGCTTAAAGAAATCCTCCATTTTTTCTCATGTATATCTGTTTCCAGAAAACTATGTGTTTTTTAGTCAAAAAATATTAGAATGAACATTGCTAATCACATCAGTCCAGATGGTTGGCTCTCTTCTTGCCAAGTGGAAGTATTGTAACCTATTTAATGTGCAATTTACATAAGCTCCATGTTAATAAAGATCCATGAGCTTGTGGACTTTTTCTCTACTCTATTCTGTGTCACGGGTTCAGTCCACAGAGGCAGAGCACAGTGCTCGTGACTGCCATTGGTGCCGGCTGCTGAAGCCAGAACTGCTCAGTACATTGCCCCCAACCTTTTGTCCCTGTCTCCTCACAGCAGTATGGGATCCTATAATTGATCATTATCCACTTTTGAAGTTAAAAGTACAGTTAGGAGCATATATGCCAAGCCCACATAAATCTGTGGTAAAGGCTGGAGTGAAACATATCTCAAAATAAAATTATCCTGTTACTGTGTGCATTCAGCCTGCATTCTCAGACCAGCTGGAATGTATTAGTACTGTTTTGTGTTTATGGGGTTTTCATCTAAACCTTACACAATTTAATTTTCTCTGGAAATTTACTAACTTTAAGGCTACTGTGCACCCTGTCCTTCAGTCCAACCAGCATTTTTTGTGTGGCAGGTCACACTATGCTGCCAATCACAATATATTTTTCTGATGGGTGGAATTACGTGCTTATAAATTCCTGTTGGTATCTCTGTAACCCATATGAGGAAAGTTTTTGTTGCTGAGAGCACATCTCCAGAAGGTTTGGCAGGTCATACACTTTTCTGTTATCCAACTTTAATGTGGCAAGAAATCATAAACCCAAAGATCATCTAACATTAAATCATTAAATCATTGTCCTGGGTTGCAGTGTATTCCATTACCATCCTCATGAGCTGTTGAAATCAGGTGGGGCAGTGTTTCCTTGCCTCCTCCCCCCAGACTATCTTTCTGTTAATGGCCCATCATTGTCCTGCCGCCTGACTCAGAGATAACTCCCTCCGGACTATCTTCTGTTAATAAGCCTAATCAACACTTTGCCTCATGACTCCTTACCCCATTGTGAGATGCTCCACCCAGAGGGAGGAACCAAGCATCCCATCGTGGATATAAGCTGAGACTGAACACCAGAGATAACACCTTCCCACTGGATTTCCAGAGGACAGGAGCTACACAGCCACCACTGGACCTTCTGAGGAAGAGCAGACCCTTTTTCTACAAGATCACTGCTTCAGAGGACTGCAGCAACCATTCTATCAGACTGCTACCACCACCCTGCCTAACAGGGTGTCAGGTTGTATCTTGATTCTGTCAGTTTGAACCAGTGTTTTCTTTTAGTTTTTTTTTTTTTTTTTTAACTTCCCCATTAAATTGTTATTCTGACTTGGTGCCTCCCACTGGTTTGTTTTCAAACTAGTACAATCATGAGCTTGTCTGTTGATCCCCCACTTTTTCTGGATGAGTAGATACCTATGGAAGGCAAAGAATACTTTTTTCAAGTCACTCTACGAGTACTTGTGCCTTAAAGAACTTGTATGTACAAATGGGGCAGACACCAGCTGAAGATGGGAAACAGGCAAAATTGTTTCCAAGGCCATATAGGAGTTTAAAGGCAGAATTGCACAGCTCCTTCTACAAGGCTGTTCTACCTACATTAACAGTAAAATCTGACCAAAATATGGAAAGGAGACCACCTGTGTCTGAATATTTTGTCTTTTGGTATGCTGTTGGACTATATGGGCTTGTTCTGTTAAAAGCACTAGAACCTGATTAATTAATCATTTCATGTTTAATACTTTGATATTTAATTTGACAACATTTCTAAATGTATTAAAACCTACTGGGAGTATTCCCACTGGTGCGGATGTAATGGTGGAGGGTGCACATCTAAGTCTCCTTTGTATAATAATGCACAATAAGATGCTGAGGGCTTAATGCTTTTTGGTTTTGAATTCAGTCTTTGATGCAGCTGGAGAAAGGCTGGAGCTAATGAGATTAAAGATCAGATGCACCAGGATGAATTTGGCTCAGTCAGGGATTTCTCCTACCAAAAAGCTGACTACAAAACGAAATACTTTCTGGAGAAATATCACACAGCCTAGAGCTGTCTGAATCTGCTGTTCTTATGTGTTTCCTTGCCATCTCAAAGAAACACAGCATTTTGAATCCATGAAACATCAGATGTCTTTGTGATGTCTTATTCCTCTACCTTTCACTAACAGGTCACCAACTTCCCCAGGCGTATGAGCATGCAAACCTGTGTTTTATGTGACCAAGGGACAAGCATGCTCCTCTCGTCTCCACACAGGGACTGTTTTAAGGGAAGTCTCCACCCCCAAGGGGGTGCAGCCTATTCACTGCTGATGTCCTGGCACTGGAAAAAGAACCAAAGACATCTGTGAGAGAAGAAGGAGATTATCCACTCCAAAAATTCATTTGTACTAGTGGTAGGACAGGGCATCAGACAATCTCTTACCACATTCCACACTATATAGGGAGAGCTGGACTGTACAGGATGCTTCCCCTGGATAGGCCCAAATTTTTACTAATATAATTTCCAATGTCCAAATGCCACAATCTAATCTGTAATAAGCAGGTAACAGGACTCTGATCCCAGAATAAGAAAGCAGGAAGAAAAGCAGGCAAGTTAAAATAATGAGAAATAAAAACTCAGCAGACTGGCAGGGCTATGTGATCTTTTAAACTGGTGGCTTTTAAGTAGGGCTTGCACATACATCCAGTGGTCTTTTTAATGCTCCTCAGCTGCTGGAGATCTCAACTGAAATTTTTGTAATAACTTGTGTGCATGTGTGTGTTCACGTATATGTATGCACACGATGGGGGTTTAAGGGAACAAATTCTTATAAAGCAAGAACATCCTAGATTATCCATTTCCAAGACAATACTACTTATGGGAATATTTAGTGGTTGCATTCTAGAAAACATTAAAATCAAACAATTAGTTTGTAAAGGACCTTATGAATTTATCCTGTGCACAGCTTCTTACACAGAGGTCAAGGTGATTCTTTGTCTTTACAAGCCTGAGGACAGCCAGTAAAATCTGCCCCAAGGGCTGCTCCAAAGGCACAGGATGCTTCCTGCTCTGTGTCTTCTTGTGCCAGGGCTGGAGTGAGCATGTGTTCTGCTTGTGCTTTACCACAGCAGGTGAGGCTCAGGTGGTTTTACTGAGAGCTACAAAGTTCTGGTTGAGATTCTCCTGCCTCAGTGTAGCAGCTGCTGTTTCAAGTCCTTGTCAGGGCTGACAGAGCTAGAGTAGCTCTTAGTTTTGGACAGAGGGAAGAGAATTGATGACTCTCTACTATGTCCCTTTCTGCCTAGTTTTCTATGAGTCCTTGAAAACAAACAACTCAAACGCTGAGAGAGACTATTTTCAAACATCACTAGTCTCCGAGACCCCAAGCACGAAAATTCAGGGAATGGTTTGTTGACACAAAACTGTCACTTGCATTTCTGATGGTTGTTGTCTTGTTTGGTTATTTGGTTTTTTGCCTGTTTCAACTGAAATTTCAAAATATCAAAATATCCTTTATATGTGTATAGGGAAGATAGTTACTCAGGGCTGATTTCTCCTAACGTTTAGAAAACACCCCCATAGTCTTCCATTGGCTGCTTCTAATGTCTCCTGCTGCTTTAACCTCTGTTTTCTTACAGCAGTGTGTGTTTATGGCATTTTAATCAAGTCTCCTTATTAAATGTGTGAGCACCATTTTATGTGAGGTGAAGGCTTGAGTACAATCTACATCAACACCTCACAAAGCCTGGTGATTATACATAACCTACATAACAGCTTTTCTGTTACACTTTCAACTAAGTTCTCACTCACTTCCTAAACCTTGACAAGACAGGCAATCTGCCTTCCCATTAGAATCTCATGCCCGTTGCCCACCATTACAGTCAGCTATTAATGAATGAGGTGACAGCAAACTAAGCTACACTTACTGGTACCTGCTAGTACCAGCTAAGTCCTCTTTATCTCTTAATATTAAAAAAAAAACCCCAAAAAAGCCCTGGTGAGTACATGTGCTTACAAGATTTACAGTAGGGATTAGAAATTGGAAGAAAAATTTTCCTTCCCATTTCACATACACAACCTATTGCCAGGTCAGGATGCATTCCGTCACTTAACACAAGGGAAAGCTCTGGCATGAAAACCAGGATGTGTTTTAACCTATTAATCAAGACTGGTGTAAACCTATCTTTAGACCTTGTCCAGACAAGAAAGAAAATCGTGTCCAAACAGAAATAACTAAAACAATTCTTATGTGCTTTATTTCCATGGGTCTTTTTCCCCTCCTTTTTTTGCTTTTCCTTTTTTTTTGGTCTTCTTTTTCTTAATGTTTGAGAGCTAGTTGAAGTTTTATTCCTGAAAGATGAATGGGGCCCCTTAAAAGGACTTATTTCAGGTCTGTATTGATTATGAGCATTTGTATTAATGATAAAATAGCCCCAAGAATCTCCAAGCAGGTTTTCATTTGTACTGGATGTTATGCCAACAACTAGAAAGACTTTTCTCCTACAAAGACTTTTAAAAGATTTAAGAACGTAAACATATTAAAACTTTACCAAAGCAAATCTTCAGTGCTGGACATGGATACAAAACTCTAGCAAATATCTTACATGAATGACTGGAATGCCACTTCAGTAACTACTGATGCCTATTTTGGGCATTCAGATTACTTTTATTCCCTGTTTCTGGATTTGATCCTGACCTTACAATTTGTTTAAGTGAGCCAAATCACCTGGTTATTGTGATGGTAGGAACTAGTCCTTTCATTACTTCTGTATATTGGTGTTCTCATGAGGCAGTCTTACTCACTCTTAAAAATGATTTCTCTAAACAAAGTAGAATCTAATTGCAACCATTTCTTGTTAAACTATTTTCCAATTGAAAAACCAGGTAAATAGAAGTAGAAACACATTTCTGTTCCATTTGCTCCATCTGTTCTATCAGATTCTCCCCTAGCAGATAAGAACATTGCAACACCAGGATGTATCAACTGCCTTTCAAATTCAAGAAAGCTAATTTTTAACCTGCTCCTTTATAGACAGCCTCAGGCTTTAAATCTCCCCATATGACCTCAAGTAATAATTACAGCAATTAGTCCCTACCCCTCTGGGATAATTACTAGCATAAATTGAGCTAACTTTCCTCAAAATTCCTCTAAAAAGTCATAAAGAAAAAAGGGGAAAAAAGAAAGAAAAAACCCAAACCCTACTAAACAGCTGAGGGAGGAAAAGGACTGTAGACACGAGCAGGCAAAAGTAAATGGGAAAAGGAAAAGCAAGACATGACAATTTTCCACATTCCATTCCCATGTGCTGCCTCTCTCCCAAGCACCACATACATAACATTCCTTCTTGCAGGCAACAGGCCTCCCTACCCCAGGTGCCATCAAAAATTATGGGAGTGGAAAAAAAGAAAAGCTCATATCTTAAAAGAAACCCTGTTTTTCATCAAAACAGATTGCTTTAAGGCAGCCATCTGACTGGAAAGAGGAGAAAAAAAGAATTAAAAGATTCTTGTGCTCTAAGTTTCTATGTAATGCCCAGCCAAAAGAATAACTGAACAGTAATGAGCAGGAACTTGAATTTACCAAACTAAAGGGAGAAATAGTGCAGTGAATAATTTGCTAAAGGGGATTAGATTGAGGTCAACATAGCCCTCTGTGGTCAGCAACAACAAAAGCAGAATCAAGCTGAAATTCATTATAAATACAGTACCAGGAGTAGAAATGCCATATCCAATGATTTCAAAACTTGTCTGTGTGCAGAATCAGTGCAAAACCTGATGACTTTGAGTTTCTTTTTAAAAGAAATAGTACAAGCTGTTATTTCTTCAAAAGCCTTCTGTTTAAACAACATTAAAATACTTCTATTTTATTTTAGCTTTCTTTTTGTACCATGCAACATAAAAAAATATTTAAAATAGACAAATAAAAAACCTTCATAGAAGCACACAGAAATGGAATTGTTTAAATAGTCATAGTTTCTGCCACCTCCTTTTTCTTAGTGAAAATGAAATACTGGTGAATTTCAAGAAGTACTTGAGTAGACCCACATGGACACTGGACACAGAGTATATTCTCCCAATAATATTAAAGCCAGCTCTGCTTCAGAACTTAATTGTCCACTGTTGCTTTACTGCAAATCTATAAGTGCACTCAATCTAGCAAAAAATACAATGAAATTAGTTTATATAAGACAATTCTTTTCCCTGTGAAGGAGGGAAAAATAATTGATAAAAGAATCTTGAAATTATTTAATGGAATTTGTCTAATTGTATTATGCCCTAATTCATCTTGATTTTCTTCTCTCAATGGGGAAATCTTGGTGTCTCCTATTACTGCCCCATTTTCTTAAGAAATATGTTGAATCTGTGTTCTGAGTAACAAATATCAATACAGGCACTGACCAATTACTCACCTTTCCACATCTGCATGAATTTGGAGCAGTCACAATGAAGGAGAGAAACTAGTGCTGTAAAATATTGGATTACTGTACTGCTACAAAAAGAAGGATAAGCAACACCTAAATCCTCACATAATGCACTCCTCACATATGGTTAATGCAGTGTGAATTCAAATGAAATATAGAAATCTAAATCAGGGAGAGCAGATCATGGCTGACATCAGACACTGCAGGCATATTTATATTTTTTTCAGTATTTCCTCAGAGATCAGGGAGCACAGCTGACATACATTCAAATGAGGTAATTTCTGTATCCTTGAAGCCAGTGTGACATGCACTCGGTCACTTCAGCTGGATGAAGTGATATACATAAGAACTGCCAGCCTCATTAAACAGAGTGAGATATAAAACCTCATGGACCTTTGAGCATTTGCACCTTTCTCACTACTGGTGCAAAATATAAGTGGTAGAACAGGCAGTTAGTGAATTAAAATATTAGGGTACAAATACTCATCAGTCAAGAATCATGGAGGGCATCAGGTCTTGTAAGGAGTCTTCTCTAAACAAAAGGATTATGGAAAAGCTCACACAGTATCTCTTGTGATATACCACTCTGAGCTTCAGGGCAGCGTTTAAAGCTTCAGAGAGATACAAATGAATTTGTCCAGTGTAGAAGTACCAAGGATAAAGCTAGAAGGGACAACAAAAAGATAAGCATAAATTTAGAAATATATTCATTAGATAACATCCAGCCAAGTTCACACAATTCTGCTTCATAAATAAAATTTATTCCATTTTATTTATTTAGATTATGTTTCTGTTGTATCTGGGTCAAGGGGAAATGCCCTGCATTGCAGATGAATCCTAATGAGAATGCACACTAAACCACTACATTAAAGCTATTTCGGTGTTTGAAAAATAGTCAAGTCCTTCTGTGAAGGTGCAAAAAATGTTAAAAATGTAGAAATTGAAGGAGGTAATAGGGTACATGGTGGCACTGCTAAGCTGAGTGAGTGTGGGTACGTGTCACATACCCACGTGGGTGTGAAGAAGACTATGTGTGGGAGGACATGGGAAGAATTTGACTTCTATAAGGGGATTAAAACTTAACATCCCATCTAGGAAAGATTTTTTTTAGCTTTGAATCTAAAAATGTGGCCTTGAAATGAAGTCTGTACATTACCTCTGTAAATCAGATTATTTTGAAACATAAACAGAAGAATCTTCCACTCTTAGTTTCCATTGTCAGGAGAACTTAGAATTATTATTAAGGGAAGTAATGTGTAAAATCTCAGGGACATGCTGATTTCTCAAAGTCAGACCTACCAAGAAAACACCAATATGCTGAGTAGTGGCACAGCACTTCAAGAGGGATGATTTCTAGAGCAAATTTGATGGCAAAAGTATAAACTTTGCTACCTGTTTCCAAGTGCATTTCTTACCTTTTACACTAAAAAAGTATGGGTTTGATCAGTCCTGAAGGCAAAGAGCCTGACTGCAAGCAAGTAAATGTATGTATGCATGAGAGTTCAACGGAGGATTCTGCCTAGCAAACATCCTTCCAATAGACAGTATTTTCACTCGAGGTTGTGAAGCTGGGAATGTAATTGTACTGAGAGTATAATCTGTACTTCCCTATGTTGAAGCAGTGTGGATTTTAACATACCTAGAGAAGAGTGTGGGTAAGTGGAGAAATTCTGGGAGGGAATGTGTCAGATCTATAGCTACAGACAGTGTTAACACATGCTTGGACTCCCACTCTCTTCATTCTCCCCTTTACATCACCTGCCTGCTGAGTTAAACATCTTGGAGGTGGTGAGACAACCTGACAAGGAAGAATTATTTTCCCAGCTCTGGGAGAAAACAGAAAAAGTGTAAATGGGGCAGCTGATACAAGGGGTGTTAAAATTTTAGCTTAGGACATAACTTCTGCATTTGATTTGCAGCATTCAGCAACAAGTTATGCAGATACAATATACTGCCAACTGCTCTCCCAAGCACAAGGAAGGTTTAAAACATAATGGAATATAGATAACCCACTGAAGATATTTCCCAGTTGAGCATGCCTTTTGTTGCCTACACAATGAAGTACATTCCTGGGTTTTGCATGTATCATTTCTTAGCATTTGTTCAGTTTGGTACAGTGTGGAATCTCCAAATACTGAGTCTTCTGACTTCAGTGGCAATTGCAAGGGCTTAGCACCTTTTAAAACATGGGTTGGTGATTAGATCCCTAAAATTATAATTCTGGATCAGACACTGAGTCATTTGACCAAAAGTCCTGTCTTTGAAAGCAATTGCTTCTAAGTACACTCCAAGACAATTACAGACAGAATATAATATGTGCTATATTAAGGCCTTCTAATCAATTTTAAAGATTATATAAGGCTCTGAAGAAGTAATTAGCTATGATTTCAATAACTGCATTAGTTGTCCTGGCTCTAGATTCTTGCCATCCATGTAAACATATATTTTCCCTTTGAGTCTTGCCACTCACAAAACTCAACTATTTACAAACAGTGAGAAGTAGGTCACTCCCACTTCTTCAGATCCTGAAGCTGTAATGAAGTACAAACATAAATGCATTCATGTTGAGTCAACTTTTATTCTCACATCTATCTGTGGAACTGAAGACTAAATAGGGAATGTATGCAAAACTACAGACAGAAATGATTGGAAAGAAATGTACTACAAGCCCACTATTAATCTATCCTTTTTTTTATTGTCCTGTCCATTTTGTAGTATTTAAGACATTATTAATTTTATATCTATTTCCCCTTCCATATCACTGCTCTTAGCAAATTTCTTTCCTGTTTACTAGTTAATTCTTGTTCAGAAACTAATAATTCCTGTCTTCAGTAATACAATATTTCCAAATAATCACCTTTAAATGGGATTTTTATCATTCTTGGCCTCTCCTGGATCATTACTCTCTTTAGGAATTTGAAAATTACTAAAAAGCTATAGTTATTTTAAAGTATGAACACAATAGAAGAATAAAAAATTGTTTCACATTGTAAAAGTAACATAGCTGTAACATTTCTTGTGGTAGTAAAATATAAGTAATTAGAGCTCAGAACAGGTATGTGAAGAGGTAAGATCCCTGAGTCTCATATGAGACATATTTTGACTGCTTTAAATTCCAATATTAATCTGACAAGACATATGGATCTACAACCGAGGCAGTCTCTTTGTGTTCCCTCTTTAATCGAAACAGTGAGAAATAATTTGCAGTACAAGTTCTCAAGTTTATTTTGGATTCTCCCTTTAGGACAAGAAGTGGTATATATTTAAGTGGTATACATTTAAAAGAAGTGGTATACATCTAAAAACTTGAAATATCTACAACATCTTTAATCAGATAAATCTGATTTTTGTCCTTGGTTCTCCTCAGTCCATGAACTGCCACATCAATATAATGTGAAAGGGATGTTTCATGATTAAGAGGTAATGGAATGATGAGTCAAGCTGCAGAGGGAGTCTCAGGGAATGTATGCCCTAGGTAACTGTGCCATTAGGGAAGGCCTGTGGTCACTTCTGTATCCCTATGGTAAATTTTCACCTGTGCAGAATTTAAAAGCTTCTGAAGAATTGGTGGCAGCCCTATGTAGAGAGATAGGAGCAGCCTCACATTCACAAGCACTTCATGGAGAACTTCAACCACCCTGATATCTGTTGGATACAGCTCAGCAGGGAATAAGCAAGCCAGGAGGTCTCTGGAATGTGCTGATTTAAATGTCCTTCTCCAAGCGATAGAAAAGCCAACAAGGAGATGTGGTATGCTGGACCCTATTCTCACCAACAAGCAGGGGCTGATGGGCGATATGAAGCTTGAGGGGAGCCTTGGTGGAGTTTGAGATCCTAACGGTAGCAAAGAGGGCATGCAGCAAGCTCACTATCCTGGACTTCAGGAGAGCAGACTTTGGCCTCTTCAGGAAACTGCTTGACAAAGTACCGTGGGATAAAGTCCCAGAGAGAATAGGGACCCAAGAAAGCCGGCAGTATTCAAGCATCACTTCCTCCAAGTGCCAGGTGCATCTCTTATGAGTAAGAAATCAAGCAAAGGGAGAAGGAGAACTGCATGGATGCCCAAGGAGCTTCTGGCAAAACTCAGACAGAAGAAAGAAATTTATATAGAACATGAGGAAAGGGGCAGACCACTTGGGAGGCATATAGGAATGTTGTCACAGTATGAAAGGATGCAACAAGGAAGGCTAAGGTCCATTCAGAATTAAATCTGTCAGGGGAAGTCAAGGACAACAAGAAGGGCTTCATCAAGTACATTGGAAGCAAAGGGAAGACTAGGAAAAATGTGAGCTTCATGCTGAATGAGGTGGATACTCTGGTGACAAAGGATACAGAGAAAGTGGGCTTACCGAATATCTTCTTTGTTTCAGTCTTTACTCCTAAGGCCAGCCCTCAGGAATCCCAGACCTTGGAGGTAAGAGAGAAAGCCTGGAGAAAGGGAAGGCTTTCATTTGGTCTAGGAGGATCAAATTAGAAGTCATTTAGACAAAATCAACACCCACAAATCCATGGGCCCTAATGGTTTGCACCCATGAATGCTGAAAGAGCTGGGAGATGTTATTGCTAAGCCACTCTCCATCATCTTTAAAAGGTCATGGAGAATAGCAAAAGTGCCTGAGGAGTGGAGGAAAACCAGTGTCACTCTAATCTTCAAAAAGGGCAAAAAGGAGGACCCAGGAAACTAAAGGCCAGTCAGCCTCACCTTCACCCTGCATGTCATGTCTAAGCATGTAGGTGGCATCTCTAAGCATGTGGAGGAAAAGAAGGTCATCAGGAGTAGTCAGCATGGATTCATAAAGGGAAATCATGCTTAACCAATCTGATAGCCTTCTATGATGGAATGACTGGCTGGATAGATGAGGGAAGCACAGAGAAAGTTGTTCACCTTGACTACAGCAAGGCTTTTGACACCGTCTCCCACAACATCCTTACAGGTAAGCTAAGGAAATATGCATTAGATAAATGGACAGCGAGCTGTAGTGAGTGGCAGAGCTCAGACGGTTGTGGCCCGAGGTGCAGAGCATACTTGGAGGCCTGCAGCTAACAGTGTTCCCCAGGTGTCAGTGCTAGGTCAAGTTGGAAGTGGCGACAGAGTGCACCCTCAACAAACTTGCTGGTGATGCAACACTGGGAGGAGTGGCTGATACACAAGAAGGCTGTGCTACTGTTCAGCATGACCTGGACAGGCTGTGGAGTTGGGCAGGAAGGAACAGATGAAGTTCAGCAAGGGCAAATGCGGGGTCCTGTGCCTGGGGAGGAATAACCCCATGGACCCCTACAGGCTAGAGCTGAACTCCTGGGAAGCAGCTCTGCGGAGAAGGTCCTGGGTGTCATGCTGGACAAGCTATCCATGAGCCAGCAATGTGTCCTTGCAGCCAAGAAGGTCAAAGGTATCCTGGGGTGCATTGGGAAAAGCATTGCCAGTAGGTCACAGGAGGTGAACCTGCCCCTCTGCTCAGCCCTGGTGAGACCACATCTGGAGTACTGTGTACAGTTCTGGGATCCCCAGTTCAAGAAAGACAAAAAACTACTGGATAGGGTCCAGAGAAGGGCTGTGAAGATGACGAAGGGAATAGAGACTCTGTCTTATGAGGAAAGGCTGAGACTGCCTGTTTAGCCTGGAGAAGAGATGACTGAGAGGGGATTTTATCGACACATACAAATATTTAAAGGCGGGTGTCAAAAGGATGGGCAAGACTCTTTTCGATGATGCTGAGTCAGAACAAAGGGTAATGGATGCAAAATGATGCACAGAAAGATCCATCTGAATATGAGGGAAAGCTTTACTGTGAGGCTGGTAGCAGTGGAACAGGCTGCCCAGAGATGCTGTGGAGTGTCTTCCTCTAGACACAGTCAAAACACACCAGGATGCTATCCTGTGCAAGCTGCTTTAAAGGTCTCCAGAGGTACCTATCAATTCTCTTAACCCTAATAATTTTGTAATTCTCTGTAATTAGGCCCAGAAATCTTTTGCACCTTAATTCATGGACATACACACTCATGCATCTCCCATGAATGTCAAAAAGAGTAAGCATTTGCACCAAAGAGTAATAATACACCCTTACTGATCTTATTTCTCCTTGATTTTTTCATTTCCTATCCATTTCCTTCAGGCTTAGATGGCTCACAGTTTCCCTTCACTGTTGGTCTAGTAGAAAGTCATTTCAAGCACTGCAGGTCTGCCTGTGGTAATGACCATGCTAAATGCCATTGTGTGGTTTGGATCTTCACAAACTGATGCTGCTTTGTTACCTTCTTTCTTTCCTTCTCAAAGGTTATAGGTCTAATAATTAGAGTGGCCCCTTGATGAGCACATTGAGACCCAGTTTTCATGCCTTAATGGCAGTGATAAGAATAAAATTATAGCTCTTCACAGCAATCTTTTTTTGATACAGTGTTAACTCTGCATTGTGTAAAGTTAAAGGGTGGTTATTATACCCTTATATGCCAGAAGAATGTCACTTATGAGAGAAATGAGGAAGATTTTGCCTCTTGAGACATTCTAAAACTCTGTTGAAAGAAGAAAACCTAGATGCATAAGACACCTGGACAAAAGACCTCTTTATTTTCAGTTTTAATCAGCAATAGGATTATTAGCAAGGCTACTAGACCAGTAGGACAACCTTCCCTTAACCAGTGACCCATATCAACATCTGAACACAGGACTGTACCTTATGACTTCAGTGGGATTTTTGAGTGTGCTTAAACACGTATACTTATCTGCCATTCTGCAGTAGTTATATTTTCCTGAAAAAGGATGCAATTCTAGCAGTGCTGTCAAAACAACTGCTGTTGGAATAAATGCAAACAATACCAACCTTAAAAATGCAGACACACATATCTACAAGCAAAAAGGGAAAATGGTGGTGACTGACCTACAGGCAGCCAAAAGCAGTGGCGTTGAACCATCTACAAGTCCTTAAATCACAGAAGAGCAGAATCTTCTCATTTTGAAAAGGCTGAATTTCTGTGCGGTTGAGACCACAGGGGTGTCTGTGAGGAGAGGTCAGGAGTGACACATGCCAGACACAGCTGGTTCCAGCTGGTTCCAGCCAGCTCCAGTGGCCCCACCAGAGGCTACAGCTGATCCCATCAGCCCCTGCTGGGGAAACAGAGTCATAGAATCTTTTCGTTTGAAAAGACATCTAAGATCATCCTGTCCAGGCATTAATGCAGCTCTGCCAAGTCCACCACTAGTTTTCCTCAAGTCATGTCTGATGTCTGTTTTACCACAACAGTAACCAGTAAGCAATCTCCCTGATTTTGTCTCAACCCAGGTGCTTCCTCTTCTTTCGATTTTTTCTCTGGTCCTGATGTGAGAGGTGAGGTGAGGAGTGGGCATGGCTGATGGGAAGTTTAGCTCCTAGCCAAAGTTAACCCACCACATTGGGGCTAGTTTTTAATACTGTGCCCTTTGCAGTTTGAATACCTGAAGTACTTGTCTAATTTTAGTCTACAATTTTTCACTTGGAGGTACTGTGAAATGAGACTGAACTTGCAAAGCATTAATTGATACATATTCAAAGTTTTTCTCTAATTTGTACAAAAGCATTACTAGTTGGTCTTCAATCTCAGAAATTTAAGGAGATTTAAAAAAAAAATAATAATAACAACAGCAGCAGCAATTAAAAAGCCCCACATCCTCACCAAACAAAACAGAAAGGAATGAGACAATTACCAACGAGAAAGAGTGGTTGAGACACGATTGCTCTTATTTTCAAAATGTTCCATGTCAAAATGGAAAAATATTGCTTGCATAGCAGAAACAGACTCCAGAAATCACTGTAAATGATCTGAGGGGACTGTTCTGGCCAGAGATAAAGTGAAATATGAATAATCTTAATTTATCTTTGGGCAGTTCTTGATATACAACTTAAAATTCTTTGAAGTGTCTAAAGAAGTTTAGTACATAAAGGAACTAGTCTCCAAACGGACTTTTTTTTCAGAACAATTATAATTCCATAGATTCAAATTCCTCCCTTTTTACAAGTCTAAACAATAAAATGGAGCACATAAAAGCTTTTTGAATTGTATCTTTTGGATATAAAATCAGTCCTAAGTCAATTTCCCATTTTTTATGTTTTGAACCTTCTAAAAGGAATATCTTCTGAAATTATATTACATGAAACCCCATGTTGCAAAAAAATTCTCATTAATGTTGGTTTTGTGTTACTGCTAAATTGCTTCTAGTACATTAGATTAGTTTCTTGCATAACATTAAATTCTGTTATTAGTATTGTTGTTGTTACTGTTCATTTTCTTATCTCATCACTGTTTCCAGTAAGTTGTTCTTATCTCCACCCATGGTCTTTAAATTTTTGGGCTAGTTCTCCTCTCCATCCTGCCACGGGGGCTGTGGGGGGCAAGTGAGAGAGCAGTACATAATCTGGGGTGTTTCAGTGGGAGCACTAAATGGGGAACACCATTTCTAAACCATGACAACATCATGAAAGAAAAGGTTCAGAAGTGAAGCAGGATTAGGCCAGAGAGACTGCTGGTCATTTCTCCATCTTCTTTCTCATGAATGTTCATCCTTTCGGTAGGGTTCTACAATTTCGGCAGTTAAAAGCCACCTTTCAAGTGAAAAAAGAAGGTGAAAAGACAGGGAGGCAGGCAGGCAGGGAGAAGGGAAATTCCTAGAAGCATTCTGGCATTTTTGTGATTTTTTATATTTTCCAAATATGGCAAAACAATCCATAGATTAATTCTACTGCATAAAGGAAATCTAAATCTTCTCAAATGCATACTTATGAGGTGCATATAAATTATGTCCAGTCAGAGATACAGACGTTGTTCAACTCTGAGGAATGAACTTCTGTGAGACTAGCAGAGAAAACATAGCAGCAACACTTGTTACCTCCTAAAAGGTATTTTAAGGTCTACCTTACCAGTGACTCAATATAATTGAAATTACGGCAGATTTTACATAGCGTGACTTAAAATATGTTGAGTTTGTTTATCTAATAGATTTAGATAACATTCATTGGAGCTAAATGTGTTCATTTGGCATAGATGAAAAATCATTAAAGTGTTGGATTAGATTACCAGTATCTCAAGGGTTACTTGAGAGGGTTACAGAGTAAGGGATCACTTACTCTGTGATCCATCATGAAAATAAATAAAAATGAGAAGTATTGAAGAAAAAAGAAGAATCCACTTCATGATATCTTCCAAAAGTGAATGGGAAGAAGCACTGGGAAATGTGAATCTTATTTTTTTCTTGATGTATGGAGACGTCCAAATTGGACAATTTCATATTTTCCTTGGTCACTGGGTCTTTCTGTTACTGACCACTGAATTGGTGTCTGCACCATGAAAGGTTATTAAAATAAACCAAACTGCATGTTCATGGAAGTAGGCTTGTTATACACTTGTAATGTGTACACAAGCTTCTTATGGAAGAAACATGCCTGTTCCAGTACACATTCACAGCACACATCTGTGCAAGAATATGGTAGCAAAGAATCATTTAAAATGAAGACGGCTAGTTCCCTGCATGTTTGTATATGTGTATTGGTAATGATGAATGAATCATGAATGGAATGCTTCTGTGTGTATTTTGGCAGTGCAGGAGTTGCTTTGCTCCCTGTTTCTACTGCCTGTGTGTTTTGGCATGCTGGTTTTGTGCATATTCCTAAATAGGATATAGATTTGTAATACTGAGCCTGGGTTTGCATGTTCTATCCTTTCATAGTACTAGGTGGGACAAGAATAATTGAAAGGGGAAATGGGATATAGTTTTCTTAATTTAATGATACCAGACGTCAGGAGGGAAACTGGGAAACTGTAAAAAAAATTTGTATCACTATTGGCTGAGAATTGCAAAACCAAACTGGGTGTGATTTAAGTTGTGTAGCTGAAGAAACAAACCAAAATGTTTGAAAATTTGCCAAAAAGAACACAGAAATGTCAACCTCTGCTTGTCCCTCAAAGTCCTTGAATCCTTATATATGAGGTGTAAAGTTGGTTTATGGAGACTTTAAAAGTTTATTTGAAATACCCTTATCCTAACTGCGTCTGATTCTTCTATTAGCTGCATCAGGACGAACTAAGAATAACTTCTACAAGTAAATGGCCTTAAACTGGCTTGACAGGGAATCTGGCCCACTAAAGCCAGTTCTGCTTTACTCCCTGCCATGCCAGTGACTACTGAATTAAGCAGTGAGAAACACCACCTTCTATTTTGGCCACCTAGTACATGTAAGAGTGAATATATGGCTAAAGCAAAGTGCTGGCTGTTGAGAGGTCTGGTTTATATTCCAAGCTCTACCACTAAGTGCTAGTTTCTGACTTGGCATGAGTATCTTAACCCCTGTGTTCACACCTTTTTTCCTCGTTACAAAGTTAGACTGGTATCACCTCACAGGGATGATGGAAGAACACATATTTTAATAATTGTAATTTTTTTTTTAAATTGTTTAATAAATGTTCCTATTAACCAAATATTAATTATGAATCAAGTTTTCTTGAGGCTTAGGATAAGAGCAGGACAAACTTACTGAAGTACAATTTATAATCTTCTTTACAGATCTGTGAATTTTTGTGAGGTCCTAAAAGCTTGTAATATAGTTTTACATTTTTGAGGTGAAATTAATGGGATCAGGACTGACCTTTCCCAAAAGGGAACAGGGGACCCCTCTTTCTCTCCTGTCCCTTTGTGCTGAGATTCAAAATGCTATACTGGAAGTTCAGTCTGTGTCTCAATACAGATACGTTGAAACTTTCTGAAAAGCTGTATCTGTGAGAGGTGTTTTTTTTTCCTTCTCCACATTTATTCTTTGGACTGCTTTGAAGATTATGAAGGTATGTGCAACTTGCTAATAAAAGTACAGAAGTTTGGTGTGGGAATAATATCTCCATCCCAACTCTGTGCCATAATAACAGGGCCATGCTATTCTCTTTTAAGAATAAGTAAGAAGGAATTATGTCCCATTGCTCACTAATGGCTATTACAAAACTTCCTTATGTTCAACAAAAATAGGCAAAGCCTTTCTCTCCCTTCCCTATTTATGTACAATAAGAGCTCAGAAAACCCTGAGAACTTCAGGAAATTAAGTCAGTAGGTGCTTGTGACAGACACATCCCTCAGTCTATTTACAATTAAATTATTTCCCTCAGCCTATTTAAAATTAAATAAAGTTGCAAAAGAAAATAAGACTTTTTAGTGTTTCAAAGCATTATTAGTTCAAAATACATATAAGAGAACATGTCTGGAGAGAAAGTGAATGAAGGTAGTGTAGTTAGACAAAGCCATTTGCCTGTCTAAACTCTTGAAGTCTCCCTTTGTTTAGGACATCTGTATCTTGGCACAAGTTCTCATAACACCATTAATTCCATCTCTTCTCCCTGACAAGGATATCCCCATGATAGATTTGGCACCCTAGCAAGTATCAGTCACAAATCCTGAGATAAAGCAGCAGGAACAGTTCCAGGAAGAAGGCAGTGGGCGTCTCTGAAGATTTGTAACACTCTGATGTTTTATTCGTTTATGCAAAAGGTTCTCTATTTTTCATAAATGTTTCACAAGATATTATTGTTTAGGTCAGCTATTTAATTAGCTATCTTCTAACACTCTTGGAAAAAAAGAACACCTACCTGTGGGACATTTCCATTCATTGTATTGACTCAGTTGCACTGATGTATATTTGGAGCATCTCATTTGGCATCAGGAAACTCAGATTTACACCAGGTAAGAGAGAAATAGGATTTATATGTCTTTGTTATCTTTTCTGGACACCAAGCAAACAACAAACTCCTCCAGAAGGCCAACATTTCAGGGGTCTAGAGCCAGCTGCCTGCAGCATCCCGGTGGAATGTGGGAATGCGCTGCTCTGAGATTGCCCCTGTTATTCTGTGTCAAGTATCACAGCCTCGTGGTCCACTCTCCCAGTCCAGTAAATTTTTTCCTTGTACAGCCTTTTACTCCTCTTTGCTATGACAGAAAAATGAATATGAATTATAGTGGAGGTCTGTTTTGCAATCATACAAGGCCCAGACCCACAAGCCAGATCTGGAAGTGAAGATCTGTGAACAACAGCTCTACTGTGTGAAACAGGTGTTAAGGATATATGGGACTGGGGAAACTGGGAGAGGAGATCAGAACAGGGTCTGTGGCTAAAGAGAGGCTTTGAGTTTCTAAGACCCATTATCTTCTGTCTAAATCAGAGAGGGTAAAATTATACATCTGTTATTTCCTATTTGGCTGCTAAATCATCTCTAAGATTCTGTGCCAAGGCTAGGGCTTTTACAGAAAACACAGCTCCCCACTCCCAACACTAAAGATAGGCTTTGAATATATCTTTACAAATCTCTAAACCTCATAATTTGAGGACTTAATCCTAATTGCAAGTATAAAGACTGAGATCTAATACAGGAAAAAGATTCTCCTGTTCTGGCCTACAAGACGTATTTTACACCGTGCTGAAGGCGAGGGGCCTGAGCCTGTGTCTATGACTATTTCTATATTCTTGTAAAAATGTTCGATGAAGACAAGGCACTATGGCAAGTCTTCTGAATGTGTCTTGTAAATCAGCTAACTTTGGTCTTTAAGTTGAAACCATAGTTAACCATACGTGGGAGAAGGAAGATGTGGTGAAGAAATTAAGATTCAACATGGAAACAAATAAATGATATGTAACTGAACTAATTTTAATTTAATTAAACATAAACAGAAAATTTCTCTAGTGACACAAGTCATTTGAAGCAGTACTTTTTTTGCTTTTCTGGTTGTATGGACTATTTTTATGCTCAGAAAGGAAATATTATGAAAACAGCATTCGAAGATGTGCAGTGATAGTTTTTCTATGACCTCCTTAAAAAAATATTGTATATATGAAATATAAAATAAGCCCAGCTTTTGTGCATGTCTCCTAGACAAGTTTATTTTCTGCAACAGTTAAAGTACAGAAGAATAAGAAACCTCTAAGTTGCAATGCACTTTGTTCTTTAGGGAACAGAGGTGGGGCTTTAGCACTTCACAGTAATCTCCTCATCAGGAAAAGTATGTCTTCTGTCTGGGCTGTGTCACCCTGTATTTGCTTTTGCAGTTGTGCCCTTCGGACCAGGTTCTGCCACTGGTTACACTCAGTGGTGCTTATAGAAGAGTACAACAGAGGGACAAATTTGGTTCTCTGTTTGTAAGCAAGCACCCAGGGAATGACACGAGTTGCCTTATTAGGCAGCGCAAAAGAAAATAGTGCCGCTTGGCAATCCTCACGTGTTCCAGCCGCCCGCGTCTGTAGTTGCTCAGACCTCTCGGGCCTGTGCTTTTTCACTGTAAAACAGCAAGCCCTTGAAAATACACTGCTGGCTTGGCAACTGACCGCTGCCAGATAACAATTGACACCAGGACTAATTTAGTAATGTGCAGTTTTAGGGAGTGACATTTACTGTATCTCCTGGTGCAACTGATACAAAGCATGCAGCCGTGGCAAGCCCTGCATGGTATTTGCAAAGTGTCAACTTGAAAGAGTCAGGCTGCTCTTATGTCTGCTCTCAGAGGCAATTGCTGCAGCCCATCAAATCAACCTTCATGTAATATAAACAGGGAGACGTTCTCCCGCCATTCAGGGTTGCTATTCTGTGCGGTTTCTGGTTATATCATATGTCAACACATTGTACAGATAATGAAAATGGGGAGTCTGAACTTGTACAGGAGATAAAGGTTTCCCCGGAGAAGCAAAATTACAGTGAACCTGTCAGGCACAGATTAAGGATTTTGCAAAATAATCAGAGACACAGAAGTTAGCCCTTTTGATATGACTGTTAGCTGTGGTATGACTTACTGTGCAGAATAATTCTATTAAATTAGTTCATTAATATGTAAGTTATAATGATCTCTGTAAAAAGGACTTTCGGCATGAAATACTGGTAGTTCTTTCAGGAATTCCAGGTGGGTGGGCTGAAAGCTATTGTGATAATGATTGCAGAACTAAAGATCTCACAAAAGAAATTTTCACCTGGATTTTTGCAGTAGATATTTTGAGGTGAGGTATAAATGAGTGTTATCAAATCCCCAGATAAGGATATTATTTTCATCATTTCTTACCTTTCATTGAAAAGGGTTGTTAAGCAATGGAAGGTTTCCAAACAGAACAATAGAAGGGGGTGTGTGTGCAGTTTTACTTTCACTCATTGACTTTTTGCCAGAGCAAGCAAAATGCTTAGTTTTCAGCAATTCAGCAACAGTCTTTAATAAAAGCTGCAGTTGTGAGCTATTGCTGTTCTGAGAACAGGATATCTTGTCCTGACATCCAGCCACTTCCCCAGCCAGGATCACTGGAAAGCTGCTCTGGGGCTACCTCTGTCCAACCCTCTGCAAGCCACATGCACTGCATGACTCTTTCTGCTGCAGAGCCCCACAGGCAGCATGCAGATGGCAAATCACAAATGGCATCACAGCTTCCCCTTGGTAACTGCTTCCTGGTTAGCTCTAACCCTTGGGAAGCTGATTGATCTTAATATTAAACACCATCAAAACTTGCAAGTCTATCTCATAGAGAAGAAACAACTGTCTGGAAAAAGATGTCAAAGTTGTTACCATTACACCTGGTTGCTTTCCATGTCATGTATTTTTATATTTTCTGCTACGCTGTAAAAAGTTCTTTTCAAGCATATGAATGAACTTATAAGGAAATCACTGATCAATAGCCCCAGCAATAAAAAGTTTCTGCACAGGGATATTGAAGAAGTGAAGTAAAATTGATGCCAACAATTTCTGTTTAAAATTTCATTTTTGAAAGTAAGAAGTACTTGTACTAGAGAAACTTATAGCTATGAAGTTTTAATCAATCAGAACATGCTTATGGCACATTTTTATTCATTCTAAAAATATCTTGATGCTTAACTGAAGCACAAACTGACCTGTGAACTGTGCCAGTCTCAGTGGTGTTTCTGCTGTATCTGTGCTCCTGTACTTAATGTTGGAACATTAAGAACACAAAATGTTAAAAGGTTACGATTTCTTCTTTAGTCCTCTGCATAACGAGAAGTCACAAAATTCACTGTGGGAAAATCATGATGTCTCTATGGTTTTATTACTCATTTCTTTTTTTTTCATTCTTGTAATAATAGCATTGCTGTTGTCTTAAAGTGACAGCTCCATGTCTAGGTCAATAATTAAGCTCCTCTATTTATATCATAGCCTGTGGATCAAAACTATCCCAATTTCCAGAAGCCTTAACTGGCTAAATTCAGCATCTGCTAGAGTGAAAACAAACTCTAGTTATTCTGGCATAAGGATGATGTTGTCTACTGGTCTGTGTGAACTAATTGCATGGATAATAGGAGAGTTTTGAGGGAGCAGGAGCATGCTGGTGTGTGGCACCCAAGGAACAACCTGCCCTTTCAGCAGCCTGACCTGCAGACAGTGGCCAATCTTGAGGACACAAAGGGGGAAGTAAAATGACAGAGCCTACATGTGTCCACAGCTCTACAGAACTCTGCAGGGAACAATTCAAGGCATTTCTTGATCAGTTTTATATTCCCATTGCATTGCATTTATGTTTCAGGAGTGGGATAATGCATGAGTTTTGAAAGAAATTGTGGGAATATTAGATATGATATTTGGGAGAGAAAATACTCTGTTTAAGTGCGGTGTGCAACTGACAGAAGTGTTGATCTTACTGTGATAGATACAATTTTTCTTCAAATTATTTGGTAGGTTATGATTAATAATATATTAGCAATCGAAAATGGGCCCTATATGGTCTTAGTAACACAATAAATGAACCAAAAAGAACAAAGGAAAAGCAGAAATGCCATCACTGTCACATAGCTGAATCTCAGAGAGTGCCACATTTGCCAAGAGAGCTATGACAGACTTTTCTGTAGGTCATGGAGGAGGAAAAGCCTGTCCAATTTTAAGGTGTGCATCAAAGCAACATTTGAAAAATTTTATTTTAGTCATCATCATCCTTTAATTTAGGCTGGAAAAATATGTTTTCTTTGCAAATTGCCAGGTTTTTCTCTTGGTAAAATCTGAAGGTAAATTTTGTGGTGTTTGAAAGCAATTCACCAAATAGTTCCTAAGTTAGAGATCACTAAAAGTTTGATGGGAAATAGTGGAAAAAATAAAAAAGGTCTTTTCCATTCCTCCAGTGAGGTACTCGAACTTTAAAAAAAAATTGTTTTCTTGTTTAAAGTATGATTGTTTTTAGCTGTTAACGATTTTCTGTGTGGGCCAAGCCTTTTGGAAAACTGATATGTCTATTCTATTTGAAGACAATACCCTTTATGTTAATTGTTACAATTTCTTTTGAGGCCAAATTGCCTGTGACAAGGAAGACTTTTTCTTCTTGTTGTTTTTAATGACTTTCATTTTTTGAGATGTGGGGTGTATTGTTTGTTTGTTTCATTTCCTTAGGCATAAATAAAATTCAGATCAACATGAAACCCCATATTTTGTGTAAATGGCCAGATTTTTGCCACAATTTTTCTTTGTGTTATTTCATTAGATGGCTAAAAAATAGCTAATTAGCTAAAAATTATAAATCAGATTGCCCCCTTCAACTTTTATGATAGTTAGTTTTAGCAATGTAAAATGTATTGCATTGTTAAGTAGTATTTTTTTGTTTGACCTAGAATTCAGAAGAAATTATCGTGTTCTTCCTTAGAGAGGATATGAAATCGCCAATTTGACAAGAAGCTGTAAATTACTCGACTTTTTTTGAGTCCGTTTTGGAAAATCATTACTTTACTTGACTTTCAGTGACTTGCAGAGATGTGAGTACTCCTAAACAAACCCCTATTTGTTCTGTTTCTTTGTATTCACTTTTACAGGGTTGATATAACCCTAATCTGTGGAGCTGGAGCTCCTATTGCTACTCTGCTGAAATAATAGCTTTACAGACATCACAACAGTCACGGCACTTCCCTGGGATTGTTTGTTCAAGATGTTCATTTTTAGAAGACAGTGATATGTAATGCCAGACTTTTCCCTATCTCCAGGGAACAAATGTTGGGAATTGGTGCAACATTTTAAGCAATAACTTGGCATCTTTTAACACTTTACATCATTGCTGGTAGGAAGCATATTTGTACAGAGATATAACAATGTGTGCAAGACAAACCCGATGTAAATATCTCATGAGAGAAACGTTGGCTGTAGCTGTCTGAATTAAATCATATAACTTCCCGTATTATACAAAAAAGGCATCCAATTTGTAAGACTTTTTCCTAAAGCTGTTAGCAGAAGGTTCCAGTGTGTTATCATGTGATTAAAAAGACAAAAACTTTTGTTTAATAGAGCTTTTAATCCAGACATGAAATCATTAAAATAAAATGGAGAGATGATATTTTGGATGAGAACTCAAGAAATTCGGGTGAAATCCCATCTGTACTGCAAATATTCTGCTTGAGCTTTGAGAACTGATTTAATCTGCATTTGCCTTAAATCCCTCTTTATGAACTTAAGGTGATGATACTCAATTTTTACTCCTTGGGGAACATCCTAAGAAATGCACATGTAATTTAGAGCTTACCTTCCTAATTTCCTGTAATACTGAGAGTAAAGAAAGGAACTTAAAAAGTGAATATCTGACTGGATGAATACTTGACAAGTTGGTAGTTCTAATGCTATTGTACAAAGCTGGCATTGCGTGTTAACGGCATGCCAGCAAATTCAGCCGTTGAACTGGTATGTTCTCTAAGTATCAGGTCGTCATTTGAATCTAATCATTACAGCTGACATTCTGGAAAAAGGTCATTATTCTAACTCAGGTGCTCTTGAAAATTATTTCTGTTTAGACCTCTCCATCACAAAATCAGTGGAACAAAGGCTGAGTCTCTGCATTATTGAGACAGTAGGATCCTCATTGGGATGAGAACATGTTGCTGGAGTACGGATGGTAATACAGGTGCAAGTACAATAGCAGTGTGAAAACTGTTATATCAAACTGTTTTCGGGAGGGAGGGCAAATTTACCTTCCCAAGTGCTACCACTGAGACAAAGTTGCACAGTAACCTTTGGCTGCAATGTTTGCATCACACTATAAGCCTCAGAGTATGAATGGTTGTTGAATGGAATCAGGAGACCTTCACTACCTAATCAGTTTATTATTCTCACTCTTTTTAAAGTGAAATTGTTTCCCCCAAAGAAATTAAAAAAAAAAAAAAAAGAACTTTTGAAATTGACAACAGAAAATAAGGCCAAAGATGCTAACAATCATTTTCTGTTTGACCATATCCCTGAACAAGATAATTCACCTATGCTTCAAGTCTATCCTGAAAAGTGTCGCTGTTTTCAGAGATAAGCCTAAAGCTGGAAGCTCAGATCAAGAACAGATCTTATTGCTGTGGCAAATACCACTGTACACCCAGATTCATTATTACTTGTTTTCACAGGCTTTATAGTAGTTGAATTTGTGGAGCTACTTGCACTCTACAAAGGGGTTTGAATGGTTTTAATTAAATGTTGATAAAACAGAAAAGGAATCTTGGGATGTGAAAACAAATTAATTCTGGTCATTAGTCACCTGACAAGCATATTACAGTACAGATTTTTTATAGCTCCATGGATGCTTGTGAAAGTGGAAAGATGGTATTCTAAATGGATTCCTTGTTAGCTGCTTTGAGTCACTGTGAATATCACTTTAGTTACCTACTAAATTACTGAAGCAGTTATGTAAAGTGCTTTCAAGGCAGTACATTACCATGCCTGTATCTGATTTTGAAAATGAATTCTGAAAGCTTAGCTGTAAAAAATATAGGATCAGCTTAGTACAGTTCAGAAACTGCTGTAAAATCTTGAAATGAACGTAGTAGAATATTTTGGTGATATGCAGCTGCCAGATGCAGTATGTCCCATATCTCCCCTTCTGCCCTGCTTTGCTCTTTTGTTTGTTACATGTCACACGAAGTTAACATTTGTCCCCTGCTTTTTGCATCCTATGTAGTAGTCCTGTCAGCTGAGAATAAAATAAGTCAAGTAATAAAATAGGCTAGCCCTGCCTTAGCTCAACCATGGGGAATCACTCCGATTTCATACATTGGTCAAGCCTGTTTGATAAGGAAACCAGTCTGTGTAAATACAAGAGTGTCATGTATATGGAAAAAACTGCTCCAGGTTCCTTAAAACCTGCTACTGAGGTGTGTTTTACTGGGATTATGAGGGACACATAGTGCTTTCTATTTCTATACAAATTGTGTTGGCAGTTCCAACAATGAGATGTACCAGATCTGAGAATTACTTTTACCAACATACTGCTACTTGAAGTTGCTTTATTTTAGCTGTTATGCAGAAAACATCTTATTATGTCTCAGTTTATTAGCACAGACTATTACAGAGACTGAAGGATGCTTGGATATCCAGATTATATATTATTTTGCAGTAAAGTACCAAATTGGAAGGGAGTATAAAGTAAATGAACTAAACTAGGCCAGCAAGACTAATTTCTTTGTCATAACATAGCACATTGTGATCATTAGATTTTCCACCAAGAGTGAATCTTGCTTGCTTTTTGTCTGACAATAGAGCTCACAAAGAAAAAAGAAGGGAAAAGAATGAAACATTTTCGTTTTCCTGGCTGACACAGATTTAGAAACCCTTGAAGAGTGAGTCTGCCTAGTGAGCAGACAGGAAATTGGTATAATTGACCTAGATCACCTTTTCTATCTGACCTTTAGGACTTTGGAGCTCATTTCAGTAGCAGGCCTGGGAAACTTTGGGAAGCCCTGAACAATCTGTGTTAAAGGCAGCTTGTCTGCATGCTTGCCCTGATATTCTTGGGTCAGGGAAGTTTTGGGCTTCTCTGTTAATAGAATAAATCTGCCCAGAAGGTACTAGTGATACAAGTGTCTGGGTGATGCGGGGCAACCAGAATTTTAACGAAGGTCACTATTTCCAAGAGATATTTAAAGTTTAAAAGAAAGAAAAATTGTTTGATCAGAATATTTTGCCAGCTGAACCTTCCACCATTCCTTGGGCAGAAGTAACCTTTCAGCTAGGAGGGAATTTACCGTCTGAAGGTGAACGCATTCTAGCTATCCAAATACTACAATTGTCTGTAACATGGCATATTATACACCTGCCAGGGTATCAGGATGGCCTCTGCATCCTAATACTCACTTGCACAAAACAAAAAAAAATCCAGTACAGAACACAGAGTGATAAACTTGCCAGAGAAATACTGTGTTCCTGAAGTACATTCCAAAGGAGATCTGCATGGCAAAACTTTGAGGGAAGAGCAGAAGAGAAACAATACCAGCAGCTAGCAATGGGAAGGCTCTTTTTGTTTCAAAACCCTGTGCCTCTGAAGTTAGTAGCTGTCACCTACAAAATGTTATTATCTCTAGCAGAGGAACATTAAGCCGTGTTAAACAAAAGGAAGAATTAGGTTCATTATCTTAAATTGGTTTATCTTAGAACTATCTTGGAACATAATATAATTTTTAAATAGTGCATTAAGGAAATAAAATACAAATGAACAATTGTTTTAATATGATTGACCAAGAAACTGCTGATGATTGACCCTGACTGGACGCCAGGTGCCCACCAAAACTTCTCTATCACTGCCCTCCTCAGCTGGGCAGAGGAGATAAAGTATAATGAAAGGTTCATGGGTCTAGATAAGGGCAGGGAGAGATCAGTCACCAGGGACCATTATGGGCAAGATAGACTCCTCTTGGAGAAATTAGTTTAATTTCTTGCCAATCAAATCAGAGAAGAGTAATGAGAAATAAACCCAAATCTTAAAACCCGTTCCCCTGACACCACCTTTATTCCTGGGCTCAACTTCGCTCCCATTTTCTCTCTCTCCTGCCCTCAAATGGCACAGGGGGATGGGGTATGGGGACTGCAGTCAGTTCATCACTTGTCTCTTCCACTCCTTCTGCCTAAGGGACAGCACTCCACACACACTTTCCCTGCTCTAACCTGAGATCCCTTCTAGAGGAGACAGTCCTCCATGAACTTCTCAAATGTGAGTCCTTCCCATAGGCTGAAGTTGTTCATGAACTGCTCCAAAGTGGATCCCTTCCCGTGGGGTATCCTTCAGGAATAGGCTGCTCCAGAACAGGTCCCCTGTGTGGTCACAGTTCCTGTCAGCAAACCTGCTCCAGAGAAGGCTCCTCTCTCCTTGGGGTCACAGGTGCTGCCAGGAACAGAGTGCTCCAGTTTGGGTTTCCTACAAGGCCCCAGCGTCCTTCAGGCATCACCCTGCTCTGGTGTGGGCCTTCCACAGGCTGCAGGTGGATCTCTGCTGCACCATGTGCCACCATGGGCTGCACCACGGGCTGCAGGGGAATCTCTGCTCCTGCACCTGGAGCGCCTCCTCCACCTCCACTGACCTTGGTGTCTGCAGGTTTGTTCCTCTCACATGTTCTCATTTGTCTCATCTGACTCTTGCTGTGCACCTTTTCCCCCTTCTTAATTATGTTATCCCCGAGGCTTCACCTCTGTTGCTGATAGGCTTGGTCTTGGCCAGTGGCAGGTCCATCTTGGAGTCAACTGGCATTGGCTCTGTCGTAATCCTTTGAGCCTTTGCTACCAAAAGTAATCCTTACACACAGGTAATGGCATATGTTAAAATCAATGGCATTGATTTTACCACATGGTGCTGCCTTGTAAGAGTTTGAAGAAAACCAGAACCCTGGGAAGTTGCCACTGAGAATGTAAAAGTATTCATCTTCTCTTTCTGTTTTAAAAGAAGGCAGTTTTATCTCACAAAATGGCAGTTAGTTTGGCTGATTGTAGTTCTAAGAGATTGATATTGTTCAAATATTGAAATATACATCTCATTGTGAAAGACATACTGTGCAAAATAGACTGCTACCCCAAAAACAGGAGGCATAAAATTTAAAAATTGGAAAAAAAGCATCAGTGTTTCAGAACATATCTTATGGAAGAATCTTTCGAGGTCAATGCTCATTTATATTCCTCGACATCTAAACTCTTTGCATTCTGTAGGCTCAAATTTCAGGTTCAGCAGAGATTTGGTAGAGAATGAGAAAAAGATTTCTTTGATGACATGGGATTGTGCTGTTATTTCAAAATGGAGATCCAGTCAGTGAGCACTGAACTCACATCTGACTTATTCTTCAAAACCAAAAAAAACTGCTTTATAAAAGAGAGTTTCAATTTTCTAAAATCACGGTTAATAAATTCCCCAGCTGCCTTCTTGTACTATAATACATTCAAATCCACTTTTCAAAGACCTGAGGTGTTATGACACATTGTGTTTTCCTCTATCCCTCCTACCAGTGACAATAAGACCTCTGCACCCCAGAAAGTCAGGCAGCATGGATCTTGTCTCACATGTCTTGCCCTGTCACCTGTGACAAGACAACTCACAGCAAACCCAAGGCTTGCTGGAGCAGTAAGATAGGGCAGAAAGGTGGGTGTGATGGTAAGGAAACTGCAGATCTTTTCCCTATAACTGAGCTGAAACAGCATGCTGGTCCATTGTTTTTATATACATATTTTTGGCAGTAAGTGAATTGGAATATGTAGTTTTCTGCTACCACAGAGAGTCATCCAGCACTTCAGTTAGTCAACACATTATTTCATTCTGAGGTTTTACTGTTACTGCTCCAGATTCTGGTCTGCTTATACCTTCTGTAAGGAGACAAAGTAAACATGGTCAATTTAATCCCACTCTATGAGAAAGAGAATAGGTATTTTTTCACACAGAGAAGACTTAAGATTTTAATTGTGAATTCTCAGCAAAACTAACTTTGACTTAGAGGCTTCCCATGTTCTTTACCAGGAGATAAGAGGGGAAAAAATTTTTTTTTGGTAATTATTCTCAGTATTTTCCTGTGTTTAGAGTGACAGTAAAGCAATTTCCATGGAAGACATTTATGAAGCAGTTTGATTAGGCAGAAGGCACAACAAGCAGTGCTATTTGGAGGGTTAACACTTGCAGTGGTTGTGGAGCTTTGAGGCACAGAGCCAGAGGGCAAGCGACATTAGCTGCACAAGAAATGCACTAATCGCCTTAGAAATGCAATGCCTGGAGAGTCTCTTAGGTATTATGTAATGGAAATTGTAAGGGAAAGGATAAAAGTCAAACTTTGTGTATTTACTGAAGATTATTGACGTAGTTGTGACATCATTGACGGACAGTCACAAGACACCTTTTGTGTACATAATTCAACAGCCAGCTGGCAATTAGCACAGTGCCACCCAGGCAGGTGGAAATGTGGTACTGTACCTACAAACACGCTCCAGGAGGTATTTCCCGAACAGCTGACTGCCTTTCATACACCATATACAGAACGTGCCATAGGATTGACTACTGGTCTTGTAGCAACCATGGCAGTGTCATCTGAAGGGTTGGCTTTCTCCCCTCATGTCAAAAAGGACATTGAGGTACTGGAGTGTGTCCAAGGATGGCCAATGAAGCTGATAAAATGTCTAGAAAACATGTCTTATGAGGAACAGCTGAGGGAACTGGGGTTGTTTTGTCTGGAAAAGAGGAGACGCAGGGGGGACCTCACTGCTCTCTACAACTGCCCAAAAGAAGGTTGTAGCCAGGTGGAGGCTTGCTCTCTTCTGCCATGTCTCAAGTGACAGGATGAGATTAAATTGCCTTAAATTGCACCCGGGGAGGTTCAGATTAGATATTCAGAAAAAAATTCACTGAAAGAGTGGTCAGGAATTAAAATAAGTTTCCCAGGGAGGTAGTAAATCACCATCTCTGGAAGTGTTAAAGAGGTGTCTGGATGTAGCACTTTTGAGTATGGTTTAGGGGTGATTATGTTAGTGCTGGGTTGATGGTTGGACTGGATCATCTTGAAGGTCTCTTTCAAACCTGATGATTTTGTGAGTCTGTGATTCCCCACATCCTCTTTATGATGGCTCAGCTTGAAACACCAATGATGATTTGAGCCTGTAGAGTGTTTTTGTTAGGATCCATGCAGTGTGAAGGATTCTGCAAAATGCCAGTGGGCTTTTGACTTATTTGGGGTATTCACCCATCTCTTTAATAGGTAAAGGCTAGGCAAGCATAAGGGAAATATGTTAATGAGTTAATTAAAATTGTGGTGCATCATGACTCATCCAGAGTAGCAGAAATCCCAAAGTTAAAGAAAGCAGCCCTGATCTGCATTTGTCATACAAAGATGGTCCCTGGGTGAAACAGTTAAGTGGCATGATGTCCTGACAAATTCACAGCTCCCAGAGGCCAGAAGGTGGCTGTCAGAAGCCAAAACCTGTGAAGAGAGGAGTTTGGATATCTAGTCATATGACACTTAACTGCCTGATATTTGAGAGTTCCACCTCAAATCAGTTGAAAATTCTAGGCTGGATTTGTAGATGTCCCCTCTATGATCAAGCAAACTGCTCTGTAGAACAACTTTGAACTGCCCCATGGAAATCTTATGATTGGTGTGGGAGGATGGAATGTAGTCCATGAGTTTAAAAGAAGTTGTTCTTACCTACTTATATTAAGACCTGAGAAAAGTAAGGAATTAAAAAAGGAATGCAGTAATTTTCCTACTACTGAGCAGTTCAGGTCAGGTATTAGGGCTCTGTGCAAATCTGTTGATTTAATTGAAACTCTACAGCTGCCTCTTTGCCAGAATTCACAAGCCTGATAAACAAGTACCACAAAGCTCATAGGCTTCAGCTAGCAAGTCCACTGTTGTTCAGTTGATGGCCTCATTCTGATATAATTGTAAAAGCCATGGACTCCAAACAAAAAGGAAGAAAACAGAAGAGTTACAAAATTCTCTATAAATGAGTAAAGATTCTGTTGGCAAGTCTTAAATACTGCTACTAGGCTTTGTATTTTTATCACAGAAGAAAATGATAATGTGGTGGTAAAAGATAACTTTAACTAGAGACAAGATAGAAAAAGTATTTAGGAATTGTTGAAGTGAATCAGCTTCAGTGGACTATATGCTATGGCATCTGTTCTTTGGCTGTGGTGAGTGCAGCAGAAGTGAGGAATGGGGTGGTAAACAACCCTGGAGCAGTGTGTCATAGGAGAAACCACTAGAGAGGGGACTGCATGACTCTTCATGACTCCAAACAGGCCTTACTGGGGCCCAAAGTCTTGGAAAAGAACAACCTGTCCTCAAAATATGCCCCTCTTCTTTATTTTACTGTCAACCCCTACTTGTTCCCATGCTATTACCATGCAGGCTCAGAATTAATTCAGGAATCATTCGCAGCAATCATAGCAAAATAGACACAGAATCATCCGAAAGTTTTTTCCTTTCTACAGGTCATGTTTTTGCTTCCCCTGCTTTGTTCACCAGTTTTATTTGCTGAAACCAGGACTGACATCACCTTGAAACACCATACTGTGAACAAAGGACACCACTCTTTTCTTGTCCTGTCAGTGACCACTGCATTTTGCAAGCACAAGGATTTGAGGTACAGGAAGGAAAGGCTTGGGAGCAGATACTCAGATGCTTTTCCCATACCAAAGAATTGGAAGATTTTTATCTTCTGAGTACCAAATTAATTCATTTGAGGTTTCATATCCTGAACAGGGACTGTGCCCTTTTGCAGAACCTAGAGAGTTCTTGTCTTCATCCATGGCAACAATGAATGATGAGCTGCATTTCTACCCCCACTGCCAGCTAGCTTCATATTTCAAGTACCTTCATCAAAGCAGAAAACACTATCAAATAAATATAAACCAATGTGATTTGCTAGATGTTTATTACTGTCTCTGACCCAGCTTTGTGGGGCATAAGTGTGCACCCTCAGAAGCACGGGTGGGTTCAGTAATACAGTGGTAGCAAAGAGTCGAGAAGGGCATTTGTGTGCGTTCCAGCAGGAGCATTTATTGCTGCTACACTGCTGAAGGTTGCAGAGGCAAATACAAGAACAATGCCGAACTCAGAGGTTTTATCCAGGCGTGGGGAAAAGGCGGGACTAGGGAATGGCGACCAATGGGAAAGCTCTGGGGGAGTGACAAGGGGTAGAGGCTGACAGCCATCCGGGGGAGCTAAACTGGAGTAGATTAACATAACAGAACAATGCATTGTGGGAGAAGCCTTTCTGGTCACCCTAACCTTGGCCAGTAAGTCTCTGGCAACAGAGACTGTCTTACCAAGAGCTCTCTCTGTCCCTTGTGCCACAGGCCAATCGGCCACCACAGACCTTATCTTAAAAGAATCCGTTCAGCTGAAATTGAGAGCCTTATTTTCCCAAAGAAGGGAGCTCTTAACAGCAAATGAAATAATACACTGGTTTCAATCCTGTTACCTGTTGTTGGTAAGAGCAATACTAAATTCTAGTTCAGAAAAATTTTAGACAATAGTGATTCAGATTGCTTCTCATTTTAAATTCATAAAAAGCTCAGAGTTTGCTTCTTAACTGTGGGCCATGGTGTGCAACCATAGTGATGCAATTTGCTATGGAAAAAAGATTAAATTCATTATATCTACCCACAATGTAACCTGCAAAGATTCAGTTGATACATGCTTCCATTTGAGCTCTGATCTTGTTTGGTTCTGCAGCTGCAGTGTGCATGAAAAGGCTGCCATACAGTCAACTTGGCTGTCCAGTAGGTCTGTCAGATGAAGGTAGAGCCCTGCCTCTTCCCCAGCACTTCACAAGCGCCCATGAAGAGCGATACAACCGTGCACTGCATCCCCAGACAGAAGAGCAGGATTGTGTTCAGTCAACCAGGAGAGCCAAGCACCCTCATGCTTAAGCATTATGACTGAATAAAGTGGTTTTGCATCTTCCAACTCTGCAACAAACCATGATCACCTTAATAGACACTGATCACTGGGTGCCCTAAATAAACACAAAAATTAGTGCTTTGTCTCCAAGAATAAAATGCAAATGGTAAAATATTTTAAAAATGAATAATATTTATTTTGCTTTACTATGTTGTTTATTTAAATTACTCTTGCTTTACTATTGTTTTCAGAGATGTCATATACTACCCCACCTTCCCTATTATTAGAATGTTTCTAGTGACTAATATTTGCAAAATCAGCTAAAGAGTAATGGAAGCATCTTCACCTTTCATGCTTTCAGTTGAAAGCCCCAAAGGGATTTAGGATTCAATGACTACAGTGGCCAGCCTTGTCCAGATTGTTCTGAACTGATCTACTTTGCTTATACCTTCATATCTCCAAAATTCCAGAAGTGGAATTTGTTGGGAAGCATATAAAAATATTACTTGTCAAGTAACTATCAGCTCTTACTCTCTTTTGACATGTGTCTAAGTGAGGAAGGTTGATATGTAAAGCAGTTGACATGTAAAGCAGAAAGTTACATCATAAGGTTCAAAACCTAGAAAGGAAAGGAAAACACAAAATAATGCAAACACCAAAAAAAAAAAAAAAAAAAAAGTTTGTGTTTCCAGAGTATTCTGGGACTTTCCCTGTATCCCTATAATCCCTAATAGCCTCATAATTCCAAGTCAAGACTTGAAAGAAATTAATGATAATGATTCCACTGATTTTAACATTTCCTTCTTACCAAGAGACACATATAAATAGCATCAGTTTTGCCATAGAATAAAACATTTGTTTCCTCATGGAAAATAGTATTACAAAGAACAAGAGTTAATATAACAACTGAGGGCAATTTTTCCTTGCAGAATTGTGGAGAGACATTGATGACAGCAATGTGATTTGCTACGTGCTTCAGCAGAGCAAAAGATTTTGGCCATGAAACAGTGTTTAGAAAAGCTAGAGTCAGAAATGGAATATAGGGGAATGGGATCAGTGTATGGCAGCAGTTACACGTAGTGGGACCTGACTTGTCACAGTATCGCTTTGTAGCAAGAACAAGAAATAAACACGAATTTAGAACAAGAGATGTGTGACTTTCAGAGCACAGAGTGAGCCTTTTACATCTCCACTGTTGCCAGGCCTAAATGTTCAGATTGAGACCTTGGTGGGAAAAAGGACTTATAGAAGTAATTTGCCATTTGAACTGCCTGGCTTGATAGAATTGCATGGGGCAAATGCAGCATAACTCTTGTAGCCTGCTGGAGGCTTCCAGCCATTGAAGTAAAAACTGGCAATTTTGTCACATTGTTTTCAATTAAAAGAGTATATCTAAGGGAAAAAAAAAAAGGCACAGTGGAAGAGTGATCTTGCACAAAACCTTGCATGCTGTTTGACAGCAAGCTCTTCCAGGGGTTACAGCAGCCCTTGGCCCGTGCTGCACGCTTGTGTGAGTGTTTGCCCAGGGAGCAGCAGTCAGGGCTCTGCCACTGACAGCAGATGAGCACACAGGTGTGTGCGTGGGTGGGGAGTATATAACTAAGGAAGAAGAATAGCAAATGGAGAGATAAACCACACAAAGGGACTATGTTTGAGCTTTGTTATGAAAACTCAAAGACAGCAAGAGCTGTAATAGTTACTTGCTGTTCCACATAATGATCTAACTGGTACAAGATTCTGCAAAGGCCCAGGACTCCTCCATGTTTCTTAAGGACAAATGAATGCCTTTCATTTTGCTAGAAGAAAAGTTCTTATCTGAATAAATATGAGTGACTTTCCTTCCCTGACATTTCTTTTATGAAATTATGTACTGTGTTAAAATCTTTGATGCAAAAATTTCAGTCACAGGTCATTCTGTATGTAAGGTTATATTCCCTTGGTTATTTAGATTTGTATATTATACATTCGTAAGCTTTTTTCCAAGCTCATTTGTGTGTCTCATGATTAAAAATTCTGTTTATGTTTTTTCGCTTGTCAAGACATAATCAGCTTTCATGCTGTGTCTATGTGATATCTTCAATAATCAGTTAGGTTTATGAGGAAAGCAGGAGCAGCAATGCTGTACAAAGTGCTTCTTGGGGATGAGCTGAAGCTGTGAACTCCGTTTTCATTCTGCTTCACTTAAAATCTGAAAGCTGTGGGCTGCTGCCAAGGGAAGTTTCTGTAACAGCTTGGACTCTGTTAGCTAACTAGCTCCCCCTCTTGAAACTCCAGAAATGCTGACAGGAGTCAGGGATGTAAAGAGAAGTGAAATGAAATCCATCGGTGCTGGAGTTCTCTCATTTTTATAACAGTTGTGGTTTTGGGTTTTTTTCTTATGTGTAACTGACAGCTGGGGAATGTCCTTATCTTGCTGCTGCTGGTTTCTGAACTGACCTTGTAAGAATGTTAAAGGGGCTTTGGTGACTGTTGCAAAGGAATTCAAGGCTGCTGAGGTCACCCTAGTGCCAGTGTCCAATGGAGAAAGGCAGCAGAGCTCCCCTGATGAAGGGCACTGGAGAAGGATGGTGGAGGACGAGGATGGCTGGGGGACAAGATGGTTCAGCTCCACCCCGCAGCAGCCCCTGCTCGGGACTCCAGCAAACACCAGGGCAGGAAGGGAAGCGCCCATCTGTGCAGGACACAAACATCAGCTGTGCCTCCCGGGGCATTCCTGCCTGACAATGAGCCCAGCTGACGCGGGGAGGTGGCAGCTGTGCTGCTGCGCGACACGGCTTTGCTGGGAACAGGGCTATCAACACAGTAGGTAACTACAGCCAGGATTTTCTGACTGTTTTTTGTTTGGTTTTTTTTTTTTTTTTTTTTTTTTTTTTTTTTTTTTTTTTTTTTTTGTTTTGTTTTGTTTTTTTTGTTTTGTGTGTTTGTTTGTTTTCCTAGAACAGATATTAGGTATATAGAGAGATTTAGTTCTAGGACATCAAATGGCAAGGTATGTGAGTCTGCAGCTGAGAAAAAGGTGTCTTTGGTACGCAACAGGCCTCATTAAATGGAACTCTCTCCACACGGCTTTTACAGAGAGCTGTCCTTGCCTGAAAATTCCCATTCTGAAAAAGTTAATATAATGTCAGGATGGATAAAGGGCAGGAGAAAGGAAGTGTTCTTGCTTTGTAGAGAGGGGTAACTGAGATATGGAGCTGCATTTAGACTTCATACTGCACTATTCAAGCATCCAAAGACTTATTAGATGAAAAAACATTTGCCATCTCTGCCATCCCTGAAAGAATGAACGTTATAACTTAGGACACCTCATTTCTGGGTTTTTCCTGGCAGTGGGCTATAAATCCGGACCCTTTTTGTTTCTTCTTCCTCTCTCCAGTACCATGAATCTTTCAGGCTTTGAATAGTGGCCCACGTTCAACAGGAAGGACAGACTAAGACCAGTGTATAATCAGGTGAGATTTCTTCTGCGTAGGGGCAGAAGCAATTTTAAATCTGTAGGTTGAAGAGGATAAAAATCAATTGTTTAAAATGGAGAAGACTACCACTAACTTGATTTTGGGCTGAATATGATGGCTTGTGTCATTTTCAAGGGTGTGGTAGGATCAGCTAACAGAGCTGTTTTGGTATTCAGCTGCCTGTGTGTCACTGCTGCCATTCAGTGAACTGCAGTGGAGCAGCCATCACAGCTAGGGATGCAACTGAGACTTTATACCCTTCTCATGCAAATAATGTAGCATTTACTTCTCATATAAATAAAACGGTTGAAGTTTTAAAGTCCTTAAAGTCAGGCTTAAACCTTTCTAACCAGCCTAAATACATCCTTGGAGATATATCTTAGTTGTTTAGGTCTCTTGAATTCTATGTAAATCTACCCTAAATCTTAGTCACAAAAATATCTTTCAGTATGTTATGACACTAATCCCAAGTCATACTGAAAAATCTATAAGGACTGAAAGCACATCCTTCCCAAGAGTTCTATCCACAATATGGTGTTTCACTTAAATTCAGTGAGCGGCACTATTTAAATAAGTGGCAAACACAAAGATCTCAATTTTTGGATATCCATTGTAGGACACTGTAAGTGCAACCTTATTCTTCAGATGAATACCACCTTCTGGACATCTGCAACATCTCTCTGGTAAGTCTGTGCTGTAAATTGTAAACACTGACCCAGATACAACTATTTATTTTTTAAATCTCCCATCTCAATGACGGAGAAAAACTTGCATAAATGCTTACAGAAATAAAGAAAGTGTTTTGAGGGTAAACTCTCAAATCTGCTGAGATACTTGTAGTGGTCAAGTGAACTGTAAAATCGGTGGAAAACAAAGAAAAATGTTTCAGATTTTTAGTCTCCAAATTGTGTTTCTACGTACCTACAAAGAAAACTATTGGGGTGACAGGTTGAGGTAGATTTTGTTTTAGTCCCTTCCCAAATCTTCTAATACATTATTTGCCCAAAACATAATACATATTTTAATTTCAAATAGTAATGACCAAAACATGAGAAAAGACTGGGTTTTGTTCTGCATCCAGTGTTTTCCTATTTGCTCTTACAGTCCTCTGAAATCTTGCTCTCTGCGTGCTTTTTAAAGTAGAGCTTTAAGATTCAGCTTTTCAGCTGATAATCTTAGAGAAACTCTGCCCATTTTTATCTCTTGAAAATCTGAACTTCAAATGGTTTCACAAAAACACAAAGCAAAACAAAAAACCCCTCTCTATACCCAAATTACGCACATAGGAAACTTGCCATGGAGTGTGTTAGTATGTCTGAAATTACAATACAATACAAATTCCTGATGTATGTTTTATCAACTGCACAAATACCAGCACATATTAAATGCCTGGGTCTGGATGCAGTAGGGTTCTTTAATACTCATCATATTTAAAGCTGGGGGTCCTCTAGGCAAAAAGTGACTGTCTGGTTTGGAGGTGATGCAAAGAAGGTCATCTACATTAAATGAACTAGACTGGGCTCAGTAATAGTGAGCCATTCTCAAATACTAATGACCATCTGGATTACAGATGCAGTAGCCAGATTGTCTGTTGTGTCCACCAAGTGAGTTGTCTTACCCTGGGAAAAAACTGTCATCTGTCTGTCTTGCCCTGTAGACATGAGCTTTCTTCCAACCTGTCCACATGGATTTACTGGTGGCAAGGTCATCCCGTTCTCTGGAACGTCACTCACTTGCATTTGCTGGCTGCTTAGCAGCTGCCAAAATTTTTGCAACAGAACAGAGTGGCAAGGGGCTGGAAATAAGACAGTAAAACTGAAATATTTTCTCTTTGTTTCTGGTGCACATTCACCAATATTTAAAGAAAACAATACCTATTTATTAGCTGAATGAAAACTCTTTTCTCAGCTCTGTTTGTTAAATAGATGATGTCGGTTTTAGGGTGTTTATCTTCTCAACTCCCATGCTGTGAAACTCCTCTCCTTTTGTTAAGCAGAATAAGCAAATCATTGCAAGACCTAAAATCTTGTTAAAAATTGCACCAATTTGATTTGGCATTTAATTAACACATTTTTGTTTGGTATTACTGTGTGAGTCTTGACTCTACTTACAAATTTCCTTTTCATTTTATTAATGCAATTGTGCTTTGCTTTTAAGGGTGCCCAGAGAGTCCATAATCTACATATTTCTGCTCTATTTTTGTTGGTTTAGCATCATGCTATCATTTATTCAGTAGAGGATTGTAAATATTTTTCTGAGTACAAAATTTAGAAGTTAATAATTTGTGAAGACTTTGTACTGCTGAATGTTATCCTTGTGTTTGAAGTGCTCAATTCTGAAGAAGCTCTGCAAAGTATTGCAGGCAGTGAATACATCAAGCACTTGCATTTATTTTCAAAGCTTCCTTATATCCTTGTGGGCACATAGACAATTAAAACCTAAAAGGGGTTATTGCCTCAGTTAACTTCGAATTCTGGAGAAAATAGTCCTTCCAGAAAAGGAAATCTACAGGTAGGTAGCCTGGGGATTCATTTGTGATTGTCATGGTGAAGTATTTTTGCTAATTAATTTTGCTAATGAGGTGATAAACAAACTAAGGGAGTCCTCTCCTTTTTAACACTAGCTCAGATTTCATTAGTAGTAGCTTGTCCGTGACAATTGCAGGTAAATCCCATACAGTATTCATTACAAACAGTAAACGCAAGGCACGGCAATGCTTTGACACCAATTTTAGCCCAAAGCCTTGGATGATTTTTGTAACTGCCAAGCTGGATGTACAGTAAGATGCAGTGTGAGCAAGGAAGGCCATACCTCCATGTTACTGCAAACACATCACATGGCTTTGATTGGAATATGTTGCGAAGAACAATGTAGATATGGTAAGACAGGAAGGAAGGAGGTCTGCTGTTAAGGAGCTGGAAAATGTGAAATGCTGTGTGTGTTTAGGGACATGCATTCATGCACAAGTATGTGCTCTCTCTATATGCTAAATAGTTTTAGTGTTAAGTGTGTGCTTAAGTACCTCCTTACACTGGAGTTGCAAGAAACATGGCTAAGAAAGCAGAGAAAAAAGGAATAGTGAAAAGGAAAGAAAAAAGGAAGAAAACCATGTGGTTTTCACTCATTTACTTCATGGGCTGGTAATATAGTGTATATATGTGTGTATATATATATATATATATATAGTTGTAGACAAGTGCATATGGTTAGATATTCTGAAAACCTGTGTGCAGACAGAGCTTTTATCTTCATTATATGTAAAATATAACCAAGTATATGTGCTTGAAAAAAAGTCTTGTGTATGGTATTTCATTTGGCATCATCAGAAAAGGTGTTTTCCACGCAGATCAGAAACAGTCTGTAGCTCACTCTAGCAATTCAGTTTGGAGTAAACGAGCTCTTAATTAGGTGAGGGCTGATTTCTTGGCATTCGAGACTCTTTGAAACTCTCAGACTGCTCTTCACATAAAAAAAAAAAAAAGGACCGATTTTGTAAAACTTCCGAGCAAGTGGGAGCTCAGTCTATAGGAAAACAGGATCCAAAGCCACACATCATTGCTAGGAGAATGATGCAGAGGTGAATCAGACTCCATTTTGTACTTGATTAATTCCACTGAAACATTTGGAAAATACCAGCTAGTAATATAAAAGTAGTATCTTCTAGAGTATAGGTGTTTTGTCAGCAAGGATATGACAGCTCAGACCTAGCCTAAAACTCATCCTCTGCTGTGGGAGGCATCACAAAACACATCAGCCTCCTTTTGAAGCTGGTTCATTTCATGTCCTCACAGCACTGGGAAAACTGTTTCTTAGCTTCATTCCCATGATGGTTAGAAACTATATAATTTCCTTCATTAACATCTTCATGGCCTTGCTGTTCCTGTGGCCCTGGTATAGCCACCTACTTACAACATCATCTCCAGCTATGTTTCTCAGCACATCCACCCCACAGAATGATCTCCAGTCCCCTGGCCCAAGTAACACAGACTGGCTGATATTCAAGGCTAATCCTCTGTAGAGCAGAGGAGCAGATGAACCCAATCCACACCATATAGCCATATGGTACTCACCTACATCTAAAACATGACTGGTTCTATCTGTGGGGGTGGTTTGGTTCATCATATTTATAAGTGTGAGGACTGAGTTGCAGCCCACAGATTGGTGTTTTCATGGCATGTAATAATAGATGTTGCATGCTCTGGGTTGTGGCATATATGTGCTGGGAACGCTATAGAGTTCCTACATTCTGTTTTGGTGGGAAGTGGTTGGTTTCTTCCCAAAGAGGACCTGGAAGTAAATAAGCAGGTGAGGAGGCAATGAGCATAAAGGAAGAAAGGAGTGAACAAAACTATCCAATTGTATTGGTACCCATAGGCTTTAGCTTCAGCTTTATTGACCCTTCCTGGCTATCACCCTTTCTTTGGAGAGAGCAAACATATTTCATCCTAGGCTGAGTTTTACTGATCAAACAATCTTCCCTTTTCCCAGATCATTCCATTATCCCTTCTTTATGAGCAGCTTTAATGTATCTTCCTGGAATGTGAATTACTAAGATTTTACACAGTATTCCAGATAAAGTTTTGTATACTGCTTAGTAAAAGAAAAAAAAATTCTTTGCTTCATAGAAAGATCTAGAGTAACATAACTGAATATTGCATTTATCTTTCTCATATTGGCCTTACTTATCTAGTTCATTACAAGTGTATTCACAGTGTAGACGTCTCAAACTCGTGCACTTGTCTAGACTTCTTTCATAATCAATAAAGAGAAATAAGTGATTAATCTCTTTCTGAAGTAAAGGTCTGAAAAAGGTCAGATCAATAATGTCTGGAAGTGCCTGTTTGTCTCCTTTGACTGCAAAAGCAGTCTGGGTTGAGGAGTGAGGGGAAATATGTCTATACTGTAGACATCTGAAGTTAGGTCAGATAAATCCTTGATTGATTAATACTGAGATGATCACACTCTATTTCCTCTTTACTGTCACTAACATCTAAGAACTCTTAAATTATACAAATTATTCTTGTTATGAACCTGCAATTTCAGGAGCTTCCATATGTTGTATTAATTAGGTAATTCATAAATTTCTATTAGCTCAGTCCTCAGGGTCAATATAACATTTCTACTGTGGCACTCCAGTTCTCTTCGATAGTGATTATGTCTCCCAGTTTTATGTCAGCAGCCAAAATGAACTTGTGGGTTCCTACATTTTGTGCTATTGTCTGTGAAAGCTTTAAATAATTTGATTTCACCCAGGTTTTTAAGAATCTTTAAGAATATTGTCCCTAAAATACAAGTATCACCCTCAGTACAACTTCTGCTGTCTCCTAGTTGGCTTTATTTTTTCCTTTACTGTACAATTTTAGCTAAAACTCAGCTTCTCTGTTTACTAATGGCCAGTGTAAAAGAAGATTAAATGATTTGGCAAATTTTAGGTAGATGGGCTACATCAGCTATATCTTAGATTAAAACTGACTTTTAAATAAAAAGTCAAGGAAGAAGTATGCTGTTAATTTAAAAAATATTTCTTGGTAAACTCTACTACATTTATGCAATTTTCAGTATATTTCTATGGAAAATTTTTATTTCCTTCTAACTGCATTATAAACAATGTACATTCCTGAGACTCCACCAATGGAACTCTAATTTTTGCTTCTTAAATATTACTAGTTTGTTTGCTGGTCTTTCCTCATGTGTTACCTGACTCGATCAATTCCCTAAAATCCCAGACATTAGACTGAGAATTTCTTGTGTCAGTTCTTTGGATATTTTGGATTGTTTTCCCTCCTTCCCATACCTTCTTCAGGTTGAATTCTGAGTTCTGTGTCTGTCTGGGATATAATTTTAATTGCAATGTTTTAATTTCTCGTTGCCTTTTTTTCTTCACTTCTTCCCATTAAGCATTGATTTTTTGAAAACTGGGACAAAATATTCCTTTGCTACCTGGATTCTATACAGATAGTCTAATTTCTCCTCCAGTCTCAGTGATGAGGAACACTTTTTTTCTTTCCTTTATGTCTTCATGCTTATGTGTTATTTGTCTTAACTTTTGCTGCTATATGTAACTCAGTTGCACTATGGCAGTTCTTATTTTGTCCCTTCAATTTCTCACCCTCCATATGTATATATCTCTGAAGATATGTATATTCAGTCTTTTTTTCAGTTGTCTGTGGAATCTCTGCTTATCTCTAATATCCCTTCTCAGGTATATTATATGTAACAGGGTTTATTCCTGTTTGAATAATGAATTACAGGAAAGTTCGTAAATTTGACGAAGATATTCCAGGCCTCACAGTATGAGGCTTTGAGTTCTTCAGTCCAGTGGACATCACTCACTAATTACCTTAATTTTCCACAGTCTTTTTCTTGAGTTAAAAACTGGATCCATAGATTTGTTTCATATAAACAGAGTCAACTTATCATTACTCAGTGCAAGGTTTCTTCTGTGATTAATTCTTCTATAAAGCCTTTAACTGATTACCAAAAATAAGCCAAAAAATGATGTGTAAGATGGTGGGCTCCCTCTGCAGTCAGTGAGGAGGGACAGACAACTTCAGAAGATGAATCAGCCCATAGAAGTCTGACTCTTGCTGTGGAAAGGCTGGTCGCAGCTTCTTGGCTTAGAGGCACTGTAGTTTAGACAGATTGGGCATCTTCCCTGGGTCTTCCCTCTGGAGGTTGTGTTTGGTGAGCTGCCACTCCCACAGACAGGAGAGCTCTTGTATTACTAGTGACATTTGTTTCCTATTCTCCAAGCAGGCAGCTGGGCTCCTGTGGCCCTGTGATTCCCAGCAGTGTGCCCTGGGTGTGGTATGCATGCATGTGTTTCTAAAGTGTTCCACAGGTCTTGAGCCATACTCACATTAATCTGATCACACCAAAACTTCAGGCCTTCAACACTGCTTCAGGATGAACAATGCTTCCTTAGTGTTTTTGTGACACAAGGGAAGTCCATTTCACAAGTCCCATCACTTCTTATTTCCTTGCACTATTTTGCAGAACTGATGTATTGATACAATGATATTATTAAGGTGTGATTCTAATGACCATGCAACAGAGCTCAGTGCCTTTACCATATTCCTCCTAGGTTTGGTTTGGATTTTGCAAGGAGTCAAGGGAGACTCCAGCTTTCTCATTAACAGCACTTGGTGAAGTGCATGATCCCTTACAGATGCTACTGCAGAGACTCCTCTTGCCCTTTCCCTCCTCTATACATATGCTGTAGTATACCGAATCCTTATTTTTACTTCTCTCAAGACACCTCTATCCTTCATTCATTTCAGCCCCTAAAGCAATTAACTTAATCAAGCCCAACTCTATTTTTTAAAAGTAAGGCATAATCTGTAGGGATAGATGTGACTATCCTGTCAATTAGGGAGTTACAGGTAGCTGATTTACCTTATAACAGTGCTATTTTAGTTTTTCATTGGGACTTGTTTCCTCTTACCTCTACTCTTTTTCTCTCAGTTCTTCATGGATTCACTTTTTTATTGCTGTTGCTTTCCTATAAATTTCACTTATCCCCAGCCCTTTTATTTTCTAATGTCTTTCTAAGAAAAAAATCTCTGTATTAGTGGTCAAATTAAGTCCCATGGGGTTTGACCAGATATAAGCTGGCAGTGATTAGTCCTGTTGTGAATCTTACCAGCTGCAATGGTAGCTCTAAGAGCTGGTGTAATGGTAGCTCTAAGGCTAATGGCTTAGGAGACTCCCAAGTCTGTCACTGTATGTGTATCTTTAGCAGTCCCCCAAAAGCAAGGAAATAAGTAAAAGTAACCCTGTCTACCACTGGTCTCAATGCTGAAAGATATGTCACTGTCTTGAAAATGATAAATCCCAGGAATTTGTAGATTCTTTTTGTTCTGATATATGAAAGAAGAAAAAAAAAGTTGTTTTGCAACAGGAAGTGGCTTGACTTTATAATGTAACTTACAGTACTGCTGTAGTGTAGTGAACTATGTAATCTAGCAAGCTTCATCACTCCCAGGGTACAATCTGAGGCATTTTAGCAACATTTTTGGTTTCAGTTTATGCCCCACCAGTCAGAAAATGTATCTTTTCCTGGTCTAGAAGTAGAGGTCTTGCAAACAAAGGATTTTCATTCCTGAAGCTGAAGAGAGAATGAGGTCCCAAGCCTACACACTTTTGAAAAAAAAAGAAAAAAAAAAAGAAAAAAAAAGTTACATTTTCACAGACATTCAAGCAACAGAATTTTTTTTTGAAAATTTAGCATGGGGCTTCTAAGATTCTGGTTCTCAATTCAGTATGAACGTTCTTTAGAAGTTTTGACTTTTCCGAACTTAAACCAGTGCACATGATGGAGCTGCCTTAAAACTTCAGTCTCTGAAATTCTAAGCCAAATTCCCTTGTGCTTCAGTGGAAATTCATTGGAAGTAGTATATATCTGTGATTCAATGCCTTTTCAATAAACAAACGTCCTTTCTGATAAAAACCTATTTTAGTGAGAAATTCTGTACTGGTGCTAAGTAAAATATTAGAAATAACAAATATCCCACTGAGGGAATATTTGGTAAGTATGCAAATCTGAAAGTGAACGGAATAATAGGGTGCAGCTGGCTCTTAGTCTTATATTTGACTGTTGCTGTTCACATACAGTACAACAGCCGTGCATGGGGGAGGAGTGTTAACACGATATTCAGTGAAGGCTGCATGGCGTGGGTGTATCACAGTTCCAGGAAAAGCCTGAGGTTATGGTTTACAGAGTTCACGCCAACTCTTCATTTTAAAGTGTAGTGGCACACTGTAAGTCTACTGCTGACAGAATGAAGTTTTACTGATGCTTGACATGGTGACTAAACTATTAGGCCCATCCAAGCTCAAAATATAAAGCTGTTTTCTGACAGCTTATCAGAAAACAAGACTAACTGCTCTTCAGCTGAATATTTCTAAACCTCTCATTCCTCAACCAATATCAATTCTCGTGACACACATTTTGAAAATCCACTTATGTACTTCACTTTATTGAGAAATTCAGGCCTGCTTTCCATACAGAGGAAGCCTGAACTGTTTTATTATTTTAACAAATATCTCAAATAATTTGCTATTAGCTATTTTTATTTTTTTAAAATATAAGTTTCAGGCAATCTCTAGTACTACTGCTTGAAAATTTAAAACAGAGTGACTGATGCATGAAAAGCATACTAGCAAAACACATCCTGCATTGTCAGGATCCTCTGCTCTCTGTAGGTTTTTCTCATATCTTGCATCTTTAATTGCTAGATTTGATGATTCTTTTCTGTGAAATGCATTTAATTAGTCTTGAAGCTCTTATGCAAATCTATCACAAAACTCCCTTTTGTTACACTGAGTGAAAAAAACCCTTTTCTATTATACTTTTCTCTAAATATACTACTATATATAGTATACATAATGAACAAATCTTACCTCTGAAGCTTTATTTTCTCTGCAGATGACTTAGAATGTGTTTCTCATTCCTCCTCTTCACAAGTTTGGTGTCTTTCTAGTTTTTAGTACCTTTAAAACTCTGTGCCTTTATTTAGATTGGTAACTATACTAACACATACAATAAGACATGAAAACAGTAAATATTTCATTGCATGAATGAGACTCCTTCAATATACAGCCAGTGTTCTGTATAATCAATATGTCAACGTCTATTTTGTAGGGAAATACAATATTTAAAAAATTGGGGGAGGGGGAGTATTTAAATATTGAAAATGGAATTCTTTGCCTTTATTCAAAAACCATAAAATATATTTCTCCTTAGATGCCCTTTGCAGAAAAATGAATTGCAGTTATTCACACAAAAATACATTTGAACAAAAAAATAAATTTTAATGCATGGCATGGAAACTACACTAGGGAACTTGGGAAACTAAATACCCTACTGTTTGGCCAAAACCATAATTGGTGTCTGGAGGAGAGGCTCTTCCATAATCCAGACATCATATTTCCTTCCATGGCCTCTGTTTTAGTAAAAATTCCCTAAAGTCCAGGTGATCATAGGTCTATGTGATCATAGGTCTTCTAATTTATTTCATTCTGAAGAATTTTGGGCAAGTATAATATGATATTTTCAAATCTCCAAGAAAGAGCAACATAGCAGCTTTCTCCCTTCTACTTTCTATAATTTTCAGTTTGTTGACTATCTTTTGTTTGGCAGCAAAATTACAATCGTATCTGTAGAAAGGGAGTATCTTTATAATAAATTATTTTTATAATATTCAAATACTTAAGCATTGTCTGGCATCTTATTACCTCCCCCTCTCCCTAAAGCCATTTTTGTGAGCTCTACACCTCTGTCAGCATTCACAGTCTTTCATTATCCTATATTTGAGAAAGCTGTTTATCTTGAAACATACAGTTTTAATTAAAAATTTCACTTATGCTCAGAAGGCTTAGGTATGCGTCACCATGTACAAGCCTATTTTTTAATCATAAAAGTTGTATTGAAAAGCAGGTCTGGTATAGAGAAGAGTGTGGATTTAATCAGTTAATTGTGTGGTTACACTGTTCATAATCACTTCATTTGCTTTTAATGGCAATGAGATGGATATTTCCAAAGGAGTCTTATTGTCCTCTGTGTAAATAACTAATTGCTTTGTTATTAAATACTTAAATACTCAACATGCCCTGAAAATGCAATCTGCATGTGAAACCAAATCCCCATACTCCACCCAATTCTCATTTCATAGACAGACACGTAGTTGCATCCAAATAGTGCCCAGGTTCACCTTTCAGTAAATCTGAAGTAATTTGTTTTCCTCAAGAGATGAATACTCTGATTTTCAGTGATTATTGCAATGTTTGCTGATTACTTTAATTGATTTCATCTATCTTTCTATTCACACAGTTGAACAGTCAGCTCATCTTGGAAGGTGCCAGGACTGAATCTAGGTGGGATATAAATGCCACTGCTTGTTGCTTCATCTGAGACTGATACAAGCAAGCATGAGCTGTTCCTCCTTTGATCTGAATCAGACAGAAGTTAACACAGATGTCATCCAGCATATACATCGCTTGGAAACTAACCCACCATTCTCCTACCACAGAAAACATGTTCGGAAACAGATTCGTCAGGGTTCAAGTCTCCTGTCTCTCCCCAGAAAAGCATGTACCCAAGTGCCCTTGTTTAATCTACTTTCACCCAGATCACCAGGCTTTTGTGTCACTCTATTAAATGAAAATCAAGCCAGAAAAGGTAAAAAAACATCAGCCTGGAAAACATCAGATCATAGATGGCTGCCGTGTGGAGATCCAAATCTGATCTAGTCACACTAGGTGTTCTATATTGCCAGTGACGAGAAGTAGGCACTTTGGAGACATGATTCATCTGACCGATATTCAGTGTCTACTGTAGGTTAAGGTGAATCATACCCTAAAAGTGCCTATTTCTTTCTATTGACTATGAGGAGAGCCTTGACAATGGCTCAGTTCTAGACAGCTACATTCGCTTTTGTTGCTAGTCATAGATGTGCTGGGTAGTTGCTAATGTATTGAATTACTAAGATGGAAAGATTCTGTGTGGGAAAAATATAAAAGAGTGCTATTACAGGAGAAGTAATGTCAAGGGGGGTGCATGCCAAGTTGAAGCAATGGAAGAAAAGCAGAAGTAGTGAAATGGTACATGAGGCAGGAAAGTCTGAGTTCAATTGGTGTACAGATATGACTATCTCCACATAAACCAATTTAATTCAGAATACATAGATTAAAGCAATCAATATGAGATCTTTGTATCTGTTTTGTACTTAGTTTGGGCATCTTACTTCAGTCTAGATTTGATATGGTGTTCTGGACTGAACACCCCTACATTGAATATGTTTCTGAGCTCACCAAAGAACTGATTGTTGGTTGAGACTGCCATGTCCCCCTGAAGGGCAGCAACACATTTGGTGTGCACAGTAGCACAGCCCCAGAAAGGATTTGGTTTGTAAACACTAAAACCTTTCTGTGAATTCAGCCAATGTGCAATAAGTGAGGATGACTGAGAGAGTTATTTCAAGAATGCACAACTGCTCTGAACCAATATGCTAATGTAAATGCAGCCTAAGACAGTTTGCATATAAAATTTAAAATTCTAATGAAACAGTCCTTTAGACATAACTGCCTAAAATCCTGATAGAATTGGTGTAAAGTACATAACTTTGCAAGCTGCCAGATCATCAATTCACTAGATGAACTGAGAAGGACAAGATTTTCCTCTAGAAGTCTTTGCTGGCACTTCGCACTGTATGTTGATTATATGGGGCATGTGAATAAAAATCTAGGAGCCTCACACCCACCCTGGCAGTACACAGGAAGGTCTGATGGGAGAAAAAGCAGGGGTAGGACTTTCTGTAGGGTACAGTTTGAGGTTTGGTCATGACTGGAGACTGAAAAGCACTTCATCGACAAATGTTGACCAAAACTGGAAGGCAAGTAGGAGACAGGTGCAAAGAATGAAGAGATGACATGGCAAGTGTGAACAAATTAATTTAAATTTGAAATACTCCGGAGCCAAAGTACAATTTTACATTAAGCACAGGACAAAACAATACATATGGAGAGTTCTGTTTGCATTTGTACCACATTGTCCGAACCTTCTGTTGCTATGGTTTTGTACCACCTGTCTGCTATCAAGAATTGTTTACCTCTTTCAGTACTGCGCTGGATTATTTAGATGGTTATCTCAGCGTGATAGATTGAGTTACCTCTCTGGCTTCATATGCTGAGAATAAATTCTGTAAAAGTCCTTGTTGAACCATTGTGATGCTCCCTTATATCTGATTTTTCAATTAAAAATTATAAAATGTTTCTGTTTTTTCACAAAATTAGAAGAATGGTGAATGTAAGGAAATCCATTAGAATGCAAAAAAGAGCTGAACATGAAGAAGAAGCCATGTTTTTTTAACTTCACGAAATAATATTTTGCATCAGTTATAACACACTAGCAATTTTTTTCACTTGTGGTTAGAGCTAGCGAAAATTGTGATCCACCTTTTCAGGTGGTGTGGAGCAATGTATTTTTATAAGCTTCAGTTTAACTGCTTTCATCTTCTAAATTCACTTATAGGATGACACATGCATTTCAAACAGTGTTCCATTATCTTAGCCTTGGCAAGGCTATATGCCTAAGATGGAGATGGATTCTTGTGCAATACCTTAGCTGAACTCTCTGCTAAGTTCCATTCAATTATATTTTCAGAAGTCTATGGAAAGCTGTGGAAAATCTCATCTCTTAATCAAAAACAACTTGATTGTATCTGAGGGGCTCATTGGAGCTCTGAATCACTCATAAATGTTGATAGGGTACAAATGGCAATGATCTTCCAAGCCCAGCTGGAATTTGTACACGTAATAGTTGGACGTAATGTTTCTTTACATGTAAGCTGAATGCATTTAAATAACAATTATTGACAAGAAACAGGTGAGAAAACATATTCTGCTTTTATACATTTAATTAAAAACCAAAAGGCTATATTCTCAGCCTGAACACTTTTCTCTTCTTAGGTATTATGACTAGATTTCACAAAGGGAGTAAGCATGAGGAACAGGAAGCTTAGGTAGGGCTTAGTCAGAAAGAGAGCTCCTGACTCTGAGAATTCAAAACAAATAATATGTCATCTTCAGCTCTGTATGACAGCCCTGTGAGCAACTGAACATGTGCTGTTTATCTGATCCTCCATTCTTCTGTGTATGAACATCACTGTTTACACCTCTCCCCTTCAAAAAATCTCAGGCTGGCCTTGATGTGCACAAGATCTACTGCAGAGCTGAGCCTCTTCATTTGGCCAGAAGCATATCAAATCTGCAAATCTTCAGTGAGAAGAGAAACATGATGCACGGACATCAAAAGAGTATAGATGCAGTCTGCAGCAGTTAAGTTCTAACCTGAGACAGAAACTGTGCAGAACTGGGGTAAAGGTAGTCCCATCTCAATTATCCTGGAGAGAGAGAATGCACTGGATCAAAACCCCTCTTTCACCAAACAAATCAGAAAGCTATCTAAATCCTCCCCTTTACAGACAATTATTTCTGAAGAGTATCTTGCCTACACATTCCCACCAGAATTTTTAAGGTACTTCAGAAGACAATGCAAGGAAATATGTGGAAAAGGTGTCAAACAGCGCTTTGAGAACAGATACCTCTTGTCAAAAAGGCATGGTCAGTCTGATTTTAGGACTCATTGTATCTGAAAAGGAGCAAAAACACTGATGAAGGTATACCAGAGGATAAACCCTCTCATCCTTGTTGTTTAGTATGGCTCAATGGTTTCCAGAATCAGAGGTAGCAAACTGCAACTGATACTGTGAAATTGAAATCATAATACTCTACAATTAGTGGCAATAACACGGGGTCACAAGATAAGGGAAGCATTTCTTTGTACTCCTTTATGGCAAGTGACAGAAGCTCTTCATAATTTCAGGAGAAAGAACTGTGGAAAGCAAATTTCGAATTTAGTATATAAATCTGCATGGTGTTACAGCCTGCCCTATAGGATAAAAGCAAATGGATAAGCCCCACTGAGCTCTTGTTACCACTGAGCTACACTGAAACTTGTAGTCTGAAAAAACTCTAATAAAGCATGAAAAACTTAAATTAATGAACTTTTCATACAAACCTTTTTGGCTTCAATTCATTTCCTTAGAAGGTGTAGTTTCTTCTACTATTTAACAGTTCAAAGTCACCAGAACCTTACAGAACTTAATTTATAATTTCTTTTAGAAAGAAATGGGATATAATTAAAAATAATTATTGCCATGAAGAATAATTTTGACATTTAAATACTATATAGGTCTCTAGATAAAGTATGTACAGTCAAAGAACACTTTTCTCACAACAGAAATTTTATATTTTTTTCTTCAGCTTTATAGAAGTTAAACTGCAGGGTCAAAGCAGTCCCCTCTGGTCCTAAATTCACTGTTGAATCTCTGCTGATTTAAATACCATTTTCCATTAAATAAACAACCACTTACCCTTTGTGTTTTTTATGGCACTAATACATATAGAATACAAGAATTATCTTAAACTAATCCCTGGACTTTAATAATTTTTAATAATTTGCAATCAGTTAATTGTTTCCTTGGGACTGAATCACAGGATTTAATTTCACCAGTCCAGATTAGTATTAATGGCTCTTCCGGAAGAATTTGAATCCTCCCTTCTTGTGTTCAGTCAATGAGATTCTCAACCTTGTTTGTTTCAAAATAATCTGCTTCAATTATCTCAGTTTATTCTTTAAAACAGAATTCTGAAATAAAATTATTTAAAATGATTTTTATTTCTATTTTTATTTAAATGATTTCTTTGTGACAACCCATGGGCAGAAGTAACCTCAAAAGGTTTTAATGTCACTACACCTTTTACTATTAAGCAGTTTTTTTGCTATTCAGCCCTCTGCTGTAGTGTTCAGATGACAGTTCTTGTAAATAAGAATTTGAGATATAGAACATAGAACACCATCTTCCTTATCACTTTAATATTCAACATCCTATGAATCTTTGGGATGGTCATTTTTATTCACTTATCTTCAATTATTCCATATAATATGATCATCATGAAAGTATTTGTGGGGTCTCAGGCTCAGTTTATTTAAGTTTTCTCATGGACAAAGTTTTGAACTGAAATTCTATGAGGTTCTCCATTTTTAGCATCATTTAACAAGGATTTATCATTGCAATTTTCCAAAATCTTACTTCTGAGAGAAAGTAAGCACTTCAGCAGACAATATCTTCAGTTCTGGCAGTGTGGGAGCATCTTGTTGCTATGCTCCAGCAATGGATCAGACAGCAGATAAACATTTTTGCGTTGTCAAGGCCTGTCTGTCACCAGGAAGTCCTGGGATAACATAATCCAAATCATGAAAGACAAGGATGGAAAGAGTGATAGACAACAATTCCATGAGGAATACCCAATCTTGTTTTAATGCTCCCATTATGTAAGGAGAGAGGTACAGCAGTGGTAAAACTGATCTTTGATGGCGAGCAACTCTTTGAATAAGATTTTGTTAGATTTTCATGACTCTACACTTGTGCCACAGCTCGCCTGCCTTGGTGGCAGGCATTTCTGCACTGGTGGACATCGAGGGAGCCAGTTCACCAGGGGTTTTGTGCTATGTCCAAACCAAGGTGGTAGATTGGACCTGCTGAACATAGAGCAGAAGTATCAACATGGTGCCCTCAGTGCCATCAATGTGCCATCCACATGCAGCTGGTCTGTCTCCAGAGCAGACAGGTAAAAGAGTTTCTGGAAGTTATTCCTGTAGGTAGGACTGAAAATTTATAGCATTTTCTTCAGTTTGGGTTACTTTTCTAAGAAAGGTCAGAAGGAATAAGGGAATTTTTTTTAACCTAGGACAAACTGGGATTCCTCGGCTGTTTGGGTTTTTTTATTTTGTGTTTTTATCTTCCTTTTTGTCTCTTCAGACTATGGAGAAGACATTTCTTCAAGCACATGGAAAGGCCGTCAATAATTTGAAGATTCACTTGCTTGCTCTTCTTTTATGGAGATACATTATTACTAGATTGTTTGTCAGATGTCTGTCTTCCTTTGAGTAATCTGTCTCCATCTGTGGCCTTAAGAGGGCTTCTGTGTGCACTTAATCTGTTCTAAATGACCCAAATAAATTATGACTGAGACTAACAAGGCCTCAATAAGGGAGGTTAGCTGTGACTAGAGTGCTCCTCTCCTGAAATCACTTCTGTAGGACAGATTGGTCTGTAAGCTTGTCTTTTGAGAAGAGGTGGGTGCAACTGGGCAATCTCCAGTGCAGGCTGCTGACCTAAGATCTCCCTGTGGCCAGCAGTCTCTCCCTGTGGGGCCAATACATTTCACTAACTGTACAAACAGCAAACAGTGTAACTACTTGACAACTTTAAAATATTTTTTCTCTGGATGATAACAAGAAAGTTTTGCATTTGTTAGCACTTGGCAGCTCTCTTGACTGTGTCAGGTAGAAAAAATTAGTTTACTCTTCACTAGGCACATGTGCCAGGGGACCACTCACTATTCCTTTGTGGAGGAAAGCTTTTCACCCAGTACTGATCCTGTTTTTCACTGCCTTCTTCCAGGAGAAGAGCTTTAGCTCAATGAGTGGAGAATGCTTGGCCAGGGATAGAAAAATGTAACAGGATAATAGAAAATATCCTCTCTCATTTTTGTAGCATTCTCAGTTTGTGAGTGCTGGTATATGTTTCTTTGGTTGATGTATGATGCACTGTGTTCTATGAAAGTGGAGGAAAAAGAGGGGAAGGAAAGGAAATTGGAGTGAGATCCAATAAAACAGGACCTCTGAGTTCCATTTCTTTGCTGTTCTTAGTGAAGAAACAAGGAGAGACTAAAAATTGAAGTATTTTAAGTGTCAGGTGATAGGGCAATCCAGAAATGATATTAATTTACATGAATGAGGGAAAGGAATCATTGTTTGCAGAGGGAAAAAACAATGGAGGAAAAGTCTATACAAAAACTTTCTAAAATAGGAAGAAGGATATGGGCAGAACAGGAAAAAGGGTAATCCAGAATCTGCTGCTCTCTCATAAGCCATGCCATTGAAGGATAGGTGAGGTATACATGAGGTATACATGGTGAATCCCATACATGTGTATATATATATATATATATATACACACACACACACACCCCCTTGGCAGTCTAGCAATCTGTTAGTATAGACTATACACAAACTTGCCACCGGACTGGGTAGGAATCCTCTGGCCTGTATGGTCTTATTGGAGGCTGTGTAGCTTATAATGGCTCCATTCTCCTCGTATCAAGTGTGTAGAAAGCATCTTGATGATGTTTTCCACACAAGCAGTGAACTCTTCTCACTGACAAGGCCCTAAGCCAACCAAACGCACCGTGACAAATGTGTGTCAGAACCTGAAAATATTGGTGCATGCTGTTTAGGAGTGATATGGTCAAAAGGGCGTAAGCAGCAAGCAAAAATTCTTGGTTTGCGTTGTGAGGTTGTCTTGACATGCAGATATTGGTATTTTCCTTCACATAAGAAGTTATGTTGATCCTTGTTAGTCACAAAAGGAGGACAGTGCCAGAGATTTGAAATAGATTGGCAATATGAGCATGACTGGTGAAGACAATGTATGCAACTGGCCTACAGTGAGGAAGCATCACTGTATGGTTATTATAAACCCAGAGAGAGTCAATGGAAGACTGCGGGGGAAGTCTGTTCTTTTGATAGTCTTGGAGTGGCTGGATATGGTATTCTTATGGAACATGGCAATGATGCCTGAGTTGTCATAAATCTTGTCAAGGATGAAGCAGATGGAGAACAGCCTTGCAGAAGCTCCTTGATAATGAAAGCAATACAAGATTTGCTAACTTGGAATTGTAAAGCCCCATCTCTATAAATGTCTGATGTAGCTGCATTAGAGAAGCTAATGATCCTCTGAAGGAATGATCCAGAAAATAGCTATTTGCTTCTCTAGATCTGTCACGCTTTCCTTGCAAAGGGCTGTCTAGGTGGCCTTTCAGCGTGAAATCAGCAGCCCTCTATGTGCGTATGTGTCTATGAGAAGATGTGGTTTCATGTGTGAGTACTATGATATATGTCCCATACGAGTTTAAAAAAGATGGCTTGATCTTGATACCAGCGTCCTGCAGTGTTTAAAATGTGCTTCTGTACTATATAGGAGCTGAGAAGTCTCTCACGTTCATTCTGGTCACAGCATTGTGATTTATGAGAAAAGGCTACATCTTGGTGACCCTGCCATGACCCAGTCCTGCTGCCTCTCTTCATCCCCATTCTTCCAAGATTTAACTAATCAATTTTGCTACCACAAGATTAGAATGAATGCTTATTGGTACAGATGGTACATGTGTTTTGGATGAGTCCAGGGTGGTGAATTCTGGAAGGGTTGTGAGGTGGTGGGTGCTGTGCCTGCAGGTGGCTCATGCTCTGTGAGACATGGATGTGCTGGGACATAGTGGAAGGTCTCAAAGGTCTGCAGTACAGAGGTAAACAGAAAAGCCTGAAAAGTGGTGTCCTTGTTGGGATAGGATGTTAAGAGAGATGTATCACTCTTAAAATGTTTAAATCAAAGCAAAATTAATTGCATAAATTTATGCATTAACTACATAATTGTTTTTTCTTATATTGAGCTGACTTACTCATAGATAAAATTTTGTAGCTCTCAGCTGCAGTTTAAATATCATCAACAGGATAATGCTGTTCCTGAAAATGCCCACTTAGATTTAGATTAAAAAAATAAAGCACTGATCATAAGTCAAAACCTAAATGAATATGTGTGTATGAAATATCCACCACATCTTGCTACTTCTTTAATATTCATGTGACAACAGAGTACCTCTCAATTTTAAGTAGTCCTTGCATTCTGACAAAAAAAATTTCCAAGTCTAGGTCATGAATTCCTGCAAAATTATATTTATATCAGCCCATGGCATGACACTTTTTTATCATATCAGAGATTTAAACCTCATTGTCTTTAGAACCTTTATAATATAATATCCAAAAGGGACAATCATCTAATAAAGCAGCCTATTTTATTCTTACATTTTCTGTTACTATGGATCAGATTCAGTTTGTGTGCAGTACAGAAAACAGACCACTACTGAAAGAAAGAACAAAAGGCAAATCATTGTAAAATCTGAACTGCCAGAATTAGGCCGTCATGTTACAAAGTGGTAATTCTTTCTGACAGCCTCAGCTGTACCAATCATGACATTCGGCAAATTAGCCAGGCCAAGAACAAATAAAAAGAAGAAACAGGTGTGAAACCAACTTCCTGCCTCCCAGGATAAATACATTGTTCACTGAAGGGCAATGCACCTGCACTATTGTTTCTAGTTGGCAAAGGGGGGGTGGGGGGAAGCTTTTAAGTGCAAATACACTTGAGACTTGATAAAGACAAGAGACTTCTCTATAATTTCAGTATAAACGGGCATTTTCTTTCATGATCGTTTTTAATAAGTTAACTCTTTGAGGAGACATTTAAACTGTAGTTTGAATAAATTATTGCTCCGCAAGGGAAGATGAAGTAAAGCTGAACATAAGCCTTTTCTGAGCTTTTCAGAAAAATGAGGGGGATCTCACTGTTTCCTTTCTGATTATGATCTTTCTTCTTAAAGTCACCCTCGTGGCTGAATAGCACCTCAGTGGGGTGAGATGAAGGAGCCTGCTGCCATCATCTAGCCGAGCCCTTGAAGGAATCCCTTCCCAACCAGGTGTACTACAATGTATTTATTGGCAGAAACTAGAAGAGATGTAGAAGAGTAGGAGACAAGAGAAGAGCAGCAAAAAGGCTGTAGTCTTCATACCTTAATTGAATAAATTTTTTGCTCTGTCCTGAAGCTGTCCTTCTGCCTTGGTACTTGGGAGCATTTTATTCATGATTATTGCAATGGGCAGACAAAGGAACAGGAAGGTGAGAAACTGTGATTTAAATTTAAGAACAGCTCATTTCTCCAAGCCAAGAATCATGAACTGGTAAGACTGCTTTCTTGGATGTTTTCTCCACTGGTACAGATATGGTCCTTGGACACACATTTTAATAAATCATTCTCTGCATGTGGGTAGGTGCAGACCAATACCATAACCAGAAGGCTGGTATCCCCTGATATTCATGGTTGCTCTAAGAAAGGGCAAGGAATAAGAGGGTTCAGCCTGCACTGATGATTACGGGTTTTTTTGTCCCTAGTGCAGATGGTTTAGCACCTCTGCATTTAACTCTGCATTGGCAGAGATGGAGTGGGTATGGAATAACACATTGAATAGATATTTCCAAGGGGCAGGACAGCTGTGAAACAGTTCCTAGTTTTCCTGGGGCAGCTGCTGACCCTCGCTGCCTTGTGGGGCAATAGCTCCTCTGGCGCTCTGGGACAGACTGACACCTGCAACGAGGGCTGTTTTACAGCAGCACCTGTGTCCGAGGAAGTGCAACAGGTTAAATTTCTGTCATTCTCATGAATCCCTGGGAAAAGGACAGGAAACAGTGGTTTCACAATTATGAGAATGGGAGAGGGTCCAAGAGAGGTAGATAAGAAGGCTTCTCAAGTTGACCTCAGATTGTCCCCAAATTTGTTTGTTACATCATTTAAAACGTGTTCTGCTTGCTTTTTTTTTTTTTGCCTGGTTTGTGGTGATGTTACTCTGAAAGCTGACAAGGTCTGAGCAAAACTGGTTCCTCATGCGCTCTGAACACAGACCAGTGAAACTGGAGGATGAAACTATTGCATAGAAATATTTCTGTTCCTGAACTGTAGATTTGCTAAGTCAGCATTTCTGTGCAGGATCTCAGGATGTTTTATCAAAGTAAATGGTGCCTCCTGGTAGATGAGTACCTCCTCAACCTTCTACTGCAGCCCTGTCATCCCTAACTACAAGGTTATCCCTGTGACAAAATGCTCGGGGAAATGGGCAGCTGTGCACTCTTTATGTCACATTGACCAGCCGTAAATTTGAAGCAATTTAGGGCCAGAGAAAGAAAGCTGTTTCTACACTGATGTAAAAGCAGTCAGTGATGCACTAGGCGATGGGACTAGTATAGGCATCCCTAGTACTCAGTGCCACCATTTGAATATTTTATAGATTAGGAATTGAGAACTACAAGACACCAGTGCTACTGTGACAGTTTTCTCTAGCTAAGGAGGAGAACTGTAAATGGAGAGACAGTAACAGCTTTACTTGAGGTATTATTCAGAATGAGTTGTACACTTGCAGTGAATATTAGAGTTTGTTTGCACATGAATTTCTATTTATTTGTAATTATTTCTGTGAGAAATATGACAAGAAAAAACTTACTGAAATTCTGTGAGTGAGCACAAGCACTTGCATCGTTTTAACATCTGTCACCAAGCTCAGTTGATAATGGTGACTGCTATTATGGCATCTTCCTCCCCTCCACACAAGGCCATCTGGGATTTGTGTTATGTAAGAGGATTAGCATTTTTGCTTTCCTCTGTTATTTAAAGTATTTCTCAGAACTGGTTTTTGAATAATAATAACAACAACAATAATAATTGGTCTGTTTTCTGTAGGGCTTTCTGAAAGGCGAAGTTGGGAATTCTAAAGCTACTGCTCTTAAGGTGAACACCTGGCCTTGCCATTTGGGTTTGAATGGGATTCACTTGAAACAGGATTTTTCAAGCTGTGATGGATAGGACTGATGGAAGGCTGATATCACTGAATGAAATCAAGGGTAAAGCATAAATTATTGTGAATGGATCAATTCCAGCAAGAAAACCATTGTAATTTCCGTTTCTTCTTCTCAGACATGATTATTCATCACAGTGGTTTTAGGGAAAACCTCAGCTTCAAATCCTATCTCATAAAATTATAATAGTGGTTGGTAACATTGCCTGTTAAGAGAGCCTGAAATGTATCATTTTCTGACCCTGGCTTTGGTTACTTAATGATTTCTAAAGATTGAATTATTTGGGCTGAAATTTCTAATATTGAGGGTATCCTTAAGACCAAAAATTTTGAAAAGTTCTAATCAAAGTGTGTACCTATTTTCAGAACTTGATAAAAATAAAAATAAATAATTTTTACCATGAAAAAAAAGCAGTTCTTAAGACTTGTCAGTCAAATTCACATAAACTGGAGCTAGGAGTATTGAAGTCAGGATTAGGGAAAAAGTAATTTTAGATTTGTGACAATTTCTGTGTTTTAAATAGCTGTATATTTGAAAAATATCCCTGTAATGGAACCCTAGTGTGACCACAGATTTTGGGTTTGGGTCTTCATCTTTTCCTTAGAATAAATATATTAAATTTAAAAAAAAAAATAAAAAGGTAAATTCTTGTGGTAAGCATTGTTTGAACAAATGTTGTAACAATTAGCTCTTCTGACTGGAGATGTGATAAAAGTAATAAGGGTGGTATACAAATCCCACTATACACAGTAAATTCATAGACTCCCACTGGAGAAATCTTGGACTGTAGCTAAAGACCCCAAGGACTCCATGGAGATTGTCTGTACTCCAGTCACCCACACATCTTGACAACCCCATACATAAGAAGCATCTGCCTCAGAACTTACTATGAGCTAGGAAAGAGTACACGACTGCTTTTGGTTGGGTTTTTTGTGTAAATGCTGCTCTCCCGCTGGTGTGGGAGCAGTCTGGTAAAAGCAGCAAGGAAACAGTCATGGCCTCTGGGTGCTGGAGCTACAACTGAGAGAATAAGAATGGTAGAGTGAAGACAGTGGTTTTGGGCCTGGGAACTCAGTTTTAATGCCTGGGAACTGGCATTACCATGCTGGTGCTGGAGATTGGATGGGAAACCTGTGGTGGAAGCAGTGATTGACTGCAGCAGGAGATGGTAACTGAGACTAGGTGAGGTTGGAGGCTAATGCTGGAACAAGGAGATTGGGAAGGGGGACAGGGAGGGGGAGCAGCAGGTGGCAGCTCTGTATGCATCAGCATTTACTCCCTTCAAGCCTGCAGAAAGCCAGAGAATCCTGAGCCCTATCACTTCTCTGATGCCAGCAACTGCCATAAATTCTGCTGCTATTAATGGTAAATACCTCAGGCTGACTGCTGGGTCAGACCACCTAACCCAATACCCTGTCTCCTCAGCAGTAATTCCCTGGGGGAGAGTACAAGAATGGACCCACAAAGTGTAAGTTGATGCATTCTCAACTACCACAGTTTTTTCGCTTAGAAGAAGTGTCTTCAGTAGATATAAATTTCTCCAATAGTTGCTGATTCACAGAAAAGTCAAAATAGTGTCACACAGTGGCATTCCTTTCTTTTCAGCTGGCTTTGTAGAAGAGCATTAGGGAAGCACACACATAAGCAGATGTGCTGATGGTGTGTGCTGAAGCACAGGTGAGAGGAATCCTTCCTTGCTGCTTCTCCCAGGGCTTTCTTCACACCTGTAGCTACACAATCACATGCTTGTTTTCCAGGAGGACTCAGACACAGTAGGTGCTGAAAGCAGACCTGACGCCTGAGACAAACTGATGCAGCAGGAGGGCCTGTCATTGGCTATGGCCATCCCCAGAGTTAGAAATTTGGAATAGAGAAAGAAAGTCTTGGGATGAATCAGTGGAATTTTCCCTGAGTGATTGGACTCTGTCACTACCCCAAAGACCTGCAGGCCTAGGGAAGTCATTTAAAGGTAGCCCTTTAGGGGTGGACACTGTCAATTAGATTAATCTCACCTTACTTTAGAGGTCTAAGCATCTGGATGTCTAATCATAAGTTAGTAATTCTTAGCACCTGCTTCTGTTGATGAACACAGACACCTTCAGTGCATCTCTGTCTCTAACTTTGGGATGGAACTAATTTGAGGATGCTTGTTTGTCTCTAGTGATTGTAACAGGAACCTGAGACTTGGGGCAGGTGAATGCCACCTTGCTCACCTTGCTTGAGACTATTTTGTGAAAAATATAGAATTATTATAGCTTGTTCCCTCAGGAAAAGATTGACAAAGAGATTGAAATGAAGAGGTAAAATGAACAAGGGTAAGGAGTAAGTAAGCAAGAAGAGTAAATTATTTATCAGACAGCTGTACATCAAATGATTCCTGTCCATTCCATGTGCTGCAAAGTTGACTTTTGCAGCTGTAATCCTCTTTGGGGTTTGACTGTATAACTAAACCTGTAAAAAGTAAATATAAAATTATCTGGACAAAATTAGTCATAGATTTTTCCTTTTTTAATCCTCTTAGTGTTGTAGAAATAATCTGCTAGCAACATGTCTACACACTGTACAAGGTGAATTGCTTTGTTTATGATTGAAAACTATTTATACAGTCATCTCTTTTTTGTTTTTTTTCCTAACTTGGCTCTTATGTCATGAAGAATATCCCCGTGGTCCAACTTTGCTTACTTTGTGGTAAGTCTCACAGGTAAGTGTGCTAAAATTTAGGCTCTTTTCTGTCTTTTAGGAAGCAGTTTTCATAATGGATTAAATAGAATAAGGAAATTAGAAACAAGGGAGAAGGAAGGACCCAATAAAATAGGTGATTACAGGTATCAGTATATGTGGGGTGTAGGCTCATATTTCTGCTTGGAATCTGTTGGAGCAGAAATCTGAATCTAGAACTACCCAGTGCAGAGGTGTATCTTCTCTCGTTTGGGTTTCTTCCACACAAAACCTGGGCTTATTTTCCTCACATGCGGCTTGAAAACTGTTGTTAAAAAATAATTTATTGTAAGAAGATATTCTTGATTGGCAGCTAGATGAGAAAGTAATTCTTCATGAAGTACAGTGTCTGATCACCACCATGTAGATACCATAGGTTTTAAGAAAAATCATCCCAGTTAAACTTCCTGTCAATTTTTGTCCAGTCTTCATGCCAGTCAGACAGGGTTGGTTTTTTTCACCCAGCCAATCTCCTGATTATATTTGGCCAGTGCAGCAATGTGCATTTTAAACATAACCTGTAACAGAATCTTACTGAGTGAACAGAAAAAAAAAAGGAATACGAGAAAGTTATGTTAACAGCACTGCAGATATCAAAAGAATGTTATTCTTACTGCACTGTTTAGGCAGATATGCAGCTCAGTAATGCCTTCCTCTTCCCACCCGTGCTTTCTTGGAACCAAGTCACAATTCCTATTGGGCTTCAGATTTCAATTCTCTGCACTACAGAATTACACGGTTTTTCTGCACAGTGTGTTTTCAATATGAAACAGAGTGTATTTTTGCTGTGTGAAACTTCCAAATTCTGTCTCCATGCTGGAGGAGTCATTTTGCATTGTGTTCCTGGTTGAATGCCTGAGCAAAACCATATTCCTAGCTGAGAACTAGATTGCAAGGAAGCTAATCCTTTTATGTATGTATGTTCCTGCTTTCTCATTTCAGACATAGCGAGTATTGTTAAGAATCTTGGCACTGCTCTTTGCCTTGACTTTCCATGCATATCCACGTGCCAAATGTCATCAGAGAGTTTTTTTTCCAGCTGCGTATTTTTCTCATATACTGATAGACCATTATAACAATGTGGTCATGAAGTGGGGTGCTGGAGTTTGGGCATTATGGCTCCAGAAGCCCATCGTGGCATTTTTCAGTATGGATTTGAAAGAACTTTTTATTGCCTCTCTCCATCCTCAACTGGCCTCTTTTCCTTATAGTCACACCACAAAGAGTAAGGTCAGCAAAAACACATGAGAAAGGTTTAACAAGCTGGTTCTTTGAGAATATATTCCAGGCTATAAATATGTGAAACTTTAAATTTTTTGTTGTGAATGTGCTGCAGGGCTGGAGCCGAACTGCTTTTGCTGAGGTCTGGACATAAATGCTAGTATTTTTTTTAACATTTTGCAAGAGACCATTGTCCAAATGCATCGTCCAAATAAGCCACAGGAGATATTAATGTGCAATCTGGTGAATTTTAGCATATATCTATCATGCTGATATTGTATTTTAACATGCATACTCATATGTTTTTGGAAACCAAGCTTTCATCTGTAGGAGAAAAAAAAGAATATAAGATAGTATTATGGGTAAAGGATTTCTTTTAAAACAGAAAGGTATACTTGGAAACATAACCAGATGTAAAACAATGACTACAGCTGAAAATTTGTCACTGATATTTTTCCCTTAATATCACACATTGGTTATTTATTGTTCCCTCTATGGCTGGTCAGGGTTGTGGTTTTCAGCCTGTGAAAACCATTACAGCAAGATTTTCTTTTTTGTAAGACCTAGTTCTCGATTAAAATCTATCTGATATGTTTATGTGAGGAGTGAGAAATGCAGGAACTAAATGAATGAGGAAGAAAGATTTTTCTTTTTATCATAAGTTTGTAAATATGTCAAAATAACCTTAAAAGCTTGAACCTGGCTATGGTCAAAAAAGATTTATTCTGCTAATACAAGAAACAAATATTTTCTCTGTTTTTTTTTTTTTCTTATATGACTAATATGAAATATTATTCTGAAATTTTATTCTGAAATTTCATTCTGAAATTTTTCTTTTCCTGGTTTTGACATGCTAACCCTTACTGATGAGAGATGTTAAGCACATTTTTACCAAACTAAACATGACTTGCAACACCTTCCTATCAGACAAGAAACAAAATTTCTTGCAAATCGCTATCTAAAATTGGGGTTGTTGAACACACAAATCTCCTATCTAAATCCTCATTTTTAGCGACACTAACAATGTACTAATTTATATTTTTGGTGTTATAAACTTGAATTTGTATTATGTCTTGCATTATGCCTTAATCAAAATGTAAAATTTCACCTGTTTATCCCTATAGAAAAACAAATTATTAAAACATAACTTCCAGGTAGTTTTGATTTCAGGATATTGACATATGGTCGATTCTTCATTTGCATGCTTACTTTTTCTCCCCCTATTGATTTGTATGTGATTTCAATCTGGAACTTGTCTGATGTGAAGTTCCAGCTACTGGGTTTTGTTCCGCCTTTCTTCTCTAAATAAATAGAACTGGATTTTCAAATCTGAAGAATACCTGGCATTTAAAGAATAATGAAAGAATAATTAAGATTATCACAGAATCATAGAATATTCTGAGTTGGAAAGGACCCACAAGAATCATCAAAGTCCAACTCCTGGCTTTGCACAGGACCAAGATAAGGATCACACTCAGAGAACATTTTTCAAATGCTTCTTGACCTCTGTCAGGCTGACGTTGTGACGACTTCCCTGAGGAGTGCCAGTTACAGAGTTCCAGTGCCCAGCCACCCTTTGTGTGAATATTTTCCTGGTATCCCACTTAAATCTCCCCTGACACAACTTCAGGCCATTCCTTCAGGTTCTCTCCCTGGTCACCTCAGAGTAGAGATCCGTGCCTGCTTCTCCTCTTCCTCTCACAAGGAAGTTGTAACTGCAATGAGGTCTCCCCTCAGCCTCCTCTTCTCCAGGCTGAACAGACCAAGTGACCTCAGCCACTCCTCATATGGCTTCCCCTCAAGGCCCTTCACCATCTTCATAGCCCTCCTTTGGACATTCTCTAACAGCTCAATGTCTTTCTTATATTGCGCACCCCAAACTGACCCCAGGATTCGAGGTGAGGCTGCACCATCCCTGAGTAGAGCAGATCATCTTTCATCCCTTTTGAGAAATGAAAGAGACTAAATTCTTGAGTGAATCCTCTACAGTCTTTTCCAAAACCTCCTACTGTTACCTTATAGTCCTATAGATAATACAAAGCCCAGGAATTGATAAGTATTTGTTCATAAGATTTGTTTTGTTTTCCATGGTGAAATAAATCCTCTTATTTGTTCATGACATCATTTCCATACTTCAGATCATCTCATTGTCTCTTGCTGTATTTGTTTCCAATATACTTAATGTATGCCTTTTTTGTTTTTTATATCAGAAACTTAAATCAGAAATCCCAAATATATTAGGGAAGTATCTTGCACTTATGCAATTGTCTGTGTCAACCAAACTATAATCTCAGTCAAATAATGGAATCCCTTTTGTTCTCATATATTGCCTTCCATAAAAATACATTGATGTAAAATCATAAATATTGTATAAGTATGAACCAATTCTTGCTCAATTCTATCCACATATGTTTTCATTATTTAGCCCAGAATTAGATTCAGGCCAGCTAGCTTATGCTTATTCAGGTCATTTCATTTGCCCTTTTAAATATCGCCCTAACCTTTTCACTTATGATTTCTCTGCTATTCAAAGATGTATCAAAACCCAACAAGACCGGGAGCTGTTTTTCTGCCTCTTTCAGGATTCTTGATTGCAGGACTAAAAGGACAGACTTAGATTTAATCCTGCAGCCAAGTGTTTCTTCAGTGACATGCTCTATATGTGCTTCCAAATTTGCTCTAAACAAGCCCCAAATGTGGATATTGCCCTTTTGTTTTTTCTGCTAGTGGAAAACATTTTTGAACAGCTACCAATCTAACCGAGAAAAAGTAGCAGGTGGATGCAGACAAGCAGACAGAAGCAGAGCACAGGGAAACCACATTTGGGCACCAAGGGACAGGGTGATCTCGGCACATTGGGCTGCTGAACCACTGCCAGTCTCTGGCAGGCATCACAGCAAAGGAGTATTTTAAGAGGGGTTTGAAGGACAACAAGTAACTGAAGGAATCTGGGTCCCTGACTAAACATTTGCTGCATGATATAACATCAAAGAAATACAAACTTGGACATGGAAGGGGCAGAACCAGTCCTTTTCAACTCTTCATGAAACTGTGGATAGTATTTTTTGTTGAATCACTTAGCAACATGCTGGCTGACAAGTTTGGTGGTTTTGTTTGTTTGTTTGTTTTTTGTTGTTTTGTTTTGTATTTTTTTTCTTTCTTTTTTTTTTTTTAAATAAGTTTAAACCTCCTTTTGTTCAATTAGCATTTTTCAAGAGGAGCTAAGTTAGTTGAAGCAGATGGTTTATCTTTTTTGGTAGTGCTTCTAGTTGGACAAATGAGACTTATTTCTACATCTTCCTCTCTCTTGCAGTGCCTACAAAGTCATTCCACATTTTACGCACCGTGTTTTGACTTATTTAATGCAGGCATACTTTCCCTGCAGTAAACATGATTACCCAAATACTTTAACTAGAGAGCTTCTGCTTTCCTCTCTGGTATAATTAGTCACACTGCACTCACACTGCATTTAAAGGGGGGGAAAAACCCACACATGGAGCATCTTGCAAATGTGCCTATAATCCCATACAGCTGCTTTCTTCACTTTATTCTTTTTTGACTGCTTATAGAACAAAATTGCTGCAGCTGGGCAGAAAACTGAGCAAAGTTGCAAAGGCACCTCTCCTTTCCTTTCTTTGTGGAATCCACCCATTCAGGTGTCTAGGGATAGCTCTTGATTAGCAACTGCTTAACATGGGGCTAAGTTTTCTTGGATTCTAGCATTGAATAACTTGGCAGGATTTCTATTAGGTTTGAATTTCAAAGCCAAAAGAGTGATCTGAGATCGCATACTGGCAGTTCCACAGTGGTAATTTCCATGTAAAAAGAATACTTATCACCAGCACCACAGCGAAAGAAGCAGCTTTACACAGAAAGGGCCTCTTGTGAAATTAATTTGGTGTTTAGTTTATTAAGAAGGCGATTCCAAATGTGTTTTTTTTTAGTTTCTTGTAAAGAAAACTCTTTCTAATCCTGCCGATATTTTGAAGGCAAAGATTTGGTTGTTTAAAAAATGTTTGCAAAAATTCTGCTGAACCTGTTTTTCATTTATGTGGCCAGCATGCTCTCCAATTCCTGCTTGCTAGAAAGCAAGCAGGAGATGGAAAAGGGAATGATCAGTGTAGATTCAGTAAGATATTGGCCAGACCAGTTTGGCTACTCTACATTCAGTAGGTAGCTTGTTTGATAGATTATTGATGGATTTACCATTAGTAAGCTTAAAAGAATATCTTGCTTGGCAAAAGAAATTTTAGATAAGGAAGGAAAGGTGCATTTGTTAAGAAAAGACCCCCGAAAGTTTATCCAGGTCTGTTGCATGTAATATAAAAGAAGAAATCTAATATAGGTCAGCTAGTCTCTGCTTATGACTGTAGATGAACTTTGGGCAATTTGTTCAGACGTAGTCATCTAAAGTCAACTGAGATTAATTCCACCCTTTGGTTTTCTTTTCCTCTAACACTAACTTGTTATGTTGCCTCCAAGACTCACACCCACTCATTGTCTTGTCTGTTTGGACAGATACCTCTTCTGACACAAGGCAATCTTGTCCTGTGTGCTGGTACAGAGCTCAGTCCCCACAGAAGAAATAGGAGACCTTATCTTTCTTGAAGAGTTAGCATGCCCTAAGGAAGCAGCAATCAACAGACATTAACTTGTGATCACAAGCACAGGAGTTGTATCTTCGATGGACATATTAGAGGAAGGGTAAAAGCTTCATGGAGAGCTCTCCATCTGTTACCTGAATCAGCAAGGGGACAGAGCAGAAAACATGCTAACACAGAATTCTCTCTAAGCAACATTTATTCTATGTAGAAAAAAGGAAAAAGCTTAACAGAATCAAACCTGGTTTATATCAGGCCTTCTGCAAGCTCTGGAAATAAAAAAGCATATCTGACTGCATTTGTCAATGCATACCTAATTCCTCATGGCCCATTTAAAAACAGGCCACTTTCTAGAGTAATAGAGATTACTGAAACACATATTACAGCCTTTCCACCTCTGAGGTGAATGTTAGTACAAAAAAGCAATACACTGGACAAAATATGCAGGGAGCTAAATAGCTCTTCATTTGCTGCGGGAGATCATTTTATTTAGTGAGAAAGGAGCACATGAAATGGCAAAAGAAGAAATCAAAGTTTAAAAAGAAGAAGGGAGTGGGGTTGGGATTGTCAGTTCAAGAAAATACAGCCCTGAAAAGCAGGGTCTGATAAAAAGTCAGTGACTGAATCCTTTGTATTAATAAGAAGAAAACCTATCACATGCTAGATAGATAGATAGATAGATAGATAGATAGTCTTAATAGTTTCTGACTTTGAGGAATGAGATTGCAAAGGTTCTGACTACCTTCTTGTCATATAAACAAAGGGTATTCTTCATATATTTTAGAAGATAATTCATCTAGAAAAAAAATGCATAGCTATGGTACAGATAAATGTTTTTATATTATGCAGTGTTCAAAATGATAATTGCAGGTACATTTAGAAGATAAAAGTTTTATTCATTTAAAAGAACTACATTCAGAACATGGCAAATGGTTATCTTGTAAGTACAACTTTATTAGTAGAGTTATATTAATGCAATTATTATTTTCCTTTCCTGCCTGGTCCATTCTTATAATGTTTCTCTATTTATCTATTTTGGAATTTTTTTCTTTTAGTTTGAAAAAGGTATCTGCTCATTCTCCACATTTTCTCCAAAGCAGAAAACAAGCCAGTAAACATTACAACTGAGCTCTCAACTCAACTCTGTAAGAGTAGAATCATAATTAGGCAAAGTTAGTTTGTCTGCTGCTGTGTGTAAACAAGTTGAATAACTTCATTATTTTCAAGCTTTGCCCCTACATTAGAATAATTCACACTACTTCAGGGAAATGACACCTGCTAATTAACCACAAGCAGACAAAGCACTTTAACAGCGATAATCAGTCATTTTCTCCTGCAGTTTAAAAAAGATTAAAAAAGAGCCCACCAGAAAAAACAAAATAAAACTAAAAATTTAAAAAAAAAGAAAAGAAGAAAAGATCAAAACCTTTGTGACAAGATGTTTCTGTGAATCATCCTCTTGAGGAAACCTTACTGCTTGAAGTAGATTCAAATATAAGTCACACATTTGTTCAGAGTAGGAATTAAGTCACATATATGCTCTGCTGTATTTTACACAGACACCTGTTTGGGACTTAGCTCCAACTAAAAGTAGATATCTAAAGTGGTCAATATGTATAGTCAATATGTATTTATTGAATGATTCATTCCTAACAGAGGTTTCTATAATAATGAACTTCCCAAAGTTCCCTCCCTCTCCATGGACAAACTTTGCCTTTGCCATACTCATCAGCACTGCAGATGACTGAAGTTAAGTGGTGTGAATCACAACCTAACAATCTTGTCCCTAAGTAGTTTACATTCAACATCCACAAGAGAAATAAATTATTTGCAAAAGGAAATATTATTCCTATTTTGCAGTGAGAAGATGAAGCATGAAAAATGAATCTCCTACACATGGGTTTCACTGAAAGTCTATGATGGAATGAGAAACAAATACCAAACTGCTGGTGTCCTGCTTCAGGAACACCATAGTTCTAACTATGCCTTTTCCCCCTCTGCTTTCACATTCTGAGACCCTGCAGAATAGTTTCAATTGTATTTTTAAGAGTTCTTATAAGTCCTGATTTCTCAATTCATTTGCAATAATTTAGAAAGTACTTTACATGTCCTGGTGGGCTACTGCATTAACCAAAACTGTGCTGATACTCTCGAGAACTGAGTGAAAAGGTTAAAACAGCAAAATCTTCTTGTTGTTCTCTCATTCACTCAATACCTATGTTGAGCAGGAAAGATCTACTTTCTGGGACATACAATAAGCTAAAATTGGAGACATATAAGAAAGTGGTTTCACAGTAATTGGTAGTATGAAAACTAAATATAAAATCACAAAACCCAGATATTGCAGTCTCAGTTCTACAGTAGCATGGAGAAAAACAATGAGCCCTGGGGAAAAGTGCTGACGCAGCAAAAGAAATTATGGAAATCCTTTTAAGAAATTGAGATTGTGAATGTTATTCACAAAATATGGGACTCCAAGGACAAAGAAAAAAACTCACAGCATTTCCAGGCATATGACAAGAGAAGTGAGCATGTTTGATATTTCCATTATATGAGTAAGAACCAGGTAGGCACTATTATAAGGAGATGCTGAGCAGGCTGAAGGGCTACAGTCTGTTTCCCATCACATGACTTGGAGCATGTTGGGCAATTCCAATGTTAGACCTTACATCCTTTGACCTCACTGTCCATCTCCAGAGAGCCACTGATCTCTGTCATTATTTTTCTAGGTATCTGCATAGCTTTTAACAATCCTTGAGCCAAATTAGTACAAGCTTTATAAAAAAATTGTCATTTTCTAAACCACAGCTACAGCTATTGCCACAATATTGTTATACACTTTGATCAACTTCTGAAAGGGTTTACATGCTGTGCTTGCTTGAGATGACAGGAGACAGGAAGTTTTCACTAATCATTAAGAAGGAAGCTGTCAGGAAGTCTCACTCTTCAGATCACTTAAAGGATTCCTTGTGGTCTTTGCTTTGAGAAATTCTGATATCTCCACTCTAAGGCTTTGTAATTGGACCTCTGCAGGTGAGAGAAGCACGTTTCCTTTCCATGGGGAAATTTCACACAGATTGGCTGAGCTGAGTAATGTTGGGCATGGCTACATCCTTACCTTTTCCAGGAGAATGTTATCAATTGCTACAATCCTAGAACACTCCAGACAACCTCATGCAAGACAGTACCAAAAAAGCAGCATGTGAACTAAAGCCAGCAGCGCTGTTCTAGGGCCACTGAATGGGATGGCTGGTTCTCATTCATGACAGAGGGTGACCCAGACTTATCTTCATGTCTTGTAATCACCATGACCCCTTCTTCCTTGGCTGACTTTCTGTGAAGGAAGCCCTGTTGCTGAAGGACAGTAAACTGACCTCCTGGACAGATATAAGACAGTGGTAGCCTATATTGTGGCACAGTGGATGATCAGGATATTCTGACATGTAACAGTGTTGAGTTCTACCTTTTCTCTACCAAAATGTATGCAAAAGTTGAAACATTGCTTAGTCTGCAAAGTCCAAGTCCTATGAATTAGGGGATCTCAACAGTAATTTGCCCCATCTGTAAATGTACTGAAAGTTCACATGAAAACTTGCCCAGTATTTTAAAGATATGTCAGAAACAGAATTAGGGATAAATACTCCTATATTTAGCATTTCCTAACATTTAATTCATTTAACATTCAATACAATGCAAGTAACTTTCCTTTACTGTTGTTGTTTTTGTTGTGTTTTTTTGGTTTTTTTTTTGTAATTACAGACGTGCATACACACGTTTATGCTCATATAAATTTATAATACTGGGAAAAAGGAAGCTGTGTTTTACATTCAGCATGAAGAAATGTCTTTCTTGACATGCTTCCCTGTAATGATTCTTGAAGAAGATAAGTAATATAAAAAGGCTAAAGACCTCATGAACTCTATGCTACACCTGTAATTACAGTACTTTAGGGTTCTTAACCACACTGCAGAAGAATAAAAGGAAACTGTCTCAACATAGGCACTCTTGGGTACATGCTAAATCTTTTCACTCTTTCCTTAGCCCACCACCTCCCACCAGCTGACCTAGTGAACAAGTCCTTTCTGATTTCAGAAGAATCTACATTTTAGCCATTCCAGCTGGGAACAAGCAAGGTTGTATGTTGCCATGGCAGCAGTTACACTGAGAATGGGATAAGTAGAAAAGGTGGCAAAGGCAGCCAAAAATAACAAGTTATACAGAAGTGGGATTCTGTTTATCTGCAGTTAGGTGGATGGGGTTAAGCCATCCACCTAAGCCCTGATGCTTAGGAGCCCTGGCTATGAAAGTGTTTCAAACCCCAGTTGTCAGCATGGGGATCTATGGTGATGGGTTGCTAACTTAGGGGATCACAGGCATTTGACAAGATCTCATTTGTCCAGTCCACAGAGGATGCTCTGTTTCAGTTCACATACCAATTCTCCACTTATTACTTGGCACCATATAATGCAAGCTGTGTTTCTTCTGTGATCCTCCTTGAGCGATATAAGATCACTCAATTCCTACAGAGTAAGTATCCTTGAGTAACAAATGAGTATTACTATGTAACAAGAGTTCTGAGGGTTAATAATTTTCCCTTATGTTTCCCTGAGAGTTCATCACAAAATTGTTCCAGGTCTGCTTTGATGAAAAGAGTCGAGTCCTTGCAGGCAAAATGCTGGCAGCACACAGAATATTCATAGTTTCCATTTTTAATTCTGCACTTCCTGTTGCCTGTATTTGCTCTCAAGCCACTTCATTTAAATTATGAAATACAGCACATTTAAACAAAAAAGAAAAAGGTCTATAGACTTGCAATGAATACTTGCAGCCAAACAAACCATGCAGCACAAAACCCACCAAAGAGGTTGTGTGAGGCTGGAATCACTGAGGGCTGTATAAAGTTTAAGGAATTGAAGAAAATGTTTGTGACAATTTTATATAGCCCACCTATTTGACATATGACCAATGTAGAATCCAAAGTGTGGTTGGTAAGGTAGATTCAATAAGGAAGTAAAATTAATTATCTGTATGAATTGTTATAATTATTTCCTCTTCCATTCTTTTCTGACAACTCTGCAGTATCTTCTACAGCAGAAGTTTAATGTGGTATATAGGACGGGTAAGTGTTGTAGTCATGGAATGGAAATGGCTATACACTTGTGTGTTCTTTCATATAATCAGAAATTAAATAATCGAGATTTATTTTCCTTTTGGCCATGTTAAGAGAGAGAGGTTAATGCATACAGTCCCTGAGTGCTTCCGCGTATGTTCCCCTTAGCTAAAATGCAGATCACTGTTGCAGGTGACTGAACAGTGGTTACAATGTAAATTATTTAAGCCTTAAAAAATGAGATGACTTTTGAAAAGTGTCATTGTTAATTTAAAAAATATGATTGTTTTGATGTTATTCCCACCCCCATGTGTCTAACTTTGTCCATCTACCGTTTTTAATCTTTCTTTTTTTACCCTGGAGGAACTTTGTCATCCTCCTCAACTGCCATCTTCATTTAATGATGAAAGGAACAACAGAACATGCAGGTCCAAAGAAGCTATGAAAAATGTAACCCAGGTTCTACTGCAATAAAGAACTAACAATGTACAATGTGGAACAATATCCGAACACTCATTTCTCTGAATAACCTACTTACATCAATCAGATTACTGCAGTGATTAAAAGTATAAAAATAGGACCAATATTGGTTTAGAATTAATGTAATAATTTGGCTTTTAGACTTCTTTTGTGTTAATCTGACCAAACAGTCAGCAATGGGTTCCTTGGATTTCTGTGAAACCTGCTGACTTGATCAGTTAAACTGGCTTAGTTCTTCCAGTGCTCATGCCAGGGACTATGCTTTTCTTGGTGACTGTGGAGTTTGTTCTCCCCAGAGATTTATCACCATTGGGAAAATCTTCTTCTCCTTGCTGAGCAGTGCCTGTGCTGGCAGAAAGATGAGGACGCACCAGATCAGAAGGTTACTGTGCTTGCCTGAGGAAATCCCACCCACAAAACAGCAGCAGAGCTGCCACGGTCCCACAGTTCTCAGAGACTGTAACCTAAATTACCCTAGCAGATTGCTTCAAAACTCATTGCAAATATATTATCCATGCAGAAGGCTTTAATAAAATATCCCCCCTTCTCCCCGTGCCCCTATCCCTGTGAAAAGAGCACAGGCACTAGAAGGGAGCTGGAGTGCTCCCAGACAGTCACACTGGAGTGCACCTCCCTTGCAGCTACCTATAGCCAGAGCTGCTGCAGGTTTGGGGTACAGTTGCTTCACTTAACTCAATGTTTCCGCTGCTTAAATCCCAGCAAATCATACCTGGCACTTTTAAGAAAACAAAAAGACTTAACTGTAATCAGAAAGAGATACTTCTAGACTGCAAGATGAGAAAGGCTGAGGAAAGTAATTTGGGATGAAATCACTTTCCACTGAGAATAAATTTGGCTGCATAGGAGCTGTATGAAGAGCCAGCCAAGTGTTGGGCATAGAACTGTAAGCTGCCCTTTGTAACTTATTATAAAATATAATGAATTTGTATAGAATATAAGACTATCTATTATGATTATATATTATGATTATATATTATGAATGAGTGCATAAACTTTAATAGACGTAGAATTGCCTCTCATAAGACCTGAGCTTTGGCAGCTGGAACATTGTGTCCTCTCACACTGTGGTTGTTTTTGAAAAACAATAATTACCCAACAATATAGAGAGTCAGATGTGTGTGTAGCTTACCTATTCATTCAAACAGTGCTTTACAAAGTCAAGATTCAGATTTAAAAGCACATAAGAAAATCACCAAACTTTTGCAGCCTTTTTGTATTCTTTTTGAATACTTGGAGTTTTGCAATTTCAGCTTCTCTGTGCACCTAACAGAAATTTGGTAATAATATATATTTTGTAGCTTCATCTTGGAAGGATAAACTTAAATATATATGAAAAATTAATAGGCTATAACATTATATTTCATTATTTACTGTTGAAATAGTACAATGTTGTAGGACCTAGAAACTGAAATAAACCTTAGAAATATCTTACATTACTTTTTCAGATTCACTGTAATGAAGGTAAAAATAAAATCAGAATATATTTCTGTGAAAAAAACCCCAAATATAATGGACTGAGAAACATGACATATTTTGTCTTCTCTGGTGTTGTAGAAAGGACCTTAGATTCTTGAAAACTACAATCCCTTTGTAGTTAATAATTATGTGAATACAAGCCATTTGAACAGTACAAACAAAGAAAGAAAGAGAAAATTCAGCAGTCACTGTCAACCCTTGCATGGAGATAAAAGTGCAGGAAAGAAGCACTGCTTGAAAAGTATACTTGATGGATTTGTGAGAATCTTTTTTCGGTCAGGGCTTGCCGTTCTTTCTAAGAAACAGCATGTGTCTTTCTCAGGTATTTCTGGGTGTTCTGCTCTGTTGCTGAAGCATTAGCAGACTGACAACAATAAGCCCAGAGTGGATTCAAAATGCTGTTGTTTAAACATCCTCTACTCCTGTACATATTGCTCATTCTGCATGCTGGAAATGGAATACAACTCTCCTTTTCTTGAAAAGTGTGTTCTTAACATAAACTAGATGCCTGCTTTTCTGATTTGGAACATCTAAACTCTCACTTCATGAACAGTCATGAGTCAAAAACTGAAGAATATTATTGGCACGTTCTGAGTCATATTGCTATTTTAATAGCTACACATTACACTCGCACAGATTCTCAGAAGAGAATGAATTACCTTCAGAAAAAAAAAAGGAAAAAATAAGAAAGAAAAAGAGGACAGAAAGGAAAAGGAAAAAACCCATGGTAGATGTTTTCTTAATCTTCTAACTCAAACTTTATAAGAAATCTTTCTGAAAATGTATTTTTGATTTCTAGTACTCTCTCCATGGCCATTAAAATAAATGTGTCTAATGAATTTATAAAGGTTATAGAGAATTTCATTTATCTGAATTTACAGTGCTTGGATACCAGGAAAGATCAAGGAATTCATATTGGTTATGTATAACGAGGTAATCAAGCTTTAATGAAAAGCAACAGTTATTAGATAATCAGTTCAGCCTGGTGACTATTGGTCTGTTATTGCAGGACAAGAATAATTAAAGGGCACTTAAGGTATGGAAGAAAATGGCAGCCAGAAACTGATGTGCCTATAGGAGTCTCCAAACGACAGGCATTTAATAGCCCTTTATATGTTACTATAGCAACACACTTTGATAACTCATCTGCCCACACCATAGTAAAACAAGGGGCACAGGGCTCCTCGGAAAGTGCAATCTCCTTTAAGCAGATCTATAAGCATTGCAGATGAACAGAACTCTAAACATTCCTCCATGAATATTCATGAACTAAGTTGTTTTTTGTTGCCTGCCTAGTCAGCAGTCACAAAACACATGGTGTGTGTTGGCAGCATCTTGCCTAGGTAGAGGGCTATGGACTGAGGCAATGGCAGGAACCAGGACCTGTGAGGCTGACTGACATTTCCATCTGTAGCGAAGGCTGGTAATTAACAGGAAGGAGTGTGCCTGCAGCATTGCACCATCTGCTAGGGAAACGGCTCAATAAGAAAGGAGCTGGATATCATCTCAGTGGTGGCTCGATCTGGTTCCGACATGAGGCTGGGCATCTGTTAGCTGAGGAGATAGGCTATTAGGAAATTCGACTGGGAATGAACAACATGGAAAGAGCACTCTGACCTAGCCCATAAAAGCATCTCTTCAGAAATGGTGTCTTTTTATCTTACTTACACAAGTCTTCTGAAAATGGTTTGCTGAGGGACCATTATGGATCTGTTTGAAGTAACACAATGGTTTCAAAAATGCTGCTTAATTCCAACATGAAATTCTTGAAATCAGGATACAGCTGTCATCTTTTGACAATAGAGCTAATTTCGGGATGAGGATATGAGGTTAAATTCCTTCTTCTGTTGTTTGTTTTTTGGGGGCAGGAAAGAAAATTAACTTCTAACTATTGTACAGTTTAACTCTCAGAACACAGTAAATCTAGGATACCCAAATGGAAAATTTACAGAGATGAAAGCATAAAACCTTGCCATGTTTTAAAAGCAGGATTGCACAAAACACAACAGTCAGAAAGAACATCAATGTATGTTCTCAATGTGTATATATACATGCAGAAATATATATATATATGTATATGAGTTTCATAAACTCTTTGGTAGGAATTTTTCTGCTTTGCAGAAAAAGACTCAGGATTGAGTTTTGTACTTCAGTGCATTGAAACAGGTTAGTTCTTTGTGCTGGGAGACTGATCTATGTTATAACTGACCCAGCTATGAATTGAAAATATTCTGAGTGTAGATAATATTATTAAAGACCTCTAAAGCATAATGAACTATAATGTTTGTGGAAATGACAGTTTGATATTCCCCAGACCTCTGATAATCTACAGGTTCATCAAAATCTGGGTAAATGTCTCTGTTTTCATCTGCTGACATTCTCAGAATTCTTTTGATGAGGAATGATCTTTCCATCCTTTTCCTCTTTTGCCCACAATATGAGAGCAAGTGTGCCCATGTATGTGCAGCAACACGCTCTGTTGACATCATCACTGGCGCATTACATCAGTGCCTGTGGACACAAATCGGTTTGTGCCTGTGTTTTTGCAACCATGAAGTGCCCAGACACCTACTGAGTTGCTGTAACTTGGCAAGTTGAACAGCCACAGGGGTCACTGTGTGCTTTATTTGCTGTCCACGGCAAGTGCAACACAATGTTTTAAAGCAACTCTCACTGACTGCAGGATAAAGAAACTGCAATTCCACTGCACTTGCAGACTCTGAAAGCCTGTACGGGTGCTGCATCTTGGCTTTTGCTTGCTTGGACTGTGGTATCTTGGTTGTATGTCAGAGTCATGAGCGTGACTGTAGTCATGTGCGTGAGTTTTCCACTGTTTGTCTACAGTCAGGGCACAGAGGTAGCATTTCAATAGACAGTTCTGGTCTTTCACGGGTCTGATGTGGCTTCATGTTGAATTTACGCCTGTTGTCTACCTTTTAAACTCCCATACTAGGTGCCATTCCCCTATAGAGTTCATAGGATGCACAAATAATTGCTGAGAAAATGAGTTCACATCAAGAGCCCGGCAAATAAGCTGAATATCCAGTAGAGAAAAACAATTTCTTATTATAGGAGATTAGAACATGGAAAAAAAAGATAGTATGTCTCAGAAAGTGACAGAGGTGTTTTCATAATTTTAGAGATGTATCTGACAAAAAAGAACAAAATTTTACTTCCACTCATTTAGTATTTAGTTGTTGTGGTTTTTTTTTTTTTTTTTTGGTCTGTTTCTCTACATAGATTTTAAACCCTTCTCTTTGCAAAAATAGTTGTGTATTGTTTTCTGGAAACACTGATGAATTTGGCTTTTCCCCATAATAGGAACCAACTTTTCTCCACAGAGCTGATACAGCTGTATTTATATTTCAACTCCATCCCTTTCAAGGGGAAACAGAAACCCTTTAGAGTCTACTCTCCTAGGGACTCAGGAACCAATTACGTGTAATGCAACTTGAACAAAAATTATCAGCACCCCATATACCTTTGTCAAAGTGTGTTCTGTGAAAGACTGGAAGGCCACAGTCTAGGTAGTGGATACAGTCAGAATATTCAGGCTTTCTGCTACTATTTCTGTCAATACCTTTTACAGGGAGCAGTGCCAATTAGAGTGCTCATGAGTAACTCTGCTCCTACAGAGCTTCCTACTCACAGAACTACAGGCAACAATGCCCTTGTAGTAAAATCAACAGGCAACAGGAAAAAAGTGAACTCAGGGACTAATCAAGCAGAAATCACCATTGTCTGTCCTCAGCAATTGAAGGCTGACAATTGAAGGCTGATCTACAGCCAGTAAAATGGACAAAGCTTTCTATTTTTGCTGGTTTCTTGGTTTTTTTTTTTTTTTGGTTTCCAAATATCTATTTTCTTGACAGCAGGTTCCTCACTATTCAATCAAGGGCAATACGTCTTCAGTCAACAATTTTCCCTTTTTTCTTTTCTTTCTGTGTGTGTATGTGTATAACACTGTTCTTAAAGCTCTTTGCAGCTGGTTGTCATCTGAACGACTGCCAATCGCCTCTGAGAGCACTACCCCCTCCAGAACACATCATTTGGCTCCCTGAGATTATTTACTAGTGAAAGCTCTGCATACACAGAGTCAGCCAGATATGACTCTCAGAGGGAAGAGCTGGGTGTGGCATTTTGGGGAATTAGCTAGTAGAGGAGACAGAAATACTGTTTGGCAAGTGAGAAGATGTGTCCTGCTGTTGTCTGAAGCCACATGCGAAGGCAGGGTAGCCCAAGCAGGCCCAGAGGATTTCTGATCAGCAGAGTCCTAAGACAATGAGTAGTTTAGCTAAAACAGAGCATAGTCTTTCAGGAAGAGGATTTTCTTGGAGATGGGGAAATAGATCAGTGGTAGTGGAAAGGCGATGGTGCAAATCCTTTTTAAATCTACGGAAGGGTTAATTGATTTCATTGGGCTTTCTCCTATGTCTGAAATGTTTACCTTGCAGTGAAAATGATTTTAAACATGCAGCTATAATAATTTGGTTTGATATTAATTGAGAGTAAGTGGATACAATCCCAGAACATTCCAGCAATGCACTAAGTAAGAATTCATCTAGATATCATTGCCACGAGGCTGAGATTCAGCACTGAGCTATTAAGCCCACACACATGTTCACACACAGTCCCAGCATCCAGCTCCTATCAGCAAACATGGTGTCTGACTCTGCCCATGAGATGCTCCTGACATCTTCCTTAGTACAAAGCTTGAAAGCATTCTTCAAGGGAAAAATTCAGAGGTAACTTTGGAAGGCCAAAATGCCAATTTGCACTTCCCTGAACTGGCATAGGAGCCATCTAAATACAGCAGCTAGTAATGCATTGAGTTAACACAATAGAAAAAAATGTTATTATTCATTATTTAAATTGCATTTGCATGTGAAATCCTTTAAAACTTATCCAAAGATGCTGAATCAACAGGACAAATGAGAATTTTGCTACCTCATTAATTCTGTGGTATAACTGGGTCTGTTATCAGATGACACTTGTAATTTCAGCTACACTGCCTGAAAGGGTTAAACACCCCTGCTGACCAGTATGGAAGTTCTGTTTTTCTAGAAACTTTCCAAAAATGGCGAGTTTAACCCAAAGGAAGGGATGAGAGGAAGCTTTGGGCAGTAAAGATTTGAGCTCCACATGAAGACTCATGACAGAATGACAGACAGGTATGATTTCCCCAGGTTTGCACTGCACAGACAGAATGGGCACACATCCAAGACCAGGGGCTTTTCTTAAAACTCCGAAGACTGAAGAGGATAGAATAAAACCTTCTGAACTCTTCTTCCAAAAGTCTGCCTGCAGTTTGGCAGGGTGGTGTGGGCAGGGCTGCGCCCGAGGAGAGCCGCGGGGGCACGGGGAGGAGGGAGCAGGCGGCACGGCAGGATGCTGCGGGTCTGTGATGCACTGGCAGGGCTGCGTGGGGAGAGTTCGCACAGCACCTGCCCACATGCTGGCTGGCTCTAGCTAGTGCCATTAGCCATTCATTCCACAAGCATTAAAGTCAGCCATAAAATGATAAATTAAAAAAAAAAGAAAAACCAGTAAGAAGCAAACTACAATGTAACAGAACAGTGAAGGGACGGGGATCGTATTGTGCAAAACTTTAAAATACTTTAACTTCAGTGCTGAAGTCCAGCCCCTGCAGATGCAGAGAAACAGTCTGTGTGCATAAAGGCATTTAACTGTACAGAGAAGGTATCCATACATGCACAAAGCTTCCAGTACTAAAGAGGATGAAAAGGGGAGGAAATAGAAGCTGAAGGTTTACTGTATAGTGAGGACAAAATGCTAAAAGGCCACTACACTTGGAGCATGCTGAAGTCAGTGTGATTCTCAATATCCATAATGAAGAAGAGAGGGGGATTTGGTTTGTTTTGGGTTTTTATAAATTTTTTTTGCTTGCCTCAGTCATAGTACTAATTATTTAGTGGTCTTTCAAACCTTTTGTAATCTCAACTTGAGAAAGCACTGAAAGATATTAATTCTTAGCCATGTGTCTCATAAATGAAGGCCATTCTGCTATACTTAATGACAAGGCTGAGGCAGCAAGATGTCATTTGCTTTTTTCTCGGTTTTTAAATTGCTTTCTAAATGAACTACAGCTGTGAGGGCCAGGTGCTGTGATCCCTTTAGAAAGATCAGGAAATGATGAAATCCAAAATTTCAAAGTGTGATGGATGTCAGCTCCCGATTTGGTGTGTGTGTGAGGTCACCCCCATGCACCTGGTGCTATCTCCACAGCAGAATCACTTTATTGTGGAAAAAAAAAAAAAAAGATGCACATGTCGAGTGTAAGAGTAACAATATGAGATGCAGTTTATAATTATCCCTTTGTTTTCTCCTCATCAAGATGGAAATGACGGATATACAGTGTGTGTGTTTCTTGTTCTAGGTGCTGCAGAGTATATTAAAACAAGTTTTGAGCAAAATAACCAACATGGCTGGATGGTGAGATGAGCAGCCACCACACGGGGAATGCTATGTTAGAAAAATAAGAGCTCACTGACTGACTTTACTCAATTAGAAATTGTAGCTTCAAGGTCAAGAACTCTATTAGCTAAATTTTATTTTATACAATATGGGCTTAGGAGGTAACTGAGGTGCACTATAGAAAACAATGCTTTTGTTGCAGCTACTCCAGGCTTTTTATGTGACTCTACAATAATTCAAGAAGATTGTTTTTTTAAACATTTTAAAGTGCACTGTTGAAATATTATTACTGTCTTAATTGAAGAGATATCTTAACCCTAGAAAATCAACCCCTGCAAGAGGCATGTTCTGTCAGGAAAGTGCACACAAAACATGGACAACAAAAGCCAGAGTCCTTCTCTCTGATACCCTCATTTGACATGTCACTGTGCTGCAGCAGCCACTGCAGATTCTGGGGTATTTGCAGACACTGCCAACTGCTTCCCCCATTGTCTTTCTTTTTGTGCATTGGCCAAATTTCTCCTCTGAACCAGCACAAAGACTTATTCACACTGGCAATGCACCAAAACGATCCAGTCCACAATAGGCGAGATGTGTCAAATTCAGCCTGTGAACTGTACAACTCCAGCACAAATTAAACCATTCAGAGGTTGTATTCTCTGTTCTGTAACGACACGACATCTTCTGCTCAGTTTCAGTAACAGAGAATTAAAAAATAAAATAGCTTTATCCCAAGTTTTCCGGGGAGAGGGATGCTTTTGTTGCAGGTTAATCCTTCCAAAAATGCAGTTATACATTAAACACATCTAATTGCTGGACTCTATTAGAAACTCATCCACCATTCTCAAAGCTCCTGCATTGTTAAGCTGGATTAGGGACTTTTTGTGAGCAGGATTTTGACTTCCAGTACACTGTCATTCATAGGTAAAGCATAGTCAAAGCAATGTGCAGGAATGTGAAGGAAAAATTAAATTACTGAGTATAAAAGGAAACTTCAGAGCAGGGTCACTGGATCTTTGAAATGAATGATGAGGATGTTTTCCTCACAAAATACTGTATTTATTACCTGTGGTGAAAATTCTTGGTTTGTTTGGAACTTTTTTATGTTGATTACAGTAACATCACAGCATGTCAAAGAATTGACTGCAAAACTCCAACTCAGATAAACAGTTTTAGGATTCTTGTAATAGGCCTAAATGAAGTACTTTTAGTTACTTCTTGTCTGCATTTTGAAAAGAGGAAAAGTTTTGAAAGAGCTATATTAGAAGTCATGTTTGCATTGTTGAGAAAGGTGAACACTCTCTTTTTGCCCGACCCCACCAGTTTTTATGGTGTCAAATCGAGTAATTGTCAAGAAAATTTCACATCACCTATCTCCTCAAAGATTTCAAAGGATCTATTGTCAAGAACAAAGAACTACAAGGAGGTCTTCAGACTGAAGGACAGACTTAGGATTGTTCCTAAGTAAGAAGCAGTGAGTTATGGGTACAAATGTCTGAATTCCTGATATAGAAGCTATAAATCTATGATTTCTTTTATTCAACAAAAGATTTAGACCCTGACTACCTTCAAGACCTTCAGATTTACAAAGACATCATTTGGCCACTGAGATAGATGACAAGCCTTGTTCTCAGATGCCTGCTCAATCTGGGAGGAAATTTTCCTCAACAATTTTGTTGGTATTGGGATGAGAGATACAAAGAGTGTATGAGGCTTTATGTCAGAGCAGTTCAACTATGCCGCCACCCAGCTGAATTTTTTTAGGCAGTTGGTTCCAGAAAAAGGGATCCTTCACTTAGATTCAGCTGTTCAAATACTCTAAGAAGAAGACACTGCTGTCTCATTTCATGGCAAATCACACTTTTAAGAGACAATAGTGCTATGCCCGAACAAGGCCTGAGTAACATTTAAGAATGCTCATAAATAAATGAGGAAAATATTAAAAATTTCAAGCATATTCCCCCCTAAAATTTTCACAATACATTTTGTGGAGAGCACCCTTTGACCATGAGCTGTAACTCCTTGCTAGTGCAGAGGCCATTACTAAGTATCAGCAGGTTCTGGGCTGCTATCCACTAAATTCTGGTCTTTACAAAGTGTTTTGAAAGAAAAGACAAAGATAGGCAAGAACAGACACTAAATGAAATCCCCAGATTGAGGTCCTTCTGGATTATGGGGCTGTCAGTGTTACAAAACTCAAAGCCCTGAAGATCAGTTTTGGAGATGCCTTTTTTCCTGTATCAAAGTCTGTATCAAAACTCCAGATTGAGATTTCTTGTGTCGGAAATCCAGAACCAAAATCTGTGGTTTGAACCTATTTCTGGTTTTCTGTTGCTTCAGTATCCAGGAGACATTGTGAGAAAATAAACTCAGAGATACCTTGTGTAATGATAAAGTAATTAAAATTTTAAAAAAGGAAGGAGAAATTAGAACTGCACCACCCTTCAGTCAGATTGGAGCAAATCAATTGTTAACCCCTGGGGAACCACTAATTTTTTCAACACAGCTGCAACAAAGCAGCTTTACCCATCCTCTTGCTTCTATTATTTAACAGTTTTATTGTAATTAAAATGAAGGGATTTTTAATGGTAAAAATTTCTTTTAAATCACCTGTATTAAATAATTTCAGCTATTTATTTTCATTGTTAAAATATTTTTGTCATATTCCGTTGCAATACAGCTTGATGTAGTAGGAGAGAAGAATCTTTTATAGACAGGTTTGAATATATGGTTCCACAGATCAGCTATTTGTTAATTTTATGCAGGCTGTCTGCAGTTTCTGCATCTCACAGTTTGGGCACAACAGGAGGTGACACTGTTAACTGTTACTCTTTTCACTTACTTTTTTTCGCCTAGCTGAACATAAACATATCATTACACAGTTACACTACACTATATTTAGAGTTGATTTTTAACTATCTATTAGATAAAAAGATTTGAGCTGAACTACAATACCTGGAATGAACTAGGAAGGTCTAACAGAAAGACGTTACCCACAGAAATTCTGGTGCAAGTAAGGTATTTCAATCATGCCATCTATTTCATTTGCTGCTGAGACTTCTCTGATGTGACTGGACAAACTGGTATTGGGTCACTGCTGAGGGCTCCCTACCTGGCAAAGGAACGTAGCCATCATCAGCAAGTTCCTGAGTCTTTTTTCTTCCTGAGGGCAGGGACTAGGTCTAAATCGTGAAATCTGTCAATGCTTTCTAAGTCTGACGTGGCATCCTGGCAGCATCAGAAGGGCATCTGGGTCTGTTTCTTGCATTTGTCTCTCCAACATCTGGCTCCTTGCAGAGAAAATACATGTCTCAGACCAGGAGGGAAGCTTTAGATATTCCAGCAGATCCCCCAGCTGGGATATTCATGGGATGAGACAAGTCCATGCTGTGGAGCACACTGGTTCTGCTGCATAATGCAACCTGGTTGCATTATGTTTCTGCATTAAGTTTCTGCAAATGTGTCTAAATATAATCACTAAAATCTCAATGACATTAAGTTATTGCTACTTTAACCCTGGCAAAAAACTTGCCAGATATCCTGTCTCACAGAACAGGGTGCTCTGAACACTAAGATTTCCTTACAGCATCTTTATGGGCTAGTATGATAGCAAAAGGTGTAAGGAAGATGTGTTCATCCACCTCCCCTTTGACAAATAAGTTAAAGAATTCACCTAAAAAGTAAATTTCTTTTCACATTTCATACGAACATGATCTGAAACACAGATTCAAGTGTCATCAGCACCTGAGCTGCAGGTTTATGAACCAGACTGGCCTATTCTTCACATGGATCTCTACCTCTGTGTCCTGCAGGAATTTCTTTGCTTCTTAAAATTATAGGATACTCTGAAGTTGACACCTGAACCCTTCCACATACCAATTCAGTGGTGTAACTGTAGGTATAAAGATCTCTTCTGTTCTATTTTTTTTCATGAGAAAAAGATGTACCCGGTAAGTCATCTAACTCTGGATGGCTGAAAGTGTTAAAATGTGATCCATGTGTTCAAACATCTCTCTATGCTCTTCCACACTTGGATGCAATATTTACAATAAGAAATGTGCCTACACCACTTAAAAATGTAGCATCTTCCAGCAGTTCCCATATCTCTGCGAATATGGGACCTTTCCCCTGTATTCTGCATGAGAAGTATTACAGACTCATTATCATTGTGTGATAGCTGGTAAGTGACTGGTTATTCAATGACTTACCCTTGGCTGCAATTCTCTGTTTATCCCTTGGGAAGGGAAACCAACTTTTTAATATACTTAGCAAATTTATTTTTTTGGTGGCCCGTTTCTTAGAGTGCAGAGGTTTTCTACATAAAACCCAAAAACTATAAATAACTACACAGACTAAAGTAATCTCTAATGTAATTGCATTAATTCAAATGAGGTCAGTTGAAGCATTAATTGGACTCTGTGATGCTTCAGTAATGTACCAGACTAGTTCAAAAGACAAGTCAAACACCCAAGATTAAATATCTTTCTCTGGGAAACAGAGACTAAATGGGAAAACACCTATCCTGATGGTAACTGTTCTTCATATGTATCCAAGTTGTTATATGCTGTTTTCTGCATATTCGGTCTTAAATACAGCATGGAAAGGAAGTGCTACAAACATTGCCTGTCTTAGACATCTGTGCTCCACTCAAAGTATCTGAGCATCCTTACACTGATCCTAAGACACCCTGAGCAAAAAAAAAAGGAAATGCAGGCATTTCCTTCTTATGTAGAGATAACATGGTACCTATTTTTAAGAATGAGTTTAAGAATTGTTCCACTTGTGAAAATGAACATCCAATTTCGAGTCATTACTTGCATTTTAATTTCAATGCTGGGTGCTGCTTCCCAAGTGTATTGCCTTCAGTGAGTTTTGCTGCCTGCACTCAACATAATAATTAAGATATATATAGGAGATACAGCCCTGAACTGCATCTGTGTTATGGCATTGGTTTGTTTGGGGTTTTTTTTAAGGCAGAACTTGTCCATTATTTGAGTAATGGGCTACAAATGAAGGACAGGTGTGCTATGTTACCAGGACAAATCTTTGTACTGTGAGCCAAGTTCTTGATGCAAAAAACATCATCAAACAATTGACTGATCTTTGTAGGAAAAGAAAAGGATGGCTGGATGCATGGCTAGCTGGCTAGCTGGGTAAGAAATGGGCTAACACATTACTGATACTCTCACACTATACTGAACAGGAAATCAGTGCTCAAAGGTCTTCTGGTCTTCTAGATAATTTTTCTTCTTATTTCATTCTATGGAATCAAAGCAATAGGAAACTCTTGAAAGAAAGAAAATAAATATTTGCATCAGATTTAGCTGTCTTAAAGGATGAACATGTAAGTGAAGAGGTACTGAGCCATGAGGTCTGATTACACCCTAGTGAGGGCTCTCCACTGCCGCCCCGAGAGGAGGCCTGTTTGACATTTAAAGTCTACAGCATAGAGCTAGCTGGTTCCCAATAGTAGTGAGGGTGTTAGACAGTGGAATGCAGATAAAAACTTAAACCATCAGATTTTCAGTGTAATATTTGCAGGTCACGTGGGTAGTAGATTCCAGTAGTCAGAGTAATAATTCTAGTCAGTGTTTTATTTATTACTGGGGAAAACCCACAAACTTTGAAAGTATTTCTAATTGTATTCATACCTTGAATGTTGGCATATCATGTTCAAGCAATGCCAGGAAAGAAGAATGCTTCATCTGGAAATAGACATCCTCAGGGAACATACATCTGATTTGTAGAACTCTTGCATGATCAGAAAGTTTGATAAGAAAGATTAATATGTTTCATTTTGGCACAGAAACATTGCAGAGCAGAGAATAGGAGGTATATCCTACTGTACATTGGCATAAAAGCTGCTATCCTGCAGGATCCCATAATATCCCACTATGAACAGAGGCAGTAGGATCCATAGATGTAGAAATAATTGAGGTATGACTTCTGTTTATGAGCCTGGATTTTTTAAACATCTCACGTGTTTTGGAAGTAAAAAACCTAGCAGGGGAGGAGAATGTAAGATTTATCATCTCAGGTTTCAAATAAACAAGTCATTTTAGTCATCCTGAATACCTTAGTACCAACAAGGGCTCCATTGTTTCCCATCACAAATTTTGGAAGCACCACCTCTAGGAACTTTCAAGAATCTCTTGTGACTTTTGTGTGATGAAGCAATTGTAAAAACACCCCTGCATTTCTGCTTTGCTACAGCAATTATTTGCCCTAAATCCACACCTCCCACAACACGGGTGTTATGGCTACCTCATGTCCACAAATTGAAGTTCTGTGTATACCCATGAGATACAATGTCAAATAAAGAGCAGTCATAACAGTGTTAGGAAAATTATGACAGAAACCATAGTGGAGACACTGTGTTTCAGGACAAATGAAAATGTTTTGACAATGAATAATTCAACTATCTTCCTCTTTAACTATAATGCTGCTATGGAAAAAAGCCCGAAACAACATGCTAGCTAAAAAAAGTCCAAGATACTATAGACAGTATTATAGTTGCCATGGTGTGTACACTGCTGAAATATCCTGTTCAGTGACTGCCTTCTTTATAACGGAGATTTTAAATGGAGTTAGGTATAGAATAAAAAATAATCTACGGCCAATTTAGCCACTCACGCAGGGCTAGAAATCTCCTGTTTCAGGCTGCAGTGAGAGATAACTTGCTACAATATGAGCTGATTGGAACTCTGAAAAGTCTCTGCTTCAGTGACTCCTGGAAGAGGCAATAGCTGTGTGGAAATTCAGAGGGGAGCACAAAGCAGGCAAAAGGGAGGGGAGGAGAGCACAAAAATGCTCTCGCCAGCAGGAACAGACTGGAATTTAATAGAGGATTGTTCTCTTCGCACAGTTCGAAAGGAACTCTTGGAATTTGTGTTAGCTGCTTTAAAACCCAGCTACTGTCTCAGGGTATAGAAGAAGAGCAGAACTCAGGTGGTGGAGGACCAGCACTCCCCATATGCTTTTCAGCTGGCTGCAGAGCTCTGAAACAATGAAATAAATATCAGTACAAACAATCAAATCACAGTGTGCTGCCTTGGGACACTGAAAGACTGTTTTCATGGGCTTTGTCACCAAAGAAGAGTTCATACTAGGCATTTGATGTTTAAACAAACATTCAGAAAACTGATTTGAAGTGCACTATTTTATTAAACAAATAATCAGACAGATCAATCCAAAACCTGTGCCGCATTCTGCTGACCCTGAAGAAATGACAGAGTAGCCCTTCCCCAGAATGCAAACTTTGCTGCCTGCCTACTATTACCTTTCAGGACACGGCAGAGGTGGGAATGAGCTGAAAAGAAAACAAACTTAAAGCAGAAATTGGGTTATTCTAGGATGCAGCTGAGACCGGGATGTGGTTATGTGCTGTCCCAACCCCCAGCCTGAGAATAATATGCAGGTATGTGCATATGTACCCTCTATGTGAAATCTTTACTTCTAAACTACCATAATGGCTCTCCCATTTTCACAAAACATCTAACAGCTGCCCAGTGTTTGGAGCTATAACTCTGCATCAGGAAACGGCAAAACCAAACTCTGCAAATGAAGATAACAAGTACCTGAGCACAGGGAGAACTCAGAGCTGGGGGCTGGAGGGAAAGATAGAGCATGACAATTTCTTTACATTTTTCACCCATATTATATGATACTTCAAGTAGGTTTGCTTGCTACAAACAAATAAGGAAATTGCTGATCTTAAACTGATTGTTACCACAGTGAAAAAAACAAAAAGGCCCAAAAACCAAAAAAGTGAGGCTTTGCCATCTCAAAGATGGTTTGTTCCTTTTATGACAATATAGGCTAATTGTGCTTTTTATAGCACTCTTCTGCACTCTTCTGCAAGTTTTTAACAGATCTGTAACTCTGATAATAAACTGTCTATTCAGTGTGTATTGAGAAATATATATGTTACAACTATATATATATAAAAATATATTTTTGTATCTACAATAAAAATAGTATTTTTCATTTTCCACTTCTTTTTTCTTGGCCTGATTACACTAATTTCTAAATGGTTTTTAATTTTTTTTTAAATGATAAAAATTCAGAAGAATATACCAATTTAAAATCTGGAAGATGAAATCCATTTATCATTATAGAAAATAGCAATCGGCTCAACTGAACAAAAATAAATCAGGCAGTTAGCTCTCACCAGCTTGCACACTCTACTGATATATTCCGTTTACTACTTTATATCCATCTGCCAAACCCACCTGGGTTTCAGATGGGACATATTCTAGCTCTGTTAATGATAAGCTTCACTCTATTCCCTATGTCATCCCCTCAACACTTTCTAAAAAAAAGACAAAAATTATACAGTGTGTATTGTGCCATGGTGTATTGATCTAAATGTTACATTAAGTGAAGAGCATATTAAGAAATATGTCAGAGAGTGTTTCCTTCTTGTTATGACCCCCACAATGAGTCAGGCAGAAGTCATATAATCTACAGTTAAAAGGCAAAAGTAGATGGTTTCTGGGTAAAGCAGAGTCATATTTGTTTTTATGAGGTACCTTTCACAATGAGATTATCTCTAAGCACTTTCAGAAATACTGCAAATGCTACTATTTCAGTGGCTGAGTTGTAGAAATATATAGGGCCTGCTGGAATTGGAAATAACAATTACCTGTTTAACAAGCTCCTTTGTGGGGTTTACAGGGAGCTTCAGGTCTGCACAGAGGCCATGCAGAGACAGTGACATCTCACAGTGTGAAGGTTTATTTTGTCCTCGCCTTTCTTAAAGGCCCTGATGATCCAGAAGCCTTTACCCAAATGGGTGACATTACTGCACACTCCAGAGAGGTCTCCTGATGAGCAGAGCACACAATCAGTATTTGTCACGGAGTGGGTAGGTGAGAAATGCACCCGCACTGCTGTGGGGAAAAAAATCTATACAGTCTTCCTCCTCTCTGTGGTATGTTGCATCTCCAATCTTTTTGCAGGAGAGCTATTGATATGCCTGTCACAATCTACAGCAGAATGAAGATAACCAGCTGGTGGCACTACCTTAAGGACACAGGTAAATTGGCAAGGAACTGAGTAGCTCCTTCATCATTGCTCCAGAAACGCAGACAGTAAGGCACTGTTTTGTTTAAAAGAAACCCTGCTCAGTGCTGGAAAACATCCTCTTGCACTTTTGAACACTGCAACACAAGGGCTGGACACAGGAAAACCCTGTCCCCTAAACACCCCAGCCCTGCACAGGAGATAATGAGTCTGTCTAATGACAGCAGGGTAATATACTTAATGGTTTAAAAGAGTTATACCCACTGTGTTTTTTCATATATTAGTGAACATTATGGGTGATATTTTTTTCAAGAAATAAGATTGCACCAAGCCCTCTTGATGCAACTTTCACAAGGTTGTCCCCTTCTTCAGGCAAAGGTGGCTTTTTGTCAGCCCCCAGTGACTGAAAGCTCTCACCAGCCTAAGTCCAACAGTTTCCCATAGCTAAGTCAGACTTCCTTCCCAAACTCAAGGACTGAAATGGCATTATTTTTAAATATTTCAGGTAACTGACTTTTGGCCTTTTTAGTTTGCATTCTGATGCTGACCTGAGCATTGAGTAGTTCTAGAAACCATTTCTGTGTTAAATGAAGAATGAAAGAAGGCAACCGTATTTTTACTAGATCCCCAAATCAGTCTCAGTGCAAAGGAGGCATCTCTAACAGCTGAAGATGAGTAGTATTATTAACTGCAAACTTCTCTGTTAGAGCTAATTTTCCAGTCTTCCTGGAGAAGATCAGTTGTATATGCATCCCTCTCCAAGCACCTGCACAGGATGTGGGCACACTCAAGGACAGGAAGGCTTTCTGTTCCCCTAATATGCAGGTGTGCGCAATGTCAAGCATCAGCTCTACTTTTTCAGGATCATTTCATAATGCATACACAGTACAGTTTGACTGGATGTCAGCAGTCTGAAAGTTTTCTCACTGACAGAGATGGTGAAATACAAAAGTATGTGGACAGCTCTGGTGGACAGTTACTCTACAGATCTTTCAAGATGGGGATTATTTGTGTTCTTGCTGCATTCTCCAAACCACATCCAAAAAGTCTCCTGCAAAGAAAGGAGGGTTAGGTGAGAAAACTATATATTGCACTTAAATGTAGCTGAGGAAGAAATAATATTTCTTTAATTCATAGAAATATGACCCAAATAGTGAGAAAAAAGGCAGCAGTTGATGGCTCACAATTTTCCAGGTCATTGCTTATTTTGGTATTTCATAGGATAATTGTGTACTTCCCTCCATGAAAAAAAAATGAAGTTAGTTGCAGAGAGAGGTAAGATCAGGTTAATACTCAAATAAATAGAGGGAAGTGAAACAGTGAAAAATATGAGGCAGAGAAGTTAAGCACATTTAAAGTCATATGCAATTAGTAATTATAAGATACAATAAAACAGAAGTAAGGATTGTACCATATAATATTTATGTGGTTGTATGTAATTTCTTCTAATCTTGGTACTAGCGTTTGGGGTCTACTTCTTTCTTTAATCCTGCAAAAATGAAATTTCATCCTTTCCAATGGCTCATATCCAATCTTCTACATGTAAGGACCCTTAAGAAAATATAGCTGTATATTAGAAAAATAATGCATTTAGAAGTGAAATATAATGCTATTTAGACATTAATTTACTGCTATATTTATGATGCTTCTATATTTGTTTACTTATATCTTAATTATGTAAGTCAGGGGTGGTCTAATCCTAGCAGCAATGAGGGCCAGATGGAGATTTTTTGCCCTCCAACTGAGCATGTGACATTCCTCCCCTCACAGCTGCAGCCTGACACAGACGTTTGGCTGGTGCTGCTGCTGCCAGAGAAAGGAGATATTTTTGAGGAGGTGAGGGAGAGTGTCCACACTCCCTCCCACAGGTGACATTGGCAGTTTTGCTCCATGTGTTGAGTGTGTTGTGAGCAGGAGATAGCTGTCAGCTGTTTGCACTGATTTTGATGCATGAATAGCTACCTTTCCTCCTTCTCAGGGGAAATACTCTGCACTGGAAGGGGGTGTTCAGTGGCCCACCATATAACCAAGACAATAAGACCAGAAGTCTTTCCTAAAAATATTACATTAGAAGACTGTGAGCTGAGTGTATTTTGCTGAGAGCCAGCTGAAACTGAGGAAGCTCTCTTAGAACAAAGTAAACCACTACAATATAAATATCACTTTTCTTGAGGAAATCAGTTTTCTTCCAACAAGGTGTAACACAGCAAAGTTGTGATTTGCTATTGATGTTTTGAAATAGGAATTTTCAACCCAGAACCCCAGGTTTATTCAGATTTTAATACTACATTAAGAAGGAGGAATTTTTCCACCTGTGTCAAAAAGAGGAAATACTATGAATTTTATATTTTTCTTTCTGGTTCAACAAAACTGCTTTGTCCTGACAATGTGGAGGAAAGAGTGAACAGCAGTTGTCAGAGACGCTTTAGAGTTTTAAGTCCCTACTTGGAGAAAAGTCTGCTTTAGATCTATCATTTATATATTTTGATATATATTTATGGAGTAGCTCAATCTCTCCAGTTGTAAAGCTTGAAAAGGGATGAGAATAAAACCAGATGAAGGGTTCCAGATATAACTCCCTCCAAAACACTTTGAAAATGCCTGCCAAAAATGTGAAACAATCCATTCTGAAGTTCTGAGAAGGTTGTTGAGCATCATTTAATCTCCATGAGAGGTGACTCATCTCTGGCATAGATTAACTACTACTACCTAGAAAAAGGTAGAATTTTATCAGAGGAAGGGGAATCATCCCAATTTTACCTTTGGTTTGGCAGTGAAACTGTTAACAACCATAAATCACTCCCACCTGTCCCTGGGATCTCCCCTTCAGCACCTCACTGTAGGGAAGGCAACAAGTTCTGAAGCAATCAATCCCTTTTATATCTCTCCACAGACACATAGGCATCATGTTGGAGCTCAAACTGTGTTTCTGGCTGAAAAAGATAATTGGTAAATCAAATACTAAATGAAATCACTCAAATGATATCCACTGCCCTCACTTTTGCTGAAATCCTTCGTTCATCTCTTAACCCATGGACTGTATGTAACCCAGCAGCTTCTTCCTAATCTTCCTAACCTCTTTCCACCTCCAATATTCACTCCTGTGGGTGCCATCACTCTCATTGCATGACCCATAAATTGCCTTTCCGTACTCTTTTTTATCTGTGGTCCTCTATAGGGTCTTCATTGGGTGTAGCCTCTGTTCAGAGTGTGTTTACCTCGGGCATTGGACATGCTCATTTGTAGGGTCGTTATTTCTTTGCTCTGTGAATGCTTTTTCTGACTCCTACCCTACGGTACTTTCTGGGCTGAATGGATCTCTGGCTGTCAGTGATCAAAGCTGTCAGTTGCTGTTTATTTCCTCACCTCTTCAATTTGGCTCCTGGGAGGATGTTTCAACAGACGTTTTAGAGAGGCAGAAAAAACCAATATCCTATTAAACTAATGACCCTTGGCTATGCTGTCTACAAATGAATGCAGGCACAGACAATTGCCCAGTTTTCTACTGAGGGTCTGTGCACAAGAGTCTTATGTGTGTTTTCTAGCTATTAAATGTATGTGTGTAAAACTTCTAGAAAAAATGTATAATTTCCATTTAACAGTAATTATTCCAGTGTAATTATGGCACTCCACAAATTGCTTTCTGGTTATTAAGAATATTAATAAAGTTCATGTTCAGATTTTCTGGTAGAGAGCACTGCTGGCTCTTCTGTTTATTCTTTTCTGAGGGCTTCTGTAAAGAACATCTGAAGCCTTTTTATAACAGTTGCTTTTTAACAAAATCAAAAGTCTGGAATAAATTTGTTGTGACTAGCTATTAGCAAAAAGATTTTCTATTCAGAGCAGCAATGGCTTCTTTCTTTAGATAAACATAGCTGTAATGTGTCACAGATTGAAGTGTATCTTCATGTCCTATGACCACAGTGATAATCACAAATGTTCCTGGTGTTGGTACCAAGAAATGTTTTTCCTGCTACCAGCCTGCTATTGAATTCCTCATATTTAATATGCTTGAATTAAACCCACTTTCTAGGAGGAAATCTTTGAAGTTTTCATTTCATTGATCAAGGGATCATGGAGACCGTGACTGAGGAAAAAATTAGAAGTGGAGAGCTTGTGGGCATTGGAAAGAGAAAGTTGAAGAACTTCATTTCATCCACACTTAACAGAATAGATGAGCAGGGATACACGAAGAGGTGCTCAGGATGAGGTTTTAGAGTGAACAGGAGAGGGGTCTGAAGCAAAGAGGTGGTCTTTGCATAGGAAGAGCTGTTGAATGTGTGTTTGAATTAGGAGGTGAAGTGAGGTGAGGTGAGGTGAGGTGAGGTGAGGTGAGGTGAGGTGAGGTGAGGTGAGGTAAGAAAGAAGGGGATCCATACTGATTTGTTGGACTCTACAGTAGTATGAAGGTGGCAGCACTTGGACTCTCCAGGGGAAAAAGTAACACAGGAAGAATAAAAAGTTCAAGAGGAGAAATATAAGAAATGCAGTAATGAAAGCCCAGAAATGTTAAGATTTAAAGAAAGAGAATCATCAGTTAGTAGAAAGGTAAGGGCTGATACCAGGTCAAGGGCAGGCTGTGAACAAAATATTACAGTGGAGTTTTGGCTACAAAGTCAACACAACCAGAAACTTTGTTTAGACCAGGTGTGGTAGAACGCAAGAAATGAGGGGAGGAGAAAAGGAGAAAGGAACCTGGAAGTAAAAGAAAATATAGTGAGAACAAATCTTCACAATTAACTTTAAGAATATATACTTCAATTTTAAAAATAAAATGAGGCAAGAATAGCATTTGGAGAAGGAAGGGAGTTCACTTGACAGTTTTTAAAAATTTATTAAGCAAGGAGAAACTGAAGAATGTTTTTATTTTGAAGGGGAAGAAGTACAAGGTAGAGAGAAAGAGACTATCATAAAGTAGTGAAGGATGAGAATAGCTATGCTGGAAAATATAGCCATGTTCAAAACCTTGCTGACTATGATTCTGAAAAATGATCATGCAGAGGCACAGGAATGGAAATGTGAAGAGTTGAGGTAGAAGAGGTTGAGAGAACACAAAACAAAGTTTTCTATCTGTGACTGAAAAAAACCGTAGGGACTGTGATTGAAGAGAAAAGGAAAGGAAGGAGGAACTCAAGTCATACAGTGTTTGTAGATTTTGCAAATCATCCAACTATCACTGGGCAAGGAAGGCAAGGAAGGCACAAGGCAAGAAAGCTTTCTTGTGAGAGCTCATTCCTCACAGCTCTAATTGTGTAATACACACAGCACAGAAACTAAGCAAAACACTGAACTATAATAACTCATAGGAACATGGAGAAAGTACTAGGTTGATAAAACCTATCAAAAGCTTGTGAAGGTGATCTATTATCCTTGTTTGGATAAATGTGCTACTAAAATATCTATTAAAGTATAAAACACAGGCTGTTATTCACTGTTTCCAAGGCACTCTTCATATGGAAAAGTAAATGAGCGATCATGAGAATGGTTTTAGCATTATTGTTGATTCATGCCAAATTAGCTTTCTAATCTGTGCGTAGAGCTATTATTATTAAAACAAATCATTTATCCTCTTGAGCACAGTACTGCTTTGTTTAATTTCAAATTATGTCCTTTACCTACCACTGTTGTGCACCCTTCTTTTGACAGGGTTTCTTTTGGCAGAGTTCCTTGTTTGTTGAGCAATAGATTGATACGCTTGCAGGGAATGGAAGAAAGATGTGCTACCGTACAGTACTAGCATCCACCCTGTGGTATTTTGAACACACTGGAAATACCAGCTAATGATAAAAGGCTGTGATTAAATCTTTCAGGGATGCAAGGGTGAATGATATCACTGAGAAGAAAAAAACAACCTTCCTCTAAATCAGAACAGAAAACTACAAGGGAGGAATATGGTAAAAGATTCTGTAGCTTTGTCTGTTTGTATGCATTGTATGTATAGGAGGTAATGTTTAAAATGTTAGTAGCATTTGGCCTAAGCATTTACCAACCAAAGATGCTTCTGAGACTTTCTGCAGCTGGTTACCATTTTAACAGGGGAATATTTTATATGATAGCCTTGTGTTCCTCACACAAAGGGCACTAATTATGCAGCTGAGATGAATAAAGCAGCTCAGATAAGGAACATATCAAATTCATATCCTGTGCTACCTCAGAAATCTGATAGGAGATTGAATTTGTTTCCATGATGCAGATCATGGTTACAAAAGCTTTTACCTCTTTTCTAAACAGAGCTAGGGCACTGGTACATGAGAAAAGTTACAGCAAGGCAAGTCGTGGTTTTATTTTAAAGCCATTGTCTTCCCTGGTTGTTGTTTCAGTGAATGCTTTGGTGCAAAATATTGCAGCAGAGCAAAGATGAAAGAGACTCTCCAGCTTTACTGAAGGGTAGGGGTAAGACCTGTTGCACACAGGTAATTCCCACAGATTAGATGGATTTTATGAGCTTCTTCTCAGGAACATAGTGGCTTGCCTATACCATCAGACTCCTCTTCTGCTAAGCATCAACATTACATCTGCATTTTCTTTCTGTGTTGAAAATAAAAGAGAATCCAAAAGGGAATAAAGTTATAACACCCTTTAGATTAACATAGTTGTGAATACTCATTTAAGCGATAAAACTGTAGAAGATGGGCTCATTAGGATCTCAGACTACATGGCTATTCTGTTACCAAAGACACTCCTAATTAGCAAAATGTTTCTTCTGAAGTGGCCTGTTGGGCTGCAGAAGAGGATTAATCCACAGAATCTTTCTGAGCTCATTCTGGGCTGTGTTTGCTTGTTTGATCTGGATCTTGATGACACAAAGATCCAATGAGGTACATGCTTCATCTGGGACTCACTGCTCTAGGCCTCCTATAAGATACACAGTGTAGGCATGAACCATGATCTGTCTGTAATTTGAGAATCTTTCTGCAAACTTACTGCAAATAGACTTTGTCTAAGAACTCTTACAGTGCAGATTTCATATCTCCAAATCCCAGGGAAGAAGGTTTGTTTTGGGATACAATGCAGCACTGATAAGAGTGATTTAGAGCAATATAAAGCTTTCCAAGTTAGATCAGACTTGTGGCAGTGTTCACTCTGTCCCTGCTCTCCATGGCCCAACATCCAGAGGACAGCACAACAAGTCCCACAGTGGGCAGCAAATCATCCACACACTTATGAAATTCTCTTATCTTCATTCTTAATAGTTGAAAGTTGGCTTAAATTCCTGAACATGAGGTTTACATTCCTTCCCATCATCTATTTTTAGCATTTACTATTGTAACTCTCCATATTCCCAGTATTCATATAAATGTCCAGTTCCCTACTAACTTTTGGTAAAGTCCTGGCCTTAGTAGTATCTACTGTCAGTGATTTATGAAGTTTAATTGCACATTGTCTGTTTTTCTTCCTTTGATACATTTTCAATTGGCTGCATTCAAATTTAATCAAGTGTGCTAATCTGCCACTGTATTATTTTAGGGTGGCTTATCCTTTATGAAATTTTTCACTGTCCCCCTGGATTTGAATAAAACCTAAATAAATTCATGTTATCTGCAAATGTTACTATCTTGCTGCTTGACTCCATTTCTGGATAATTAACAGATACATTAAATTATCACTACATGTCTGATGCAGCCTTAATATTTTTTTATACTAATGTTTTATTATCATGCCTCTCCTTTCTGACTCTTGGCTAGTTTTGGGAATGTAACAATACTGTGCATACTTTTCCTTTTTGACCATAACTGAATTGAATCCAATAAATTCCCATACACAGAAGTGAACATATTTCCTTGAAAAATATAGATTTATCTCAGTGATGGCCTTTCATCATAACAGGGTAAATTAACTGGTAGCTTATCCTTGTTTTGGACTTTGAGTGTAAAACCACTGATGTATGTCTCATAAACACACACATATACAGCAGTCCTGGTGTTGTGTGCTCACATGGCTGCCTAGCTGTTGGAAATTTCTACAGAACTGTTACAAATACTTTCCCCAGTCCTTGAGGGAAGAGGTGTTTTTCTTTTTAATTATTTTGGAAAGTGGCCCTGTGCCTCAACTTTGTGAAAGAGCATCCCAAAGCCTCCATCCAATGCCTGAGGTAAGCACACTCCATCATCAAAATCCTTTTAAACAAGCAAATTGTTAATATCTGTCTTCTAAAGTTGTTTTATTATTTTTTTTTTAATTCCTCTGAGTCTTCCTTTTGTATTTCTCCTTTGAGCAAGCATTCTGTGAACCCCAGTCTCTAGAGCACAGTTACAGGTCCCACCTGTGTACCCATTAGCAGAGTGGAGGCCTGGTGTACGAATTCTGTGTGGTACACTCATATGGAATCATAAATGCCCTCATGATAATCACTTAATAAGATATTAAATCTATGTGACACTAGAAAAAGAAGCAGAGTTGAGTTTCATTATTAATTTTTTAAAATTTTTTGATGTTTTGTATTCCTTTCGAGAATGGCTCTCCAGTATATTCCCAGCATTTTAAAAACCGTTGTCTTTTCAGAAAATTCTCAAATAAATGGAAAATAAGACATGGTTTTGCTCTTTGTTATTCCACTTGTGTAAAATGTTACTAAAGTTTTTTTTAAAGTGTATAAAGAATGACAGGAAAACCGGGGAAGAATTGAAAAAGTATCTTTGATCTAAAAAGTCATTTTTTCTCCTTTAGTTTAAAATGCTCACACAAAACCTGTATTAATTTTAAATTACTAACTTGAAAGAGAAATGTAATAAAATGTTTTTCTAATGCTTTGTTATCCTTACGGCTTCAACTCCAGCTCAAAAACGCAATTAATTCTGTAACTTACACTCTGTGGCGGATGTCATTCAAGCTGCGACAGCTTATTGGGTAGTTAAAAGGATAAAATCAAGTAGTCATTCTACTAATCCCTTTACAAGGAAACAGCTTTATGCATAAAAACTGGAACTTATGTGGTCATTAGCAGATGCTACATCAAGCAACCAAAAATACACACATTTAAATTCTTAAGCACAATCTATGAACACTACACAGATGGTTTCCAAGAAACTGTACCTAAATTGATTACGATAAAAATGATCTGCTGCAATTGTTTCTGTCAAAAGGGAGAACAGAATTTGTCCCAATGTGTCGCTCTGCCCACTCATGCAGAGAACCCAGCTGCTGAGACAGATGTTGCTCTAAGCACTTTATTTTAGGGTCATTAAAATGGTTACAGGGGTTAGTCATTCATTGTTTTATAAATTGTGCTTACTAGCTGAGCTCCATAGATGCTGGAAAACTTCTTTGTGGTTGATCAAAAAAGTTACATGTCATATCACATTTACCTTATGCTGGCAGTAAAAATGGGTGAAGCACTTGTGCAGGACAGAAAGAGAGAAAAACAGTTACTTTTTCTGTTTTATTTAGAAGAGCATTTATTTACTCAGACCTGATATGGCACTAATGTAATCATCTGAAATGCAAAACCTGACTCAAAGGCCTTCTAGCTCTCATTTTAGTTCCTCCCAATCATTAAAGAACAAGATTTTTCAATACAACTCATTCCTGTACACTCCTCCTTCTGTGGTATTATGAGTAAGAAGTGTCAGACAAGCAAAGGTTTAGGATCAGTTGATTAGATCAGTGCAGAGTGGGTCCGTCTACCTCCCCGCTGTCTTTGCAAATGCTGCTCTCTGGCAGTTTGAGCATACTCAGGCTTTACTTAGAAATATTTGGCTAAATCTCTTCTCTGTTGGCAGGTTCTATGGTTTTCCATGGCTCATCTAATTCAGGATTGACTTAGCCATGTGCATGTGATGTATTGGTGCAGCAGCTAATGTGTCAATGAGAAACAGAACAGTAAAAAGATGAAGCTCAGTGAAAAACAGCAAGGTTGGCAGATCCAACTCCTTTTCAGATCATACTGTAGCCTTTTATAGCCTCCACTACAAAATGTAGCCAACTTCCGCTTTTTTATTTCATCTTGGTCCCTGTGTACTTGTTATTATGGCGATGGTTCGATTCATCTTCCCTAATTGGTTACTGAACTTTGGCAGCCAAATCCTAAATTCTACATGGTGTTCATAGACACACTCTAAATTATATTTTTCCACCTTTCCTTTGCACATTTAGGATAAAGTCATCCATCTAGAAAAAAATAGTGAAACATTTAATGTCATTTTACCTGACTCCTTAAAACATGGCTGCTTTGGCAGTGGGCTGTTTTCCTGCACTTCTGCAGGACATTAATTTCTCTCCCCTGGTTTTATTTAGATAATTATGGCCTGTTCAAATGTATATCCTCATAAATAAATAACCTAGCATGTCTCTCGCTTTGAAAATGCACTGAAGTTACAATTTTTAAATTAAAATCAATATATCCTCAGAAAATTCAAAAGCGGGAGGAAAAAAGTTGCCCTCTTTCCCCAAATCTATCCATTACTGAGGTAAAATACCTCAAAAAAATTCCCCTGCTAGGTTAGGATCCAGACAGAAGACATTCTCAGAAAACACAATCCCTGAAAATGCATGAGACTTATAGAAGCAGGCACATTTCATCCATTTCAACATTCAGTTCAAAGTCACCAGTACAAAAAGTAATTTAGTCGAGAGCCACATTTTTACCTGACTGTAGGTTAAAATATATAAATTATCTTAGTTTCACATAATTTTGAGTTGAATTTTATCCAATCTGTATTTTGATCTTGCAAAATCCCTTAGACAGGAAATCTTTTTTTTCCCAGGATTTGATGATATTGTTCACCCATCAACTTTATCTGTATCTGAAGTAAAGAGGGTGCCTTTCATAAGTAATATAAGTTTATTAGTTTCATGGCCAGAAATTTCTTATTGCCTAAGTAAGACGTTAAGATTTGTTGTAGCTAGTAGCTGATTTGTCTGCAAAATAAATGTAATAAGATGAGGTTTGCATTACAATCTTGGGGTCTCACAGAGTGCACTGAACTTCACAAAAAAATCACTTTTCCCCTCCGCTTTTGTCTCCCAGTATTGTAAGGTCTTCATGATAACAGCTGTCACTTACTCTGCTTATGAGCAATATTGGCTGTAAAGATTCTTCCATTTTCAGGAAGAGCTTCTGAAAGGTAATGTAACATTAAATACTAAAGGACTCTCTCATCATCTGACTTGTGTTTTGAGGTGAGATTTAGCAGACAAATGCAAGGCCAGAATAGAGGAAGAGATGCACTTGCAGGACAAATGTCCTTTTTAGTGTTCGTAGTTCATACAGTGCTCAAAGAAGAACAGAAAGAGAAACATCCTGATGAAAAGCAAGCTTGAGTTCTTAAGAGAGTTTTTGATATTCTGCACACCAGGCATGACAACATAAGGCTGCTCACAGCCCGGGTGTCACTCCAAATTCCATTATACTTACATTAGATGCTGTTTGTTCCTCCTGCAAATTCACTGACAGATTTTTGCAGCCCTGTGCATGGTTTTTTTTTTAGTGAATGAAAGGTTTGTAGTTATTTTAGCTGTGGAGTTGCTAAAAAATTATTAAAATCAAAGTTCGCTCTCATCTACCCTGAACAAAGCCAAACAACATGTTCCTCTTTTAGAAACAAACGAATGGGAATTGGCTAGTACACCATTTGCACTAAGATGTCTGGGGTTGAAAAAAGGGTGTGATGGCTTGATACACATTATAGAAATGAAAGCATTTCTACTTGAAAAGCCATCATGATACCTAGCTCTAATTCCCCTTTTTTCTTGCATCCTCTTTTTGTTATGCAGCATCAGAGCAACAGCTGAGATGGAAAAAAAAAAAAAACCATTTGTACTGTTGTGGAATATCACTTATCTTGAAAAGTATAGATTTTATACAGATCAGGAAGAAACAGAGCATATGCAATTTGAAGGAAAAAAGGACAAAACCTGATAACAGAAAGTCAGTCTGCTGGCACACTACAGCTTTTCTAAAGGTGACATTGTCTAGTGTTAAGAGGAATAGTTTCTGCTGGTTTAGAGCATTATTAAATGTAACATTGAGCACATTTATACTCGGTCACAGTGAATCCTTCTAGTCCATCCTACAGTCTTCAAAACTGCATGCTTGCGATGAATGTAAGAACAAGAACATCTTTGCCCTTGCTCTGAACACTCACTCAGTCTTCGACAATTTGTGGCTCATGGACTTCCTCTGGTCCACACATTCTGCCTTCTGTGGCATCCACAAGCTAGAAACACTCCTTCTGCAGTATCAAGGGAGAAAACTTGGACACATTAACATCCCTATCATAACTGCCTTAGTTTGAACAGACCAGGGTTTTACCCAGGTGTACACACACTTGTCTGCCATTCTCTTTCACCCTCTACAGAAACCACTCAGAGTGGCAAAAGCCAAGGCACAGAGGGGAGATTTGAATCTTGAAACTGTAATTTGGGCACTGACTCATAGATTTGTCCCCTGAGGCTTCTCTACAGCCTCACATTCACCTTCAGTGCAAAAGCCTGTGCTCTCTTGTACTGTTCCCCTACACATTCTACAGCATTTTGGGTCTGTATGGCTGACCCAAGGGGTTTCCCCTCTGCTTTCTACTAAGGATCTTGACTCTCCTTTTTCTCTCCCCCAATTTACTCTGCTGAGAAACCCTGCCTATACTACTGTGATCCTCAAGAAAACAGCATTGTGTGAAGATATGGGATGTACCACTTTGACAATACTACTTAATCCTTCCTTCACCTGATTCAGGTCTGGCACCATTGTTCACAATTCCACTTGATCGATGCCAAGCAGCTGTGCTTTTGACCAACCATGAGGGTACAGACACTTTACTAAGTCTTTGAGCACTTAAGAGAGCGTGAAGCAGCCTAGATGTGCCAATGTATTCAGTAACTTTCTGAAGAGAGCATAATTTCAGACAGAAGCATTTTTCGGGAGCATAGTTTGGGAAAAATAAAATCAAGGTTGGGTGGTCAGTGGGGTATAATATATCAAGGTGATTTTCCACAAAACAGAAGACACATCCTTCCTCTGAGTATTACCACGGTAAATAATCTCAAATTTACCATCTAGAAATAAAGACTATAATAATTAGGACATGATTATTGATATTAGAAGTTCTCAGCCAAAGATAAGAAATCTAGAAGACATTTAGATGATCTTCAGGAGATCACATACATACATATCTTTAGCTTGGAGCAATACCAGCATGGAGCTACATAAAGCATCAACCTGTCACCAGACAATGGACTATTGTATTTTTATGCAAGAGAATTCATTTAAGTCATGCGATAGCCAGAAGGTGAGAAGTAGAAATCTTCTACTCTAGCTTTTGTATCACAAGCATCTTCACCATTGTGCATTCTCTCACTCAAAAACCCCCAAAACTAACAGCTCAAATGTCTGTTTAAACTTAATTCATAGAGTAATAAAAAAGTGAGAACATTAATCCATTTGGGCTACTCATTCACCATTGATTGGAGGATCTGAAAGCACCTGTGGCTGCGTAGGTGTGTTTTTCTGCTCTTGTTGATTATCTTCTAAAGGTTTCTGATAGAAACCACATCCTCTTACCCGGTATTGGGTGGTGTTTATTAAAGATGCTGAGAGCATAAAAAGAGCAGCCCTCCCCCCCAAATTATCTGGTACAGACATGCATGTCTATAAATTTCCCTGTAACTGAACTGTAAACATGACCTTTGCAAACCAACAGTACTTTTCCAACTGAAAAGGTGTGTCAGCTGCATGACAGTGTGGTATATGATTTTGCAGAGCTTTGCACTTTCACCTGTGGGTAAAGTGAATTCAAAACATGATTGTCTTTATTTAGTAATAGACAGAGCCTTTTTTTGCCAGTACAGATAACTCTCCACAGAGCTAAGCATGTGACAACCAGATCCTATTACTTTTAAATAACAGCTTTAATATTCTGGCATTGAAGGAGTGATCATCTTCAATACCAGGTGGAAATGCCAAGAAAATTAATAGTTAAAATTCCCAATAATTTTGTCATTCCTTTCATTTTCTGTCTTAGAGGGATGCCATGTAAATGCTATTAATGTTGAAGATTGTGAAATTTGAGGTGAGGGAAGGAGTAGAAAAGCAAATCAGACAATGCATCTTCTTCTCCCATTCTGAGAAAACAGGACTTGTTAACTCAGGAATTCCTTTTTTCTCAATGTTATCACTAGAATTGGTACTAAAGCTCCATAAATGCAGCAGTATGTGAAGACATACTTTATAAACAACCCTTAGGTAGTTAAATGTCCAGGAAAAGAACAGCATGGTAAATTCATTTAGCCACAAAGATTTGCATCACGAGCAAAGAACATTTCTGTTTAGTTGAAAATCTACTGGAATGTGTCTTTTTCTATTAAACACATGAAAGTATTATAAAAGCAGCATTTGAAGAGTGTTTTGTCAAGACCTAATCACTCTCTCATGGATACTCTTAGGAAGTCCACTGCCTTTTTTTCATGTTGATCATGCATAGGTGACATATGTATGAAAAGATAGTTAATGTTCTCTTTTGAAGTAGTGCCCAGCCGCCTCCAGCTGCCTTCTGACCCTGTGCAAGAGTGAGCTGTGCCGAAAAATGACAGACAAGACACATAAGCCAGAAGGAAGCCATCCACCAACCTGTCCACAAACTTTCCAGTTTGCCTGGCTGGGGATGAGTGCCTCTGGCCCTGACAGGGTATGTACATTCTGTCTACAACCCTGAGGTTGTGGCTGGAATATTCATATCCTAGCAAGTTTGTTAAACATAAGTTTAAAATGAACCAAACACCCCCTCCTCCCCTTCCCCCCAGCCAGTTCTTCAGTCTTAATTCACTGGCGTTATTGCTTACTGTGATCACATCTAAATCTTGAGGACAAGAGGCCCAGCTTCACAAAAGACTTAGGAGTTTAAGTATGAGGAAAGTGCCAAGCAGCCTTTATACTGCTGAAGGTCTCTGCAACTTGATTTCCATAGAACAGTTTCCCAATTTTGCTGTTTCTGTTCAGAAGGATGTCACTTCATGGCAAGCTAGGGTTAACTATTACCCTCCACCATCCCATCTGCGTGCTCTTCATGTACAGTAAAAGCAAATGCATTTGTTACTTTTTGAAAGTGAAGTTATATACCTTGACTTTACTGGGACGTAGTAATGAAGAGAGACAGCAAAGAGTAGTAAATGAACTGTCAAATCTCACCTTAATTTATTTTTCAGATGTTTTGTTGGTTTTTTTCCTCTGAAAATAATCTTTTGAAAACTTACTGGCTATTTTGGTCCCTAAGATTTGAACTCATCACATCCAACTTTAAGATCCCACCTGAAGCAGCTAAGACAGAAGACTGACGTGCCCTTGGCTTACTGGCAGTTGGTGAAGAGGAGCTTTCAAAGAAAAAAATGACTTTAGGTAGACAGAAGTAGGAGCTGAGGTACCCTTCCACTGGTTATAAAGAGAATACTCAGCTTTGCTTCTACAGGGCTACAATTCTGTTTCTCTGAGATGCTCTGCTGTCATTCATGCCAGAGTTAAACAGGTCTACAGTTTTGTCTGAGAAGAGAATATACCTGCGAGCTGCCTTTAACCCCCAGCTCACTGAGGGTGAGTGTGCACTGTTGTACCCTATTGGAGGAAACTTAAAAGAAGCACCAGAAGAAGTTTTTCTCTCAGCTTTTCTCTATTTCCTCAATAGCATCCAGCGTATGGCACAAGCACTACACAAAGCCTCCTGTTCCCAGAAAGCACTTCTAAAGTAATGTAAAACAAAACAATTCAGTGCAAGAACGGTGTATCCCCTTGTCATCTGAGCTCCACAGTTCTGCATCTTTCCTGCACAATGTTTCTCCAGCTGTAGCGGGCACAAGGTTATAGATCAGGTTATTATTACTTTCATGATATAGTTAACAAGGTCTAATGAAAGCTGGGTCGTAATATTTGCTTAATAATGTTATCAGGTTGAAGTTTATTACAAAGAGGAGAGTGAGCAGGCTGATAAAGTACCTTTGGAATTAAAACTTATAGGTAGCTTAACAGAAGGGATATGGTAATGCCGCCTAAATCGTGCTCTGAACTTTTAATCCAGAGATCTTAATGCACTTGTAAAACACATATCAAGGTCACATGTGGAGATTTTGGAATTGGCAAAGACTGAAAAGTAACTGAGCTGTATCACTGATGTGATGAGACTGCAGTGTTGAGACCCCAGATTAGCTTTGTTATGCTGATATGTTTGATAGCAATGGGAGGTGCCAGGAATGAACTATGCCCTGAAAACACCTTCACTATGCACTTATGGAAGATGGGGCACAGAAAAATTCTTTTCCTTCAGCGGTACTAAATCTACCTCTCCCAACCCGTGGTCCTGTGATATTGTGGTCAGACTAGCAGCACTCTCTTTTGAAGTATATTCAAAATTATTATATGGGCGTTACAGAGATTTTCTAATATAAAAATAGTTGATATGCAACTTAGATACTAAAGGAGATTTTCACCTGGTCTAAATGGATAGAACTGTTTGAATCTTAAGTTCTAAAAAGTAAGTAAGTCCAACAAGGAGCTATGGAAGAACTGGCCCATTTATTTATGTACTCTACCTGGTCTATGTTCTGTGATAACATCATTCAAAGGACAAATGTTGTCATAACCCAAAAAATTGTATTCAAAATGATATGATTAAAATGGATCATCTCTTATAGGATATGGTTTGAACTTTGTGTAGAAATATTTGTGAAACAGCTAAGTACATTCTGGACTGGAAGTCTGCATATCCTTTTTCCTTGTGGAGTGGAGGTGATGGCCTTGTAACATGCTCCAGTACTGAGGCACACAAACTTTGCTATTTGAATTTCAATCAGTGAGACAGTACCAGATGGCAAGACAGATAAACAAATTGTGTCCCACCAAAGAATCCAAGGAAGTTGCTCCATTTTATAGGAATTAGTTTTATAGGAACTGTGTGAAAACTTTCCTATTTTTACCTTTTTAATTAACATCCTATATCTTTCCATCCTAGTAGTGTTCTGTGGCCCTATCACTGTTTTTACATATGGGGTCTGTCCTGTCCTCATGGAAATCTATCTTAAATCACCATAATAGGAACATGATTGAGATTCAGTGCAAATTATAAAATGCCTGCCATGATATGGTTTTCTCCATGATATTAAAGGAGTCAGTCCTGCAACATTTCCCAGGGATGGAAAGTTTACTAGCAGAGCACAATGTGGAAGGTCTTCAGTATTCTCACTGCAACTTTACTGTGATAATATTGAAGGATAGAAAGGCAACTTAGGTGAAATAATCATCAGTCTATTGGCTTTTCTTCAGGGACTTTTAGAAGGGTAAATATTGATTTGGTTTTGCTGTTTTAAATCATAGTAGCATTTGGAGATTATTCTGCTGCCATTGAAGTCAATGGTGAATCTTGGACAGAGCCTGCCTGCTTGCTTCACATCAGCTATCAAACAGCTGTCGGATGATAATAGCTGTCAGAAAACAACAACCTGAGCTGAATTTGAACCAGCAAAATTTTATGCAGTTGGTTTCCAATGCCACAAGTTGTTTTTTTACCATGTCAAATTGTGGATTTTAGTGTATAACTCCAGAAAACTGTCCTTTCTACATCCATTTTCCTGGGTAACAAATTTACATGCTTATTGCTGCCATCCTAATATTAGCAAGGGGACTAATGACTAGTAATTGATTCCCTCCACTTGAGAATAGATATGCCTGTTGGCTGAACCCTCAGTGTCTTGTAGTAAAGCATCAGAGAGGAAAACAAATCAGTCTACAAAATTACAGAATGAGAAATTTGTCACCCAAAATGTCATGTCTGGTTTCAGTTTTTCTCTCTGTTTGTACTACCAAGATGTTAACAGTGGTGGGAAGACCATTAGAGCAGTTGTTTTCTTCTGAAAGTGAGTTTCTGTACCAAGACATTATTTATGTGTAACTGGATAATACAGTTTCTGTATATAGATAAGCAAAAGAAATCTTATCAAATTGTTTCTATAAATTAAAAAATAAATAGTTATATTAGAACCCTGGAGTAATATTGAAGAGGGTCCTAATACAGTTAAAGATATTGAAATCACGTGGATCAAAATAGTAATTAGAGCAGGTCTTGTGTCAGCTTGATGAAGTATTTAATGTCTAACTTTTGGTAGTGTTTTCCATAGTGACTGTCCCCTATAGTGAACAGAATAAGGAGCCTTTGAAAAAACAGTAGTGGATAGTGTTTACTGCTTTGATCACAGTAAACTGACTGCATGGAGTTCAGTGCCCTCAAGAATTTATTGATCAAATATTTTTCATTGTACATTTACAGGGCAATTTAGCCCTCAGATAATAAAACATCTAAAACAAAATGGAGATTTGCAGTAACAAGTAGAATGTCAATATATTCACAATATTGCTGTCTTCCCAGCAAGATTCTCAATGGGAAAAGCATTTATAAAAGGGGTGCCATAGGCAAAATTCTCATTAATGAGGTTAATTCAGTTCATGTACTGAAATTTAAACTATGTGGAATATTCAGATTAATTCAAACAAATATTAATACAGAAAGCAAAATGCAATATAAATACAAGAGAGTCAATATTAGTTTCATTTTGATGGAACAAATATCACAAATATTGGAAAATCAAACTGGCAATCCTTGCCTTACAGGGTTTTTTCTAAGCAATATGTTGAAAGACTGCATTGTCTCCACAGAAGTCTGTTATACTTTTTAAAGAAAAGCATGCAATTTGCCACGTCATTTTTGTTGTCTTTTTTAAAAATTTGCATATATTCAGTAATCGTCTGACACATCTCAGCTAAAATTATAGCCATATTGTTGTCAAATTGAAAGAAATTAGACATGTTATAAATTAGAAATGTCTCTCGCACCAGTTCTCTTCCTAATGGGATTCAGCTGAAGCTTTCCATGTACATGAAAATGGTGTGTGAGGCAGACAGAAAATATGGCTGAGCAGAACTTATTCTGCTTCTACCTTTTGGAAGGGTCCAACAGGCCTGATTTTAGGCTGAGAGTTTGGGGAAGGCTTTGCCATTTGGCATTTTGCAGTTTGTCCTGTTGGGCACTGGGGAATTAAATGCACCTCCCCTTTAGGCTAGATGGATTTTAGAGGATGACTGACATCTGGTGTTGAGGGAATGGACACTTGGTTTTCCGTGGTCATGGTAAGCTGTTCCAGCTGGAAAGGTTGTTGGGTCGGATGGCAAGGAGCAGCAGATGAATTCCAAGGCTGGCTGATCATTTTACAGATGAGTGAGCAGTGAGTACTGTGCTGGACATTTTGATGTCTTTTCTAAGAATGTTAGGGAGGATTTAAATGCTGCGAATGACAAATACCTTAAAATATCCACAGGGTATGGACTTGAGAGAATATCGAGCCATCAATAATTATTGATCCTATATTCTATGATTCCATGATCCCAAATATCACAGCATGAGACATTAGAGTAAGCCTGAGCTTTCTAGAGGATAACATTTTGAAGCATATTTGCTGATTAGTTATCCTTGCTATTAATCTGAATTGAGAACTCAGGAGGTAGTATTCCCTTCACCACCAGGCCACATACATCAAGGTGAAATATCAGATGTCAGTCACCAGTTATTAGGTATAGGTTATGGCCATATTGAATCGCCTGTCAAATGGCAGGTTTGCTTTGGAGGGTTATGGGCATAGGACAGCAGATGGTGTAGGCATAAATATGTCCAAACTGCCTTTCCAGCAACTGATATGTACTAAATCACTTTGTTAACAGGGCTGCAACAAGAGTATTCTCTTCTGGTTCATTATTCATGTGCATTTGTTTAACTCAGCCTTTGTCTTAAAATGTGCATATTATCATTTTAGGTATTTTCATTGTTTCCCCTGGAAGAGGAGCACATCACCTCTGCTTAAGTCTGAAGTGTCACTGTAGAAATGCATTTCTTCAACACCACGGCACAGGTCAGACACCTCTGAACTAGCCACTCAAGTGACAGAAATTACCTGAAACTTCAGAAATGGGCTTTCATTATCATCCTCATAATATGCAGATACAAAAAGCAAGTGATACTGCAGAAATCAAATAGTCCGCTTCTTTTTATGTATACACAAAGTGAAAATATATGTAAAATGGTATACAGACATTTGAAAATATGCCATGTAATAAGCAAATAGCTTAAATACCAGATAGGGAAAAACAGAATAGCAATTCAGAAACAATGATCAAAAGTAATTGTTACAAGTTAAACCAATGAATTGCAGAATAGGGAAGAATCCAGCTACAGATGTATGTTTTTTAAATGAAGATGAAAGTGTAATTTAACACCAAAATTGGAAGGAGAGAAATACAAGAGAAAAGACTGAAATGTGTCTTTAAGTGTCTTTAAGTGTCCAAGAAACATTTGAAAAGTAGGTTACTTTCAACACGTTGCAGAATCAATATCTGGAAGTGAAGAAGAGGAGAATTCATCTAAAAGCTGTGCATCTGCTCTAAGACAGTCTCCTGGACTTTGTCCTTAAGGCAATGGAGATAATGACAGGAGCCTTCAGAGGACTGATTATCCCTTCCTAAGAGAGGTTTACCAATAGGTGAAAACAATCCTTCTCCGGGGTGTTCATATCTATTTATTGATGATAGAAGGAGATTACTTAGGTAGTCAGACTAAAAACTGTTCTTTCTGTGAAATTTGGCTCAAGTCAGAGAATACAAACAGTAAATAATGAAACATAAACATCTAAAAGAAAATCCATGTTTTGGCCATGCCAGATCTTCCAGTCCAACTTTTGACTGAATATTTTAATAATATGTTTACAAGCAAGCTTTCATGTGCTCTTTGAGTCTTCCTCCTGTAATTTCTATATTCTAATTATTGTAATTATAGTCAGTACGCACACTAATGCAATCCCAAAAGCACTTTTGATGTGCGTTTATTTCACAGCATTTCTAAGATTTTATACTTCTCTGAGGCAAATGGTTGTGGGACTAACATCAATTTGCATTACTATGGACAATTGAATCAGAACCAAACTCACTGTCACATTCTTCTCCTTGTATCTGAGAAATGACTACTGTTCTTGATGTGTCTAACACCTGCTACCTCCAGCTTGAGGGGAAAAGGATAAGTGAATGGACTTGATTTCATTTCTCAGGCTGCAGTACATCGAAGCAAAAATTAATGCAGAAGCTGAGGGGGATGTCTGCTGTGACTTTCATTTTCTAAATTAAACTTAGTCAGCCAGCATTTTGGTAATGAGTGATTTAGGAGAGCACACAGGAAGGATAAGCAGCAATAATATGATGAACTGTAGTTTTACATTGTCCATCTAAAGAGTGAGATTGACAAAACTTCAATCTTCTAAACACAGAAATCTGAACATGTGGAATTGCATCCAATGTCATGTAAACATTTTGTCTTGTTACAGGAAGTAGCTCAGTTTGAATTCATTCTGGGGACGTGAAAACCTCTTGGCCTATATAATCAGTACCTCTTGCTCTTTATTTTCGTAGAATCATACGATGATTCAGTTGGAAGGGATTTTGGCTGTTCAAAGCAGAGAAAGCTATGAGACTAGGCCAGGTGGCACACGGCTTTACCTACTCAGGTCTTTAAAACTTCCAAAACATTCCAGACAATCTGCTTGACTATTTGATTGTCCTTGTGGTGAAAAACTTTCCTTATATCCATACAGAATCTCTTTTATTGCAGTTTGGGCTTGTTTTTTTAGTCTTCCACCATGCAGCTCAGGACTTCTTGACAACCTCCCAGTAGGTACTGGGGGAGTGCTGTTAGGCCCCCCTGAAGCTGTGTCTTTTCAAGGGTCCATGATACACAAACCCAGTACCCTCAGCCTCACTCACAGGGTCAATGCTCCAGCCCTGGCCAGATTGGTTGTGTTGACTGAACTCGCTCCAGTTTTACAATATCTTCCTTGTATTCAGGACCCTAAACTATATGCAGTGTCTAGATGCAGTGTAACCAGCAGTGATCAAAGCAGGATAACCCTTTTCTCCAGGTTGTGCTTCTACTCACAGAGCCTGGGATGCTGTTGGTGGTCTTTGCTGCTGGGGTACACAGCTAGCCAACACCCACCTTGTGCTCAACGGCACCTCCAGGTCCTGTCAACACAGACTTTTCAAGGTCTTGAATACAACAAGAGTTTAATTGCCCTGCCCAGCTTCCTTTGGAACCCGCAGCCACTCTTCCTGTCCAGGACCTGATTTCAGCCCAGCCAGGCTCTGTCAGTCCCTGTAGTGAGACCACAGCTGTGCCAGGCTCCAGCCCTTCCTTTGCTTCTTTGCTGCCCAGCTGGAGCCCCCAGCTGTGCCCTGGCCCCCATTCATCACTTGCTATGTCAGTCTGTCAGTAGACCCTGTTACCACCTCCACAGGACTGTTCCCCATGAGAGACAGCATGGCCAGTACTGGGCCTCCCTCAGCTCCAGCTCCCGGGCCCTGGGGTTGCTGCTGGGCCACACTGCTCCTTGACAAGACACATCCCTGCCAGGCAGCCCTGGCTTGTATTCCTACCAAGGTTTCTTCCTTCCCAGATCCAGGACTTTGCGTTTGTCCCCGCTGGGTTTCATGAGGCTCCTGGTGGCCCACTCCTGCAACCTGGCTAGATCTCTCTGAACAGCAGCCTTGCCATTTTCCTTCATAATATATGCATGCAAACTATACACATATATACATAAATGCATCACTGCCCTACATTTTAGAGTATCAAAATGGTTTAAAGGATATGTCACCCTTCCTGACTATATATGCTTCTAAAAGAAGTACAGTGCTAATGAAATTCTGTACAATAACTGTGCTGTCTACTGTGTTTGACATGTAAAAAATAACTCTCCTAATTCTCAAGTGAATAATGCCTTCTCAGTTCTGTAAAGGAGAACAAAAACTACTACAACGTTATATTGGCTCATGCTTTTTAAAAGCAGAATAAATAATAAAGCAGTTGCATTGTTTACTGACATTTATAGATGTCTTGTAGGTATATTAAATTGTTGAGTCTAATTTCAGCACTGGGTTAAGAATCTGGAGAATTTTTACTTTATGTCAATGAACTTGCTGCACCATTTTGGCAGTATGCTATTCTACTTGGAAAATGATATGTGACTCCTGTTGCAGGAGATGTTCCTTAGTGATATCAAAGTCCTGTTTTAGAGTTTCTGGATGCAGCTGAAGCATTATTTTTAGAAAGATCATATTCTGGGCAGAGAGTGTTATTTAACTTTTTATATATATTCTTTTTAGTTAGTTAGTTTAGATTAGTTTAGTTAGTTTAGATCTCTTTAGAGAGATCAGATCTAAGACACAGAGTTGACTTCACTTACCTTAAGATTTGTTTATTACTTCCTTGTAATATGAAGATTTTTTAATATTCTTTGTAAATATCTGAAATATCAACATTATATTTGCTTTTTTTTTGCTGGGTTGCAAATGAAATTTTTCTAAATGGTCATAAGTACTGGTGAACTTCTCACAAAAGAAATATTACAGAATCACAGAATATGCAGAGTTGGAAGGGACACACAAGGAAGAACTATGGTTAGACTGTGCCTTGATGTAAAAGATTCAGGATTAATGCCTTATTCCAAATGGAAAAAACCAAAAGACATCAAAAAGGGCTTAAAACAGTCCAAGAGGTTTTGCCTTTTTTGCACAGTATACAGGATACCTAGGCTATTAATTAGGGAAGCTCAGTTAAGTTCCTGAAATAAGTAATGGTGAATTGGATGTTTCTTATCCACAGAATACTCAAATAAATGATATCAAACACTTGCAGAAGATGAGATAAAATACTTTGAGACTAGGAAAAACCACTTTCCTGCTACTAGACCTAAGTCCAGATCCTGATTTTGAATCAATTAGACGTGAACCCTGCATTCCAGATGAGTGCTCTATATGGCGTCTGTCCTTTATCTCTCCAGGAAGTGGGTTCTGACCCTGAGGTATTTTAATAATAACATAAAGCATTAAGTTACTACAAAATGTTTTGCTTCAGGTGAAAACACATTGTCCAGTTAGCAAACATATAGCTGTATTTTTTTTCTTCTGATTAGCTACTAATCAGCTACTGTTGTAAGGGACACCATGCAAGCACACATGGAAAGGATAAGTCTTTGCCCAAAAGAGAACAAATAAGGTGCTAAAAAGGCAATATTATCCCTCTTTTTACTGAGATAGAAAAGAGGGATAGAAAGTGCAAGCAAGTTGGCTACAGATAATGCAAGCAGCCTGTGGTTGAACCTGGTGTTCAGTCCAGTTATTCAGTATCCCCACTCTGCAACAACTCCAAGGCTGTTCCTAATATTAACATTTGTTTAATTGTCTTGCAACTAGCTTACACTGAACTTGTCAACTAGAAAGATTAAAGAAATGTATGCCAGCCACACTAAAAACAGAATGCTTTGTCCACTCAGCAAAATAAGTGTAGATATATCTTTGTGGACATAAAATGATAGAAGATGTAAAAAAAGTCAGAGGAGTTATAACAGCTTTAAATTCACTACTCACATTTATTTTTAGAAATGCCTCTCTTCATAAAGTCAGGTTGCAAGCTTGATTTTACATTAGCATCTGATCCCACTCTGGTGTAAATATCTTTAGAAATAAAGAGAAGGGAAAAATGAAAATACAGAGGCACAATGAAAACTCACAAAGTACTTCGAAGAGTCCTGTACAAGAAATGTAGCATTTTGAGTGGCTTCTCATCCCTTTTCAGTGGGTTTGTTAAAATTATCTAAGGTTTATGCATGCTGCTTCTATATCTTCTGTAACAGTTTGAGAGACTTTATGATGCGGCAATTTAAAAGAAAGTGTCTGTCTTTTTACAAACGTTTTCCCCATTTCCCAACTGTCTTGTAATTTCTAGGGAACACTCAGCAGTACTTGCAACTGCATATAAATTCCTGTTCTTGTAATGGGTAAGACCTGCTACACTGAAAGCCACATTCAAGTCTGAGGGACACAAAGAAGCCAAATGTTGTTTGTTGGGTTTGGGTTTTTTTCCTGTTATTCTTCTTTACAAGCAGCTCTTAAAAAATTCAGTGATTCTGTAGTAGTCCAAAGCTCTTCAGTAATTGTAAGCCTAGTGTGGCAGCTTTGTACAGAATAGGTTAGGCATTTTCCAGCAAAGTAGGTTTTTATGTTGCATGGACATGCAGTAATGTCAACAGTCGTCCAACTGGCTTGTCTCAGAAACCTGACTGGTCTCTTTCCAGTTTACTTTTGCCTGCAGATGTCCAGGACTTTGTGGGGACTGGCCTGGGTTAAAATGCTTTGTAATGTCCCAGCTTTGTAGCCCCAGGCATCCTTGGCATTGAGACAGCTGGTTCCAGGCTTGCTGAACCTAAAACTCCCCATTGTCCCAGTGTGGCACAGACTGCACACGAGGCTGAATCTGATGGATTAACGTGATTTATCTTGAAATGCTTACATGAGGTACCTAAATTAGAAACTGTCAGTATGGGAGATAGGGACCTACAGACTGCAGCTGAATTGTTGCTGGATCAGATTTCCAGATTTCAACTTAAAGTAAAAAAAAAGTGTAGAATCCATATACATATATATTTTACTGTCTACAATAAGATTTCCTAGGCCTCTGCTAGGAAATTTTGTATTTTACTTTCTGAAAAAAACACATCCTCCCTCCCAAATTCCCAGTAAAACATTTCTAAATCTCAACCCCTTTCTTTTCTGTTCTGTGACTTAAGAAGATAAATTTTGAGGTTCTAGATTAAAGCATTTAATTTCATTTAAAAGAAAAATGGAACAGAACTGTGCCAGCCCCATAGAGAGACAGAAGAGACACGTAGTTATTTTCACTCCTTAAAGACAACACTATCCTAAAATGCAAGTGCGTAAGAGGATAGTAAGGACAGCTTTCACTGTTATTTTCATATTGTTCCTTTTACTGGCTTTTTTTGGGGTGGATCAGAAGTCCTTATGGATTTATTCAAGGAACCATCTCTCTATTCCCCTTAACAGCTGGAAGAAGTTCTTTAAAATGGCATATGTTTCTGATTGATTTTTCCCCATTGTTGATGCCTTCGATGTTTGATTCAGATAATTCATCCAAACTACAAAAGCACAGAAGTGCAGACCATGGATACCGATTTTAATCTGTGGTTTGCAGTTGTCCAGAATTGGGATTATTATTTTGGACTTGTCTATAAAATACTTAGCTAGCCTGGGAAGTCTAGAAAATTGACTATAAATCTTGAGAGTACAAACTGTTTTCTGCTATTTCCAGAATTCTGAGGTATGGTGAGATCACACACACCACACAAATTACCACATCTCTGAATTTTGATCCTTCTGTTCCTCAACATAATTGAAAGACATTAAAAACATAGTCACGACAATAAAAGCTCAGTCGCTTAAACAGCATTTTCTAGTCTTTGAGAGCTTTTCTTAGTCATGCATTAGGTGGAAAAAAAATAAAGGCGTTTGCTTTCAGCTGATGTTTAATCCAAATATTATAACAGTTTTCTTCCTCCAAGTTTAACCACTGTGTGTAAGTTTTAATCAATGTGTTTTGAACCTGCACTCTCAGGGCCGGACTCCCTGGTACAGTTTTTCTTCTTTGTGCCGCTTCAACAATGAAAAGCATTTGGAAACTTGGTTAAATTTGCAATCCAGCTCAGATTCATAATTCTTCTGCACAGATAGCATGGCTCAAGATATCTGGACAGTTACAGTGTGCTCGACCTGCCTGCTCTCTGCTGCTCTTGTGCATTGATGATACAGCTCCTGCTTAGGCTTTGAAGAGAGAAGCATGAGCTTTAAGTAAATGATGATTCCAAATAAAAAAGGCTTAAATTCTTTCTTTTGAGAGCTTGGCCAAAGCATGCCTAAGAGGCCAACCTATAATTTAAAAAATAAGGAAAGCTCTGGAATGGGTCAGCAGGGCCCCTTTATAGTTTAAATATTATGCTGGTTTGGATTTTGGCATTCTTTGGGATTTCATATATCACTCGGTGCCAACTGATAGCCTGCAAGTTGAATCAGTATGTAGCTGACTTGTGGTCCCATCCTTTTTTTCCACTAGATTGCTGTGGAACTTATGATTCTCATTTGAGCTTGTTTTTATACTTTTGCCAGTTGTTGAATATTTCCCCATCCCCCTTTGTCAATAGGATTTAATATATCTTATATTTGGGGTTTTTTTTAATGAATATCTCTTTTGTTTAGCAATTTTCCAACACTGTAGGCAGATTTCCTTACTCCTTTTAATGTTTCTGAAATAGCGTTGTACTTTGAAGTAAGATCTCTTAAACTGATTACTGGTGTTCATCTTTTTTATAAATGTCTTACTGGTTCAGTCTTCATGGCTTTTCCTGATTTCTTAGACAAATATACAATACCTATTACACAAGCATTCAATCACAGATTCTTTACTTCTCCATGGGTTTCCTGTATGTTTTATCCCATTGGTCTAAACCATGTAAAGCAGAAAACCAGAGATGAATATTATTGAATATTATTCCTGAACCATAAGTAACTCATGCCACATCTTTATGTTAACATGTGTTGTGGGTTTATCCCTGGCAGGCAGCTCAGCCTCACACAGTTACTTACTTGGTCCACTCAATGTGATAGGGGAAAGAATCAGAAGAGTAAAGATGAGACAACTCATGGGGTGAGTAAAAAGCAATTTAATAGGTAAAGAGAAAGCTGTGCATGCAAGGCAAGGAAAAAAGCATTAATTCACTATTTCCCATCAGCAGGCAGGAAAACAGGGTTCCACCACAAGTAACCATATCTTGGGAAGACAAATGCCATAACTGAACAGTGTACCTGTTTCCTTCTTCCAGCTCTAGATGTTGAGCATGATGCCATGTGGTATAGGATACCAGCTGGCATCAGCTGTCTTCACTCTGTCCCTTCCCAACTCCTTGTGCACCAAAAAGCCTCCTTCATGGTGTGGGGGGTGAGAAGCAGAAAAGGCCTTGGCTCTGTGCAAGAACTGCTCAGCAATAACTAAAGCATGCCTGGGTTCTCAATACTGTTTCCAGCACAAATCCAAAACACAGCCCCATACCAGCTACTGCAAAAAAACTTATCCCAGCCAAACCCAGTACAATCTGCCACCTATTTTCATAAACAGTGCTGTGATCCTGTCCTGAGAAGCAGAAGGTTTAAGTGGGAAGTAAAGCACGTATAACTTGGTTAACTATGAAAAAAAGTTTTATCCTCACACATCGCATTTCAAGTTTTCCTCCTCGTTGTCGCGAATGAATGTTTAAGAATTGCTTAAGGAATCACACACAAAAGTATCGGCAAAACCAGGTTAAATATAAAAGAAAAAGCACAACAAAGTTTGTTGGCAAGATTCACTGTACTGCTTACTAGATTGTTAAAGCACACAGACAAAAAGCCAACAAAAATCCAAAATAAACCAATCCAAACCAAAATAACCCCAAAACTATCGAGGTGGAAGGTGGGGGGGCAGGGGGAGGGTTGAGGGGTACAGAAGTGGGTAGGAAAAGGTAAGGATAAAAAGGAATATGGAAGATCCTCCTGTTGAGTCACAAGGTTCAGAGTAGACCCCTGTGCTAAATTGAGCCTAAACTGACAAAGAGTTTATGCTTAAAGGACCAACTGCACTTAGCAGCACTTAATTGATAGCTTAGGATTCATGTAGAATTTACGGTATCACAGCAGTACCTTACTTACAGGCCTGACTTACTACAAAGTTAAACTACTTAAAAATCTATGAGAACAATATTCCTAAATACATTTGCTATAGCATATTCACACTCTCACACGCACAGAGACATAAAAGAGTCTGTACACATGTGAAACACTCCCCTCAAATTAAGTGAAATTTGAATGCCTTTGCATCTTCTCAAGGGTTAAAGCACCGATCCTTGAGGATTGAGGGTATCAGCCCAGGATCTTTAGGCAATCCTCTGAGTACAGGAAACATGAGAGTTCACTGGCCCCAAGAGAGAGATATTGGTCACAGCACACTGTGGTCCAGGAGAGCTACAAGGGTCTCACTTTGGACTGCTGTTCATAGGGTCACAAGAGATTTGGCTTTAGTCAAAATGATTTTCCATCCTGGCTGCAATTCAGGTCAGTAACTTTCTTTGAAAGTTTGATAACAAAAGTATTATTCTACTTGGGTTGCTGTTCAGGCAAGAATAATAAGTTTCCAAGGCTGTTTATTAAAACACAGGAGCTTGTTATGATGCCCTGGAGGGGCTACCTGAAAACAGAGGCTAGACAAGATTAAGAGAATAAAAGCGGGTATGTATATTGAAGGGCCTTGTTTTAATAAGGTACCCTATGGGCTAGGGCTACACACAAATGGACGACGGGTCACAGGTGCTTCACGCTTTTATAAGTTTGGTCCATTTGCATATCAGGGCTAATTCTCCAATTACAATTCCAGGTAATGATGTAATTACCCCAAGTTTGTCCCCCTTTTGGAGGCTTCGTCTACATATTTTGGGGTCTGGGACAACAAGGTGTCCTTGAAGTGCAAACCTAAGAGAGGGTTTGTTATGTCTAACCAGCATGAGAGAACAGTAGCTAACAGGCTATATGGAGTTTTACCGTTACACACTAAAGCAGTACGGGATCTGAAAAATATAAAAGCTAAATCTTAAGGCATCAGTTAGACAGCACAAGTTCCTGGGAGCAGACAGAGTTTCTGATAAGCACAACAGGACCTGAGCCCAGCTGCTGCTCACTAAGGCCAAGGACTAGGAAGCATTTCTCAGACCATAGTGTGGCCTGGGCAGGGAGGTGGATGCACCACCATGCTCATTTAGAGACTATAACAGTTTATTTGGAAGTGTTTCATATATTTGAAGTGGGGTTTCAAAGAAAGCAGTCCAGAGATACTGTGACAAGATGATAATTATAATTATTATTGCAATTTTAATAATACAATTCCACAAAATGTTCTTTCTCCTTAATTATTTTCTTAGGAAGAAACTGTCATGGGATAAAAACATTATCTGTACCTTGATGACTTTTCCAGCCTTTAGCTTTCCTAATAAGAAATTTTTCTTCAGTAATACTAATTATTAAAAATAGATAAATAGATGACTTATACTGAGTTATTAGACATTGGGGAACTGAGATTTTTTTAAAAAAAATAAGAAAATATTGGTTTGTTTTAGTCATTCTGTTTCTACTAGATATTCTAATTCATTAATTTGATTAGTACTGTTAATGAACATTAATTTTTATTTTGAGGCAGTGGCTTGGTTGCTCACTGCTATCCATTTTTCCACACAGGTGATCCAAAATTCTATCTCTGATTAAAATATGTAATTGTAACTTAGATAGTTATTTATTCAATATGTCACTCTTAATTCATATCGTGTTCTAAGTGGAAATTTATGTTTTCTACTTTAGAAGTTATAATATTGCAAAAGTCATATTGATTTTGGATCTTCTGCTGGGTTTGGCTTAAGATTTTGGTTTGTTGAGTTTGGAAAGTTGATTTGAATATATCTCTGAAAAAGCTCTTAGCATATTTGGGGGTAAATTCTGGCCCTACTGACACTGATGGCAGGACTCCAATTGAACATTAGCAGAGTAGGACTTCATTCTTTCTATATACCAAGTTTTGACATCCATATTAAGAGGAAGCGAATCACATTCTAGAAGTACTTATTTTCCCTATTGACTATAAATCTACCACAGATGTAGCTGAAGTTAGGTGAGGTGAACTCATTCAAAGTAACTGAGCCATCTATCTTTTCATTGCACTACAGACATATAAAATATATATAAAACAAAGCCCGCAGAAATGCTACTTGTACTTTTATATTAGCTATGGGCTTAGTTATAATCCATTTTTTTTTTCCAGAAGGTGGTAGAATACAATACAACAGGAGGCTTTTTAATGGAAAGAGCTTAAGAAGACTTAAGCACAAACTTTGAGCTAGCAGTTAACACACACACATATACACACATATAAAACTGTGTAGGGAAATTACAATACACCATTGTCAGTAGATAGAGAGTGCTCTTGTGTCACCTTTGGTCATTCTGTTGTTACACATCTTCATATAAAAAAGTTTTAAAGGTAGATTTGAAGGGGGATGTTCCAGTTTTGAGGGAATATTTTTAATAATATCAGTGTAAAAATTAATCCTGAAATAAAATGTGAGATTTAGGAACTGAAGGTAAGTCTGGTCTCTTAACACTTGGAAGTGGTAGGATGAATTAGCAAGACAAGGAGCTTGTTTCTTGATCTGTTTCATGAAATAGCAAATGGAAAGATGCAAAAAGAGAAATAGTAGAAATTAAGTGGATGAACCAAGAGCTGCATTATTCTGAATATAACAAGTTGTGCTGAATCAAAACAAAAGATACCATCACATTTAAGACACAAGTCTTACCTTCGGATATGGGCTGCAAAGGCTGTATTTCATATTTTAGGCATATTATTTGGGTGTAATCTTGAAGATAGGGGAGAAAAAGTGGAGCAGAGAATGAAGACTCAGAGTGATATTTGAATTCATCTAAAAATTTTTAATATAAGTGCAGACCTGTGAAACAACAGAATAGTGATGGTACTAGAATTTGTTTCCTTAGGGCCATGAAAAAGGGCAAGAGAAATGAATGAGAGACGATAAACAATAATTTAAAATAACAAATAACAAAAACTGAGAGGAGAAAAAAGAGAAGAAACAGGAGAGATCAGAAAAAACCCAAGAAAGATAGAAGTGGTGATGGTGTTCTATGAACTCACAGGTCTGGCAAATGAAAGTTCAGAACGTGCTCAAAAAATTTGCTAAAAGTGATCACTTCTTAATTACAAGGAAATTCATAATGGGGAAAGGCAAGGTAATTATAAAAAAGGACATTTTAAGTGGTAAATGTTGAAAAGAAAACTACTGAACCTTTGAAGTAGGCCAGAAATTAGGAGGGTTTTTTTTTTAAAAACCAGAAAGGCACGGACTTCTGTATCTGTAAGAAGAAAGCAGGACAAAAAAAACAAACTGAGGAGAGAGCCACGTGGGGGCTTCTAAAAGCTTTATGTCTTGGGAAAGACAAAGAGGATCCATGCAAAATAAGAAGTTGAGGCAGAAGAAAGGAGAGGGTCAGAGATAGTGTCCAACAGGGAAAAAACACCTTTAGAAAATTCTACCTATGCCCTTGCATCTGACTCATTTAATTACAGATATTAATGTACCTATGAAGCAAAAGTAAAATATTTCATCTTACCACACTGTAAGTGGAAACTTTTTTCTATGAAAGGAGAAAAATCATTATTTCGCTTGGCACACACTTTAATAACATTAATCATGGTGAAATCTTATAGTATTACTGCAAGTATAATATAATCCACCAGGAATTCCACTGTAATTAAACTAATTTCATCCATATTTGTTACTTTATATTGACATTTCTTTTTCTTTTCTTTCTGATCTGCTTGCAGCATGCTTTACACATTCATCACAAAAGGTCAGCATAGCTTAATGTATTCAATATAAAATTTTTAATGGGAAATCAGACAGTTTAGAAAATAAAAGGATCTTGTCTCTATTGGCCAGCAATGACATTTCAAATTTGACTATCCTCTATTTCTTCTTCATGGCTGTGCAGAGAAGAGCTTCTTCTCAGCTCCACAGAGACTTGGTGCTGCTATCCAGATTGTACTAATGACTACAGAAAATTAGGCTCAAGCTAGTCTGAACAAAAAACTGCAGGAACATCCATATTTCTATTAGATATCTATTCAGTCATCTCAGAAGTGAATTGAAGTGTCTGTGTACCACTTCTAACATACCTTTAAGAAGCCAGACTCTGTCCTTCAGCACCAAGAAAACTGCATTTCTATGGTTTTACATATCACCACTGAGATTGCTAAACACAAGTCACATCTTACACATCAATTTAAATTCCAGCTTTGTTTCTGTGTCCACATAAAGCGATGTGATCACGGATTTGGTAGGTGAAAGCCTTTTAGGGTAAAAAAATCCTTGCTCTCATATGATAGGGAAAAACCCCATAGATCTCCAGCATGTTATTGCAAATTCGGTGGCGTGGGGGTTACCATTCTAGTTGCAGAGCTCTGGATAAGTGGTGACTTACAGTAAGGATTTAGAAAGGTCTCTGAACGTTAAATCAGCTATCAAGCAGAGAGAATGCAGCTTTGAATTAAAGAATAAACAGCCCCCCGAGACTAAGTGTTCTGTGTCCTGGAGATAATAAAATTAAACTTCCTCATGTTCTAATGTAAATAAAAAATATTTCAGAATCAAAATTACTCCAAAACATTCTGATATGCCTTGTATTTTAGCTTAGCAGCGTCAGCTGACATGGAAAAATACCAACAACAGTTACATAAATTTGTAGAAACAACTGCTATCCAAATATCTCTGGAAATCTAGGTCATTCAGTCACAGTTATAGGCTGCATTAGAAATATAATAATCTTCAACCTGCAGCAACCCAGAAGAGTCTTTTTTCAAAGGTGAAGCAGTGACCTACTTCTTTCCTACAATAACTAGAGTAGCTAGAGAGCACTGGAAAAAGGAAATTTGGGTCATAACTCTTCTTGAACATGTATGGAACTCATACCTCTTAGATCTCAGGAGCATGACCTAATCACCTCTATATGAGATATATGGGAAATGGAAGAAGTCCCCTCTGTTGACAATGGGATGGACATGGAAAGAGTAAAAGGAGGCCGTATTCCCATGGGAAGGAACAGATTCAAGTCCCTGATCTTGGTCCTTGAAATATTTTCTCTACTATGATTTTCAAATAAAGTAGAAATGGTGTGCTTCAGATCTCAGGTTAAGATGTCTGCATTTATCTGTCCTCATGTAGGTGTCTATAAGCAATCTAGATAAGAAAACTTTCCCTAAAGCTGTTGGAATTGTAGTCAGAACAGTCAGCAGGACCCCTGGCACAGCTGGTGAAATGCCTACTCTAGAATGGAGCAAATCACTCCCCAGGGTTATGTGATCCAAGCTTTTCTGTATATCTGATAATCTGTAAACTGGCTGCCTCATGTTCCCCTGAGGCACCCAGAAGCAGGACACTTCCCTGCCGTAGGTTTAAGAGCCCTGTGGCTACTTTGGGTTTCCTTCCTGCCCTGCCTCTTTACGTCCTATGTCTCTTATGCACCAAACTCCTCTGCAGTAATGGTTTGAGGGAAAGCAAACATGGGGCCCTCAGACAGGTAAAAAGCCAGTCTGGTAGCTGGGGAAAGTGGGAACTGCATATAGAAATCTGCTCAGGCTGAGGAGGAGCTTGACTCCAAGACTCATTTTTCCCAGGTAACTGTTGATTGCTAAATAAAGGAGGGCATTTGACTTCTCTTGTCAGTGAGCAGATACACCAAGAGCATGTACCATAATGAGGAGGTTTGGTATATAGCTAACAACTCAGTCTTGGAAGCTGGACAACGTGCCAACACTGATCTGCCTAAACCTGAAGTACAAAAAAACTTGGAAAGAAAATGTCCCTTTTTGCATTTCTTTTGCCTTTTCCTTTTGAAATCTTACAGTCTATATTGTAAAATGAGTGGTCATTTACTAAATTGTTTTTTCATGGAAGTCAGGTGCTTGCACTGTAACTTATACAGGATTTAGGAGAGCTCATCTATCCTAGAATGTACAGACTTGGTAGACCTGATTTATAAATATAATTTTTTTGTGCATTTTTTTCTGGAAAGTGGATATACACATATACATATCTACATCTATATAGTTATATTTTCAGAAAGGTACACTGAAGATCCAGCTTCTTTCTTTGTTTTACATTTAAGAAACAACAACCACAACAACAAAAACAACAACAAAAAGCAGCAAAATAATTATGTGGAAGAATAGTTCATATTTATTTTGGTAGGTGTTTCAGCATCCAAAGGCAATCATGCCTTACTTAGACTGCAGCTGTGATGGGGTACCTCTGCTACAAGCCAGGTACCTGGAAATCTGGAAGTGGTGCAAATAGAATGGAAGGACTGGAGAGCTCGGCATATAACTAACAGTGAAAAAAAAATCCCGAAGAAAACTATCAAGAATTATTTCAGCACTGGATTTGAACCTTTGAAGATGAATGCCAATGAAAACATCAGCATGAAAGATTTTTTAAGCATTTCTAGAAGATTAGAAGCAGAAGGATTTGATGTGCCTGTAAGGATAATAAACCAATGCCTTATTCCAGCAGAGTTTAGGAAGTACTGTCCCTGTGCTTCATGCTGGTGAAAGGCATATACGATTTGCCCCATTTCCTATATCTACTTTAAAAAGTCATTCTTTCAAAGTGTTTTTTGAATTCAGTAGAATTTCTTATATCATTGACTTGTCAAAGAAAAATCATAGATGAAAATGCTTCTTTTTCAGGTTAGGCAATGTGTAGAACTAACTCTTCAGGCAATGTAAATCCCAAGAACTGTGTCTTCATGCCCTGAGACTCGGGCATTTTAAAATTAATGGGGTTATTTTTTTGATTGTATTTACTCTTCATGTAGATTTCTAGATATGCTCTCTCCTGAGTATTTACAGTCTCACTTCAAATAAGGATGCCTAAACCTTACCATATCTTTATGTTATGCCCACAAGGTATCAGACAGACAATTTAGGCCAAGTAACTGGGCCCACAGAGAGCCAATATACAGGCAGGTAAAAAGTGGAACTGGAAACAATCAAGTGAGTTTACTGCAAAGCACATGCTTTTATCATCAGAGAACCAACAGAGCTGGACTCCTGTATCTTTGTGTTCTGTGACTGGGTTTTGTGTTGTCCAGGGAGGTGAGTAATGTAGAAAAATCTTCTTTTGATGAAGCCTTCTTAATTTCTCTCTTCTATGCATGTTTTCTGGCTTAACATAGCAGCCTAATTCTTTCAGTTAAGATCAATAACAGAATCTATATATTTTTCATTAAACTTACTATTTTTGAACTTTTAACCTTCTGTCAACATTTGTTCAATCTGAACAATGACTCTAAAAATTATTAATGGGGACTTCTAGGTGAGTAAACATGTATGGCCACACTCAGAGGAAACCAAATGAATTTACTGTAAGAATTAGGATATTAAAAGACACAAAATCTACTAAAGAATTGGTTAAATAAAAAAACCCAAACCAATAACAACAACAACAAACACCCCAGAAAACAACCAACCACAATGTAATGCACAGAAATCCTAGGAAACAAGATAGAAGCAAGCAGTAATTCTTATAGAAGGCTATGCATGACAAGTCATGGCAGAATTCCCATAAGAACGGCAATGTTAAACCAACATAGTTTAAGGCTGTGCAGAAAAATGTGCACAAACCAAACAACTTCAGTGCAACACCTCAAGGCCTCCTCAAGACAGAAAAAACCCACAAATTTTTGCTTTCATAGTCTTATGAAAATAAAGCTAAATACAAGATTTTACTAATATCAGGGATGGAAAAATGTGACAACAAAGTGAAGAAAATTCAATTATACTAAAAAATAAGGGAGAAGTGAGAAAGAAGAAAAATTAAATAAATTCTGTAGAGCATAGAGAACAGTGACAAAGATATGACAAGAATATTCATCAAAGTGAGATACAGGAAAACAAGGAGGAACAAGACCTTTTTAGGCTTCATAAGCAGCATTAGTTGGATTAAAAGCAAAGGGATGTGTAGTTTAAATGTCCATATGCAATTCTGAAGGGTAAATTCTGTTGTAATTGCTAGATTTAGCTTAGCAGGCTGTAGCTTCCTGAGAGCTCAGCAGGGATGCTTAGGGCAGTGCAATCCTGGCCACCCTCCCGTAGTCCATTACGGACGACCCCGCGATCTTGCTCCAGCAGCTATCAGCACTACAACCAATGATGGCAAAGGAGGCAGAGAAGGGTCTCCCATAGGGGTTTGAGAGGACTTTAATCACATCTTGCCCCCATGATCCCCAGAGGCAGAGAGACCTCGAGATCCGGGCACAGGGAGGTTTTGTCAGGGGCTCAGGGGCGGTACCTGGGTGGGGTTGGGGTACAGGAACCAATAGGGAGAGCCTGAGGGAGTGGCCCGGACTAGGGCAGGGAAAAGTGGGAGAACAATGTGAAATAGGAAAAGGAATGGGTTAACAGATCGCCACAAAATTCTAGTGGGCTACACAATAATCTCTGAGGGAATGGGTTTAATATTCAGGTGGTTTACAAGGATCCTCTCCAAAATTAGTGAAATGCTAGTGCAGGAATAACATAATCTGAAAGTGATTCCACCAAATGAATAAGCTGCTTAAAGAAGGCAAAGTGCCTGAAAACATACCATAGGGGACAGCACTGCAATCTAATATATTAAAGGATAATGGTAAAGACTGGTAAATGGTAAGAATGGTAAAGACTGTTTTCCAGCAATCATTTCTACATTACAATATTAGTAAAAGTTTAATGTTTCAAGTACAGTAAGCTTCATGGATAAAAACTTCTTTGACTGAAGAGCTTAGTTTAATTTACTGTTACCTATATATGTGCTCAACATTTGCTCCTAGTTTTCAGAGAGGAAGCTGAAAGGTGCACTATGAATGATTTGTAATTAAACCTAAATCTTACACATAGCATATCTGATATAGTTCAGACAGTTCCTAGGGCAAGAAATTGTGTTAAACAACTTTTCCCCATATAAATATCCCAGAGTTGCAGATTTTCTGCCTTCCTATTCCACATGGTTGCATTACTTTATAGTGCCATCTTTGCCCTGGTTTTACAGGGAGGTTGGAAAGCTCTGAACTGTGGACAGCAGCCCCCCCACAGGCAGCAGAAGGATGACTCTGCTCCTGTTGGTGAAAGCTTTCTGCAGATATAAAGTCAATACTGCTAAACCCAAAACTCTCTTATAATAGTCTCCAGGTGAAACATGCTGCAGATAGGAGGAAGACTTTGCCAGAGCTTTTTGTTGTTTGACAAGTTCCAGGAAATTTAGATTCAACCTGCACACTCAGAAACAACTTTGAGTTCTTCAGCACCATGTTGGAGCTTAGATCATCTCTGGATTCAGGACCCAAAGACAGGTCCTGTGCAATATCCTGAAGTGCATGGTAAAAAATTGATTCAGTCAAGAAACATGTCCTCAGTATTTCTCTAGCAGTTTATCTATATTATCTTGGAGAAGTCCAAATTGATAAAATTAGAGAGTAATATATTTTTGCATTACAAAGGTGATGTAAAAGTGATGTGCTTGTGATAATGAGCACTATAAAATGTTTATATTAAAAAGCTTGAAATAAACAGTCATATGTTTTCAGAAATCACTGTTGGGCCTTGGCATTTTGGATCTTTATAAGATCAAAAGCAATATATTCTCTATATTATACCAGCTACTGTCTCTGACATGTCATGCTGTTTGCTTATCATAAATTGGAAAGTAATAAGTAAGATATACTCTATTTAGTATATCCACTCCCTTCAGCAGAGGCTCAGATCAGCAAAAACCCCAAAAATCATAAAAACCAAGCAAACAGAAAAAATGCCACCAAAAACACTCCTTTTTTTTTTTTCTCAGCAGATGTAATTTCCAGAATCAGGTACTTGACTGTCTGCATGCAATTCTAGATGAGACTAGTTACCACAACTGGTGGCAGCAATTATGCATATGAACAGCCTATTTTTGTCAGATTCTTGGTGTAAGAAACCCTACAACAAAAGACCCCCTTTGTCTAATTGGTAGCAAAAGACCCAATTAGGAGGATGTTTCCCAGGATTTTATCATTAAATGGTAATGATACAGGTAGTCGTAACGTTACTGAAATCAAATGTGAAGGTGAATAATTTTAACTTTAAAAAGCTGACTTAGAAAAAAGATTTTGGAAGGCTGATGAGTCTTTCAGTCACAGAAGTAGCCTGCCTCTTGCACCATTAAAATGTTTGGCTAAGAAATACAAAACTCTATAAAGCACAGGTATTGTTTTACAAGGAGGAAATTAAATTGCAGAGTCTTCAAAAGGCTACAACACACACATCCCATGTCTTAAAAGTGATTGCAAATTGTCTTTTTTAAGTGTAAAACAATTTTCCAATTAATTTGCAAAGTAATAAATGAGTACTTAACACTTAGATTTGTGCTTTGAAACTCAGCCACTGAATGTCCTAAGCAGTAAATAAGTACCCGTTGCACATTCTCAAGATGAAATTCTAGAATTCCTTGTAGAGCTATCTTTGCCCTGCCAAATTGAACATCCTATCTGTGATGATGATTAGGTGGAAAATTCATTGTCCAGGTGCTGAGTTCTGCTTGCTAAAAAAATTAAGGAAACCAGTAAGCTGCTGCTGCTATTGTAGTCTAATTGGTTTCCTACAGTAAATGACAAGTCTGTTTTCCTGCAAGTGGCAGCAGCAGTGGCTTGCTTTCTTCCTTTGTGCTTCCACAAGGTTTAACTGTTCCTGTGTTCTGACAATAGTAAGAACTCCACACAACTGTTTGGATTGAACAGTTAAGGATAGTATCACATTTTTATAGTGACACAGGTAAAAATTAACAAAGTCCACAGGTGCTGCACCAGCACTTTATGTCTGTGCTGTGTTTATTGAAACAGAAAATTTATTTTAAACAGGTATTTACTACTCAGAAAATAGCATGAAAGAGATGAATATTTTCAATCTGGTAATTCCAGTGTGGGATCAAGCAACTCCAAATGACATTAGCAAATCATGTCTCCTGAGAACTTCAGGTTGTTACCATGTTACACCTCCTTAACCACTCAACATAGTAAAAGATAAATTTCTTCCAGCTTAAGTTGCAAGATTGGTTCTTACACCACTTAGAATGGTGGCTTAGACTCTTTATAGTATGCCAAACACAACATAATCACACAAACAGTGAAAATTTTGAGCATAATGTTTTATGTTCTCATGGAAGACTTAGATAGGAAGCAGAAACTCCTTCAACAACATGGTATGGACATTGCCCTTTCTCACTGGTGCTCCGTCTTGGTCTGAATATTAAACAGGCAGGAGAGGAAGGCTGCAATCACTGTACAATTTATCCCTTGAAGAAAAATTAGTTTGGTGGTATGTTTTGGCCTGTGACCTTGTGGGATAACGTTTGCACATTTCCAGTGCTTGTTTATATCTGTCTGTGTTTCCAGTGTCTGTGTCCAAAGAATGCTGAGGAACACAAGACAGACTGATGACAATATGTACTTGCAATTAAGTCTTAACATAATGTAGTCTCCTGCCTTTATGCAGCCAGTCCTAAATGTCCTCTAAGTTTCTGTCTTTTAAATAATGACATTTAACCTGGCTGTATTGTAAAAGACTTGTATATCACGTAAGAATTGTATAAGAATTGAAAGTATCTGGAATTTACTTAAAAAATATAAAAATATTTAAAAGCTGACTAAGAGAAAACTAACAAGGAATTTAACAGAATTAAAACCAAAACCCTGAAATTTCTCTGACAAGGTGCAGCTAAGGAATATCACTCCAGTTTCCTAAATAAAGGAATTATTTTGTGTGGGAGAGGAGGCAGCACGAACTGGAATCTGCCTGTCTGCTAGTCAGTCCCTCCCTAATAACTTCTGATCTCTCGAGCATATTAGATTCCTTCATGTTTCAGTGACCAATACCACAGAAAGATTTAATCAGAGAGATCCCTGTTGGAGTCCACAGAATTAAAACCCAGACCTGTAAGAGAACCGGACATATTTGTTCAATTACATAGAAACCAAAACATTTTCTGGGCTATACAACCAAATTATACAGCAGAAATTAATTTGATGTGAATTCAAATTCTGTAGGGAAATAAAATAATAATTTACAAAGTTGGGGTTTTTTTGTATTTTTGAGTCTCTTTCCTCTGTTCATGATAATGGGACAATATAATCCTGTTGATAACATAAAATTTGCTGTCATTACTTCCTCCCTTTAAAATAATTTGTGGTGGAATCGTTTTTGCATATAGTTATTGCAATACACTACTTGCTGGTTTTTGCAACCAAAGAAGCAAGGATCAGAGAACAAAAAAGTGTCAAATAATAACTTTTCTCTTTTTTATTCCCCCACCACTAAAATATAATTTCAATTCAAATGAGATCTTTTAGTGGAATTTGACCAGTTTTGATGAAAGTTCACTAGGAAAACTAATCAAGATAGAGAGTTCATACTGATGGGACTGTGAACATAGGAACCAATGCAAAGAATGTTTATGTTAAACGCAAATTCAAACACTTGTTCTTGCCTATTGACTATCCTCAGGCTGACTCATTAAACACATTGAAAAGACTCAGTTCTGCCTCTTGCAGAAAAAAGATACCCTCAGAATTTTTGCATTATTTATGAGATAGAGTTGTTCCTTTTTTTTTCCAGCTCTAATAATGACTCTGGCTTTAGGAAAAATTGTTTGCTGTGAAGCTGCCATATGATGCTGCAGATGACTGACAATGTCGTATATAAATGGCCTTGAAAAAAAAATATAGCTTAAAGTAAATCACTTTATTTTTGAGCACTCTAAAACTCTATAAATTTTAGCTGAGGCATGCAGCCTAAATCCATTCTTCCTATGAGCTCATGGTTCAAAGGACACTTTCATGTTTGTATATTAAGCACTTAGAATTTTTCGTAGTGAAAACTTGTGTAAAGATTTTCAGTTTTTAAAGAGAGCCTTTCCAAGATTTCTGGGAGATTGCATAAGCAACATATCTAGTCCTCAGAAAAATCCCATAAAATGAATAAACTTTGACATACAAGTGTCTGTCACATCTTGAAAGTGTTTAGCTTTTGAGAATGGTTTGTAGAAGATTTTTTCTTATATGAAATTTTTCCCATCAAAGGAAGTGACAAATTTTACTATTAGACAAACTTGTGCAGCCCTCACAAAATAAAAACGAAGGTGTTTTGGAAGATGAAAGTTTAGTTTGGTATGTTGGTATCAGTGTGAAAACTGAGTTCAGGAGAAAAATTTGCTGAAACTCCTGTTAGGATTGAAAAAAAAGATCTATGGGGCCCAAGCAACTTGTATTTACTAAATGAGTGTTCCCAAATCACTATTCATCTACTTTCAAATCTGTACAGAAACACTAAGATAGAACACATTTAACAAACAGAAAATTGCATTTACTTGCAATAGATAATCAGAGACAAAAATGCTCAGTACAAGTGTTATCCTTACAAAAATCAAGAAGCATCTATTTTGTGAAAATGTGTGTTTTGCAAATGACTCTTGGAGATGAGAAACCTTATCTCACAATGCTAGATCATGTCAATATCCTTGAGTCTCTGAACCTATTTTTCACACTTGGACTTCCTAATAGTCTACAAGAGAGTTTGCCTTCACAGGGTCACAACCCTATTTATCTAAGATATTTTCCAGAACCTCAATTTAATAAAGATCAGGGACTGGATAAGGTCACCGTGCACTGAGAGCAAAAGGGAAGTACACCTGGGAAGTATCTGGTTCCTTATGCTCAGTGATTTTATTGTATAAAGTCATTATATTTTCATTTTTCTTTATATATATACTTTATATTTTCATTTTCTTTATGTGAGGCTCCTGGTGTGCTAAACAAAGATGCTTGAAGATATCAGCATTGTTACAGAATCATCCAATTGTTAAAGTTGGAAAAGACCTCTAAGATCATCTACTACTAAGATCATCACGACCTCTAAGATTATCTACTACTTTCTTTATAAAGAAAACAATCCAGAAAATAGTTCTATAAATATATTATTTTCTTTATATTGTTTTTATTAATTCAGATTCACAGATTAGAAATCTATTGCATGTGAAGGCACCTAAAACAATATTTTTAATTCTTCTGTTGTGGAACATTCTGCGCATTTCAGACTTTTGACTTGCATGGTATTTTAAAACAAGTACTACATCTCTCTCTTCACAAATGTGACTGCTCATCCAAGTGACCCCCATAAATATGACTTGCTTCAGAATGTATCTAGGAAATGTCGCACAATACCTTGCCCCAAAATAAAATAATTTGCTAGTCATTTAAAGTTTTCTTAAGCAATATAAGCATTTAATAATAAGTAGAATATCAAAAAGTAAACAAATAAACCATAAATTATAAAACATCTAAACACAGACTTCATATTCCATCTAGAAGGCTGGCAGAACTCCTTTGCTATATTAGTTACAGAGAGAACCAATGATTTAAACCAGTCCTGACCAGTTAGAAGCAGATTTTAGGTAATACTATGCTTTTTTTCTCATGACAATATAGTGTTACTAGGTCTATGGCATTTCTCTAAACAACTCTTTTTCCACCTATAAATATTATCTGGGCAGAAGTGGCAATTTCTGGTATTTTTCAAGGAAACTCCTGCATAACACAACAGCCCAGTCAGGGCAGAGGCTATAAATCCTTGGACTATGGATTCTAGTATGTGTTCAGAGCAGCTGTGCTGGACTTTTAGGGACAAGAAGACATCAGGAAAAGAAGCTGCCTATGTTTCATTGGCTGCTCAGGTATTTACACAGTGCCTGTATAACAAAATTGCCAGCTCTGGGTGTGTTGGAATTGTTGCACATCACTGTGTAGCTGATGTGTCAAATGCATATGGAACGTATTTGGACACACAGAACAAACACAGGCTTCTCATAAAGCAATGCCCAGTGTGTTAGATGAACCCAGACATGTCAGATATGATGCTTTGTGTGTGAGCACCTATCTATAGCCAAGAAATTCTGACATAAATATTCAAACCCTTGTGTATACAAAATAAATGGCAGTTATGGTTGTAAATTTGACATCCATTGATGCATAGTATGGGCTTCTGCTAAAGCAAATAGTCTATATTTTGCTTTTTTCCCCTTTCTTTTTCTTTTATTTTTCTTCTGCACCTAGACCACTATATCATATTTGGATTCTTACAGTTTCACTTTTGTGTGAAATTTCAGTAAGAAATATTTGCTCAACTCACAAATAGAAGGCTTGGAGTTCTGGGGTGTTATTTGATAGTATTAAAAACCAATGAGAGATTAATAACTAAACCAAGGATTTTCTTAAGAAAAACAATGAGAATGGAGAAAAGAAAATGATACTCTATACAAAGAGATGACTTAAATTCAATTAAAGAAATCCCCACAGCAGAATTTTCTCTAAAGGGAAGAAAATTCTCCAGTCCCTTCAAGTTTAGAAGAATAAACTAGCTTCAAGATGAGGGTCAAAGACACAATAGGGATTCAAGTGTCAAGGATGTGTTCAAAAGTTCGAGAGTTGAAAAGGAAGGTAGCACTGAGTTTAAAGTGATTTTTTTTATTCTATTTTCCTATGTCAGGAAAACAGTTTAAAAAAACTGTTAGATTCTCACATGATGGTTTTCAAAAGAATTAAACAATAAAAAAACCCAATGAAGTAGCTAGTGTAACACATTTGACACATACAATTAAGTTTCTTCTCACTAGGAAATCAACTAGAGGTTTGAATCAAAAAACTCTCCAACTTGTTTCTGCAGGGCTCTGGCTATCTGTTGTGACTATCAAGGGACAGTTTCCTCTATGGAAAGAGGAATGAAATCTGCTTTATAGAATTCAGACTTTACCTTAAATTTTGATCTGCCTTAATCTTACATCCCTACTAGAAAAAGAAGTCTTCAAAATAAAAAATAAAAACACAAACCAGAATTATTTTTTGAACCACAGCTCACTGTAGATTGGAAACAAGCAGTAGGCATGAAATAAAGAGTTGTGCTCAGTTGTGCATGAAGTCAGTAAGGCTCAGATCGGAATCTCCCTGACTGTACAATTGTATCCCAAAACTGCTCCCCATTTGCTGTAGCATTTTCCCAAAGCAAACACCTTAAGACTAGAAGTGTTTTCAGTATTTAGTGGCTTTTGTAGATTTTTCTGGTTTCACTCTCATTTAAGGCAGCATCCTTTTCTGAATAACTGACTTAGTGATATCAACAATGTCTTTGAGACTGTTTTAGAGTATTTAGGAGGTATCCAGAGCATGAATACCTTGCTATTTAACCCAGAAAACTGGTTCATACCTATCTATATATGATATGGAAGTTTAGGACCAATATATGGGAAGAAAATGGACAGAATTATGGGATACAAACTCCTCTGAGCCTTGGCAGCTGCATTTAATGCCAGCAAAAACACAACCGTACATTCAGGGTTAGTAAAAGCATGTTTTGGGAAATCGATCACAGAGAAACAAATATGTGGGATCCCTATGGTCCTAGCTGCTTCTGTGAACAGAGGAGGGAGTTTGTCAGTAACTTGTAGAAGGAAAGGACTTTTTCATCAGACGGGCTACTAACTTCCAAGATTCATGATGAGTCAACAGGAGTCCAAGGATCCAAACTAGGATGAAGATGATGGGTCAGGAGGGAGTAGAAAGAGAAGGTTTTAAGCCAAAAGAAAAAAAAAAAAAGAAAGAGTACAAAGCTCTAGCTAGTTGTTTTCTGGCTAGAATTATATTGTGGGGTTTTTTCTCTATTTGCATTCCTCTATTTTCATCCAGGAGACAGTCTCTTACTAGCTTTTTAGCTTCATTATGATGGGTTTGGAAAACAGGAGGTACATAAGGGTGTTAATTGCCATTCTCAGGGCAGGTAAAACTTCACACTTGAGCCGCCTATCCATCCTGTCTCACCTCTAAAAAAGGAGAGTAGCAGCATGGATAAGCATGATATCTGATAGATTGGGGTTTCTGGGAAAACATACATTTTCAAATACATGGCTCAGTGACAGTATTTCTAAGAATTCCATATGTATATAAAGGCTCACTTCTCGGCCAACAAAGCATTTCCACAGTGAACACAAGGAGGCCTGACATTACAAATGGGAACAAAATACTCCAAAATGAGACTATGGGATGGAATTTCCACTGGAGCCTTTTGTCATTTATTTTGTATGGTCTAAATTAACCAATTAAACATTTCAGAAATAAAATTATTTGGCCTGCAAATTGTGCAGAATAAAATGTTTGAATAGCTGGGTTCTATAAATCAACCTATGTAATATAAGACACTAGTCCTGTTTTTACCTACCCTTTCAGAGGATTAACAAGGAACTGGCAAGAAGAACAGTAATGTTGATATGAGCTTCCAGCTGGGATTGATTACAGGCTACAGCCTAATGCAGTAATGTTTTGTGCTAGCACAACAGTTTAACTGGAGAGTGTTCACAATACATATCCCCCACCTTCTGCCTCATAAGTGCTGATATAAAGAAACCAGCTAATTTTGTTGTGATTCTGACCTTTGGTCTGTCAAATCCCCAAATTAATTATCTAGCACGCACATGACCTTCTACTGCTTAAATTAGGGTATATTTTTAAAACACATCTCACGTTAATAGCTTGTTTCTAGGCAAGTCTTTTGCCCAGCCCCCATCCTTACCCAAGCGTGAAGTGGAGCATAAAGTGGACAGTATGGGCATAGAGAGATTGTAGGTGTTATTTCCTTACCAGTACTATAAAGGTCAAAATAATATTGTGGAATTTAAAATCAAGAATTTCAGGAAGTAATGAAGCTACTCTTCCTACAGATTACCCAAAGTAAACAGAGAAAATTAAATATAATATCAGAAATACAATTAATGGTTTGCTCAGTGGGCTAAAATATTTGACAGTGGTTTTTATCATCAGAGAAATTCCTGGGATGGAATCACAATGCAGGAGGTGTGTTGTAAGATGTGTCAACAGAAGTGGCAGTCTAGGACAACTGATTCTGTTCTTGTCGAGTTATTAGTATTTCTGGATGTAATTTTATAGATATTTTCAAGTAGATGAGCCTGAAATGGTTTGTTTGTGAATATTTCTGATTTGGAGAAATTGCATGCTGTCCAGGAACTCACAGAAAATGCAGAACTCACATGAAAGTGCCATAATAAAATTCGGCATATAAGCAACAAAGTGCTTTTCACTACTGTCACTGTGGGCACTGTGGAAATTAAAGGTCACTTTAGAGTCAGTGCTGATCTGAAGTCTTGGCCCACTCTAACTGAGTCTAGACATAATAGCAGCAAAAATGAAAAGCAACTTTTTCTTCTGGAACTTAAGGTAGATACAGAGTGCAGAAAAGGGTTGAAATCCATATGGAAAAAAATACAAAAAGTGTAATGCTTCATGTTGATATCCTTTTGGATGTAAAGTCCATTATTTTACTCTTAAAGTTTCTCAAAAGAAAATGCCCATGGCTTAAATTTGAACCATTTCTTTCAATCCTGTCCACATATGTTACATAAATTTAAGAACACATGTGGAATCAGGGCACTCAGTCAGTAAGCATGGCTGAGCCCTGGGTTTACCTTTTCTTGAAGGGGCTGGAGCAGAGTTGAGATATTCAGAGATTTCTGGGGATGTGCAGAGCTGGAATTGCAATGCAAAGTGAAATACAGAAGCAGAAAACTGGAGATAGACTATGGGTTGGACATTTTGGTCTTGGCTGTATTTCTGCTAAAGGGCTGCCTCACATAACTGAATCCACAGGATGCAATCCTACTCAAACAGGACCACGAGCGGTGTTACAGAGACATTCTAACAATCAGCCCATTAATAGACTTAAACATTTACAACAGACAACCATTCAAACTTTTTCATGCAAATAAGCAAATTTGAATCTTTTGTGGAGCAGACCAAAAGTTAGCTATTAATACCTCACAAATTGCATACATGACTTAGATGTGATTGTCTATCAATACAGGTGTGTTTGCTCAGAAAAGTTTTATTTGCCAAGCTATTAATGAAGGCTGACTTGAAACAGAAGAAACAGCAAAGAAGAAAAATAGTAGATTTCTATACTACCTTCAAGAAATGTGAGGACCCTCATCCTGTACAGAGATCATTTACAGTGACTGCAGTGACACAGTGCTCTTAATTGAATTTCTTAAGGTGAATTGGAGGCCAAAAGAATTTTGAACATACTAGTTCTGAAATATTGTATATATGGGGACCTTCTTATCACAGCTTGACCAAGCTCTGGTATTGAACATTTATCAGTATATGTGGTCATAACCTTTGCAAATATGATGATTCTGCACAAATGGAAAAGTCTGGGATTCTCTTTAATAGCGGTAAAAGAAAATTGAATGGATACATGTAACCTTTATAACTAATAATGAGTATCTGAGAACACATGTTGATTGTTGTAAACATAACTATCTGAAATAAGGAAACTATTCACATGATTACATGCAATTCTTCAGCTGAGACATTTTAAAACTGGAAGAAATCACTCGATTATCCATTCTGACTTTCTACATGAAACACGTTTTATGAAGTTTTGAATTAATTCTTGATTGGAGGCTGATAGCTGAAACTGCATTGGAGACTATATTCTTAGGTGAAAATGCAAGACAAAGCCTTATAGTAAGGCGACCATGACCCACGATAAATTTTTTAGCTGAATGTGCTTCTTGTCAACATGCAGGACATGACCAGACAGAAAGAGCTTCTTCCCTCTCCTCATGTCCTAACACAACCTAATGCATCAGGAGAGAGTATCGGTTACGGCCTCAACTCACTTTCCAGAATGCTAGAATACCAAACATGCTCTAGCTTGCTTTTCCAAGGAAATTAAGGGTTTATAACGCTATTTTCTCTTTGCTTGTCTTTCTTTCCCTGGAAGAGCTGTTTCTTTCTTCACTTTCTGTAAATAAAGGAACCTGTTATTTGGTTTCAACCAGAATTGACATGGATCCAGACCAACAGATGAGGAGAGGATTTAGGAGAAGGGGAAAGAAGAAATTTGCAGGGATGCCTGAAAGAAGCCTGTAACAAACCAGCCTTCAGTAGTTCTTCTCACAGAACAGCTTTTTTTTTTTTTCCTGAAGTGATCTGTGGCCCCCTCTATCCTTGAATCATATCTACATACTTCTCTGACAATAAGAGCTTTCTGTTTACTACAGCATCAGAGCCAAGATAGTTAAGGACAAGAAAATTGGATTCTATTCTTCCTTATGAGTCACTAGTAAAAATGCCAGCTTTGTGACTGTACAATCTTTATTATCAAAGATAATATAAGAGAAAGAAAACAACCACATTTTTACATTCCGGGCTATGCATGCACTTCTGGAAGCTGGAAAGTTTCTCTCCAGGGCCATAAACTGAACACATTTGTACATATGGGACACAAATGGAATAAAATCCTCAGTGTCTTTTCTTTCCCTGACACTTGAAAATTCATGAAGTAGAACATTTAACTATGCATATTAATGGCTGGACTGAACAGTCCTTTGGTGCTGTATAATAGTGGAATAATAGTCAACCTTAATAGCAACATGAAATGAGGAATATTGAAATAAGGGGGCTAGATGCCAGGTTAATATCAAGAGACTACACAGTACTAGTGCCACATGGCTTGGTCGACCACTGCAGACGTTGAGTTTTGCTGGCAGGATCATAGCAAGACTGGGCAGTAAAATGGGACATTCCAAAGCTGAATCTGTTACTCTCCGAATGAATCATTACTTACAACTGGAAAGCTGTTAGAGAATAACTTAGCATCCATAGCTCATTAAAAGCATCTTCAAAGTGAATATTAATTACGTCTTGGAAAATATCAGGTTTTCAACAGTTGGAATGACAAAGTAGGCTAATTCGGTGGGGAGACTTCTCTTGCCCACCAGCAACCAGCCTTCCGCTTATGTTCCTTTGGACATCTCTTGCTTTACTTTCTTGTTGCTGCCAAGAAAACACTTCCATATTGCTGTACATACTGTACTGGACACTGCACGGCCATGTGCTGTTTACAGAATAAGAAAACCAGCCAATATCAAAGTAATTTTCCATACCTCTTGATTTTTTTTTTAAAAAATTAGAAGTTTGTTATTTGTTCAGTTGTTGAGTTTGGGTTGGCAATACAGGAATTAGACCTCTGCTGTGACAAATTGGGGACCATGTGACATTTCTTAAGCAGGAATTCAGATTAAATGATAAGACCAGATCCTTCTGGCCATAAAATATGCAATTCTATTTTAATAATATTTATTAACATCTGCTACATTATATTATGATATTCTGATAATAGGAAATTGCTTCTATTTCACCCATATACAATTATCCAGTGTGGCAATGGAGAAGAAAGAGACTTATAGAAAAAAAAATGCCATGGAATGATATTTACTATTTTGGGAAAAACTGCCTCGGAGGAGTATATCATGAGTTAACCACAGTTCTTGTAGTTTGCATCTTAGATGGGATCATCTCTAGGCTGGCAGGAAAATGCAGGGCAGACACTGTTGAAAAGAAATTTTATTTTGTAGGCTGCCAGAGTAGAGACTTAGAAATTTCTTCAATGTTTTTGATTAATTTTATGATTAATAAAATATAGGGTAATGCAAGCAGTTGACTCCTTATTCCTTTCACAGCCTCTCCTGCTCTCTTCTCTTCTTCATGACAAACTGTTATAACACCCTTTGTCTAACCTTTTTTCATAAAAACCACCACAGCCACAATGACAAAACACAGGTTCATTACTGGTTTATAGCAAATGTAGATTTGTTTCTTATTAGTACTTTTATTTCACAGATCCACAGGAAAAAAAAGTGAAGAGGAATGAAAGAGAAAAGTGCACTCTTCCTAACTCCTCACTGGAGACAACAGTGTTACTGCTTTCTGTCAGTTCTTATTTCTATTGTATAGTTGTAGTGGTTTGGTCCAAAATACTCATTACTGTTTACCTTCTGTGAGGTAAGAATTAGGAGAAACGCAAAGCAGGCACCAAACTTGAAAGAACATAAAGTTTATTAACAGACCTAGAAGAAGAAAAAAAAATCATACCACACCTTCAGAACACTTCTCCTCCCCCCACCTTTCTCCCTTCTCCCAGTGACAATTTAAAAAGACAACCCTTCAGATGTTCAGTCCGTTTAGCACTTCCATAATTACCTTGTTCAGTCCATCTAGGAAGAGGAGTCTCTCTTGTCCATGCTATGAAAACATTATCACAATGAGACAGCCGCCCAGGTTGGTTCTCTGCTCGCATGTGAGAGTCCCTTCCCATGACTTGCAGCTTTTCCCACAACTGCTTTCGAGGGCCCACTCTTGAAGTTTTTTGGGGTACAATTTTAAGGTTGAGCCATTCAGAAACAAAAGTTCTCTTCACCCATCTCTGGGAGCATTTCATCTCTAAGAATAGAGGCCCTTCTCCTTCCCTAGGAGCAAAGGGTCCTCCTCATCTTCATCTCTAGGGACTATCTCTGGGAGCATCTCTAGGAACAGAGGTCTTCTCCTTTTCCATTTGGAGCAAAAGTCCTCATTGCTTCTATCTCTCGGTGTTCAAATTTCTCATTAAATTACAGCTGCGTCAGCATCTGCTTATTTCAGCGCAAGTGCTTTTGCTCACAATTACAGGTTGAATGCTCCACCCCCCCATGCCTTCATGAAATTACAATGGGTACTCTGATACATCATAGCTTTACAACAGAATTTCAGCTTTAAGCATCTCCTCTTTCTTCTCCCTCAGGTTTTCAGCTCTTCAGAGCACTAAAAGGGTTAATCTCACCCAGGCCTTGCAGCTGGAATGTTGCTTATCGCTGTTGGTCACATGATCTTTTGCCAGACATCGGTGCAGCTTCAGCTGAATCTTGGCCGCACTGGAGAGAGGGAGCTGGGCCGCTCCCATAGCAGGGCTGTGAGGGGGTTCCGCGGGTGGAACAGGGCCCATCGGCTTGAGATGGCCATGGCCCGGCCCGGCCTGGCCCGAGCAGGGCCTGGGCCAGGCCTGCTGGCCCCTGCATGGGGCCCGCAGCCACCTGTCCCAGCACCGGAAACAAGACAGCGCTCTGCCCCGGGGTTTTTCTGTTCTTAAGTGTGGATCACAGAGGCGGTCACAATTTTAAGTGGCTTAAAGAACTGTCCATATTCAAACTGGCCAGCTGAAAGGTTCTGCTAGGTCACAGAGGAAGCTGTAAGCACCCCTTCGCAAGAACATCACTTCCGGGACTATGCTTGCTAACCCATGACAATAGTCTAGTTGCTTCTTGGTGGAAAAACTGCTCTGCTCTGCTCTGCTCCATTCCAGACCTGTCCCTTGTCAGAAAGTGTAACTATAAAGAGTCCACTGGGATACCGTAGTATTTCTAGAGATTTTTGGCCACTAACAAGGTAAAAATAATTAAACCAGCTAAAAAAGCCATGAGCCAGTCTTGCTTGTCAAAGCCCTGTGAAGTTCCAGAATCCCTTTTCAAGAAAGAGGTGCTATGAAGACACCAGCTGATGGAGTAACAAGGTCTAATTTGCTAATTTGCAAGGCGTGGTGTGATACACATTCATCCCAGTGCCTAACCCTTTTTAGTTAACAGGAGGCATGTATTTCACCTAGAATAGGATGGAGTGTATATTTTCTCATACTAGCAATGACATATTCCTTACAGCTTCTTTCAGACAGCATTCTCAAGGATTATTCCTCTTTCAGCCTTCAAGGCAGCTACATAAGTACTTTTAAGAAAAAAGGCTGTTGAGTCTCAAGCCTTAAATAGTTGTGGTTTGTTTGTTTTTTAAACAATCGGAGTAACATAGAACTATTACCATTGTTCTAAATTGCTATGGAAAGATGATAATTTTCAAAGAAATTTCCAAAGAAATATATGCATTTCATATGTATCCACAGTTTTCTAATTTTCCTTTATAAGACTGTTCAAAATGCTTTATAATTTGTCGTTGTTTATGCCTTATCCTAGCAGCATCAGCATACCTGAAAATCCACAAATTCTAGGGAATACAGAAAACAGCTGTTTGAAGCAGTCTGCCTCTTGACAGCCTGTCTCTGTTACCAAGGCATTTCTCTCCTTCCTTCCTGAGCCAAGGAGCCCATCCTGGACTCAATGCTTTTACTCCTAGTCAGACAGAGAAAATGTGTCAGAGGCAAAGAGTAGTGTTTTCCACAAATTATTGACACAGCCCAGGAGTGATCCACCACCTCAGACAGGAGCAGGACAGCTAGGGACAGTTAAGGGCAGCTCCTGCCCCAGGCATCAGCACCTCCCTGGAGGTGGGAACATCCTTGGGTGCACAGGGCTTGGGAAAAACTGCCTTGGAGGAGTATGTCATGAGTTAACCAGTTCTTGTGGTTAAGACCAGTTCTTGTGGTCTCCAGTTCTTGGTGGAAAAGCCCAGATGCTATAGGGCTGAACTGGAGACCAGCCCTGCTGTAGCATCTCTGGGACAGGGACTGATGGCCCCGGGGGACTGACATGGCATCCTGGGACATGGTCAAGGTGGGGGACAGTTTGAGGAGTCTGGTCAGGGACACTCAGTGCTGCTTGTGTTCTCAGGGCCTTGGCAGCCTGCCAAGGAAAGAAGAGAGACCACTCTAATAGCAGCTGCACAGAAAAAATGAAGAGTGCAGTCACTATTTCTAATACATTTAAATCAATGAACCAGGTAATTTGTACTTAAATAGACAGAAAAACGCATAATAAACAATGAACTATTACTAAAGACAAATGCATTTCCAATGTGGTTTTGTTCTTGCATTTTAATAACATGAAAATGCAAGCGAGGTGTACAAAAGGAAACTAACTCAACTTTCTTGCTGACAAGACTTTTCAAATAATATGGTTGTGGTTGATAACCTATCAGTAAAAGAAATGTTTCTACTCATTGCAGCTGGTTTGTTTTTTTGCAGCAGTTTCTTAACATGCACAGTGAAGCTGTACATTAAAAAGCAAATCAACAACAATGAAAAATACTCATCAGGCTGAAACAGTAGAAATAGTTTCAAAATCATGGTGCTACATTGAAAATGTGAGTTCTTTTGAGATATGTGATGCTGCCGTTTCTCTGAAACTGCACAAGTTCAAAACTAGTTTCACACAATTTAACTTCCCATTGATCCTTTGGAATTACAGATATTAAACACTTGGTTTCACAACAAACTTAATGAACAATTCTGAGTCTCTTTATGCACAACCACTGGAAATGCATGGACCAGTTGGAATCAGAGATTACAGCAATGTCCCATTGGTCTGCAATTTTCTGGCAGCTGAGAGTCATTGCCTGGATATATATAATGACTTGTGCTGCAAGTTTTTCTCCTGAGAGTTGAATCTAAACTGGAAAATCCTGGCTTCAGAGGATAAACCTACTGAAATAAATAAATCTGTTTCTGTGGGATGTGTAAAGCTGTAAAGGTGGGTTCAGTCCAGAGGACAGGCATTTATGTTAAGACCTTTGGGTAGATTTATACTCTGAAGAAGAAAAAAGATGATGAAATGGAAGATTTAAAGAGGTAAGATTGAATGTGTGCACAGTGTGAAAGAAAGGAAACACTGAAGGCAGAAGGAGAGGTTCAGGCTTTCTGGAACAGCATGCTGATGATTTCTATTAAGCTCGAAATCTCTGTGATCCTTTCCTTGAGTCCAAGCCTGTGTCTCAGCTCACAATATACCCAAACTATCAAACCCTTAAGCCAAATATCTGTGGCCACTGCTATGGTCAGAGGACTGTGAGAATCAGGTGGCTGCCCATGGCTTGAAGGGTGTACTGTTTGCTGGATAAAAACTGGCTGGATGGCCAAGCCCAAAGACTGGTGGTGAGTGGTGTAAGATTCCATTGGTGACTGGTCACTAGTAGTGTTCCCCAGAGTTTGGTATTGGGGACAGTCCTGTTTAAACTCTTTATTAATGATCTGGACAAGGGGATCAAGGGCATCCTCAGTCAGTTTGCAGGTGACACCAATTTGGGTGCAAATGTTGATCTGCTGAAGGATAGGAAGGCTCTGCAGAGGATTCTGGACAGGCTGAATTGATCGGCCGAGGCTAGTGGTATGAAGTTCAAGACAAACTGCTGGGTCCTCGGGTCACAACAACCCCCTGCAGCACTACAGGCTCGTGGAATAGTGTCTGGATAGCTGCCTGGTGGAAAACAGTCTGGGAGTGCTGATTGAGAGCTGACTGAACCTGAGCTGGCATGTGGCCAAGAAAGCCAATGGCATCCTGGCCTGTATCAGCAATGGTGTGGCCAGCAGGACCAGGGCAGTAATTGTCCCCCTGTATTCAGCACTGGTGAGGCCACACCTTGAGTCCTGTGTCCAGCTCTGGGCCCCTCAAAGACATTGAGGTGCTGGAGCAAGTCCAGAGAAGGGCAACAGAGCTGATGAAAGGTCTAGAGAGTAAGTCCTGTGAGGAGCGGTTGAGGGAGCTGGGGTTGTTCAGCCTGGAGAAAAGGAGGCTCAGAGAGGACCTTATCACTCTCTACAACTGCCTACAAGGAGGTTGTAGCCATGTGAGGTTTGGTCTCTTCTCCCAGGTAACAAGCGACAGGACAAGAGGAAATAGGCTCAATTTCTGCCACGGGAAGCTTAGGTTGGATATTAGGAAACATTTCTTCACAGAAAGGGTGGTCAAACATTGGAACAGCTGATGATGGAAGTGCATTAATTATCAGCCCTGGAGGTATTTGAAAGACAAGGAGATGTGGCACTTAGGGACATGGTTTAGTGGTGGACTTTTCAGCATTAGTTTAACAGTTGGACTCAGCAATCTTAGAGGTCGTTTCCAATCTAAATGATTCTATAATTCCCATCCACGTCTGATATGGAGTGTGAATGCCAGCCTACAGAGCTGGAGCTGAGGAGTGATTACAGAAAGTGCTTCCACCCTTCTTCCACAAAATGAGTGTCTGACTGACTCCGGAGCCAAGTTGCAAGAAAGCTCTTCCTTTCCTCTGTTTCTGACAGGCAGTACAGGCAGCTCAGAGATTTATTACTAGTAATTGCCTTTTACTGAAAACTTCGATAGGCATGAGAAACTCCTCTCTGCACCACCTACCTCTCCCAAGGTCAGGTCCTTTCAGAGATAAACATTTAACACACAGGCAGACCCTGATCTTAGATGTGAGAACCTAGTTCTGCAGATGAGTTTGATCGCTAATCAGGCCAGTCTGCTAAATTGTTGAAGAAGATGTTCCAGCTTTGGCATGGGTCCATTAAACATAGAATATTCATCATAGAAATGTAAATGTCAGCTGAATATCCTGATATACAGATGTGGTTTTATGATTACACTGCAGGGGAACAACAACAGTGGGAGTTGTGGGGCATGAGCTGTCTAAACTCTTCTGTGGTCCTGGGGGTGCATGTGTGTTACCTAAATCCCTGCTGAAGTACTGTTTCCAATTCTCTTGGCAGTATTGGATCTACCTGGGATAAACCTTGATTCCACAGTTTAGATGTGACTTGGGTTCAAGAGAGGAATACTTTGTAGTTAGAGTTAATCTTTTGGTATTAAAAGAAAAAAAAATAGAGTCAGTCATATTAGTCTAGTTTAAATTATCTAAACTGCTTTGAAATGGCTGAGTAAAACTAGAAAATTTGGGAGGAACCAAAGAGCAGAAGATTGTGATATATCAGAACAAATTGTCTCAGAAAGCCACCAAAGTCCCATCTCTGGATGTTTTGAAAGGCAAGTCAGAAAAACAATTGCCAGGAACAGTTGAGGTATACGTCATCCTTTTTTCAAATAAAGAAGAATCTAGATAATATGTCAAGGTCTTTTCTACCCGTGTCTTCTACAATTCCAATTACTGGCTGCTATCAGAATTGCAAGATGCCTGTGTTGCCTGCTATTGACTTCAATGTAAGAAAAAAGTCTGCATTGGGGGAAAGCACATTACTGCAACTTATTTGACTGACAAAAGTAGGTTTATTTTTGTGAGGTTCCTTGTGTTTCTTTGTGTAATTGTTGCTATTGAGTCACTTGTGTGTGCTGTAAGTCAATTGTGCTATAGAGGAAATGTTAATATTACATATTCACTGCAGAAGTCCAGATTCCACAATGAACTACCTGTGGTGAATGTGTAGTTTAATAGACCTGCAATGACATCTGTGGTTTCCTTCACTGGAGATGATGAAGGTTGGTGCCAGGAGATTGCGCTTTCAGAGCTCAATGGATGACAAACTAAAATTCATAGATAATTTAAATAAAGACCTGTAAAGGAGTATTTATCCCAATTTAAGGCTATGTAACTGCACCTAGAATCTCATAGAAAATATATACACAAATCCTAAACATTAGGAACAGACTTTTCTAGCATGGTGTCATGATATATCCTTAACTTATTCTTCTGGTAACCTTAACCCAAGATAGGACTAAAATTATTTGGGCAGATTCTAATAATACACTTATCTGAAACCTCATAGTGCTTTTCTTCAAGAAGTTCTTCTTACATGAATGGGACAGCTGTGGATTTGGTTGCATCTTAACTGCTACGAAAAAAAATGGTGGGGTTAAAATAGGCTCAAGGAGTAGCTGATTAGACCATCTTTTTTTTTAAAGAAGAACTGATGATCAGAGAACAGAGTGAGTTAACAGTGATCCCTCCTACCTGCACAAGCTGCAATGGGACTCAGCTCCATTTATTATTCTGAAATAGCAGGTGCACCAACACCAACTAGAGAATACCTAGTATATGTACTGCTTTTCATGTACTTTTTGTATAAAGAACAGATTGCCTTTATTGCTCCTGACCTTACATTTCTTTGTCAAACATATCAATCACTCTCCCTAACCTTTAATAGGAAAGGCTAAAGTTGTTTACTGCAGCAGTTCCTATTCACCACAAGGACACCACCTCCATTCTGAACCAGGCAGATTTGCATACCTACCACTGATCATCCAAAAAGATTGCTTCTTCCCCTAAAATATTTGTCCATTTTATAAATTTTTTTCCCAAGGAGGTCATTCATTGCCAGTGAGGTTAAAACTAAAAGTCAGCAGTATTTGGCAGAGATTTATGTGGGAATAGATATGAGTCTGTACAGCTCTCAGACTGATTAAATAAAGAATGTCATGGGAGTAGTATGATAGTATATGCATACTCCAGTAAATGAAAGTAATGCATTAGAATGCAGCTTTAGGGTCTAATTTAAAAACATAATTCAGACACAGGGAGAAGCCTTTAAAATATTGGCAGATGTCTTCATACTGTATTTCATATAGAGGACAAAGTGGATTAAAGATAAATGTAATCCAAATAATGGTGCTGTTTCATTTATTTTTTCACTTATATTTTATTTCTCTTAAAGAAATTCAATTTGTAGAGGATTGTTTTCTGGGTTTTCATATTTTTATGCAGATCCGCTTAAAAATGTGAGCAGGGGAAAAAACCCCATTCATTACAAATCGCTGGCTGCTTTTCCTGAGACAGCCTATGGTGTCACAGTTTTTACTCAGCCTAGGTGAAATAAATACTGTTGTTAAAAGGAGCATTTCAATAAGCAGGAAGTTTGATTCCCCTTTTTCTGTCTCCCATCCCCTTTCAATCTCATTATATGTCAAGGTGATTAGGCTTAAATGGTTATTCTCACTTAGGATTCTCAACTTTTATTGTAGCCCATTGCTGAAGGACAGACAGGCTATTATTATCTCTGCTCCATGTTATATTTTTCCCTAGTGACATTTTCTCAGGTTGGTGCTTTTACAACATTCTTTTTTCTTCCACCTCCCTTGCACTGCTTTAGGAGTCAGGAGAAAATGAATAAAAATTCAAATGTGACTCAAGTACATTGTTAAATAAAGTGAAAGATTTGGGAAAAGTTGGCTGGGGGTTGTGACACACGTTTATGTTCTCATGTGTCTGAATAGGCATACAATTGATCCTAAGTGGAGACTTTCCAATTTTCTTACCCATCTAAATGCTTTTAATTGATGGCTTTGATTTTCACATTGCACCATCCCCTTCATTGAGCATTTTTTCCTAAATCCAGGGTTGTGAGGGGATGCAAAGGAAAGCTATTTGTGTTTGTTTTGAGCTTCAGACAGTTGAACAAAATGAATACAAATGTAATGCTGAAACAGTATTGCCTGTATTCAGCATTTCAATTCCACTTTGTGTTTGTCCAATCCCTTTAATATCAGTCTTGCCATTAAAATCATGGGGAATCTGAATCTCTTCAACGGAAATAGGACTGGAATCTCCCAGACTTTCACACTCATTGCGCAAGTGATTGGCTCAATTTTTTGGAGGTAATGAACACTTTGGGCTTTCTTGGGATGTAATTCAGCTGCCGATATTCTCTGCTTTGAAAGAACAAACCCACAGCTAACTTACAACTTAAGTTTTCCACACAAGACAAAATGAAGACATTTTGTTTTTGAGGAAAGTTTGTTAATGCTGTTTAAACACCATTCATATTCATTGCCCTTATTAAGTCAGAGTGGTCTTGGAGGCACACCAGCAGTCAGTGACACCAACTCTAATAAACTGCAAGAGATCAGAATTGCACCCACTGTTTTGTGTCTTTGTTCAGAGGCCTTCAGTATTTACTATAAATGCTAATTGGTGAAATCTTAGAACTCCCTGCAAATAATGTCAAACCCCATCATCTTTACCATTGTTTCTTATCACGCTGATACAAAGCATACTAGACAAAATATCCGAGGGAGAAGGAATGAAAGATTGGACATAACCCTATACTTGCTATAATTTGGAAACAAAAATGGCAATCATATTTTGAACTGTGAGGTGAACTAAACTTTAAAGTAATTTTCTCATTCAGAAAATAATTTCTCTTTTCTAGATATGTTTAAATAGAGACAGACTGGGACTTTTAGAAAGTAAAGAGCCCAACTCAGGAAGAAATTTGGATGTTAAAGAAGGAAATGCTGCTTGAAGTTTTCTGCTGCCTGCTCTGCAGAAGGTCCAGCAGGGAGCTCCTTGAATCTTAAAGTCATGGAAACGTTGACTGGAAGGAAGCTTTGTAAGCCCTCTTCTCTAGTCTTTTGCCTGTAGCAGAACTTTTGCTGTGTAGATCAGATCTGTCACGGCCTTGCCTACCAGAGCCTTCAAAACCTCCAGAACAGAGAACTGATCCATCGTGAACTTAATAATTTAAAACACCCATTAAGATAGGTACATTTGATCAGCTGACTGTGTTTATAGTTCCAAATAACCAGGAACAATCCATAAACCTTCAACCAGAAGATGCAAAGCATTTGTATCTCAGACTAGAAATAAGGAAGATGTTACTGTGGGAGTGGTGAAAGACTGACACAGGTTTCCCAGAGAGGTGGTAGATATGCCATCCCCAGAATCATTCAAAGTCCCATTGGACAGGGCCCTGAGTGACAGGACCTAGTGACCAGGCTCGTGGCAGGGAGGTTGGAATAAATGGCTTAAAAGGTCACTTCCAACCCAAACTATGCTGTGATTCTACGATGCTTAGGCTGACTGGCACTGTGACTGCTCCTCTCCTTCAGCAGTACAAGGTGCTACAGACTGACAGCCTGAAACAGAGACTGGTACAGATCTGCCACTGTTGAATTTAAGGAGGTCACCTGTACGTAGCCCTGTTAAATGTGTGAAAGTAACTAAAAGTCAGCCATTTGACTAAACTGTTAGGGTGTACAGGTTTTTATATACATATTTCCTACTATGTATTTATATAATACTGGTATTGCATGTATTTATATATGATAAAATATACCATTATATATATAGGTATATGTATACATATAGATAATATATAGGTTAAATATTAAGTATATAATATAATTTTATGTTTTATATATATGTATATAAGTATTATAAGGTAATTTTAAGAGATATTTTCTCTACCATCCTAAAATTTTTAAGCAAAAATAGAAAGGATTTTTATAATTATCTTGTAAAACTGGAGAAAGTGAAGAAAGAAGCCACAGAATAACGACAGGACTGGAACAAAAGTTTTACAGTGAGAGACATGGGGGAACTTGGTTTGTTTATCTCATCAAATGCATCAGGTATTGATTTAGACTGTAGAACAGTCTAAATACTTTCATGTGGAGAAAATATTGCATATTTCAGACTTTCTTAATATAACAAAAGATTTGAGAAAAAACAAAGTCTGTACTTAAAGGCAGATTAGTTCAACTTGTGAAAAGGCCGCACACTTATAATAGCAAAAGTGATTAGTTCTTGAAAATAATAAACAGAAGAGATGGTATAGCCTTCATTTTTGGTTACCCTTCAGATGAGGTTATGGATAGAGATAGCTCTAGTCTCAGGGATCAATGAGGTTTAATGCAGTAGTGTAGATGTTTTTAACTTTAAAAAAGGAATGGCAGAAAATGTGCATCTCAGAAATACATTTTTGTGATGTTCAAGATTTGATCTATGATAAAAGAGAACAACCTTCATTGCTGCACAGATTTTGTAGTAGTCCTTTTTACTTTCAATATCTAATTTATATCTTTCCATAATTACATCATGACAAATAAAAAAAAAGTTTTCCGAAACTCCCAGTTTGGGTGAATGCCCTATAGGCCACCATTTCAAGTTAAGTATCCCTACAGATTCCTGGATTTATTTTACTATGTACATGGCATCCCTTTTAAAACACCTGGAGCTGTATACCTCCATGACTGCAGATGAAACCCTACTCCTGGCCAAGACCAAATCCCTTACGTTATCTCATGATGAAGCAAGGGCTGTCCTATCTTCAAAAACATCAGTGGACTCTCAGTGGGAGAGTGAAAGAGAGGGACACGCTCAAGTGAAAATGGTCCTCCAAGCCTGTTTTCCCTCTCTCATGAGCAGTCTACTATGGCCATAAATAGAGTACAAAACAGTCCTTCAACTTTTACAGGTTAGATTAGTATGGGGTTTTTTGGTTGGAGGGGTTTTTTTTGGTAATGTTTGGTTTTTTGTTTGTTTTTAGTAACAAGTATTATTATACAACTTCTCAGAGAAGAGTACTAGCAGAAATGGAATCATCTTTCAACTGAGAAGCATTGTGAACCAAATCTAAACATGAGGCAATCAATCCTACAGGCTTCAGAGTAAGCCCTAGTTGCGTTCCAGTTACATCCCAGTTGCATTCCACCACAGCAGTGCCCGATTCTTGGATACACCCTTTGCTAAGGTGAACAAGCCACACAATTTTGTTCCTTCATTAAAACTGAACAGGAAACACAGTGCCTGTCCCTAGTCCTAATGATCACTTTATGTGAGTAGTGCTCTGGTAGGGTTGTGAAGGACAGCAGCCACTTTCCAGATTTGCCAAGAAACAAAACATAGGAAGCACAACAAATGTAATAATAAAAAAACCTCCTGAAATAAAGAAAGAGAAAAAAACCTTGGAAAATATAAAAATCCAATGTTTTTCAGACTGCGACAAAGGCTACATTTATGAATTTTATTTAATTAATAAATAATAAGTGCCTCATAATTTACAGCAGAATAATCTCCCTTAAAATCCAAATGGTTTTGGAAACTTTTTATTTCTGTTTGTTTTATTTGGCTAACATGAATAAAAGAAGAATGTTTTTGGTTTTTAGTGTGGAATTTTCAGTGTGGAAGTTCTGGAAATGGAAGACATATGCTGTACCAAAACTATGGTAAACAAGAGCAATTAAGAGGTAGATTTTTCTGAAACGTGTACATGTGTGAGGAGAAGAGGAGAGAATGCATACTACGTATGTACATATGGCAAGGAAGTGATTAAGCTGAGTACCTGGCTAATAATACTATCACAAAAGTCTGCAGTGTGGCAGAATGCAAAAATAATGGAAAAAGACAGACTGGAAGAAGTTGACTGAAGAAAACATGACTTTTGTCCCATAAAACTTGTATTTAAAATAACTGTGCCTGTTTTAAGGAAAATTGAAAAAAAAAACCCAAAACCAACAAACCAAACCACAAATACAAAATAAACAAAACCAACAAACCAAACAAAAATACAAAATAAAAAGCATCAAATAAAAAGCAAAGTAATCATTGGAAACAGCAGATTTTACAGATTAACTAACTCCCTTCACAGAAGATGGGAATACAAAGTTATGAACAGCAGTGCCTGCTATAGGTTTTACATTTCTATGATGTACTCTGTAGTTCTGGGATTACCACTGAGCAGTGATCTTACCTTCTTTATTTTGCTACCTAGTCTGTGCTTCTCTTCCAGGTGCCTTTTAAATCAAGTACCTAAAATTCCTTGCACTACTAATGAACAGAGAAAGGTGCTTCTGAAGGGCATGAGAGAAAGACTATCTTTAGATGCTTGAGCCTCATGAGGAATGCTTCATATTGGTCCATGCTGGGAAGAGTTCTTGGCGTAGTTCTTATCCATGCTGCCTGAACAGACCAGTGCAGGTAAATTGCAGCCCAGGTGTTCAAAGCGCTGCTACCCTGGCACACCATGAACATGCCGATGCCAAGCTCTAGATGACCTAACAGACAATTACAAAGCCAGAAGGCAGATCACAGGATCCACTTAACCAAATCCATTCTTGAACTCTACACCTCAGAGAATATATAAAAATATATGTACATGCATGTAAATGTACACAGAGATATTAAGGTACACATCAGCCAAATGTCTGCTGGGAGTCTGGGCTGACTTGCCAGAGCTCTAACACCATTACACAGCTATGCAAAGCTTCGATTGAATCATTCTTGTGTTTTGGCTCAGACAGGATGGATCATTACTGGCACTGAAATCCCTCTATCCCAATCACAGCACCATGTCCAGGAATATATTTGAGAATATGATCATTTTAGATAACATATTTTTGAACACATAGAAATATTATTTATTTGAAAATCTAGAGATATAATATCTTTTAGGAATAGTTGGTACTTATCTCTGGTTCCTCTTGTTTTGCCTGGTAGGTCTAGTACGTCCCAAACTAAAACACAAACTTCTGGAAATATCTGGAACAAACATTTCTGTCAGGGCAAAAATTCTACATTAGATGTGCCTATATTCTTCTGCTTTATAAACTCAGTCCTCAGATGTATGTTTTATTTAAGATTCATATCCGAATTTTGAACACTTATATATAATGATGTAAGGAATTTCAAGTATCTTTATCAGGTGTTGGCCACAGTGGCACCACACCAGAAACATACAATCTACATAATCTTCCCCCATTCCACCTCTGTGTAGCGTCTATATGTGGAAAATACAGACCTTTTCTCTGGACTATTAGAGTCTTCATCAACATATTTTCAGGCAAGACTTTCAGATACAGTGTACTGAAAAATGTTAATGCCTACATGGAACTTCTGTGAACCACAAAACACTTCCTTCAGGATGTGTTTCAGCATCACGTTGACAGAATAGACACTTCAGTCTGCCTTGACAACAAATTTGGCTCTATTATCAGTAATGAAAAATATAAGGGATTCAACCTGGCAACAAATTAGCTGAATGTAGTGCAGTTTGGCATTAACCTAACACAAAAATGACATCATAAATTAAGCAACTTGAATTTTGCTCCCTTTAGGACAAGAAAAGAAAATTAGGGAGCACTTTCACTTGCAAGAACATCAATTACCATAAGCTACATGTGAAATGCTGCTGTGTTCAGATAAGGAGTTAATCTACTTTACTAAATAAATGTGTCACCATCACATAGGTGAATTATAAAATTATGCACTTAAATTATATGTAACCAATGTATGCTGTAAGATTTACTTTCTGAAATGCTTCAGAAATTTTTTGAACAGAGTGAATTTATATTTATTGCTGTATAATATATTGTTCAAGCAGTTTAAAATTCAGTAAGTAAATGTACCGCTGAACAAATCTTCCATACATTTAAAAAGGAGGTCAGTATTTACAGCATGACCTTTGTGAATAAAGAGAAGATAACAGTAATTTTTCTGATATAGAATTTAATATAAACATAGAATAAACATAACATATCCAATTCTAGGAAATAAGTCTAGCCGTTAAACACAGGATAACTGTTTTTAGTTACAGAACTAAAGTAAGATGAGAGTGATGATATGGCATACAGGTATGAAATCCCTCACATTTAATAAGACTTTGAATAAAATGAGGAGGAAATAGAAGAGGGTTACCAAAATGCACCCTTGGAAGTTTCATGTGCAGGTGATTTGAGGAGCTTGTGTATCTGTTCATGTTTTCACAAAAATGTGAATTTGATTCCAACATGATCCATAGTTCTGTATCTGAGCATGTTCACAGATATTAAAAGATCTTAGACAGGGATTTTAGGATACTTCAAAATTTATTTTTGTATGGAGAGATTAGCCTTGTAGTGCATTTCAAGTAAATACAGCAACATTTGAAAGCATCAGTCATGGCACTTACTTTTATAGCCTATACCTAATTGTTTCAAATTTGAGTTTAAAGTTAGATTGTGCTTTTAATTGATATTTCTGTTTCTATACTGGTGGTTAGATTAACAAGGAGGCTGAAATAATTTTTTCTTTCAGATATGTGAGTTATATAACTTTTGGCACATACATTTGGAAAAAAATCTTGCTCTGCTTTTTCCCTTATTCATCTGTAAGGGAAAAATAGTATCTAAGGCAGAAGGATGCAGTAATGTTCAATATTTGAATGGGGCTTCAGAGACTAGTGAACTTAAAGAGCTTAAGGGAAGAGAAACTATGAGATCTTGCAGTTTGACTTGATCTTATATTGTGACTTTCAATATATCTTACAGGATCAATGGCATTTCAGTTTCTTGAAGCCTAACACCTAGTCCTCAGCCGAAGCACTATTTTATGTCTACTGAGAGTGCGTCTTGTGAAAAGATAGCCATCAGTCTGGATAGGAGCATTTTGGGAAACAGGTGGGACAGTCCATCATTATCCTCAGTAGTTGGTTCCTAAAGTTAGTAATTTCCATTGATAAAAATTCAAACTAATTTTAATGTCAATTCACATGCAATTTGCAAAACTGCTGGTTTTCTGTTATGTTTTCCTCTCTCTCCAGTGCCCAGCATTTATCCTGATTTCCACTGTATTTCAAATTAATGCATGTAAAATTAATGGCTAGTTCAGTATGCCCTCTTATTTAGAGGCATTATTTTTAAGAAGAAAGTTTGGATTATTGTGTAAGAACAGACAATTTTATTTTTTTCCTTCAGCGAAGAACATAATAATGTAGTTGTAGACTTTGTTCTCTGTGGCCCATATCACAGGTAGCCAGCACTCACCACTGATAGCAGAGAGACCTAACTTTGCAGTGGTGCCTAACTCAAGTACCAAGAACTATCTGGGATGAACACAACCAAAGATTGATGCTGAAGGACTTCCTGACTGAGATATTTCACTTTGCACATGGCTACATAGAAATATTTTCTGAACAGAGCTAGTCAGTATGAAGGATCCAAGGACACACTGTATTACTGCTTAGCCACCATATTCCTGTCAAGGTTTAAGGTATGGGAAAATTTTTATTGAATTGTTTTTACATTTGCTTCCAGACTGTTGATGAAACATGTATCAGACACATTGCAGAGCTTTGTGGATACTCACCAGAACATTATACATGCATTGAAGCTTCCACCAACAGAATCTTCTTGAACTTTCAAGAAAAATGTTAGATATTATATTTTAAAGGAAAGGAAAATCTATTCAAAAATTAATCTTATTTTTTGATTTGCCAATGCAACATATGAGCTTTTAAAGTTTCTCAGGTTTGTTTTGAGAAATCTTTTCTCCTGTAACCAGAACGAGTTATTATTATTGCAAATTCTACAGATCACATTTAATGTGTGGGTGTTTAGCAACCACACTGCAAGGGTGGTGTTTTCTGTTTTTCTTTCTTCTATAGTTCGGTCACATTAAAAAATATGTGCCAACTATCTTAAGAAATAAAAAACAAAACAAAACCCAAATAGCAACTCTCCTCCTCCTTCCCTTAAGTGATTAAACCTCTAGTATTTACTACATTCTCAAAGGCAAATGGCTTCCACAAAATAAACGAACAGCACAAGCAAAAAGTCACAGCTGCCCACTTTCAGTGTCAGCTGTTTGAGAGATGAAGGGCTAAATGCAGTCCATTTTGTTATCTTGCAGCTGGGTTTCCTATGATGAAATATCCATTGATCCATTCCATTTTATTGGCTTTAGATGAGTTTTTTCTGATATGGCAGTAGGAAACCTCTCGTGCTATATAATTTAATCATTGTATTGAAAAAAAAATCTCATACTTTGTAGTTTTTTGTCCTTGATATTCTCCACATGTTTAGAGCATTGAACAGCTGGGGCCATAGAAAACATTTAGAAATTACATTCTTTTATGTAGATCAATCACTTTTGTATACATTGCACCAGGCAAATGAAAATTGTTCATTTACGTGTCAGTGGGAGTTTGATGTCTTAAAAGAATCTTTCAGACATTAGTTTGGGCCACTGTTTGTTTTCCTTCAGAAAAAAAAAGGGTACTATATGTTCAGGAATGAAGTTTTAAAATTGATTGAGAATTGAGAAATGAAATACATAAGCCAGTAATCTCTTCCCCCATAATAATATTTCTGACTTTAGACTGAGAAGCATAAATTCCTTCATCTCATGTTATTTGGGCAGACTTAAACAAGGTCAGAAGGACTGTGATATGCAGTGTAGACTATGAATAAACAGATGCTGTGAGTTAACAAATAAACAGTAATCCTAACAGAGGTTTGTGGCAGTTATGAAATGCCTTTCACCTCTCGCCATCATGGCCCCTTTTCTGGTAGAAGGACTTGTCATGTGTTGCTTCAAGAGGAGAAAACTTTCTTCTAAATTATCTTATATTTGCAGCAACACATAATAAGAAGTCACTTCCAGATGCTTATGTTGTGTAGCTGCAGTTGTATTCAAGGCACCATTGTACTGAATAAGTTCCTTAAATGTTTTGCCAGACATACCAATGTCTTTTAGAGGCCAACTGGACAGTTTAGGTACTCCTCCACTAAGCTGTGTACCTTGAAGATCACCAATGGCACATTCCCTGATAGCTCAAAAACTTCTGGAGAGGACTGTATCTGAAGCTGTGGGAAATATCCCCCTCTCTGTACATAATTGGTGTATCCTAGTAAGCAGAATATGAAAAGATCAGATATGAAAGGGATATGAAAATGTATGGTGAAAAAAATAGGCAGACACAGTTTTAAGACCAACTATATTCAGAGCAGTTGGTATGGTGGATATATACAGAGGTTTGGATCAGAAGTACATATGCTTTATTTACAGATCTTAGGGACATAAGAAAAGGGTGTTGAGTTCTGTTGAGTTCTGAGATGTTTTTTATTGACCACAGGGAAAGGCTAATGGAAATACAAACAATAAAAATCCACAGTGAAGAATAAGTTATGAAAAAAAAAACCCAACTATTAAGTGTTAGAAATCTGAGGCAATAAAGATTTAATTGCAACTGAAATATATTCTCTGTTTTTTGCATTTCTAGACACCGTACAGAGAACTGCCAGCAGTGGAAACAAATAGGTTTAGTTGTCAGAATAATGGATGGTGAAAACTAGAAGTGTCTGTCAACAATCAGGGTTATTGACTCAGGATAAAACTGTGAAAATCTTCTCACTCTCTCATCATATTCACTTCCCCTGAGTTCACCCTGCTTTATCTGTGAAGTTAAAATAAATTAATTTTCCTGATTTCTGGCCTGAACAATGTGACATAGGAATGGAGATTTCAAAGCCTGCTGTCCTTTTGCTAGAAAAATTCATTGCAGTCCTAGATTTTAGGTGAGAAGGAACCATTTTGTCCATCTAACCTGATCTCCTGCACAACTGCAGCCAAATTGCTGGGTCACATCTGTATTTCCCTTATAAAATCTATTAAAATTAACCTGTCTGAAATGTGAGCGTTGCAACGTGTTTCAGTGATGAGTGATCTTTTGGGATTGTGAAAAAGCCCCAAGCTAGCAGACAAAACTCTGTAGTCAGTCACATATAGGAAGCAGTTTTCATTTTGAGTGGTCTTCATGACACTTAAAGGGGCTTTGAGGATGCACAGAGGTTCTTTTCCTTTGCATGGTTGAAGACTTGATGCTATTCAAGTTAGAGCAAAATCTGAATGGCTTTCATGGTATCACTGCTGGTAGGTTTATAGATTTTCTTCACAGCTGAATGCCCTCTACATATTACATAATATAAATGTAGCTGTCTTCAGATATTTGTAGTCCTGGGAAGAATATGAATGGTTTATCAAACACTTCGAATGGGTTCAAGGAAACTGAAACCAAATTTAGGTGAAAAATTCTTCTACAGAATTTTTAACTATCCAAGTCTATGTGGACAGGTACAGACAGGTCCATTCTATACTGCTTGTGTCCCACATGGGCCAAGCAAGAAAGAATTCCAGGCCAGAAGACGTACCAATGTTAAAAAAATACTATGTTTAAGCTGGCATGTCCTCCTACATGACTTAGCTAGAAAACCATGAGAAGTTGTTCAGCAGAGTAGTGCAAGGGATGGCATATTTGCCAGGTGGATAGCATGGCTGTGTGGAATCCAGACTGGAACTGGCATCTGTCTAGACTGGTTGCAGCAGAGGAGATCAGGGTTGTCTGCACTAGTCTGGACAAACATTCCCACAGTTGCATTGCTTTTGAGAGGCAATTGGTGGTCTCATGACTGCCCAGAAGGTCTGTGTGTCACGCTTCATTTTGTCTTCAAACTGACACCAAAACTTGGGCAGAATACCATAATTCTCTGACTCCCATTTTGTAGGCACTCCTGGTTTCCTCTGCTGTTTATGGTTAACTCATGTGAGTTGGTACTATCTCAAACCTCAGGTATCTACACCCCCAATAACAGAGGGAAAAGTGGGAAGGTGGGTAGTGTTTGCAGAATATACCTAATGAACAATGATTTATGATAATGAGGTACTACTTCTTGAACTAGTTGAAAGCAGAGTTTAAGCAGTCCCTGCCTTTTAAAAAAATTCAATACTTGTGGTAGAAATGTTTATGTTTTCAAGAACTAAAAATAAGTTCATTAACTTCAAGACTAAATGTGAAAACATGTCCTGCCTGACACCAAATCATAAAGCTCTTGCTGATCCCAGACTATTGAAGAGAATATTTATTTTCCTCAGCCCATAAAAGCTAGCAAAATATTGCAGGCAGCACATATGAGCTGGTGTAAAAGAAGACTGAATGACATCAAGGTCTTTGCAATTTCTAATCACTATAATTCTATGATTTGATTTAAGATCGGTTGCCACATAAATACCAACAAGCTTAGTATTTTATCCATTTTGGGACATCATGAAAAACATTTTAGTTTTAATACCTATGTAAGCACTGATTTTTACAGATGTCTTATAAGTTGTATAATACATACAGTAGCTACAAATTAGCATATTGTGCATACGTTGCTTTGTGTGCTTTCTGGAAGGGGTCCAAGGATGACTGACTAACACATGGGAAGTTTCCTCTTCACAACATTAACGTGAAGTCAACACCTGCAGTGATGTAAGCCCATGACTCACCTGCCTGAATGGAGGTCTCTTTAGGATCAACTGTTGTGTGCAGAATACATCTGCAACATCCAAATAAATGAGCCCTTCTAAAGTAAGTCAGCGCTACCCCTGTTTAGAATGCAAGGCCCTTGTGAAGGCTGAGGTGAAGCAGCTGGCTAGCAGCTTTTGTGAGTCATTTTAAAAAGCCACTTTCACAGCTGGAGAGAAAATAGCCCTGGCAGCCCTGGCAATCCATTATGAAATGCAAAAAGTCCTTCTCTGGGCGGAAGGAAAACTTCACCCAGCTGTCAAGTGTTTGAAATGTTGGGGGGAAAGTGCGCACACACATGCACATGGCCCTGCTTGCAATGCAAGGCATACAGGGACCACATTACATAAAATTAAATCTCCTCTGAGAATGAAAAAAAGCATAGGCATGAGTTTGCATTGAGAAATGAGTAAGGGTTTTGATAAATGGATGTATCAAGCACTTTCCATAAGCCAGGAAAGACTGGTCTGCAAGTGTCTTTTCTGATTCAAATTCCCCTTTTCAGCATACCTGTATCAAAGAGACACTTGACCTCTGTTTACATTTTGTCCAGCTGTATCGATCTGAAAGTTTCATATTGCAGAGAAAGGAAAATTTAAGTGGCAGAATAATCAATCCCTAATCTCATATTTTTCCATTTGGCAAATGTGAAATGCGGTTAGTGAATGGCTTCTAAATGTAAATCAATTTAAACCAAAAGTTGCTGATGCTGCATGTTTGCAGCACAATAAAAGACTAATTTAGAAGAGTCCAGAGAATGAAGCAACAATGAATTCAAGTAGAAAGATGTGGAGAAAGATGATTTGCATAGCTGTGAAGCCTGAAGGGATTCCATGGGAATGTAATTTGCTGACCAATGAGAAAGGGGATCTTTAGAAGTGAGGTGCAAACATAGGGTTTCAGAACTTCTTTCTGCAGTTCACCTTATTTACAGCCACACAAAAGGCAGCCTGGGGACTATTTTCACGGATCAGTAGTGACATCTAGTGTCAATTTGGACTGATCCTGCCCACCTGTCCCACCGAGAAGCCAAAATAACCTGCCTCTGGAGCATTCCTGACTATGGCCCCATCCCATGGTTAGACAGCAACACCACATCACTTCACGTATGTGCTCCTGTGATGACAAATGTAGGCCCAATTGAGGTCTCAAAACTTGTAAAAATTCTTTGGAATTTTTGAGAAGCAATTTCTAAGTTTCTTGTGTCTTTCTGTTTCAGAAGGATTAGCACATAGAGTCAGCCAAAAACTCTTCATTTTAACTTAAGGTACAAGTTATCCATAACTTGGATAGTTCTTGGAAAACATGTGACCAGAGACATTTATCAAATTACTGTGTTTAAATGGGAATTAATGAGTAGAAAAATAGCTTTATTATCTGTGTAACTGGAAGTGCTGTACGATTCTTTCTGAAAATTTTATTAATTTTATATTTTTACTGTTCCAAAAGGGTGATAATCTGGAGGAGATAGAGAAGAATTTCTGTCAAGACAAAGCACTGAAGAATGGATCCTATACTGAAAGACCTAGAGAGACCAGTCAGTTTCCTTTAACAAAGGGAGAGAAGAAGCCCAAATTTTGACAACATATATATATAATATATATATATAATATATAGAAAGAAAACCAACATGATAGCAAAGTATTCTTTAAACTGCTAGACAGAAATATACAAAGATGTACTGACTGGCAATTAAAAGGAAAAAAAATTAGAGTTGAAATGAAGCAGAAATTTTTTTACTCATAAAAGAAATCAACCCTTGAAGAATTGATGAAGGCCTGTGGTCGAGTTTCAATTTCTAGGGCATTTTAATTCAGAATAGGATGTTTTCTGAGAGAAAACATTCCTTCAAATGGAAGAGCAACCATAACAACAGCCACCTATTAGGGCAGATTGTGTCCAGTCTTGGAGATTTTCAAGCCCTATGGAACTTTGTTTGAGCTCATAGATTTCCTTGCTTTGAGCAGGTGGTTAGACTAGAAATCTCCTCAGGATTGTTCCAATCTGACTTTTTCTTCAATGCTATGATCTTATGACTTAAGGAAGTCTGGGATCCTATGGCAAGTCATTTGTAGTGGTTTGGTCTAAAATACTCATTATTGTTTATCTGCTGTGAGATAAGAATTAGGAGAAATGCAAAGCAGGCACCAAACTTGAAAGAATATAAAGAAGTTTATTAACAGACCTAAAAGAAGGGAAAAAAAAAAATTATACCACCTTCAGAACACTCCTCCTTCCCCCACCTTCCTCCCTTCTCCCACTGACAATGTAAAAAGACAACCCTTCAGATGTTCAGTCTGTTTACCACTGCCATAATAACCTTGTTCAGTCCATTTAGAAAGAGAAGTCTCTTCTTGCTCATGCTATGAAAACATTATCACAACGAGACAGCCGCCCACTTCCAAATATTGTTCAGTCCGTTTTGGAAGAGGTCTCTCTGCTCTCATGCGAGTCCCTTCCCCCAACTTGCAGCTTTTCCCGCAACTGCTTTCGAGAGTCCACTCTTGAAGATTTTTGGGGTACAATTTTAAGGTTGAGCCGTTCAGAAACAAAAACAGAGGCCCTTCTCCTTCCCTGGAAGCAAAGGGTCTTCATCATCTTCATCGTTAGGACTATCTCTGGGAGCATCTCTAGGGACTGAGGTTTTCTCCTTTCCCATTTGGAGCAAAAGTCCTCATCTGGTTCATCTCTCCCTGTCCAAACTTCTCATGAAATTACAGCTGCGTCAGCATCTGCCTATCTCGGCGCAGGTGCTTTTGCTTACGAGTTGAACACTCCACCCCCCATATCTTCATGGAATTACAACAGGATACTCTGATGTATCATAGCTTCACAACAGAATTTCAGCTTTAAGCATCTCCTCTCTCTCTTCCCTCAGGTTTTCAGCTCTTCACAGCAATAAAAAGGGTTAATCTCACCTCGGCCTTGCAGCTTTGCAGCTGGAATGTTGAATCTTTCTTATCGCAGTGGAGAGGGGGGAGAGCCGAGCCACTCCGGCTGCCCATGGCAAGGCAGTGGGGGGGGTTCCACGGCTGGAACAGGTCCATCGGCTCCAGGATGGCCGTGGCCCGGCCTGGCCTGGCCCGAGCAGGGCCTGGCCGGGCCCGCTGGCCCCCACACGGGGCCTGCAGCCACCTGTCCCAGCGCCGGAAACGAGAGAGAGCTTGGAGGGGAGTTTGTCTATTCTTAAATGTGGATCACAGAGGTGATCACAACTTTAAGTGGCTTAGAGAATTGTCCATATTCAAACTGGCCAGCTGATAGGTTCTATCAGTTCCCAGAGGAAACTGTAAGCACCCCTTAGCAAGGACATCCCTTCTGGGACTATGCTTGCTAACCTATGACATCATTCTAGATAACTTTAGGAGTCTAACCTCTACAGTCTATAAATGATCCAAGAAGGAAATACTGATTCACAAAAATTACTCCTGAACTTTTTCCAAATTAATTTTTTTAAATTTAAATTTTGGTTTTTAATTTAAAAAAAAGATTGACATAAGGAGAATACTGTAATTTCCTAATGCAAATTCAAAATCAAAGAGAACTCATCAAGATAAAGATTGCCAATGCAGTCACAGAATACAGGATGGTTGAGCTTGGAAGGGACCTCCGTGATGTTGGAAGGGATCAGAAGTCACCTGTTTCAACCCTTTTGCTTGAGGAGGGCTACCTAGGGCCAGTTCCCCATGTCTGTGTCCAGAAAGCTCTTGACTGTGTCCAGGGATGGAGCCTCCACAACCTCTTTGGACAACCTGTACTGGTGCTCAGTCACCATCACAGTAAAAAAATCCTCGCTGATGTTAAGCCCCTAATATTCCTGGAACTGGTTTCCAGAATTAGCAGCTCCATCACCTTCCCAGGAACTGAGATGAGGCTGACCAGCCTGTAGCTCTCTGGGTCCTTCTTCCTGCCCATTTTAAGACAGGAGTGACATTAGCTTTTGTTTATATTCAAGCACAGGAGAAGAAGACATTTCCATAGGTGTTACAGCAGGAGGGCTAAAAGGCCATTAATATTGCAGCAAAAAAGCAGCAAAAAATGAGTCAAGACAAGAAAAAAAGAACAAATTAAAGGCTCAATTTAAACATCAGCAGAAAGAATTGAAAATTATATGAAGTTATGGGAAAAGAAATATAATGTCTCATGAAGACACCACAGGCAGATTTAGTCCAATCAAATAACTTTTCTGTGTTGCTGGGACTTGAGATAGATGGGAATATGCGGTAGGTTGCAGCTGGATAAGAGGTCTTCTAACAGGACATTTTTAAGCGGGGTTTTGGTGTGTGGGATACCCAAAATTTAGTCCAAGAAGGACTAAATAAAAGGAAATCACCCTTTTTCTTCTTAGGATGCTGTACTGAGGAAAAGCAGTGCTGTAAAGCTGCATTAATGTATGATCTGTAGCCATAGCATCAGAGAGAAAGTTATCTGAGTTGTGTTCTGTGGATCAAACGTGACAGGACTGTAGGCTGAGGCAGAGGGAAGAAGAGGAAGGAGAAAAAGAGTAAGATGAGTGCAAAGAGAAGATAGCATCATTTCTTTGCTTTTTCTGGTCTTCACACTGTCCAGTTGCCCAAAAATACTAGTATTTTTCAATATCAGTGACTGCACTTATATATATATGAATAAAAATAGGATCATTAGAAGTGAATAAACATTAAAAATGTAGCTATTTGAGGCATATATATGTGTACGTGTACATTTATCCAGTTTATTGTATGTTACCAGATTAAATATTTACATTTTTGGGGTTATTTTTAAAGTGTTTCTCTTAACAGCAGAACAAGACACCATCCCAAACCACAAGAAAGAGGTTTGCCATTTCAGGCTGGAAGAAGCCATACACAGCTACACCACATCTGTTCATTCCCCTTGAATATGTAAGGAAAACAATACTCTGAAAACATTGACCAGAAGTGGATGATGTAATTCCTCATGGCAAAGGAGCTCCAGTAATTGTCTGTTCATGATCATCTCTGTCCATGCATGTCAACCACCCGTTTTAAGGTCTCTCATACTTCTCCTATTTAATATAAAGACTGATTTTTCATCTACACCTGGTCCCAATAAAGCATATCAGCCTTCATTATGCTCTAAACCAGCAGAAACACTACTTTGCAGTGCATTGTCCATACAAACAATCTAGCCAGCCTATAGTACAGGATCAAAGAACAGAACAGTTTAAGAGCAGCGCTATCTATTATTTTGTGATAGCAGATGTGTTAAAAAATTTAATGAACAGAATAATGGCTCTACCTTTTTCATAATGAAAACCAGACTCCCCTGAGCCTTAACCCACAAAGTCTTGAACAAATTGAGTAAATATTAAGTAATACCTTTAGCCATATTTGCCCGGCACCTTTACACAATCTTCAACACTGCTATTAGAAGAGCAAAACACACAAGTACATTTATGCCTACAATTTCAATTGTACTTAAAGCTATGTACAGCTCTGATAGTGCCCAACAGGTGCAAAATCATCCTAGTAAATCACTGTGTTTCTTTCCCTTCATCATCTCCTTTGCATTTTCATTCTAAAACTGCATCACTCCATTCTGTCACTGTTCTTTTTTACTTTGTTTTCTTCTTGATTAATTTGATTAAATAGATTATCACTATATATGATTTCCCACCGTGCTTAGTTTGATTAAGCGGATAGCAGATGCTTCAAAAGACAAAAAACCTGAAAGTTCGAACAAATAATGCCTTTGGTTGTATTACTCATGGGCTGATCAATACCATGAAGCCAAAAAGATGATATTTCCAAACTCAATTATAGTAAATATATATGTATTTTTTAATGGTAGATGTTTTTGTTACTGAACTGCTATTTCCATTTCCAAATCTGGATAACCTCTTCAATGCCATCTGTCAGAGAGTTTCACAGGCTCTACATATTCTGTGAGAAAAGGTTATTTCTTGCTCTCTTCCTTTCTTGTGCTACCTGTGAAAGTGACACAATATTTGCCTGCTATTTCAAAATGAGACAAGGCGAAAGATCCTAATTACACCATTTCCATATCCTTAATTATTTTTTTGCTTTAGAATGAGATCAGCTATTCGTCTTCTCAAAGATAAACACTGTCAATACAATCATTCAGAACATCATGTGGATGGATAAAAACATAGCAATATTATATTTTCTCTTTTTTTCTCCCCGTCACGAAACACGTTCAAGTTCATTGCCTTTCTCCTCTTGCCACCAATACTCTTGCACTGACAGAAAATATACTGCAAAACAATGAAGTACGTTCTCAACAGTATTCTGTTGATAGAAGTGGTTTTGATCCCTCTAAATAGCGTCATGAAACTGATGAAAAAAATATTTTCCTTACCACAGAATAATAGAATTTTTTAGGTTGGGAAAGACCTCTAAGATCATCAAGTCCAACCATTAACCCAGCACTGCCAAGTTCAGCATGAAACCATGTACCCAAGAGGCACATCTACATATCATTTAAATTTCTCCAGGGTGGTGATTCAGCTACTTCCCTGGGAAGCCTCTTCCAGGACTTGGTGACCTTTTCTGTGCAGAAATTTGTCCTAATATCCAATCTAAAGCTCCTCTCACACAAGTTAAGGCTGCTTCCTCTCATTCTATCACTTGTTACCTGGGAGAAGAGACCAACCCCCAGCTTTTTACAACCTTCTTCCAGGTGCTTGTAGAGTGCAATTGAAGGCCTCAGGCAACATAAAGGCCTGGTTGATTTCTGTGATGTAAAAAAAAAGAGAAATAAATATACAACTACAAATTCTAAGGCAGAAACACTTCTAAAAAACTGGTTGCACAAGTATAACTTTATTTTCTGAGAATAATTTCATGATGTGAAGAGGTGGTAGACCAAAATAGCTTTGTCCACCCTTGATGATAGCTCATGTCATAACATATAATAGTGATGTAGCTAAAGCTGTATCTCTGTGTATAGAGAACTAGCACTGAAGTAAAATCACTGTGGGCAGTGCTACTCTGCTGGAAGAAAACAAGCCTGAAGTCTAAACCAGACAAAAGGATGTGAAATCAGGACTGCCTGGCTGCTAAATTAGCATCAGACTGAAGATATGTTAGGACAGGAACAATATCCAGTTTCCGTCTTCTGTAAATCTGACTTAACTGCAATTGTTTGACTAGCTCCAGTCATCACTTACAGTGTTTTTTTTTAGTATCAGCTATACCAGTGGGCTGTTGTTTGTAAAGGAATAGTTAAAGAGTGAGTGGTAGTCATTTTATAGAAGATGGAAATGAGTATGCTGACCATGAGGCAGAAAATTTTCTCTCATTTATCTCAAAGCTGAGAGATAGAACCTTTATGTATCAAGACAGGTACCATCTGCACAGGGTTGGATGCTCCAAGGCAAAGAACATAATTTGAAATCCCAGGGAGTCCCAATAGTTGCTGGTTTTTGTAATTTTGGGTCCAGATTGCTGTTGGGTTGTATTCAGGTGGGTTCTTTCATGGACACAGCACCAGAAGACATGCTCATGGACCTGCTGGGACTGGGAGTCCCATCACAGCAGGAGGGTGAGCAGGATCACCTAACCAGCACTGTCTCCTGTCAGCAATGGAGAAGGAGAACTTCATCTCACCTTGTTTCTTTTTCAGGCAGGTTTCGGACCCAGCCGAATGCCACAGGGAGTGCCAGGACACAGTGTGGGGCTATGGCTCCCAAGGGCCAGAGTGGCTCAGCACCAGGGGCAGCCCCAGCCCTGGGCATTGGGACAGGAACAGGATGAGGCTCAGTGAGGTCATGGCCAGGATGGACCAGGCAGAACTGCCTCAGGACCCTGAAACAGGAACTACCTGAAGGAGCAAGAGTGCCATTCTTTGTCTTCAGACAAGGTCAGGGAAGAGGTCTAGCAGAGCTCATGTGGCTGTGCTGGCTTGTACAGGGAGCAAAGTTTCAGCAAAACCTGCAGGAGATATTCTAGCTGTGCAGGTTGCTGTTTACTTCACTCAGTTTCTCTTTCTTACATTTTGTTTTGTTTTATTTTATTTTATACTACTTTTATTTTTATTTTAATTTTACTCCTATTTCAACATGAACAAATATCAGTGACCCAATAGAGATCTCACCACTCCCCTGAACATCCTTGGGGTCACTAGGAATAGACGACTTGTCAGGAGCCTGCGAGGTTGAGCCGGGGCAGGGAAAGGACTCAGGAAATAGCAGCATGGGACTAAATAGATATCTAATTTCTTCTTTAAAGTGATACGATTTTTTAAATTGTTTTTTTGCATTGGCGTGTTTCCTCTGCCTTGAGGTCTGGAGGGGGAAAATGTAGAAGAAAAGATGAAAATAAAGTTGACTTCCAAGACTGGAAGAGAAAGATTGCAACAGGCATTTGGAAAGAGACTGGAAAAATTAATAAGTAAAACTCTTCTTGAAATATTAGAGCTTCTTTGTCTGAAAAGATTGGCATAGAGAATGGAAATAAAATAAAAATGAAAGCCTTTGTACATGTCCTATTATTTAATATATTTAGCTGCAAGACTTCAGAAATTAAATAGCCCAAAGAAAATATGTTGGTAGAGTATTTCATACAGTTTAACAGCAACAGAAAGAATCTGAATGATTCAAAAAGCTTATATAACTGTTTTGTTTTATTCATTTACATAAATCACATTTACCGTAGGTGTTTTATTCAAAATAAAGTTTTGGGAAAATAAATTGAACAGATGAACCTAGGCAAACCTGGTGATTTTTTCATGAGTAGTGTTTGATGATAAAAGCATAAAAGCATAATGTGGTATCATTTCACCAAGGCACAATATGGATCATCCATATGGAGCAGAAGTTGATAACACTGCAAAGAAGAAAAAATAAACAGAACAGATGTACTTGTAAAATCAAGTCTGCACCCACCCTGAGTACCTGTTTCTTTGTGTAGAAACTTCTTTTGCAAGTTTGTCCCACAGTGTTGCTGGAACAGGAAATCACCCATGGATGCTGCACTGAGCGCTCGGCTTTATGGTCTGACCGTTGTGGAGAACAGAGCTCTCACAGCCCCAGTGTGGGTAGCTTAGCTCCTCATGGTACTAAGCAAGATGGCAAGGGAATACGTTTTATTTTCTATCATTCCTCTGCAGCCTTCTTGCGAAAGTACAACTGTGTCAGATTCAAACCTCTGTAGAGGTCAGGTACTGCACTGGTTTCGTAGAAACACGTCTCTCAAAATGCACTGCGTGGTGTGGAGTCATGAGGAGACTCCTGGGGTACAAGAAGCTCTGCTGCTTAGACTTGGTCTGGCTCTTTGGAAATACCGTAAGTTTTCAAACCTTCCCTTTTTATATCCTAGAGAAAATGATACAGTTTCCATTCACTTGTGGAATGTTCACCTGTTTTTTCATCTCAGCAAATAAAACAGCAATTACTTGCACAATGTAACTCCAACCCTCATGTCACAGTGTGTCTCCCATGCACCTAAGCAGACAGAGCAGCTCTGTTGAGCTATCCGTGTGCTGAGTAAGGATAACCAAAGCATCTGGACAAGACTCTGTTTTAGCCTGGTTGGGTCTTATCATGAATCAATACTGGCTTTGTAGTTATGGAGGTTCAATCACTGATGCTTCCTAGCTGACAGTGAGGTTTATTCCTCCACTCTTTATCAGCTGCATTACCAATAGCTGTTTATTCTTCTATACCTTTTGCTTAATAAACAGTTGAAAATGTCCTCTTCCACTCTTTCTTACAGGCCCATATTGCTGCTCCTTTAAATGTTAATGTATTTATAAGCATGCTGTGCCATTAAAACATACACCAGAGTACTTGAAATAAAGTGACTGCAAGCTCTGTTGTATGTTTATAAATGCATCAGAAAGTACTTAAAATTATATGAAAAGCTCTCAGTTGTTGTTTTCTTCTTTTTTAAAGCCCATCTCCCTTATTCCATCAGTAAAACACGACAGATGTGAATCAGCAGCTCAGCAACTTGGTGGAATGAGCACTTACGAACCAGAATTTTAAAAAGTGGGCACACAGGAATAGGTTGTTCATGACCTAGCAAGGCAGATCATGTGGTCAACATCTGGGAGATACCATACATGGACTCTGATTTAATAAAGTAGTCACCCATCTGCTGCTTTCTCAGAGTGAGGAGAATAAATAGCATGCCACATCCCACACACTCCAGCTGTCCCCAGCATCCAATGCTCTGCAGTTCTTCTAAAAATAAAAGAGAAACTTTACTGTATTTCAACAAAGATTGCTAGTCAAAAAAGAGAGAGAGAGACAGTGTGCAGTAAAGAGACCTGTTTAAGAGTGCCTGTAAGCACTTCAAAGTGAAGAAGAAAGTTGTCTTTTGTTTAAAAGCTCAATATGAGGGAACATTGTGCTGCTGCACCAAAGAAAGCCAACAGAACAATGGATTGTATCAACAAGGGCATCTCCAGCAGAGATAAACTTGTTATCTCATTTTACTCAATGCTTGTCAGACCAGACCTGGAACACTGTGTTCAGTTTTGGTCCTCGTCATTCAAAAAAAGTTTGTGGACTGGCTGGTGAGGGTCCAGAGGAGGGTCACAAAGATGATCAAAGCAATGGGAAGGACGATATATGAGGAAAGGCTGAGGAAACTGGGTTTGTTCAGTCTTCAGAAAAGAAGGCTTAGAGGAGACATTACCACCGTGTTCCAAAATTTAAAGGATGGCTGCAAAGAAGATAGAGGTTCTGCGTTTCCAAGGAGTCACAAGGAAAAGACAAGTGATAATGGATGCAAGTTACTTCTGAGGAGATTTGAACTGGACACAAGACGAAATTTTTTCATAATGCAAAAAATCAGTCATTGGAATAATCTCCCTAGGGAAGTGGTGGATTCCCCAAAATGGGACACTTTCAAGATTCAGTTGGACAGGGTGCTGGGCAATCTTGTCTAGACCATGCTTTTGCCAAGAAAGACTGGATGAGATGATCCTTGTGAATCCTTCCAGCCTGGTATTCTACAATTCTACGATTGTGTGATTTTATGATTGTTTGAAGACAGCCTTCTCTTCAAGCACTGTCATATAGCTGGGCAACGTTTACATCACATGCCATTCTGTCTTTTCCAGAAGGTATTCTAGTTATTTCTCCTATGTTCTGGTGCTGGTGTGTTGATATGCAGTGGTATCACTACAAATGGATCACTGAGTCCACAATTAATTGATTGCGGCTCAGTAATGAACACTTTGCAGCTTTACTCACCACAAATCTCCTAGCATGAATCAGTGGAACAGTATTCCTAACCGTGCTACAGTAGTGTGAGCAAGTTATTGCAGAACTTTAGACGTGGACCCTCCTTTCACTTAGAGAGAAGAAAGGTCTGAGGCAGTAGTCTTTCTGTGTTTCCACAGGGGAAAATTACAGGCAGATCATTAGAAAGAATCCAGACCTGAGAGTTCAATAAAAGTATTAGGCATAATAGACAAACAATAATTTTCCACTCCAACTCGGATGGGTGCAGACTTAATTTATTTCTTTTTACTCAACCTTAACATCCTTGAAAGTCGGGAATACAGCAGTATTCTGTCTGGAGCAAGTCAGAAGATTAAGCAAGGTATATATTTTTATGGGGTCTAGTTCTAAATTGTTTACTGATTTAACTGATTTATAGCAGAAAACCAATAAAATAATAACATGCATATTTCTAAAATATGCTTTGGATCTGCATTGCTTTCAGAGGAAATACCATAAAGCTGACACTGCCATCTTCCTGGTGCAACACAATTTCTTGGTGAGTGTAGCAGGACCTCTTGCTTTTCAAGGTCTATCCACTCTGCAGTCAAGCATGTAGTCACAACCCACAGAAATATGCATGTACTTACTTCAGTTTGCTTTGCTCAGAGGTGAAAAGCCTAAAAACCAGCACAGGTTCAGCCCCTGAGACCACGCCCCTGATAGACTTGTGCTGCCAGGTCTGAAAATTGTTATTTATTTATTCTGTGCTTTCAGTATTACTGGTGTCCGGGGGAGATTAAATGAAATATGCATTCTTTATATTGTCTAATAATAGTGTAGATGTAACTAGAGTAGTTTCCTTATTTTCTGCTTTAGTGAAACGTGCTCATAGTTATTAACATGAAACCCTGTTTCTATACTTTTTCTGTCTTTTTCAATCTGAATCATACAAGTGCAAAATAGTCCCAGCCTACTGTAACACACTAGTGTACCAGTTTAGACCTGAAAACAACCTAATTATGACAGCATGGTGCTGTCTGGAACTGGTGAGCCTCTCTGATGCCTCACTAAACACAACTGAGTCTGAACCCACACGGTGCAAAAACTTTGGGGCCACATGGAGAGAGAAAATGAAAAATGTCACATGATGCAGGAGGGGGAAGGCACAAAAAATGACTAGTCAGTGTTCACAAGGATGTGTAAACTGTATCATTCCTTCAGGGGCTTAGTACCAAAATTTCTCCAGCAAGTTTTCCTGTAATTATCCACTTATCTATTTTTATATTTTATCCAAAAATGTGTGTGTTTTACATTAGATCATTATTAACTGGGACTAGTTTTCCAGGAAGTAAAGTTGTACAGTTTTGTCATCTAACTGCATGCCTCATCGGTTCAGCTTCTGTAAAAAACTTCCTGAGAGATGGCAAGGGCTGTCACTACCTCACACCTCTGCATAACTGCAATGCAGACTCCAGCACGTTCAAAATGAAGAGAAATCAGGAAAAATGGTCTTTTATTTCTTAGATAAATACTTTAGCTACTAGCTTATACATGATAAGTAGGTAGTGTCTCCGAAAAACTGTATCACATGAAGCTGATAACAATCCAGTATGTCTATTCCCTTTGCAGCTTTACTAGGGACTGAGTTCAGATTCCTAGCTGTTTTTATCTACATCCCTGTGAAGCATTGCTTGGATATTTTCCTTTATTTCCTAGAAGAGATGCTTTGGACAAATGTAAGCAATTAAACACAATGGGAAGACTTGAGCTAAAGATAAGGATACGTATTAAATTCAGGGTAAAGGCAAAAAGTAGATGTCCTGGAGTGCTACATGGACTTAAATGAGAACCTAAATCTAACACAGGTGGAATTCTAGAAATCTGTCCCCCAACACACACTCTAGAGTTATGATGATGTAATGGAAAATAGGATGGCATTATCCAAGACAACATGTAATTCCATGAAAGAATTTTACTCTAGTGGAAGCAAAACAACTAAACTTCTGACAGATGTTTAGAGGATTCTCAGCCTTGTACAAACAAGTTATTATTGGCATTGTCTAAATGTACTCATATGCCACCCTTGAAGTGTGAACATCCTTGCTAGAATTAACAATGCATTACTCTGAAGTATAAACATGTGGGTGATTAAGAGGTCCAACCTATTGCAAGTCTTATTCACCTTTGAGTCTTTCTTACCAGGTCATTTATTGTTTGCTCCAGTTTTATTTAACATCAGACATATAAAAACTATCATCTGAACTTTGTACGTTCCCCGTCTTCAAGGATTTCTTCTTGCAGCAAAGATATTTGCCATCTGGTGAACCTCCATACACACAAAATTATAATTAAATTGCCCCTGGTCCCTTGCATTCTGTTTGTCAGAATGTTCTCTGAAACAGTCATGGAGTGTGTTATAAAGTTGGATTTTATTAAAGCAATTGGTTTTGTGTAAGGTTTTTTTGTTTTCTGCACTTCTGCTAAAGAAGTGGTACTATGAACAACATTCTAGCCTGTTTTTAAGTTCACAAGACTTAAATGTTACATTTGTATAAAATTATTTTTCAGTTATTCCATTAATTCAAGTTCTATAAATCTTATTGCTAATTCTCTGTTTTGAACCTTAGCCCTGCGCAAGCTCCTTGCAGAGATGCCTAGAAGGGCATTACACCTCTGAAAGCAGGACATTTTTGGGAGTAATTTTCTGCCTTGAGGAAAACCTGAAACTCCTTGATGAATTATCAGCATATAATTTTGTGTGGCCCTGATATGTAAAGTAGATTATACAATGGTACCTAATGTAGAGACTTCAGTTCTGGCTATGAAAGCTGAATGACAAATTCATAGCAAATGATTTATTCAATTACAAGGCCCTCCATCTCTGCTCAGAGAATACAAAAGAGTAGAGAAGTATTGATTTTCCATTGTCTTTTTTTATTTTGGAGACTGATTGTGATCAGCATGAGATAACTATTTTTTCCTTAATGTTTGAAATCTGACTCATGCTGGCTTTATCGGAAAAATCATAAAGCATTGTTTCTCTCCTCCCTGAATGAATGCTGTTCTTATAACCTAGAGGGCATCATAATGAAACAATTTTTCTTTCTTCCAGGCAAGTAAATATAACAGCTAAGATATTTTAGATTAATTCTATGTGTTTTTCTTTTGAATGCAGAGCTCTCTTGATGTGAGTATGAGCAGCCTATTGTTCTGAACCATACTGGACTCCTGCATCATAGGTAAGCCTAGGGAGGCGAGACAGGGAAAAGAAAGTTCATCACTATCACTTTTCTCACATTACCTCAAAATAGCTGTGCCTGTATAGTCTTTGTTTTGGTCTTTGTGATTATACCTTGCTTAACTGCACTTGTGTCGCAACTATGATAAGAAGGAATGAAAACCTCATTCCTCTGATTTGGTTAAGTATCACTTTCTGTAAAATAGAATAACTGCCTTTATGGATCACTTCCACAGAGAGAGAAGTGGTTTCAGCAGTAAATGGAGAGATTTTCCTGCCAAGCAGACTTCTGTGCCCCAGGTTTTGCAGGGGAGGAGCCATAACATCAATAGCAGTATAATTTCCATGTTACAAACCAAAAGATACTCTTAGGTGAAAACCTCACAAATAAAATAGTCAATTTTCTGACCTTGGTTGTGTCCATCACACGAAAAGAAGTGCTACATATCATCTGTGTGCCAGGATTGCTATTGAGTGCATGAATGGGCACTATCCTTGCTGAGAACATAGTATGGCCTTTGCCAAGGTCATATTCCTGGTTCTGCACTAAGAAAAACTTTTCTTCTTATCTCCACTTCCATGCCCAGGCTACATCCCTGGGACCAACATCCTCTGCATTTTTTATTATCATATTGTTTTTTGTTGCTTTTTCCCATGGAGTAACTTCTGGTAAATGCAATCAGCGCTGTCATCCTCCTGCTCCTCACCCTGCTCTAAATATCATCAGCTTGACCCTCTCACTCTGCTTCATCCAAATGGCATCCTTTAATGTCTATAATGGCAATGCTTTAACCAACCCATGGTTAGGGTTCCATGGAGTTGAAACCTTGGAAGTCTGTCAAGATTCATAGTTTATATCATGTAACCATTAACATTTATTAGTAACATTGAGGGATTTTCTAGGGACTCTGCAGCATAGACTTTGCTGCCTAAAGGCCCTCAGATGCCGTGAAGAACAGAATCTCAAAACCTTTCTCTGTTCTGCAGAATGGGCAAGAGCACAAGGAACTGCACACCCATAGCTGGAATAATTTCCCCTATTTCAAAGCAGAATAAAGAAATACAGAACTGTGTATACACAGGACTTTGCCTCTTGTTCTAAGAAATGCACAAACAAAAGCTGTCCTTGCTCTGTTTTTCTCACTGCCATTAATGCACCTACCACATAATACTGGTTTAGTTGCTAGGAATTAGCAATACATTTCAGGCACATTTCAAAAACTACGGAAAAACAGTCTTCACATACACTGAATAAACAACTTTTGCATGAATATCCTACACTTCAGCTGCCTCAATACAGTAGAGGTTTATTGACTTACTGCAAGCTACATTTGAATGATTGCTTCATATATTATGATATGCAACATTACATCCTGTTTCTTTTCTATTTCTATAGCCCAAAGACTTATTGGAATCGGTGTGTCTCAGACTCATAAAAAATACATGACTTTAAAAAAAGATTATTATATAAAAATCCACCAACCTTGAGAAACTGCAGAGGTGGGGGATTTTTGTGCTGGAATTCATTTTACTTTGCTAACATTATCCCTATGTATCTTCAGTTTGAAAGTACAATCTGGCAATTTATAATAAAGAGCCATGAAACAGCTTTCCAGAAAGGAATTAAAAAAAAAAAAAATTAAAAACTCCCAGAAATCTGGGTGCCTGATTGCAAGTGAGAATAATATACATCAGAGCTGGTGGAGAAAGAATTCAAATAATAATCTCTGGTATATAAGGATTCTGCTATTTAGGCAATAAAAGATGGGTAATCTTCTCCCCAGAGCTTTGCAATATGAACAGAAAATAACCAAAGTAAAATGTTTTACATGATGCTATTTTGTGTTATGATTGAGTGAACCAGAGAGGCAGATGAGAAGCAGCACTCCAAAAGGGAAATATTGTCACTAAGGGAGAACTGTCAGACTACTGAGGTGGATGTTTCTTCCCAGCAGCTGAGTGGTAGGGTTCTGAAGAATTGGAGGGCAGACGTAGGGCTTAGGCCAGAGCAATAATCAGAATTGGCAGCAAGGCAAAACACTTGGTTTACAATGTAAGATCCCCCACCCAAAAGCATTCCTATTTGATATTTTAACCTAAAATTTTACAGCCAAGGAAAAAAAGATGTACTTCTTTGACAAATATATATAAGTGCACCTATTTAGTGCAGGTGATGGATTTAGAAGCTAATAAAAATCTGAAATAGCTACCTGAAAAACAGCATTACAAAATACAATCTCCACACTAAACTAAAATATTCCATAGGTTTTAAGTGCAAAACTCTCATTTTATTAGGGACTATACAGCTCTGTAAGAAAGTGATCTCTAAGGCTCATGTTCTCTATCAAAATCCTTATAATGTTCTGATCTAGCTCTAGAGAAGTGTCAAAGCTCGGTTACATACAATTAGATGTTTGTAGAGGAGGTTGAAGCTGTCAAATTAAGAAATGGATCACTGCCTAATTTCTTGCACTTCAGCTTTTTCAAGAGCTTCCATAAATCTTTGAAGGAAGTATGGGCTATATTTAATCTTGCATTACTCTTAAGTAATGGACATATCAAGGTAGAGTTGTGGTACACCTACGGCTTACAGTGTCTCCAAAAGCCTTGTTCCCTCTTTATGTCACTGACCCATTCTGTTGGGTCAGCATCTTATGAAAATCGCTCTCTAAATGTAAGTTAGACCAAATTAACACCGTTGAATTAAACAGGGTACAAAATAGACATTTTCCACAAGAGTGTGATTGAATGGAAGTGAGTTCAGGTGCTCATGCAATAACCCTCAAAAGAACCTTATGATCCAAAATAGATATGAGCCAAAAGATATGTGGCCATATCCCACAATGCCAGTTGTCTGGAGCAGACACACTCAAAGTGCACCCTGTTGAAACTGGGCTATTGTGCAATAAAGTCACATACCCAGAGAACAAACCTTAAGAACCATAGCTTTGGGTGTGTGATACAGATAGTAAGAAGGGTCACAGGTGCTTTCAATCATCTATTATTAGGTTTGCCTCATGTTTAAAGTTATCTGTTTCAAAGACAAGAGACCAAAACACAGACTGGAAGTGCAGAAGGTGCTTCTCCTTTAATTCTTTGTCCCTCATCCATGAAAATGAGGAATTATAATCTGAACACCTTGAAACTGTAGAAGGAAGACAGATGCCTAGATGCTTAGACATGGACAGTAGTAGAACAGTAGAGGCCTTTTCTGGTGTTGTAATATTAAAAGCTTTTGGGCATGTAGGAAATTTGGAAAAATGTGTGAGTTACTCTATTTGATTGAAAGGCAATATTTTAAAAGGCAGGTGAGTCCATTAGAGACTTCACTCACACTACTCAAAATGTCAGTATTCTAACATTTTTAATTCAACTGAGAAAATGAATGAAAATCAATGAGTCATTTCTCATTAAAAATGTATTTAAAAGCTATCAAAAAAGTTTAGTAACAGGTTGTCGTGGTTTAATCTCAGTGGGCAATTAAACCCCACACAGCCACTCAGGCACTCCCCAGCAGTGGGATTGGGAAGAGAATCAGAAGGGTAAAATGTAGAAAACCTGTGGGTTGAGGTAAAGACAGTTCAATAGGGAAAGTGAAAGCCATCCACACAAGCAAAGCAAAACAGGGGATGAAATCACTGCTTCCCAAGGACAGGCAGGTGTTCAGCCATCTCCAGGAGAGAGGGGCCCCATCACAGTAAGGGTGACTTGGGAAGATGAACACCTTCCCTCTTAATGTCCTCCCCTCCCTCCTTCTTACTCCCATTTTATATACTGAGCATGATGTTTTCTAGTATGGAATGCCCCTCTGATCACTTTGGGTCACCTGTCCTGGCTGTGTCTCCTCCCAATATCCCATGCACTCCCAACATCCTCACCAGCATGGAGTACAAAACCAGAAAAGTCCTTGTCTCTGCACAAGCCTTGCTCAGGAATAACAAAAACATCTTGATATTATGAACCCTGTGTTCAGCACAAATCTAAAACACAGGCCCATACCAGCCACTGTGAAGATAATTCTATCCCCATCAAATCCAGCACACAGGTGTTTCAGAGTTGGTGTCTTATATTACTCAAGACCCAAATACTTCCCCAAAATTGAATTAAACAAAGCTTAAGACCCTCAAAAGTCTTAGATTTGCTTTCTTAACATGGAAGCATTTTTACTCCATAAAATTACTCACATGTATAATCACTTGTACAGATTAAGTAGAAGAGCAAGCAAAATATTCAACCAGTATATCTGCACAAATTTGGTGTCTGTCAAGAAGACATAATTTCCTTGCCAAAAAGCTGAACTTGCAGTCTAACTATTCCTCTCGGGGCTGGTATATAATGAAGTACAAACTCCTTTGGGAGTTGGTTTTGCTGCTGGAATTCAAACTAGAACAAGCAGACGCTACGGTGAGATAAGGAATACTCCTGCTATGTTCCACAGCTGCATTGCATGTCTGCAGTGTGCAATGTGAAATAGTCTTTGGCCTCCCAAGCACAGGCAATGAGCCAGCAAAGCTCTTGCATGGATCTTTGTGCCTTTGCTGTCTAACAAATGTGGTTATGTGCTTCGTCGAAGAAATGGATCTGTGAGGGAATGGAACCGATTACGGGGAGCTACAGGTAAGGAGCAGAAAGGAAAGTGTGTTGTAGTCATTCAATCAGCACAGTCCTTAAAATGGAGAGGGTACACAAACAGATTGGAAATTTCAACAGACAGTGCTGAAAACCTCTGAACCTGGGCCTTATTCTTGTCCATATTTAGCTATTTATCTGCAATGCTTTTGATAGCTCAAAGCTTACTTTTTGTTCATACAGCAACAACTGCAAAGGAAGATACCTCACTTTTCCAGCTCAGGAAGACAAATCTCACAAGAACTGTAGCAGAAAACATAAGCCCTAATGACTGATGCATTTAAAAAAAAAAAAAAAAAAGTATTGCTCTTCTTTATGTCTCTAAATTTTAATAATTTAATAATTGATTTGAATTTTATTTATGTTATTTACATGATTTCCATTTCTCTAATATTGAATGAGGAAATTTTACAGTCAGAGAACTCAATTTCAGGTTGTTTCAGAGCTAGACCTAAGAGTAAGTAACAGTGATATACTTACCTAAAGATATCAGACTTTTTTGTGCTAAAGAGTGTCTGCATTAAACACCTAAATGTTTTCTATAATGAAATCAACTTTCTAAAAAACCTGTTGGAGTGCCTTTATCTTGGAACCAGCACCTGTGAAGGTGAATTAGGGAAGCCTATCTGTACCAATGACATAATTTACTGACTGAGTACCAGTTCACCAGTTATAAGCAAAAATCTAGTTTCTACCTACATTGCAATTTACATAATTTGATAGTCATTTATAAACTGCTGATTATTGCTCTTGGGCTTCCACAAAAACAAAAAAAAAGAAAAAGAAACGGCAGGAAGAATTAAGTATGTAAAGGAATGTAGGAACATAGCTGCATTAAACAGTAATACCTTACCAGTGAGACAGCAGTGATGCACTTCAAATATAATCATGTTTCTGTCAGAAGTCAAGGTCTTCAGAAAAGTGTTTTCTAAGATAAAAAATGTACTATGTAAAAAAATATACTAGGTAATATTCCATTATGAGTATAAACAGCAATTTTTTTGTTCTCTTTATAACACAATCTTAGCACTCTGTAATCTAATCATGGATGTTCTAATATTTATTCCTTTTTAAAAACTTATTATTTCTGCAAAGTATACAGAGCAGAAAATGAGTCAAGTTCTTACTAAGTGGCACAGAGGAGTTCAAGTAAGTCAGTTCTGGAATGAATTAAGTGATAGAGAATGTAAACAATAGACAGTGATTTTAAAAGAGAAACCAGGCCAAGAGAAGTTTGTGAAGAACAAAGAGATAGGGAATATCCTAAATGCAAAATGGAAGAAAAGTAAATGAAAGTGCAAGCAAGTCATAGGGAAATCTAAAAAAAAAAAAAAAAAAAAAAAAAAAAAAAAAATAAAGAACGTGAAAATAGAAGTTATACTTGTAAGATTCACAAAGAGGATCTAGGAGGCCTAATTTTTTAAGTTCATTCTGAAACATCTTAAAGATCCTTTTAAGAAAAAAGTTGAGAACTAACATTAGAAATCAGGTGTTTTTCAAACCACTCAGGAAGGCATCCCTATAAAACAAAAGAATGAAATTTGTTATTTAGAGAGAGAATCTTCAACTGAGAAGTGATCAAAAGAGAAAACTGGAAAATAAAAATCCAAATGAATCTTTTAAGGCATACAGTAAATTCAAAACAATATTGAAACATAAGGACATGAGAACATTAGATTAAAAATTATATAGAGGATGGTAGAGAACATTGCTGCTAAAGTTTATCTTTGTTCAGCTCTGTATCTGAGAAGGTAGCACGGCAGTCATGAAAACTGTGTGTGAGGAAAAATCCTTAAGTGAAACAAATTCACCTGATTAACGTACCTAAATTTTGACTAAGCCTTATGTGTCTTAAGTATTTCCTGACTCATTTACTTAATTTATCTATGGAAAGAATTACTCCGTTTTAAAGACCTTCAGTGATAGAACCTGAGTGATCAAGCTTAAACAGATAAATTAGACAACAGGCTCTCTTTCTGGTAGCTTTAGATTTACCAAATTATTTTCACTTACTAGAAAAAAATCAAAAAATTGGCCAAATATTCATGAAAAAATGCTTTGTGAGGCATTTTAACCTATACATAAAACAAACAGAGTAGGATTTCACTTTAGATTTAGGTTATACTGGTAAAAATTCTGGTGTTATTAGACTTCTTAAACCTGTTTACATGCACAGTTGAGACAGAATTACACCAAACACAATATGTTTGACCATAAACAAAGGATGGAAGTGGGAGATACAGTATAACTCAAAAACAGGGGAGTATTTAACAGAGAAGTAGAACAGTTCCCTCAGTTCATGTAATTGTCACTTTTGTGGATAGGATTATTTCTAAGCAAATGTTGATTTGTGGAGTCCAAATGCAGCCTTAAACAAGTACATTGCAAAGCAAATAAATAGCAAAAAATGGCTACGTATTGGCACCCTGACCAAGTACCTAGTAATAACATTTTTCAGGAGATACCAACATGTAGCATTTTGCAATGTGTATTCAAAGCTATATGTACTCACAAAGGTGATTTTATCAAAGAAATTGGACTGTCAAGGTATGTTAGTTTCTCAGTAAGTTCACCTTGCCAAGCTTCCAAGAATAATTTTTTTATGGGACCAGCAGGAGGAAGTGTTCCTTTTTGTCAATCCTTCCTTTTCACTGTGAACTTTAAAATTCCCTAGTGGAAGTAGAACACAAGAAAAAAATTCATCATATTCCTTAAAATGCTTTAAGCTATCAATAAACCAACAGAACATGAGTAGGCTGCTGATTACATAATCAAACTTGCAATGTATGTATTAAATCTGTTTTAAAAAAGCCCTCTTCACTGAAAAACTATAACTGATTTTTTTTTTTCAAACGTGTAAAATAAAGTTTTATTAGGAACCCAGTTAAGTTTCTACTCTGTAACACAGAGTAATACAGTAGTTAGCTTTAGTAAACTGAAGTAATATAGTGTCTGAAAAATGTCAGTATTTTCAGTACATATTACACCAAAAGCATAGCTGGAGAGTAGAACTAATTTAGGGTAAAATATATTCTGATAACTAGTGCGTGGCAAAGCTAACAAACAATGTTAAGCCTTTCATGTGATACATCACACAGTATCCATATGGCGAGACATAGTTATATTAGTGATTCCAAATGAGATTGAACTGATTATTACAGCCATGTCAGATTTCTTTCTTCACACATTTTCCTAGCAATTGTTCTTGCATTCTAAGAATACAAAGGTGTCACCAGCTGGATTAGGTGTTCTTGGTCTGCTGTTCCCAAAAGAATACACTTTATGTTTTTAATTAGATTATTTCAGGACCAGGATGCCCTAAAGCATTGAGATGGAAAATAAAGAGATGAAAATAAAACAAAGGTAGAATTATACACCATTAAAAAAAAAAAAGACAGGGTGAGGGGAAAGACCATCTTCCGATACTTATGGAGAGGCTGGGTTAAGGTATGCTAAGAGGACTAGATAAAGTAGATGTAAGAAGTGGATCAAAGAAGGAGACTTTATTGAGCAAGGGTCTTAAAAAGAAGTCTAAGGTAGCTTTGAGAAATAGCAGAAGAGTTTTGTGGACTCTGCAGATTGCAGGTTGCAAATTGCTCCGAGTCTGCTTTGGTACAGAATTCCCATTGCCCTAGGAGCTCCACACACAGAACAGAATGGCTCTCTGGGCTCAAACATAGTCTTGCTCAATTTATTGTCTATGAAAGAGCATTTGCGTGAACACCCTCAAAGTCTGTAATCTAAGAAAAAACAAACACACTTTTACTGCAGCAACTTAAAATTTTTTTAAACATACTTTGTGCAATTCAAGTTGAAAATTGTAAGATGAGGCAGATGCAATTTAGTTCATTTCCCTTAAAAAGAACCCTAAAAGTAAAATATATTGCTTAAGCAGCAGGCACCTTTTCCTTTTCAAGCTGCTTCTTATGCCTCAAGCAGGATGCTTATAGTCTGAGCATTTTTATTACAACAAAAAAAAATTCCGGAACAATGCCAGAGACTCCAGCAGCTGTGAGTCAAAACTAAATATCACATGGGTGGGATCGCCATAGTAACTAACTCACATACATCAGATACACTAGAAACTAGTCCACTCTTCAGTTTATCTTTCACCTGAAGTATAAGTTGTGATCACTTTCTCTTTTAAAGCTTACTAAAGAATATTAATAATAATGTGATATTATTAATAATATATCAATAATATATCAATAATATGATAATCTGTCTGCTTATAGGCATTTAGTATTCCATAGATATAAATTATATTGTACCAAGAAAGAAGAGAAGAGTTGGTGTCTGATAAAAAAGAGGCACAAAAAAGTATCACGAGGTCCCTGCTTCACTTCAGAGCAGGGTTAAGCTCCTCTTCTGTTTGCAGAAGGAAATGGACCCCTTGTGGCTTCTGATAGTCAAGATGAAAAAACCAAACTAACCACCTCCAATAGCAGGTCTTGGGAAAGCAATGAAATCATAGCAGATGGCAAACACCAAAGCTCTGGACCTCCTCATGGTTTGAAGCGTGTTGGCTCTGTGGGCACTAGTTAGCAATGATGTCCTCAGCTAACCTGGGACCCCCCTCCCCATTGCTCAGGACACTGTTTCAGCCCGCCAGGGCCATAAGTCCCTGCTCTGGCAGCACTGCAGCAGAACTGGTCTCCACTCCATCTTTCCCCCATCTTCTTTTGCCAAGATTCATCACTTGCCATGTTGGGGGCTGTTGATGGACCAACCTGAGCCCCATGGGCGAGGGCATGGCCAGTCCTGGGACAGCCTCAAGCCTGGCTGCCCAGCTCTGGGGAATTTGCTGGTCCATACTGTTCTGGACAGACTCTGTGACAGAGAAGGTGAACAACAGGGTGGATCACCACATTCAGCAAGTAATTAGCAATAATTCAGTGCAGAAATGGAAGACGGCTTTGAATGCAGGGCTTTTACTTGGTTTAATTTTGTTCAGTGTTTTCACTAACAATCTGGTAAATGCAATAAAAGGTGTGATTATTAAAAATTTACTGGGGCTACCTAGGGGGAAGGACAACATATTGGTTGGAAAACAGCATTTAGCATTGAAAAGGGTCATAACTGCATTTTACTAATATTGGGATACAATTCACTACAAAAAAATGAAAGGATCTGTGCTTAAGTAAAAACTACCAGAGGAAGAAAAGGATATGGAACACCAGTCCCTTGGAAAAGAATCTAAAGGCAAGGGTGAAAGAGAGTTCCGTTGAACCACATCCAGGTATAATGTTACTGAGAAGAAGGTAATCATGGCACAGGAGTATACATGGCATGACACATCAATTAATATTTTCTGCTTCATCTGGCAGAGTAGAAGACTTGAGCTGGGGTGTGGCTACAGCACAGGCAGTCTACAGGAGAGTAGTGCAAATGACCAAAGGTTTAGAACACCTAAATCTATGAGGAATGATTTTATTAAAGAGTAGAAATTTCTCCCCCCTTAGAAGACTTGAAGGAGATCATGATAAAAAACCTTCCAGTATGAAATTCTGTTGTAAAAAAGTGAGAAGGTACTCTGTGTCTGTAGAATAAATTGTGACAAGAAACAATGAAGCTGAAAATTTAAACTGTGAAAAGTTAAGAAAAACAGAGTGCTGAGTATTTTGTTTTGAGTCTCTCCACCACTGAGGTCTTTAGAAATATGCTAGACAGCCATCTGTCAGAAATGATAACATGTATAGTTAATCTTGTCTTCAGGGATGGACTGTCTCTTAGAGACCCTTCCAACAGTCCTTTAACATAGTTATTGCCAAATCCCAGCAGATCTTTAATGGGAACATTGGCAAGATAGTATGTACTGCAGTATCTGTAGAAGAAATACACAACATCTAGAAATATAGCCCAGTGAATTTTAAGATTAATCGTGCAGGAATCTCTGCACTTAGCTCTTGTTGCTGCTACAGTTTGTGGGGAGAAAAAAAAGACACAGCATATTATTGGTTTACAATGGTAGGTTATACTAAATTACCAGTACAAGGTTTTCTGGGGAAACAGAAATTCAAGGACATTTGAAGGACAAAGAATGTCAGATAAAATGTTTGTTACTGCTACAAACCCCATGACAGAATTTATTTAGAAGTATCAAAGAGAACTTCAATGACACATTGTGAAATCTAAAGAAAGGTTCATAGCTACTCTACGCTGAATACAGCATTTCTGGGATGAAGCTCACTTTTTTGAACAGTAAAGAAAGAAAGATTTGTGGAAGGAACAGTATTAGAAAAAACCTGAAACTTTAAAAAGGGTAAAGCATACAACCCAGGGGAGCTGAGTGTCAGTTTTTTGAAGAGACTGACCACTGAGAATTCTCTTTCCTTTTTATGTCAAAGGCAAGAAGGCAGAAGTCTAAGGTTGAATTCCTGTTTCTGCCCTTCTTCTGGTCCTCTGATGAAAGATTTATTAAGTTCTGAAAAACAAAACAATTTGTTGTTGTTGTTGTTTTTGTTTGGGGTTTTTTTGGGGGTGAGAAGGGTGTAGATAATACAGAACTGGAACTGGTTTTGGCATATATATGACTATTAAACTGTGCCCTGTTGTAGTTGAGCTCACGGGAAGATCTCAACTTGAGAAGGTCAGTGTGTGTCCCATACTAAATGTTTTAGAAAACTGTTTCAACCACATTTGGCAAAGTGAGGTAATGTCAGAATGTACAATAATGTAGTAATTAACCTAAAAGAGGATTTAGGTAAATTCTAAGAGGCTTTGGTGCCACATTGAAGGACAAATGGACAAGTTACTGTTCAACAGGCATTGGACAATTCACGCAGATTTCTACATCAAAAACCAATTCACCCCATGACTTGCAAAATTACTTTGATGGCATCAGCTCCAGCAGAAAGCACAACTGCAACAGAAGTGGACAATTGTAATGGTGCTTTGTAAATGGCAGAACTGTTGAAAGATCACATACATGTCAGTCATTGTAGCTAAAGCACAATTTAAGGGAAGGGATGGGCAGCAGTTATTCAGTGTGTCAAGAGTAAGACCAAATGACACAGTCTATAAGGTTCAGGCATAAAGAGTGCAGAAGGAAGTGGCTGGGTTAAAAAAAAAGACAAAACCAACAGGCCATGTGTATGGTAAATCTCATTAGAATCAGCAAGGTGGTACAGAGCCAACAGCAGGACTAAGAATGCTCTGGATACGTGCATCTGATCTGGACAGGTTGTGATTCCAGATGGCCAAAAGACAAATCACATCCAGTTTCAACATTTTAAATGTTTAATTTTATTTAAAAGTCCTAATGGAGTTTTTCTGAGCAGGAAATGGCATGATCATCGCTATGTGCAGCTCCAGGTGGGAAAGAGTGCATTATTGTAATTTTTATTTTGAGCGAAGTCCTCCTGGTGTGGAGCAGCTGCATGGTCCCTAGGCATCCTGAAAGGTGGCACTCCAACAGGATGTCTGGAAGCACGGCTGGCATGTCCCAGAAGGGGCTGCTCAAACCAGTTCTGCACAGACGGCTGGGAAAGTGCTAGTTCCCATGTTGGTCACTAGTGTTCAGAGTGCCAGCTTGGATGCCAGTCTGTCAGAATTTAAACTGCCTTTACAAAAGCTATAAACTTTATACAAGAAAGGAGTAGGCAGCCTGCAAGGAACCCAGTAGGGGTGCTTTCCAAAATGATCTAAGACATTGGAAAAAAAATAAAAATAAAAAAGATTTTTATTACTAACATGGAAGTACAGTTTGAAAAATGCAAAATATAAAAACATCATCATTGGATGCTTTTCTAAAAGCAACTTCCTACCATTCACAGGAGGCACGACCTAGAGTGTACTAGATATTTAAATTAGCATCATGATCCTAAAAATCCTTAGGGATTTCTTAAAGGGAAAAAGTTATCGGGAAAAACTTATTTGGACTTTTTTTCTGCTCCATTCCTTCCTACAATCTCTAATCATGTTCTTCTTCCTGCTAATTAAAGGCCAATATTCTGCAGTTTAATAACTGTCCACGATTCACTGAGAAAGAGAATGAGCTGTCTTATTCTACGTAAAATTGTAAAATCATCCATGAACCTCCATCTCATCATCCTTTATTTTTAGAAGCAGGCTTGACAGCTCCTCTTCTGGGCCTTGCTGGCAGCATGTTAGATGTTGCTCCTCTGTGCATTACACCTTGGACAACACCAGCACAGAGGATGTAGAACACAGGACATTTAAATGGAGCAGGGCATAAAAAGGCTAAGGGTCCAGACTATTAAACCTCACCAACTGGCCACGTCTGCCTGAGGAGATTTCTAGAATTATCTTTAATTAGTGGTAACAATTCTGCTGTCAGAAAGAAGAGATGGATATGAGATTTGAACCCCTTAGCCCCAAATGTGCTTTGCAGCTGGCAGGTAGATCACAAAACACTTTTTTCAAAAGCCAATAGCTACCAAAAGCTAGGGCTTTGACTGCTCTCTTTACGAGACATGGCCACCAGATGCCATAAAAAATAGCTTGGGAGTTTTAAGGCAGCAGGGAATACAGGCTTTGGCTTTCCTATAGGGATTTGCTTTAGCAGCTTTATCAGTCTCAAACTTAAGCAGAAGGAGATGTCAGGAGTTTGCTGGGTCTGAGGGGGAACATTGTTCTTACACATAAGCACAGTACCTCTGTGTCTTCCTGTGACATAACATTACAGACCTCTTTTTATCTAAGCTACTCAGTGATATTCATTAAATAAAGCCAAACTATCCACACCACAGGTTAGAATATTCACTGCCAATGCTGCATAAATATAAACCCACAGGAATCCTTTGACTACCTGGGTCAACCACTCAGTCCTATCTGCTAAACAGCTGTGAAGTAGCAACTGTGATTTGCCTGCATCACCTTAGTTACTTAAACATAAGACATGAATGTCTTACTAGAAGCTCTTTTGCAACAAGTCAACCTCTAAATTAGCTTGTAGATCCATTAGACCCAGAGCTTTGTTTATATTAGAAATGCCAGAGACATTGTAATTTGCTGTTCTTTTTAGTTATGAATACCATGGATTGCAAGATGAAGTGGAACAACACCAAACAATAAATGAAATTAGGGAACAGTTAACATTGATCAGTTCATGTCTGTTGCCAAAGGCAATCTTGGTGTGCCTAATTTTAAATTCTATTGAACAAATTAATGTGTAATTTCCTTATCATGAACAGTGCCTGATCAGAAGAAGCTTCAAGAGGTAAGGAGTGCTAATGGATCTTGAAATTGGATCCTAGCCATGGCAATGAGCCTGGAGCTGAGCATCACCATTAATGGATGGTCTAGAAGTACAGAGTGAAGAGATAGCACATTGGTCATAGACACTTCTTCATCCTGTATTTTCTTTATCAACATTCCTTGTCTTTAGAGCATCTCTGCCTTCTTTCAAGATTTTTTTAAAATGCCATCAGGATTGTTTATTTTCTTTACCTCTATTTTTTCTATTCCCTTGCACTCTTCTTCCTTTGGTTTATTTTTAAATGCACCTAAAATACACTTGAAGAATTTTAGGAATCAGCTGTGTGTCAATTTCTGTAGCAGCAGCAATCACAACTGCAATTTTTGTGTGACCAGACAAGTACGTGTTCAGGCATGCACACACATACCCAACTGCTGAACTATCTTATTGTAGCTTATTTGTGATTTGGTGAAGGAAACAGAGCAAAAGGATGAAAGGGGAAGATGCTGTTAATTAGCACCTCTTGGTACAAAATCAAAATAATCTCTTCCTCTTTTTTTTTTTTTTTAAATATGGGACAGAAAGCCATTTATACTGGAAATGCACATGTACTTCAACTGCATGTTGTTATTTTTGTAGAGTGTATTTAGTCGAACTGGGTTTTGTGACTGAAAATTAGTTTTCTTCTACGGGCAATCTAAAGGGCTTTAAAACTTCATATGGAAGTTGGACTTTTAATAAACCCTTCATGATAGTCAATTACATGTAACAAAATTTCTTCAAAGAAACTAATAAACCTGAATGACTTCCACAATTTTTTAGAAAGCTTGTTTTACAAGCACATTTTTACAATATCACCATAAATGTGTTTCCTACTAAGAAAAGTTAGAGTAATTTTCTTCTGGTTCTGGAGATCTTTGTTTCTTTTGTAAGGGCAAAATGCATTTCCAAATTTCTCAACAGAAGCTTAGAAAAGGCAGAGGTTTCAGCTCCAATAGAATCCAAACAGAATTATTTGATATCCTGGGTATACAAACCCACCTACGAAGAGCAAACACTGGGAGGACAAATGGCAATTTTGACAGAAGTAATTTAAGAAATTAACTTACATAAATCCCTATCACCAGAATATATCAGAGGGCAGAACTGTAGGATGAAGGACAAAGAGGAGAATGCACAAATGTGAATGTTGAGGGCTGAGGAGAAAAAGAGTGGTAGGGCACAGAAATGGCTTTGATGCCCAACACAATGATTAGCTTTGATTTTCGTTGTGCTGTAGGTTTTCTCTGATCATACTGCAGAATTTGTTCAAGCATTGATGTTGTGTATTGAGATGATCCTATTAGCCAAGCATGATTCATAATTCTTATTGAGAAATTAATTTTTGACTTCTCCAAAGAAGGTTGGTTTTGTGATAACATTTTGCTGTGGTGTTATTTTACAAATGCCGCGTATAATATACAAGAGACCAAATATCTTCTTTACCACTGGCAAATACTCACTGCCATCCATCAATATCAAAGTTGTTTTATATAAGGTCATAAGTGAGAAGCTGAGCAGTATTCTTTTTCATTAATTCACAATAATCATCCTTTTTGATATATTCTTTAAACATAGCCCAGAGAGGTAGACTGTGTATAAAAAGAATGTGAGATCTGTTCCTTGCACAAAGGAAAAGTATTTTGTAGCAGGTTCAGTTCGAAAACCAGGCAGAAACACCAATTTAGTGTAGTGGTTTGGTCCAAAATGCTCATTACTATTTACCTTCTGTGAGATAAGAATTAGGAGAAACACAAAGCAGGCACCAAACTTGAAAGAACATAAAGAAGTTTATTAACAGACCTAAAAGAAGAAAAAAAAAATCATACCACACCTTCAGAACACTTCTCCTCCCCCCACCTTTCCCTCTTCTCCCACTGTAAAAAGACAACCCTTGAGATGTTCAGTCTGTTTATTACTTCCATAATAACCTTGTTCAGTTCACTTAGGGAGAGGACTCTCTCTTGCTCATGCTGTGGAGACATCTCCACAAGAAATTCTCTCATGGCTTCAGTATCACGAGACAGCCGCCCGGGTTGGTTCTCTGCTCGCATGTGAGAGTCCCTTCCCACAACTTGCAGCTTTTCCCACAACTGCTTTCGAGGGTCCAATTTTGAGTTACTGGGGTACCATTTTAAGGCTGAGCTGTTCAGAAACAAAAGTTCTCTTCACCCATCTCTGGGAGCATTTCATCTCTAAGAATAGAGGCCCTCCCCTTTTCCTGGGAGAAAAGGGTCCTCATCATCTTCATATCTAAGACTATCTCTGGGAGCATCTCTAGGAACTGAGGTCTTCTCCTTCCGATTGGAGCAAGAGTCCTCATCGCTTCCATCTCTCCCTGTTCAAACTTCTCATCAAATTACAGCTGCTTCAGCATTTGCTTATTCCAGCACAGGTACTTTTGCTCACAAGTACAAGTTGAACGCTCTACCCCCCGATGCTTTCATGAAATTACAACAGGTACTCTGATATATCACAGTCTATCACCACCATAGCTTTACAACAGATTTTCAGCTTTAAGCATCTCTTCTTTCTCCTCCCTCAGGATTTCAGCTCTTCTTTTTTTACTTAATGTCTGCAGGCTCCATCTGTTCTGGAGGGAACTTACAGCACTAAAAGGGTTAATCTCACCTGGGCCCTGCAGCTGGAATATCGCTTATCGCTGTTGGTCACATGATCTTTGCTGGACAGCAGGGCAGCTTCAGCTGAATCTTTGGCAGCACTGGAGAGGGGGAACCCAGGCCGTGCTGTCTGCATGTAGCAGAGCTGGGGGGGCGGGGCGGGGGTCACAAGTGGAAGGCTCCCAGGATGGCTGTGTCCTGGCCTGGGCCTGGACCTGGACCCTGTATGGGCCCAGCCCAGTTACCTGTCCCCTGGCCGGAAGCAAGAGAGAGCTTTCCTGTGGTTTGTCTATTCTAAAATGTGGATCACAGAGGCGGTCAAAATTTTAAGTGGCTTAAAAAGTTGCCAATATTCAAACTAGCCAGTTGATAGGTTCTGTTAGGTCACAGAGGAAGCTGTCAGAACTTCTTTGCAAGAAAATCACTTCCGGGACTATGCTTGCTAACCCATGACATACATAAATTAGCCTTCATTCAGCTAAAAGCAATCTTGAAAAATTTCTTACCTGTTTTTATTACTGATCAAAATTATACCTTCTTAATCTTTTTATTCTCTACAAATTTAATTCCTCATTGACTACTGTTGCCAGTAATTATTCCTTCAGCTTTCTCTCCAGGACCTTCTTTTCTCATATCTCAACTTCCAGTTTTGCCCAGTTTTGCTTCCTTAATAAACTATTCATATCTATATATTCTTTCTAAGGTCCTGGTTGTTCTCAGTGAATAAAAATTAGAGTCCTGGTGATGCATTCTTTGGTTGATTACAGAATAACACCCTTTGGTTTGAGTGAAAGTATCCAACATTATACAAGAGAAACTTGTAGCCCAAAACCCCTCCACATAGCTAGCACGGGAGGATGATGTCCTGTTGAAAGCAAATATCTCATAGTTGGAGAAACTGAAAGCCCCTGAGGCAGAACAGCACAGTTCTGCATGGAACAGACTCCTTGAGGGAGTGGAAACTACACTTAAAAAATTTGTGTAGACATTTTCTAGGCATCAGGGTTTATATTCCTGGTTTCCTAGAATTCTTAAAATAATACATCTCTAGTTGTTCGATAAACAGCTCCTGAGTTCACTTAGAAAATTTTGTCTTCACAGAATCACAGAATATGCCGAGTTGGAAGGGACCTATAAGGATCATCAAGTCCAAATCCTGGTCATGCACAAGATCCCTGAGTCACACCGTGTGCCTGAGAGCATTGTACAAATGCTTCTTGAGCTCTGTTAGGCTGGTGCTGCGACCACTTCCCTGGGGAGCCTGTTCCAGTGCCCAACTATGGAAGGTGGGAGCCCTTGGCACAAGAGCCCTCTGTGCTCCCTTGGAGGAGAGAGGCCTGAGGGCAAGATGACCTTCCCCAGAGATAAGCAACTTTCCTCTGGGTCATGGCAAGAAAGTGAACCACCCCAGCATCCTTGTTTCTATATGGTAATAGCCTGAACCCAGTTGGCTAGTTGGTTTCTACTCCACCCCCTGCCTTTCCCACAAAAAGCCCCCTGTTTCTGCCCCTCAGCAGGGAGTTCTCATCCCTGGCCTTCCCTTCACAGAGGCTGCTGGACAATAAAGGCTACCTCCGTGGAACTGCTATACAAGGCTCCTGTCTCTCTATCCCCGAGTTCGCCTTGGGTGATTTCACAAAGGGCTGAATCACAAGAGCTGAAATCACTTGTAGCTGAGAAATCTCTACACTTGCTGAAATCACTTGCTGCCCAGGGAAGCCGGCCACTGCTCCTGGAAGAGTTGTTCCTTGCAGGACACTCTTTCTAGGAAGGTCGTGGCACACCGGGTTGTCCCCCCTCGGCTCCCCTCAATAGCAACACCCAACCACCCTCTGGGTGAAGAACCTTTTTCTAATATCCAACTTAAACCTCCCCTGACACAGCTTCATACCACTCTCTCAGGTCCTGTCCCTGGTCACCACAGAGAAGAGGTCAGTACCTGCCCCTCCTCTTCCCCTCACGAGGAAGTTGTAGCTGCAATGAGTCTCCCCTCAGTCTCCTCCAGGCTGAACTGACCAATTGACCTCAGTCACTCCTCATACAGCTTCCCCTCAAGGCCCGTCACCATCCTCATTGCCGTCCTTTGGATACTCTCTAATAATTTAATGACTTTCTATATTGTGGCACCCAAAACTGCCCCCAGCACTCAAGGTGAGGCCACCCCAGTGCAGAGCAGAGCAGGACAATCCCCTCCCTTTCCTGGCTGGTGAAGCTATGCCTGATGCACCCCAGGACGGGGTTGGCCCCTCCTGGCTGCCAGGGCATTGCTGACTCAGATTCAATTTGCCACTGACCAGGACCTCCAGGTCCCTTTCCAAGGAGCTGTTTTCCAGCTTCTCATTCCCCAGTTCGTCCATACATTTACAGTTGCCCTATCCCAGGTGCAGAATCAAATGCATTTTCCCTTACTGAACTTGATTGCCCAGCTCTCTAATTTGTTGACGTCTCTCTGCAAGGCCTCCCTGCCTTCAAGGAAGTCAACAGCTTTTAGTGTAGTGGTTTGGTCCAAAATACTCATTACTGTTTATCTGCTGTGAGATAAGAATTAGGAGAAATGCAAAGCAGGCACCAAACTTGAAAGAATATAAAGAAGTTTATTAACAGACCTAAAAGAAGAAGGAAAAAATTATACCACCTTCAGAACTCTCCTCCTCCCCCCACCTTCCTCCCTTCTCCCACTGACAATGTAAAAGACAGCCCTTAAGATGTTCAGTCTGTTACCACTTCCATAATACCTTGTTCAGTCCATTAGAAAGAGAAGTCTCTTCTTGCTCATGCTATGAAAACATTATCACAACGAGACAGCCGCCCACTTCCAAATATTGTTCAGTCCCATTTAGGAAGAGGAGTCTCTCTGCCTGCATGTGAGTCCTTTCCCCCAACTTGCAGCTTTTCCCGCAACTGCTTTCGAGAGTCCACTCTTGAAGATTTTGGGGTACAATTTTAAGGTTGAGCCGTTCAGAAACAAAACAGAGGCCCTTCTCCTTCCCTGGGAGCAAAGGGTCTTCATCATCTTCATCATTAGGACTATCTCTGGGAGCATCTCTAGGAACTGAGGTTTTCTCCTTTCCCATTTGGAGCAAAAGTCCTCATCTGGTTCATCTCTAGGGACTGAGGTTTCCTCCTTTCCCATTTGGAGCAAAAGTCCTCATCTGGTTCATCTCTCCCTGTCCAAACTTCTCATGAAATTACAGCTGCGTCAGCATCTGCCTATCTCAGCACAGGTGCTTTTGCTTACGAGTTGAACACTCCACCCCCCATATCTTCATGAAATTACAACAGGATACTCTGATATATCATAGCTTCACAACAGACTTTCAGCTTTAAGCATCTCCTCTCTCTCTTCCCTCAGGTTTTCAGCTCTTCACAGCAATAAAAGGGTTAATCTCACCTCGGCCTTGCAGCTTTGCAGCTGGAATGTTGAATTTTTCTTATCGCAGTGGAGGGGGTGGGAGAGCCGAGCCGCTCCGGCTGCCCACGGCAAGGCAGTGGGGGGGGTTCCACGGCTGGAACAGGTCCATTGGCTCCAGGATGGCCGTGGCCTGGCCCGGCCTGGCCCAAGCAGGGCCTGGCCGGGCCCATTGGCCCCCACACGGGTCCTGCAGCCACCTGTCCCAGCGCCGGAAACGAGAGAGAGCTTGGAGGGGGAGTTTGTCTATTCTTAAATGTGGATCACAGAGGTGATCACAACTTTAAGTGGCTTAGAGAATTGTCCATATTCAAACTGGCCAGCTGATAGGTTCTATCAGTTCCCAGAGGAAACTGTAAGCACCCCTTAGCAAGGACGTCCCTTCTGGGACTATGCTTGCTAACCTATGACACAGCTCCTTCCAGTTTTCGATCATCTGCAAACTTCCTTATTATCCCTTCCAGTCCTCTGTCCAGGTCATTTATGAGGATGTGGAAGAGCAGAAGAGCCCTGTGGAACCCCAGGTCACCAGTCTGATGTCACCCCATTCACTATAACCTTTTGTGACAGACCCATGATCCAGTTGCTCATCTATCTTATGATGTCTTTATCCAGCCGAATACTGGACATTTAGCAAGGATCTGCAAGGATGCTGTGGGAGCCAGTACCAAATCCAGAAACATTACATCAGCTGGCTTCCCTTGATCAGCTAGGTGAGTTACCTTGCCATAAAACAAAATCAGGACTGATAAGCAGGACTTTCCTTGCATGAAGCTGTGCTGGCTGTGACCAGTTACTGTGTTGACTGGATAAGTGAAACATTAAAGTCTTAACCGAACCTAGAACAAGGTTAGAACTCAGACAAAACTCAAACTTACTGGGAGCAACCAATAGTCAAAATACTAAAGAAGGAAAAATAATTTGAGCTATTTTTTCTACCTTTCCTGCCTAACTAAATGCAAGTGAATATTCTACAACTGATGCAAACACAGCAATTAATAAATGTTCTCCCTTCATAAGAATTCAAATTGTAATTGAGTATGGATTCCTGAAATTCTTCTAACAACTTTGCATACAACATTTCACAACAATTTGGAAAAAAATTGTATAGAAATGTATCATTCTTTGCTCCACTAATAACAAAAAGTGGTGGGCAAAATTCCATAGACCTTTTGTATTTTGTATTTGTAGAATTTAGCAGTGCACAGATTTGTTGTTTCTCTCCACCATTACAGCATTTGTTACTGTGTTGGAGTTATGAGATCTTCTGATGCACTTGTCAACTGTCTTGCAGAAATATTCATGTAGAACAGGTTTATGTACCACAGGGGCACTAATCACAGGCAACGACTTCTGTATTTGACCTCACTGAAATGTTAATATTCAGAATAAAACATTCCCAAGTTCATGCTTAGGAAACTACACAGCAAATCTATTACTCAGCATCTGTCATGAGTTTACTGCTTAATTTAAAACAAAAGGAAGAAAAGCTGTTTGTGGATGACTTACCAGTTTGGAACCAACAATTTGCCACCTGTCATGTACCAACAGGTCTCAGTAATTTAAACCACCTTAACTCTACACTCAGATTATTGAAAAAAAAAAGATACTTAAGGGCTGGCCCCTCAGAGGGACAGCATTATAAAGACCTGCAGTGTCCAGAAATTGCTAGCTCCAATTTTCCATATAATGTAAACAATTAAATACCAATAATGGGATTTACAGATGACACAACATGGAGAAGCTTCTACTTACAGTAATTAATTGAAAATGCTGAGGACACAGGTGGAACTAAAACCTATTATTTACCAGGACCAGATCAAAAAAAGTGCTCTAGCTGCTAACTCAGCCATCAGAAATAGCAATCCATCCTTGGATTGTGGTGTTTTAACAGGCATCCAAAGAGAACAGTAGCATAGTTTCTTTGAGCATTCCTGTAACATGCTGGATCCCCAGCTCAGCATCTTCTTCAGCTGCCTAACTTGGATGTGTGGTTATGTCAACCACTTCCCCATATTACTCAATCTTAAGTTACTTTGAGATGACACACACACAAAGTTTCTCTTTAAAGAGAATGCTTCAACACTTTAGTTGTTCACAAGAATTGCAACCCACATCTGCTATTAGCCTTTACAGTGTTCCCCACTGGCCCCTGAAACTGCAAAACTGTAACATATTTCAGAACAATGAAAATACACTGACAGAGTCTGCAGGTGAAATGTTTCAAATCCTTACATACAGGACATACAGTCCTGCCCTGAGCAGCTCACCACCATTAGCTTTGTAAATGCCCAGCACTTAAAGGTTAGGAAGTTAATTTGGGGAGGTAAAGATTACCCAGCAACTGAGTAGAGATGTTCACAATTTCAGCACGATGGTTGCAGGTTAAAGCACTTTTAAAAACATAGTATTAGAACCTTTGGGTCCTACAAACTTGTCAAAATACACTCATTGAGGGGTTTAACTGTTTGGCCAGCATTCCTCTTCTGAGGACCCAGGCAGGAGAGTGACCAAAAGTGCATGATTCGACCCATCACTACAGGAACCCTCATATTTTGCTAGAAAAGAAGATAAACATTATAGTCCTCAGCAAAATGGCACATCTTCTCATGTTATGCTATTTCTAATCTCCAGAAATGCTGTCTGAACATTTCAAATTAAATCATCAGAGATGAAAAAACTCTTGCTATGTGTTCTCCAATATGGAAAACTCAACTGAGAAATTATCCCCACAAGATAAAATATACTAGGAAATTGTTAACTTGCTGGCTTTGGCCAGTTTCTCTGTCATTTCCAGGGCCTTGACTGTATGAATGTCATTCCTGGACAACAATTGTTCATTATTTTCTTTCATTTTACAGCTGATTCCCATACATCTACATAGCGATGCAGTTCCTCTAAAATTGCCTTTTGATGTGTATAATAGTTAATGAGTTCTCAAATAAAAACACAGGTGCATTAACCAAAGAGTTTAACAAATGCTTTTAATTATGGGAACTGGATGCAGAGCACTCAACAACTGTGACCTTTGGTTTAGGCTCTGAGAGTCTCGTTACAATAGAAATGTCCCAGCAGCAGCAGAATACAAGGGTCAGCTTTGTGAAAGATCCCTATCAGCAGCTGCTGTCAACAAGTCAAGGCACAATTAAATACAGCAGCTAGTTTTAGAGTTGGTCTGACCTTGTACTCCTATCTGCATGGTCCCAGGATAAAAATAAAATTGGTAATACCAACATTAAATGATCAACTGCTTCCCTCTAAGCAGGATAGTCCTTTATGCAAACAGGAATAAAATGTGTCATTTAATAAGGTTTCAATAACATTTTAATTGGAAGCAAATTCAAACTAAAACTTGATAATGAGGTGAATTTTAAGCTCATATACATGCCATGATCAAAATTTACATCTCATAATCTTTTCTAAAGTGATGTTTAGATTGGGTGTATTTTTAGCATGTATCAAGCAGAGCTTGACAGAAGGTGCCATGATAGAGGTGGGCATTAAAAGATTGTTTATTTTGAAGTGTGCATTTTATTGGATGGAGAAGCTTTATAGTTTGCTGTCAGTGAGGGACTAACAGAACTAAACCTTCTGGAAGAGATGGAAATGCAGCAACACAAACTTAATGGAGAAAAGTCAAGTATTTTTAGCTTGGGGTAAATCTGGCTGAAGTCTGGGTAAAGTGGGACAATCCTTCAGAAGGTCAGGAGTTTGTAACCTATCATTATTTGACATAGATCTGAATGCAAAAAGGTTACTTCCTCAGAAGAACAAGAGCTCCTGGTTCCAGTCTGTCCTAAGACAGGACAATTGCCAGCAAATGCCTTCCTGGGAGCTGTTTTACCACTCTGGTTCTTATGAACCCGATGGTTTCAGTGCAAGCAGCACGCTGGAAATGCAGGGCCTGGACTTATGAGGACCAAAGGTTCCAGTGCTTGGAAGGGCCTGAGCATGTTTACAAACTCTGGGATATTGCTGGCTGCTTCCCTGGAGACACCTAAATCTCACTCTCCCCAGCTTCTGGGTGAGCTCCTGAGGTGTGGAGGCAGCAAGCAGCCAGTGGGGTGCACAGACATGGCACAGGTACAGCAGCTGCTGTGCCTAAACTTGGTGCACACCTCGGTGAGTGATCCGGGAATTCCTTCTTCACTTGAAGCTCTGTACTGACTTCATGCTTAACCCTGAGCAACATTTATTTAACCTGTATAAGACTCAATTTCCCTGACTGTAGTGTGACTATACAATAATACTTCCCCAGCTTTAAAGACTATGGTGCATACAAATCTCTGGAGCATGTGGAACAGTATCATTTATTATTATTATAGCCATTTTTCAGATTTGGAAATCTGATAACCCCCTCATCTGTGTTATCTTTTGTGGACATATGTGTTCTATTTAACCTGTGTCTTGAAGCAGCCCTATCATTTGACAATGTTTGCTTAACCAAGCATTTCTTTATTTTAAATTTATATGTCGTAAACTCCTATAGTTTACTGATGCTTGAAATACTAGCTTGATTTCTGTTCTCATCTCATACATCACAATAATTTTTTTGCTCATTCATACATCATTGTCAATAAATGTATTTGACATATGCTACCCTGGTGTATTTTAAAAAGATATTACACAGAAATGTAGTCAAAGACCTACATTAGACAAAGGGGAAACACACATTAACTAACTTTAGGGAGTTCAAGTTCTTTCCATTCTATGGAACAAAAAGAGTAATGAGGATGCTCTGTATCAATATGAAGATGTTTAGCACTCAAAATCTGAGTCCTTAAATAGGAATTGGTCTTAGATCAGAAGAAGATTGCATGCTGAGTTTTGCAACAGTATTACAAATTTCCCACATGGCATTCATTGAAAATAGATAATTATTAAAATCATTGCAAATATCTTGAAGATGGCAAAGCTAAGATGCAGATACGTTTTCTTTCACACATCTGTCACCAAATTTACATACAGCAGTGTCAGTACTAAGTCTTTCATACTCTTTGGAAGAATCCAGTCCCTTAACTCTTAATCAAGTAGGTATTTTTTCTCAGTTGTGATGAATTAAGCTGCACCCAACTCATTCAATATAGTAATGACATACAATAAAATGTAAACATATACTTCAGTAGATATTTACATGGTTTTCTCCCCAAAACACCATCTGTATAATCACAGACTGTTTCATGAGTGCTTTGATTAGGGGTAGTTTAGGTTCTTCATTTGGTGTAAATAATTTTGCAACAGTGTTTTGTAAAAGTGGCCCAGTACTTCATACCTGAACTGTTTGTTATCTCTTGGTACATAACTAAAGCTTTATGTATGCCTATATGAAATAATCTCAACTTTTGTGAACTCTGTGCTTCATTCATGCCCCAAAAAATAACCAGAAGACAGTGATAGTGAATCCATGGTCACTTTTCATCATGGTAGAAGGTCAGCAGATGGGTTTCTAAAGGTTCTATATAAGGATCACCATTTAATATGTTTACAATGATCTACGAATTGCAAAGTGAGTAACAAGTTAAAAAAATGTGTGAATAACCCAAATCATAGTCACCTTTGGTTAAATATGGAGAGGCCAGAATAGAACATAAAAAGGACTGAATCAAGTTACAAAAATTGTCAACACAATGTAAGAAAACAGTTGATAACTGGAAAGCGACTTGAAGAAAATATATTGTTGTGAATAATGTTATGTGTATAGTCTTGTCTTTAACAATAGGTTAAGCAGTATTCTGTGTTAGTTATCCAAAATGCAAAAATACAGACTGCTCAAATGTCTCATGGCAAAGGGAGAAAGGAAATGTTATGGACTGCTCACCATGAACTTTTGCTCCATGTGCAGTTGTTCTGAAAGGAAGAAAATAAGTTCCTGAAGTACATAAAAAATGGGATGGTAAGTAACACAGAAAATGTCTTCTTGCCTTAGACTGGTATCTTATCAGAGAAAGCATACTGCAAAAATAGACAGGTTGAGTGAAGATAGATAAGAACAAGTTATTGGTATGGGAAAAAATCTCTCCTTCAAAGACTAAAAGATTATTATGTTAAATGATTAAAGGGGAGCATGATAAAAGGGCGTGAAATAAGATTGAACTGAGAAAGTAGACTTTACAGGAAATCACCCTTCAACACACTGAAAGTAAATGTTTCTAAAGCAATAAACACAATTTCTACCCAACTTGTGATTATATAAGAGAAGTTATTTCCAGAGTGTGGTTTTGACTACCACAACTGAGAAAGCTTGAAAGCATTTGGATGAACAGGTGATGAATGGTAGAATAATAACACTTGGACCTATTCACTCTCACACTTCAGGTTTCCTTTTTTTCTGTGGTATTTGGGGTTTGAGTCAGTCACCCAGGTCTAAGCATGCATATAACCCTAGTGCAATTTGGGATATGCCATGTCATACTGGCCACAGGATGATGTCTTGGTTAAGTTGTGGAGTCTCAGATGACTCTAGATATCTACAGACCTTAAAATTGTCACTGTCAGAGGAATGTCTGATCTACAGCAGCCACAGGTCTACTGTAATGTGAAAGATCACAAGTTTCTACTGAGTATTTCCACAAGAATGAACAACAACTTGGTGAAGAAAAAACATTCATAGTGAACATCAAAAAGAAAGTAACTGAAAACCAGCCTGTAGTCAAACCATTATTTTCAACAATATACTCAACAGAGAACCCAGATTCTGCAAGACAAACTCAAAAGGAACAGGAAGATAGAAATTGTTCAGTCCTCCCCTTGGTCACCTCTATCCACCTCACACGAGGCCATGCAGCTATGAAAGTTAATGATAAACCTGCTGCCTGCTGCCTTGCAGGTCTGTAAGATCGCATCAAGTACCTGATAATTATTTTTCTGAATATACTTCTAGGAAAAGCTATTATGTTCAGGCCTGAGGGGGTACATTCTGCTCACTTCCAACCATTTTCTTTACAGATAAATTTCTTCCTTAAGTTCTGTTTAACTACTATAAGCCTGTAAGGACCAGTTTGTCTCATTTTCCAATGAAGGTGATGCTGAAAAAGGAGGGAATGGAAAATACTGGTTTACCTCAGTATGGAAGTCTGATTTCTGCCAAACAAATGAAGAAAATATTATACTTGCTTAGAACATAAACATACTATCAGGAACATAAACTCACTGCTTCAGGAATGTTACATTTATATGTGTAAAAAAAGACTGTTTTTATTTGAAGGAAATACCTTATTCACTTACTTATTTTAATTAAAAACCCAAGAGATCCTACATCATAACAAGAGCAAATAGTGGCACTCATCATAAACAATGGAAATATTTGAAGTTTGCAAGAGCATAAACAGATTTACTTTAAATTGGTAAGTTTTTTTCCAAACCTTCTGTCATGTATAGAAGAAGGTTTAATGGCCATGTTACCTGAAAATGCACATCTATAACGGGGAAACAGACAACTTGTGTAGCGTCTGTTCTGAGGTAATTTTCTATCCCATTGTCATTAAGTAGAAGATGAATCCTTTAATTATACTTTAAAATTCAGTCATGCTGTTATCCCACTAGTTAATTCAATTAAAATGAACCCTTGTTAATTCAATCAAAAGGAATCAAACCAACTCTTGAACTGTTTTTCTTTCTTGTGTTTTTCTTTTGCAGGAGGTCTGAGGGGATAAAGGGATGAAGCATGAACTAACACCAGAGTGCTTGTTCCTGGGCCCTGACAAAACAAACCTCACATGCTTTCATGCATATACAGCAGCTCCCTGTAGGAAGGGGCCCTTCACCATTTCAGTAGCTTTTCCACATGCTTAGAGTTTCGTCTGTCACCCCCTTGTCCATGTGCAAGCAGTAAAGATATCATCAAATTTTTAGATATAAGATTAAAAATGGTGATGGGAATGGGGGTGATTTATTTTATGTGATGTGCATTCATGTTTATGCATTCATGAAGGCCGTGTCTGCAAGATCTGTAATGCCAGCTTGCACACACTGCACAAATATGAATAAATGAATAATTGTTTTGATAATATTAAACAGCATGTGTGATGTAGCAGAGCAACATCTGTTATTAACGGTATAAACAAAAGGAGTTTTTACTGATTGCGTGTCATTCTGCATAAGGGAACAATGTAATAGGCCCAATTTGGTAACTCATTGCAGACAGCAGGAGGGATTGTGTAGGCCTGCTGTGAAAAACAGGAACAAGATTAGAGTAACAGTTCCTTCAAATGTGGAGAGCAAAAAAGCTCTATAAAAGTGCTAGAGGAGGAAAGAATAAAATGTATATAGACTTTCTTGAGCTCATAGAAACCATTTCTCTTTTTGAATGTTATCATCTTCCCTTTACTTTTTCCTGCAGTGTCCTGCAGTGAGCTGAATAGCAGTAGCTAAGTAACCTGGATTTCAGAGGAATCTGTCAATGTTAAATACTTCTAGGCACCACCTAAAATAATAACCATATAGTTATAATATCCTTTATGACACCAGGAATCAGGAACTATAAAAATAAGTATTACCTGTTCTAAATTTATTAATAAATCTTGATTCAAAGAATGATAATGTATACTGGGGATTACACAAAAATGCAGAAAATTAGAATGTAGTTTTGGCTATATGGTTGAGCAGAAATAGTATCTCACTGCTGCTTAGAGAAGTGGTGTGACTCAACACAAGCACTTTTCTGATCCCAAGATGAACTTTTTCAAGAAAGTAAGCCAACAGAAAAGACACCTCTCAGGTTACTTTTCTATTGGTTAAGACCTGTGAGCCACTTTTCTATGGGGAGAACTGAACATGAGTAAATACAAGAGAAGTCAATGGAGTACACAGATGAAGTTGCCTGTTCTGGATGCTGCTTGATGTATAATGAACTATATGGTGAAATTGGACCTTCAGTCCACCAAAGTGATTTATAAATCAGTATGTCACAGTGTCTGTCTGGATATTTCCTCTTTGGTTTTACTGAATTAGCACTATTGTGCAACCACTTTTACATGATTATTTATTTCCAACTATTGATTGGAAGCCCCCAGGTGTCTCTGAAGTTCACCCTGTTCTGAATCCATACCTGAGCTCCTCCCTCAGCACCACCCAGTTGCAGTATCTTTACCTGACTTATCTACAGCTACCTTGTCACTTGATTTCTAAGTCTATCATATATTTAAAACCATGCACAAAATGAAATCTCCTTTCTTAGCTAAACATATCAAATGGCTGTCGTTCAACAGCTTTCTGAAAAATTACAGTGGAGCATCAAAACACAAGCAGCAAAGTACTTAGAAGAAAGAGTAGTACAGCTATGTAAAAGTGGGGGACTTCACCTCCTCTGCCATGGGCAGCACTGACACTCCATTTCTCACACAGAACAACAAGAATTCAGCTCCTTTCTTCCCACCTCCTGATTATACAGACTCTCAGTCCTGAGCTTGCCTTCTTTAGAAAGCAATCATGAATAGGCTTTCAGTTGCACAGTGTGTCTGAGACAACAAGTAAATGCTCATGTTCTCTGCCTTGTACAATTCTTTGCTTTCATTCAAATATATAACTGTTTGGGTTTTTTCTAACATGCATAGAAATGTAAATGTCTCTTTCAATTATTTCATGTATAACAGAAACTTGGAAATTCGTTGTATTTCCACTTCTGAACAAGGCAAAAAAACGCATTCCATGCCCATCATTTGTCTTTTCATTTAACATTTGAATTATTTGTGTACAAAACTGAGAGCATCATACTGAGCTCATGACATCACTGTAAATATAAGCAAACGTTTCTAGTGAACATTCTGAGAGTTGTAGTAAACTGACAAGTGTGAGTCTTGCATGGGTATGAATATGAATGCTTCCTTTTATTCCTTCTTGATGAGCCGGAGTGGTTTATAGAGAAACGTATAGGACATTTTCATGAACATTCCAGTATGGTAAACATAATCATTAAAAGATATAGTAACTCCAGAGAGAGGTACCTTCAATAACTATCAGGAAATATTTTACCTGAATCATCAGTCAATCTTAGAAATCTTCCTAGAACAGACATCACTAAACATTTTAATCTACTGCTTAATCCAGCATTCCGTACAGAACTGACAGGTCAAACAGAAAGCATACAGCTTGCAGGATTGGAACAGCAATCTCATTCTTGAAGCAAATCCAAAAGTATTTGAAAGAAGAGTGGGGGTGAAAGAGAGATGTTTGTTATTTTGTAAGCAATTAAAACCTGTCTCAACCTGGTGCCAAAAGGACAGTGTAGCAAATCTTTTACTGTCGATCAGAATTAACCTAGCATGTACCATGGGAGGATCTTTAAATTATCACAGCAGGTTTTCATTCTAGTCTTGCCTATTGATTGTTAATACCTTATCTCTCAAAGATTCAGTATTAGAAACAATACCCTGTACTCTACTTCATCCATTCCACAACAAATGAAAACTACAACACCACAGGAGATACTAAAATCCCCACAGATACCAAGGAGAGAACTTCTTTGGAAAAACAGAAGAAATAGAAAATCTGACCACTAGCTTTTCAGTTCATTCACACCCTTCAAAGCAGGGTTTTAATGCAGCGTCTGTGGACCTTAGAGGAAATGGAGCAAGACCAGTGACAGAACACATAAACTTTGTGGAAGGTAAAAACCAAAATGATAGTCTGCTCTCTTTTTTCTGAAATCAGGATGCCATAAAATCTTGTTGCTAAAGAAGTGCATTTTGGTCTTACTATAAAGAAGAATCTTAGTTTCTGAGAAAGGCAATACAGTCACACTGAACATTCTCCTCTCCTGTCATGAAGGAGAAACATAAGGTATCCCCTTATGCATTCATTTCTGTGTCACTAAATGTCTTTACAGGACATAGAGTCATAGCATGACTTCTTTATAAACTACCATGGAGAAGAAGGAATTTTGACACCTGAGATGAGTGACACAGATTATTTTCACAAGGATGTCTCATAAACCAGGGGACAGTTCAATGCTACAACAATACTGATATATCTTAATGTACAAGTTGATCCTTAAGAATTTTTTCTGAACCAGTTTTGGATAAAACTACCCAACACTGTGGTCACACAATTGGTATGAAGTAAATATAACTTCAGAAAGAAGTCCCAGTCCACCCTTTCTAGTCAGAGTAATATTGAAAGACAGGAATAAATAAATAGAATATGATTTGTGAAATCAAACAAACAAAAAGTCCCTCAGAAAGTACTTTCAATATCCAGTATCCAGAAAGAGAACTTTTTCAGATAAAGCACCAAATGCAAAAATAAAGCACAATTATTTTCATGCAGGTTTTGAGAAATACATTTGGTCCATTACTGCATAAAAAAATTTACAGCATTTTCACCGACATAAATGTCTGTGACCTGATTTGCATAAAAGAGAAGGACACCAGGAGTTGTTATGACAGCAAAGAGCAAGAACATGGTTGCAAATCTTTCTTCCATCCTATGTTAATTAAATGTACCACAGTGTGTGAAGTAGCTCTCAGCAAACTTGTATTTTAAAATTCTTGAGTGTAATTGAAAAACTCACTGCAAAGAATGCAAACGGCTGCTGGACAGATCAAAGAGCATATGAAGAGTTATTTAGCAGGTTTGCTAATGGAAAGATAATGGCTTTTATCAAGATGATGGAACAAAAATAAAGCAGCAGACCTGAGGATAAATTAAAAGATGGAAAGAGGCCTTGTAAAATGAAGCAGTAACACAAATCCATTAGCTGTAAACACTGGGTAATATTAATCCTGTAAATGGTACTCAACGTCCATTTTACGCATCATCTTGGGTGAAAGGTGGTAGCTTGTAGCAGAAAATAGGTGCTCTTTCATTTTAATGGTCTTGAATAAGGCTGTTGGCCATATTGACAGCTGTGCCGAGTAGCAGCTGGTAGCTAGGCAAAGTTGTTTAATGTTTATAACAAAGAATAATAGATTTGGATGGTTTAGAATTAAAAGCTTCTTTTATAAGTATCTAGAATAAATATTCTAAGATGTTGGAAAAATATTAATTCAAAGGTAATTTTTTATAAAAATGAAGTTTTATTGAAAGAAAAGACAGAAAAAGCATGAGGGCAATTTTCCACACCACATACTCAGAATCATTAATCATATGCTCACTCAGAACCATAAAATAAAATTTTAAAAAGTAAGGAAAAATTAAGTATTTTCTATACAATAAATATTTATATTAAATGAGGGAAATGCAAAGGAAGAGGATATTGGGCCTGATCTGGCTCCCAGATGTTTTCAGTAAGAACTGGTCTGAATCAATAGTTTGTTCAAAATATATTAAGAAACACTACTGAAAGCAGTGGAGTCCATTACTTTACTATGAGATGTTATGGGACCAGGTTTTTGTTGTTCAATCAGTTAAAAGAATCTTAGGAAATTAATCTTCCTTCCCTTCCTGCCTTCCTCCCTTCCTGTCTTCCTGCCTGCCTTCCTTCCTTCCTTGCTTCCTTGCTTCCTTCCTTCCTGCCTGCCTTCTTCCCTCCTGCCTTCCTTCCTGCCTGCCTTCCTGTCTGCCTTCCTGTCTTCCTTCCCAGATGGATGGAATATTTTAGAGACATGAGAACACCAGGTGCTTGAAGGTAGGAAGAGAGATAATCAACTGTTCTGGTTTATTGTTTAGTAAATTAATTTATTATGTCAGGCTGGTAGACCAATATTATTTACTGGTCTGTGAAGTTACTACAGCAGCATTAAAAAAAAACAAAAAACAAAAAAACAAACCTACCCCCCCCCCCCCCCCCCCCCCATGTTTAAAAGGGGTAAATTGAAAGACCTTAACCATAACTGTTTTGCATAAAATCATGCAGGTTGCTCTCAGCTACACTGATCTATTCAGCTTTTTCAACAAAATTACCTAGTACTGATGGTTCAAAGGAGGACTTAAAGTTTTAATGCAGCATTTCAGTTCAGTCCTGCAGACAGTGCATAACCAGTTTTTAGAACCTGCTATGTTCTTTCCATTTCTGAAATGCATATAACAGGTCACAGAGTGGGTTTATTTTTGTAGCCATCTACTACCCTCAGTGCCTTACTTTGTCAAAAACTTTAACCCATGAGGGCAGAAAACCCATTTTGTGCATTATGTTCTCTAATGCAGACAAGAAGCAAACAATTTCTGCAAAATCTTAGAAAAACTTTCTGCTGTTTCTTTTTGTGGAAGAGTGTCTCATCCACCTGACTCATCAAAGGTCCTGGAGCAAAAGGAACTGGACACTGAGGAGCCCTGTCTGTAAGTGAGGGGTTCAGTATTCAGTAAGATGGGCCATCTCACTGGAGTTGACAATGTACCAACCACCTGGGGCATTGATAATTCCTATCTTCTGTTTTTCAAAGGCCTTTTTAGGCAGTTGCCTCTTGACAAGTTGACTTTTATGTTCATACATGGACCATCTTAATTGATTAACATTGCATTTGGATGATCGGCCAAATCTGTGTCTTTGGGAAGACCAAGTCTGCCAGAAAAACATCTCTTTTCATTGTTTCCAAATCCAAATCAGTAATTTAGAGAAGCACATCTTCAGGAAAGTCCTATTTTGCCCCCGAGTTTGCTTCACTGTAAGCTGTAAAGTCTGGTTTTATATTTAGAACTCATTACACTCTTTAACAGTGTACAGAACAACTATTTCATGTTACAAAATTCAAGAAATAGAAATAGGTGAAAGTGGTTGGATTACTTGGCAATCTCAGTACGTTTCAGGGCATGTCATTGCACAGAGTCAGTAATATGATGTAACATCTTGGCAATATCTTATCCAGTCTTCGAAGTAAATTTGATAAAAGAAACTCTTCTCTAAATGAGAGATAGAACAAGGGCTAGAAAAACAAATAATGTGATTCTTTTTAAATAAACTCTTTATTGTGAGGAGGAAAGGAAATCTCTTCAAATACTAAAATGGGTTTTCTAGTTTAAAAAGACTATCATTATGAAATTATTTCTGGAGAGCAAAATTATTCTGTCAAAACCTATGATTTAAAACTACTTTGAATTAAATAAAACATCAGCAGAGATTGCCCTGTGTTTCACAAAGCTGATTTTGTGGTATTTCGTAACACTTTTTCATGCTCAGGCAAGTTAATAAGGAAAACTGCTTATCCAATGATGGCCAGCCATAGATACCTGATGTGCAGTTGTAGAGCTGCCAACAGTTCCAGAGTTCTTCTCTAAAACATCACCTGGGTTTTCTATGTTGTCAAGCTATGACATGCAAAGGCATTGTAAGTGCTGTGAGTAATGAAGTTTCTAATTGTGGCTCTGAAAATGCCATCAGTCTCCAAATTTTTAATGCATGGTGGCTAAAAAAAAAAAAAAAGCAGAGAAGTTTTTCCCGTTATAAAGTTGGAAAGAAAAAAAGACAAATGCAGCATTATGCTGGACATAATCTTGGCTGATATAAGTAAGTGAGAATAAATATTTTAAAATTATTATTACAGTTTTTAATAAATATAAATACCTTTCCAGATATTTATATGGTCATTTCTGGTGTACAGGTATGGAATGGAGCTGAAAGGAGCTGTCATTTTTTTCAGGTGCATTGGAAAAATTGGAAACTGATATGGCATTCTGTGATCTCCCAGGGATTTGTTTCACTAAAAAACATGGAAAAAACAATGGGGAGCTGTTGCATTTGGTTTTCTGTCAGGGAAATAGTTGATCTTCTGGAAAGTTTTTGATTTTTTTAAACAAAAAATAAAACCACATATGTTCATTTCCATCAATATTGACTGAATGTATGCCAGAGAAGATTAATTATTAGGAAAAACATGACTGTCAGATTTAGGAATAATGTTAATGTATGACATTAGGGGTCAGATTCAGTTAGGCAGAGAGCAGACCTGCACCAGTTCATGGCCTAAGACAGCATTTCTGCTACCCAGTGACTCCACACAGTGACTTTATCCAGCTTTGACGAACACATACAGTTTCACTGTCCTGTACAGTTCATAAAAAAGAGATAATCCTTTCCTCATACCTAATAAAGTGCTTCTCAGCTTTACTGTCTATGCTCACCCTGGGCCATTTTCATTTCCTATTATTGGCACCACTTAGTTTATTTTGAAGACATGGCCAATCATCAGTGTACAATGCTAAGTCATGGCCATACTCAAGCATCCTTTGAAAGGACACAGAAATCTAAGACTTCTGACTTACTAAACTCATAGAAATTCATGTGAAGTTTAGTACTTAGCTATTAGTTATGTAGCCCTTATTTAGTTACACTCATAGTAACTAAACTCATAGAAAGCATGTGAAAATCTCTGGATCGGTAATAAAGAAAAAAGGTGAGATTGTCCTGTCTCTCTAAAGGAAATACATAGAGAACAACACAGTTTTCACCCACTCTGTGGGAGATAGCCCAAGAGCCCACCAGCATTCATGAACTGGCTGATGGGTGCCCATGCATGTAGCTCAGTATACAGTGTTTGCTCTCCTGGAGCCTGTGTTTGTCACAGCAAGTCTTGGAAGAGACTGCTCCTCTGACGGATGGTGCAGAAGTTTGCAGGGCAAGGATCCAATGGAAAAGAAAACGTTTATGAGTTTTGCTGATACAAACCAGCCCATTTTCCTAAAACTATGTATATACTCAGGCCTTCATGCTATAGGAAGCAACTTTCCAGCAAAATTACTTTTAAGTTTGGACCATGGAAACCTTCTAGTTCCAAGTTCATCAAATGGCACAGTTTTCCTGAACTAATTTAGTCCTTGTCCACTTACATTTTTCTCCATTTCTACAGGAAAATGATGGGCTGTAAGTAAAATGTGCCATAATTCAGAGAAAATTAAACAGCTTCTCTGTATGGAAGACATGGAATGTCACATTTCCAAGGGTGGACACAGAAGAATTTCAGGTATAAGGTTTCATATAGGTTTCTTGAAAGAGCTAGGAATAGCAGTCATACTATATTTTTCTATGAAAAATTGGGTGCCTAGACCAAGCCACTTGGCTAGGTCACTCCTCTGCCATCACTGGGGAGACAGTCACTGCAGGAAAGGAATTCTTCCATTTGTCTTTCTCCATTACTTAGACAAGAGGTCTAAAAGAGCAGTGTAGACAAGATGACAAATGGCAGATGAGCTAATCCTCTCCCTGTGAGACTGATAACAATGTGCTCTAACCGTGTTGAGAAAAGCGTCCCTTGGTGAAAATCTGGAGTCACGTTTCTTTCCCTAGGGAGCCTCCTGTCTATTCTTAATGACAGGGGACACTCCTGTTGCTGTCTATTGTCTTCCTCCTGAGTACACAAAAAAGGTTATGTGCGCATTATAAAGCTCCAGAAAGGAATGGATCCTCTGAAATGTGATGGCTTTTATGGCATCATGTTCTTGCTGCTGTTTGTCATCTTCAGGTGCACCATTTGCTTCAGACCACACAGTGCTTTGCTCCAACCTTTGTAACAAAACACAGGGATACAAAAGAAATGCCACTAACAATAAAAATCTACAGCATCAAGAACCAGTATTTATTGTGACTACTATTTACCATGGCTTTGGTTTGACATGATACCCCATTTCAGAGAAATTCAAATAAATCCTAGCACTTTTGCCAAAAGCATGATTTTTAAAACTGTAAAAGAAAAAGATTTATTCATCCCAGATATCTGCCACCTGAATTCATCACATTGTTTTAAATTGGAATGCACACCCAGGATTTTCAGATGTGATTTCCACAGAAGTTTTCTTTGTACAGAAAGAGATAAATTTTAAGAAGTTGAATTTTGTGTTATAAAAGTTTCTTATAATTAGCTTAATGCTTTTTTTTACTGGTAGCATAACTGAAGAAAAAAAAAGTTATGTAAGAACACTGCTTATAGGCTCTAAATTATAAACAAACCGCCTAAATAACAATTCAAGACAAGTAGTAAAATAAAGTATTTCTCAGATGTGTATGTGTTGGAAAACCAATTTGTGTAGAACAAGTTTTCAGCTGATTTTATTAACTTCACACCTTTCTTTCCTTATAACTCCAGTAAATATTCATAGAAATTTCGAATTTTTATGTTGTGTGTGCATCTTATCTGGTATTTGAACATCCAGAACTTGCATTCTCAAGTCAACACTAATGCACGTAAAAACAACTGGAAGCTCACTGTAGATAAAATGAGACATGGAGTGTCTATTTCTACTCATGCCAGAAGCCAGGTAAGGAACTGAAATCTGAAACAAAAATATTGTTCAGGTCAAAATCAGATATGTCCATTTGGGTGAGATATATGTGGCTGGAAGAATTAAATTAGTCATTTTGACTGCAATGCAAAATCACGTTTATGAATTCTGTGCTTTGGACACAATGAACCAGCAAACTGCTATGAACTGGATGGCAACAAGGCTGGTGGCTATAAACAAAGAGGCAGACAGACAGGTGGAAAGAATGACAGGCAGACAGAAAATGTGAAAGAGAACTAAGAATAACACAGCAACAATAAATTATATCACGAGTTATAATATGCAGGAGATGCATTCTCAGAAAATTTACTAAAACAGTATTTTACCTGCCATTGGTAACTAATCACTTGACATTTAACTTTTTATGCTGCCATTTTGTGATAATATAGAGAATTCACAATTATTCCTACTGTCTTGTATGGGGAAATTAATGCATGCCAATATATATGAGCAAAATCCCCAATATTTGTAGCAATTATGAACAGTCTTAATCCAGTCAATGATTAAATATATTTTTTCACTCTATTGGATTCCCAAGAAAAGGAAGAGTTAGAAGTTCTCACAGTATTTCCCCATTCTCTGAGATCCTACATTAACACAAGTAGAAATGGTGTTGCATACAGTTCTGATATAAATATTATCTTTAGAAAACAATTAAACCAAATTAGGAGTTATATACAGTCTTTGAACTTAGAGTAGATTGTCCATGAAAACAAGAATATTTGTGGCTGCTAACATTACCTATTATTTGGACTCATTCTTATTGCTCATTATAAAAAACTTTTAAAAATTACTAGTAAGTTTTAAAAACTTCCACCAGTTGAACTATGTTTTTACAGCCTGAACACGTGCCTCTGACTGTTCTGTTTGTTTTCATTTGTGCATGTTTTTTTTTAATCTTTGCCAAACCAATTAGGTTATCTTGAAGAACAGAGGAATGAGGTCAGGGAAAACATTTCTTGGCAAAATTAGACAATTCTGAACATTTGCCCAGTGAACATCACCCATTTTGTGCACTCCAATGAAGAAGGGTTCCTGTCCAGAACATAATGAGTGTGTAATTAATGGTCATCTCATAACATATGCACACAAGTGATTATAAAAAGGCTGGCCAAACTTCTGAGTGCTTTTGGTTCAAACTTTGGGTTACTTGAACTTGTAACTTAATCATGCTCTTACAACACAGCTTGTTGTTGTTGCTGTTTGCAAGCCTTATCTCCTCACTGAAAGTTACTGGGAAATAATTTGTCTTGTACATCATTGCAGTGTTCAGCTCCTAGTGAGACTAATGCAAGAATCACAAATCATGTCATCTCTTCTTCAGAAATCAAACAATGCCTTTCCATAACCCCAAATTCCTATTGCTGATAATATAGTGGTTCTAGTTTTGGCTGGGTTCAGCTTTTCATACTGCTGTCCTACTGCTGGCTTATCGTTCTGTTGGGTTGTCTGGCTCCTGCTTCCCTCTCCTGTTGCAGCTGGGTTGGCTTCAGGCTATGATAATTTTGCCTGCAGTCTTTACCTCCTGCTGTTCTATCAAGGACAATAATGCCTGAGGCTGAACCTTAAATTTCTAAACCCTTTATTCTGCAAAGCCTTAAGGCACATTTTACTGCTTCAAGAACCAAATCATGGAGTGATGTTTTTGTAGGTTTGTATTATTTTTTATTCCTGGGACATGAACGTATTTGTGGCAAACACTGAGCAGAGTTGCTTTAAAGACTGTACAGCACAGATGAAAGTAAATTTGTTTTTTAACACAAGAATTTCTAATTTCACCTTTCATATGCACTGGTTCTCTTACAGAATTTCTTTTTGCAAAGACAAGTTAGCTAATATTGTAACATAAAAACACTATGCATAGTTCCTTTCAGGGAAAGTGCAGGGAGAAAATTTATAGTAGGTGATACACCATTCACAATTTTTTGACTTTGTAAGTAAGTTTTCTCAGGAGAGATTTTAAAACATGCACTCACCAACTTGTAACTAAATAATTAATTGTCAGAGGACTGTGCTCTACTTTACCATTTTACATGTGGAATGATAGCCACTCAGCTATCCAAGTAATGTGTGTCATGTAAAACCAACATCAAGAGAGTCAGAATCTATCTTTGTTTCTGTATTGTATTTGTTGCACCAGATCAATAGCAGCTTTGTAAACTTTTAACAAAGTGTATAGTGTTATTTACAATAATTAGAGCTTTCTGAAATGGCTTTGCTTTTCTACTCTGTCCATTGTCCTTTTGTCTGACTCTCCTTTTTTTTTTCCCTGTGCAAGGAAGAAGAGGATATTTACAAATCCTTATAGTTCTATATATTCCCACAAAGCAGTAAATTCAGTCATTAACAAATAGCTTCAGATTTAGAATAGTTCAGTGGAAATCAAAGTATTTATATGATTAATGGTAAAAGTGGTTAAGTACATTGATTGGGACCTAAATGCAATAAGCTTTATTTACCACCAGATTGAATATTTTGTATTTGTGTTGAACTGACTTATCCTGTTTTGATTTTCATACCATTATGTCTTATTTCAGTGTTAGCAGTACAACCATAGCCATTTAAAAGTACTGGAGTATTCCAAAGTATAAAAACCTTTCAAATTTCTTTTTAAAGATTCCTTTGGTCTTAAAAAGCTCAGATGATCACAAACAGGAGCAAAAGCAACACTTTTTACAGAAGAAATATATCAAGAAGAGAAAGAATGCAGCTCTTTACTTAGATTTAGATTTAGATTTAGATTTAGATTTAGAGGTGGGTCAAAATAACATATTGCCTACACAAACTGAGCAACTGATACAGCCTTTTAGATATAGCATTTTTAGTACTGTAGAAGGATGACATTTAAAGTTAAAGCTCTTACATCACCTTGACTGCAAAGACAAATGTGTATGTATGTTTATGTTACAAAATAGATGCAAAGGACCTTATGTATAGTATATGAGTTGCATTTATAATATGTAAATACAGTTTCTCCCATGCCAAGCATCTCAAAATACATGCTAAGGAACACTGTCCATAAAGGTAAATTATTTGACTTCTGGTTTATATAAAAAACCACAAAGGTTGCAAGATTAAAGCTTCATTCTTTGTTTTATTGTAATTAATGGAAAAAACACATATTGACCTTTGCAGAGCACTAATATCAGTCTGTGACTTTTCCAAAGTCATTCTAGAGGTTTGTGAAATAAAGTCTGTGCTATTCCTACATACTCTGTAGGACCTTCCTACACTCTTGGTACAGATACTCAGGGCTACTAACCACTTTCTCTAACATTGATAAATAACCATTGATCAAAATGCATATCTACAAAATGTTCTAAGTTGTCCAAGTGTTGAGTGATAAAAATAAGTTTCACATTTATATCTGATTTATAATAAGTACCAAAAATGGTAGAAAAGGCCTATTGTTTTATCTTGAGGAAAAAAGGATCCCTTTTCTACAAAATCATAGTTCAAGGCCCTTTGAAAGCTCCAAAGTTTCTCAGTTAAGGTAAAACAGAAGCCAATCTTTATTTGAGAGATAAAAACATATGTTTATCTCACCTTCTAATCTTGTTCTTCTGGCTCCAGCAATACACCCTCAGCTGCCAAGCAATCTGAATGTACACCTGCCTCCAAGGTGTATCTGCCTCCAGAACTCTACGGAAAGTGGCCAGCTGTGATGACATATAAACCAAAAATACTTGGAGAAAGTGAGGAAGAAGTAGTGTCTCAATGACTCTTTTGCAACCCATCTGTGAGGGGCCAACACAAGAAGTCTGGCTGCTTATCAGAGCTGGATACAAGCCATAAAGTTCATCTACAAATGAAAACTTTTCTGAAGCCTGGGGACATTTGGCTTTGTGCGTTCAGTAAATAGAGAGGGGCTAGTACTAAGTGTAAGTATTTTAGCTCGTATAAATTAGGGGGGTGTTCTGGTGCAGATGTTTTCTTCAGATTGGTGCCCATTAATACTGCTGAATGAGGACACAGCAGAAAATAATTTTAGATTGAAGGCTACTGACAGTTTTCCACAAACCTACTAATTCTGTTTAATAGGCTTGTTTTTTGGGATATAATTTTTGGTTCAAGAAGAGAAAAAATGGGTTGGTAAAAGGAGAGAAACTGTCCTGTCTCTGGGTAGTTACAGGGCCTGATTTCACAGAAGGCTGTGGCATTTATTAGCAATCAGTAAGAAGAGACAGAGAAGCAATTAGGAGCTTGCAGTCCAGGCAGAGAAGCTACTGAGAGAAGAGGGCTGCAGGGAGCTGTGCCTTGGCACAGAAAACCAATTTCATAATGACCAGAAGGGAATTACCGAGTTTTCTCTTACTCAATATCCAAAAGTCCTAACAACACAGACCTTCCCAGCAGACAGAGTAGGCAGTGAGAGACTGAATTAAAAGTCTTTTATTTTCATTGCCTTTTGTCTAGTTACTTTGAGTTTCCTCTTCTTGAAAGTTAAAGATGTCTATTTATATTCTAATGAAAATTTAGTAGATTTTAGGTTGATCTATCTCAGAGCTAGGTAACTTGGAGCCACACACAGGCACTCAGTCATATGAGATGGGACACAGAGAAGGTGAACTTTCTTTGTTCTCATGATAGGACAAAGAGAAAACCAAAGTGTTCATTTGTTTACTGAGCTCTTCACTTTGCTCTGGAAGGATATTATTTTTCACTGTTCATCATCCATGCCAAATCTTCCTTCAGCTTGCATGGAACAGATAAAGAAGAAAGTTTTGTTTTGTCTTTTACTTTTTTATTTTTTTGTTTACATTGACATTCTTTGTATGTGGATATTCTTCCAACTCACATGTAGACTACTTGGGAGAACCTGAGGTTTAGGATGTTTGGGAGCTGTTCTAACTCAGCCTCCAGAGGCAAAACAGTCTTTCATTAAAAGAACCACTTGGGAACAACAAATATCTCTTTTTTCTCCCTCTCTCCCCACTCCTCTGACAATGATTTATCCAAAGCTAGAGGACTACGCATCCAGCAGATGTGTTTGTCTGCACTATATAAATCCATACTCCCAAGTCTAGACTGAATATGTGTCACCTTTATGTCCGGAAAATGCCATGTCCCACAGGACAACTTGTTTCCAATTCTTTGCCTTGTCACTGTCAAGCATCTGAACCCTGGTGCTCAAATATATCTGCACCTTCTGTCTCTCAGCCTTCTGATCATTCAGACCCCTCACCATTTGGTTCAGGGTGAGGTACCATACACTTCAAATATACAGCCTGATGGCTTAGCTGCAAACTTGGCAGTATTTCTCCCTAAGGTACACGTGCTAAGATTATAAATATCTCACACAGGGAAGCTGGATGGGAAAGAGTATTTGTGGTGGTCTCAAAAGAAAATTAACCCACATCTAGAAAGTCCCACTGGTGAAATACTTCCCTTTGCAGAGTGGTTTAAAAATGCTTTGTTGAGCTTTGTGACCTTGGGAAAGCCAGAGCATAGGTAGGTGAACAGAGCAGGTGGAGAGTAGGAAACTTGTTGGCTCAATAAAGGATAATTAAGACATAGAATAGCTTCCTCCAGGCTTTGTTGAGCACCAGAGAGCTGTGATATTGTCTGCCTTAGCTAGAGAAAAGGCAGGAATGTGGCACATGTCAGTCAGGCTGGTGGCAGTAAAAGACTGATGGTTGAGCAAATGTCTGCAGTAGAGTCTGAATTGCTTTGGCCTTTTCATCAGGCGGGGCCCAGTGACCCAGCAAGGGGGGTTTGGTTTCATGACAAATCATGTTCAGCAGCAGGACTTCATATTTCTTCCAGTTTTCCCTGCAGGTCTACACCATAATTCTATGTGAGACTTCACAATGAAGAAGGTTAAATGAATTGTTAACTGGGAAGTCTTGAATAAACAAGCTAAATTCAAACAGAAAACAAAAAAACAAACAAAAATCCTGAAATTTTTGGTTTTAAAAGGGTATCTTTTCTTTAAGAGCACTTCAAGATCTGATGAAATCCCTAGTGTGCATGAATTACTAAGGCATGTGGTAAATACATAATAAGGTATAAAGAAGGACAATTGAATACTGGAGCAGTAATTACAATAAAGATCTGCTAAAAAATATTGACCACTTCCAGTTTCTGCTATTGGCTGTTTTAAGAAATATCTGATATAAGTAATTGGTGCTTGCACTGAACAGGATATTTGTATTTTCTGTTTTAGCCTTTGGAGAACCTTGGACAGAAATGCCATCTGAACAGTTTAAGAGTAGTAGTTAAGAGAGTATTTTTTTAGGTGATTTGAAAACTCTTCCCTTTTTGTGTCCCTAACTCTTATTTTCAATGGATGTTTGAGCTCAGCTAGGTCTGTCTTTAACATTATAAAATTTCATGTAAGATCTTGCCTTCTCAGTTACTTTCTGCAGACTGTTTTATTTTTTTTAGTTTGCTCTCCCCCAACCCAGGAAGGTCTTTGAATCTTTTATGATTTTTGCTGTTGTTTTTGCTTTTCTTCTATTAGAAAAGTCACAGAGATCTTCTTTAAATCTGAATTTCCAGCTGTTGTCTCCTAAATGTAACTTGTTACATCTGTTCATAAGATTTTATAGTTTATGCTCCTTCTCTGGAACAACCCTCAGTACTTCATAGCTCCCAGAGCTTCTTCTCTGCCAAAAAAGTAACAGCATAGGTACATAAAGGTAGATTTCTATCCTAGATCTGCAAAAAGAAACCACTCCTCCTCTGCCCTTTATCCACTTCTTGACAACTTAGTGCTCAGCTTCAACTGACTTCCTTTGAGGCATATAGGGAGCCTCTTTTTAGAGCTCACTTACTATCTGTATCTCAGTATTGAAATCACAGAACATCCCACATTCTGCACACATGGAAATCCTCAGTCCTGGCACTGATTCTCAGTGCTATCTATGAACCACGATCTACCTAACAAGATCCTTTCTGAACCATTCTGCCAGTGTATTCTGCCAAAATAGCTTTCTGGATTTACCTTTGACACCTACAAGTGAATGACATTCCTCAGGCACTGCAAGATCTATTCTTTCTCTGCTAAAGGAGCATTCCTGTCTATCTTCTGCCTCAATCACTAACAACTCAGTTTCTGATTTATTCCAGGTTCCTGGGTGTGTAAACTTTACAATTTTCTGTAATAAGCAAAAGGAACATAGAAACAATTTTTTTTAAAATACTTTCCTACTTCTTTTTTCTTTCTTTGTGTTTAATTTTGTGAGCAAAAAATTGATCATGCCAGGAAACTCAGCTCCTCTGTTGTTTCAGATCCAGGCCACCATGTCAAAAAGAATGGGAATGGGCTCAGCAGTCCTTCCAGCTGTCCTGTTAAGAAGCTGTTCAATTACTTAGAGGAGAAAGGCATCAGTCCTGAGCAGGCCTCATATGTATATGTTAGTCATTGCCAGATGAAGCTGTTATACCATCTGTTCTTCTTTCTTATGACTGCAAATCTTTTTAAGACCCTTCCTCAGGATGACACAGGCAATGTAGATACTTACAAATGCACAAATTATTGTATAGCATACTGAGCATGGATATGATAGATCAAATTCAAATCCAGTAAATGCTTGATATTATACTTCTGAGACATGATTTCTCTGGCCTATTTTAGATACCTACTTTAGATTTAGATAAATGTACCCCAAGGTGCCCTCTATGAATTATAAAGAGAGGCTGTGTTGAGTACTTGTAGACATCTGTGCTGTCAACTCTAAAGTTGGGCAAGATGAATACCATCCGTAAGGCCTAAGAGTAGTAGGGCTGCCTGCAAGGAGAAAAAACAGGTTTATGCACTGTTCGTTTAATCTTTAACAGCTCACTGGAACACAGAGGGCCAGCAAAATTTGGGTTTGGTCCATTTCCTCACAGTCCTGCTAACAGCTGTTGCACCTCACACTCTCCTAACTCCTGTTCCACACATTTTTTCCTAGCTCCTTCGAAAGGGGTGAAGTTGCTGTGCTACACCATAGTCAGAGACCACACGTACATCTCTGCTAGTCCTGTTACACAGCATTCCTCTTGCAGCTCCATGAAGATCTTCTGTTGGATTAACCCAACTCAAACTGTACTTGAGGTACCAACTCAAAAAAAGAAGGCCTTTCCTTACACTGGAAGTTCTAATATTCTGTAGTAAGTGGGGCAGAGAATGAAATTGCAGTGCTAACCATGCACAATTTTACAACGACAGTTAATTTCATACATTAGTAGACCATTGGAAAAATAAGGATTGCTATGCAGATATTCAAATCAAGGCACAAGTATTTGCAGGAAGATAATGTAAGTGAAACAGAATCTATAGAAAAGGAAACATCTTCTGTGTTCAAGTCTTTTGTATTGTAACCATAATATTTCTTCATATTTCTATCTTCATACAAAGCTACAAGGAGTTTAGACTGAATATCCGAAGTATGTTTCATGTATAACAAATTGCATGCAAAAGATTCAACCCAGAAATGGGACAGATGGCATTTGTACTGCCACTGTATCCTGGGAGCCTTAATTCCTCACATTCATGGGGGCTGTAGTGATTCCTGATAAACCAAAATACTATGTAACCTCCTGACCTCCCTTCCACGCTCTCAGATTTCCCTCCCTTGGTTGGCACCACACACTTCTGGGATTGTGTTAGCTGGTCCTGCCCATATTATGAACAAATATTGCTCTGTAGGCCCCGCACCCTAGGATACTCCAAGGTTGAGGTTTGGAGGTTGAGGCTTATCGAAGAATACAAAAAGATGTAACATTAAACTGAATAACTTTAATAAATGTAATTTTATTTGATAGCAATTTCATTTAAATTTTTATACTAATTCTCAACTGATTTCAAGTATGTTCTTGTTTTGCCGGTATTATTCAATGCCCCATAATTTTAGACATACAAGTGCAAGTCATTGTTTCCAACTAGCTTGATCCTGAATTCACACAGCTATTAATCAGTTTAATATGCTTTGTGTTGCTAATTTGAAAAGCACATAAGGAAGAAGTCTGTGCAGTACAGATATGACAATTAGTGAAACAATCCTTTTTCTAAAAATTTGCTTGGGTAGTACAAATTTTACCAGAAACTTTGTCTCTTTGCACTAAAGAAGAGTAAAAGAGACAGTTGTTCTCATGCCAACTACTTTTGGTGCCAGAGGTAGCAATAGAAATATGTTGCCTCTGGAGGTTCAAGAGTATTTAATAATCCTCCCCCTCCCATCATTATTTTCCATCATTGGTCCCTCTTCTCTCTTCCTTGTTATCGTCTAGAAAACAGGCAAGTGTGCAGACGCAATATATAAAACTTAAAAAACCAACATGTCCATAAAGAACTAGTTGTCTGCCTGAAAGAAAAAAAGAGAAAATGAAGGAGGCAGTGAAACTCCAAGAGAGAACAACAGCCTTGACTCAAATTGTGTCATGCTCAGGTGCAGTATAAGATTCTAATTGTAAATCACATTAAGTTCTGACTTCAGTTAAAATTTTAATGTATTTTTACAATATTTGTGCTTGATTTCTCTCACAACATGTGTTTAGAACTGGTGAGATTAAAAAAAGAAAAAGGCTCTTGTGGTGGCCGGTGAACCAGTGGTACAAGGGACAAAGAGAGTCCTCTGGTGGGACAGACCCTAGTATCAAAAGACCCTCCCCAGGTTAGAGCGAACAGGAGAAGCTTCCCCCAGGATGCTTTGTGTTGCTATGCTAATGTACCCCGGTTCTGCTTCCCTGGTTGGCCATTGGCCGCTCCGCCCCCTTGTTGCCTTATATGTCCCATGCCCTAGAAGGTTCTCCACTCCACATTACCTCCATTGGCCTTTGCCCCTCGCCACTCCCCCAGAGCCTCTCCATTGGCTCCCATTCCCTAGTCCCGCCTGTGTACCGCCCCCATGCCCACAGATCATTGGTCCCTGATGCTTGATCTACTCCCGTACTTGGACCCTCTATTGTTCCTTGTCTTCGTCCCTGGAACTATTCAGGAGTGTGGCTGCAATAAACCCTGTCCGTGGAACTCTATACAGAGACCCTTCCTGCCTCTTTGCCATCGGCCCATTTACTGGAGCTATCCATGCATTTGTGCGTGCACGCGTGTGAGTGTGTGGTGGTCCTGCCGAGCAGCTTCGTTAAGGAGACGCTTTTAGGAAGGTCGTGGCACATCGCGCTCCGGCACCACAAAAGCTGCATGGCCAGCGACAGGCCCTGAAGTGTTTGAAAGGGGGGAAATAAAGCTTCTAACCAGAGGAATTTGCTACATTGAAGAAATTAAGAAAAACAACTGAACAAAGTTTTTTTACCTAGATTACAATGATGGATATTGGCTGAGCTCAGGATCTAGAATCAGATCAACTAAAGACTGAATTTTTATGAGACCTTTTACAAAATCAGAGAATAAGTTGAGTTGGAAGGGACCTATAAGGATCATCAAGTCCAAATCCTGGTCATACACAAGATCATCCCTGAGTCACACCATGTGCCTGAGATCATTGTCCAAATTCTTCTTGAATTCTGCTGTAACCACTTCCCTGGGGAGCCTCTTCCAGTCCCCAAACACCCTCTGAGAGAAGAACCTTTTTCTAATATCCAACTTAAACCTCCCTTGACACAGCTTCATACCACTCTCTCAGGTCCTGTCCCTGGTCACCACAGAGAAGAGGTCAGTACCTGCCCCTCCTCTTCCCCTCACGAGGAAGTTGTAGCTGCAATGAGGTCTCCCCTCAGTCTCCTCCAGGCTGAACTGACCAATTGACCTCAGTCACTCCTCATACAGCTTCCCCTCAAGGCCCGTCACCATCCTCATTGCCGTCCTTTGGATACTCTCTAATAATTTAATGACTTTCTATATTGTGGCACCCAAAACTGCCCCCAGCACTCAAGGTGAGGCCACCCCAGTGCAGAGCAGAGCAGGACAATCCCCTCCCTTTCCTGGCTGGTGAAGCTATGCCTGATGCACCCAGGACGGGGTTGGCCCTCCTGGCTGCCAGGGCATTGCTGACTCAGATTCAATTTGCCACTGACCAGGACCTCCAGGTCCCTTTCCAAGGAGCTGTTTTCCAGCTTCTCATTCCCCAGTTCATCCATACGTTTACAGTTGCCCTATCCCAGGTGCAGAATCAAATGCATTTTCCCTTACTGAACTTGATTGCCCAGCTCTCTAATTTGTTGAGGTCTCTCTGCAAGGCCACCCTGCCCAACAGCTCCTTCCAGTTTTCGATCATCTGCAAACTTCCTTATTATCCCTTCCAGTCCTGCCTTCAAATCATTTATGAAGATGTTGAAGAGGACAGGGCCAAGGATGGAGCCCTGTGGAACCCCACTAGTGACAGGTCACCAGTCTGATATCACCCCATTCACTATAACCTTTTGTGACAGACCCATGATCCAGTTGCTCACCCCATCACATGATGTGTTTATCCAACTGAATACTGGACATTTTGTCTGCAAGGATGCTGTGAGAGCCAGTACCAACAGCTTTACTGAAATCCAGAAACATTACATCAACTGGCTTCCCTTGATCAGCTAGGTGAGTTATCATAAAATGAAATCAGTCTTGATAAGAAGGACTTTCCTTGCATGAAGCTGTGCTGGCTGTGAATAATGACTGCATTGTCCTTTAGGTGTTTTTCAATACCTCCTAGAGTAATCTTCATAACCTTGCCAGGCTGAGAAGTGAGACAAAGGGACCTGTATTTTCCACAGTCATTCTTCTTGCCCCTTTTGAGAACTGGGACATTAGCCTGCTTCCAGTCAGCTGGGAGCTTTTACCTTGCCTATCTCAATGTAAGTGCAAGCAGTCTACTTTTGAACTTAGAGACTCATGATACTAAACAAAAATTAGGTGGTTGATAATGTTATCAACAGTAGACAATAACCCAGATGAAGATTTATCTGATCTAACTTAAATATTCTATGGTATAAATATCTACCACTGTTCTAGTCCTAAAAGATTCATTTTACAGTCATCAGAGAGAATTCACATATCTAAAATGGAATTTTAAAGCAGATGTCTAAAATAGACCAGACTAACAGATTTAGAGGTATGATATTCACTAATTTATTGACTGTTAGTGGATTTGAACGAGATCTGTCATTTCCATGATCTGTATGTGGCCTAGAAATCATCTTTGAATTTAAATACCCTGGTATATTTTATATCATGTGAGCATATTGGTAGGCCCTCACACAGAGTAAGGTGAATGCCAGAGATAAATATGTCTTACGTGTTTTGTCTTCACATTATCCTTCCTCAGTTATAAATCAATACAAAACATTTTTAGATTGGCAGATAGTGATGGAACGAGGGGGAATAGTTTTAAACTAAATGAAGAAAGATTTAGACCAGATGTTAGGAAGAAGTTCTTTACCAATAGGGTGATGAAGCACTGGCATACATTGCCCAGAGAAGTTGTGGATACCCCATCCCTGGAAGAGTTCAAGGCCAGGTTGGACAGGGCTTTGAAAAACCTGGTTTAGTAGAAGGTGCCCCTTCTCATAAAAGTTGAAATGAGTTGATCTTTAAGGTTCCTATCAAACCAAGCTACCATTCTATGATCAGTGGCATGTATCACATCTGGCAGAAGTGAATGAGGCATTTCTTTCTGGCTAGATGTGGCAGTGTCATGTAAACTATACTTGCTACCAAGGTCTTCTTTTTTATCAAGATGAGCTGATGGTTTAAAATATTAGATACTGTTTATTGTCAGCAAAAACTGCTTTATTAGCAAGAAATTGCTGTTTCTCATTAAATCCCATGAGTCCATGTAATTCACTCACCTGGCCACAGACAGGATGAACACATCTTAGCCGTATTCAATGCACGGCTAGCCCCATTTAGAGCCCCATTTAGAGCCTCTCAAAAAGGGGATTCCACAGCACTCCTAAATAAACTGCTTCAATGTTTAACTTTTTCAACCTTAACAATTCTACAATTCTATGATTCTGTAATAGGTGCAGTAAAATCTTCTTCCTGATGGGTAACTTAAACCTCTTTTGCTGAAATGGAAGCCCATTGCCTATTGTTCTATCCCCAGCAGACAGGAGTATATGTCTTCCCATTTGCCAGCACTTTATTACATGCTTATTCCACATATAATAGACATTTCATGCCTACTGAAAACAACCTCTTTGTAACTGTTATCTGTCTAACTAATGTAGTTGGAAAATAACATGAATATTATGTGCATCTGTGTATGTAGCAATGAGGTCAACAAAATTCTGTGCTGTTTGAGATTTAGGTATTCTAGGACTATTTACATACTGTCAATCTGACCATTAGTCCCTTATCCTACTCCCATGAAGATGTCTCTCAACATGCAATCCATCAGGATTCACACTGATGGCACATGAACATGAGTCCAAGTAAAGTAATATTTTTTATAGTGCAGCTTTGAAGAGCTGTATCTGGTGATGTTCTTTTTCAGTAACATGTTAAAGAAAACTAAACTTCACAAATGCTATAAAACATCATTCAGTTTTTTGGCATCACTTTAGTTTTATATTACAATAAGGTATCAAAACCCCCACACTCTTCATAAATCAGTCCAATACAATCTAGTTGGAGCTAATTGTCATATTAGCTATGCCGCAGTAAGAATATTAGTACTAAAGGGGTTTCATAGGCAAGCAGAATTATGCCCAGGTTGTGTTTTTCCTAGGAATTGTACTTCATGTTACAAGTCAAAATTTCAAGGAGAACTGTATCAGCTGGGTGCACTATAAAACATTATAAATAAAGTCATAGCTCTCACTGAGCTGAATTCAAAAAGAGTCCTCCTCATGTGATGTTAATTATTTTTCTCTGTCCTTTGACTGAAACATGTTCTTGGAAGGATGCAATTGTTTCAGATGTGTTATGGATAATGTGTTTAAATGTTAACACCTGTAAAGATAAAAACAAAAAGAGACATAACACCATTCTTATCCCATATATAAAATCTCAAAATCTGTATACTAAATGTGAAGCCAACATTTTATTCCCTGAACAGTTTACAGTTCATTAGCAACAGCATTCACCACCATCTGACAGTTGGCCAGAACACTGATCTAAACTAGAAGATAATGAGGTTAGAAAATATCTTAGAGCACTATAAGAGCTATGGAGTATCATCAGAATGTACAAAGAAAAACTGAAAATGGCAAATAGATTTCTGTTTTAGAATGCCTCTGCAATGCCTCTGTGGTACAACAGAATGAACTCTACTCTAAAAACTTCAGTGATAAAGCCTCAGGAGTAAGCAACTCTTGTGACCAAAACCCAAAGCAAAACAGATTTCTTTCAGGTCCTTTATGTGGTACTTACAGGACCAATAACGGGAAATAATCTTTTGGCCATCCAAGGGATGAAACTCAGTGTTTCCTTGCTACATGGCATTTAAGATGGGGCAGCACAGATTTTCTCCCAAGTTTCTTGCTTCAAAATGCTGTTGGAAGAGGAATCCAAAGTATTAGGTGTCAGGGGACATGAACTATTTTCCAGGTACTAAAAGATCTACATTATTGCTGTCACATAACAAATATTCATGTATATTTCCTGTGGAATCCTATACAACAACTGCAATTCACTACAGCTTAGTAAAATAATCACATGTATGTGGCCAGAAACAAGCTTATGTATAGTTACCAGTCATGGTCGCAGATCCACAAAACCAAATAATTCCAGAAACCTATGGCATTTGCAAACAAACATTACACAAATTAAGTGGGGAAGGATAAAGGGAAGGGCAGTAGGAGAGACAAAAGGCTGAGAGGAATACAATTAAAGGCTTCAGAATGGAAAATTCTTCTAAACGTAAGATGCAACCATAACTGCTGGATTTTAAGTGTGATTTTAACAAATTGACTTTCACTTAAACCATCAGTTTCTTCACTTTCTTTTCCAACAGCTTTTGATCTTAAAAGAAAATATGTTTCTGAGCCCTTCTTTTTTGTGTCCAAACATAACAAAATCATTCAGGAAATGATCCACTTACCTATGGCAGTAGGGAAGCACAGGCCATCTTTTCCTTTACAGGAAAGAGTGCTGTATAGGTACTTAATAACTACCAGATACACCCTCCTTCAAAAGTCTTGGTGGTACCTAGGGGAACACTGATCAGTAGACACTTCTGCAACAAGACTGGCAGCAGTGCAGACTTTTACCCAACACTGCACCCTGGATTTGGTGATGAGCAGGGGGATGCTTCAACACCACCAGTATAGTTTGCTAGGAATGAGAGTTCTCCACTCCATTAATTTGGGGATGCCTCAGTTGTCACAAATGAGATTGGTTAACAGCCTAAAGGAGAAGGACTTCAGAGAGTTCAATATCTAAGTCAGAGAATACACACAGTCAATTGTTGAGCCTGGACAGCTATCAAGCAGCTCTTAGTTCTTACAGTCCTTCTCACTCACAGACCTGAAGTACTTTCAAGATACTTCTGCTACTCTCTTTCACAAATGATGGACTGCAGGTGAGAAAAGTGTGTGTGGAAGCAGAGAAATTAAAACTAGAATTTCCTCTAGGTTTCACTCTTCTCTTGCCATGAACTACCAGTAAAGATGCAAAATTTAAGCCTTAAATACATAATATTGAGTGTTATCTCCTTATATGGATGTGTATGTACTAAGGAATTGGGAAAAAAAATTCTAGCAATTTTGGTACAATTTTGGCCATGTAGGTGGTCTGGCCTGTTTTGTTGAGATACCATCCAGGTTGTTTTGTAATTTTGCTAGAGATCAGTGAAAATCCATCTCAAGCATTATAATGATTATCTCATTTAAATTGGGAGCCAATTTGGCTGCCCAGAACCACAGGGTACCTGAAAGAGAGTTTCAGTCCATCTCTGACAGCTCCTGAGCATTGTGGGCTTTCATGATATTTCACTGTGTTGGGGAAAGAGCTTGAAGAGCTGCACATGCTGGATAAGGAATTTTCTTCCCAAAACATAAGTTGTTCCTTTAAGTGCAAAAAAGAAATCAGGTAACTGTATCCCAAACTGCCAGTTAGATGAGAATCTCTAATTCTTGTCTTTTCAGCAGGAATTAATGGATAAAGAGTTACCTGCTTTATCCTGTATGGTGGAATAGTCACACCTGCTGCGCTTCCAGTTCAAAGAAACACAAGGACATGTGATTATACCCCAAACTAATTAAAAAAAAACCTGGAAACAAATATATTTCATTATGTGGATCTCATTTAAGCCTCATGTGTCTCCATTCTAGACTGACATTTATGCAGCCTGATGTTCTCTTTCTCTTTAAAATAATACTCATTAAAACACATATATCATACATATTTATGTAGAGACATCTCTATCAACCATTACAAAATGTAATTAGACATTTTTGGTTTGTACTATTCTGTTTCAAGGCATAGAGAAGGCTGTTTACAAGTATGCAGAGAATAATCACGTACTCTCTGGGAAGTCTTACAAATTATCCCTGTTTTATGTGCCTTAAACTTGAGCTATGCTGAATATGAAGTCACAAATATGGGTTATACTAATGTGTTTTCCTTTTGCAAGAGTAATTACTTGGAGTAGCGATACTCCTTATGTGGCTTTACTTAAGTTCCATAAATCTGGTTTACAGCTCAAGGATGATGGACCACATTGAAAACACAGGATCTGATTTCTATTAATAAAAAAGAGGTGATAATCCTAATTAGAACTCAAGTTGCTTTAAATGCCAACCTTTATAAGAACATTTCTACATGGAAAACAGCTCTATATTCTTCAAATATTTTTCATTTATCTTTTTGGTTCATCAGAATGATTCAATATTAGAAATGAATATTTTTTGGTAAGACTGCATTTTGTTCTTTTTCTTTGGATCCTAAAAAACTGCAGTGAATTAAAAAAAAAAAAAAAGCACACACAAAAAACACAAACAAAGAAAACCCCAAGAGATTTGGCTGCTTCTTTATTTAAGTACTGATATACTGATACCTTGCTAATTAATGCTACTTAACTTGCAGAGCAGAATGTGGTTATTTTCTTAGAGGGCATATCTTCAAATCACTAAAAGATAGTATAACTAGTATCCAATTTTGAATGTGTTTAAATTTGACCCCTCCACAGCTTGCCACACTGTTTAAGGAAACACATTCTTCTTTTTAATCTCTTAAAGTCTGAAGTTTCTGCATAATATTTATTGAAACATGCTTGTTATGAAACATGCTGTAGCAATTATGAATTACCTAACCACTTGCTGAAGGTAACCCGATAATGATTATTTTAATGATGTTTTGCTGCTTTTAACTTCTGAATGATGCATTGGAAAAGTCTGGAAGATTTTTCTTTGAGAGAAATATGGGAATACTTTCTTTTAGGGTCCTGAACTTTACCCAAAGGTATGGAAATGCCATATCTACAGTAGAGACATCCTTCACCTCAAATATTGGGATTTATATAGCAGTATAATGGTCATGAACATGCTCTGGGTACCCTGAACCCACATGAAGTCCTGCTGAGGTCACTGGGCTTCTTCTGTAGTGCAAGAGTTAATACAGGCTCATTGGGCAGTGAACCATCCCATCATCAAAATACTCTGAGGATATTTAGATATTCTGAGAAATTTTAGTTAGAATTGAAAAAAACTCTGATCTTTTGTGTGTTATTCAATTTAACACATCTAGTCCAAAACCACTACATTTCAGCTGGTCTGCAGATGGAGTCAGACTGAAAGGGGAACAGAAAGTTGTGAACACAATAGTGTGGTTTCCCCATGCATTTAGTTTTAGATACTGAATGTACTGCTCTTTTGCAAATATCCTTCAGATCACTGCAGTGACAGCAGCCTTGCTTGCTGGCTGAACTGGTCTGTTTTACATCACTTTTAGACAGTGCTATTCCACCTAATGCATTAGACAAAAGAATTGCCACAGAACAGGGGGTCGTAACAAATGACTTTTGAAACATGTCCAGCTAAATACAAAAATAAAGAGATATTTAAAACAGCTCTAAATAAAATGGAAACATTTAATATAATTCCCCAAAATACTAATTGCAACCATTTGTTTCATAGGATTAAATCCTTGTAGAACATTTTATCCAACTGTTTGGACTAGGATGTGAACTTTACAAATTACTACTTTTTTTTCTTTTATTCGGCACCAGCTGTGTGCATGCTTCTGAAACATCACCCGTCATGCTGAGCATTTAGTAGGAATGTTGCAATGGCAATTTAGATGTTAAAGGGCACTGTGATTTTTAAGGGCTTGTTATCATGGCCAGCTGTAGCTAACAGCTTGTAAGAGATCAGGAAGAGGTATGTGATTTTCCAAGTAACAAAAGCAGCCTGTGTTTACCACGATTTCTGTTCTGCCACAGAATGTGAGGTGCTGGATATGGAAATAAATATTTTCCCAGGAATAGACTTAATAAATGACATTATAATTCTGTTGTCTTTATTGTAATCTCTCAAATAGTTTCAAAGTGGTTAAAATGTATCAATTGTCCTCTCCAATATGAAATTTAATTTCAATGAAGTTGTTACATTGAAAGTTATGGAAAATTAAAGGAGTTTTTGGGTCTGGTTTGGGCATTCAAACCAGGGAATATTTGTTATAGCATCCTTTCAAAATTTCCTTCCTTAATTTTCACTAATCAAGGCCAGGACTATCATTCATGACAGAAGATGACTATTAGTTACTAGATAAGAGGAGGGGAAATTCTATAGAAGATGGTGGTCCCACAAGCTCTTGCCAGAGTATATTCTGTAGATTCTTCTGATGCTGTGGCTGCTCCATAGAGACCAGCCTGTTGAATCATTCAGGGTAAATTATTCAGGGTAAATTAGTGTTGTTTGAAGCAAACACCACTCAAACAGTGACTTTAAGTAGCGTAGGTTTACTAACTATTATTTGTACACAAAGACAGCATTTTCATGATTACTTGGAAGCCTTGAAAAGATACATGTGTATTGTTCTTTTGAACGTGGAGAAAATCAAATTAAGATATAGACTATTCTCTCAAAGTTATCTTTTGCTGGAATTCTTAGTTAGAAAGAGATTTATTCATCACTCAGTAAACATCGCATCAGATTTGTTTTATAACACTTTTCAACACCTTTTGAAAGATTGATAAGGTAGATTCTCTATGATATAAATATCTGCATAACTGCAGATTAAAGTTAAAAAAAAAATTTATATATCAGATACAGACTTACCAGGACCTCATTAAAAAGTCGGAACCATCAGCACCCCACAATTAGCTTTTGTGTCTTTTAATTATGACTTAAAGCTAAAGGTAAATTTGGAGAAAGAAAATCATGTAATGTGTTAGACGTACCCAGTTTTACTTCACTTTTCACAGTCCAGGAAAGATGATGAGCCTTGTTGGACACACTGAATGCTAATTGCACCAACTGGACAACATTATTAAAAAAGGAACTGAACTAAAAAGATAAAGATAGATGCTGTCCTTTGCTACATCTGTGAGACATTATTCTGTGTATTGCAGTATGATATCAGTCTGTGTTATCTTTGTAATAGGCAGAAAACAGGAAAAAATGTAAGCAGGAGTGCAGAGTAACAAAAAGAAGACCTTAAATATGCATTTGAAACTATGATTATAACAAAAATCGAATACATGCTGAAGAACACATAGGTTTCAGTTAAGGAAGAGTTCTTCACTGATCTCTGCAGTAGTTAGTAAAAAACTGACTAAAAATTAATTTTTTTACCTCTGGTGATCAAACCATCTCCCACAAGGTAGTTGTCATTTTATTCTCCCTTGAATTACCAAGTGTTTTGAAGGAAGAAACTCCATTATGAGTAGTTTGAAGATAACCTGCCAAGTGATGTTCTGATCTCAGCCTTAGTTTTTTGTGCATTGTTTCATCTGATTCCAATGCTCCTTGTGTTAATGGGAACTAACATTTAAGTACAGCATTCAATATGCTAAATATTATCCCTAAGAAAAAAGGGCCAGTCTCCTTTGGAAAGATGTTGCATTTTGGCTGTTTCAGCATGCTCTTGCCATTAGTTCTGCAGTCTATTAATGACACGCCATCTGCAAATTCGTCCCCTTGGTTTTGATCTTGCCTCCCTTCATTTTCTGAAAGTAAAATCTTGGGAAGTAACCAGTAGAAAGAAAGTTTTCCTAGGCCACTCCACTCAATCTATTCATCATCCTAATGGTAGAAGTTACCTTTTCCTGATTCCTCTGTCTCCCAGATGTGTACAGCCATCATAGCGCTAGACAACAAATACTTACCTGAAGAAGAAAGTTGTGCCTCGTTTTCCTCATCCTTCCACAAGAAACCAAAGTTAAAACCACTACTTTTTACGTAGGCTTAGAATAGCAGTTAACATCAATTCTGTGGTCTAAGTCATCCTGTGAATGAAATCCATGTTACAAGAGTATGAATTCATTTCTGCATTTTAACACAGACAAGACTGAACATGGAGTATGATTTCAATGTAATTTTGATATTCAAGATTCAGAGGAGGTTGTCAGGGCTCTGAGGGTGCTACCAAGATCTTTAGTTTGGGACACACTCTTGACTCTTCTGTGACTTCCTCATTTATAAAATGGGATGAATGCTAAATGTTCTCTATACGTGCTTGTACCACAGAGAAGCAATCTCGTCCTAGTCTGCAGGTACTTCGCTGATTTCTGTGTGCTGTGTCTTTATTTCTTGGGGGATACATGTCTCTGCAGCACTTCCATTGCTCTGTTAAGCATGTGAGGTAAAGGATTTGGTGCCGGCATCAGAGGTGTGGAGATAACAGTGGCTAAAAATGGATAAATGGCTCTCTGACACATTAATATCTCTCTCTCTCTCTCTGAGTCTCCACACTGAGCAGTTGAGCCAGAAGGAGAAATCCTTTTCTGCTACCTTTCCTCAGAGCCAGGGGAGAATAGAGATCACAGCAGCAAACAAACCTATGCTTTTCATGATGAGGATGGGAAAACAGAAACTATGTCCTGGTAGGAGGCCAGAAGACAGGTTTCATCACTAAATAATGATGTTAAAATATAGTGAAGCCACTGCACAATATCACAGCAAATATCAAACATTTTCACAACTAGATTTTTCTCACCATCCTGAAAGCCATTTTTGATGAATCAGCTACTTGCTGTAGTTGATAAGACCTGCAAAGAATGCTTTTCTACAGTTATAGGCACCTTGATTTGCAGCTGCAATAAGTGAAAGCAGAAACTGCAGGGAGTCTGGCATGTTTCAGCATCACACCTAACTTGTGATGCTATATCTTAAATTAGGATGCTGCAGATACCCTACTTTCTGAACTATGGTTTTATTTTAAACAGCTAATTATGAAAATAGCTAGTAACAATCACAAATAAATAAAATCCATTTTCTGTTAGTAAGTAATAGAGACTACTTGCTCTGAACCAGAGAAAATGCCCATTTTTCACCAAGGAACCAAAAAAGTGGCTTTGATGCATTTTCAAAGCTTTAGTCTGTCCAGCTAGGGAGGAAAACAAGCTTAAAATCAAGTTGCATAAATATCTGCAAAAATACTGCTCATTCTGCATATGCTTTGGCTTAAAAAACTTCTGTGAACTTCTCTGAAGTCTCTTCCATTTCAAGATTCACAATAATTTTACAAATCAATTACCGATGTTTGTGATAATATGGCTGTCCCTCTTTGTGTCCTTTTTCACATAAATGTGGTTTAACTGTCATGTTGCTACAATCCTTTCCAGCTGTCTTTCTTTACTACAGATAGACTTTTTTCTGAGGCCCCAAACTATATATCTCCTTGGCTGCACCAAGCGAACAAAACAAAAGATTGTTCATGTCTGCTTGATAATGAATAGAGATGAAGACACAAATGTTCATTTTATGGGGACATAATTTTTAGTCCTAATTCCTCAAGGCCTCAGGTCTTCTCCAGCAAAGTCAGAAGGGCTTTCTTTCTTGTCTTCGTGGGAGGTTGGTTTATGACTCTTATTTCTTAAAGGTGTTTTGAAAATCCTCTTCTGATACTGGCAGAATAAAATATCTGCTTTCTTCTGTTCAGAAGTCACACTGCTACTGTGTCTGCCAGCACACTCATGAACAAGAAAGGGTTCCTGCAAGTGTCCTTTGGGCTGGCATGGGATTTCAGTGACAGTGCTCTGCACAAAGAATTTTACTCTCAACTTTGAAAGTCATTGCCAGCTGACTGATGCTAAAATAATTCTTTTTTTTTGTTTTTTTTTTTTTTAACCTCAGAAACTTCTCAATCCTGACAAATGTTAATGCAAACCCTATGGCATCAGCATGACCTGGCAGCTTCCCAACCTCTGCACCTGCACAATTACAGCCAAGCTTTCCTAAACACTTTTTCCCTAACAGCTTGTTTTGGTTTGGGTTTGCTGTTGTTTTGCACCGTTTTTCCCCACCTTTCTCTTTTTAATCACCAAACACTTATGGCAGGCATAATTTTTCAGATGTTGTTTTGGAGAGTTTCTTGGAGCTAATCATATATGCCCCTTGAGAAGGTTTGCAAGAGTGGCCCACACCTGAAGCCGGAGTCAGTGAATTCCAGCAAAGATCCCAGCAAAGATCCACAGCCACCTGGCTCGCCTGAAGGGCAGCAGGCGAGGCTGCTCAAGGAGTGCAGAGCCAGCAGCTGTGTTGTGCTCAGGACACTCTGACAGTTCCCACTGTACCGATAAAAGCAGAGCTATCAATCACTAAATAAGATCAGCCAGCATTTTAGCATTTCCCTCCCCTTTCTCACTCTCTTTTGCAAATGGCCCTGAGTGTTCTGCACGGATACACAGTCAGGTGTGTTTACACACAAGTCATTTGCATGAGTGCTAGTGACCTGTCAAGACACAGAAAATTAATGTCAGCTCATTATCAGAAAAAAAAAATCAAAAAATTTTCACAAGCTGGAGACCAGGAACCAGATGCTTATTTATGTTAAGTGCCCAAGCCCCTGTGATTTTAGTTGAGTTCTATCAATCAAATCAGATCTGGTATATGATATAAAGAAATAAGGATGCTCACGTTAGAATTTTTCCCCTCAAGAGTGAATGTAGATCTATTATGACAAGTTTGTATTATTTGAATGGCTGGAATAAAGTAGGAGTCAATAGGCTGAGAATTGTTTTTATTTATGTTGATATAAATCTGGAATAAGTGTTCAGATATGTGTTGCAATGTCTACAGATGCGGTTATAATCAGAATGTGCAGACTTATAAATGTCTGGTCAGATTCTAAAGGCTCATTCATTTCTAAGCAGAACTTCTCCTCCAACAGCAATGGAAGACATCTACCAAGAAACAGATGGTATGTAATGGACCGTGGTTTGACCCTTCATCTGCAATCTGAGAAGTTGGTAGTGGGTCTGCATTACTGATCAGTAATTGTTAAATTCAGGAGATCCTTTTTTCAAATCACAAGGAAACCCATAGCTCATTATGTAAAAGCTAAATAATGAAATTTGCTTGTAATTTTGTTGAGTTTTCTCTATTCAAAGCAATGAAGGAAAAAAATGTTTGCTTTAGGATTTTGACCAGGCTGATTATTAGGTATAGGCTGTCATGTCAGTATTTTCTATAGAAGATTACCTGTCTTGGTAACTGATCTACCCTTTTAAAAAGAAAACAAAAAATCCTAAACTTGTCTTTTACTTGCCTTAAGCTCAAAATATTGGTCTGTAAATACTAAGAAGAACTAATGCATCAGTTGATAAAAATATATGTGTATTACATTTGGTATCATATTTTTAAAAAATAGAAGGTAGAACAACTAAGTGACTACAAAAGAATAATTTGAAATGGGAAGTGATCTTTAAGCAGCTGTTGAAAAAATTAGTATGAGTGAAATTCTGAACGTGCAGAATTGTGTTGTGCAGAAAGGATCCAGTGATTTACTGTGGCCTCGTACTTTGCAAATTTATTTTTGAAAATCATTATTAAAAACTTGTATTTGAAGCTTAACAGACATGTAGATTCGCATAATGTAAAGGAGTGTGTGTGGAATCATAGTATTACATAAATTTTGAGAAAGGACATTTGTACTTTGTTCTTCTCCTTAATTTTGAGCTTTTTAATTAGCTTTACTGTGTTATACTCTGAGAAAAAATTTTAAGCAGAGACATCTGTGTTTCAAAACATGCAGACATAATTATCACTTGCTTCAGATCCTGGTGTTTGCCTAGGTAGTCATTCATTATCTCTCTTAAAGAGTCAGTTATAGGGGCAATGTGCTTGCCTTTTTTAATTGTATAAAAAATTTAATTGCTTAAATCTCCCTTTCCTGGTTGATTGAAGTATCTTTATTTATATCTTGGAAAGAATTATTTACAGACTTTCATTTCAGGAATATTATGGACAATAGGCGGTTTTAGCAAATTCAGTGTCCCTTGGCTACTACTTGTTTTGGAAAATCAAGTGTATATTGCTACTTCAGACTATCATCTTCTGGGATCATGACCTCTACTCTCACCAAAAGAGATGGTTAGCAAAATGAGCACCTAGTGATTCCAAATTCTTTGCATTTTATCCAGCTGATGGGAATTGAACATCCTTATCATTTTTGTGTTACATTTGCACATAGCTGAACATAAACCCAGACTACCTGCTGAAGAAAGGCTCCTAAAATGCAAGTAATATCTTTCCCTTCACTAATCATATTTTCCTGTGTAGTTGAATTTACTCACTCTTAGTGTTACTTAAAGCATCTGAAAGTCTGATTTTCATTAGTGAGAATTCTAACTCCTCCCATTCATTTTGGCCAGGGATTTTGCCATTTTTAAAAGCTTTGAGATTCTAAATCCCTGTGCTCTGGCTTTATATAAATGATTTAATCCTTCCTGTAGTCTTGCTCTATCTTACATTAATAATCAAGGACTTTGCAAAAAAATTGTTGGAACTTTTATGACTTGATGACTTGTAACAATTAAATTTTCTCTTTTTTTTTCCTAGTTGAGGATTATTACTGCTTATTCTAGCAGAGGAGGACACTCCTCTGTGTGTGACTTTAGCAAGCCTGCTTCCAATGGATCCTTCTCAGCGAAACTCTGCTTGCCAGTGGCAGTGTTTAGACCTTCTTACTCACCCAAAGTGATCAGTAAAATTGCTAGGGCCACAACAAAATATTTAAACTCTGCAAAAGGGATGGTGAATGTAAACTGACCTGCCCTATATCAGCACAACATCTATCTCACATTGTGCTTGTCCTACAGCTATTTAAATATATATCAGCAGATATGACAGGATAGACAGGACAAAAGGAGGTCCCAAATTAGAAAAGTGCTTAGTGTCTAAAGTCAAGCAAATAAGCAAAGGCATAATGGCTTTAGGACTTTGCTGAGTCAAAGTTTGCGTGTCTAAATTGCAACCTGAAAATCCACACGTTTGAACATGACAGATGCCTTGAAACATGTAATTGTAGGTACCAAAGTGATAATTGCACATCTGCTTATGGAGCTGGATGGAGAAATTTGAAGAGGAAAAAATACAAGATTGAACAAGTCATGCTATGTTTTGTTAGTTAAGACTGATATTTTGGAATGCAAAATATTTTTCCTTTTTTTTTAACTAAGATCTGATGCAAATTCCATTAGCTTCAGTGGACTTTAGATTGTATGATGGAATATAAAAGAATTTACCTTGAACCTAAAAGTTCAGATAGAACAAGTGGATAAACCTACCATCAAATATTTGTTAGATTCATGCTGAATAATGTTTAATGCCAAATCTTTTGCTCTTTTAGCAAATTAAAGGAATGTGGTTTTGCAGAGTTTACCCCAAACAAGTTTTGATCATGTTAGGACCCTTTGAATTAATTCCATGTTTAGCCACACTTACCTGTGAGCCATGGGAATAACCTCAGTTTTGGATTTGAAACAAAGCTGAGAAATGAAGGCAGATAGGGGTTTTTTTAAATAGACTTGTAATAGAGATCTTCTGGGGTATCTTTTCAGTTTAAACATTGACTATATTTCTCCAGACTGGAACAACACACTGGCTTCAGAGGAATCCAGAACTGCAAGAAATGGTTTCTCAATTTTTTTTGTCTGTTTACAAAATAGGCTCCATAAACACCTGTCATTTCTGATATTTATTCCACTCTCTAATGCAGTTATGAAAATCTCCAAGCAGTATCGTGGACTGATTTCACCACTGAAAATGGTGAAAGAGTCTTGCAGAAAAGAGTCTTGCAGAAGTTGCCGCATAAACCGCATTTGCAAGATCAATTTCAGGACATTGCACTCTAGACACAAATGAAAATAATCTAAAAGCTTTAAATATTGATGGAGAATTTGCTTCTTCTAGTTTTATGGTACTCACCGATTATCCTCAAACAAAAAAAAACCCAAAGCATTTTGGTATCTTAAGTCAGGTACAAGTTTTGCCAGAATTACCTCCAAAAGTGAATGGGAAGATTGGATAGAGAATGCATGAAAATTCTTGTGTCTTGACCCCCAGTACAACTCAGAGAAGGAAAGAATAGCATGTCGGTGAGGGGTTTGCACCCAGCGTGCCAACAGAAAAGAGCCCAGAGGTCTAGGCTGCAACTCCGTCTGGAAGGCAGCACACACAAAAAGGAGGGGAAGAGCTCCTCACCTGAGGGAGCAATCTTCTCTGTCGCAGGTGTGAGGGCACGCAGGCAAAGAAGAAGAGAGGGGACTCTCTGTATGGTTTCCACGTGGAGATTTATTTTGTGAAAGAGACAGGGACAAAGAGTCAAATTTTTGACAGGGTCCAGGGATTTTTAGAGTGAGGATAGGGAAGGCGGGGAAAAGGATTACAGCCAATGAGATAAGGGCAAGTATGTGGGGTTAGCAGTGAGAGAACCAATGGGAATAACACATAGGCGGGACGTGGGGAAGGAGCCAATGGGGTGTCGAGTATGAAGGAACGTCCTAGAACTGATACATATTAACTAAGGGAAATGAATATAAATAGACTTATACATAAAACTAGGAGGGGAAAACATGAACCAATTGTAGGGAGCCATGTAAATCATGGAACTGGGGGATTGTGGGCTCTCACCCTCACCACGAGTGAGCTGCTTTAGACTTGGGTGCTCGACCAGCAAAGCTTAATATTGCTGTCATCTTCAGGGGTAAGAGTGGTCAGAGCCAGTTGTACTGCCACATCTACTTTAGACTAGGGTGATTAAGTGTCACAGCTTAGTGTTGGTGTTATCTTGAGTGGCCAGAGCCACTTGCACTGCCCCACATCAATGATAAATACCTGCTATCAACCCTACCCTTATTTCAAAGAGTTTGCACAAGGGAGGAGAAGAGTGGCTCATCTCAAAACTCACATAACCCCAGCAAGGAAAATGACGAGGGAAAGAGGAACAGGTATGAAAAAATAATGTGGCCACTGACAAAGTGATCAACAGTTCATCATCTCTGATTAACAATTGACACAGATGCACATCAGCTGTAATATAACAACATAGATAAGACCCCATGGTTCCTAAGGTCAAAGAAGCCACAGAACAGATACAGCTACCATTTACACAGGCAACAATCTGTAATAATCCACTGCAACTCACTGAATTCCTTTGGGATGACACTAGGTAAACGGGCAAAAATGGATAGAAAAGCCACCATTTTAAAAAGTGAAATAGACAATTTTTTAAAATGTCATATTCACAATTTCATGGTTTTACAGCAGTAAAAAAAAACCAGCAGGAGCACTACAGAGTAATGCAATCTGGAAGAAAAAAAAGGTATATATTGCTATGCATCCTTCTTTTCAAATGGCATTTCAGAGTTTTTAAGAATGTGGGACAATAATGAGCACTTTTGAAATACACATATTTTCACTGATACAGTAAAATGCGGATTACGATGTTGCAATGAGGGCTGTAGTATAAGAACACTTTGTACACCCTACGTATACTGGAACTGCTGGCTCTGACCACTGCTTTTAGTTTTAATGGGGATATATCTCTATATATGGGGTATGCATCTTCACACACACATGTATGTGGACACACATACATAACCTCTTATGGGATTAAAAGAAAATTTGCTGACTATACAAATATGAGACTTCTAGGAAGTACAAACTAATTTGACCTATGACAATTGCAAAAGTATTCATTAAGTGCCATACTTCCTTGTGTGGCAAATCTACCTCAGGAAACAATATTTTCTTTGTATATCTTTATTTTGCAAGAAGAATCGAGTGACCTTAAACAGTTGGATGTCCTTAAGTTGGTTTTCCGTCATGCAGTGCAAAGCAGACCTTGGGAAATGGCTGACAAAAGACCTTATGAATGCTAAAGTTTTACCTGGAATCAAGGTAAAATAGAGCAAGCACTCAGCAGAAGAAATGGAAGAAAATCCATCAAAGTTACAAGAATTATAGAAATCCTCCTTGGTTCAGGAAATACGAGGAGTCTGAAAGAAACCTGGGAGAAGAATCAAGCCTTCTTGTCCTGCTCCTGCAGACTGTGAGGTGTCCCCTTTGCAGCCCTCCAAACAAAACTCAGATCCAGGCCAACTCTTGCTCCCACAATGTGTTGGTTTTGCATGGTTTTTGGTAGCAGAGGGGCCACAGAGGTGGCTCCTGTGAGAATCTGCTGGAAGCTTCCAGCACATCTGGCACAGCCAATCTGTGATGGTTCTGAAGATGGACATGCTGCTGGCCAATGAGAAAGGTTAGTAATACCTCTGTAATAATATATTTATGAAGAAAATCCAAACAAAGTGGGGCATGCACAGTTTTTCTTCTAGTCAGAGAAGCGGAGGTGAGAACATGTGAGGGAAATAACATGGAGACACCAAGGTCAGTGGAGAAAGAGGGGGGGGGGAGGTGCTCCAGGCACTGGAGCCGAGATTCCTTGCGGGCCATGGTGCAGACCATGGTGAAGCAGCTGTGCCCCTGCAGCCCCTGGGTCCATGGGGGATGCAGAGATCCACCCACAGCCAATGGGGGAGGTGCCCGTGCCAGAGAGGGTGGATGCCTGGAGGAGGCTGTGATCCAGTGGGAGACCCAGTAGAGAGAGAGGGCCCTGCTCCCAGGCTGGAGCAGCCTGTCCTTGGAGGGCTGCATCCCGCAGAAGAGACCCATGGCACAGCAGTTTGGGAGGGCTGTGTGCCCCTGGGAGGGGCTCACACTGCAGCAGGGGCAGTGCGGCTGCTGCTTGTGAGGGTGGACCCACATCTGAGAGGTTCACGGAGAACTGTCTCCCATGGGAGGGACCGCATGGCCTCACAGGGGAAGGACTCCTCTCCCGGAGCAGTGGAAAAAAATCTCGGTGATGAACTGACCAAACCCCCGTGCCCTGTCTCCTTGCGCTGTCGGTGGGAAGGAGGGAGGGGCTGGGGGAAAAAAGGTATTTTTAAGGGCTTATTTTACTTCTCATTATCCTCCTCTGACTCTGTTAGTAATAAAATCACTTTGCACCTCTAAGCTGAGCCTGTTTTGCCCTTGGGAGTGTTTTCTCCTGGTCCTTATCTCAACTCATCCTTATCTTAACCCTTTGTTAATTTTTTTCTCTCCTCTGCCCAGCTGTGGCAGGGGAGGGTGAGCAAGCAGCTTTTGTAGGTGCTTGACATTGCTTGTCAAACCAAGACATACCCCCTACACCCGTTCCAATCATGTGTGCTCTTATCTTAAGACACCTAGAGGTAAAACTTAGTTAAATAAATCCAGATTATAAAAGTTCCTGTTCAATTAGTAAAGAGCAGACGAGTATTTGATAAACAAAACTACAAAACATCGATTCCCTATTTCACCTGTGATATATCTGTCATTATTCAGACATATTTTTGTACTTATGTCTTTCTTGCTAAACACTTTTATATGTGACAGAATTCAAGAATGCTATGGAAGATATCATAAAAAGTCACACAGTGAGGAATGAAGATTTCGTCTAATTTAAGTTTTTATGATTTTAGAAGTTATAGCATTTTAAAACTCCTTTTTAAGACGAGGACAGTCTGCTACAGGAATGATGCCATGTTTTGGCTACCAGTACATAGTTAAAGCACACTTTTATGCCACTGGGTTAATGGACACCATTTCTGGTCAAGGAATAAAACCCCACATCTTACTCGAAGTGAGCTTAGCAAGCTCATTTTTTTCTGGTTTTGATTGAGACTTTTTGATTTGGTTGTTATTGTTTCTGAAGACAATTGGTAGCTAAAAATTAATTATAAATAACATTTGATATTGAATCCTTTCCTGTGTATTAAATATAGTGATGGTTCTTATTCAGTAATGGAATTGGCATGATAGTTACCTGTAATGTATAAATGACTTTATAGTCCTAACTCAGGCTCCTGCTTCAAGTGCCAACCATCACCCCCCCTCTACTGAATATTGTGAAAATAATTGTTTTCCTCAGGTCCTGAGATCAGATCAAGGCACTGATACCTTTTCTATAATTTTTTCTAATTCAAAAGTGCAATTAGAGAATATTGTGTGAAACAAATCTCAGAGCAGAATACGTACAGGACAGGGGCTAAGTTTATCCACAGTGTACCCATTTCCTGCCCAATGACACTATTAGAATGAGATGCAGAATGTGATTTCACCCCTCTTTCCTGTAAGTGAAACCATTTCTAATGATTAAAAAATTTCCTCATGTCCTTTTGTGTGGGAAGGTCGAGACCATCACCCAGTCTTCCATTGTCCCAGAATTCAGCTCTCAAAGATGGAAAATAAATTTTACCTGTTAGCTTGCACCTTTTGTAGTGGTTTTCATGGGTGCAAAGAAAGTCTTGCTTGTCACCCTGTAATATATCGTTTCAGGTGTGTTGCCTTGTGACATCGCAATAACCAGCACAGCAGAGAATCAAACACAAACTGTTATACTTCAGCTCTGACCCCACAAAATTTAGGTACACATCTACCAAAATCCTATTTAAATATTTGCATAATGCATCAACATATCCTTCTTTTGAGGGGCTTTTTTTTCCTATAGATCTCCAGAAATGTTAATCACCAGTTTCAAGCTGCAGGAGGTGAAAATAACTTGAGAGTTATTTTTGCTAAGGTAGCAGAAAATAAAGACTATCAAAAGATGTCTGCTAATGGACTTTTGTAAATGGTGTGATTCAGGTAAAAAAAAAAAGAAACAGAAATAGAAAATAGCGGGGATTGAAATAAAAGAAATGGAATGGAGTGTCAGCAATTTAATGTGCATATGAGTTCCAAACACAACAAAAAACGCTTTGCTTCAGGCAATTTCTTCAAATACAAAAACACAACCTTCCATCATTTTTATTTGTAGATGTTCTTTGAGTTACTAAGTAACCTCTACATTAAAACATCTCTCCTTGAAAAGGAAACTAGGGGGGGAAAGTGGGAGCCGTGTCTTGCAGCTCCTGAAACAGATGCTAATCTATGATGTCAGGTTTGAAAGCAGGAAAGATCATTCTTTAAATAACCTGCTTTTGCAGATTCCCCTCTGTCTTTTCTTCCATCACGGTTTTCAGATGCTGAAGAGCTCTCTAAGAAAGTCTAATGCAATGGTTCCCAGCAGGTAGCTTCTTAAAAGCATCTTATCCACACAATTTTTTCCTCTACATCCATGGATAGTAGTCAACTCTCACAGTTCTGACTGTGGCAGTCAGTCCAGCTGGAGAGCAGGACACAGTGTCAAACAATTCTTGGCTGCTGAGTGGGAGGTGACTGTAGCCAAGAATGGGTAAAATTTTGATTTATATTACTCTGCTTTTACCAATATTCTGATCATTTCAGGAGCCCCATTATTTGTCTTTTTCATATGGAACATATACCTTCTTAAGCCAAGCTGATAAGCTGTAAATGAAAAAAATCTAGGGTGAGAGAGGAAATTATTCTTTTACTGTGGATTGTTGTTTATATTTAATTCATTTCAAGTTTCATGTCTTGCTATTTTTATTTTTCTTTTTTATTGCATTTCAGTCATGAACACCAATTAAAATGTTGAAGTCCCATCACCACTGCTGAGTGTTAGTGTCTTTGCTACCATTTTGATTAAAAGCAGCCAAAGAGAAATAGTAGTTATCAGCACCACTCCCAGCCTGCTGCCCATGTGATAAACAAAATACTCTTTTTGGGGAATAAGGCTAAATAATCATTAAAATATAATAACACTAACTCTGATGCAAAAATAAATATTATACTTTCACCAGGAATAAAGAAAAAAATCCCAATATAATGTGAGTGACTCTTAAAGGACAGTTGTAATTTACTATTGATGATGATGGTAATTTCAATTCCTTAAAGACTGTCTTGTAAATTTGAGAGCTGTAAGAGCTGAATCTTTCCCTCCCACTTCATTCATCTATCCTTTCACATCATCAGCCTGAGCAAAACACTTCCTTGCTTGCCTGCTCTAATCAATCCTGAGAGCCTGTGAACTCCCATTAACTTACTTAACTACTTCATAGGGGGTACTGTAAGGATTAATTAAACAGTTCCTGTTTGGACACTGCTTTGAATATGTATGGTGCTGTGGAAATGCTAGGCTATTATTTAAGCAAATTCATTATTTAAGCAACAAATATTGAATAAATAATTTCAATTTTTGGCAACCTCCAGCTCAGCTGCAGATCAGCTCTTTCCAGGCTTCAGAAGTCAGCTACTAGGTCTATGGATGTAAATCCATGGATTGGGCATGTGGTTGATTTCAGTATAATTAGGTCAGAATCCATCAATTGAGTATCTGAACCTGAAGAAGAGTGTCTGGTTTAGATTCTCTTTTATTCCTGCTGCAGGTAGCAAGTATCAAAGGAAATAACTATCTTTTTTCTTGGTCCCCATTTTTTTTCCAGAAGGCCTAAAGGATGGGAAAACTCTCCTTGTGGAAGCAGAAATGCAGAAAACTATGCAGAGAGAATAAGCACTCCACATTCTGAAGAAGAGAAGATGGGGTCCCAGAAATATGTACAAGTTGCAGTACAGAAAGCAGCTGACAAATTTGTTGTTTCTCCCAAAAGTTGTACCTTACCCTCAGCCCACTAACGAGGGTGCCAGAGTGCCCTGTGTTCTCTGCCCAATCTGCACCAGAATGCCTGCCAACACCACTACAAAATTTGCAGTAAAAGAAACTTAAAATTGATTAACTGAGGCACTATATGTGTTCACACAGTCCTTTCTGAAGGTCTGTAAGGTGTTAGAGGAAAGGTACACTATCTCTACTTGGTTTGGGATTTTTTCTTTACTTCAAGATGAGGAACTGCAATGCTCTGTGGTGAAAAAAAATATTTTCAAGATTTCTGTTCCATATGCTGATTTCAAAAACATTTTTGAGAAGCATCTTATCCCAGTCTCATTTCTTTCTCCTTTTAGTATAGGATAGACTGGAAAATGAAGATTTAAGTACAGTTAAAGTAAAAACAGAGAATCAGTTTCTCCAAAATGTTGCCAAACATAATTGGGCCTGGTTGAGTAAACTGCTAACAGTAAACAATTTGATCTGCAGATCTTATTTCCCCCATTCTTGGGAACAGTGCAGTGGGAAAGTGATGTATTCATTCTCTAAAACTATCCAAAGTAAAAGTTACAGAAACACTTCAGTGTCCAGGTTACTCATGACTATCAGCTTTCACTGTTCATTTAGCTGCCTTCTCCAGGAGATTCAGCAATCACGCTATTGAAATGAAGCTACTGCCAGAATAGCCCAGATAAACCATGGAGAAAGATGTTGAGTGTCATATGCCAACCTCCTGCTTCCTAAGGCCATTATTTGCAGCTGGAGGGCAGGTCTGAGGCACACTATTACCAAAAGATTCAAGAATTACTGAAGAGAAGGAAGTGTGAACGTGCAAAATTATAGTAAAATGGTCAAGGCACTCAAATGAAAGAAAAAAAGAAAAATTGGAGACATGGGAACATTAGGGAATATTATAGAGTAGTATGGCAGTGTTAAATTAATTCCAGCATGTAAAGGAATGGGTGGCAGAACAAGGTAAGCTGAGCTGCTTTCCTTTCTCTCCTGAGAGCAGGAGAGAAGCAATACAGATGGTGCCAGGTAGTCATGGTGCCTCCACTGTTTCACTAAGGACCTGTAGGATCACAGCACTGTTTCTCACCAGCTCCCGTGGTCCTTTTTTTCCATGCAAAACTCACCATTGGGGAATGAAGAGAAGGGTGAACACCTCATTCATGTCTTGGGTCAGGGCCAAGTCATGATCTTGGACATGAAAAGGGAAGAATGCAGTACAAGCATACCTCAGACACCAAGGAGGACATCTGAGAACAGTGTTTACAAGAAAACCACATATAAAATAATAATTTTTAACCTTTTTTTTTAATAGTCTTCAAACTTCAGAGGTTTTTTAAAAGGACATATTTTTATTTTGACAGACTTCAACAAAAATTTAGATATTTCTTCCCCTAACTGTTTCCAAGACTGAGAAAAATCATGTAGAAATTAGCTTTAAAACTTCAGCTGTGAAAGCATGAGGTCCAGTCCCACTAGACCCAATCACAAATACACTTGGGGAAAGTCCTCAGAGGACAGTGCTGCCTGTCTGAGGCATGGAGCTCTGAGCTGGCTAAGGGCAACTGAAGCATCTCTACATACCCCACCTCAGCTGAGGCAGCAATGGGTGGTTCCCAGTGATTCCAGATTTCATACCTTTTTTTTCTTTTCTTTTCTTTTTTTTCTTTTCTTTTTTTTTTTTTCTTTTTTTTTTAAGGTCAAAGAACAAAATGAAGAACACCAAAAATCAGAAGACACAGAATTTCTACAGATTCCTACAGATCTTGTCAAAATGTATTTCATGTAAAATTTTCATGGCAAACAACTTCATCTGGTTAATATTTGTCCTTTTTCATCCCTTCAAAAGAAAGTTTGTCCAAAACAATTTGTAAACTCTATGAGGCAAGCTGTATGGGAGCATGGCAGACAATCAGTTATTCATGGACAACCAAATGCATCACTCCATAATCTCGGTTTATTATTTCTATTGAACAAAATATTGTGTAAAACATCTTCTTGATAACAGAATGATTTACTGAAGGTTCAACTAGAGAGCTACTGCTCTTGTTATGTACAAGGAATTGACACTACCTTGTTCAGATGCTTACAGAGGATGACCTGAAAGGCTTATCTCCTATCTAGCCAAAAGGAGAGAAATAGGTTCTATGTTGAAGCTGATACAGAGCAGCCTGTTTAAAGGGGTACTCTGGATTTCTCTTGAGAAAAACTTCATTTTCTCTGCTGACTGTATAGAGAGACTACAGAAACTGATCTCCCAGCTCAGAATATAAAATAGGCACTTAAAGCTAAGATGAGCACACACCTTATTGTATTCCTCTTCATAAAAGTACTGAAAAGACACTTCCAATCTTGTTTATATATGTATGAAAACAGAGAAAAATATACGTTTTGTACACATATACAGGTTCCCAGATGAACATGTGTTTTGCAACAGCCACAAAAAATATTGTTATCATTCATTTCAGCTTTTTTGATCACCACTTCTATATTTTTTACATAGCAGTCTCATAATTTCACAGTAGAATTTTAAATTTGCCTGTCAATAATCAAGTACCATTATAGGGACTCTAAATGTATAAAAAGCTTACATAAATGATGTAAATCTGAACAGGCATTTCATATGTGAGGTCTCTTTTATTGAATAGCTGTTTGCAATTGTTAGAAAAGTGTAAGTTTCCAGGTCAGTAAAATCACGTGTTTTATCAAACAGGGAGGGGAGCCCTCTGGGTATGCTGAGTAAGAACTCAATAGAATCTAGTCTTAAAACTTTATGCTTTAATTAAAATGTATACTGATGTGTAGTCATTTCCCTGAGCACAGCAATATGGTAATAAGCCTTTAAAAAATTCAGATCTCTGCAGTTTCATAGAACATTTTTCAATCTGATCAAACATTTTTTTTCTCTCACTAATCAGTACTTTTTGTGGTTTATGCATACAGTATTATATTTGATTCCATTCCCCTGTGGGTTATTACATATCTTAAATATGTTGTGTAAAGGTTCCTTAGAAAAACCAAAAAAAGGATATGAAGTAAAACTTCTCTGCGAAGATTTGGATACCTAAAAAGACACTCCTTCCGTAAGAAAATTTTGTTGTTCTTGCTGTCTTGATCAGTGTGCTGGTTTTGACTGAGAGAGAGTTAATTTTCTTCACAGTAGCTGATAGGGGGCTATGGTTTGGATTTGTGCTGAACAGTTTTGATAATTCAGAGATTATTTCATTACTGCTGAGCAGGGCTCACAGAGTCAAAGTATTCTTCTCACTCCACCCTAGCACTAAGTGAACTGGGCACGCACAAGGAGCTGGGAGGGGACACAGCTGGGACATCTGACCCTGCCTGACCCAATATCTGTAAATTACTGCGTTGTTTTCAGCATATAAACCTGGGTGGAGAAGGATGAAGGGAACATGTTTGGAACATGATGGCATTTGTCTTCCCAAGTCACCATTATGTCTGATACATCCCTGCTTTCCTGGGGGTGGCTGAACACAGAATCACAGAATCATTTAGGTTGGAAAAGACCTCTAAGGTCATCGAGTGCAACCTTTGACCAAACACTACCTTGTCAACTGGACTGTAGCAGTTAGTGCCACAGGCAATCATTTCTTGAACACCTCCAGGGACAGTGACTCCTCCACCTGCCTGGACAGTCTGCTCCAATGCCTAACAACCCTTTCCATGAAGAAATTCCTGCTAATGTCCGACCTGAACCTCCCCTGGTGCAGCTTGAGGCTATGTGCTTTTGTCTTGTCAACACCTGCCTGCCTATGGAACATAGTGAATTAATTCCTTGTTTTGCTTTGCTTTTGCTTTGCCTATTAAAATGTTTTTATTTCAGCCCATGAGTTTTCTCACTTCTGCCATCGGATTCTCTTCCCCATCCCAGCAAGGGGGAGGTGAGCAAGCGCATATGTGGAATTGATCTGCCGGCTGGAGTTAGACCACAACACTTGGTAAGCTGGTGTACTCACAGCAAAACATAAGCTGATAGATTGTTCCCAGTTCCAGGTGATGCTGTTCTTCTGCAAAAGAAGCAATTAATCTCTGGATGAAACAAAAGAAACCAGAGGCAGCTGTGCTAGAAAGTGAAGTGGGCAGACATAGGTCTGCCTGAGAGGCACCCACAAAGAAACTGACATTTTCACATTTCTTATAACCTGTAGGTGAATTTTTCCCTTTTTAAGTTTCCAGCTGCACTACTGTAATGAAGTGGTGTGGAATTAATATCTGTTGGGGAGAAAAGGAAACATGTAGGTTCATCAAGTTAAACAAGCAGTTTGTAATTGAAGATTAACATAATGGTTCAACAAGATGTGTAAATCACATTAGGCAGGGAACTTGCGTTTTAATATCTTTTTTTTATTTTTTGAATCTGAACTTAAACCTTCTGTCTTGGGGTGACTTTATGATGTGTATCCTCTCTCGCTGCTCTATGCCCAGAAATCAATCCTGTGCCTTTCTGTGCCTTTAAACTGGCACACCTTCTTATTTCACACAGAATTTTATGTGTGTGTGTTGCATGTGGAGTTACAATGTGGAACTCCAGTACACATGTGCTTATCCACCTTGCTTTCCCACTAGCTGATATGCTAGCAAGAGAAAGAAATTTCCTGCAGCAGCCTGAAATGAGGAGGGTTTTAGTCCCAGAACCACCTAATAATCATGTTCATTGTCTTTGCCACATGGAATTACTATAATAGAATAGATTAACTTCATATTAAGGTGCAACTGTAGATAGAGTGTGTCTGATTAGCAATAAAATAACATCTGATCTTGAAATCCCTTAACCCCTTGAAGTTAATTTCAGTTACTTTAAATTTAATTTCAAGTTTGTTAATTGAAGCTGTACTTATACTTTCCCTGTTTTTAAGTTGTTTAAAGAAGCCTACTCAATTTACTCTGTATAGAATAGCAGTTTTAAGAGACTGCCTGGTGAAGGGCAGAAGAGGGTGCCCTAGGCTGTCAGGGTCCTAGGACACTATTACTTGCTTCGAAGTTAAGAAACTGCATGTGTCTTTGTGAAGAATCTTACTAGGTTTCCTTACTAAGAGACTTTTCCTTTTAGAAGAGAGACTGTACAACGTCATGATGTGCTACTTGGCTGCAGCTGAATGGGGGGTGGACTATGGGTTTACACAGTGAATTCACAAGAAGCAACTGCAGGACTGTGAAAAAAGAAAATGACAATTACACATGAGCATTTAGACTAATATGTTCTGGGAATTTGTATAAATAATACTTCTTTCATTTTTGTTACTTCAGAGCAGCTTAAAGCCAGATTTCAGATGCAATAGAGGTAGTCTGGCATAAAACATTAGTTTATCCCTTTCATCTTGCCTGCAGTGCATATGAAGGGTTTGAGCCTTTTATCCCTTCCTGGCTCAAGGAGGAGAACTTCACTGTACCCATTTTGTTCTATGTCCTTTGCTAGAACACGTAACAGTATTTGAAACAAATTCCACTAATCTCTCATGTCTCATTTCTGTGTCATTTGTGTTTCACATCATACAAGTCTTTGGCTTCAACAGTGACTCCACAAACCATGCCTTTACATTTATGATACCAAAATCAAATTTGTTTTATTTTACTTACATATCTTTTTTTTTAATCTATTACTAACTCTTCTATTTAGTAGAGTCTCAAACAACTTGCAGACTATGCCCGAGAAGTTCATAATTGAACTGAAGAGAGGTCAGTGGCTTTGCAGACCAGCTCTACAACGACAACTGTTATAGAGAGACTGGTACAGAGAAAAACACTGATGCAGTTGTAGTAGAAGCAGCTTCAAGGTTCATCAGAGCAGGTCTTAACACTGGAAAAGACCAGACAAACATAGGAAAGTGGGAAAAAGAATGAAACTGGTGGCTATATCAAAAGGGCTCTCAGCTCCTCCAGGCAAGCACAGCACAACCAGAGACTGGATTCAGGAAATATAATTGGTGGGTAACTCTGGGTGGCAGGGACTATCTTTATTTATGTCCATTTTATGATATCAAGTACATTTTGAACCCAAGAAAAAATATGAATTATTATGTATTTATTTATGAGACCAGTGGGGATAATAATCTGCTAGAAACTTGTACTGCTGGAGAGAGCATTTAACTTTTCTAGACATGCCCCATGATTCTTGTGTTTTAACCTATCAAATTAATTAAAATATTGCAAATGTTTCTCCTCAAGTGGTTTCTAATTTGCACATGCATGGAATCCTGGAAGTTAGCAGGCACATTGTTCAGTTTCATTATCTGCATATACCATATTTTCTTTTGAAAGAAATTATCATTAAACTCAAATATGCCCATTTGCAAGGGCAAATGTAAAAAATAGCCAAGATACACATCTATTTTCATAAAAGACCAGATATATTCAACTGTGAGAAAATTTAAGAGATTGAACTGAGGAAGACTGAAAACTTTGTTTTACATCTGGGATAGGCAGCTTGTAAACCACTGTGAAAACTCTCAGTGTGAGGTAGATCTTAATATAATATTAAAACAACTTTGTCTTGTCATTTTCATACACATTTTTCCAATCAGACCTATGCAGAGATGTTTCAAATTGCTAACCTAGTTGAAGTTACAACATCCTGTACACTACATAAAATCCTCATTTTCCACCACAGTTTTGAATGTATTCAGGGGCTTTGACAGACAGAAGGAACTTTTGGAAATTTACTGCAAGTGAGTTTAGAAGTTCTTCTACTAGAAGATAAAGCACAAGTTGGTTTTATTTAATTAATAAAAGCCAAAAACATGGCAGTGTGAAACTCAAAGTCCATTAAACTTTAAGAGCAAATAAACTATATTTATTAGGTAATTTGGTGTGTGTAAGTAAGAGCGGGGGGATTCAGACCTGATGTCTCAGGTTTTTTCTGAGCTTTGTTACCTTTTTCACAAAGTAACATGCATGTGTTATGCTGGAAATAACTGGTTAGGCAACCTGAATCAATTAACTTTCCTATCTAGAGAGTTTGGGGTGGGGGCTGGAGGGCTACATATATTGATGCTTGTAGAAAAGCACCCTTTCTCTTACTATCAAGATGACTAAAGATGAGCTTTTGCTGTTCCTCTTACTGTTGCCTTGACCCTTCAGTGATGTTCATATCTAGACTGATACCTCATGAGTTTTTCTGGCCTCATTTCAGCTCCCATGAGTGCATGTCAGAGGGCACTCTTTTTTCACCTCTTGATGATTTCTACCTCAAGAAACTTCAATTTCCATTGCCTTGCACATGTAGCTCCACCATTTTTCAACACTGAATAAATGAGAAAAAGTTTCAGCAGGGGTGACCAACTGTACTCTAACTTGCTGTTTTTAAATGGAAAGCTGTTGGAATAGTTGCATGTTTGCAATCTGCACCCTCACTCTACATATGTGGCTGACAAAAATTGGGGTTCCAGCCTATACACACACATTCCACCCTGACCAATATTGTTCCCTTGCACCTAAAAACTCAGTGAAAAATAAGGATCCCCCTGACATTAGTGAGGCACCACAAAGCTGACCAGAGCCCACCAAAGCACATGAAAGTGGGTTACTTTTCAAAAACAAAGCTATTGTTAGAAAATAAATGAGGCTGTTTTTTAAAATGCTGCATATGAGCCAGAATGGAATCTGCAGAGAACTCTGTGCCTTGCAGAGCCCTCTCAGGCACTTAGTCCAGCAGCTCCCTTCAATGATCACTTTGGACAAAAGTGGCTGCGATTCAGCTCTGACTCTGCTCCCTGCTCTTGTTTCAGCCTCTCTCCTGGATGTGGTTGACTGTTTTACCTCCTTACCAGGTCCTCTCTCACGCTCTGAGCCACACTTGAGACAGGGGTAATCATTGCTGCCAGGGTGAATTTGACCCTGTGTGCAGTGGTCAGGACAAAGTCACTATCAACAGTGGCCTCAGCTGTCCCCCTGCAGGCTTTTAACCCGAAGTACTTTGAGGAAGCAGTGTGGATATCCCTTTTCTGCCCCTGCCCTGTCACGCTGTGGTTGCTGGCGCTGATTGCGGCTCACTCCGGTCAAGGTCACGGTGATTTCCATGACTGATAGATGAGGAGATTGCAGGTCAGCTATTCAGATGCTGCTGGTGTTAATGAGAAGACAATGTGGGTAATCAAACTAAAACACAATGCAAATGTGTTGGTCCAGGTTATAGCATCAATATTTGTTCTCCCTGCTAATACAAGCCTCTTCCTTCCAATGTTCTTTTCCTTCAAATGAAACAGCTTGTTTTATCTGAAATGAAGTGTTTTGCATATTTCAGCAGGACAAAAGGAAGCATTTGTAAGGAACAGCCACCATTTTTTAAAATTCCATGTAAGTACCTATGAAAAATCATCCAGTTGTTTAGAGCATGAGGACAAAAGTTCTAACCTTTTTGATTTTTTGTTTGTTTTTCCCCAGAACAATGTGACAAATTCAACACATATTCACCATTCAGTACAGCCCACAAATTAGCCGTAGTGCTTTCTTTACAAGACATTGTTGCTATATTTTTGCAATTAAAATTTTTCTTCTATGTCAATCCTGTTGCTGATGTTTTCTGCATAATAAATCTTATCTGTGCTCCTGTCACCCAGTTTAAATTCTAATATGTGCAATGTCCTCCCTACTGATGCAGAGCTGGAAAAATACTTGACTCAATTTACCGGACTTTTACATCTGTGGAGCTGCACAGATAAGACCTTTAATTACACAGTGAACATAGACACTAGCAGTCAAAACACTGATAATGTACAAGAGCCCAAATGAAATCAGCTCTTGGGAAAAATATTAAAAAATTCTTTCTTTCTGACTCTGTCATTTATAGATTTGCATACCATGCACAAAAGAAAAAAATGCCCAAAGACCCATATACTCTTTCTGCTTCTAAGTTTTCTTGATTTCTAATATTTTATTCTTTGCCTAGAATAATACTGATCATACTCATTTTTAGAAGACGACCAATTACAACTGTCAGAAATCACCTGGAATAAAATTTAAAACTTGTTAAAATTCAAATTCATAAAATTACTTCTATGACTAATAATGGTCTAACTTGAGGCTTGTCAAGAAACACTACAATACAGAGCTGTGTAGTGACTTGAACATGGGCAAGAAATCTCAGCTCTAAAGCCACGTTTCCTCCCTGGTGCAAGTGTAGCAAAGAGCTTGTGACTTCTCTTACCAGAATCTCACATGACAGAAAATTTCCAGTCTTTCTTCTCTTTGGTAGTAACCAAACAAATTGGTCACAATTTCCTATTCTAGTACCATGGGGCAGAAGGATTCTTTTGTGGGTGATTAAATCCAATCCTCTTCATTTGCAGGAATCATTAGCCTTGGGTTTTGTGCTTTTTGGACAGGACCATGTACCCATCAGTAGCAGGCCTTCAGTCACAACTGCTTTCTCTTTGTCTGTGCTATGTCTGATCTTGCATCATGTTCCAAAAGCTTGATTTCTTCCCAGTGTGTTTCTTGGGTTGCTCGAAAACACGTGCACATATTTGCGTAAGGCTGAGCTACATGGGCACAAAAGTAAAGTGCCATTCATGTGCCCTGAGACCTGGCAGTATGGCACTGCACCAGAAGGACATCACTGTCCTCCGGAGCAGCTGGAGGTCGAGACCTGCTGGGGCATCTCAGATTACACTGTATTCTATCTTTAGGCAAATGGAGCCCATCCATTTCAGTAGGTTCTTACCTTGTGTTCCAGTTTGGGCAAATTTAGAAATATATCCTCTGAGAGAAGGCACAACCACCCCTCCCCCACCAGGTTCGGGAAAAAAAAAATAAATTTTCCTCGAAGGAAAGTGAAGAAGATAAAACTATTTATTTAACAAACACATGGGAAGGAAAATAATGTTAGATGGTAAAATCTTTCACTGTAGAGGAAAAAAACCTGGGAAAGTGTTCGAGTCCTCCCTTTGGTCTCCTCGGAGCTGGGGCTTGGGCCGGGGGCCAGGCCCTCTGTGCCCGGTGGAAAGTCCTCCCGATGTGCTCTGATGTTACAGCAATCAGGCAGTCCAGTAGAAAAGGGGAAAAATCCGGAATTCCAGAGAAGGAAATCCAAAGTCCAACTCTTAGTCTCTCTCCGGAGAACAAGAAACTGAAAAAAAACCGGCCAAAAACTGACTGGAAAGCAGCAATCCGGGTGCTTCCTCCCTTCCCTGCCCCAGCTGGGGGAAAAAAAAAACCTACTATCTTTTTGTAACCTTGAACGAGCTGCAAACTGCTTTGAGAAAGTTTTGCTCAGTTTTTTTATTTCCTTCCCCCTTTCAGGCTCAGTTTAGAGGCATAGAAAGGCACAAAAATTAATTTCTGGGCATAGGCAGCGATGTGGGATACACATCATAAGGTCACCCCAAGACACCTTGAGATTAAGTTAAAGACTAAAATACCCAAATGTAATATCGACATATCGATACCTCCCATTATTTTCTGTGGATGTTCAGGACTCGGTCTGGGTTCATACAAGCTGGTAACTCATATTTCACCTCAGGTGTGCTGGAGTATCCTTCCTATCCTCTATCTGCTACTCCAGAAGAAAACAGGTCTCCAGAAGGCTATGGGTCCCCTAACCCCACAAATACTCTCATCTGGACCAGATCGTCCCCAAGTTGCTTTTATTATCCTGCTTTCTGATTCTAAAATGTAACTGGGAACTTTTTCTCTTATGTATCAATTAGTTATTTAGCATCTGTATCAAAATTATTATTTATTACATGTTTTTGGATCTATAGTTTCTTATTTATTGTATATTCATACTGGAAGAGGCTGTTATATCTTCATACCTTATTCTTTATTTGCCTCTAAAATATTAGACAATATATAATGATTAAATATTGAATGCTGTTAATGCTGTAGTGAGAGAAAATGAATTAGATTGGGACCCTGAAGGTTTATTAGTTAAATGGTCTGCATTTTTTTAACACTATGCAAATGCTAAGTGTAACTGCTTTTTACCATTGATTTGCTTGATTTATAGAGTTTAGGGCCTAAAGTTTGACACAGATTATCAAGAATGACCTTTTTCATTTTACAGGCTACTAAACATAATCCAGTAATTCTTTATGGAGCCCAGTAGGTTCTTAGTGAGGTAATTATTATTGAAAAAATCAGATTCAATTTGGTGACCACATTTAATTTCTCAAAGCCGTAAAAACCCTTATAAGTCTTTGTTTTCCTGAGGATACCCTTCAGCAAGAACTTACTTTTGTGCTTTAGCATTTTAATATCTAATTATAATTTTAATTAAACAATGAAGATACTACAATAATACTTTCCTCATTAAAATATGAATCAACAGGAAAGGTACTACGGCAATCTAAAGTGGACTGTGTTGAAACTGGGTTGTATTTTATTTAAGAGTTAAGTCTTAATTACTGTCTCTTGTCTAAATTGTATATTATAAAATGTCCAAGGTAGGCAAAGGATCATTGCATATAACCATTTATATGGTGAGAAAATGCCAGGAAAAATCATGCTGTCAGCTCCCACTAGGTCTTTTAGTTGTGTGCAAACTTGCCAAAATATGAGTCAAATGTGGTCTCTCAGTTTCTGGTTTGGGGTTGGTTGTTCATTTTTTCTTGTACTTTTGGGGTTATTTGAAAAGTTTGACTTGCTGAGGCCTTGAACCTCTTGTTGAATTTGTGGCAGCTCCCCCTGAAAGTGGCAGCCACACCTGAAGTGGCTCCCTTCCTACAAAGAACAGCTTCCACAGCCACAGAGATACCCTCAGGGGGAAAAGAGAAGTTAAGGAGTGGAACGCTGTGCTGGAAATACACACCCAGTGTCCTGGAAATATTGGTGACATTTGATCTGATTAGCTTCTCTAAAGGAACTAAAAAGCAGTGATGTAGAATCCATGGAGGCTAAGGAAAACAGTGTCAAGTAACTTCAGAAATGGTATATATGCCATAATCCAGGAAGAAAATTATACAGGAGCCAGGGCTGATGTAAAAGCATGAGACATTCCTAATAAATACAGGACTGAGGGTTGAGAGAGTAGTCTCCTAAGAATAAGTCCTTCTGAGGGAGCGCCCAGAAGCATCACAGCCACATCCTGCCTGTAACCACCAAGCTGCATTTCCTTATGGCCCCACACTGGCAAGCATCAGGCACAGCAGCAGCTCCGTGACCAACTTGGATCACCTGGATTGCTGCTGACAGCTCTGGGACTGGCTGCTGTCACTCACAGAGGGGCACAGCAGCTACAGCAAGCTACTCTGCAGGAAGCAGTTCAGGAATTTGGGCTGATTTGCTCCATATTATAACTGTGACAGGAGGCTTTGAGATAGACACGGTCTTAAGAAATATTTTCATTGGTTTGTTTTCCTCTTAGTATGGTAAATCTTGGCTTTTGCAGCATCAGAAAACACTGCTAATCTCAGTTATTTGCACCAGTAGTCAATGAAAAAAAAAAAAAGGGGTGTGGTGGGGGAAGCACTTTTCATTTATTTGTATGGACTAGTTCTTACTTCTCTAGCAAATATAGTTGTCATTGAGTGAACGTGTGCTGCCACCCATAGGCAGCCCCAAAAATATCTCCTTGCCCTTGCAGTTTATAACAGCACGACTTGACTCACAGAAGCATGGTTCCCTGTCCTCTCTCGTCTGTCCTCAGAGCTACATACAGAATGTGTCATCAAATTAAGTATAAGCAGGGTGAGAACGAGCTAATTTTCAGTAGTTTAGTTAAAGGTAGCTCACAGAAAAAGTCTCACTGCTTGTGAATATGGTATTATAATTACTGCTGCTTTTCCTAGTTCTGTCTATGAAAGGAAGTGAGCAAAGGGTGATTTCCGTTCCTGTATTCTGGTGTGTTGCTAGCAATAGTTCTCAGTTAAAGATAACGTTAATAATTTTTAATAATTAAACTCAAGTATGCTTGCTTAGCAAGAGGAAGTGAAGTCTCTGGGGAGACTACAGCCTTCCAATACTTAAAGGGGGCTTATAAGACCTGTAGTGACAGGACAAGGGGCAAGTGTTTTAAAATAAAAGAGGGTAGATTTAGAATGGATATAAAGAAGAACTTCTTTACTCTGAGAGTGTTGAGGGACTTGAACATGATGCCCAGAGAAGCTGTGACTGCTCCATTTCTGGAAGTGTTCCAGGCCAGGTTGAGTGGGGCTTTGAGCAACCTGGTCTAGTGGAAGGTGTCCCTGACATGGCAGGGAGGTTGGAACTAGATGATCTTTACAGATCCCTTCCAACCCAAACCACTCTATGCTTCCATGATTGTATGTGAAATAAAGATTAATTAGTGCATTTTGGTAACTTAAAATTTCTGCTCTCCATGCATCTAAATAATATGACTAATAATACTTTGGCATTAATGAAGTTAGTTATAGGAGAGCACCAGCTGAGGAGTTGGTCTAAAAGAGGGAGAACAATTTCATAGTACTGAGCATTCTGACTTACTGACTTATTGCAGCCTTATTGGCTGCACTCTGGAAGTAGTAAAAAGTAACAGGTTTTGTTTTTTGGGGAAAAAATCAAATTAAGATCAGCAAAATCATTTCCAAGCAAGACGTGAATTCAATAGCATAAATACTGAAAACTTTGCATGATCATCCAGGAAAAGAGACAGCTTTGTTAATATCATTGCTACTAGCACAAGTACATTGCTACATTTCAACATATGGCTTCAGCAAAACAGAAAAAACTATTGATAAGTTGACAAAAGTGTTGTGTCTCGGCCTCTTCACAGCACGGGGAATGAAAAAATCAAGACTGTTATAATCAGTATCAAGTGTTCCTGCTGTAGTTTTCCTTTTGCCTGATTTTTTAAAAAGGTGAAGAGGGAAATCACATTTAATATTTCTTTTAATTCATAGACTCAAGTGGTGGCCAGTTTTCAGTTTTTAATCTTCACTTTAACAAAGAGCGGTTGGGCAGCTATTGACAGTGAAACACAGCAGTCGACTACCTTGTAAATTAGAAGCTGCGGTAGTAAAAATGGATTTGTATATCACCGGGAGTAGAGAGAGTGTCTGCCTTGTAAATTTAATTAAACAGCAGGTGCAAAATCAGGTCATATGGCTTTGATGTGCCCCATGTGAGGATGACAACTAGACAATGATTCTAATATGAAGAAATTTGCATACATTTGCATTGGATTGCATAGAACATTGTAGCTCACACCTACTTTCTGTGTTTCATTTTGGGGAAGTTGGAGATTTGAATGAACAGTTCCTATTTAGTTCCTACAACTAAACACAAGAAATGCTTTTGTTCTGTCATGGTAGGGAACATATGGGTTATGATGCTATTATGTACCATTTTATAGAGTATGCTTACATGATAATCAAACATTTGAAACTGCAGCTGAGATATTTGTAATGACAGGAGAAGCAAAGCTGGAAGTAGGGGGGAACACAGAGGAAGAATGGAAACCACCTCTGTGTTTTAATCTTTCCTTGATGATCATTTGTTTACTGGAGCATTAATGCAAATCTACATTCTGGTCTTTGTCCAAGGAGTGTTGCAAACAATTCTCTTTGCTTTTGTAGCTAATATTGTAAACAATGAAATTATGTAGGCTGGAAGTGTTTTCAAATCTGGCAATTAGCACCTCATAATGATTATTAGTTATATAAAAAAAATGCATTTGCTCACATTACTGGGCTAAGTTAAAGGTAGAAATGCATAGATGATAGTTATGCTTCTTATGCTATTGATTTAATGGGAAAACCAACTGTATAGATCCCCAGACCTTTTCTTTGCAGTTAAAAATGTTAATGAACAGTTGGTTTCATTTTTGACAGTTTGTCTGTGAGATTTTGAATCCCAGTGCTGTTTTCGCTGACTGTGCTAGAAGTCTAAGTTTTAGAGGCTATTAAAACACAACTGTGAGGGCAAAACAAATCACTCTGAGAGCAGAGGATGCAGCTGAACTTTGCTCATTAGGTAGCACCAAAACCTGGGTCAGCAAAGACCAAAACCTGCCAAGGAAAGGCTGCTCATCCAGGAAGCTATAGGAACGACCCTCTCTGCACTTCTGTGGTCTGATCTCCAAAGCAACAAACCCCGCCAAATTTAGAAGTTTGCAGTGGCCCAGACCTGGGTGTGGTTTTCCCCTTAAACTGCCAGATCTAGCAGCTATTATGTTGTGGTTGCTATGTCCCAAGTATTATCACTGAACTAAGTGCAGCAATCATCCCAGCTAGTTCAGTTCTCTTAAACTAGACAGAGAGATCAGATCTAAGTAGACAGCAGAGTCCCCATGCAAAGGTCTAAATACCACACCTGTAGGAAAGCTCCCCTGAAAGGCAATGCCTGGTGACAGCAGTCTGGTGTGTGTGGCTACTCAGGTGACCTCAATTCAAGGCATCTATGTTGCCCTTTAGTTTATGAGACAGCCTTCAAAGAAGCACCATGATGTACCAGGAGGTACCACTTTTAAGTGCTCATGATATTGATTTTCACATATATTTCCCAGGGTAGACTTAAGCTCCCAGGGATGAAAATGCACTTTGCACTAGGGTTACATAGTGGCTGGACAAAAGCCAAAAATAATGTGACAAAAGTTCTGGTAACAAGGCTGCAAAGACATTGGCCGCATGAGGAACCTCACACTGCAGAACTTCTCCAACGGTACATGTGAGGGTCTTTCCCATTTTGAGTGTTTCACGTTGTCTCTGCTGGAGCTCTTTACTGCTTCTGTGAGAACACCAACCTCCACGTGACTCAGCACAGCTGGGGGTTGGTGGGGAACAGCTGGAAAAGGAGAAAGGAAGGGAAGGAAGTGGGATGCGAATTCAGGGAAACAGGAGCCTTCTAGATAGGTTTTCTACCAACATAAAATACTTCCGTTGTATCAACAGCTGATCTGTTTCAGAAGTTTTCTTTCTTTACTGTCTACAGCCTCCTCACTGAGGTTTTCTACGTCTTCAGTTGTGGTGATACCTAAATCAACTGTTTCTGTTTACCCTCTTTAGGGATAGAGACTTTCCAAGTGACTGGCAGAATTACTATAATTTTTGTAACCATTCTCCCCAAATCAGTCATCACAGGTACATGCTCTGTCTGTGAGACACTGTGTGTACTTTCTCAGATAAGTATGCTGAGTTACCCCAGTGAAGCTTATAGGGCCTCAGCATGCATGCTATGTAAATAAAGCAGATTTACTGAATTTACTGAATGGTCCTTAGCATTTTGTTTTAAAATCTCATATTCTTTGTCCTGGAGCTCCCAGATGAAGCTTATAGAAGCTGTCAATATACCAATTGCAAGCATGTAAGCTCCAGCTCCAGATAAACACCAAACAATAATCTAAAACTTCTATTTGAGAGAAAAATATATTAGTTACTTCTTTTATTCAATTTCCTTTCTTTTTTTTTTTTTAAGAAATGCTAAGAAAAAGCTAAGCAAAAAACCAAACATGAAACAATTCAAGTAATTTATTTAATTATATTTTAATTTTGAGGGGTTTTTGTTTGTTTTTGCTTTCTTTGTGGTTGTTTGGGGTTTTTTAATAGCATGAAATGTTGCCCAGGAAAGCAAACATCAGAAGTAACACAATTAATTATGACATCAATAAACAATTCAGCAGTTCTGAGAAAATATTCAAATGATCTTCCCAAATAAAATGCCAGTGATGTATATTAAGCACCTGTAAGAATGTTTTTTAAAATAGTTAACATGCCAAATGCTTTCAAATAGATTGGGCACCCATGTTAATTGCACAGCCAGGTTATTCCCATGGATCACGGGGCAAAAGAAAATATTAAGAGAACAAAAGCAAAGCCACCTAGCAAAAGCAACCAAGCACAGTAAGGAAGACACTCAAAATAAAGAAGACTGAGCAGAGTCAAGATGTTTCATTTCACTAGCCTTTCCTGCAGTGTGAAACCAAGGAGTCAGTGCATAGGAGGGGCAGGAGACAAGGAGCCCTGGTCAAGTCCCAGGTTCCAGGTGTCCTGGGGCAGTGAAGAGAGATGAGAGGTGGAGCTGCCACGGTGCTGTCCCACAGAACAGGGGCATTTGCCCCACCAGTGGATGCAGCCTGCATGGTCACTCCCTCCTGATGGCTCCAGAACAAAATTCCTGACAGTGTCTCCAAGACAGTATGACTTCAGACCATTCCTGCACAGGCTGGCTGATGAAAAACAGGGCTTGAATTTCAGGAGAGGATCTTTGTTCCTTCCACAAACCCTTTTTCCCCAAAGGACTGCAAGTGGTTTCAAGGACTGGGCTAGAGTGGTTCTGCATCAAACAGTTCTGCTGCTGGGCAGCAGAAATCCACCACCTGCTTGCAGTGTCAGCTTTCTCACCTTCTCCTGAGCAAAAGCAGCCAAATAATACCCAGCAGAAGAAGTAACACTCTGGTTTATTTCACAACTGTGTAAAAATCTCTACAAGGTATGAAAGGGATATAGCTTTCCAAGTGAATTCTCCTAACATGATATCAAAAGTAACATTCATGACAAGATGAAATATTAGTCCTGCCCTTTGCTAAGCTTCAAAATGTAAAATTAAGTATTGTATATGCAGATCCACTCAATTTAGAAACAAGTTAGATCACATTTTCAAGGAATATGTATATAGATAGTAAAACAATAATTTAAAAGTTGTTTTAGAAAACTAAGAACCTGGCTCCAAATACCTCAAAATGATTCTCCTTACTGGATTCACTAACTGAGCAATAACTGATATCAGGAAGTATTCTGGCCATTGATATAGTTACCTTAAGTGAATACAATTAACTTTGCTAAAACTAGTAAACTTTTAAAAGTCACCACTCCAGGGCTTTGCTTCCATTTTTCACAGTTTGCTCTGGTTCTTCATAATTGATATGCTTTTCTTCTAAGGTTATTCAGACAGAAATATGTCCCTCTTCACTCCCACATCAACCAGAGGAAACACCAGATGGGCGCAACTTACTGTTATTAATTTGTACTGCATTGTAAGAAAACAAACCTAAACTATTTCCAGCACACTTACAGAAAATACAAAGCTGTAGAATGAGTATCTCTGTTTTACAGAATGACACACTGAAATCAACTTGGCTCAGGAATCATCAAGCTAGAAGTTATAACTAAGTCTTGATTCCAAGGACAGCTGGGAAAAAAAAAGTATTTTTCCATATCAAAAAAGTATCCAAAATCTAGACAGTTGTATAATCTGATGAAACGGAGAACTTTCAAAGTTAAAAACCTCCATTTAACTTGGGAGTACTCCAGCATTTTAGCTGCAAGTAAGAAATGGGTTCAGGTCCTTAGGTTAAACGAAAGTGAATTTTGGTTGGGCTTTTTTTTTTGATAATTCGAGGTGAATATCCTAATCTTTGGGTTAATCTGCGGTAGAATTCTTTCTAATTTTAAGCAACCATTTTATTCTCATCAAAATTACCTATCACAGTATTTGGAGAAGTTTGAAATTAATAAATTAGCAATTTTCAAATGAAAAATAATGAAGTCTTAATATTCTCTAATATCAATCTTTTAGGTTCTTCCAAAACTCACTCTTTCTTTCTTTCTTTCTTTCTTTTTCTTTCTTTCTTTTTCTTTCTTTCTTTCTTTCTTTCTTTCTTTCTTTCTCTTTCTCTCTTTCTCTCTCTCTTTCTTTTCTCTCTTTTTCTTTCTTTCTCTTTCTTTCTTTCTCTCTTTCTTTTCTCTCTTTTTCTTTCTTTCTCTTTCTCTCTTTCTTTCTTTCTCTTTCTTTTCTTTCTTTTCTTTTCTTTCTCTCTCTTTCTTTCTTTCTTTCTTTCTTTCTTTCTTTCTTTCTTTCTTTCTTTCTTTCTTTCTCTCTCTTTCTTTCTCTTTCTTTCTCTCTTTTTCTTTCTTTCTCTCTTTCTCTCTTTTTCTTTCTTTCTTTCTTTCTTTCTTTCTTTCTTTCTTTCTTTCTTTCTTTCTTTCTTTCTTGTTTCCTAACAAACACAATACAGTAGAAGAAAGGCAATTGAAATACTGCAGCCTTGTTATACAACTTAGAAATTTCATTATGGTCTCTTACTATCCTGAGCTGCTATAATACCTCTGGTTTAGCTGCTCATAGCTAGGACAAAAATTATCAATACTTTATCATTTTAATGCTGTCGTCGTGTCTCCTTTTTAAATAAAAAACTTACATATATGAGGTGAGCTTCACTGTAATGTTTAAGTATGACAACCAAGCTTAGTGCTTTTCCTATTTCATATGGAGCAAACATGTGTAAACACTTTATTAAAATTAAAAAAAAAAAAGAAAAAGAAAAAGTGAAAGCTGTTCCCTGCTGATTGATTTTTCAAAAGCTCCCTAGACTGATTCGGCTACAGATGTTTGCAAAATGATTGGATGTAAAGTGGGCTTAATTCATAAAAGCAATAAAATGTTGCTTATTGACTGAACAGATGAACTAGCTAAGGGGACATAATTTGGAGTGTTCTTATTGGAAATGCTTTGAAGAAATGTAATGATAGTGCAGAAAAAAGCCTTATTAGATCTGGTAGAATAAATTTACAGCAAAACATTTTGCAAGATTTGAGACACTGAGAAAATTAATTCCTGAAATTTGGATTGTACAGTTTTGCATCCATATAAACTTGTTGTGCCTTCTCAGACTAGCAGTGTTATTCACAGTTAGCAATGAAATGATTTAAGCCTACATTTAAGACACTGTTAGGATGAACAAAAAGAAAAAAGTGCTGGTAACTAAATTCTTTCCTGTCTACTGGCGTCTACTCTGCATTTTCAAGGCTGTAAAACCTCAGGCATATTAAAAAACAGTTCCTGATAACTCAGATCATCACTCCTAAAAGACAGAGTGAAGAAATCATTGCAAGATTTCTATGAGTTTTTCTTTTTGAGAATCCATACATTTAACTCCATGCCTAGTAAGGATGTGCAAAGACAGGATTAAGTCATGCTGCTGCAGGACATGAATGTATTCTGCTATCATGGTTGTGATCAGCTGGGCTGGATGTCTGAGGCAACACTTCTCTACAACTTATGGTTCATTTTTGATATTATTTTAGGTAGTGCTAGTAGTCACCTGGAAATTTTGAAGTTCTTAGGGTCTCTACCTTACTAACACTCCAATTTTTGACTCAAACCTTTGCCGTGGGAGTTTTGAGCATTAGTCTTCATCTGAGCTTTGAAGGAACACTTAGAGCAAGATCCCATCTGAAAATTATGCTGGTAAGTCTTCTTTTTGAAAACCTTAAAAAGCCCTTATGCCTCTGCACAAGGAACTGAAACTCTTACTTTAGAGCTGTTTCAGACAGTGCCTGAAATTTAAGCTTAAAATTTAGGTACCTAAAATGAGCAGATTGCATTCATATTCTCCAGGCCTTTCTCCAAACATGTGTTTGCAGATGTGTTAACTGCAGTGGATATGACTTTCTTCTGTTTGGCTAAAGTTTTCCCTTGGGTTGGCTCATGAACATTATTCCTGATGACAGCAGGGTGCTGTGAAGAGCACTGTTGGGCAGGATGGAAATGAAATGATCATCAGTGGGAACATCTACTTTTCTCCTGGCATGACTTACAGCACAAAGCATGGGGCTATGAAAAGAAGATCCAGTCATGCTTTCATCAGTTGCAGAATGGTGGAGTGGCCAAATCACACAACTCTGAGCATAATTTAGATGCCAAAGCTTCAAATACCATGCGAATTACTGTGATCTGCAATTCCCTGTATCATATACTCAGGGGCAGAAGTTTCTACCCAGGTTGGATTCTGGAAGCCGATGGAGTCTGTAGACAGTTCACACAACCCACACTGGAGTAGCTGATGGACTGTAGCCTTTATGAAGGACTGATGTTGGAGAAGTTTGTGGAGAACTGTTTTCCATGGGACGGACCCCACAGTGGGTCAGTGGAAGAGTGTGGGGAGTCCTGCCCCTGAGGAGGAAGCAGTGGCAGAGACAATGTCCATGAAATGACCACAGGCTCCATTTCCCAATCCCTGCACCACTGGCAGGGTGGAAGTACAGAAAATTAGGAGTGAAGTTGAGCTGAGGAAGAAGGGAGGTGTGGGAAGAAAGGTGTTTTTAAGATTTTGTTTCTATCATTACCATATTCTGATTTTACTGGTAATAAATTAAATTAATTTCCCCAGGGGAATCTGTTTTGCCCATGCTGGTCACTGGTAAGTGATCTCTCCCTGCCCTTATCTTGACCCACAAGCCATGCATTATACTTTCTCTCCCCTGCCCAGCTGAGTAACAGCGACAGAATGACTTTAGTGGATGCCTGGCATCCAGTCAAGGTCAACCCACCACAGCCACAGAGCTGATAATCTTAATGGAGCATGACATTCCTGGTGAATTTCACTGTTTGTATCAGTAAGGGTTTGATACTTTTCTGTTTTAATTTTAATATTTTAATATATGTGTGAGAAAATTGGAGTCATGGACTGCCATTTTACTTCCTGACATGCACCACTTGCCTGTGAGTGATCTGGCTTTAAAAAGGGAAGCAAAGCTATGTGTTTTGCTTGTGTAGGAAAAATTTTGTTACTAAATGTACCTTTGCAGTCCCATTTGATATGCCCAAGATGCCTGAGACATCCATGTGGGACTAGCAGATCCCACAGAAGATGTATAGAAGACAGACAGCTGAAGTCTGGGCAGGATTGTGTGAGGTACTAAAGGAAACAGAATCACACGGATCATTCTGGTCCGCTGAAAAAAAAGACTGAGGCAAGCACAAAAACTGCACTGCTGAAAACCGTGAAAAATAGTAACAGAAAGTTGTATTTTCTCCCTTTAAGTTATGGAAAGGAAAAATTCAGCCAGAATCTTTATAAAATCCTGCAATGCAAATGATCAAAGGTTTTATTCATACAAGCACTCTCATGCTTAATTTTTAAACCCATTTGGAGTCATCGTCTCATCAAGTTAAGCCCATGTACAGGGATTGCCAAGATCACTGTCTTTTCCTGCTGTAACTGATGACAGCAGGGTTCCATTTGCGTGTACTAGCCCACTGTTGCCTGTCTAAATGGATGTGATTGTCAAATCTCTGTTCATAGTGTTTTTAAAGCTGCAGTGAACATTTCTGCAGGCACATGCACAATTGTGTGCTTACTGGTGAGGTCAGACTCTTTATAACGTGATCCTAGAGCTGAGCAGAGAGGGGTGAATAAAAGGAGAGGTATAGACAGGGAAAACTGGGTCTAGTAATGTAATAATAGAAGAACTGAGTCTTGATTTCTACAGCCTTCCTTTCAGCACCCATATATGCCTTTTTCCAACTGGAAAAAAGTCATTACCTCGTTTCAGAATTCATCATATCTTATGGGATAACAACCCATGACAACTGTTGGAAAGTAAAACTGGCTCAAATGATGGTTCCTTGAATTTTAGAGCCTTTGTACTGAATTGTATTTTGCCTCACCTACATGATGCAGTGCTGAAGAGGTTAAACAAAAGTTGCCCCTTTTTCAAAACTGTTAATTAAAAATGCAAAACCCAAAGAAATCACAGCTGGATAAATAAAAACAGCCCAGATGGTATAGCAACAAACTTCTGGCAGGTCTTGAAGCAGACAGTATTCCTGCATATTTTATTTCCTAGTGCAGGCTATCACCAGACCACACCAGTGATGGCTTGGGCAGCGTATCAGAATGGGGGACACTCAGGCTGTCCTGGTGGTAAAGGCAGCACAGCTTCAGAAACACCTGACTACATACCTGGTGTTTGTTCATTGCACAGAGCAAGTCCCCAGATTCCTGCTGTAAGTCAATTGTATGTCTCATCAGTGAGAGCAAATTCCTTTTGGTGATGCTCTTTCAAGTGTGCACGTAGGCAAAGTTCTACCTTTAGTATGTCCATGTGTTATCAAATCCAGTGATACCCTGCTGTGTGTTTGTCAGCTTGATCTGAAATGGACTCTGACAGGGAATGCAGACCTAGTTTGATAGCTTTAGATTGTGTTCATGGGTGCAGAATTCCAGCAAGTTCCAAATCAGGTTGCATTAACTTTTGAAAAGAAGCTGGGTAGCACCAATTCTCCACAGATATGTCTGGCCAACTCCTCATATCCTATAGAGTGGGTCTGCATAGGTACAGGAGGGGAGAAATGGGGAGGTGTTGTTACAGCTGTTGCTTCCTTGGGCTGCTAGCTTCAAGAAACTCTAGACATTCAATATCTAAGAATATCTGGACAGAGCTTTTAGGACAAAAAGAAGTCATATCTGGATAACATGGACATGTGGTGACCAAGACCAGGCTCAGGGCAGTAGGAATAACATCCATAGTTACTTTATATATAATGTATTTTTAAGAGCCTTTCTCCTTAATTTGTTAGTCCTAAGAAATCATTCAACTTATCTCAATTGGTTTTCCAGCTCCCTGGTAAGAAAATAAGTTCCAGAGGAAGTGGAATAGTTGCTACATGGACTAACATCTCAGAATTAAACAATTGGGAAAGACAAAATGTATGTTAGAGGTACGAGAGAGAGTAATTGGGTAAGGTTAGATTATCAGAAAGTGTACAAGGATATAAATTAAAAATAAGCACTTCTAGAATGATCATTATTCATCTTCTGAGTGGTCTACAGCGTCGGCTTGCATTTTGTCTTTTTGAATGCAGTCTGCTCTTAGTACATGTGGCAAACCCAGTGCTAAACTCCACCAAGCCATTGTGCTTGTTACATGCCACACAAGCGATGCAAAAGCAGGGTTGGAAATGTACAGTTTGTTGTTCTTTTTGTTGGAGCTGTGGGTTGGGTTCTGCTCTCAGACCAGCCCTACTTCAGTGCATGGTTATGGCTTGGAGCCCCTTCCAATGGCTTCCTACAGCTGGGTTTCTCTGCAGGCTGGAAGGTTTATCCTCCTGTAATGGGGAACAGAGTGACCTGGACTTGAGGCTATTTCTCTAGCCTTTGTGCAGTCCTTCATAGCCTTCATTTACATTTGGCATTATGTTGAAAATCAGACTCTTTTATTGCCATATAAACTTTAAACATGTGGATATATCCACTGCAGTAACTCTCCTTAAGATGCATAAGAGGCAGGAAACAATGGATTGCTTTTGATCATGAGGCACAATGAATATTTAGGCTTTATAATTAAATAAAGCTTTTGGTGAAGGAAAAGGTCCTGAAAGGCAACATGGCTGTTTCAGCCACAAACTTTATTATTGCTACAGCACAAATTAATGACATCCATTTTGTCTAGGAGCTCTGGGATGGCCTTATTCCAAACATGGTCTCCTGAGTGATTTGGATTAGACTTTGGCTTCATGGCCAGATTTTCATGCAATGCAAGTTGTTGTTTTTCTCCTTCTTTTTGTAATAATATATGTGCTGCTCTGGCAGATGTTTTATTTTCACAATTTTTTTTCAAAATCAACACTACTGAGTGATACTGAGATGCTTTGATGGTGTAATCCTGACTGAAAAAGCCTTCTGGCACACTGGATAAAGACTCGTGATATGCATGCTGCTGTGCTACAATAGATATACCACTGCTCAACCTCCTGTTCAGGTTGAGCCCCCACATACTTTTCTCACATCTTCTCCCGAGCCTCCCATATGGTTTTGGGAGCTGCTGAGCTTCATGGGCTGACTCCCACCTTCTGTGGGGCAAACGCAGCAGATTGAAGATCCTACTCACACACAGACCCACCCCCCAAGCACGAGCACGAACAGAGACAAACCTGCATTTCAAAAAAAAGAAAAAGCAGCTGGCAAGGACATGACAGAATTCTTCCTTCAATAGATTTACTCCTGCTTTTTTTTCCACCCACCCTTTTCTCTTTGGTTGCTTGTTGCTGGATCATTTCCTGGTCCAGGTGGTGTTTCCTTCTATGAGGAGAATTCGAAGACTGGAGTGCCAGCACCCTCACTCCCTCAAGTAATAGCCTACTCAACGTGCAAACATCTGTGTTACTGCCTGTATAGTTAATAGGCTTGAGTGGAATTTCCATTCTCCGGTAGATAGCTTGGTCGGATTGAATACTCATCCTGAAAGGGAATATTTACTCTACCTTAATCCAGTAGGGACAGGACTCTCAGTGCGAAGCAGGTGACTTATGTGGTTTAACTAGACATTAATTCCCATGGCAGTGATGACAATGATTCCTCTCTGGACTGGAAAACAATAGAGACTAGACTCAGTATTGAGATTAATCTTGGTCTGAGGTAGAGAACAATGACTTATCACTCACTGCAGATTGAACATGGATTTCTAATTAAGCTGTAGTTAATGACTGGATTTTCATTGCAGTCTGTATGTTTTAATTGCACATGTATTTTATATATATGTGTATAACAACATACTAGTCTGAGGTATTTCATTATTTCTCTTTTCTTTTCCTATCCTTTACTTTTTGCTTTGGTCCTAACTCCGTTTACTGGTATTTGGTTTTTCCTACTGGAATCATATTGATTTTCTCAAGAAATGTATAACAGCATGCACATAGTTCACTGCTAAAGGGATTTGTCAATGGATATAAAAAAGGTGGAAAAGATTTTGCAGGCTTTTTCAAATGTAGATAAGAATCGCCTGAATGACAGGGTTGAAAAATAGTCAGAGCCCTCAACAGAGGAAAGCTGGTCCTGATCTCCTGAGCCAGGAGGCAGGGGTGAAGGGCTGTGGTTTTTTACCTGGACAAAAAGCTGGCACTCAGTTTGTCACTGCCCTTAGCTCCTTCTATCACCCTATCAATAAGTTAGTGTATTTTACCACTTAAGAAGATCTATAGCTGCTACGAAATTTTCACTGCTTCTATAAATATATGAGTGATGGAAACTGCTGCCTGTATTTGCTACCTCGCAAATCTGAGCAGAGAGTTAAATTCATAAGAAAGGGATCAGATTGGTGCTGAACACTCATGGTTTCATATGAAACAAATATAGCTGAAGGAAACAAAGAATTTTCAGGAGACTTTCAGCACCTTGTAGTATAGAGCCTTTAATGAACTTACAGTGTGAAGAAGTACAGCCAAAGAGATGGGACAGTTTAGGTTTAGTAAGGGTAGTGCAATTAAAACTCTAAGACAAACTAGATTTATTCTATTTTTTTGTATATGTTCTTCACAGGTCACACAAAAACATTTTCACAGTAACTAGAAATTGGTCTGCATAGTTCAAATATATTCAAAGCCACATTTCACACATCATCATTGGTAAGAAGTCAGAACAGATTGTGTTTATTCCTGTTATTTGCCTTCAGTTTGTCCGGATGAACTCTACAGGTAAATCTTACTCATTTTCAAAGATCTATGAGTCACTGGAAATCATAGACTAATTCTCACCCTGACTTGCACATCATGCAGCCTCTTTAATTTATGAACACTGCAGAAGAGGAGGATAGCTTCTGGACTGGCTCCTTTTTGTGAGCCCTCTGACGACTCAATTTCAGCCTTGCAATGAATATAAAGTATCTACTTGTCAAGGTATATAGAGACTGAAGTCATAGCAAAATTTGGCTTGTGAATGCCTCGAGCTGCTATTTTTTTCACCAGAATTTAGCTTTTCCTTGTATCAACAAAAATAAGTTTAATAAAATTTACTTCTGACTAACCCTGAACTGAAGCAAAAGCTGGTTATGCCTTCAAGTCTGCAAAACAATGTCAGTACAGTTGCCCCCTTTAAAAGAGGTTTTTGCCATCAATCAGCGGTTGCATGGGCCTGAGGAGCCACTGTGCAGTCCCAGAGAAGTCGAGGACTTATTATATTTCTCAGGCATGGTCAGGTTCATGGTCAGATTTCAGTTCCATGCCTGACAAATTATTAAGATACAATACTTCATTTTCCATAATGCAATCTTTGCCATCACTGGCAAATATGATTAAAAGTGCATTCATATGGTTCTTACTAAGAAAAATTATCACATTAATCTGTTACTCTGCCTATATTTGAAATTGTTTACTTATTTTCTTTTGTGTGAGTCACCCTCTATTTTACAAAATGGACAGGAGACATAAAAGTGGTCTGGTGAGCAGTGGCAGAAATCATCCTGTGAAAAAGCTGTCTGTGAGAGGGCTCAGTGCATGTAGAGATAAGCTCAAGTCCCACAGTGAGGATATGAGCTGAGATTGGAGGATGAGGAGGACACAGCTTGAGAAAACACTTCATTAGCCATGAATAATGAATGAAGACACTGGACAAAACTGAGTGCAGTGTTTAAAAGAAAAAAAAAAAAGAGCTGAACTGTCAGTACCTTGTGGTATTTTTAAAGAGCAAAACCATGTGCAGAGCTGCAGTAGCGACCCAACACCAGCTAATTCCCCTGCTAACCAGCAGCTCAGATACTTTCCTTCTCCAAGCTTACAAGGGATTGACTCCCTAAAGATGAATAGGATAGTGTGGGGCAGATAACTAAAGATTTGTTTTTCACTGACTTTCTGAGGTCCTAACATATTTTAAAAAACACCAGAAACTTGAAGGGATAAGATCATTATGTAATTCTACAGTGGAACTCTTAACAACTTTGGAGCTGTGGTACAGCTTAATAATTGTGCAGAGTTTTTATCGCTAGCTACAGTAATGTAAATATATATAAGCATATATATAGATATATACATAGGGATATATAGATAGATAGATAGATAGATACATAGAGATATGTATAATATAAGCAGTAAGATCATTCCCAGATCCTACTTGAATGTGTTTTCATAGACTGTCAAAGACTATAGAGAGTATGCAAGACTTGTTTAAGGATTTCAGGTATAAAGGAAGCAATCATAAGGGCAATTGATGGAAATAATTTTATTTTCATTTTCTTAGTTTGTTGTCTTACCTACAAAATAAATTTTCCCACCTGATATGAATGGGATTAACTAAAATGTGGGGTTTTAAAAATTGTTATTGAGGGTGCATTTTAGAGCTCGTGGTTCAGTTGCAAGGTATACGTCAGCCTTTGTGAGACTGTACGGGGTAATATTTATCTCACTGACACTTATTGTGGGACATAGGACATGACAGGAACTTTGAGTACTTAATAAGAGATGTAATGAAATGAAACTCACATCACCCTTTGAAATGCTGTAGAGTAACATTAATGCTCCTTAGTTAGCCCTTTATCTTATGTTGATGCCTAAGCCATTAGAGTAAAATCTGATTGTCTTATATGCCTTATAAATAAAAGGAAAAATAACTTAATCTAGTAAAAAAAAAAAGGAAAATAAGAGCATAGAGGTCAAAAATCTTTTGAAAGCCCTGATTCTTGTAAGTACACTTAGTGCGGTACAGACAGGGTAGATGTGAATTATTTATGGGCTGATGGTGCAGGATGGCATGTCATTTCACACACCATCAGGCTCAGAAAAATACCCCTAATTAAACGAAAAAAAAGCAAAGCAAACCATGCCATTAATAAAAACCAAACAACAGACAATTTGAAAAGTCTGTGCTGAAATCTGCAAAAGACCATTCAAATTAAAGGATGGAAGTCTGTGTCCTTCATGTGTCCCATTATTCAGCATAAGTCAATACACATGCTGAGGAAGGTATAGAAATAGCAAACTGATGGACAGGAATGTGGAACAGGGGCTTGGGAACAGGATATCCATAAAGATCTGCCTAAGCAGGAGAGTCTTTAGGTGCTAGAGTGGTGTGTTCCTCTTGAGGCAATACAGAGCACCTAAAGGTAGTTTCCAGATGGAAACCTGAAATTGTCTTCTGGAGGCACAAACCTGTCATTCTCCAAGGAGAAGTGAGAGGACCTACCCCAGTGACCCTAGGCTTTGGGAATGCCTGCAACGCAACCTAATCACATCTGCAAGGACTGTGCCTCACTTTGAAACCAGTTTTAAATGACATTAATAAACTAACTCAAATCCAAAAAAATTAAATAAAATCACTGTGTGTCATGCAGCTCATATTATAAAGAATGAAGCTGCAGAGGACCCATATCCTCATATTTTTAGGTTGCCTATTGAGCTGTTTTATTATTTGCTTGGTTGATAGCACTGCCTTTTACCAGCCTTTTTTAACCTTTTGCATACCAAGAACCCATGTCAAGTTGTTTAACCTTTGGGCACGTTCTCTAAACTGGGTGTCTTCTGTCCTCTTTTGGAAAGAATTTTGGAGGAAATTTAAGAAAAACTAGTTGAGTCTTGGTGAACTTTTCTAAAATGCATTACCTCAGAAAATACCCTTCTTGTAGGCAGCAGTGTTTGGGCAGGGCTCAACTTCCATGACATGTCAGAAAATATTTTGTTTGGCCACACCCTGGCACCACCTTTGCAAAGCTGCAGTTCACTCATTCTCGGCGGACAATTTTGATTAAGCATCTTCCAGCACAGAGTGGGCACCATCCCAGGTTTTCCCCAAGGGTGCATTTCTGGACTGCCACTGAATGGGATGTATCCTATCCAGAACTGTAGAAGTAAATATGGAGCAGGGAGTTTCCTCTCTTCCGTGCTCATCAGTTGCTGATGTAATAATAAATAAAATAATCCAGGATATGCCCTTTATCTGAGAGGACAGACACCTGAAGTTAACAGTGTATTCCCATGGGCTTTTATAATGTTATGCAGTGCTGCATGGCTGTGCTGCTCTTTAGCATTCCCAACCCAACCACAGAAGTGTTCACCCTGAAGGCAGCTCTTTGCAGTAGGGTCTGGTCTTAAGTTCTTCTAAGTAAGTGCAGAGCCACTGCCTTCAAGAGTGTTGCTTCATCTAAGATTTATGCAACCATTATGGCTTCTCCCTCTTCTCTCCATCACGTTGTTCTTTGCATAAATGTCATATATGAAATTCACTGGCAGTTAAAGAGCTGTTCTCTTGTCCCTTTGAGTTTCGTTTAAGGAAATCTTATGAACAAACAGTAGAAGAGAATGGAACTCGTTTGTTTTGCTAGATTTGTTTAATATCACATGCATTTTATATATGAAGCAGTAAATATCCATCCTTATTCAAAGAGCAACTTTTCTCTTAAAAATGAAATATTTGATTTTTAGCACTAAGCCTTTTCAAAAAATCCAAATATTAAAGTTTTAATTTGATATTTTTTGATGTAGAACTTTGATATTGTTTTACCATTAAAATATCCATGATATAATAATGTACTGTAAGCGCTCTTAATATAATTTTCATTGGAAACCTCTTTTTTTTTCAGCAGAATTGTTCACAAAAATGCTGACTAAAGCCTGGGCACATCACAGATATCTCATGCTCTGATATTGAGCTACTTTTCTTTTTTTCTGGATCATTTTACTGACCATGGGAAAAAAAAAAAAACAAAGGAAAAAATCTGCAGCTTAACACCTCTTGTAGCAGAAGTAAAGTACCTTCCCATTCCTAGGATAGGAGGGAAATCTCATGTAGTACTCTTAAATTCGTGAAGAACTCTTGAAGACCTACTGATATTTAAACTATCAGTTTGTTCTAACTTCTGTCTCTGATACCTTGTTTTCTGAAGAATCCACCTTTGTCATCATGAAGTATCCCTATGGTAAATATCTCGCCATCACCCTTTGTGGTGAATGGATAAAACAAAATAGTTTAAGTGCTCTACTCTGACCTTATCTTTCTGCATTTCTGTTTTATGTTCAAAGTGATTTACTGGTTCTACTGACTTTATTAAAAAATAATTGTTTTCTCCTTCATGATTTCGTTTGCTTAATTGTAACGGAAACCTTTTCCTCACTATACTGAAGAACTCACACTTCTTCAAACAAACAGGTGCTACCAGGGATGATCAGTCACCTTCTTGAATGACAGTGTATGAAAGTCCAAAGATGTTGATTACTTTTTTTTCCTTGTCACTTAGTCAGTGTAAGCACTTTTTTAGTCACATTTTCTACTCCTGATGAGGTGTTGCTCACTGACGTGTTACAATTTGGTAACATCGTTCTTCACTTTGTGTTATTTTTATTTATGCATCTTTTAACTAATTACAGTTTAAATACATAGTCTGGATGGAGAGGAGGAAATTTCTTTAAGAAGTCTCAGAATTGCAGAACTAAGCAGGATGGAAGGAACCTCCAGGGGTTTCTAGTTTAACCACATGCTCAAAGCAGGTCTTTCAGGGCATTCCCCTGTCACGTTTTGATTATATCCGAGGTCAAAGATTCCTCAGCTTTTCTAAGTTTCTGTTCCAGTATTTAGTCACCTTCAGAGTTAAAAATCTTCTCAGGTATTGCATTGAAGGTTGTGCCTGTTGATTCTCATCCCTCAGCAGCACTTGACACTTTGTTTACAGACAAACCAGCTCAGGTACTTGCAGAATCAAAAAAGAATCAAATTATGTGATGCATTTGAGAGCAAGCAACCATCTTCTTACAAACATCCTGAGTCTCATTTCAGACTGAATTAACCTATGATCCTGGGCTGAGTACGTTCCAGTGCTACCATTCCTGTATTAATATTGTATCAGGCCATTAATTTCAGGACATGAGATCATGATCTGCCAGAAATAATTCCTTGCTGGAATTGGGCACTTATTTTACCTAAAATATTCCCTATTTAAGCAAGTAAATAGGTGGTTAATATCCAATCCATTAACACAATTAAAAATTCATATATATTAGCTGGGTTTTAGATAACTATATGATTCTTGATGTTGACTTCCAAATTCTTTCCATTTAATTGTATGAACTGTTCTCTTACAAAAGGAAATAATTTTCTCTGTGTCTTGGAAATTTTGCTTTGCAATTTCTGAGTAGCGGAGGAAAAAAAGACGGAGAGATAATATCTCTGGGAGGCAGTTAGTAACCACAGGACATTTCTCCTGAAGGAATCATGAAGAATGGACAATAGCTACTTTGAAATGCATCTCACCAAAGGAACTGTTCTAAGAAACACTGGGCTTGGCTTAGATCAGTACTGGAAGAAAAACCAAAAAACATCCAAACAAAATCCAATTAAAACCAACAAAAAACCCCAAACAAAACACCAAAACCAAACCAAACCAAAAAAACAAGCCCAACAAAAATGTGTTCCAGAACAAAACCCAGAAAAAAAAGACATTAAGGAATCATGGAAGTAAAAATTAATGTGTGGGAGCCAGAATATGCACAGTCCGTGTGTGGGTGGACAAGCAAGTGTGGATATGCCAACAAGAAAAAGGCTGACATATCCTATTCTGTAAACTTAAGATATAAACAAACTTTCTGAGGTCTGTTGAGGCTTAGCTGCTCTGACCTTGCTCTTACCAAGTGGTGTGGCTAAAAGGGTAATATTTGTGGTTTCCTGTTCCTGTAAAGAGAAAAGAGAAACATGCTCTTACTGTAGCTCAGTTAATACTCAATGGATATTTCCACTCTTTTTACCATTATGATCAATGGAAGAAAAATGCTAGCAGGATCCTGCTGACTATTGTGAGATTTCATTTTAGGAGAAGTGTTTTTTATTGTGCTCCACAATCAAGAATCTGATCAACTCCATGAACTCTGACCTTCTACTTTCTACCTAGGCAATATCCCCTTCCTCAAGCTCTATGCATTGTCCCATCCCTCCTCTCCATGTGCCTCAGTTCCAACATGCACTCAACCCTCCCTTTTCCAGCTTTTCCTTTTGAGCCTGGTTCATTTTAAAGAACCATTGGATTAATTTCTGCTGAGATCATCTGTCACCTCCTTCCCTCTGACAAGAATTCAGTGAATTCTGGGACCATCTCCAACTGCTTATCTAGGAAATAAAACAATTAAGGGCTGCTTCAACCCTATGGGGTGGTGCAATTTCTTCAGATCTATTCCTGCTCTCCATCCAGAATAAAGAGCTGAAGTTCCACAGAGCAGCTTCTTAGCCCACCACCAGAAAACCTGGAGGAGACAGAAGAATACACAAGCACCTATCCCTATTTACTGTGTCCATCCCCACCAACCTCACTGAGCTGCTCTAAGCAATGCTGAATCCTTAAATGATAATTACAAGCTGGCCAGTTCCATACTCCACAAACAGTGACACTACAGGAATGAAGTAAGGAGTTGTGCCTGCAAGGTAGGGAAATAACTGTCAATAAAATCAACAAAATATACAACCAATGTATTATTCATGGTATTTTTAAAGCAATTGTTATAACTGAGACTAACACTAACAAGAATAGCACTTATGATCCAAAAGCCATATGAAACTTGTTCAACTAAAGTTTTAGTTACAAACTTTTAAGTCATCTAGTTGGAAACAGATTTGAACATTTTAAAGCAACACTGGGATCATTCATAAGTGAGTTCAGTAACCTACGATGTCTCATGGAAACAATCTGACACTCACAATTTTGGTTCAAAATACGGTAAACCCTACTGTTTTCTAGAGAATCTTGCTTTCAGCTCCTGGACAGGAAACTCATCAGGTAGGAAGGTGAACCACAGCACATAATTCTCAGCTGAAAGCACCCATGAAAAGTCTACCAAGGGCTGAGAGCAGAACGGTCCAAGAGCAACCACGGGAATCACACTGTGCCTCAGGGATCCCACTATCTCCAGCCTCACTCCCACACCTCGAGAGAACCCAGAGGTTCCACAGCTGCACAGGTCAGAAGTTGTTTGGCTGATATATCTGTATCAGCTGTCTCAACACCCACTCCTCCTCCACCCCTGGGACCAGTGATTGGATCAGATGGAAGAAATTTCTCTGCCAGATGTGACCCATGGGCCATGTTTTGAACTGTGCTGATTTAGTTTTACAGTGTTTAGAGCCTAGTCCTCTCCTCAGTAAAGACCAATGAAGATTTGGCCAGTAAGGTCAGACTCTGTGCTCCTAGACTTTTGTAACACAGCTATCAATAGGAGTGTTTGGAAAGGAGGAGTCTTACTGTTACTTTTGTTATAATCTATAGTGGAAATTTTCTAAGTTTCAAACTTACAGACTCTCCACATCCTGTAACTAATTCTAGTAGCTTTAGGGAGTTCCCCAGCTGGGACAAATCCAGGCTCATCTCTGTCTGGAGCATATCCAGGCTCACTTCTACTGGGGGGCCTTGAAGTTTTCCAGCATCCCTAGCCATGACGCAGACCCATTTGGGACTCTTGCCTTCAGGCTGGCCATACTGTAGCTTACAGAGTTCCCAGGACTTGGGTAGGGCTGCCAGAAACACAGTTTCTGTTGGAATCTTGCCTTGGATTTGGCAAAATTTTATCAAGCCCAAGCTGTTTAGAGAGAAATATTTCACACTCTACCAACTGTAATTTTTCAGCAAACTTTGTTTCAGCAGAAAATTTCTGACCAATTCTATCTATTAACAGAACATCAGGTCCTTAGGGAATGCTATCTAGTGTCATCTGAGATACTGAAGTGTTAATTCCTACGAAGAATCTAGTGTAACAATACAAGCATCCATTTGGTATCTGGATTTGTTTAATGATCATTGTGTGTGCTGTTACAGTCTCCAGAAACAATGTTCAGATTCAATGGGCTGTTGCTTCCTCAACAAGTTTTTGCAACAACAAGTTTTTGCAAAATGAAGTTCTGTTGTCCTGGTGGCTGGCAGCTGCATTTGGAGCCAAGGAACCCTCCATTTCAAAGGAATCCACCCACGTGGGTGATACCCCAGAGGGCTGTGCTGCCATTCAGAAGGACCTCAACAGGTTTGAGAGATGGGCAGAGAGGAGCCTTTTGAAGCTCAAAAAGGGCAAATGCAGGGTCCTGCACCTGGGGAGGAATAACCCTGGGCACCAGCACAGGCTGGGACTGACCTAGGATGCAGCTCTATGGAGAAGGACCTGGGGGTCCTGGTGGACAACAAACTGTCCATGAGCCAGCAGTGCCCTTGTGGCCAAGAAGGACACCTCCTGAGGGCCATTAGGATGAGCATTTCTAACATACTGGGGGAGATGATCCTGCCCCTCTACTCAGCCCTGGTGAGGCCACACCTGGAGTGCTGTGTCCAATTCTGGGCTCCTCAGGACAAGAGAGACATGGAGCTCCTGGAGAGGGTCCAATGAATGGTGACAAGGATGATTAAGGAGCTGGAGCATCTCTCTTATGTGGAAAGGCTGAGGGAGTTGGCTCTGTTTAGCCTTGAGAAGAAACAACTGGGAGGGGACTTTATCAATGTGTACAAGTATCTGAAGGCAGGGTGTCAAGAGGATGGAGCCAAATAGTGGTGCCAAGCAATAGAACAAGACACAAGGGACAGAAACAGGCAGCTAGCAACAGGACAAGGAAATGGCCTCAGGCTGTGCCAGGGGAGGTTCAGGATGGACATCAAGAAGAATTTTTTCACTGAAAGGGTGGTTAAGCATTGGAATGGGTTCCCCAGGGAGGTGGTGGAGTCACCATCCCTGGAAGTGTTCAAGAAATGATTGGACTTGGCACTTAGTGCTGTGGTTTACTTGGCATGGTGATGTTCAATCGAAAGTTCAACTTGATGATCTTGGAAGCCTTTTCCAACCCTAATGATCTATGACTCTGTGATTCAATGAAACTGATGCACCTGAACATGAGGAATAACTTAACTGTGAGGTTGACTGAGCACTGGAACTGGCTACCTAGAGAGGTGGAAGAGTCTCCTTCCCTGGAGATATTAAAAAAACCTCTGGACACAGTCCTGAGTAACATGCACTAGGTGATATTGCTGGAGCAGGGAGGCTGGACTAGATTACCTCCAGCAATCCCTTCCAACCTGGCCCATTCTGTGATTCTGAGATGGCATGGTGAAAAATGTGCATAATACATGGAATGGGGATGATAGATCAAAGGTGGATCAGAAGGGTTACAGGCAAGATGATAACTCCCTCAGCCATTGTCTCTAGGTGCTGTGCTCCTAGAGCGTTTGAAAGCTCATCTGCCTGATGAGCTACTCCAGGAGCAGTTTTCCACACTTCTCATAAAATGGATTACAACCATTTCCTCAATAACTACAATCTCCTCCTGACTGAAAACAACTAGCAGTATGCAGATAGCAGAATTATAAGAAGAAGGAAGCTGTAGAGAATGTGCTATCCCCAGTTTTATGCATTTTTAATCTCTATTTTATCAGTATTAGGACTGAGTTTGCAGTATAAATAATGGGAAAATATGTTCTGTACATAAACCTTACATGTAGGATTCTTGCTAACATGACAGAAGTTGAAAGAATATGAAAACATAATAAGCTACAGACTATGTTCTGACTGTATTAGAATCAAGCACTATTGTATAGCAAAAATATTTTAAATAGTATTCTTCTTTTATGGATGATGTGAATATCTCTTGATATTTACACCATATATAAAAGGCTAAACAATATACATTAACCATATAATTTGCCTCATCTTTCACCATTCCATTTGTTTTATTGCTCCTACGAAACATAATTCTCTGGGCAATTTAGATGAGCGAAGAGCATGAAATACTGGTGGCCCCATATCTCTTCCTTCTATAGCTGAGATATTCCTCTCTGGACTGATGGGTCTCAGTATTCCTAGGCAGTACAGGAGTATTAAACTTTTTTTAGTGGTTTATCAATGTGCTTTTGTAGCAGTCCTCCGAATAAATCAAAGGAAAACAAAATAGAAAAGGAAGCTAAGATTATTGGCTTGCAAAATCAGTTACCTGAATTTGAGCTGAGATCTAATAAACACCATTTATATTTAGGTTTAGGTTAGAAGGTTAGAAAGGTAGTCAAAATGAAATTTGCTACCTGAAGGGTGAGAAGGAATGTAGCAATCTGCTACAGGAAAGATAAAATGTATAAAACAGCTGGAAAGTAGAACAAATTCTGAAATTCCTGGGTTGGTTGGCAGAGGTTACTGTGTGAAGTGGTGCAGCTGCTAGAGGTGTTGCTGTCCTAGCTTTCCCAAGAAAAACAAGCAGCGGGACTCCAGTATTTTGCAGTCTGTTGTCCTACATTGTTTCCCTATGCCTAAAGTCAGCTAAGATAGGAAACAGAACCAGCAATATTTAAATGAATAATGGCAAATAAAGCATACCAAATGACAACAAAAACAAGCACTAATATTTAAAATAGTTGTGGTTATTTCCTCAGTAGAGAAAGGACTAATGTTACATTGCAGTGAACATACGTGGAAAAGTGCTGCATGTTTCTTTGTGCCATGCACTGTGATTTCCAGACAGAATTCTTGTCATTCTAGTTTTTTGGCTGGTGAGACTTCAGTAGAGAGAAGGAGAGATGGAATAGAAGTAACAACTTTTTTCTTTTCTAAACCAAATTATTCTTTACAAGGCCCTGCAAAATGAATGACTCCAGTACCAGGAGTCCATTCCTGACTCAATTTTTTTTGCTGTATAGGCATAATTTGTACATACAGCTGTTTTGGAGAATTAATTCAAATAATTTATCTTGGTAGCTAATGCCAAAACCCTTTCTTTCATAATAAAAATTACCTGGAGAAAAGTGATGGCAGAATTTGAATTTCTACAGAGCAGTCTGTTCTGGGTGCTTTTGCACCTTTGCATGGCAATCATCAAAAGGCAAATATTTAAGATAAATATTTCAAAAAACAATATGCATACTTTTGTGACAAATCAGCTTTCTTGCAGATACATGTATAGGTAGCTTGATGCCACTATTTCAGGCACATTGCTAAGATTCTAGCTGAATAAAAGTGTTTTGAAGTGCATACACAAAAAGTATATTACAGATAGCATACTTCAAAAAGGCAGCATAGTTCAATGCCTCTCCAGAAGAGATTTGTTCAGAAAGTTTTGAGCAATAAAACCTTATAAAAGTAAAGACTATTGTTACAAATTATCCCAGAGTCTGTTGTTAAGTCTAACATGATTTCAAGCCAACTGATTCTGATAATGACTAACCAGACTTTCTAAGAATTTCATTGTGTGTTTCTAGGTTTGCTTTGTTGCTATTTTTCCTTCAGTGATGAGATAGTGCCATGCAACAGTTCTGGTCACTGAAATTACAGAAGACCTTCAGATTATTTCAAAACCACATTTCATCCTTATCCAGCATTTTTGTTCAACATTCACAAATGTCTCTCCTTTGACCAGAAGTATCCAGCAAGGTCATCCTCTAGACAGCCATGCCAAGTGTAAAAGAAAACCCTAAAGAGCTTTAAATGGGACTTGAACCTTTATGCAGGATACCCAGATCATTTAATTATATATCCTTTATTAAAACTATTGTATTATGTGTTCCTATAATAGAAGAAGAACTTATCTTCTCTGGGCATGGGCGAATGGTGGAGAATTGAACATCTGTTGAGCAATGCTGAAAGCCTGGGTAGCCCTTGGTCTTTCAAAGAATTGTCAAGATCTTTCCCCATGAAAACAAACAAACAAACAAAACAAAATACAAAACACAACACAAAGCAAAACAAAAACAAGCAACCCCCCTACACACACACAAAAAAAACCCCACAAAAAACCCTGCAGATATGCCTCTCCCCAAAAAAACAGAACAAAACAAAACAACCAATCAACCAACCAAACAAAAACCCCCCACCAGAATCCCACCAACAGTTGCCTGGGATACAGCCTAATGCATCATCCATGTGTTTAAATTAAAGCATCCACAAGGCCAGTATTCCAACAGAGGTACACAGCAGTGTTCACACTTTGATATGCTCTTAGCCCAGTGCAGAAATTACTCTGGATCAGGAATTCAGTCAGACATTTCCCTGGCCATACTGTGGTATATCAGGTCTAGACATTGACACAGAGGCCAAATCTGCATGATAAATTCTGGTTTGCCATAGTTAGTTAGGTGGTGTAACGAAGTGTGATTGACAGAACTATGGCAATACAAACTGCTAGCGTGGATGTGATTTTCTAGAAAAGCTTTTCATGTGCCTGAACAGTGTCTTTAATTTAGGAAAGAGGGCACAAATTCAGACAGCAAAATAATAGTTTTGCCAGTCTAAAATATATAGCTTCACATTCTTTCTGAGGATATATATCAGGTGGTGACAGTAGGAAGCTTTCCAAAGGCAGACCTTTCTTCATTTGTAAACATTTTTATTAGAAAATGAGTATGTCTCAAAGATTTGGTTTGTGTCGTTTTTCCAAAGTCAGGAAAATTCATTAGATCAATATTTGTTTGAAAAGTTGGCTTTTCACGTCCTTTTACCTCCATATATTATCTGTGAAATGTGGATTAGAGTATTTGCCTGCTTGACAGGAGAGTTGTATATAGGTTTTTTGAAAAAAAAAAGAGTTTCTCAGGTACCTTAAGCTCACAGAGCTTTTTCTGGAAACAGAAACACTTTTTTTTGTTCAAGTTCTATGGGAAAATACACTTTTTGACAAGTATTTTTTGACTCAAAGCTTCCAAATTTCCAAGCATTTTAAGACAGGAGAAGGATGGTGGGTTCAGGAAACTGACATGTCAAGATGATATATAATTTTTTACTTCTTATTATACACAATGTAGAAAAGAAAAATCTGTTCCAAACTTGGATAAATATTCAAAGTATTAAATAAGAACACAATGTTACCTTGATTTAGCTACCATCTCTGAAAATCTGAAACTCCATTACTTTCTGACTACAGCCTGACTAAATATTAACAGAAGAAAGTACACACAGAAGAGTTAGAAAAGTTTCTGTAGTGTTCAGTAAAACTTATTTCAAAATCAGAAAAACAGATATGTGAAAAGCATAACACATTAAAGAAGAATGTGTTTGCTCTGTAAAATAAGAGACCAGAAACAGTAAATCAAGACTTAGTCTTGCCTCTGGCAAACACCAGAGTTTCTGAAATCCAGACCCCTGGCAGGTCCTGGTCTTTAGGTGGTTTTATGTGGTTACACAGATAGCAGCATCATTATGCTCCTGCCATACAAGAGGCTGTACAAGTGAGAGATTAGAGATGTAGTTGACCACTTAAGTACTTTTCTGAGTCCTGTTTTATTGGTGTTTTAAAGTGAAAACACTGAACAGATTAGGTTTTGATAGAGGAACACCCACCAACTAACCAATGAACATCTTGCCTGCTACAGTGCAGGTACCTGTCATTTGTGCTCATCTTCAGACAGCTATGGCCCATCCTGTGAGTTATGACATTGTTGCAGTGTGTATTCTTACTCCGACCCTTTTATAAGGCAGAATGTGCTTATTTTGGTTTAAGCTGTATAAACTGGCCATACTCCAACTCAGCTAAAAAGTATATGCAGTAAGATTTAGGGTGACTGAGCTCATCAATATAACTTAGTAAAACACTGCATTTGCTTATGGACTCATACTTTATTTCTGTTGTATTGGTTTCTACTTTCACAAAATTTCCAGGAGGCATTCTGTAGATTGGTAGGTAGGAACACTTCTGTTTACTGTGGATTAAGAGTTAGACACTGGAATACAAAGAAAGAGCCTAAGCCCAGCTAAGACAATTCTGTTTCCTTCAGGAGCTGTTTCATGGACATCTAGAAAGGATAAGACATCAGGGCATGGATTGAACTATTTATGAATACTGACATAATAATTAGCATATAAAATTCTCAAATCCGATTTTCTATTTCATGACATTTTATTTCCTGACCATTATCAGAATGAATTTGTCTCTTTAGGCGCTTATTCACACCTTTGGTCTCTTTTCATTTAAAAATGCTCAAAAGGGTATTTGCATTTGCATCAGTTTGATTTACAGATGTTGCCATATAGTAGCATGAAGCGTCCCTCTTTTGTGCTGAGTAATATCAAAATCATGGGGTTTCACACTCAGAGAATCGAACATTCCTTGTGAATTTAGCTTCCCATCCCTTTTGTGAAAATGGAACTGTGAAAATGGTGATTGAAAGGAACAGATTCAAGACTATGTTACAAACTATCATGTTGTATTTCCTGAACTGTGTTTCATTGGATGACCTTCAGGACTATTAGCGGAGTTATTTCAAAAGTTTTCAGATTGCTTTAATGGATATGCCATTCAACTGATGTTAACATTTTAATATATTGAATTTGTTGTGATGTAAACGCCCTAGAGTTTTTCTCTCATAAAAAAACCCCCTAAAGAACAGATAATGAAATTACATTGGCATGTTGCCATTTTCAGTACCATGACCATGTTTTGTCAAGGCATTTGGATAATGGTAGATCTTTTTATGGAAGGTAGCTTTCCGTCTATAGTTACAGTAAAAAACATGTATTGAGGAAGGAAGGAACAAAGTTCTGTAGCACTTTACCAAAAGCAGTAGACCACTGACATTAGTGTGCCTTTGGATATGCAGTGGATTATCGTTGGCTAAGGGCCAAACACCCATCCAGCCTCTCCCTCACTCCCCTTTCCTAGCAGTACAGGAAGAAAAATAGGATGAAAAGCTTCTGGGTTGAGATAAAGTCAGGGAGCCCACTTACCCATTATTTTGGTGGACAAAACAAATTCTTCTATGAGAAATTTAATTTAATTTATTGCTAGTAACAGCTGAATCAGGCAGTTAAAATCAAAACCCTCAAAATTTAGAAAAACATCTTTCCTCCCCCTTTTTCCAGGCTCACTAGTATTTTAATTCCCTTTGATTTATTTTTTCTATTTTTTAACTTTTCTTTCTGCTTTATATTTAAATGACATATTTTTATTTCTTGCTCTTTACCTTACACTTGTTATATTTTTAAACAGACACCAGTGCAACCTTAATTCAGCAATCATTTTAGACAAAATTATTTTATACCATTCTTATTCTCCCTCAGGCATCAAAAATACCAAAACAGAGAAAACAGAAAAGTGTTTGTTCTGTGAAACTTTTTGTTCTTATTTCTAGAACTGGTCTAAAAATAATTTTCAGTGAAAAATATTTTTGAATAATATTCCACTTTTTAAAGATTCAAACCCTTTTGCAAAACACCATAAAAGTGATAAAAATAGCAAATAAATTCAATGCAAAATGTAACAGATTAGTGTTGCTAAAATTCAGTGAAACCTCTCTGACATGCTGAAGTAATCTCTGTGAAACACCGCTGTGAAATACTGCTTCCAAAGCTATTCAGAATGTATTTGATATCTACTGCAGAATTTAATTTGTATCCCAAAACATTGGTAAGTTCAGTGGGATTGTTCTTATTTCACAGCAATTTCAGTTTCAGTAAGGAATGGGTTTTTTTTAGTTTGATGAACTTGCCTACATGAGCTTGCATCATTTGATAATTGATGCGGTTTAAAAGGACCTTTGTAGCACTATGGACAGTTGTAGAAATGGGTTAATTTACTTCTAGATTATCCTATCAATGGTATATTACAGTAAAAGTTATAGCTAATAAAACTTTGCTTTCAAAGTTATGCCAGCTACTTCATTTTTTTCCATTGTTACCCTATATCTAGAAATATTTTCTTATATTCAATAGCACATCCTGCTCTGTTAACCAGTTCTAGGAAATATTTTGAGGTTTTCTATCACTGCAGTGACACCTGGTGTTGAAAGCAAAGTTGTTAATAGCTCAAAGGTATAGGAGAATCCATTTCATAGCATGTATTGTCTTAAGCCCACCAGCACATCTGACTTTTCAGTGCCTGCTAACTTGAAAGAGAAGGAAAGGGAAACAGAGTAAGAGAAGAAAAGCAAGGGGGAAGGAAGGAAGGAAGGAAGGAAAGAAGGAAGGAAGGAAGGAAGGAAGGAAGGAAGGAAAGAAGGAAGGAAGGAAGGAAGGAAGGAAGGAAGGAAACATTTCCATAATTATTAGAAGATACTTAACAGTTGCTGCATGGATAAGATTTTTCCCCACCAAAAAAAACCCAACTTGGTTTAACTCTGATGTCCCTTGGTCATGGTCTTATATAGAAAAAAATTGTCAGAAATCTGTCCTACACTGAAGACTGTTTCAGACATTAGCACAGTTGCCAGGGTTAATTTTTCAACTTCACAATAGCAACTTTTCAAATTCAGTGGATTTAGAAAAGCTTGAGGTGTCTGTGACAATAAATCAAACAGAGAAGTGAAATATCCCTGTGTAATTTTTTTTTTTTCCTGAAGAGAAACACTGACGTTTTAAAAAAAAATTATAAGGAAAATTAAAGCATTCCTTTGTATGTCTGTGTATGTAGGTATATACATATGTTTCTGTTTCAGCTGAAGAAATATAGTTCTGTGATTGAATATAGAAAAATGCTTCAATAAAGTCTAAGTGGAATATACAATCAATGGATTTAAATCCATATATACAGTTTTCTCTGTAACAGAATTCCTGTGTGCTAGCATACATAAAATATGAACATCTCTAATAAACAGCAGCTGGAGTATATAGCAAGCTGGATCTTTGTGTGGAATATCTTTAAGGTGTTTTTGGCACAGCTTCCAGGACTGTCTTGACCAACACTTTCCCAGATGTGTAGGATTATGGGATATATCTTCTGGAATCTCTCAGGAAAGCACTTTAATTCACAGCCACACCTGGGTTGGATATTGCAATCAGCTCCCATTTTCCACTTACAATTTTCCTTCCTCGTTCATTTTAATTTCTCTGTTTTCTCCCTTATCACTTAATATATTTTCCTCATTATTGGCATCTGGGCTGTGTGTTCTAACACAAACACCGAAAGACCAAATCAAGATTAAAAAAAAAAGAGCAAAAATATTCCCATTTCAGATGGAAGAGCAGATGGAGCTCTTGGCACTTCAGAGGATTCAAATTGACCCTCTGCACCAAGCTCAGGGAAGACAGACTGTCACTGCTGACTGGAAAACACTAAAGAGACCTGTTTTCCCATCGAATATACAGTAGCATTTTCTAATTCTTTAGCTCTAAGCTGTGCATGGCCATGAAAGAGCAGCTGAGGGGTTTTTTTTAGATTAGACTCTTTCATATCTCATGGACGCTGTTCTCTTTCTTTTATGTTAAAATTATTGTCCTGAATTTTGACATACAAGTTTGATTCTACATTTTCTTATCAGTGCCTGAGAGAGGCTGTGATTAAGTGGTCACTACACCCTGCTCTTTCCCCATGCCTTCTTGATAGTTTTAGAAGTTGCATCACAATCATCCAAGGATTAAAACACCCTGAAACAGCTCAGGTGGTGAAAAAGAATTCAGCTCTGCACAGAGCAGTTCATGATCTGGCCTGAATGCTCAAAGTTATTATCAGGGAATAACCATCTTTCCCAGGTACTATGTACTATGGTGATTGCCTATCTTCAGTAATAACACACTGAGCCTTTAATGAGCTTTTCTGAATAGTTTATGCTATTCCATTGGTTACAGCAATGTTTCATTAGACTGGTGCAAACTACTCAGTATGAAACGTAATAATTTATTTCTAAATTATATAACTGCAGTTTGAACATCTTTATTTTTTTTTTCCTGAAGAGGAGAACAGAGATATACTTTGGTTAAAATTTTTCTGAAGAAATAGGGCAGACACAAGAAGTATAAATCTTAACATAATATATCCACTTAAAAGGCATCAAAGTTTCAGCTAAATTTAGAAGCTGAAAGACAGACACAAATCAGATTCTTGCAAAGTGCTCAGGTAACTTGGATTCTGACAGAGCCTGAGGGACTTCTTGGAGATACCTCCTACTTTGGTATCTCCGTCTTATTCCTTATTCTGATCCAACTGTGTCCATTATATCAAATATGCCAGTACCTGAAGGGAACTTGCAGGAAAGATGGGGAAAGACTATTTACAAGGGCATGTAGTGACAGAACAAGGGGGAATGGCTTCAAATTGAAAGAGAATAGGTTTAGATTAGATACCAGGAAAAAATTCTTTACTGTGAGGATGTGAGACACTGGAACAGGTTGCCCAGGGATGCTCCATCCCTTGAGGTGGTTGGATGGGGCTCTGAGCAACCTGTTCTAGTGAAAGGTGTCCCAGCCCATGGCAGGGGGCTTGGAACTTGATGATCTCCATGGTTCTCTTCCAACCCAAGCCATTCTATGGCTCTACAATTACTTTTGTGCAGTCACATTCAGGAAAAAATCTGTCCAAGAAGTAAACAGGAGATTTGAAATTATATTGTATGTGAACAAAATAGTATCTTTGGTGCTTGGCCAGCCCTCCTTTGTTACTCTAAACCAGAGCAGAGGAATGAGCAAGGGAGTAAGCACTTCTACAGGTTCAGAAATAGTAATAAGTTGTCAATATTTTACAAAGGACATTCCATGACTTGTGCTTCATCAGGAACTGTAGTGATAGGACAAGGGGGAATGGCTTCAAAATGAAAGTGAATAGGTTTACAATAGATATTAGGAAGAAATTCTTTACTGTGAGGATACTGAGGCACTGGAACAGGTTTCCAACAGAAGCTGTGGATGCCCCAACCCTGGCAGTGTTCAAAGCCAGGTTGAATTGGACTTTGAGAAACTTGATTAGTGGAAATCCCTGCCCATGGCAGGGGGTTGGAACTATATCATCTTTAAGGTCCCTTCCAGTCCAAACCATTCTGTGATTCGATGCTTCTATCCAGTGTGGTAAGAAGCACACTGTGAGAATGTGGGGATTGCCCATGCTGTGAGAATTTTAATTCTTCTTTGACACAAAGAACAACTGTGAATGGACACATCAGGACTTGGCAATTACTTGACTATTGTTCATGGGCAGGGAATTCTGTTCTTAAAGACGGGCTGAGCACAGCAACTGTACTCTGAAACACTCTGTTCAGCATATGTCATTTTGAGGAGAACAACACAGACTGAAGAGATTTTGCTCTCCAGGTATTGTCTTCTTGACAAGTATATGTTGAGAACTGGGTGGAAGTTGCTGTATTAAAGGTATTACTTTTCTGAGGAATTTTTATGAACAATTCTGTAGCAAAAGTAGACTCTGAATGATACAATAAGGCTCCTCTCCTCCATCCGTGGAAGGGAACTCTACCCAGGAGATGCCAAGAATCCTCTTTCCAGACATCACAGAACTTTTCCCTTTTTTCACTTTCTTTGTTTTCTGTAATGGAAGTCTAATTAATCACTGAGCTAATTTTAAGAAGAACTCTGACAAAAAGTCACCAGTTCCACTCTGTGCTGTTTTGCATTATGCCATGGTGGATGTATTGCAAAGGAGACTTATATGTGATGGCAATACTTCCTCTGGCAGGAGCTGCAGAGCCACATCATAGAGAGCTTCGTCCAGGAAAGATGCAGATGTAATCTAAAATGTGCTGAGATCCCTCATGATTTATTTAAATCCAAAATAAAAAGTCAGAGCTGTACATAAATATTTCTCATCATATTTTGCTGAAACTAGGATAATAAAGAAAAATCCTTCACTCTACTGAATGCATAGTAAACTAAATTTGGCCCTTTTACTAATACAGTTTTAGTTGTCCCACTCTACCTCAATTTTAAAATTAATTCATTTTTATCATGTACCCTATTTTTCTCTATAAAACTGGCAAAACCAGATTAGCTTCAAAAAACATTTCCCTTTTAAATAGTTACTTTTCAGTTTTAATGGAAAATAGAAGCATCTGAAATTATGAACATCATTTGCCACTCAAATATATTTTTGTGCCAAGTTTTGGTATAAAGCAAATTTTCAGCTGAGTGACAAACCAATAAATATGTAGGCTTACAGTAGCTCTTCTGAGAAACTGAACTTCAAATAGTGTCTTTATAATACTAACAAAAATGTGCTAATTTTTGTGCTTATTTTTCTTTCTTAGTTTGTTCCTGATGGTTAGGAAGTTGATCGTTCATTTTTCTACTGCCATTCACACCAGCTGCTATAAAGCAGCTATAAAAATACTCCCAGTGCAGATCTTGACCGTAGATCACTGTACCTAGACCCAGCTGCAGATGGATGGAGCAGCTGGTCCAGAGAGGTGCTGTTCCTGACTCCCACACACACTTGGTCATGATGCATGAAGCAGCACAGTTGCTCCCCAGCCACAATTCCCATTCAGTCACAGATTTATGAAGTAATGAGCCGCCTACCAGAAAAAAACAACACCAGCAGCTCTCCAGCACACTTTAAACAAACACCCAAGAATATTCCATAATTATAAAAAACTGCAACTCAGCCATCAGATGAATTGTTAAAACTTTTTTACATATCTTGTTAAATGGGAAGGAAATAGAGTAGAGCAGGGAAAGAAGGAAATATGCCTATGTTGGCAGATAGCAACATGAAAATTGGTAAATATTTTTCAGGATATTTTTCAGGATATTTTCTCTTTTTTTGACATCAGTGTGATGATTGATGGGGCTGTTTTCAAATGATTTATGAATATTTCATATAACCTGGCTATTTTAATAATTCTAATGTGAATATGCCAGCTTATCCTGACTTCAGCTATAAGATATGTATTCTGTAGTAAATCCAATATACTATGAAGGGACAGTAGGCAGCCTACATCTTGTGAGGATGCAAAGTCCTGGCTCCAAAGCAATTAACATTGTTTTTTACTAGCTTGGGTGTAGCAGCCTGTCAAGGATTAGTGGCCAAATGGAAATAGTCTCTCCAGAGGGGAGGCGAGAATTTCTTGTGAGGGGTTCCTACATCGTCCCTTTTTGTGGCATGTGTGCAAAATAGACCTGTGCAGTCACAGATTGAGGTGATGGGGCTTTTGGTAAGGAGGGCATGGTGGGGGTTTGCTGTTCTAAAATTACTTTCCTCTTGGTGTTTTGCTTCCAGTTTTAAACTATTCATTCAAGAGCACTAATTACTGGAGCTGCCAAAGGTGGGGTGTTTTTAAGTTCTTGAGCAGTGTATCTCACAGCTGTATTCTGATACTGCATTAAGACATCATTCTGGTGGAGGATACGCTTCTCTCCCCACGTCTAATGCCAGGGTTTTCATGTAGAAACAACCCGAGGACAGACAGAAGAAACCCAGTGCACAATCTGAGCATCAGTGTTCAGCCTTGACCTGGACACTGCAGTTCCCAGGGATGTGCTGTGGTGCAGATACTGCTCGCTTTCATCAGTGACCACAGTCTCAAACAGACAAGAACTACACTTGTCCATACAGTTTGATCTGATGGACAAGTGCAGTGAATCTGTAGAAAAATAACTGTACATTACACATTGGACAAAGACTAGAAATAAGGGCCTGAGAGTTAAAGTTTTAAAATACTTACTTGCAAAAAAGATTAATATAGCAATTATGTACCCTGCAGTACACCTTTCAGAAACTTAATATTATTTGACTTTGCTTAGTATTATTTAGTGCTGATAAGAAATATACTCGCAGGTCTAAAGAACCCAATCTCCTGTATACTATTTGTTCCTACAGAAGCAATACTGAGCTGTATTATTTAGTTTATGTTCTACCAATTTTTCTTGAAAAATCCACCACAGATCTTAAGGCTTAAAAACAATACAATAACAGTGGCTGATTTTATTTGCTGTCAATTATCCTTGAAAGGGCAGGTTCAATCCTTTATGTCTCTCTTCTTCAATGAGTGTAAGTAATTCAATGACTTTTTCTGTATCAGCAGGAAAATGGCTACATTATATAATAGCCTTCTTCCATCTCTAACTTGTAAGATCCTATCAATGTGTATAGTTGAATTGTGTAACAAGGCTAATGTATTTACAGAAAGCCAAGATAATGGAAATAATAAAATCTAGACTGAGGAACACTCCAATTTTAATAAGATAATATGTTGATTTTTTTTTTAGCAGACAAAGATTTTCTTTTTTGTTCTCAATAGCTCTCCTCATTGACTTTGTCCTCTTTTTTTTTGGAGAGCTCTTATATGAATGGAATCCCACAAGAAATTAACCATAGCCATATATAAACTGATTAGTTAAGCAATGCATGACAGCAAGGGCTTGTATGCACAGAGACTGAAGGGAATTTGGGACAGAAGTCCAAACTGTGACCTTCCCAGGTACTAACATTTAGGAAGTGATAGTATTCACTACCCTAGAGAAACCCGGAATGAAGTTCTCTTCTGACCTTTGCCTTCTCCTGCAGAATTAATTGTCCTTGCTCATTCCATTAACACTTTATTTCAGTGAGGTCTATCCAATGCAGTGGCACAGGAAACATAAGGGTTTTAAAACTTGGGTTTATAGGCAGCTTGGGCTACCTATATCTAGGCAGAAGACAGCTAATTTCATAAGGTGATTACATTCTCCAACTTCTCCTCACAACACAATAGAGTTGTAACAAGCAAGTTTGTTTTAGAAGTAACAATTGGAAAAGTTTACTTTTTGTAGCACTCATGTAAAGTGTACTCTTTGATATAAAGGAAGTCCCACCAATAACTCAACACGGTCATACAGAATTGTAAAACACAAACAAATACAGAAAGCCCTTCCCTGCTTGCTGACAAGTTTAATTTTATTTCCAACAAGAACATTTGCTGAGCAAAAAGTGTATTTCTAAAGTCCACTTCAAATATCAAGATGTGAATGAAATCTAAAATATGATCAAAAATTCAGTTTGCTGTCCTGTGGCCTCTCTGTTCTCAAGCACAGTGAAACATATCTGTCCACAAACACAACATGCTTCATTTGTTTGTTTTCTGAAGTGTTAGCTCAAACTCTGTGATTTTTCCTGGAGTTTTGTGTGCTGCTCTGCATGCTAAAATGAACCCTAGCATCATTTTCTGTGAAGCTTTTTTGGACTTGAGTTTATTTTAGAGGCATTTATTTTAGAGGCATTTTGTCTGAAGCAAACGGCTCCAGAGGAAAGCTTGCTAGCAGGATGGCATTTCTGAACCTGTCTTCCCACAGCTCCTGAGCAGTGTATGTGCTTTTTGAGGTACAGTGTCATTTTCCACTGGCTCTGAAGAATGTCTTTTTGTGCTGTAGTGGCTCACCTACTTAATAATAGTAAATTGCTATATAATCATTAACCGACCAATATCTGTTAAAGTAAACCTGAAATAAGGAAAAACAGATGCTGTTTTCTGTGTTTCATGAAAAAGACTTATGCATCCTCATGCCATATTGTCTGACCTTTCTTGGGTTTGGACCTTATGTACCAGACAGAGGTATTTACCACATAATCCATGTATTTGAATGCTGTTTACAGATTACCCAGAATACATCTGGAAAAGCAAAACAGCAGCCCCTGGTAAATGTGCCGATGAACACAACCTTTGAGCAAAGGGAAGTGGGACACCTGAGAGCTGCAGATCCCAGAATGTAATTGCTCACATGCCCTGTCATCCCCTGGAGGCGTATGAAAATTTCTACACTTAAGAAACCAGAACATTTCACTTTCTTCAAAATTTCACAACTAGGTGAAGAGGAATAAATATCACTCCATCACCAGCACATTTTAATTATTTCATTCTGCTGCTGGGAAAAAAAATGCATCATTAAATGTTTTCCAGATAGAAACAGTTTTTGACGCATCCAGAGTGAATGGCAGCTCTTCATGGTTGAATAGAATAAGTACTTAGCCCATAGAGCTGATAGTAAGTGTGAAATGGTGGGATGACTTCTGCATAAATGGGGAGCACAAGCTCAAGCTTCTTTTTTCAGAGAGGGTAAGTCACCTTAGAGATATCATTGACATGGCCATAAATCAAGATGCAAGGATATCTTTAAAGGTATTTGACCCTATTTTACTGGTGTAACTCAGGTGATTTCTCTCTTTAGGCTGATTTTATAGCCTCATTGAAATAATTCTCTTATGGTAATCAAGGCTTCAACAAGGCCATCGCTCTCTGAGTGTGATCCAGTCATTACTGGAGGAAGGATATTACTGCAAAGAGGCAGGAATAGCAGCAAGAATAACAGCTGCCACAATCTTACCTCAGCACTGAGAATGTTGCTCTAGTGCAGGAGGGCAGTGTCTCATGAGGGATTCAATCCACTGCTATAATTTCCAGTATGAAGTTGCAAAGTCATATAGATGTGCTAAAATTAGTGCCTTTGCTATCACAACTGTATTGAAAACCACACCTCCACCCTCTCCCTCATTGTCCTATAGGAAACCAACACCTTTCCTCTCAGGGGAAGTCTATCTACATGATTTTGGCCCTCCTTGTATTGAGTGAGATTAAAGGTTCATCTAGTTTAGTAACTTGACTTACAGTGAGCAGCCACAGATGCTCAGGAAAGAATAAGAGGAGGTCATGTGTAGAGTGATCCCTGCCCTGCTATGCACCTCTAGTTTCTGAAAATCTAGATGTACTGACTTTTGTTGAATGAAATACACAACTTCTTTCTGTTGTGATGCAAAGTTCACTCTCAAAGTTCACACTCAAAGTTCACACATCCACTTCAAAGTTTTTATTTTCACCTTTTTGTTTGCTTGTTCATTTTAAATCTGCTGACAGCCAATTTCACTGTTTTCCCTCATTGTTCTTTGTCTTACCATGGTCCACAGGTACAAATGTGACCATTTTTCAACTATGCCAGTTGCTCTAGTTAAAGATACAGTCTTTCTTCCTGCAAACCTTCGTCTGCCACTGACTGCTTTCCAGTTCTTGTGTTCTGAGATATAATGATGAATCTATCCTATATGTATTATTCAAAAAATCTATGGTTTTATACAGCTTATCATATTTTCTTTCAACTGTTCTTTTCTGAATGAAAAGTCCAGGTCTAGCCTCAATTCTATAGGAAATGAAAATAAGGATTCACTGGTATAGCAGCTGAGACTCTTTGTCAAGCTAGTCAAGGACACTTCACCAAAGTATTTATTCTTGGAAAATGTCAGTTTTTAGAAACTTAGTATTTTTCCAGGAACATATCAGTCTTGAAAAATCTTTAGTAAGAGATTTCTCTAGTCAGGGTAGGTTTTCTGACCAAACTGAAAACAGAAATGAGGGAATAACTGCACAGCCATTAGCTGCTGTGATGTAACAACATGGAAATGCAAATGTCATTCAACCTATCTTCAGAACCACAGTGTTTATACAAAGTTAAAGAAATGCTCACTGGATTAAGTAGTTTGCAATTAATCCAGGTCAAAGAAGGAACCAGTAGGATGGTATAGTGAACCTACAAATTTTCACGCTTGTGGTATTACTCTAAGCACTCTGACAAAATGCACTCCATTCTCCTTCACCCTAGGGCTCTTTTATCAAAGCTAGCAACATAAAGAGCCCTCAAATTATAAAGTAAAAATAAATCATTATCCATTTTCATGTAGTTCTACATAAAATGTGTGTTGCTGCCCAAGAAACACAAAATTGCTCTGAAATTATAACAGAAAGGAAAATCATTCACCAGAACTGTGAAACTTGCCTTTGTCACTGAATAGTGGCTTGAGCTGCATCTGGACACCAGGCTCTGCCTTTGGTGAACTTTGCTCCAATATTTTGCTTTGGAAGACAGAAGGGTAAGAACAAATTCATCATTTCTCATTCAGGAAGCTAAAGATTGAGGCATCTAAGGGTCATTTCTGGTGAAAGGCAGTTTTTGGATTGTATACCCCAGTTCTCAGATACTCAGCATGTTGCTGCTTGTTTTGTATGAAGTCGGCTGTAGTGTTAGTGAGCATCAGGGATGTCATAGCCAACATTTCATTTCTTGGCTCAGTTAACAATTGCAGAGTAGATGCTGCTGACTGCAAAAAGTAGGGAATGAAGTATTTGTGCATGGAACTCAGTCCCAAGTAGAGGTTTTACTTAACTTTAAAAAGTTTCAAGATTTTGTTATTTTTCCAAGTTTAATACTGATATTATTTCAAAAGTAACAACCAAGGCTGATCCTTCCAAGTTCTCAATTTCCTCAGCAGCAGCTGAATTCCACATTAAAAGCTGGTGTGTACATATACTGCCAACCAGAGCAATGCAAAGATACCACCTAGAGTTGTACAGCAGTATTAGCAGTACTGCAGTTCCTAACAGCGAGGCAGACTGATACATCTCTTCCAGCCCTGGATGTGATGTGGGTAACTCTAGAGCAATAGGTAATTTCTTTAACCCACCAGCCTGGAGGTATAGTGAAAAAGAAGTACGTTTTGAAAAAGTGTGCCTTTTCTTTTTTCTCTCTATATAATTCTCTTTCTCATTGGAATAGTTTTCTTTCCCATTCTACTGCTAGGAAAGCAAGTGAGCTTTCAGTGAGGCTGAACAAAAGTGGAAAAAAATCTGTGAAGAATCATTGTTCTTTACTATTTAAGCACCATGTATGAATGCAGCTTGGAACAAATGTACCTCTGCTGAGAGGTGGAAGAGATAGACTTACTTGTGTTGATATAGCTGTATGAGAAAGGAGCTAAATTATCACTTTTCCCTACCATTCAGTATCCATGCTGGGAAGAGAGCTTATTATCTCTATGACAATTACTCTCCTGTGCATTGCAATATGGAGAGTAGCTCAGCTAAAGCATGTTGTCTCTGCTGAACTAAAAATGACAAATTTCACAAACTCATATTCAATGTCAGCTTCTCCTTTGTTCTTCAATTTTTTGTGATCTGCAAGATTAATCTCCTGGTTAAATCACTTAACAGCTACAGTACTTACAGCTTTATTGTCTTCACATTATCCAGCACATCAAAACCCAAGCCAAAACACAACCACCCAGGTCAAATTTTTGAAAGGGTGTGTCTAGGAACAAGTTTTTCCTTGTGAGTAAGGAAGCATTTATATAAGGTTCTGATTAAGAGTCAATACTGTGTAGCCAGTGACAAAAATATTATTTTCATAGCGATGCTTAGAGCAAAATGTCTCCTGTTCTGTACCGTACTGTTGACTGAAGTGGGGAGTATAGTTTGTACTCTTATTTTACCTACACCATGTTTTGTGTCCATAGTTTTCTGTGTTGCAGTGGGTTCACAAAAATCCAAGTTCAGGTCAAGAAGGCCCCCGAATGACGGATGTTACAAATATACCCTGAAGAATTATGAAAGATAAAAAATTAATGATACATACACTAAAAAACCCTAAGCCCCTCCAGAAAACAAACAAGAAAACAAGCAAACAAAAAAACATTAGGAAAGAACTATGTAAAATGATTTTTTTTATCAGAACTTTGTAAAATGCTTTTATATCACTAAAAATGCTTCTTCAGCCTGGTAAAAAGACCCAGTTCTTCAAGACCCAGAGATTTAAGGCTTTTTTCAGGATGATACAACTGATTTTCACTATAACATACATAAACCACTTCTAATTCCAGTCAATTCAATTTTTTCAGTCTAATTAAAAAATCCATATCTGTATTCTGAAATCAGATGCTTCCATAGAATCAGAGGCTTTACAGAAGGCCAGGTAAATTAGATTTCCCAGATTTTCTTTGTCTCAAAAATCAGATATCTTCTCAAAGCAAGTGAAGAAGCTAGTACATAAAAATTACCTTAAATTGACTTTTTTGTTCAGTTTTCAGTTGCACCTTTCTGTTATTTCTTTTGCAGTTTGTCCTACAGTCTCGCCTGCTTTTAAGGTGAGACTGGCAGCCCCAGCACTGACTGCAGCTACCAGATGGAGGGAAGTCCTGGCCCAAGCCCTTTCTCTGTCCCAGACTTTTGCATTAATTTGTCTGTGACTCCAGTGGTTATCTCTGAAATGGAACTGCCCTTCCTTTAAACAAAGTTGGGAAGTGATTTACAGTGGTGGCCAGTGGCACCCTCAAAGTCCCTCACAGAAAGAGCTGCGGGCAGGCTTTCACAGGCACACACCCAGCTTTCTGCAAAATGGCCATTTTGCAGCTTTTACAAACGCTCTAGAAAGCATGAGAGCACTAGGCAGCTTTTCTTCTCAGGCAGCATGTCCTTGTGTGAGTGTTCACGAGGTCCATACACACACCTAATCGGGTACCAAACAGTCTCTGGTGAAGGTTCTGGATGGCCCCTAGGAAAGGAAACATGACTGGCAAAAGTCTTCTTCCTGTTCTGCAGAAAAACACTCTGATGCCTCCTGATTGCACACGCTACCGGCGATTGCCTTTGCAAAAGAAGGTAAAACATGAAATTTAAGGCACTTCTGCATTAAAAGACACAAAAGAAGGAGAAGGAATAAATGTTGCAAATATAGCTGTAGAGGATAAAGCTATCCTCTTTCCACTAAATGTGTCTGCAGAAGAACACTTGAGATAAGCTTCATTATCTTTCTATAGACACCTTGCTAACACAGGTGGGAGTCACTTAGGTAACTAGCAGATGAAGGGTTTGCTCAAGGTCAAGCAGATTCTGTCAAAGTCACTGTTAACCCCATGAAAAAATTATATTGAAAGCCTCCCACACCAAAAAAGCTCTTTTTCTCTTTTCAAAATGCAAATTTCCTTAGAGATTTTTTTTTCTTTTTTGTTCAGGTTTTTTTTTTCACAAGTCATGAACAAATGTTTGATTTTTTAATTGTGATTTTTTAAGACCCTGCATTTTTCATGTCTTTCCAGTGTTTTGTGTGGACAATATTGCATACCTCTTAGCTGTAGTCGGTGCCAATTGTGGAATCTGGAAGTACTGATTTCCAGACCCTTGTACTTAAGTATTTCATTTTATGTTTCAGTATTTCAGAAATACTATGGTTAAATAAAAAAAAAAAGAGAGAGAAAAAAAAAAAAAAGAAAGGAAAGAAAAAAAAAAGAGAAAAGAAAAGAAAGAAAACTCCCAAAATACAGCTCCAAGTGATCTGCATAAAGCAAACAGAAATGTAGATGCTGGATTGTGTCCAGGACTCCTGGTTTCCTGCAACACTTACAAGACAAAAGTTAGGGCAGCATGCTGCAAAAAGATACCACGGTTTTCCAGCACTGATAGGCTTTCCACATTTGCAGTGCCACAGCTATAGAATTAGTTGTCAGACCCAAATTATCTCTCTTGCAGCTTGTACTGCCCAGGTTTGCAGGGCCATAAATCAAGGCTATAGTCTAGCAATCGGGAGAGGAAAGAGCTTTTAAATATTTTTTTCTAAAAAGTCTATTACTTTTTTTAAAAAGGTAATTCCAATTTGCTTTTTAAAAAAGGCAATTCCAATTAACTTTTTAATCTTTCTGGTGTTTTGTGTGGTAGTCTGGGGGCTTTTTTCCCCTTCCCCTATTACTTTTTTGTCGTAAGCAGTGGGTTCATTCCATGGGAGCTTCTGGAACAGGGACTATAGGGGAAAGAGAAGCATACCTTCAGAGATGACATTTTTAATTAATGGATGAGGGTAGTCTAGGAGCAAATATAGGCTAGAATGAAAATCTGGATTTACATACTACTGAACTGGGACCAGCTCATGCAAAAACTTCAGGTACAGTGCCTTCAGAAGCAGGTCAACCTAAACAGCAGAACTGAATTCAAACCTGGTTTGAGCCAGGTCTAAAATAAGCAGCTTGATCTTACATCTCATTCCTTGATACACATCTTTCTTATCCCCACATTAATGGCCAGAGAGTATTTGTGCGCTTTTTTCTTGATTTTAAATTTTTCTCTTGTAAGAAAAATTACAAGGTTTCTTGGGAGGAGAAAAATATATGTGCATTTTAGGGAAGGGGGCTCCTGCTTTTCTGAGGAATCACAGTGAAAAAGAAGATTTTTGTCAGAGTTGGAAACCTGAACACGAATGCTGGTAGGAAGGCAGTTGAAGAGCTACAGCACCATCTCCTGGAAGTCAGACATTTCTGAATTTGTAGACCCAGTCTAGAAATGCACAGTCACACAGAGAGATGAAATTTAACTTGGGGTTAATTTAATATATTTCCCTTCACAAAAACGTTTTAACAAAATATGGGGCTAATAAAAAAGATTCCCATGACTTTCAATATTTGCAGGTAAATTTTTCCATATAGGAGTTTATTGCCATCAGGCAGTACTCGGTCCTTAAATTTAAGCATTTGTTACTAAATCATGAGAAAAGGGAGTCATAAAATTTTACAGTAAGTGTGGTTAGAGATTGCCCTTCAACAAAAATGTAGTTGGTTAGTTTTTAGTAATTTATTGTGACATAAAAATAAAAGTATGCAAATAATTCTGCAAAAAATAGTAAAAATATCTAATTCTGAAAAAAACTGCTAGAAGTAGTATTTAAGGTTTTGAGATGTTACATTGTCAATTTCTGCTGTCCTAAAATCAGCATTATAACCCAGTAGCATAAATTAGTCTTCAAAAAAAAGTGATCGTGAACATGTAACTATGTATTTCAAAAACAAAATATAAGTGTTAAATCTTTTTGCCATGAGGATTCTTGACGACTTCCTCCCAAATACCTACTGAAATCTTTTAGCTGGCAAGTTTTTTTCCTGAAACCAGAGGTTCTCCTCCATGTTAAGAGAGCAATTTCCCACTCCTGCTGAGGATATGACTCCCTGACTAAACATGTGCTGCTTATCACCTATTCTGGCTTAAAACATGTCCCCAGTGTGAATGGCCCCAGAGCTTCTCCCAGTTCCTGGTGCAATATGTCCCTGAACTCATGTTGGCTCTCAGGGCACATGGGATAGTGCCGAGCAGAAGCTGCAGTCCGAAGAGTCCTGACTGAGGCAATTCACAAACAGGGTTTGGCAGGTCAGCTCTGTTTTCCCGGTCAGGTGTTTTGTGTTGGGACTAAATCTCCTCTTAACCTATTTTTGTTCCATATGCATTTTATCTGCAGAAGGGTAGACCCCACTTTTAAAAAAGTGATATCCAGCAATAATAACTCAAAGAGCCCTGCAAAGTAATTTCCTTTGCTACAATTCAGTTCAGCAATATTGATAGGCATAACAGGCACTCAACAGAGCTCAATAGGCTTTAAGACAATTTGCCTTCATGTGCCTCTGCTGAGACATATTTTGGCTTTTTTTATACTGAATTCTTCCCTCTTTTCCGCCTGCTCTCTGCAAGAAGCCGTGTCTTGTTGAGACACATCCAGAAACAGCTTATGTTTTTGCCGTATTCACATTTCTGTTTTAAATTTACAGTGTGAAATGTCTCAGCCAAGTTTGGCAGCTCGGGCAGCTCGCTCCATCCCGCGGCAGCTCCGCTCCTTGCAGCAGCGCTTCCAGGCTCCCCTCGGGCGGCTCCAGCCCCCAGCGCCCGGGCATCACACACGGCAGCGCACGGCTGCGAAAACCCACCCCGTGTGCCAAAGCTGGGGACAGCGCCATTGCCTGTTCCTGAACTCCATGGGCACCTCGTCCGTAACGCCGCACGCTGCCTCTGCTCAGGGAGGGAGCGCTGCTCGTTCTTGTGGTGCATCCTTGCTGCTCTGGCTCGCCTCCTCGTGCCAAATTGCAATACAGTCTGGATGCACCCCTTGGGAGCAGGGAACAGTCCCCTGAGAGAGAGCCCTCAGAGTGTCTCCGGAGCAAGGACTTCAAATTCTGCTCCTCTGAGCATTGCTGATCACATCTGCTTTCACCAAGACAGGAACTCAAACTGGGCACACAAAAGGGTAATACAAGAGTGCTTTCAACATGGAAAGTAAACTCCTGTGTAGACAAATCATGAAAAAAAATCACATTTAAAGACAGCATTTAGCATAGGGCTTTTCCACAATTATTCCAGTCATGAGTGAATCATGGCTAAACACTGAACTATTCTGTATTAAAAAAATAGAACCATAAAAAAATAGGATTTGAAGGAACTTCAAAATCCTACTGCTCTATGATGGGATCAGTTACATTTTTAAATTATACCCTAACTACGCCTTGTAAGTATAGATCCATACTATGTATATACTAAATCTCCTAATCACCAATCAACCTCTTCCACTGGTTCACTTTAACTTTTTTTTTAATTTTAGCAAGCTTCCACAGTGTCTGACCTGAATGTCTTCTGTATTTCTTCAATTCCCCTGTTTTTCAGTATATCCCTACTGGATGTGAAAAACAGATTATCCTTTTCCTCTCTGCATGAGCTCTTTACATTATTGAAGCCTTTGTTGTTTTGTCTTCTTTCAGGTTTCTCTTCTTCAGGTTGCCCTCCCCTCCCCTTTAGCTAGTTATGACAATATTTCCTCATTCCTCATGATTTTTAGACCTCTAATTCAGCTTCCAGAGTCTCCAGAAGGTCCACTTAATTCTTGCAGTACAGTACTCAGAGCTGTGGTACTCAAGAATAGCTGTAGTGGTCCAATTAAGCCCTTAGCAGCAAAGAGAAAACTTTTCTTAGCAATACTTCTGTCCTGATTTTTGTGGTTTTGGTTTGATTTTCTTTTTACATATAAAGATATCTCCTTCCTTTTATATTCTTGTGGTATCCTGTCATCAAATGTACATTGTATTTTATTATTCAAAATTCCACCATGGATAAAAGCACACCCTCCACTTGGAAATCCAGGGGTTTTTTGCCTGTGAGCTCTTCAAAGTCAAAACACTCTTGTCCTTGAAACACAGACTGGGGTCATGTCAAATGTATTCAAGATTGACTTTGTGATGAATGTTACGGTCCAACAAGAAGACAGAAACCAAATGGCCTGAGAATTTGGTTCCATTTAGAACAATGGCAAAACACAGTTGGCCTGAGCTTCTATCCATCACACCTGGCTCAGAGGACTTCTAAGCTAAAGAGTCATGCCGGCATCAGCTGTAGATCACGTATTTTTTTATTATTGTTGTGAAATTCCAGGAGAAAGAATGTTGAAACACTGCATATGTTACATATCAAAACCACCTGGATATATGTTTCTTCAGCTATTGACATTACATCATGACAACTGAAATAGCATTGCATAAATCTCTCTAATACCCTTCATGAAGGCCATCAATAATTCTTAAGTGTTCATAACACTGAAGTGTAAGACAGAGAAGATAGTGTTGCTCCTTTGGACATAGGGATGCATTGCACTTAACCACAGCATTTTAAATAAATCTCAATAATGAGAAAGTACATAGTGACATGGTGATGGTCTTGATTTTTTACCTCAGCTACCTATGGCAATTTTAATATCTTATCTTTAAGCAACTTTACTTGTACTGTTTCTCATTCTTTGCTTTCTCACAGTTGTAAAATGGACTTACTTCAAGATACAGTTTGAAAATTGCTTCCTGATCAGAAATAGATGAGAAACGTGGAAACACATAGCTCTTATTTTCACATCTACATAATCAAGATAGTGAAAACTAAAGTCTTCCCTTAAACAAATAGTTTTGTGAACTTTACAGCCCAGTATTTGCCTGGTTTAGGAATAGCAGAAAAGGTATTACACCGTAAATGTTGTAAAAATCTTGCAATCTGAAACAGACTGGTAAAGGACTTTGGGCTATCAAATAGAGGATACTAGGAAGAATATAATCAGTTGGACATGTAGTGAGGAACAATATTAAAATAAAAATTACATGTTTGCAACTTATTTCCCCTTTCTTCTTTGCCTTGAAATTTAGTCCAGGAATTTCTTCCCAGACCAGAAAGCCTTGCTGGCCATGGACAGACCAAAGAGCACTGATGGACTCCAAACCCCAGATGCCACCTGTGGGCGACTGCTGCATCATCTGAGTCAGGGCAGGAGAGCCTGGCCCTGGTTTTTTCTGTGTGCTGCTGCAGATTGCTGTGCCAAGCAGCAGGGACAGGTATTTCTCCTCAACAGGTTGGTCTCTTATGGAGCTAAGGGATTAAGAGATGGGAGAAAAGCAAAAAGGATGCTGAAAAAGAGCACTGCAGCTAATGAGAGGAAAGGTGATGAAAGTCATTGTATGATCTGAAAGGAAATGTTATACAGGATGTAGTGCTGGAGTTTGGAAAGACCCCAAATATCTCAGCTTCCACAAGGCTCCAAAGGGAGCAGAGATGTTTGGAAACCTCGACAAACACACCCTCCAGGGGCAGGTGTTCCATGCTGGTTCATCCCACCTCTCTCCCCTCCTGACCAGGTAACCCAACCTCCACACCTCTCTGTGAGTGGAAAGTGTATGAGATCTGTCCCTAGGGAAATGAAGCAGCAGAGTTAGATTGAGGAGGAGGAGGACAAAGAGCCTGTTAGTCACCTTGTGCTGAAGGTGACTGTAAGGAACAGGAATTTCTATTTATATATGTACTAAATCTAGGCTGAATGCACAGGAAGGTCAACTTTCAGCTACCGGCCCTGCAAACATGGGAGAACAGACTTGACCACTGTCAGAGACTGAAATAGTTCATGACTCAAACATTGATATAAAGTTTTAAAGAAGCTGCAGCTACAGAAACCTCCTTCAAGAACTTTGGACTGTAAGTTGAACTGCTGATTAGATAAAAGGAAACCCATTGTTCAATCACCTCAGGCTGAGGGAAAGGTATGCATCCACAATAGGCAAAGCCCCCAGGCAAGTTTGGGGTGGGGGAGAGCACAGCTCACAGAAGCCAGGTTTACACAGACTCCCCCAGCTGAGGGGGAGGAGGAGGTTTTGGGTGCATGGTGCAACCTCTGGTGAGAGGCACTGAACACCCATCCTCTGATTACACAAACCGGCCCAGCTGTGGAACCCCCAACCCCACAGGCCACATCCACAGGATTTCCACGTGAGAGGCTCAGCCCCACAGGACTGCACGTGATGGAACAGACCCAGAGTCTGCTGTGAGAGACTGACCCCACCCCAGGGGGACATGGCCAGACATGCCCACCCAGCCTGAGCATGTACACCCATGGGACTCTGTGCCTTCTGGGGGCACCTTCACCACCGAGAGACCAGCTGGAGAGGATCAACAGGACGTCTTGGTGTTTATGGAGTGATGATATTTTCCTTATTTTGTCCCTGTCACTCTTTCTGTCCCCCACAACTATTTTCTTTTTCTTTCTTTCTTTCTTTCTTTCTTTTCTTTCTTTCTTTCTTTCTTTCTTTCTTTCTTTCTTTCTTTTTCTTTCTTTCTTTCTTTTCTTTCTTTCTTTCTTTCTTTCTTTCTTTCTTTTTCTTTCTTTCTTTCTTTCTTTCTTTCTTTCTTTCTTTCTTTCTTTTTCTTTCTTTCTTTCTCTTTCTTTCTCTTTCTTTCTCTTTCTTTCTTTCTTTCTTTCTTTCTTTCTTTCTTTCTTTCTTTCTTTCTTTCTTTCTTTCTTTCTCTCTCATATTTACCATCAAATAAAACCCTTGCTATTGTCACTGGCATATGGTCTCGTTTGCACCTTAATTCGGGCAGAGGCATTTCTAAGAACCTTAAAACTGGATCATGTCTTTAGGGAGACAAAGTAAAGCAAGGAAAGGTGGAGGTGAAAACTGCACATAACCAGATGACAGGAAAAGTGGGGGAAAAAACCAGCTTGCCTAAGGAAATTACAAATTAAGTGTCAAAGTAAACGAAGAAAAAACCGGGAGAAGACAAAATTGTAAAATTCAAAAAAAGGACAGTACATCCCTGCTAAAAACAGTGTTTCATTAGGACTGGTGAGAGTTTTGGGGAACCTGAAGAGTGTCAATGACACAAAGATGACATATTATGTTAAATTAAAGACGTTAAAAAATTGCATTAAGCATAGAAGAAAAACAGCAATTTGAAAAAATACAGTCACCGAAACAAGACAGAGAGCAGGTACAGGAGCAGTTGCTTTTGAAAACTGAGATAATGCTGCCATTTTATCAGATTCTGAGAAATTCAGGCTAACTCCTATTCCCTTTCTCCTCCTGAGTGGAAAACCAGAAATCTGATAGGACAGGCATGAGAAAAGTGAGGTGGTATCAGAAATTTTACTTAGAATGCAAATGTATTTGAGAGAGGAGGAATTAGACTGAGGATGTGGTAACACTCTAAAGTTAAAAAAAAAACAAAACAGCAACTATTTCTGGAGTTAAAATTCCATTTTTTCCCCTGCTCCCTATGAATAACATTTAGCAATAGGTATTCTGGTCCTTTGGCCAACTTTATTCTGAGTACACTGATAGCTCTGCAGTAACCAAAGATTTTAAAATCTTTGTCAGACTTAAACAGAAGAAAATATACTAATTTTGATCATGAAAGAAAACATGACAGCAGGAAAAAAGCAGGAGAGTTTACTGCACCTTGTTCTGGAAAATCTATCATACCATGGGCATAACTCTGATTTGCTACAGAAAAATAGTCACACAGCAAGGTGGAAAATAAGCCTTGCTACTTTCCTACCCTTCATTTTGCAATCTCTCCACATCTTTCTCTATTATCACATCTCCAGCATTTAGAGGATGGATGAAAGACCTGTGAGGAATTTTTAGAAACTGAGATTTTAAGAACCTCTTAAAGTAGTCTGCTGAGTTTACTGGCTGAAATAATAATAGTCCTAATTTTATGCCACATTGCAGTAGTTTTCAGAAGATTTTCTTGAATAAGCCTGTTCAATTTTTTTTTTATATCAACAAATAAGTTACACCTGATTCACAGGTGGCTCTTCTTTGAAAGGGCTTTTCTTTTAAAGTATTTTATATGTTGACATAATATGAAAATATAATAGCAGTTGATTAACTATCAGTTTGCTCTGGGTAGAATTGAAATTAGTGTAAAATATCCCAGTACCATTAACCCCAATGGCTTAAGTCACACTCAGTTGCAGCTTTCCTTTAGATTTCTTTTCATGTCCCCTGCCAAAAACTATTGACCTTGTCTTGTTTAGTTTGAGTCTTAAAAGTGTGAACACAGGATTTTCAGAAGAACAAGCAGGGAGTTTTGGTGCTCCTCTGGAGGTACTGCTGGGGGGATGCTGCTGAGCTCAGTGGAGAAGTCAGTCCCAGAAATAAATGGGGCCCTGGTCAACCCATTGTACTTCAGCACAGAGGTTTAGTCCAGACTGTTGGTCTGGTCTTAACTTGTGGCTAAGAGGCAGCAATTGTGAGGGTCAGCACTGCAGAAATGCTGATTAGTAAAATGTGACTAAAAACCTCTTCAGAACATGAGCTGATGGGCTACCACGTTTTGATTCAAATTTGAGTTTCAGTTTTGAAATATTAAATCAGGGACTTACGTAGAAGCCCCCTTTCCCATAGAAAGCTTGGGATCACTTAAACAGCAACAGATGGCAGAAAGAGAGAACTTTGTAAGGAAATTGGAATAAACCAAGAGTTTACAGGCTATGGAAAAGAAGGTAATAAGGCCAGGTGATTTCTCCCTGCTAGAGGTGTCTCAGCAGCCAATGCTTCCTCCACCTGCCCTCAGCAGAGCTATGACCAGACTAGGATCCCAATGTACATGTTTTTATCTGGATCACAGTCTGGATTTTCAGGGTATGTGGTTTATAGCAGAATCCAGAGAGCCAGGAAGTGCGATTTCCTAGAAATCAAATGGAAGAATTACAGGAAGAGAGGGTGGGCTGAGAAGTATGAGGGAAAGCAAAAACTTCATAGATGTACTAGACATGGAGACTCCAAGAACAAAAAAGCTGAGGTCTGCAGAAGCCTCAGCAAAAGAAAAGGAACACATTTCTCCACAGGGAGAAAGTTGGCTGTGACCTACTATTGCTGGCAGATGGAGCTTCAGCCTCAGCTGGCAATCTATTAGGCTTTAAAAAAAAGTAGTAAACTGTCTTGGCAGTGAGAGGTAAACCAACTGCATTGCTGAAGGAAGAAAAACCACATGGTCTGAAGGCCTAGTGGTTCATGACCCCTGCTCTCAAAAGAAAACGAAAGGTGGCAGTGGTTGGTGAGTCACTTCTCTGGGTAACAGAGACATCTGTTTGTTGCTATGACCTAATGCTTATGGAGAGGCTTAGCCCAAACCAGAGCTATTGCACAAGTTTGCCAAGGCTCGTTCAGCCCTCTGACACCTCCTCCATGTGGCTCAGTCACTTCAGAGCTAATGCCACTGCTCTAGGAACAAGCAAGGGAAAACCATAAGGAACAGCAGGGATCCTGAAGTGATGGTGAGAAAATTGGAGCCTCAGCTGGTGTTCTTATCAATCCCACCAGAGAGGGTAAAAGCCCAAGCAAGGACAGACACATCCTGGAGATAAATATATGGCTGTACAGATGGTGAGGCTTAGAGTACTTGGGTTTCCTGAAGGGGGAGGCAGTATTCATAATAGGGTCGGTCATAAGAGGGATGAGAAGGAAATGACTGAATCGGTTGTAGATATGTGTAAAGTGTTTTGCCTTGTATGATGCAGGATGCACATGTTCACTCTGAGATCTGGAATCTGGAGGGAGACAGACCTGTTGAAATTCTCCAGGGTAATAACAAAAGAAGGACAGGACATCTTTGGAAAAGAAATAAAACAGGATGCAGAGAATGCAACCCGGGGTGTGTTTAAATTCATTATAGATTTTCATAGTTAGGTATCTAATTTAAACTAGTCATGTGGGCTCATATTGCAATCAGACCCTTTCACCTGTCCTAGACTGCTATTTTATGATGGGAAAAACTGCCTCTGAAGGAGTTTGTTTCTCTTCATGGACTCTGAAGGAAACCTAGATAACTAAGTGCCTAAGATAGCAAAAAATTCAGAATAAAATATTATCTCTTTCACAGATCTGAGTGGAAATCCAATCTGGTCTTGACTTGATTCTGATCAAAAAGAAAAACATGACTGAAAATAAGGAGGGGCAGGTAAATTAAGGGAGAATAAGCAGTGAAGTGGTAGAATTGACACATCTTGGAAATGGAGGAGGAGAGAACACTGGAAAAACAGGACAGTGGGCTTCAAGAAAAGAGATTTTCATAACTCAGTGAACTGAACAATAAGACCCATTAGGAAACACAACTATAGTAAAGAGTGAGAGAGTTGCAGTTGGCAGTTTCTTAAATAAGGCAAAGAAAGATGAATGGCAAAGTAAGTATAAGGAGGAGCGGCCATTGCCAGGCTTGGTATAACTTTTTTGTCAGCAGCATTGCAAACAGAACAGAAGTGAAATCTTTCACTCCCTCACAAGTTCCTTTCTCCCTCAACTCTTAATTTTCCCTTAGCTGTAATGAAAAATAATATTGCTTTTAAGTTCCACCTCAGATTCTCCTTGAAAGCAAATGAATGAACATAATAGAGAGATGCTTTAGCTACCTCTTCAGTATTTCACTCTCAAGAAATGAATATAAAATACAAACTGGCCAAATTCTTAATGACAAGCATGACAAATGACATAAATGTGAAGAGTCAATGCCAGAAAGAACGAACACAAGATAATTTCAATACAGTTGTCACAAAAAAAGGAGCAACATTAAAGCATTCTGCGGTTTTTTAAAGTAGTAAGATATACTCTTCTGCTTAATGGAAAGGCAAGGCTAATGACAGATGTTGCTGATGGATCTGAGAAGTTTCATGGGTTTCTGGCTTTAGTCTTCACCAACTGTGATTAGATAGCTAACACAATTAGCATCAATGTCAAAGGATATGAAGTCCACTGGCATAGAAAAAGAGCATCTTGGAGGCTATCTAAATAAGCTAACTGCTTTCAAATAATTTGATACTCTCTTAAAATTCTCCTCAGAGAAATCAGGGCACTGTCTGGGGCAATGCCAGAAAATGTAGTCTTTATTGAGGATGGCTGGGCTACAGAAGACAGAAGAGATAAAACACAGTGTAATGTGTATAAAAAGAAGAAAAGTAGTCCTCAGTCATTTACAAACCAGTGGAACTTCATTTCAGCTGTGTGATGACACTGGAATAAATATATATAAAGAAAAAGGCTATAAGTATTTGACACATAGACTAGTAAAGAAAAAGCACAAATCCATTGAAAGACCTTTGATGACAGAATAAAGGGGTACGTGGATAGGAAAGAAGGAATAACCAAGTATGACATAGTTGTGTTTCTTTAAGATTTGACTGTCTTCTATCCCAATTCTATAAGCAGGTTAGGAATATATGGTTAACAAAAATAAATGCAACATCAAGATGGGAAGATGCATAAAGATGGGATCTACAAGGTTTTGTTGTTGGTCTGGTAGTCTCCAGACTAACATTTAAATTATTTAGACATTAAAGAATATGGACAGGAGAACAGAAATAAGTTTTTGAATTCTGAGGTTGTACAATCTTGTAATTGTAAATATAGTAGACAGCAAGATTAGAAGTCAAAATGACTTTGATAAATTGAATGTATTCTTGATGTCAAGAACAACATTGAGATATTGAATAAATGCCATGCAATAAATGGGACACAATTCAACAAAGCTGTGTGCAAAACATGGCACTGTGAGAGAGAAACAAAAGTGAAGTACAAATACATCACTAAATCAACTGGCTACAGGTAAAGCTCTTGAGGCTACAGTGAATAACTCAGCACATAAACTGATGGTTCAAATAAAGTGTGACTTCAGCCAGAGGTCCATTCTAAATGTATTTCTGAAAAATAGGACACTTTTGGAGAAGGTCCAGAGGTCACTGACAACTCTGATCAAAAGTCTGAAGACCTAGAAGACCTAACAAGGAGCCTTGAACTCACTGTTTTGGGATTTCTGTTGGGGTTTTTTTAAGTGCAAATAGAAGTGAGGGAGAGACTTAAAAGCAATTTTCAACTACATCAAAGTTTACTGAAACAGAGGAAGAAGGTTTTGGCGTTCATTGTTTTGAATTTTTTTCATGCACACTGGAGACAGAACAATTACTGGGGATTTAAATTGCAACAGTAGAAACTTTTACAAAGTTTTCTCACTGTAAGGAGAAAGAAATTCCAGATTGTTTTGTCACAGATGATTACAGTATCCTCAAAGTTTGTTGACTAAGTTAGGCAAACAGGTATTATACACAGAAACAAGGAAGAGAGAGAAGGAGGAATTTCGCATTAGGTTTAGGCATTTTGGGCTACTTCTTTTAGGCTATTTCCTACATGCTTTCTTTGAATCCATAATCTTAGAGAATAAAAATTATTCAGAGCAATATTAACCTCTTTTTGGTGCTTCAATCCTGTTGTCAGTTGCTAGACATGTTATTCATTTTGACAAAGATAAATGTGGAGAGTATAATAGTCATGACACTGGGATTACAAACTGCTCTGGAAGGGTTGAAGATCTGTGATGGATACCACTGCTACTCCTTTGAGAAACTTCATCTCACTTGTGGATGAGACTCACTGTACAGCATAAAGTTATTCCAAAGGAACTGAGCCATCCATGGGCCTAAATTTAGGGAGTTATTTTTAGATATCCTTGGTTTAGACTACAAAGTATTTCAAAGGTTCAGAAGAAAAGTTGTTGCTGACAGATTCATATTCTGGAGTATGACACAAAATTAGTCCATTTGAGGGGTGAAAAAGACACAAACAGCCATTCCTTATCACTCAGGTAGAGAGAGCATTCTTTCATTTTCATTTAAATCAGTAGGATATGACTGAAAGTTTTACCCACAGGCACTTCTGCTTGAAATCTTTGACATCAGTCAAAAACCCTTTTAATCTTGGGGAATAAAAGTAGAGGGCTTTACTCAGCTTTAATAAAATTTAAAAGAAAGGAAAAAAGAGACACAACATGAAAATAATTCCTTTTGGCTCTAGGTTTAGTGAATTTTTATCATAAATTCTAATGAAAAACGTGTATGACAAGCACCTAAAATTGTTTATCTTCAGGTTAAAAAAGAAGACAAAAAGAATTTGTGTTGCTTTCTTCATTTAATAAAGGTTGATATCTTATTCTGTGTGAGAAGTAAATAAACACAGGTGGTCTCCTTTATAATTAAAAAAAACCAACTTGAATTTCCATTCTAATTATCGTGGAACTGTCTTATATCTCTCTGGTCTTTAATACATGTCTTAATCCTACAGTTTCATCCTTACAAAGGCCAACTTTAATTTTTCTTTTGCATGTATGATAAGAATTAGTATTTCATGATAACTGCATTGATTTTGCTTATGTTCCCTAAGAAAAAGATATTAAAAAAAAAAAGTAACAGAAAAAAACCACCAAGGAGACATTTTATTTTTATAGAGAATCTATCATTTTATAAAATTCTTTCTAGCACTAGCTGACCTCTTCCATTTGTATTTGTTTACTAGCTGAGGAGGAAAACTTAAATAAAAATAAGCCTTCAGCAGCCCTTTTAGGTAGTGGATAATTTTTTTGTAATTTCACATGAAACATGGGAGTGATAGGCCTTATAGGCCTACTTGTTGAATGCTTATTATCAATTCTACCTAAAGCAAATTTAACATTCAGGAACTAATGAAAAAGAAAATCTGATCAATCAAAGTCAGAGAAGTTTTTTTTAACATATATATTGCATTATATGCATTGGAAGTTTAAAGAAACTGATTTTAGAAAACTTTTCAGGGGACAAAGATTCTCATACATCTGTCCTATGAAAACACACAAGGCTTAGTCTAGGATAAGCTGGGAGATGATTGTGTTCATCCAGCTTTTACAATGTCATAAGAAAAATGGTCCCCACCATTGTTATTCATTGCAGTTGAGAATGTCTTGTTTTTTGAGAGTGGTGTAAGGCTAGGACTGAACACTGATTCATTTAAATGTTGTTTCTTCCTTTGGAAAGCTGAAAAACAGACCTAAGTTTTTCTTCTCTCTGGTAAGGATTTTGAGTGCAAATAATCAATGCCAGTAAAACCAAGGTAACAGAACTAGCTAAGCTGAAAATTGACTTTGAGGTTTTCTTACTCATGGGACCAGCATAATGGTAAAGACCACGGATTAGTCTGACTGAGTAAACTTCGTGCGGTTTGCAGTACAAAGGGATTGGAATTGAAAGGAAAAGGTGAGGATGATACAAACTTTATAATATATCTATTGGGTAAAACACTCTGTACAAAAAAAAAAAGATGAGTACTACTTGGGCACTTGAGTGTGGAATAACAGGGAAGTCAGTCCAGGCACTGGTGTCTCTCAGGCACTGAATGAGAAATGTCAGTGTTTCTAGAAGTTTGTTGAATGAATTTAGGGTAGGTTTCTTCCAGGTTTATAGTGTGACTGACCCAAAATTAAGATAAAATGCTGAGCAAATAAGAAATTCTGGGCACCTCCATCCACAGAATCGCATTCCCACAGAATCACAGAATTGTTGGCGTTCAAAGGCACCTCTGGAGTTCACCTAGTACAACTCCCTACTCAAAGCAGGGTCAGCTAAGAGCAGGTTTCCCAGGACTGTGTCCTTTCAGGTGTTAGGTATCACCAAGGCTAGAGATGCTACAACTTCTCAGAGCAATCTATTATGGTGTAAAACCAGCCTCCCATTAAAATACTTTTTCCTGATGTTTAAATACAATTATCAGTATTTCAATTTGTGACATCGTCTCTGGTATTTTCACTAGACACCACTGAGTAGAGTCTGTCTGTATCTTCTGCTCAGGTATTTATATACATTGACAAGATTCTCCCAAAGCTTTCTCTTCTCAAGGGTGAATCAACTTTTACTCATACATCAGATGCTTCACTTCCTGCGGAAGGTATACGCACAGCTTTTACCGGCTAGGCTCGTAGTTCAATGCCTCGGAAAGCCTCGGGCAGCCTAGCAAGGTAGCACAGGCAATCCAGCATTTCAGTGGCTCTAAAAGAAGCAAAATGGTAGCTGCAAATCTAATACCACCAGCAGAAGCAAAGAGGGAGAAATATAGCTCTTAGCTTGCCTAATTTCTGCAATTAGAAGCTTTCAAAAAGAAACAGAAGCACACAGATGTTTGCAGAAGGATTGCAAAGCCAAAGAGGGCGGGCCCCCTCGCGGGCCCTTTCTTTTATTCAGAGAAGGGGAAAGGGGAGGACTGGGGGTGGACCCGGGGTGAGCGGCCAATCAGACACTGCTAAAGAGTCTGAGTTACATTTGTTTTTGCCCGCGCTTGGAACAAAGGGGTTCAGAGCACATGGCAGAGGTGGAGGGGGAGGGGAAGGGGAAGCTCAGAACAGGCAGCAACAACTTCCTTTATCATCTTTGTGGTCCTTCCCTGGATTTGTTCCTGTATGTACATGTCTGTCTTGCTCTGGGTCCAGAGTGTACTTGTAGTCTAGATCTGAACCAAGCACTCCAGATATTCAGACCTGAATAGAGAGGAAGGGTCACTTCCCTTGACCTGCTGGCAATGCAGCCCCTGATTCAGGCCAGGACACTGTTGACTCTTGCTGTGAGGGCACATTGCTGGCTCATGGTCAGCTTGGTGTACAAGGGTATCCCCAGTGCTTCCTCTGCTTTCCAGCTGGGCTGGCCCCTAGTGTGTCCTGATGCAAGGGGTCACTCCTCCCCAGTGGCAGTACTTGGCATTTCCCTTTGTGGAACTTCATAAGATTCTTGCTGGACCATTTCTCGAGCTAGCTGAGGTCCCTCATTGCAAGGCAAGCACCTATTAGTGTATTAGCCCTAACCCTAAATCCTACTCCTCCCAATTTTGCAGCGACATGAATATAAGCTGACACCATGAATTTAAGCACAGCCTTGGTGGTTCTCCTTTACACAGAGACATACATACACAAATATACATATGATGCACTGGAATATATAGAACAAGTGTGTAGGCATTGGACTAGATGAGCATTGCTGCTTCTTTACATCTGAAGTATTCTATTACTCTGTGTATATAAAAGTGGGTATGTAAGGATGTGTATATATGTATACACATATATATACACTGAGGTATACTAGAAAAATTCATGGGGTATGAATAGATTTTAGGGAGATGAATGTCATTTAAAACATATTTTGGAATGTGTCACTCCCATCCCTAAGCCACAGACAATGGAGAGAAGTATGATGGTGGGCAGTGAGCCACACCAAATCGGATCACCAGAATATGCCAAGCACAGCACAGGGATGGCTCATACCAACACTCTCCTGGTTCTCTCAGTTCTTCAGAAGTGTGGAATTGTTGTACCTACATAATATAAAGGTTCATTGAAGCAAACACATGCTGTCTGTCACCCAGATGAACCAAATATATCTACCTTGGCACCAAATCATGGAAAAGATGGCATTAAAATGCCTCTCTGCCTCCACCCAGTGCAATGTGAAGGCAAAACTCCTTCTAAAAAACTCTCTGTGCTGCAAGAATTGTGCAAACTGTTATATTCAAAATTCAGAAGTTAGTTGCATTTTGATGAGCGTTTTAAATGACTGAATTAAATGGTGCCTAAAGGAGAGCTGACATTCTCAAATGTCCCTTAAAAGGACATTCCAACCAATGCCAAATCTAGAAAGAAAGCTGTATTTAATGTCTTTAACAAAAGGCTTCGGATGTCATAGCCACAGCAGGAAGTAAAACCTGGATTTAGAGAGATGCAAGCTGATGTTTAGATTGAAATAGATTTAGAGATGAGATTCAGGCAGAGTGGACAGAAAAGATGTAGATGGGTAGACACAGTGCAGAGATGGAGAGATGAAGAGATAGATACAGCAGATAGATTCTCATGAAATAGTCTTTCCGTGTTTGGTGTGCAGCTGCATAGCACCTGCCTGACATTTACAGCAGATAGCTTTTATTCATTTCATGGGATATTCATCAAAATGTGGTTGAGAGATGGAGAAAATTCCAAGTATGTGTCATCACTTTACTGGTTTGTGCAGCTGTTTCCTAAAGCACACAATGATGTTGTGTTGTTAAGGAAATACACTGTCACCCTGCTGAACAAATAAAGCATTTAGTTTATTGAGTAAGATTACAATAATGATGGGAGATAATAGACTAAAAATACTGTTTATTCAGTAAGAATGGACAAAAACTTTACTGTCCATGAAAGAATCACTTCATGTACAGAAAGTAAAAATTGTGTTATTTATTTAAACTACCTTTTTAATACTACTGGTGTAAAATATTCCTGACATAAGCTTTGATCAAGGATTAGAACCAGCAAACATCCTTAGTGGCAGAACTCATCAGACTAGAGCTCAACTACTGGAACCAGACAGGAGACTGTATCTATCATGTGTAACAGCAAATAATTATGCTGGGAAATACATAAGCCTAAGATAGATGAGAGGTGGGGAGTGGGGTGGGTGTTGTGTTTTTGTTGGGATACTGACTTAATAAATTTCTGATCATAACAAAGGCTCACGTTACCCTTTCCTGGGAATAAGCCTGTCTTGATTTTACAACTCTTTGTATCTGCTGCTTAATATTTCTCAAAAACTGATGCTTTCAGAAATATTTATTTACGATACTTTGGATAAGGATGGTATGTCAGCCAAATCATCCGAGCCATAGTTACACAGGACTAGGCTGTTAATTCTATGAGACTCTTTTACACAGGCAAATCTAGCCCAAAGTCATAGCATTTTCTTCCATCCTATTTCATTTCTTTTGTATTTGCAACTGTTGCAGAAGAAGAAAGAAGAAAGAAAAAGAAAAAAGAAAAAAGGAAAAAAGAAAAAAGAAAAAAGAAAAAAAAGGTGAAAAAGAAGAAAGGAAAAGAAAAAGAAAAAAAGAAAAAGAAAAAGAAAAAAAGAAAAAGAAAAAGAAAAAGAAAAAGAAGAAAAAGAAAAAGAGAAAAAGAAAAAGGAAAAAGAAGTAGGAAAAGGAAAAGGAAAAGAAGTAGGAAAAGGAAAAGAAAAAGAAGAAAAAGAAAAAGAAGAAGGAAAAGAAGAATAAAAAAAGAAAAATAAAAAGAAGAAAAAGAAAAAAAGAAAAAGAAAAAGAAAGAAAAAGAAAAAGAAAAAGAAAAAGAAAAAGAAAAAGAAAAAGAAAAAGAAAAAGAAAAAGAAAAAGAAAAAGAAAAAGAAAAAGAAAAAAGAAAAAGAAAAAAAAAAGGAAAATCTGTCATAGTGTTTCCTTTAAGAGAGGCAGATGGGACCAATTTTCTTGTTAGTTTCATTTGTAATAGGTTTTTCTTATGTTTCTTTTGTTTGAACCTATGTTTTGGGGCTCTTACTTATTTAAGCAAACTTTCATTAAAAAGTTCAGGGACAAGATACAAGTATTTTGTGTTTTGCATGCAAGACTGTGTGTTGCAAGGCCCCATTCATGTGCTTCACCTGCCTCATCTGGAAGCTGTCACCACCTTCCCACATATCTGCCCCTCTGGCATATTCCCCAGAGAACACCTTACCCCTCACTGCCCCACACCAGCTCAGCGGTGCTGCTGCAGAGCACACTGACAATCCCCATCCCTGGGCTGGGGAAAGCACTCCCATGAGGGCAATCTTGGAGTTTTTAGGTTTCCAATAAAGAAGTAAAAAGTCCACCCCGTGGCTGTGGCACAAACGCAAAAGCAACAGTTGATGGGCCCAGGATTACCCAGCAAACCAGTGTGAGCTGCCCTCGCATGGCCAAACGAGATATGCAAAGACAGGAAGGATATCAGGACTGTGCTCTGCTGGACCTGCCTGCTGAAGCAAAGGACTGGAATGGTGCTGGGAGCCAGGAGAGATAAAAGAGGAAGGCTTCTACAAATGAGAGAGAGTGCGGGAAATAGTGTTCAGTAGATTTATGAGTCTTTACTTCTTATTTCTTTATTGGAAATCTAAAAAAAAAAATTCTTCTGTGAACAAGTTGCTGCAGAAGGCTGGATGCTGAACTAGTGACGTAAGCCCTCAGGACAATCCCTGCAATCACAGCTCTAGTGACACGCGGTTCCTGAGCTGGTCCAGGCCATCTGTGGTGGCAGCTGAAGCAGGGAGTTGAGATGCACGGTTGTAATTTATGGAGAAAGCTTCAGAGCTCCCTGAGATCCCTCCCTGTTCTAGTGGCAACCCTAACCACTGCAACCGCAAGCTTTTCTGACTTGAGCACTCAGTAGCATCCTCTCAAGGAAAGGAAAGTGGATTCAATTCCTAATGCAAACTGTCTGCTGAAGCCTCCTGGAGTTAAGTAAGGAACTCACGAGTGTTGGAACATTTTAGGCTTTGTCCCTTAGAACAAAGTTGTTAAACTATGACCTCATGGTGCCTCTATCGTGGCCTAGATCCAAAGGCAGTTGAAGTCAACTCCTATTGACTTCAGCGGGCTTTGGAACAAGCCCTCTTCCACTTCAGCACAAGGCTATTTTTAATTAATCAAGACAGCCTCACTAGAATCCGTTTTGGCCTTTAAAAATGGAGTGTACTGTTGCCCTGGAACTGAAAGTCTCATCATGATGCTTGGCTATGATATCAGGATGGAAGGAGAGATAAAAGCCCTTTTCTTGCATCAAGCTGCTCCTGTTGGAGCAGCTCTTTTCTTGTTTCTTGTTGCTCAAATAGCAGTGCTATTGTTTGCATTTATTGGTCTCATCTTTTGGGATTTGGAAATCCCTTCCAGGGCAGGCAACCTGCACGCACACACACATTCCCCCAGACCCCCCACCCACACAGGCACACACCATTCATGTGCGCTCATTGCTGCCTATATTTCTGCAGACTTATTTTAACTTCATTGTCTACATTCACTGATTGTCTATTCAAAATATTTTTTTTATACCTATGTATAATCCAGGACAGATTTCCCGGAAGAATCTGCTATACTATATAGCTATATTGTACACAAGCACTTTTTCCATTTCTTAAACATGTAGCAGAACAACTTTCTTACTATTTTTTGTGTTCAAGGGAGTTTTTTTTATTTCCATTAGTTTTCACAATGTGTTGTCCTGCCTTAAATAATCAAACAATTTCATAGTAACATAAACAGGAGATACTGATTTAAAAAAAGGAAAAAAGAAAAAACCGAGAAATTTCATTTGTTGCTATGCTACTACAGAGCAGTTTTCTCCACAGTCTAAAACAGAAAACAAACTCAAACTGGATTTTTCAACCATATTTCTATCTGTTACAGGCAGTGATAGTTTATATTTCAGACTGTAATTAATGATAGATGTTGACTGTCATACGTCTAAAAGAAGAAAAGCCCATTTCATAAGTAAAACAGAAAACTGAAGAATAACCTCTGATTTGGTATTTCAAAATGTGAATAACTTCTTAGGTTATTATATTTTATAATATTTGTGTCATAAGAAATCAAAGAATCATAGAATATGCTGAGTTGGAAGGCACCCACAAGGATCACCAAGTCCAGCTCCTGTCCCTGCACAGCACTGTTCCCAAGAGTCACACCATGTGCCTGAGAGCATTGTCCAAATGCTTCTTGAGCACTGTCAGGCTGGTGCTGTGACCACTGTCATGGGGAGAATGTTCCAGTGCCCAGCCTCCCTCTGCATGAAGAATCTTTCCCTGATATGCCACCTAAACTTCCCCTGACTCAGCTTCACGACATTTTATTTTTCTAAATCAGAATGAGAACAATCTTCAACATGTTACAATTTCTTATTCAAAGTTAATTACAATTTTCAGCTGCCACTGAATTGTGAGAGGAGTAGAAGGTGAGAAGACCTGTTTTTCAAACCAAAAGGTCTTTATCTAGCTTGATATTAATAGAATTCATAAAAGGAAATATTACGAGCTTTCAGTGAGCTTTGTGGATACAAGTCACCACAGAAATGGAAACTGTTGTTATTTAAAAGAAAAATAGTGATTTCAGGTCCTGAGCCAAAATGAGCCAGGATATGGAAAGAGTCACATCCAAAGCCCTCTGGAGTTAACAATAAGTCTTTCCATTGCTTGCTGTGGAACTTTATTCAAATTGTGAATTTCTCATGGTGACATCTGTGCGTCCTTCATTGATGGATGTGGTGAAACAGTGCTGGTGACGATCACAGATAGATGCCATTGCTGCAAACTGACAATTTCCTGGCTTTGTGTAGCATTTCTTCAGTTTTTCATGCCATTCTTTGGATGTCATCATTCATCTGTTTCCCATGGCTCTTTTCTGTTTCCTACTTCATTTAATTCTCTCCCTTTTTTTTTTTTTTTCTTTCACAAGGTAAAGTTATATATAATCAGATGTAAAACATCATTCTGGAATATGACCAGCCACACTCTATACTTTCTGGTTTACTCTATAGAATTTGTTTCCCTGCTTTTTTTCTTCCCTACACTACCATACAATACAATACAATACAATACAGGTAAGAAGGGTGGAAATGAAGTACAGTATTGCATTTGTGACAACCTGAGGAATAACACCAGCACTCCTTTCCCATGGGACATGAAATTTCAACTCATGATTTCATGCCACTTCTCCCTATTTAAGTTCTGATGTCATCTTACATTAGAAAAATGCAGGGAAAATGAAAGTGCAGGTTTTTTCCTTGCTTTCCATTTCATAGGAAAACACATTGATATGATTTTGTTCCATTGCTTTGGGAGTAGGGGAGAGTTTAGGTTCAGCTGAGGTCTCCTAAACACGTGCAAAGTTGTGTGAGTCCAACCTGTGTAAGGCTTGCAATGAGTACTACTGAGCTGGACTACTGCTCCTCAGTGCATGCTCATAGCTAGCCCAAAGGGACTCAGAAAGTGCCTAATACACCCCTGGAAAATAGTACGCTGTCAATATGTGCGGATGCTATCTCCACTTTGATCTACACAAACTGGGAGCAGGAACAACTTGGTTTTGTGCATTGAGGATGTGTAGGTCTAGAAAGGGTCTCTAGATTCCACAAACACCGTGATATGGCAGGCTTTCAAAGATGACTTCAATCCAGTAAAACAATAAGAAAACAAAGAGAGTAGCGATTTAGTCTATTGACTTCCCAAATAAGTCTGACTTGGCAAACATCACTGCCTGCTATTTCTTTCCCCTCATAAAAAGCTTTCTTTAAGCACTGCAGCTGATACCTGAAAAGACAAGAAGTCTTGTATCCAAGCAGAGTAGTATGTCCTTCTATTTTAAATCTAGTCAGCATGGCAGAGCTAGTGTGCCAAACTGTCCCACTGTTTGGTTATTAAAAAGAAAATAATGTTATTGAATGTGTCTGCATCAGATCTTACCTTCTGGACAAGCAAACTTGGTTTGACATAGGCCTTTGAAACAAGGCTTTCCTTTACCATTGTTCTTTCCTAAATACCCTTTTCTCTGTCTGTTGTTTCTTGAGCTCTCTTCACTTCCAAACCTCTGTTGAAACTATTTCGAAGTCAGATATTTTCCCCTCTTACTGTCTTTTCTCAAAGCCTCTATAAAACAGAGCTCACTGAGCAGGGTGGTCTGTCCTTTCATTTTAGCTGCTGGAAAGGCAAGGAAAAGCCTCTTGCATTTGTTAAGCAAGACTTCTCCTTTGTTCACAAACAGCCACTAAATACTGATATGGATACCTACATCCTGGTAATCATGTAAAGCGGCAGCTGGGACAAACTCAGGCTGCCTTCTCCATGTGCTGTCTTGAGTATTTTCTTCAGGGAGTGAGATTTTAGTATCAGTCCTATCTTATAAAATACCTTAGTGGCCATAGTGACTTGCCCAAGTGTGTGAGCACAGGTCTGAACTTTCCTGAAAATTTGGAGTAGGTACTCCTTGAATCATTACAGATAACACAAGGTCTCATTGTGGATTTAAAATCATCGAACAGCAAATTTCAGAGGTGTTTTGTGAGGTCCCAATCCATCACCAAAACAACCTTCTTCCTATGAAATATTTGTCCAATCTCTTACTAAAACTTTTAGCACAGAGAAATCTGAAAATCTTCAGCCTGTTCTTGGGCTTCACAAACTCTTCCATTAGTAAACCTTTGTTTCACTTCATTGTCCTTTTCTGCGGGCTAAAGCCACTGTTTACCCATCCACTACAGATAGAACATGCTTCAACCATTCAAGATCTTGCTCTGAGGAAATAAAGCAGCTCAAGTTATTGCAGGATAGCCTGATATAGTGGGAAAAGGTGATAGGAAATGATAATAAGCCCCTGGCAGGCGAATTTTGTGATAATATTTGATTTAGCCATGTAAAGTACCTATTTTAAAATTACTCCATAACTATTGGTTCATAACTTGGAAGAGTTATAGCTGCCTTCCTGTACATGAAGAGGGCCCATGAGAGAGCTGCAGAGGGACTTTTTACAAGAGCATGTAGTGACAGGACAAGGGGGAATGGCTTCAAACTGAGAGCAGGTTTAGATTAGGCGTTAGCAAGAAATTCTTTACAGTGAGAGTGGTGAGGCACTGGAACAGGTTGCCCAGAGAAGCTGTGGATGCCCCATCCCTGAAAGTATTCCAGGCCAGGATGGCTGGGGTTCTGAGCAACCTGTATAGTGGATGGTGTGCTGCCTGTGGCAAGGGGGTTGGAACTGGATTATTTTAAGGTCCTTTCCAACCCAAACCACCCTATGACTCTACGATTCTGTAAGATTACCATTTAGATTTTCAGGGGCTGCATACCTGCAGATGAAAGTAATTGGCTGAGGGGTGACCAGTCTTCAGGTGGAAACTCAACACCTATCTGGATTTGAAATGAAATGCCAAAACAGAACAAGCTGAAGAAATGCCCTCTATTTTTCATACAGGCACGTATCTTCCCTGTGCAGCCAGGAGGTGGGGAGTACTCTCCAGACATCTCATTTGCTCAACTCACATTCTGGTGGGGGACGTTGCAGAACCTTTCTTAAATGCAACATATACTTCAGTAGCCTTATAGGCCACTAATTGTAGAATCCCCAAACCAAGTGACTAAAATATAAACTATTTTATTTTTCATTCTGATCCCCAGAACCTTGTCACTTTGACTTAGGGACTTAGAGCACCAAATAAAAGACTAAAAAAAAAAAAAGAATAGATATGTCATCCTAGGTCTTACTACTCCAGAAATAATATCATTGGTCATGGCCTTCAGATTTAGGAGATTATGCTTTTAAACAAAAGTGAATATAAAACACAAGCATGAGACTCGATTTCAGCCAAAATACATTAAGAGGTAAGACTTGCCAAAAATATGATAATGGCAACAGTAAGGGAATTTAGTTTGACCTGCATTTTTTGAACTTCTTTTTCATTATAAAATATTATTTTGGAATATCAAACTGCCCAGAAACACATAAATACTTGTGTTAAGCAAGTCTTAGAGAGTCACACCATACAAAGAATTATTATTTATCATTTTTCAATAAGAAAAGATCAAAGCATTCATCCTTCATTGGGATTTTTGAATGTAAGACACCCATCTATTTTTAAACTTACGAATTGCTCTAAAAACAAAGATCAGTCAGAAGGAATAAACCAGAGGGGACTATAGACAACATATAAATATTCAAAGTGAAGACATATGGCTTCTGGCACCAGTGTTCTGCAGTTATGCTGGAAGAGAGAAGAGAATGGAAAGAATGAATATTACCCAAAATTATATTGATTTAAAACATGAATGTCCCAATATGGATCTTCTTATATACGGGCTACACCTGGATATATGGAATTGTGAACTGCTATCTGGAAAAGGCACACCTGCAGACCTGGTGGATATGAACAACTATAAGCAGAAGGGTCACCAAGATGGCCCCATGTGTTTTGGGTGAGTTTAGGCAAGTGTCCCCCACAGAAAACTCAGATGACTATTTCTAATCACAGTTCAGAACAGGCATGAAAGCTTAACTATTTGCCACTTTTAATCAAATTCACTTCGAGTTTCCCATGTATGGCTGTATCAAGTTCACTGCTTTAATTTCTCTATTATCAGGTACTTCCCTCAGGAATTCAATTGCTGAAAGAGAGCACATGCAACACTCTGTTTGCATTTCCCCAAAAGATTTCTAGACTTTTTCACAGAAATAACACTTGAAAACAGCAAGTCTATCCTGTCAGCTCAGAAACAAAATGAGAACCAACCTCTGCAGCAGGCAGTCAGGAACATAACCCTCTAACCAGTTCCACAAAAACAAACATACAGAACGCCTCAGAAATAAATTTATCTCCGGAAGTTTAAGCAGCTAAAACTTATTCATCTCAGACTGCAATTTTACAGCAACTACAGTGATACTTCCAAGGGGCTGCTAAATGTACAAGTGTAAAAGTATCCCACAAGCTCCAGTGTTGGTTCTGGGGAAGAGAAGAACCTTCTGTCAGGCTTGCTTGGGCTATGGGAAACCAACCCCATGGTTCTTTAACATCAGTGGACTGAAAGAGAGAGCATTTAAACCCATCTCATTCTCCCTAGATACCAACCTAGAGACAAGACTAAAACTTGCATAACTTGTGAGATAAGCCTCCTCTGGAGGGAACTGCTTCTTTCTGTTGGATGTAACAGGAGGCTTTGCTGTCTAGCTCTCTAATTTGTAGACATCCAGTTTGGGTGAGATAAAAAAACATGAGAATCAGTGTGAGAAACTCAGTTCTGGGCTCCTCATTACAGCTCTGTGAAAGGAATGAATGAATAATTTTGCAGAATATAGTAATTAAGCCCACCAAATGTAAATGCTGGAAATTTGCATGTATGCATGTAAAAGAAAGAGTGAAAGATTTTGGAGAAATAAGGCTGCCTTGTAAATCCATTTCTTTTGGACACATTTTCACTGTTGTTATTTATATCCCAGTCCCCAGACTAAAGTGGGATGGAAACTTGCTGTGTTACTGAAAGGTTTTGTTGCATGTTTTGCCACCACTACTAGAGCCATCACTGCTGTTTGATGCAGATCCCTTTACTCTTTTTCAAAATCAGAAGTTTCTCCAGGATACTTAAAAGCAAGAGAAGATGCTGAATAATATAAAACAAGTGACTTCCGTGGTTACCTTTTGGGTTGATTTTTCGACTGGTCTTAGCATTTGCCTCCAACACTGAATACAACAAAATGTTCTTAGAAAGAAAGGATGGGAAATTCAGGGTCAAAAACTTTGCAAAGGTGGAATACAGGCATATTTCTTTGCAAGGATATCAGGTTCTATCAGCAAGGCGTGCATAGGCTGCCACCTAAAAAGTCTAGTCTTCTACAAAAGACAGCAGTTTCCAGCCCTGTGTCCTGAGGGGTTTGAACCTTTCAGCAGTGGCACATTGTTTGGCTGAGAATGGTGTCTCTGGTCCCCATCAACTTCCTACTAGGATGCTTAACCTCTAACTTGGGCAGGAAAAATACTGACTGGAAAAATACCCTTGAAAGGGTGCCAGTCCCTGATTTCAGTCCTTCTGCCAAGGTCAAATTCCTTTCAATTTCCAAACTCTTTTCATTTAGTATTATTCCCTGTGGTTGAGAAGAGTTTCCCATGGACACCTTTGGAACTATTTAATCATTCTTTATACTGATCTAAGTCTCATTAAATGTTAAGCCATAAGATGCTAAAATTACAGTATTACAAGGTTTGGCCCATGAACTTGCCCCATATGAAGATGAAAAGTGACTCTCTTCAGTGACCCTGGTTGAAGTGCTGAATGAAGGCAAGTCAGTTTGTGCTCAGCCAAGCGGGAATGCTGCAGCCATCAAGGGAAGTGTCCTGCCAGCAGTCCAGGCTTGAGCAGATTTGCATAGCAGAAGTAAAGTGACCCTGATATGCACTTTTCTGCACAGACAATTTATTAAACACAGTAGAAATAGTCTTTTACACAGGTATTCTATGAAACAAAGTATGTATGTTTTTCACATAAACGTTTTACACTTGCTTGGTTTGCATATGGTGTTTTTTCTCCTTTCACTTGTATTTGCCTGATGGGCTTATGCAATGGTTTTCTTTTGTTTTTAATTACACTACTGTGTGTTTCCTTTTTTTAATAAGTACAGCATCCTCTTGTACTCTACTGGACAATTCCCCCCTAATTCTTTACACTTTTGTCCTTGCCCCCACATGAATCTGCTTTGCCAAGTTTTCAGCTGACATAACATTGTTCATATCCAGGAAATTACTGAGCTCCTACTGTTTTACCGCTTCTGTTTAACCATGGATTAAACAGACAGCCTCTCTTCAGCTGCCTGCAAGGTCTCACTGGTACACATCAGGACTCTTGATTGCTGCCTGCTTGCCAGTCTATATGGAACAAAACCTGTGTCTCATTATCTCCATGCATAAAAGAAGCAGAGTAACGTAAAACAATATCCCAAAAAAATGGCAGTAGTAATTTGTGGAACTATCTGAAAACATGCTAGAAATCCTCCAGTATAATCTATAACCAGTGCTGGCTGCAGGCAGTACAGATTCAAAACACTGAAAGAGAGCCACAGTAAGAGAGCCACAAGGAAAGCATTATTTCTCAGAGTAATTGTGGACTAGTAAATCTGGTTATTTCCTTCTCTCCTACCTACTCTCCTTTAGCCTCACATATTTCTTCAGAAAGCTGATACTAAAGTGATATCACATACCAGAATATCTTCATCCTGCACCTTGGGGAAGTGTCTACACCCCCAAATATTTCTGTTGAACTGAGTAACTTTCTGTCTTCAAAAATATGGCTAGCAGAGTTCACCTCCTCGATGCTCCATATGTGGACCCAAGGAATCAGGAAAGGTGCTTGAACTCGTCTCTTATATCTGGCAAGTGGATCAATTCCCCAACACTCTGCATGGAGGACATCAAGATGCTGTTCAGTGCTTTTTGCTACTTTTCCCACATTCTTTCTCAGTTGTTGCAATGAGTTAGCTGTTGTTCTGACAGAAGTTAGTCACAATATTCACAGGTTATTTATGCAATACCACTGATCCCTGATGTCAAAGTCTGGGAGGGCATTAGCTTCTGGAATTGCCAATCACCAGCACATATTGTGCGATGACTCTAGAAATCGTGTTGAGACCCAGAGGTAAGTGAGTGTGGAGAAACTTAGGGTCAAAGTGCCTTCTAAGTAGCTCTCACTGCAAAGGCTTGAACAGCAGTGATGCTCACAAGCTGCAGGACTGCCTAGTGCCTGACTTCTGGGGGATTATCAGCCTAGATAAAGATCTCTTTCACTCTTCACTAAGTCAAAAACTAAATGCACAGTGATATCTGAATATAGGTTGTTGGGGTTTTTTCCCCCAGATAGATATAGATTTTCATGCCAATACAAAAAGCATTTCTCTTTCACATTTAAAGAAAAAAAAAAAAAAAAAGAGACTATTCAGTTTAGCCAATGGTAGGTTGTTTCTGGGTACCCTATACCTGGAACATGTAATTCCGACCGATTTGGCATAAAGGAACTAAGCTGCATGCAAAATATTTTGTACAAAGAATAAAATGCAACACCTTGTTGTATTTATTATTTATTCAAAAAATCCTACTTTTGAAGCTTGTGCTGTATCTTAGTTTTGGTTTGTTTTGGGATTTTTTTAAACATATTGGTTCTGATTGTCATAATGAATGAAAACTTGCACACATGGATGTTTATCGTTCAAAAGCTAAAAAGACGGACATAGATAATCCAGAACTTCCTTTTTCTTTATGATAATGCCTTTACACCTCCCATGATTTTCCAGAAGCTGCCTCATAAATGGGTCATTCACACATCACATGAGGACTATTTCTGCATTATGCAGAACAGAGGCTGAAGGAATCTGCTGCAGGGTATCTCAGTCTGCATTGCAGTCCTTCACAGGATGCACAGTGTGTCTGCAGGTGGAAGTGCAAAATAGACTTACTGGTACAGATTTGCAGGTTTGCCAGAGCTGGCAAACTGGAGCTGGTTTCTACGTGTAAGGATTCTATCTAATGGTTAAAAATTGAATGTAGTCCTCTCTATATAAAAACTATACAATATATGACTCTTTAGCAATGCAGAGAAGAGAAAAATGAAGAATTTAGTACTTTGACTTTGAATGAGGAAGTGAAACACCTGTTAGGCTGGAAAGTTTAACTGAATTTTTATTGAGTTCCCTTTGTGTACCACCAAGGTGTCTTTCAGGTTAAGGCATCACCATATCAAAGCATGTCCTGAGCATGTCTCAGATGAAACACATTCTGATACCTGATTAATAAGTCATAAATCAAATCTTTTTAAGGAAATTGTTAACAATTGTTAACAATAGTTGTTGAGCTGTTCCTGTTTAAAAGAGCATGCTTTGTTTTACTCAAGAGTTTACTAAAGTTTAACAAGATCTGTTTCCTTAATCACTTACTACTTCTTCCTGCTTTTCCCTTTGAATATTATTTTGTCTCATATCTCTGTATTAATTCAAAGTCATAATTTTCATTGGCAGCTTTCTACATATTCAAGTTATTGACCAGAAGATCTTTACCAGAGAAAGAAAAATCCTTGGTAGCAAAGAGCACCTCTGATACTGCTTTGTCAAAAAAAAATCAGGAGGCCAGGCTAAATCAAACATAACTAGAGGCCATCTTGCCTGGATTATAATTAATTTTGAATTCCTCCTGTTGCCATGACACCATGCATGAAAAGAAATAAGCCAGGCATTGTGCAGTACTCAAGAGCTCACTGAAATTTTGGGGTTTGCTTCTTATGTTTAAAATAGGAAGAAAACAGTGAAACAAAAGCCAGCAGTAACACGAGTGCAGTTTTCCTCTCTGTGGAGGGGGAGAGGGATACATGCCAGGTATCTTTTGAAATTTTGCTTGTTGAAGGAAGTAATAATGAATCAGAGATATTTGCCTAAATTTCCTGATTCTACTCCTGACAAATCAAGTAATTATCACCTTTTCTAATCTTTGCAGACTACCTTAATTTAATATTCCTAAGTGACTACCCCCTCCCAGCTGCTTCAGGGGCAGCAATTAGCCCAAGCACTGCACACAACCCACACACTCTTCACACAAACCTTATGTTGAGCCTTCAGTAGCTCTTCAGAGAAGCTCGGAGAGAATGAGTTCTTCAGGCAAAAAACCTATTGTACACAAAGAACATACAGGACACTCTAGAGAGGAATGAAATTTTTTCTGAACCTCCTGTTCTAACTGCTTTTATGGCTTTTAAAGAGATTATTACACCTTGTTGTTAACAGAAAAAGGTTTTCTTCTCCCTACCGACACGTTGAGTGCTCCTTGTATCCAGAAGCTTTGTTTGTAGTGCTTCACATGTGGTTGTTGAACACTCAGAAACATAAAGCTCTATAAAACTCTTCCACTGGGGCATTGTTAGTTGTTTTATTGGCAAATCCCACCTGATGCAGCCTCCTGAGCAAGACCAGTAACTGCTGCTTGAAGAAACACCGCAGCTGTCTCTGTGGGGCTGCTGCCCACGCATGTTTGGAGATGGTCATCTCTGAGCAGAGACAATCATGACCATTGCTAGGGAGTGCTCCATGGTGCTGTGAGCTGCATGAAAAGGGCAGGCAGGCAGCTCTCAGCTGCTTTGCTGACACTGGATAGCAGCTAGAGCTCCTCTGCAAGCTTCATATTCAAGTTGGGATAAAGAAAGTCATAGTCCATCCAGCCCAGAGCAGCGTTATAACCTTACTGAGCTGTGCTGACAGGCTGCACGTCTGAGGTTGCTGTCAAAGACTTTAAAGACTTTAAGTACTGAGTGTCCTGAAGGGTCATTAAGGTATCCTGTGATTTAAAACAGATGTTGCTGCAACCTCAAGCATTTCTCAGCTTCCTTTCCCTCACAGCCATAGCTTTTCCCTGCAGCTTCTGGCTAGACCCTGTGGCTCAGAAGGTGTTTTCTCAGGCTTAATGTTAAAAGCTGTGAAAGACAGATGGTTGCACCCGACAGAATTCTTTAGGTTTAAGGAGCCCTAGGATGTCTCTAGAAGGACAAAGGATGCTGCTTGGCTGTAGCTTTTCACATTCAGTTTATTTCCACAACACAGTGCCAGAGAAAATATCTGGGTAAATTCTCTCAGTCTTAGGGCAAAGGAGAAGCTGAGTCAGAGGGTCAGCTCTCACATAAGGCACTTGCATTTTAACCCAGTCACAACCTTCCTCTGCCTCCCTTACTAAGTCTTAGGTGTAAGGAAATGCTAGTAACTGACTGCAGAGCCTGCAATGCAGCACATCCTGAGATCACAAGCGAAAGGATAAAAATTGCTGGTAAGGATGATGGCACTGAGCACCAACGTACATTTTAGTCACAGCATAGATAGAGGTGACAGAGAGAAAGGTGCAATTTCTCAGAGCCTCTCCCTTCTGCTGCTCTGGATCTCTCTGCTTTCTGATTCCAGCTGTGGGAAACAGCAAGACAGCACTCCCCCGGCCCCCACTGATTTGCATCTTTCAAGGGCTATTCTTCAATACTCTGCACCTAGAAACACTACCCTGCTGCTGGGAAGCCAGGAAAAGCTGCAAGGAACACTGAAAGGCTGGAGGCGTCCTTCACTGAGAAGATTCTCAGTCTGCAGCCCCCTCATTGATATTGAAGGCTGGGATTTGCTGAACAAAATGCATGGATATGGTGGGAGTAAAGCACTAGTGGTCTGGTAAGATACACTGTCCTATCCTAATCCTCTAATTGCACCATTTCACATAAGAAAATTTCAAGGTTCTGAAAAGGAAAAACTGATTCAGCTCAAAAACATGCTCCAAGCACATTCCTAACAGGCTGAAATTGGCATGAACTAGAAGTTTCCTGGGAGTCCCTGGAATTTTGTCAGGGAGATGGTGGCAGCCAGGAATACACACTATATGTTTTTTTTTAAAAGTTAAAGTTTGTGTTAGTATTGGCAGGATCCTGAAACAAACCTCTAGGCCACAAAAAAAATGAGAAACCAACTTTTTGCTTTGCTCTACTCAGATGCACTTGGTGGCTAGGCAGGGGTAGGAAGACATGTGAACTTTGGAATGTATATAAATAGAGAGGTAAAGGCAGAAGGACTCACAGCAACCTCCCCTATTGCATCTTGCCTCCCCTGCCAAACATGTTGACTGTTGAAGTGATGATTGCAGTTATTGTTTGGACAGTTCCATTGTTTCTGCTGAACATCTGTATTAAGGAACACAGATACAACAGCAGGCGTGGGTAGGAAGGGAGAAAAGAGTAATTTGGCTGAGCTACAATATCCGTCCATTACAAAATATAGAGAAGATGCAGTGTTATTAGCCAAATCTTACTCTGTTTGTAACCAACTGATTCTTAGTGTTCCCCCTTCATCTCCCAGTGAAGTCATTGTTTTTTGAACTTGGCATTTTGAAAGAGACCTCTGCTACCCCTGCTTTGCACCTCTCATTTTACATTTGTAGGCTGGAACATCTCTATATCGACTTTTGAAAGTTCAAACACTTGGGCTTTTTCCCTGTCAGAAAAGGTTTATACATGCTCGGAGAACAGGAGCAATAATGCCTGCTAGTATCAGAGACTGGAACAGCCCCAGCAGAGTGTGCAGGCCCATCATAACATCGTTATTTTTAGCCCCGTCTTTACAATTAGCTCTGCGGAGGCTTTGAAACACAGACTTTACAAGCCCGAGGTAGAAATCCGGTTCCCAGGGATTTCTCCTGCAAGGCAGCCCACGCTGAGCCGAGGCGATCGGCGGCTGCTCCCTGCTGGTTCGCGGCAGCACCGCTCACTGCCCGGAACACCCTTCCCGGGGGCTTTGCTAAGGCAGCTGGGACAGTTTATCCCTATTCCAACTCAGGAATCCCTCCCTCGACCTGTACCCCTTGTAGCAGTTACATGAGGCTTCAGCCAAATGAGTCCACTAACAATTACTAAGGCATGAAAACAAAGAAACGCTGCACTCTGCTCATCTGCCGCGGCAATTTTAAACGCAATTTTGCACAAGCTCATGCATTTCTCTTGTGGCTAACCCCTGAAGTGACAGTGGCATTCTCAAAATACAGTAAGATCTCAAGATTTTGAAGCAGCCCAAGCATTTCTGCCACCCACCACATCATCATCTTGAGGGAGCAAAGAGAAAAAATGTGTGCTTGTTTGCAATTGTTCTCAATAACAACACACAGCAGTGAGATTACAGGAATGGCTGAGCCAACACCTTTTAGACTGATATGAGCAGCTCAGGCCTACAGAACTTGCTAAATTGCAGTTTCTACAAAATTATGCAACAGAATTTCTTCTTCCTGTAGTCGTATATGAGTACACAAACTAAAAGACACATTTGACATTTAGGGAGATGCTGTGCATAAAAATAAAGTACACATCAGCTAGACTCATATATAGATCCAGATTTTAGAATTTTGCACTGAGTTAGGACACTTACAGTTTACTCCCAGGGGCTCTCTTTATTGGGCTTACAGTGTTAATTTCATTTTCGGCTTTAAAAAAACAAACAAATAAAACAAGGAACACTGGAATATATTCACAGCACACACAACTTGACACTGTTCTCTCTGTCACATACCACAAAAGAACTGGAGTCTTTTAAGTGCATTTCCGTTGCTTGCATGTGTGAGTTGGTTTGTATGATTTACAGCATCTAAACATTTTGTATATGTGACTCATGTTAAGTTATAATCATCACACACAGAGTGATCTGGAAAAAGAGTAAGCTGGTTCTTATTTGCACCACTGAGTTCTGCGCTGGTATCTGAAAGCAGTCCTTGTGATAAGGCACTCTATAACTGCTGTCCTCAGTTTTAGCCATGTAAAAGTTACAAGGACAAGGACAGTTTAGACTTCTGTCCTCAAAGTATATGGGAAAAAAACACACCTGAGAAACATCTTGAGAGGCTAAAAGAGCTGATTTTTCTAGACAACAACCTTAGTAAAAGCAGCATAGAATGGGAAGGGAAATGTCCCAAAGACTCGGGAAATGTGTCTTTGCACTGACTAGCACTAGTTAAGGCCAGACACACAAATGTCAAGACACCTCATACTTAAGTGATGTCAGATACTAGGCTGAATCTTGGTTCCCAGAGCACAGAATCTGGGTAGCAAAGCTTTCTTGTACAAATAGCCATACCTGTCGTCTTCAAACTCAGCAAAAGTTTCATTGGTTTCAATACATCTTGCGTAAAGTAAGTCCTGGTACAGATGCAGTGCTGACAGGTCAAGTACCCACGGCACAAAATCTCTTATGAGGAACTTCCTAGCAGATCTTCAATTAAAAAAAAAGAAGAAAGGTGCTTTGTGGATGCACTGTGCTCACAAGTTGGTAGTGGCAATTTCTAGCACTACCCCCCATACATGTGTGTGTACACAATACTAATTCCATTAGTACCACTGTAACTAGCAGAATGCTAGAACTAGCACAAGGGTTTTGTGCTGTGCAATTCTATTGTCTCAATCTTTCAGTTCTTACAGGACAGTTACTGACATGATTTTGACCGGAACTGTTCCATCCAATGTCCAGGTAGCACTTCAGGAGTTACTCTGGGGCTGGGGTCCCTCCTAACAGAACTTACTACTATGGATGTGGTTCAGTTCTGGCAACTGAATGATCTTGGACACTGTTTACTAGAACATACGTGTGCTAGAAGTTTGTCACCTAAGAATTCAACTTAAATTTTCTTATTTTAGACAGTTGACTGTCACTCCACTCAATTTCTGCAGTGCTTGATTTTCTGATGACAGACTGTTGTGCAGAAGCCCAGCCACGCATCTGAAAGGCATGGCTTATAAAATCCTTCTATAGCGAGGGAAGCTGAACCTGGTAGATGAACAGAGGGACTGTCCAGGAGCTAAAGATCACTAAACTACACAGTTATTGCACATGACTGAGAAATAATCCTACTCTCCAAGAGAAAACTACACCACCAAACATACGCTACTTGGAAACAACCCAGTGTGGGAGTAGCAGAAGCAAGCAGAAAGATCACTTTGTTACCAACACCTGCTCCTAGAAGAGGTCAAAACTCCTTGTGGCTTTTAGAGACTATTTTCTGCCCAATTAATTGAACAAAATATCTAACTTGATCTTACCCTTACAGAGAAAAATCACTATGCTTCATGAAAATGAAAGAAGAAATGACTTAGTAGCAGCTATTATGTGGCCTTTTCTAAAGTTGTCAGGTATAAAGCACATGGATGCATATTATTTATGCACACTGTTTTCTTGAAGAAATTGTGCCTGTGCTTTTTTTATGGGTATAGACAAATTGTACCCTAACAAGTGAGAAATATACTGTGGGGATTAAAGGAGAGTCTCCACTCTCAACTGCAGTTTAGGCAAAATGCAAAGTGCTTGTTGATGGAGTCAAGAACGAGAAGTCATTACCACTGTTGGAGAGTTAAATACACTCACTTACTCAGGAGATTGGGCTTTGCCTTTAAGTTTCACTTCCACACCACCAGACTGAGGGGAGTACAAGCTGCTTGCAGCCACCTGCACCAGACCTAAACCCATGGTGCAAGAACACACACACACACACACACCTCAGAGTGATCCTTGGGGCAGCATGTTCACCTGGCTAGAGCATCCATCCCTGGACTGCAACAGGAGCTAGGCCAAGGACCCAGCTGTGCACCAAATTAGCACTAGAGATACCCAGATTCCCTCTTTTAGCTAAGCTGGGAGATGATGAGTCAGAAACCACAATTATGCCCAGAATTGTGGCAGGAGGTCTCCAGGCTGCAGGCTGTGCTTGCTCCAAAGGACTGAGAGGCAGAGAAGCACAGGGAAAAGTCACTATGAAGAATCACAGGAAACACATTCATTTAAAATATCTATTGAAATTACAAATTAAACTCTCCAATATGATTCAAAGTACAAAACACCACATTAAAAGGCATTCAACAGCTCCTTTATACATCACAGTGTTAGTGGCACAAAATGCACTTACATTTCAAATACATCAACAGAACTATTTTTACACTGGTCAAATACATTATTTATACATATGCATGACTCCTTCACGCTTATCCCTATACAATTTTAAAATACATCATAATGAAATGATCAAGAAAGGTTCAGTTATGTACCATGTACCTGTACCTAATGTTCCTGGAATTCTTATAACATATACACAAATCAAAGCAGTAATGAAGGCCACAGGGCTCTAAACACAAACAGCATGCCTTACTTAGTACAAGTGCATGAGCAATTAAGGGCTGATGCTGGCTTTTTTGATGTCCTTAATATCACTGTGATCAACAACTGTAATTTACTTGTTTCCCTCAGGCTTTTAGATTATGTACATGAAATGTACAAACTTTGGTTTTAAAAAAGCAAACCTGCACAAAGGTTTATGCATGCTGCACCTCACTATAATGATAATGGTCTGCATTAAAAATATTTATTCCTATACAGTAAAAGGCCTATAGATGAAATGCACACAGAACTTCATTTTAATCTTCCTGCCCACAACAATTTTTTAAAAAAAGAACTTCGTATTTTTCTGACCTATGGATATTTTATCCTGTCAGCTCCATAAATGAGAGCTTTTCACTAATTTTGATTGTTTTCTGCATGTCAGGAGCTCAGCTGTACACTGAAGTGTTGATCCAGTCAGCTGTTATTTGGGATTTTGCCTAATTTATGCACCAGAGTATCTGAGGAAAGATCATGCTTCTTAGTATGCGGGGGACAGTATCCTAAATTCTTGACATGCTAAGGTCAGTAGTAGGAGGCTTCAGGATGAATGCCAACATGAATACAACTGAAATATTAACATAAAACTACAGTAATCTTTTGTATATAATTGTTCATTTTGAAGAGCCTCAAAACCAATGAATTTGCCCCCACAGCCCTCCTGAAGTAAACACTGGTCCATTCACTTATAAGATGGTTAAACTGAGATAAAAGGTGGTAAGTGACTTGTCCAATGTCACAGGGAAAAACCCAACACTACCACCACTGAAGATGAAGTGGGCTGCGCTCCTGATCTCTCTCAGGACTGGCTTCAGCCCAGCTAATGGCAAGCCTAGGGAGATGCACAGCCTCTGGAGCTGGGACTCCACGCTCACTAGACACGACACCACATGACACCCCAGAAGAACATGCAGATGATGTACTGTTACAAACTCCATTAAACAGCATTTACAAACAGGCCTTTCAATTAAGAGCTGGACTTGATTCTTGTGGGTCCCTTCAACTCAGAATATTCTACGATTCTGTGTGAATATACACCCCCTAAATAATAGCATAAACATAAAAATGCAACAAAAATCATGCTGTGATACTTATTTTTCTGGTTCAAAAAAAGCCATAGCTGTTGTAACAGATTTTCATTTGAAAAGAAGAAGAAACAAACATTCCCTTTCCCATGGCAGGAGGTTTAAATGTCAGAGTTTAAAATGATGTATTTACAATTCAGTTTTAGGGTATTAAATGTCACAGTATCAACATAAGCTGTAACATAAAAGCACCCTGAATTTAATACATCACCACCAAAAGTTGCTACTTTGGAACCAAATCAGCATTAAAAATAGTAATAGTAGTAATAATAATATTAACAATAACAAAAACAAACAAAAAATCCCCGAGAATACAGATGGAATGACATTTAGCAAACCTGAAGAGACTAGGTAGGTATTTGGTAAATATATGTAGGCATATAGTCTATCCCAACAGCTGGGATGCGAAACAAGAGCTGTGTCGTTAAAATCACCAGTAGAAATTCAAGTACGTTGAGATCAGAGAAATACTGACACAGTTTTCTGATTATACATAATGTTACCTGTATCAATTATAAATTATCATTTTAAAATTTCTGTATTTGCAAAGAACTTATTTCTCTTTCCTTTTTCTTTTAAATCTGGAAATGCATTAATTTTGACATTGACTATTAACTGGCTGCACAGCACTTCGGAAAAGTCAAATTTTGCTGTATTTCCACATAAAACCTCTCAGAAAGTCACAGAGAAAATAAACCTCCTCATACCAGGACACTCAATACTGTTCACAGGCCACTGAACCTCTCCTGCTTACTATGATCCCAGTAGGAGAACTGGTCATCAGTCACAGCCACAATACAGCAAAATCCCTCAGTGCCCCCAGCTAGAAAATTAATAACCCATGAAGTCTTTACATCCTATTGTCCAGAGTTTTTTTCTCCAGTTAAACAGAATTACAGGGCCAAGGAGGAAAGGCCATAGTTCAAGCTTACCTGCAGGAAGCTGTCCTTTGCAGAAGGGTTTCCATTAATTCTGCACAATGAAGCTGTGACGCAGGACAACTCAGGTGTGTGGCTTGGGATCCCTCTGGGAGATGGACTGAGCTGATGCCAGAGCCAGAGGAACACAAGCACTTCCCTGCCTGCTCAAGTCAGCAGTGCTTGACACACCCCTGGGAGCTGGCAAACATGGATCAATTTATGGATATTCTTTAACAACTAAGCAATTTTTAGTAATAAAGATAGCTGAAATACTAAAAATACTCAGATAACAAAAGATATGAACTGTGCATTGCCATAAACAATCTGAAGATATCACAAGGAGTTCAGATTTGCTGGAAACCAGCTATCCTTTTTATTCACATTACAGAGGCTGAACTCATTAAAATCAAGCCAAGCAAGTGAAATGCAGATAATCTTCAGCTCCTAGAGCTAAAATCTCTGGTTATATACAGTTTGTATTTGGATAGCACTATACTTGGAAGATAAGGGAGAAGTTTTATAAAAAGAAATTGTCCCTTTTCAAAACTGTATCCTACAACATTTTTATTTAACAGACAGACAGTGTAAAACAAAAGATAACAAGGATTTTTTTTTATGGTTGAGGTATGAAAACATATTCCCAGCCTGTGACAGCAGCCAGATCCATTTGAGAATATTAAGATATTTTCAGTGGAAACTTATCTTGGCTTCAAGATATTCATCCATCTCAGTACACTGCCGACACAAAGAAATAAATGATGAAGAAAAAATGCAGTACAACTTCAGTCCAGAAGCCATTCAAAACAATGAATACACATTGTTTCAGGTGCTTCGTATTTCATGGCAAGAAGTTATTAGTCAAATTCTTGTAGCATTTAAAATCAGAGCAAAATGGTTTTCAACAAAATATTTTTAAAGAGAAACCTCAATGATGTAGTATGTTGAACAGCACGCTTTACTGCCCTGAAAACACAGCACTGAATTCTGCAAAACTATCAAGTGATTAGTTCTCAAATAAAAACTTATTTTGTCACAGTATTGTTATTAACATAATACACCACATATCATACAATATTAACTCTGGAAAATGGGCTAAGTAGTTTAAATGCAAAGTACAATTTCCACAAATATCCCAGGCATTTTCATATTAACTACAGGGATAACCATGACGTATTTTTGTATTTAAAAAGAAAGACTCATTGATAACCCAAGAGTCTGCTAAATTGTAATGTTAGTCCTGTATTTTTTAATAGTTGTCCTAAAGACAGAAGCAAGCTATCCTGAATTTCCAAAATATTTCAATAGCACAGCTATTTACACATTTGGTTTAAATAGGATTATATATATATATATATATATCTATCTCTATGTATCTATAAAAAGATTAAGATACCTGGATTAGAACTTACATAGCCCTGTAAGTGTACCAGAACCCTAAACAACAGCAAAAAATAACAATTCAGAAAAACACTAGTGGTCCAGGGGTAATCAATACCATCAATGCATTTTTAAAAGAAACTTGATTAAATAGCAGGTTTGTGTCACCATTCAACCTTTCAGCTTCATCAATTAATTTTAAAATGTAGCTTTTAACCAAACAAATTTCCTATAAGACTTTATAAAATTTGTGGAAGGCAGTAGGACCAACTTGTCCCTCTGATCCTCCCAAAATTTCAAGAAAGGCATAGGATGGCCTATATGCACCTTACTAATTTTGTTACACTTGGAAAAATAGGTACTAAAAAGGACATTGTGATGGCTTTAACAAAAACAGATGTGTAATAAAGTCAACACAAAGTTGACTATCTGATTTAAATAGTAGGCAACTTAAACATATGTTTAAAACACCAAATTTGGAAGCAAATAGATATGCAGAAGTTTGTATGCTTTTTCAGCTTGGCTTGCTGATGTCATTCAGTACAGTTTCCAGTTCACCAGCAAGGCAGCACCAACTTTTTGTACTGTATTTAGCAGTATCACCTCTTCATTTCAGATAGCTACTCAGGTCTGTGGTCTCCCTTTAGCACCTAACTTGCCTTCTATTACCCTCCTTGTCTATTATCAAATGATCTGTACAACGGTAGTAACAACAGTTCCTGGAATCAAGACTGTGTCAATGAAAAGCAGAATGGGGCACGTAAGGCTACAGCAATGTAAGTGCAAGAGGGAAACGTAACAGCAACAGTAAAATCAAAACATGTGATGAGTCCAATCTTCTCCCAGGCTAGGTAGGTAGAGGGTCATCATCTCCTTTATTACATTTGCACTTGCAGCACAGAACAAATGGTGTAGCAAGTAGAAGGAAAGGGGAGGCCACCAAAAGTAGAAGACCAAATCCTGCAAAAATGCCTACTACCTGTAAGAGAAAGGGATAGCATTGAGTCAGGGATAGCATTGCCTAGATTCTGTGTCTGCTGACACCATTGCATCATCTGTGTCCATCAAAGACTTCAGCAAATGCCACTGACCTTATCAGAGCCAGGACCCTCCCACAGGTATACTACAGTCAGCTCCTGTGACCAGTAAATGTGAGTGAAAGCAGAGTGTGAATGTTCGTGTTTTATGGCTCCAGTCAAACTGTGCCACACAACTGTTTTATCATACAAAGTGATGCAGAAGGCTATGTGCCTTTTTGAGTTTTCCTTTATCTCAAAAAAATACTGAAGCAAATCACTACTTTTTTTCTGGATCAAACCTAAATACTAAATATTGGAATCAAGGCTACAAGAAAGTTAAGACTTCCACTTTCAAATGCTCCCTTTTTTTCTGAGGAAAGCTTCAAGAAGAATTAGTCAAGGTGTTGGTGGTGTTCATAGAATCTGGGAATACTCCCACAAATGTCCCACCAGCATACCCACAACCTTGGGAATTTCAATCACAGATTACAAACACTAGGGGCTACAGGAGGACTTTGCATATGCAATGGCTTTTTGCAGTCAGACCTGAGCTCAGCCTGCTGCTTCAGGGAACAAGATCTAACTCTTTTCCATTGACATTTATTGATCACCTCCTTCCCAGCATGAGCAGAGGACCATAGATTTACCCATCCGGTCAATGTGACAAAGTAGTAATTTCTACAGAGCATGGATTTGGAAAATTATTTAAAAAACATTCAAGTTGAGCTTCATTGCCTGAGAAAGTTTCCCATTTGCCATAGGCAACTCTAAGAGTGATGCTGCAACAATATGCCCACAAATTATTTGAGAAAATAATTTAGATTTATTCATATGAGAGTGTCTCTGAATAATTTTGAATAATGAAGGCAAGAGTGGATTGCTAATGCAATAGCAAAACCTCACAGCAGAAGGTGAAACGAAATTAAGAGTGCATTACTCATTAAGGATTCTTCTAGTCAGGGCTAGATACGCCACTTCAATTAGCTGGCAAATATTAAATTAGCATGGGATGATGCAGTAGCACTTTTGCTGGCCACGGATAATTTGGTGTTGATGATCTTGCACATGGTCCGAGGTTGTGCTGCCGCGGAACTCCGGCGGTGGGAGCGCCGGGCAGCCGCGGGAGATGGCGCTGTGGGACAGCGCTCCCGGCGCACACGCACCCACCCTGATCAGCATGCCGGGCGCGGCTGCCCGGCCATGAGGAGCCCGAGCTGCCTTGCTCTAACGATTTTATTTCTTCCCAGCAACAATTTCTTTTTCAGCTTCAGAGGTGGGCACGTTTCATAACTCATTCTCTTTATTTTGGTGGTGCTGACAATCTGATGCAACTTCTACTAATCTTTACATTTATTTCCCAGAAACCAAAGTTCAATTCTCATCTTTAAAAAACATGAGCTGCATCTATTGCCATGCTGCTCTTTGCAGCCCAGGCTGAGTGCACTGGTCAGACAGAGCCAAGCTAGAACTTGGCAATTCAGTGCACCAGACTGACTACTCATAATTAATATAAAACATCTATTTACACCTTCCTTTCAGCCTCAATATGCCATCAAATAAATCATAAAGTTTCATTTTTTTTTGTTTTGCTAGTTTTGTTTTTTGATGTGGTTGGGGGGGGGAGGGAGGTGTTTATTTTTAAGTCAAACTGTGTGCTATTATTTATTTACTTTTTACTTGGTTCTTTTTCTTCTGAAGAAATTGCTGCCCTACTAGGCATCAAGCCATTTTCTCTGGCCAAAACAAGTATTTTTTTAAACCCACAAAAAACAAACCAAAGACTCACCTCAATTTGCTTTGGATAAATCTAAGAAGAAATTTAACAACTTAGTCAAAGTTAACATAAGGAAACAACTGCAGTGTCGATTTGGCTTCAGTGAGTTTAGCAGAATTGTATTTTGACTAGTAGTGAATTATCACCTTTCTCAACAATGACCAGATTATCAAACATGCCGTGTATCAAACAGATCTGCACAAACTGCAATGGCTTAGAGCATATTCCAAATACCAGATTAATCACCTCATACTACAGCTTTGTCAAGTAAACTTAATGTACTCACTTCCTGAGATACCACTGGCTAATCCAAGCAAAACCCAGTCCACAGCTCAGACACCCAGCGGTGTGGGTGGAAGGAGAGGGGTGAGATCCTTCTGTATTTCAGTTTAGCTGTTTATCCAGACTTGATGATTATTCTATAGACTTGGGGTTTTTGCTCACATGGAAAGACAACTGTACTTCAAGAAAAGTACCTCATCTGAAGCTAAGGTAGCTTTTTACAGGCACACAGTTAATTTAGGAAGAGATGACTCAGATATGCAGATGTCCCCGTATCTCTGAAGTGACTGTAAAGGCGGTAGATTGGACCAAGTCACACATGAGCATTTATACTGCATGCATCAAAGTGCTGCAGAGAGCTCTTTTATTACCAGCATTCCTGCTGAGTCTAGCAACACTGAATCTAGACTACAAGAGGTATTCCCACACTCTCTGCAATTGTCAGTTTGAATCTGTGTTTGAAACGACTGAAAAACCTTCAGGGTTACTTTCTATCCAGCCTACAGGAACGAGTCCGATGGAGTCCATAGCTAGTTAATGACTGTATTCAGGTTAATTCCTTTCCAGCTCTGGATCCAGAGCTAAAAATGCCTTCCAGGAAGAGCTTGCTTGAAAATAATACTGACGATGGCAACCTAATTCATCCTCCAAATTCAGTGAGAAGATATCTGGACTGGCACTGAACTTGCTCTGCAAATGTATCTTTTCTTCTCAGTGGTGTTTTGCCAAGGAGGCTCTTCTTCAGGAGAGCTAATTGTTCCACTCCAAGCTACTGCCCTCTTTTTATCTGCTATGAAAATCAGTAACCATTTGGCACAGAATTTTACCCTAAGGTGTTAAAATGAGGCGTTAAAATGACAGCAGCAGACCTGTAGAGAGAGCTTTCAAAGATCTGAGCTTTACCTGTGTCCTGTGCCAGATAACAGACGCCCTGGAGTGCCCCAGCTTGTTTCGACAAGGTCCTTTGTCATAATGTATAAGGAGAAAATCATCCTACAAAATATTGAATGAGAAGGTAGGCAATAAACAGAAGTTCTTCAAGTTACAAAATATTATATCCTGACAATTTAAACCCAGGAATCACACAGGAAGATAGAAGCAAGCAGATACAGCCACGTCCAACCTTTCCAAAGTGCTTTGTTTACAGTTAGGTGTCTTCACAAACACGTTTTTTTGGCGTGTGTTGTAGATTATAACAAATTCTTCTCCCAAAAGGTCTCAGGCTGCATATTTAAATGCTAGCATGAAGTTTAGCAAGAGAATCCAAGAAGATAAGCCAACCATTACATGTATTTTACACACATACAGAAGGAGCAAAGGAAAATCAGTACTTGTACTGCAGACTTCCCAAAGTTGGTTCCTTTACCTAGCTGAAGAACAGAAAGACAATACAGATTTTTCAGATATTATGTCCCTATCGGTCCTGTAAGCATCTCACAAACCAGCCAAGATTGCAGGCCTAGTTATAAGTGAACACTGCTTTTTTTATCTATGAGAGCATGTGAGAAGCCTGTGACTTCAGGATTGTTAGTAAAGTATTCAAATGGGACAACCACAGGATTTGAATAGTCGGAGTAGCTTTCAGGAACCTAATTTCCTTTGCTATTGTTAACAATGTTACAAAGTAAAACTGAAGACATGGAAACAGATGCTGTGTATTGTACATACTCTGATCTGTAGGCATGATAACAGGCTGATTATAAAAAAATATAAACATATGACAGCAGCAACTTATAGACCAATAAATTCCTGGTGTTGTGAGAACACTGCATTCTTTCTCCTATGTCAGATCTATTTCTTGTCCAACAGAATACAATGAATGGTAAACAAATCTGACTGCTAGTGACATACCACATATAGTTTTTTAAATTTCCTCAGACTAAAAGCATTGCTAGTCTCACACTGTAATGCCTTCAAGAAAGGCAACACTGAAAAGTCACTACTGGAAAAAAAAAGACACACCCCTCTCCATGTTAGGTGCCATGTAAAGATCATGAACAGATTCTTGTCATAAAATTTAACTATTTATTTACTGACTCAGACCAAATGCTAAGTTCATACAGGTCAGACAAGTAAAACAGAGGATACAAATCCTATCAAATTCCCAGCATCAGCTCTGGTCAGTTATGGCCAGAAGCTAGTGAGCTATTTATTTAATTGATTAAAGAGACAGCTGGATGGCAAAGCAATGAACTTTTAAGCTTCTGAGAGCCAGAGTGCATTGCATGTACTCACATCAAGAGATTCCAGACAGTACCAGCAAAAGGCATGTTTGCAATTCTTACACATCATTTGGGCACAGCCTTCATCTCGTTCAATGTAAACTTTACACTTTGGACAGCGTTTGATTGGAGCATCATCATCTTCCATTTTAAAAACTGAACTGTGGGAGAGAGTGAGAAATTAGTAAAATGTGTGGCCATGTCAGTTTAGAGAAGAATGTCTACTAAGAACTGTGCTACGAAGGCAAGCCTGCTTTTTTGTTTAAAAAAAGAGAAATTACTAGAGATTCAGGTATTCAAGTGAGTTTTATTATTCAGATATTTTGGCTACACACTACTTTTCAAACATATCTCTAGAAAAGGTATTTAATGACTACAGTGTCTACGTAAAAGTTAGGATATTTTCTTTACCATGTAAAAACCAGCTGGTTTTGTTATAGAGTGGTACTAATAGATATTGAACAGTTTTCTCCTGTAATGTATCAGATGAGCAGCAGCTAGCTCACACCTAAATGTTTTGTACATCTAGATTATTTTCCTTTTCTCCCCTTTCTTTCTCAGATGAAGAAACAATCCCATGATTGCACAAAAAACCCCAGACCACATTCCTTTGGACTAGGGCACCAGGGATAGATTACTCGTCTGTGCCTTCCTTGAGGATTCTCCCCAGGAGTTTCCTTCCAAATCAAGAACCCTAAGGTTTTGGTGCATGTCATTCTTTCATTTTCAGTTAAACTTTGTCAATAGGGTGCTAACAAGTCACTATTCATGAGTTAGGGTCAGCACTGACTCTTCTTGCACAAGTGTGCAGAACCACAGGTGTCCCCTCACATAATGGGCACAACACAGAGGAATGTTGAAACAGTGGAACAACTTTTATCTCCCTTGAGTAGCTTTCTACTGTGTGCAGGTTTTATGCTAACAACTAAAATGTACCTTAAATGACAATTCCTGCAGCTACTGCCAGTGTGAAATACAATAATGACTGATGGGGAATCAACAGTTTGCTGGAAAACAGGACTGATGATTGATTGATTGATTTGCCCAACAGCAGGATAAAAGGACACACACTAATTACTAACACTAGGGGCTACTGTACTAGAAAAAAATGCTTTGTATACATAAAATGTATATGAAACTCCAAATGCTGCTAAGAGGCACATTATGCTCCAGAATATGAAAAAACAAATTTTACTTTTACTTGGTGGAGTAAAAAAACGAAGCGTGAAATGAAAACTAAAAGCAACCAGAGCACTAAACAAAAATAGATTAAGTTTGTTACCTCGCCATGAAGTTTAGCAACCTTCAGTTCTTGTCAAGGACACACAAAAGCATGTGCAAAAGTTAGCGTATTTGATCAGGAACTCATCATGACAGCATCCTAGCTAGTCATCTGTTACAGCAAAGCGTCAAAGAAGATAAGTTATGAGTAACTAAGTCCAAGGATGGGCAGGGCTTTAATGATGCCTTGGAGTGCAATACAATCTTTGAAAAAGCCCAAACATGATGTGGAACACATGCACAATGGCCTTTCTTATTCAGTGGCTGCAGTTTGCCACCAGAGACCACTTGAAACAGAACCTAAGATCATAGGCCAAATGTGCAGCAGAGGGGATGATTGACAGGGTATCCTAAAAATCACTGTCTGGCATGATGTAATCAACTCTCACATTGTCCAGGAGAGCAGCAGTAACAAGATCATCTCTCAAGAGAAGCTGATGAGCTGCCTGGATGTCATATTTTTCCCACCAGGGCAAAAGGCCAAAGGCTTAAGCAGCTCCTTTGTGCTTTGCTGGGAACGGCGGCAAAGAGTAAGGCTGCCAAGAGCTATTCAGTTTTAGAATACAACATTTAAAGAACAGGAATGACTAAGTGAAGGAAACAGCTTTAGAACAAAACATCAGGAAAATGCTTCTTTACTATTCATAATCCGATTTGTTCAACGATTGAGTGTTTAGCTTCTAAATACTTGATTTTTTGCAGTATCTTACCTTGTTTCTCCTGGAAGAAAAGAGATTGGCATGTTCTCTTGACAGCCTTGACCTGGATGCCAATTAGATTTGCAAGCAGAGCAGAACTCAATGTCACACACTTTGCACTGCACCAGTTGAGGGTCCTGTGGGCTTGATTCCTGGAGCTGGCAAACTGCCTGGCAAGTAGAGGATGGACACCAAGTCCGGCATGGATCCAAAAGCACTTCTGCAAAGGGACATAAAAGAACCAAATTCAAAGGTGGATACAAGATCAGCCTTCCATAACAATGCATTCCAGCTGAGGTTGACTGGCACGGCATTTGAAGACACAAATTTTCAAAAGGAGCTTTTTAATTTATGCAACCTACTTTGACATAAATTTGGCCTGCTTTGCGAACAGGCACCAAACCAAAGTGAGTTTCACAAGTCTCAATTAATTGCCCACTTTCATTCACTGAACTAAACTTGTTCTGAGAATGAGATGTGTTTTTTTACAGTTGTACTTGAAGTTAAATACAGCGTATACTATGCCGTAAAACCCACCAGAAAGTGTTTTTACAATGCCTTGCCCAGAGGAACCTATTTCAAGTTGACTTCTACCCTAATGTAACCACATGATTAACAATAGCATAAGATACAGTTTCCTCCCTTTCTTGGAGGCTCCTTACACGTAAGTCATTTCATGTTTCAAAGACTACTGAAGGCAATAAATTACTGCAGTGGTTTCTAGGCTGGGTCCTGCCCTCAGTAAAACCTTACTGTAAGTTCTCTGTGGCCACACCATTCCACATCTCCATAGGCACACAGTCAGCTTATGTTCTTAACATGCTTGTATCATTACACACAGAACCACCCATTAATTCTGTACCAAATGCCATCCCAGGAGATAATGTTGGCTCTGTGAAAGAGGTCAGTATTCTTCTCCAGCCCCTACAGTACTAGTAGTCAACTTAAACAGCAAAGCTCAAAATAGAAGTCACTCCCTCCTTAGTTATTTAGGAATATAATACATAGCAATTTTCTTTCCTTAGTTTATTCCCAGAGTGCTGCAGTTCTGGGAATCATGCAGGCAAGAACAGAAGCAATTACTTTTTAGGTTTTAGGGTTTTTCTTTCTGATGACCAAGCAATTAACACACAATGCTACTTCAAGAACATATACAGAGATTCAGATTTATAGGATCACTCTGAAACAAACCCATTCTCACAGCCTTCAGTGGGTAGTGTTACACGTGTTACCTCTTTCAAACTGTAGCTTCTTATACCTTTGCATGATTTCTGATGCAACCATACACTCAATCTGTTCAAAGAAGGGAAAGAAGAAAAAAATTCTAGTTAGGAACAGTAATAATCTAAGTCCTTTTAAACAAAGAGAGACAGAGTATTTGACCTTTGAAGAATTAATTAAGATATATATTGTCAACAATGGAAGCTGTAACATAAAAAGCAAGACCTATTTAAACATCCTGTAAGGAAAATAAAACACCCTGTTTGCAGGAAAAGCATACCTCATTTTCTTGCAGATGACCTCTCTTTGGGCAGGCAGCATCTGGGCAGCTGATTGCTGTTTCTAGACCTTCTTTGATCAGAAGTTCCACATACTGTTTTAGGCACTGTAAGAGAGCCAAACACTGAGTTAACTATTCTGTGAAGGATAAATCACTCAGTATTTTAACAGCTTTAGTCTAAAAATCTGAAGAACTCAAACTTTGAAATCAAACAGGTACTACTGTGTCCCTTTTACAGCCATGAGCCACACTCATAGCTTTTGCTACAAGTAGAAAACAGGAAGTTCATTTCCCTATCAAATCATAGAATCATTTAGGTTGAAAAAGACCTCTAGGATCACTTAAACCAAAATTAACAAAATAACTCTTCATCAATTTAAAATATGCAGCAAATTAAAAAATAACAATGGGGAAAGCACAAATCGAACAGGAAGCAGAGGGGGCAAAAACAATAAAACACCTCCATGACACAATTAGATTAACCACACTCTGAAGATCATTGCCTAACTGGAAGCCACAACATAGCCTAGTAAGCAGTAATTCCCCATAGACAGACATCTGTCAAGCATACTAGAGCACAAAGGGAGTTGTGTATCTTGCCATCTGTTCCTGGAAAATAACTATTTCAACTTCATAGTTAAAGAAGTAACTTTTCCATACAAAGGAAAAATGTGAGAATTAGGACTCCCTGAAGAACTACAGTTTCCATGGGGACCAAATAATAAATATTGGTAATACTAATACTTTTCTCCCGTAGCAACCACAGCATTTTACCCAACTCATAACTGAAAATGTAGTCTCTAACACAGCAGTGCACCACGCGGCTGTCAACAAAACAGAGAAGAAAAGTGGGTATTTTTGACCAAGGGCAAATTAAGATCAAACCTTGTTATTCTTGAAGAGCAACAACCCCCCTCCACCTCCATCCTTCCTACATCAAGCTGAGAGCTAATGCATAGGCATCTATTGGGAAGGCAAGGGAGTGATGAAGAGACCCAGCTCTCTGCTGATACCATCCAACTTCTACCTGCCCAACGCTACACAGAAAGAGCAAACGAGGGTCTGCTTCCCAGTGGATGGGGCACCCTGTGATGTTTTCATTCTGCTTGTGAGCTCAGCTGGCATTAGCGAACTGCAGACAATTACAGAACGAGGTCCTTAACTCTCTCCTAGCAGATGTGTGAATAAAGAGTGAGGCTAGACCAACAGCAGAGAGAAATGAAACCAGCTCTGCATACAGCTGTGTGGGAGGCAAGAAGGATTACACACTCTGCAGCAAACTGGCAAAACAAGGATTTTAGTTACCATTTCCAGACATTTGAAAAAGGTATGCAGCTGCTGACTCACCACCAGCCTGGAAGGGAACGGGCTGCATTGACCTTGCCAAGGCTGGTATGCCTAACTTCAGGTCAGAGCACAAAACTGCTTCTCCCAAACTGCTTCTGCCTTCAGCCTGCGCAATCAAACAGCCCGTCAACAAGCACCTTCCAGCCTAACCCTCAGGCATGTGGCTTATAGCTGTTAAAAGTTCAGACTTCAAAACTCTTCTCTTTCTCTTCTGCCTCTTGATTTGTCTATTCAGCTCCTTTCAGACACCTCTATTAACAAATTATTCTAAATTTTACCTCTTGCAGCTTGATTGCAGCAAAGATGTTACTTCCTGCCCACACAATCTCTGTTGCTCTGGTCCACAGCATTTCTGGTGGCAACTTGCCACCACCTTGATAGCACAACAAATCATTTCTGTTAGAGCCCCCTTTCCCTGTGTCTACCATGCATTAGAGAAAGCAGGTCAATTTTTTGGGAAAGAAAAACAGAGATCAGATAACTGAGATTTATAAAACTTTTAATTGTGCAAAGAAATCCATGCATGACAGACTACATGTAATCTTTGTCTTCCTCAGCAGGGATTTAATGAGGCAACTGTTCACTTAGAAGATGTTTGACTTGCAGAAGGTTTCCAAGCCTTCATTTGGAGCTCTGCAGGGCGGGTGGTGGAACACTTCAAGAGAGTCAGTACTAGCAACCAACAGGCTGCGCTCTGCAAGACCCAGGCCCTAGGTTGCGTACCTTGGCAAGCTGTGATTTCAGCTGTAGTGAGGTCATTAGTACTCCTATAATGACACTGCTGGCTCTTCCCTTTCCTCTCCATTTGCGGATGCAAAGTGTGGATTAAAATGAAAATGCATACATTTTTAATGCCAGCACTTAGCACTTATAGAAAGTACTTTTCAAGCTGAATGAGCTTTGCTATCATTAATCATTAATGTGGCTAATTCTCCTCCTCAACCTGTTTAGGACTATTGCCAAAGCCTATTTGATTTGCTTCCCTTTCCTCTCATTTTCCAAGAAACAACACAGTTCATCCCTGTCATGAGCAGTGTCCATGGCCTTTCCCTTCCCTTGATGGGGCATTGGCCCCTGCCTTCTCAAAATCAGCACAACCAAGTGCATTTCTCATGCTTCACCTTCTGACAAATGCCTCAAGGCTACGGAATACTGCTGGAAAATAGGCAGAGGATAAAACACATATCAACTCAAGGCTCCCCTGAGAATTCTTGGGTGGAGAAAGAGTAACCCAAAGTGGTTGTGAGGGAATTTGATGCACAGGGTACCTGTGGCTTCTCTTGAGAGCGGACACAAAATGCGCAACTTGTATCAGACAGGCTACAGTACCAGAAATGCAGCAGAATGCAAGCAAAACAACAAAGTAGGATTAGATATTCAATCATATACTATGAAAAATTCATTGTAAAACAATTACAAAAATATGACAGATTTTTGCTAATTTTCTATGCAACTTGACCCAATGCTGGAAGAAGTTCATACTCCTTCCATTAAGGCAATAAAGTACTGTATAGCACAAACAAAAAATGTGGGAGTGCAAGTCACCCAAAACAAATTCAAAATGAACTGTATTATGTAACTTTTCTCAGAGAAAAACAGGAACCAAAATTAGATACCTAAGGGCTGAGATTGGAGTAAGGTCACTGATCCGTGTAAAACGAATATGCTGAGGAATGTATTTATTATTCCTCTAATGGACGTGTGTCAGAAGAGACCAGTTAGCTCCCCTGAGCACTACTCCTGTATGGTTCCCCGTGCATACATACTCCTTGTGCATCCCTGCTCTGTCCTCTTTCCATCACTGTTGTCCTTTCTGATGTGTGGATAACTTTTTCTGTCACATGGTAATCCATAAATCCTACTGGCCATTTGCTGTCCCCATGACAAAGTGCAGGAGCACATCCACTTTGAGGAGTTTTAGCCCAGATCCATTCCTCCACAAAGATCAACTGAGAGCCCAATTCAGCAGCAGTTTTACTATAAGCTGCCTATATAAATTGGGAACACTTTTTTTTTCTGTTGCCTCAGAGACAGATGACTAATAAAGGAATGATTTCCTTTCTGAAGCTGCCAAGCACAGTGTAGTATTTAAAGCTTCGCAAGATGTGTTGTACTTCTAACTTTTATACATCAAGGATTGTGCCACTCAGAAAGGTACATGTAGTGACCACTGATGTGCCATGGCTTTAGAGCTGCATATCTTTTTGTCTAACATTATAAAGATCAACGTACCTATATAGGAATCAAAATGCTTATTTTTTTCCTAATTTCAAAACCATAACACATAATCTTGCTTTGCTGCATTTAGCTCTAACAAATCTGCACAGGCCACAGCAAAGTTTATATATAAAGAATTAAAATTTTTTGCTTTCCCTTTTCTTTTAGAAGAATTTCAGGAACAATCACGCTTACTTCTGATGTTGGTGCTTTGATTTATTTCTCCTGACATCAAACCCCAAATAAACCCCACCATAATTCCAAAAAAGGAATCTCAACTTTCATTGTTTACATGGGAGGCAACACTAATCTACCATCTGCTTTGACAGAAAAAATGTGTTCATTTGGTGCCTGAGGTCATTTTAAAATACGAAATGCACATAATTAAAAACATTTCGATGGTTTGGGAAAGTTATAACCAATTTACTTTTAAGAACATGTTATTGCTGCTATTGCAGCAAACAAGGAATGGTTTTTCAAGATGTCACCTTTTATTTGAGAGTTAGGCAGACAAAAAGATTATCCTGCACTATTTTCTTAACAGCTGATAGGTGGAATTTGTCAAAATGGAGACTTCTGAGTATACTAATGCTGCAGATGCAAATGCCAAATCATATGGGAAATTTTAAATCAGTCCAGGGATTTGGAAAGGCCAAAAACACATGACAAGAGTCAAGTGTATCTTCACCATATCACTTGATTTATTTCTTAAAACTTCAAATATATTTTAGTGTGGGCACTAGGCCACAGTCATCAGATCCAAATGAATTGTGCACTACATGCAGAATCGTCACATGCTGGTACTGGAAAACAATTTTTAAAAAACCAAACACATGCACTGGTAAAACTGAAAGGGGAAAAAAATAAAAATAAGAAATCTACATTAATCAAGTTCTAAAAAAGAAAGGGAATTGGGTTTTTACAATGCATTTAGTAACAATAAATATTAAAAGTAGGCAAAGGCAGTTGCTATTGTGCACAAACATTAACCTTGGAAATAACCCTACACTTCAGGCAGACAGTCACTAAGAGTTTACATTGCATTTCAGAAACACAAGAAAGGGCTGACATGCTTTTTCAATGAGGGTGATTTTTTAAAGCTCAAGCTGAAAATGTTTTCAAATAGGATGATTATTAACATGTGGACTAAATTGCCAGTCTCAAATTCTGTATCATCTGCAAACCAGGGTTAGATGAACATCTAAAAATATACATGCGTAAATACACATACATATAATTACATAAACTTGCATTCAACCACATGAAGACTCAGGAAACACTGGATGGTATTTTGTGATCCACTTTACAAGTGACATCAGGGTAGATGCACGCAAAGATCCCTTTGGGCCCTACATTCTAGGAAAGAATATGAAGAATATGAAAGGATATTGAGTGAGAAGAATTTATTTTGCAGTGTCTTGTAGCTACAAATGTACAGTTTGGTCTATGGGTCGCTTTTATGCTAATAGGATACTAAGCTAAAGCTCAAAATTCATGTGATGGGGGTACAGAGATGACAAAAACTACTACTGCATCAACTACTTTTTCAAGTATTTTGTAGCATTTTTATGCTACGCATACAAGGAATTTTTCTTTACATTGCTTTGAAATGACTACAAAGAAGGTGATATCTTTTCCTTCCATAAGACAGTGCAATACCATGGTTATTATACTGCTCTGTGCTAATTCCCCTAAGCCAATTCTGCAGTCAGTCTGGTGAATAGGTATTTATACTGGTAGACACATTGCCTGTCAATCTTTTGGGTAATGTGATGTAATGTGCTATTTTAACTTCAAATTATAACACTACAGTGATGCAGTGTGCAATACTCACTGGGGCAAGGGGAGACAGTGTGTGTGAGAGTGAGTGAATTTCTTCCACAACAAAAAAACCTGAGTGTCTATGTCTCAGGCGAAGGCTAATACTCTTGGAATAATAGCTCCCATCCCTTTTGTCCAAATAGCAAATTCACTCTGGTAGAGAGCTTTTACCTGAATGTCATTTTGTAGAAATATTTTCCATTTAGAAAAACCTGAACAATTCCAAGAAGAAAAACTCCCCTAAAATAAGCAGCCTACGTCTCAGGTGCTCTCTGAAGAGGGAAGAATGATATAAGGCTAGGGTCTTTGCTACTCCTGAAAAAGAGATTCTTGTAGCCATATATAACTATCATATGCTACCTTTTTAAATATTTTGGTGATACTTCTAAAAGCAACAGGAATGCTCATCTGGTAACAGGACAAATCACAGAATCATAGCATGGCCTGGGTTGGGACAGACCTTAAACGTCTAGTTCCAACCCTTTTGCCATAGGCAGGGACACTTTCTACTAGCCCAGAGCTCAGAGCTCTATCCAAACTGGCCCTGAACACTTCCAGGGATGGGGCATTCACAACTTCTCTGGGTAACCTGTCCAGCACCTCGCCACCATCATCGTAAAGAATTCCATACTAGTATCTAATTCTACTCTTTTCCAGTGTGAAGCCATTCCCACTTGTCCAGTCACTACATGCCTTTATAAAAAGTCCCTCCAATTTTCTTGTATGGCCTCCTAGTTGGACTCCCTTTAGCAAACCCCATTATAAGGTTACCTGGCCCTGCCCTCCCTTTAATCCTGACCCACAAGCTCTTGGTCGGTTCCATATCCATCCTGAAGTACAGCTCCACACCCTCCAGCTGGTTACTGACATACAGGGTGACACCTCCATTTCTTCTGCCTGTCCTTCCTAAAGAGCCTGTACCCTTCCATTCCAACATTCCAGTCACAGGAGCCATATTATTTTAAACTTAGTTTTTCACAGAAAAAGAAAACTACTTTCTGAGAAATTTCCATGGTATACTTACAGCACACAAGAAAACAAGTGCGAGAAAAGAAAAAGAATGGGAAGTTCCTCAGAGAGCTTTTAAGCTTCTTTCGAATTTACTACGTGGCCTTTTTGTGTTTAGTTATAAACCTGCCTCAAATCTATAGCTGCTTAATAACAGGCTCAACCTGGAACAACTCTTGCATTGCTGCTCCAGTGTGCCCAATTCTCTACAGTAGATCTACAACCTAGCTTTTTAATATCACCCTAATCCTACTTAGTTGACAAGTGACTTACTGGAAAATACCTATGCACACTTAATCACAGAGATCTGTTTGAGGCATATGCGTGACTGTGGGAGGGATTTTTTTTCTTTACTAGATAAACTGTCAGCTATACTGACCAAATCCACAAGCACAAGCTATACTTAACGTCACAAACCACCTCGATTGGAGACAGATGTACATTAGAAGTGTTTACTTTGAACTTAAATAATTTCCACTTCTATAGACACTTTTTCACAAAAAATTACCAACTTGCAAAGAAATCCTCACTATTACAACTCAAATTTTTATAAACCCTAATTTATCATCTTAAGAATAAATCACAGGAAGAAAAAATCCACTTATCTTGACATGCAGTACTTCAAATCTGAAAGCAATAACAGAGAACTCTTACATGTTTAGCCTTTATATCCTTGGTTTTGTTACAGAGACAGAAATTCTGCAACACAAGCATTATCAACCCTTGACTCCAAGACAAGCATGTGCAAGGCACTCCAGAGCTCTGCTGCAGGGAAATATCCAGAGCCTCATGCTGTGAACAAGAACATACACACCGAGAGACTCTGGTCAGGACCAGAGATAGGTAACATCACAGCTGATACATGTTTTCCCCAAAGTGGCAAGCAACTTGGAAGACCTCTGAGAGGTTTCCTGCCTCTACCTTCCCGATACTTGGCCTCTTTTTAAAGACATTTTTTTGTTTGAAATTGCCAAGGGTAAATGCCTCTTTCTCCCATCATGCTGCCAATGATTAAAGACTCTGTCAGCTGTGCTGTAGCCCTTTCATAGACTATATTGACAATCTAAATGCCATCACATCATCTTGCCTGTGATGATGGCCAAACAGGATGATGGCTGGGAAAGATAAACACAACCCATGTGCTTCCATGTTTGAGGACAAACCATCCGAGCATTCTTTCCTGAGCTGTAAAAATTATTCTTGTCCAAGAGTCCCTGCTCTCCCAGCCCCTGGAAGAATCTTCGTATGGGGACTGACTGCATCTTGGCAGGAACACACTCACCCATTGCAAATGCTGCTGTGGTTAGTGCAATGAGGGTTGTTGATTCATCCTGTGGACAGCACAGCAGACATTGCTGCTTTGGTTCTACCTCTGTCTAAACTCCTTCTGACAGTAAACCCAAGTATCACAGCAGTCTCCGGTACACACTACTTAATCAATGCAAACAACAACCCGCAGACAAGATGTTCATATTAGGGATGAGGTACATCACCTCCTAATGCTCCACCATAAGACTGCCAGTTTGAGTACAGGGAACAGCACCATCAGGCCCATCAGTCAACAAATGATGGAAGTAAGGCAAGAAGAAATGCATGTACTATCAAGAATGCAGAAAGAGGAGGCCTGATGTTTACTTCAGCTTGAGAAATATCAGGACATGGCAAATATCCTTGGAGACACAGCAAGGCTGCAGAAACCACAAGCAGGACCAAGCAACCAGAACTAAATGCACTGGAAAAACAAGTGCCTTATTCCAGCTGAGTATCGAGTATCAAGAAAGAGAAGGCAACACAGACTTAGAGCTGCCTAGCCTTTGAAAGGTGGGCTAGTTTTTTTTATATACACACTTATTCATGGCTGTGTACTGTAAGATTTATAGAAGTTGAACAATTTTTCTTCAGAGAAATCAATCATATCAGTAGACAGCAGAAATTGGCCAAATAAGACAAGGATAATACCTTGTGATGTGGGCATATCTTCATCTTTGAGTAGGTATTCCAAGTGGATGTACATGTAAACTGTTTTCATTATGGATTTTTATCCCTCCATTACCTTGCATAAAATTTTTGTTCTCAGCTATTCAGGGCTGCAATTGGTAAAAACCCACTGAATAAACTTTAGGAAAATAAATTTATTTTCAAATGTCAACATACATGGGATGAAACAAATATTCAGAAGGCAAAAACACCACACAAAAAAACCAGTCTTTCTTTATATGTTTGAGAAAAGTTTATTCTATTTCCGAACAGAAATAGCAATTCTGAGTGGGAAGAAAATACACCTGCAGCAAACAAAGGGCCTTCCCTTTTCACATGCAAAACCCTATGCAAACAACAATGAACTAGTTTTCCCAACACCCTGATGAAGACAGATAACATTAACTTAATTTAGTGACAGCACACAGGAGAGGAAAGCTGAAGGCTCTGGATTAAGTTTAGTTTTTACCCAGGGTTCTGTGGTTCCTGCCTATTAAATCAGGGAGTTCTATCATCCCAGCACCTGCACGACAAGTGAGAACCCAGCCAGCCATGTGAACTGCTATGCAAACACACAGTGACCTCGAACCATGAAGCCTCTACTGACACATCACGTGTCAAGGTCAGTATCAGTTCTGTGCTACGGCTGGGGTGTGTGAGCTCAAGCAGCGAGCTCTAAGCTTTGCTGGTGGGAAACAGGGAAACACTACAGCTGCTAAGAAGGACCTTGAACTCTATAAAACCTCACAAGCCATTAGGGTTTCCCCCTCCCTCCTGTCTCCAAGCAAGTAGGGCATCTCCTTTGATAGAGGTGAGGAACAGCCTGGCATCAGCACGGTCCTGCCCTGCTCAGGTAAGCTTCTCTTGGCAAGCAGAAACAAACTGCACAGGATCAGGAAGGCAGCCAAGCCCACCTGTTTCCATCCACACTGCTCTTGGTGTCTGCCTTGCCTTGGGGGAAGGAGAGGCTGAGGAGGCACTCTGCCTCATATGGAGTGAGGGATAACACTAAGGAAATCACATTTTTTCCTGTCCTTCAACTCAGAGAAGCTCCATGTGCTTCCAGTCAAGCATGACAATAAGAAAAAAAAGGGATGCCTGATATCACTTATAGGCAGGGTAATATTTGCTTTACTGATCTTCAGCCTATAAGGAAGCACAAATAGGGGAATGATTAGAGTATAAACAGTCATGATTAGGCAAATTCAGTAATCCTGTTTAAAAACGGCTAGTGATAGCAGGAGTTTGTCACTATCCTGCTTGTCAAGCTACTTGAGATAGAATACAACAAACTTAGAGGGACACCTAAAGGTCCAGGTAAGATTAACCAGCTGGCTCAAGGGCTTAAGGTTAGAGCTTAGGGGCAAGATGAGTATGAGTATCTACTAAGCACTGTTAGTTTCAAACACCAAAGTTGATCCACATGTGTGTATCTGGCCAAAAAGAAAGCACAAACAAGCAGCAGAAGGCAGGTCTTAACATTAGTTTTGTCATTTTCTAACTGTAGGTGGCCCTCTCACATATCTGACTACAGTTTCTCCTTCTATCAGTAAGAAGGAAGACTACAGAGGAGTAATCAAAATTTTTCCATCAAAGACAAGTTTTCTGTCATGCTTCATATTTCTTCAAGACATTTGCTTGCTTGGACTACCTACTTGACAGATTTTAGTTTTAAATTTGAGAAAAGTAAGCAATGAATCCGCTGGTACCAGAATGATCAGTACTGCATAACATCTGAAGGGAACTGAACAACCTAATGTGAGGTCAAAAGGAGCTTAGCCTGTCTTGAGCAATAGTGGCATCACTGTACTTGCAACACATTGACACATCTGTGTGTTATATATATATATATATATAAATTATACAGTATTTATGTACACAGATGTACATGTAAATCCTGAACCAGAACAAATTCAAGCAACTAACTGCTTGACTTCCATGCAAGAATATCAACTGGAAAAAAGCTGTTGTAACTTCAACACACATACAATTGGTAACACATCAAAGGAACATTGTCTTTTAAGACACGTGAGAATTTCATCATAGATTACAAAATAATCAGAATTTCAGACAGGAATTGGATAAAATTGCTCCCTGCTTATGTCCCATGATCCCCTTAAAAAAACCAAGGCTAAGTAAGTAGTAAGTGAAAAAATTTAGTGCAGCAAATAATGCCAAAAAAAAAAAATGAAAAAAATGGTGTTCTCTGCTTTACTTTCCTTTTCCTTCTCTAAATGTAAAGCTTTCTGAAGAAAAAAATGCAAAATCAATTACTTCTTCTGAGGCAAGCAACTCCTAAGTGACTATCTAAAAATTTAAGATTACTAGCTATGTACTGTGTGCTATTTAAGTGGGGAAAAATAATTTAATGAAATTATATTTAGGCATTTTGGTCCAAAAATTACACAAGCACGCTTAGGATTGGTCCTATTGTTAACATGATTGTAAAAAGAGAGATACTGGTTTGTCCCTTGATACTACTCAGGAAAACAAACAAAAAGCTAACAGCAGGTATCTTGTTTTCCTCTCTGCTCTTTAGACTTTTGTTCCTCTGGTACCTCAAGCAATCCAAGAACAGATTTGCTTGAGGTACCAGAGAAAATACATTCTTATAACATTCCTAATGGATGAGATATACAAAACTTGAGCCCACAGCATTTCCTGGGCATTAATGATCATAATGATAAAAACAATAATGGAGTATTGTACTAACTGGCAAAATAATACTATGGGAAATTGTAGTGCCTATGCCTTATCAGCAGAGGAGTGGCAGTCTGCTCTATTTAATCCATGCACAGCTCTGCCAGAAAGCAAATGGAAACAGTGTCCCCATTCTATCTTTCTGAATAGCAATGCTGAACCACTGTACAAGTGTCAGGAAGAGACAATCCTTCATGGAATCTTTACTACAGCACTTCTATGATTATAAAGGGTGAAGACTTGCAGACAAAAATATGGGATTGAGAGACCAGTATATTGATCCAAATACTGCCAACATACCGGTAGTACTGCACTTGAAAGGTCTCTTTGTAATACATACTCATGTTGTTTCAGCTTGCTGTGATTTAGACAGAAGGGCTAGAGCTAGTGGTAAAAGCTGTAGCAAAAGTAGTATTCACATTTGTATGGACATCCCTTTTTCTTTTTTTGCTTATATTCCTGGAAAGGCGATCAGTTATGTCTGTTCATTTACAAAATGGAAGCCAGAACAGAATTACACAGTGGTCAAACAATAACAAAGCAGAGAAGAACTGGGTCTACTGTACATAACTCCATGCAAAATCTTGAGTCAAAAGGATACTCCTTTTTCTTGTTGATTTCAAACAACTTTAATTTGGCCATTTACAAAGCACAGTTCATATGCTGTGTCCCTGGTGTTTCTGGAAATTGTCGCTGGAGGAACACCAGTGGAGGATTCTGCGTACAGCTGTCACACTCTTCCTTAACAACTGTCAATAGGCGAAACAATCTTGCCAGACTCATGGGAGTATTTTCCTCAGCAATTTATCAACCTTCAGGCTGGCCAAAAGATAGAGATGATGGCCTTGGGTTTCAGATGAAGGCCTGGGCTGTAACAGGTTTACAGCTATTGCCTCTTGCATTTACTGGGATTGATTCTTAATACTGCCCTCACCAACATCAAAGAAAGTAAGGGTAGTATTTTCTGTTAATTCACAGGAAAGCTTGAAGATAGATAATTTTTTCAGGGCGCTCATATGTCACCGTAGTAAAGCTTCTAAGTGGCAAACAAGAGGCAGATGAACTACTACTAATTTCTTTAAACAGGATAAAGTTGAAAGAACTATTCAAGACAATCAAATACAAGTAGTAAAAGTGGCTGATGATTCCACCTGAAGACAGTTCAAAACACAAATTCCATGTCACCAGTCAGATTACTATGTCAGCTGCTAAGAACAGGTTATCGGTAAAGGTTACAGATCTGGTGTCTGTAACTGGTTGTATCTTTCAAAACAGCAGGAAGAGTCAGCAACCACATCCTACCAAGAAGCAGAAGATCAGGGACAGCAGTAAACATCAGAAGGAACAAAGCGAACATGAAAAAAAGTGTATTTGGTAACACAGTCTTTCTGCTGCCATGGAAATGTTACTGAAAACTGGCATTTAAATATTCTCTGCATTCAAGCAACAGGGAGAAACAACACTCAGCTGTAAGTACTAGAACACTAGAGAACAGTTTTCATGAAGTCTATTATTTTATATGCTTTTGCATGCTTGAGCAAACACTTTTTTCACAGTTGATCCACCTTGTTCCATTGGCTGCCTCCTATCTTCAATAACCACCAGGAAAAATAAAATCTGCTATTAAAAAATGGTAGTATTTCCATGAAGAAAAATAAAATAAACTAACTAAAATCCTTGATCTTAAATACTAAAAACACATACCCAGAAAACTTTGCTGGAAATGACTTTCAAATTAAAAAAAAAAGTCACCCAAACCCATGTCCAAGTCTGTAATACCATATCATAAACCCTTGGGAAATTGAAGTCTGAGCATCATGTATTCCAGAAGTTATAGTCTTACTGATAATACTCCAATTTTTCCTCTGCTGAACCATCATTACAAGGTTTTTGGTGTAAGTGCACCCATTGCAAAATTAAATGAACTAAAATTTTAATTTAAATTCAGTATTAGGGATGAAAACTTACTAGTAGTTTCCTCTGTTCCTAAATTAACAATATTCATTAACTGTGATGATGATGTTCTTTGTCAAATACTATACTTATGCTCCGCAGTGTCTTGTACTTAACTGACAAGATTCTTGTTATTCCAGGTAAGCATTTGTACAATACAGTAATGTGAACCTGTTATGTGACTAATTATGATATAGCGAAATTAGAATCTGTAATACATTAAATACTTTTCTAGTTACAAGCATGTGCATGGCTATGCTGAGTACTTTTAAAAGGCATTTAAAGAACAATGCAATCATCAGGCACTGTCAACATGGGATTATAAAAAGAAAGTCTGTTTAACTAGTTTCATAACCTTCTATGACAAGGTCACCCACCCTGAACTAAGAATTAGGCAGTGGATGTACATCCTCTGTATTTTAGTACAACTTTTGTTACTGACGCTCTCAGCATTCTTCTGCATGAGCTGTCCAGCTGTGAGATGAACTCTGAGTGAAAAACTGGGCTCCAAGGGTTGTAGCGAATGGGACTACATTTATCTGGCAACCAGCCACCAGCACTGTTCCTCAGAGCTCAGTTCTAATGTCAGTTGTGTTCAATACGTTTATCAACTGTTTGGACGCAAGAGATGAATGCACCATTAGCAAGTCTGATGATGATATGAAACTGGGAACTGCTGCTGATTCTTTTGAGGGACAAGATGCCTTGCAGAGGGATCTAGATGAATTGGAGCAGGGAAATGATTAAATCTAACAAGTTGAATTGCCAGATTCTGTACCTGGCATTGAGTAACACCAGGCACAAGTATGAATTAGGAGAGGAGTGCCTCGAGACCAGTCCAGCAGACAAGGATCTGGGCGTGTTGGGGTGATCCAGCCCCCTGCAGGGCTGGGGCAGCGAGATGCCAGTCAATCCCAGCCCCTCCCCTGGATGGAGTTTCCCGAAGAGGCAGACTCAGAGGGTGGGTTGAGGGGCGGCTCAGAAGCCTAAGCCACACCCCCTGGGCGGTGCCCAGGTCCAAGCCGCCTCCCCCGGTTCTGGAAAATTCCCGGTTACTCGGTTGTTCACTGGTTCTCTGTTATAGCTCCCGCCTCTCGGTTTCCTCCAGTGGTTCTTGTTAAATTGTATCCTCCCCCTGGCTTGTACCTCATTGGTTGTTTTCCCCTTTCACCGCGGTTTTCAAATTCCCTATAAAACTGAGGACAAGGCTCCGAGGAGCCATCCCATCACAATCCCATCATTCCCATCACATCGGATTCCAGCCTTCCGAGTTCGTTCGGGTTGCGAAACTTCTAACAATAAACCTGTTAGGAGCCACACCAGAACAGTCTCTCTCTTCCTTTGTCTCCAAGCTAAGGTGAGCTGATACAATCAGTTCCTGCTGTGTTTCCTCTGCCGAGAGGCCATCGAGCTAGCTCAGCCAGCAGCACCTTTCCTGATTCCGAAGCCACTTCAGCGACGCGTGGAGGTAACGCATCTGGACTGACTCTGACCTGGGGCACGCCAGAGTTGGTGCCTCGAGCACCAAACGCTGCGTTATGGGGGTGCTGGGTGACAGCAGGCTCCACATGAGTCAGCAGTGCCCCGGCAGTCAGGAGGGCAAAGCCCATCACAGGATCACCAAACACAGCATTGCCAGTTGGTCAAAAGAGGCGATTGTCCCACTGTTCAGAGTTGGTGCAGCCTCACCTTCAGCACTGGGTGGAGTTCTGGGCTTCACCATTTAAGATGTATGTGAAGGACCTCGGATACATCTCCAGCGGACAACAAAGCTGGCAGAAAGGCTGGAAGGGGTGTCCTGTGAGGAGCAGCTGAGAACCTTAGGTTTGTCTAGTTTGGAGAGAATGAGACTGAGGGGCAACCTCACTGCTCTCTAAAGCTTCTTGAGGAAGGAAAGTAGAAAGGGAGGTGCTGAGCTCTTCTCCTTAGTATCCATTGACAAGAGACATGGGAATGGTTCAAAGCTGCACCAGGGAAGATTCAGACTGGACATCAGGAAGCATGTCTTTACAGAGAGGGTGACCAAACACGAACAGGCTTCCTAGAGAGGTGGTTGCTGCACCAAGCCTGTCAGTATTTAAGAGGTATTTGGACAATGCCTTTAATACCATGCTTTAACTTTTGATGAGCCATGAAGTGCCCGGGACCAGGGACTTGGACCACAGATTGTTCAGTTGAAATGATCCCTTTCAATTGAAAGGTTCTATTCTCTTCTAAAATTAAAAAAAAAACCAAAACAAACAAAGACCCACCAAAATCCCAACAGAAAAAAACCCCACCTAAGCACCCAACAAAAACCCAACCAACCACAAAACCACCCCCAAATCCAAGCCACTGACAGATAAAAGGAAAAGTGTGAATAACCTTGGTAAGGAGATAACCATGCAGTATATTGAAGTGCTAAGTAATTTATTTTTTTTTTATTACAGGAAAATGAAGGTTTACTTGCCAGTATTTGTGTCATGTACACAACACCATTTCCACTGCAAGAGCAATACTTCAGGGTGAATCCTACCCAGAAGAAACAGTATTTATGCAGTTAAAACCGTCCTGTTTTTTACGTGTAATAAAGAACACAAACTCACCAGTGTACAGAAGATGCACTGGCATTGTGCTATTGTTGTCATCTGCTCCACGGGGTATTCACCAAGGCAGAGCTTACAGGACACTAACGGGTCAAGTACCAAGTCCCAGGTAGGCCTGTATCTTGCTGTAGTCATTGCAGAGCAGTCTGAAGAACAGCACAAAAAGCAAAGATACTCCATTATTTCCTTATATTGATACTCTGTACATTTCTGCCACTGGAAATCACATTGTCAGCTATTGCCTGTTGGGTTCGTTTTTTCCAATGACCTAACAAACAACCAGCAATAGTTAACTTCACAGTGCCAGCATATGCACTCCCTTTTATATCCCCTGCCTGATAGAACCTGCATACAGAAAGCAGAAGGAAAAAAACCTCACACCTAATACACTGAAGGTATGAGAGCAAGCAGGAATACACTTAGGTCACAGGCTTTTGTCGCACATTACAAATACAAAAGTCTCGTTTCCAATTCCTATGGTTTTCATCACTAGTTACAAGCTTTCTCTCACCAACATTAAAATTTACTCACGACATTCCTTAACCTCAGCTACCCAGACAAGACTCAAAAGGAGTTTCATAAGTCAGACATTTATTATGCCCTTTTCCACCATGATATTTCAACTCACAGAGCCAGATATTTTTGTTCCCAAGAGCATGACAGATCAATCAGTTTGCTGTTAATTTTAGCAAGAACAATAAATTTTGAGTACACTACAAGTTTTAGCCTGCATTTTCCTCCAACCCTTTCGATATGCTAAGAGCACAACTTTGTTGTGGCAACAACCAGCTGGTGCAAATAAGAGCACAAAGTGAACTATATGAAGAGGCTATAATAACCTACGTATCACCCTCAAGACAGTGATATGATAGGATCATGCAGAGCATCTTTATCCTAGGCTTCAGCGCCCAGATGGAGCATTGTCAACTGACTAAGCAGAAAGAAAACCTTGCACATAAGAAACATTCTCACAAAGAGGAAAGCTAATTTATGAATTTTACATGAAGAAAAACAAAACAAAAACCCACACTCCCCCGAAACATCTAGGGTAACTTATGGAGTACATCAAATCTTAACAACATTATTTACTAGTAATGTTTTATCACTGTGACACTGACCTTCCAAAGTGTAGAAAATTCACATCCCAAGCTGCTAAGAGGTTCACATTATCGTGCCTGCCTTCTTCCCAAAATTAGGTGTTTCCTTAACATTGTCACACCAGCAATTATGTCACTTGAATCATGATTACAGTTTTTTTCAGGTTTTGTTTTCTTTTTTTTTTTCTTCCTTTTCTTCCCCCCCACTTCCACCACCCGCCCTTGCAGGAACTGCTTATTTTTAAGTCATATCTGTGAACTTTGCAAGACTTCCAGAACTGCAACAAACTAATGTTTACTAGACTAGATTTAGGCAGATGTTCAAGAAAAACGTGCTTTTTGTCCCCCAAGAAATCACATGCAGACTTCACAAACATTTCTTTGAAGTACCAGTCTTTGATATTCAATTAATTGTGGGCATGACTCCACCATGGTCTCTAACACATTTCTGAAACAAAGTGAAGATTTTGTCAGCCCTCCCATTCAGTCCAACTCATTAGAAGATGCTTTTTATAAGGTACATAAGGGCCACCAAAAGACATTTTTCTAGTGTAGTCAACAGGGAGAAGAATGGGGGAGGGAAGAAAGGTTAAGCAACCCGATTTCCAGGGCTGCTCTAGATCACTTCCTCTGAAAGCCCACACACAAACTCCACACAGTTTCTAAGGAAACAGATGGAACAGCCCCACAGAACAGCACATGAATAACGGCTCCTCCTCACAAAATACAACTTGTGCTGTGCAGTCTTTTTGTAGACCTCAACAGGAAAGTCTGACATGGTGATATGAATGAAACCCCAGGACTTTTAAGGCTACTAGACTGCTTCTTTACTTCACCACTACTTTTTCATTACACACAAATTACAAGCAAAACCAATTTTCTTCTTCCAAACTTTGGTTTATCTGACACAGACAGATTCATGAGGTATTTGAGAAGTAGTGACCAAACACATCTGAACTGTCTGCTATTAGTTATTTGCTTGTCCTGCCTAGTTTATTGTGTATTTGATGCTTGTGGTAGCGAGTAGATGATACTAGGAAATGAACAATGAAGGACAGATTTGTGTTAAGAATGTACTTGCATACATCAGGCAGACCAAAATCATAGCAAATTTTGCAGTTAAGATGTAGAAACTGACAATTCAGACTAAAGCTTACCAAATATGTGACATGGCTCAATCCAGAAAAAAAAATTAAATATACATATATTCAGTGTGGGTCAATAAGTGACAACAAAGGGAAAATATCAAGCTTTCAGCCCCAAGGCTTTAGCCTTGTTTTCTAGGACATTCAACAGAGGCTTATTGGTATCACTGTGGTAATTCCACTTTGGCAGCACAACTATACTTCAATAACACCTCACTAGGAAATATTTCTCCTCTTTGTCTTCTGCAAAGCAAGAATGAATCCAAGTAAAATGCCTTCCAAGTTGGCTTTCAAGAGACCAGCAGAAATTAGCTGCCCCAAACAGCTGGCATGTAATCCATGCTGAATTCAGCCACGGTGATAACTGAGCAAAACCTGAATTCAGTCTCAAATAGTAGCAGAGCCATTCCTGCTCACCCCCCCTCCTTGCCAAACACCTTCTTTTAATAAAGAAATTTTGCATTTATTATGGGGCAAGGGGAGGACACGCAATGTCACTGGTGCCATTAAAGCAAAGACCAAGAAATTTGCCTAGAAAAACTTGTACAAAAAGCCTCCACACCCCACTGGATCATCTCTCCTGGGTACCCCTGTAAAGGAACAGAGAATGAAGCTTTTAAAAGCACACACTACATCTTGTTTCAAGATCATCCAGCACATTGCTGCAACTAAATAATAAGCCTCTATGTTTACATCACAACACTTAAAAAAGCTTTTTTTTTTTAAATAAAGCATAAAACTGAACAACAAATTCGTAAGAGAAAAGCTGAAAAACAAACACCTTCTGTCAAAACCAGATTAAAACTCCTACTGTTCCACAACTGTGGCCTCTTATGGCTTCAGACTGTATTCTCATTCTCTGTAGCGATTTGCAATGCTTCAGGGAGAATGCTAAGTAATTGCAAGAAAAACAAGGTAACTAAAAGGATTTCTAGAGGAACAAGATACTGAAAAACATCACTGTGTTGAATGACAACACCAGTTACACAGCCAGTAGAAAATTCTGCCCCATGGTTTGGCTATTTATTAGGAGGTCCTAAGAAATACAGCTAGTAAAGGTACAGAACTACAGTCCAATAGACCTTAGCACACTAAATATATAGTTCACTGGAGATTGTGTTACTTGCCAAACTCAGTCCAAACATCAAAACTGATAGCAGATACACCAAATCAGACTTAGAGGCACAGTAAATTAGAAGAGAAGTTAGTCATTAGTTCAGACTCCCAATTCTACTGCAGTTAAGGTCAGTCTCATTTACATATTTTTGCCATGGTCCATATCTGGTAACACTGAATTTGTGAGATCCATGGTAAGACAGCACACAATCTTCCGGGACAGTATCCCAAAGCAAGCTGGAAGTCAGAAGCATAGGATATAGCTTTAGTAAGAGTTTGTTCAGAGCAGTCTTGTCATAAATAATTAACAGCCTGACTAATGACTGTTTAATTCTACAATTACGTGCATATCCACACTGAAAGGGAACCTCTGCACAAAGAGAGACAAGAGACTGAAGTCTTCTTACTGTAATAACACATTAGTATATATGAATGCAACTCTTAGGCATTCCCGGAGATGCACATGGAGTGAGAAGGAAACTTTCATTATTTCTGAAGAACAATTAATGAATTAAGTGAACATGAACTGTATTTCTGAACAGTAATCCCTCAGTTTTCAGTCCACCTACACAGACTACATTTTCTAGTGAGAATAAGTGGCTGATGACCTCTGGTAAGTCAAGAATAGAACAATTCTTTCTTTTTAGGCCTCAAAGAGTTGCAGAGAACAGTGAAACAAAAAATACTGTGAAAACTCCTGTGAAAGCAGGAAATAATGCAACTTTCTTATATACAAGTCATTCAAGAAATCATAAAACAGTATGATTTTTCTTATTGCATGCTAGTCAGGTATTTAATGGCATTGTACAGTTAAACTGCAATTGCATCATCAACACTTAGGATACATGACTACCTATGTGAGAAGAGTGACTAGAAAATAGGGTTGAATAAAAAGTCACATGCAGCCACATTAGTCACACTAACTGGTGGGTCTTTTCCACCAAGTAAGACTCAAAATAGAGATTTCAGCAGAATCTCAATTTCAGCTTTAGGTCAGGGATGGGTTTAATTTCTAAACTGTCTGTCTCCTACCAGACAGACAGTTAATCAGGTACACTTAAGACATCTGCCTTAAGGAGTTAACTTAATCTGAATTTACTGACAGGATGAAAAGCAGCTCTTTTATAAATCAAAGGAAGGGACTTAAATGGGATTTAAAATTTGTTCTCAATCCTCTCGTTCCTCTTTGTCAAAATAACTCTAATTAAAATAACAGAGGCTACTAGATGAAATCAGACATCTGCTATAGTAGAGTTTTAGTACTGTGTATATATATTTATAGGTATAAAAAGTATATAATTCAGATAACATTTCCTCCTATATAAAGTCAAACACATCTGTCAGTACAACTGTATGTATTTATTTAATACATAGGAAGTATGTTTATATACTATATATTTATACAATTAATATTGATAAATATATAAAAATATAAATCTATACAAAAATCTACAGATTTTAACTTACATGGAAGAAGTCTACAGATGTCTGAAGTGGAGTCATCTGTAGAAGGGCTACTACACTGCATCTTGAAACTGGCCCTGTCTGCCACATCCTTTAAGTGAATATTTTTGACTTTGACCTAAACAGTTTTGAGCCTTCCTCTGCAGCCACATCTGTGCACACGATCCCACAGCTATGGGCCGCACCCTCACGCCAGCAGGGGCTAGCCCCATGATCCAGGTATGGCTAAGGGTATTCAGCAACAGTCCTGGAGCTTGCATTATTTGCTACCCCTCCATCAGAGCTGGAATGTGATGTCATTTTTCATTCTTCCTAGGCTTTTCCAGAGATCCTCAGACAGATCATAGGAAAGAAGCCTACATCACATAATTGACCACTTTGCAACTGTTTCATGTTGGTGTCACCAGTTTTTATTATGCAACTACACAAAAGATAAGGTAATTTTGATGTCACTTTATAAAACAAATTAATTATTACACTCCCCCATCAGGTGGATTTTACAATAACACAAACTGGCAGGCAGACTTACTATCTCTAACTTATCAATCACAGTTAGTTACTGGCATCTATCACTGCAGTAACTGTGTCTCCAAGTCTTAATCCTCACAGAACTGCTTGGGAGGTAAAGCAAATCACTCTCTGTGAGAGGTATCAGTCACACCAACACAAGACTGATTTACAAGGATGTTTAGAGATGACTAACTTCAGAGCTTTGATGCCTGCCTTCCTTAGGTTCTTAAATCCTGTCAACCTGTCAAATGCCTACCTAACTCTCCAGGCTTAACTCATAATCTGATCCACATTCAACTGCACAAGTCCAGCAGATACATATCACCCTGTGAATTCCAGACAACCCCAACCACTAAAGCCACATTCTTTCTTCCAGCAGTATAACAGAGTGCTGTTTATAGGCATAACTCTTTTCAACATGTAAGAAACTTCTGTTTATACAGAGTATAGTCCCTACACAGGCTAACCACTAATTTCAACCTCTCCAGGTTCTTATCTTCAAGCTATTCCAAACCCAGAAGAGATAAAAGACCATGTATAAGCTTAGAGCACTGTCAGCAACTTCAGTCTCCTGGACAACATAGCACAGGGGAAACAAGCTCTGAATTGAGGGACTTCAATCCATTCATAAATAACCACTATGTTTCTTTGCTTTACCTCCCTGACTGATAAAATCCTATGTTTTAAATATATATATAACATATATACACACACGTATCTACGTGTACATATAGATGTATAAATATATATATGTATAAAGATTACATTGATATATTCCAATGCCAAGAAAATAAAGAATGTCTTTTTTCACTGATAAAAGGTATCTGAACAGTAACATTGAGTGCAAAACAAAATAAATCTAGTGGACTGTTTCAGGGAAAAAACACTGTTAGGACATGTTAGAAGACGGAAAAAAAACCAAAACCACACCAATTTAATTGCTAAATACCTGGTTAAAATTTTTTCTTGTTTCTTTTCCAGAGAAAAGAGAGTATTATACAAGGCAACCATCCCTGCCAAAACCTTAGACAATGTGGTTTGATTACTGTACAGACCATGAAAGATTTTAAATATTAGAAAAGCAATGGACAGTTTCTAGACCTATGGATATGAGGATACTGCCTATCAAACACATGGGTGGGTAGAGAGGAAAATATGGAGACAAACACAGAAAACAAAAGATTGTTATAACCTCCTTCAGAAGAATACTACAAATAGACATGCCATAAGCTGTCCATGCAGAAGTACTCCAGAGAGCTGGATCCTTGCACATATTCCAAAAACACAGTCACTGAATGTGACAGAGCCAAAGACTTTCCTGACCTCGCATTTTCCTATGTTTGTCACTGGCACTGCTGCCACTGTGGCTTCTTGTAGCACTGCCAAACAGCAGCAACCTGAAATAAACTGGGTGAGGCTGTTATTCAGATCCTGTAGGCAAGGGTGAAAACATTTCAAAGAAAAAAAAAGAAAATCACTTAATTCGATCTGAAAGAAACTGCAGATGGGAAAGGCAAACAGGTAGAAGGGAAAGAACTGGAAGAGTCAAAGGTAAGAAAAAAGAAATTTAATAAATATAAAAATGGTGTAATAAGTAAGACAATAGAAAACATAGGAAAGATGGGAGAAATCTGGAGAAAATAGCCGAAACAGATCATCCTCCTGGCTCTTCCCAGAAGCTGCATATTTTGTTACACAAAGTAAAATAACAATTGAAGTGGAATCCCACTGCAACATGGCCCAAACATTCAATATTCCCAAAAGATGACACAAACAAAAGGACAGGTGTGTAAATACTAAAGAACATTGCTCAGAACTCATGCATCTAATCAATGTTTGCTATCCAAGAGATTATAAAAGCATTGGAGCAGCAGATGACAGGCAAAAGCTGGGAAATCCTTGCACTATGCCATTTCCCAGCATTGGAGTCCCAGATCCTCAGCACACCTCAGAGCACTCCCAGCAGTCAGAGGCACAAGGCCTAAGATAATTTGAAACAGCCAGGTCAAGATGATATGCATTTTAAAAGCATCCTCATCTCTGCTGGATGGGAAAACTCCATCCCACATAATATGGGAGAAAAGCCTGGACACTGTAGAACTGGTTTATCAACTGGATCTGAAACTGGAATGAGTGCATCACATTTTGGTCTACAAAGAACAAGCCTGCCCATCTCATTTTCTTGCTTTAAGAGTCATGAAACTATTAGATCCTTATTAAAACCCTTCGTATACTTTACCACAGTAAACCACAGTCTTTGAATACTGGGGCCAACACCAAGGCAACCATCTGTGAATTACCATGGCAATGACTAAACCCATACGAAGTGTGCGAGGCCACAGGTTAAATCACTAACAGTCAAAATGTTTATTTTAGAGAAGGGAAATCAGCTGCACACAGAAGGGGTCTTAAAGTGAGGCAAGGTGAAGTCAACCTAAAAGAGACTGATCTTACAGTCAGTTGTAACCTAAGCACAACTGCATAGACCCTCCAACACTATCTGGCACTTAGAAGTGACTTGAGACCAAATAGCATCCTAGCCTGTAAAGGCCACAGTAAAAAGAAGGGCACAGACAAGTCCACTGCTCTCTAGGGAAACATCTTATTTTATTATTTTCCAGACATTCCTAGACCACCCACTCAAAAACAACTATGTTTTCTGCTATGTCTTTTCTCCCCATCGCTTACATTTCCCCATGTTTTTATTTTCTCTTCCCCAACTCTTTTCCCCTCCACCCCTTTTCCTTGTTTCCTCCTATTCTTTTCCTCCTCTCTGCTTACAAGAATTGATGAATTAATGCACTCTGGGCTGTCTCCACAACAGCAATAAATCAGTAAGGAGCAGTTTGAAGCTCTGACATACCACAAGCTTTTTCCTTCTCCAGAGTTGACTCTCTCAGAAAAGTAAGAGCTATGTTTACACCAAGTCCAAATAACACCAAGTTTGAGCTCTTTAGCTTTCCTTCTTGGGGGGAAAGAGAAAAGCCTTAGAAGCTTAAATCTAGAAACCACATTTAAAACTATGCAAAGTTATTGCGAAACTGAAAATATGAGGAAGGGCAATGGAACCCTAATTCTTACCGAGACATTTGGACCACCTCTCAAAAGGAAATCAAAACTGTTCTTTTACTTGAAACTATGACAAAATGCATGCTCAGGGCATGCTGTATTTCCATTGTGCTTTGCAAGTCTCAGATGAGGAGCAGAGTACATGGGATTGAGAAGCCCACCACAAACCCTCTCAAGGTGTCACTTACATACTAACAGTGGAGCTCAGGTTTGAACAACAGCTCCTGTGTTAGTTGTAATACAACACATATCTAAGTACCAGCCCTTCCTATGCTAGATCTGAAATGCAAAGCAGATATGCTGCTGGCTGAAAGCAGCATTCAGATGGGGGTAAAGTCTGGTTAAGGCTATTAACTGTAGCTCTTTGTTCTTTTGTCTCAGTAACCACAAAATTCCAGGTAGATACTGGTAAGAGACAGCATCTTTCACAGCTCTCGGTGTGGACAAGTTCCCGGTCTCATTCCCCCAGAGATCAGAGTAAAGGTTTCCCTTGTTCAGTATTAAGAGGAAGAAGAACCAAGAGAGCACATATAATCAATATGATTAGAAAGAATCATTGCCAAAACACAGAAAAAGTGGAAGATTCTTCACAGAGTAAATCTTTATAGGTGTATTTTGTGTACTTATTACAATCATATGGAAAGTTACATTTACTTTTTCCAAAATTATGCCTAAAACCAGCTACACTAGCGAGAAGTCAGAGCTTCTCTCCCAAACCACCAGCTTCTATTATACCATTTCACCCTGTGAATTAGACGTCATGGCATACACATTCACCATGCTGGTGTGACACACCAGACTAAACATAAGGAAAAACTTAGGATGGGATTTAGACTGCCCAAGATAGTTACCCTACTGCTGGTGCCTACAGAACCAGATTTTCAGGTAACTGCCTACACTACTTATTCAGAGAGAGGAAGGAAAGTGATTCTAAAGATCTTCAGAGGAAGACAGTGTATCTAATACCAGGCACCTCAGCCAAAGGGAAAAACCCCATCCAAACAGGAAAAAAACCCCAAACCACCACGTTTCTGTAGAATTCTGTCTACTAATAATAAACCAAATGGCTTGAGCTGTGCAATGGGCTGAATTATGTGCCAGTACATTTTTTTCCCCCTCTCAAAAACTGAAAACACTGATACAGCCTCCTCAGTACATCCTGCAGACAGGATCTAGTCTCATCAACACTAGCTGCTACTCACTGTTTTTCTTACTAGTGGTACTAAATTTCAAAACAGATAAGAGAACAAAATATTTTTATCACTATTCATATCATCTGATGCTTTACATGACAAAAATTACAACTATCAGCTAAGACATTTTACAACAAATCTCTGGCCTGACAAACTCGATGACTCCGGATTCAAATCTCCCTTCTTGCACTGTTCAAATCTAATTGATTATTCCCCTGCATCATCCTGAAAGTTTTGTCTTTTTATCTCCTTTCCTATACTTAATACTGTCGTTCTGATTTCCTCCTGCTTGAAGCAGCCTGCTCTCTTCCCATCATACCATCTGTAGCACAATCCAGTTCTTCACTCTTACTGTCCTACTAGGCAACTGGCTTGGAACAAGTGTTCCTTTTCTCTCTGGGAAAGGGGCATCTTGCCTTTAAGCACAATGTTACAAAATTTAATTATAATTTGGTCTATGTTAGTATCTAGCCATGCTAGCTTGGTGAATAAAGTGATGTTTGTTTCCACATTTCATCTCGCACATCCAAAATTCCATGCTCCAACTATGTATCTCCATGTCCTGGTGAGACAGCCAGCACATGCCTGTGCACAATGTGTCACTCACATGGGCCAGGGAACGTAAAGACAGATCTTTAATACATAACAGTGCTTGGATTAGGGGCAGATGCTTAATTTGGTCTAGTTTCTCTCTAAGTGATGGTCTGGTCAAGTCATTTAGCACAGGCCTTGCAAGACCTTCAATAAACACAGTCAAGACAATTTCTTATGTCAGTGTGAACCACTAAGACTGCGTGCACCAAATAAAAGAGAATCTGATGATTAGAACATCAACTGAGTTAGAAGGAGCAACTGATTACCTCTTCTGTCCCAAACTTACTGCATAACTGAGCAGCTCACACAGCCTTAGTCAGACAGACACATCAGCTGGTACTGACTACAGCACATGGGCTGAGCAGAGGATGGTGGATGAGTAGTGTATTAGCTGCCTGAATACATGTTTTTCTTCACTTCTCCCTCTGCAGAGAATCTGCATTTAACAGTATTTTCAGAGGTATAATGTATTAGCCTCAACATCAGCCCCAGCTCTAATCCTTCACAGTAATATTACTGCTGCATAGTAATGCTTCATGCTTCATTGCTGTTTTTTCCTCCCTCCCCACCTTAAAACAACATTTGCAGTACAACATACATATACAACCCTTGTTCACTGCAGAAAGCAGCAGCACGTGGCAGCGACTGTGCCTAACGCCCCGGCAACACAGGCAGAGATACCAAAACCAAAGGCTGAAGCACTGAGGGCATGTAGAGACAACTGAAAGCATACCAGGGAAGAAACAAAGAGCACAGAATCACCCGTGATGGAAATGCTTCCTTCAGGGCTCCCCTTGTTTAGGCAGCAAATACAGTAAGTTACAGACCTTTTGATTTTGGGAACACATGCAGAGTGCTATTGGGATTTAATCTGTACCACTTTGTACACTTGAGCACAGCTCAAAAATGAGTATGTGTTGGTCTCTGGTTTATTACTCCTAATTTACATTTAGTTTCCTCCTTCTACTCATGAGTAATTGTAGTAAATTAAGATTAAAAATTAAATTTTAGTGCTTGAACTACAGTTTTCTTCCTCATTTACAACAAAATGTTAAGAACAAGCTACTGGTAGTTCTACAGTGGCAAATCACTTTCCCTGCCAACTAATTCATTTAGTAAGGACAAGAGGCAGAAGGCAGAAACTAATGCACAGTAAGTTCTACCTGAATATAGGAAGAACTTTACTGTGGAGGTAACTGCACAGGAACACATTTCCCAGAGAGGTTGTGGAGTCTCCCTCACTGGAGATATTCAAGAACTGTCTGGACACAATCCTGTGCAAAATGACCCTGCTTGAGCTGGGAGGTTGGACTGGATGATCTACTGTGGTCCCTTCCAACCTGACCCATTCTGTGATTCAGACCTTTGGGATTTTAAACTTTTACTATTAAGGGACTTGGCTTTTGATTTACACAAATAGAACAGATGTTAAAATTATTCAAGGAATATACCAACAGAATATGCTATCAAAAAAAAAAATTAAATAAAGCTTTTCTAACATGGTATCAACAAAATCAATTTGTATTGCAATAAAAATATAAACAGAAAAAGGATGCTGCCTTACACGCCACTGTATTGCTATAAAGAGGAAGCTGAAGGTACTTAAGTCAATCCCTTACACCGTCTACATACTCATGTAATTCATCCTGTTAAAGAGGGAACACCTCAGGTACAATGATATGCAGGCATTAATACCAAGTGTGACCAGGTACTTAACTCTGTTGTAGATTTGGTATGCAGTGAATGTGACAGCCGACTCAAGAGAGGAATTGCCTGCTACCATTTTGCATTGGCTCCTAACACTCCTAGACCATAATAACCCCTTCCCCCAATTAACACAGACATTGCAACTGGTGGTCAGTCCTGGTATTCAGAATACACCCCATACTGCACATTCACTGGAGCACTTTTGGGTTTTGTGTCAGTACAAACCATTGGGCATCCTGCTCAATCTGTAACTTTTACCTGCTCATGCACATGGGCAGAAAGGATGCTGAAACACAGCCCTCCCTGCACATCTTGTGGATCATAGTGCTGACCTGTTTACTAGCAGAAAGCATGCTGGGACCCGGGATAGAAAACACCTACTTACTCTTCAGTTTCACAGTGGAGAGATCTGGCTTGCTGCATAAAGCAGCTGAAATTTGCATAGACTTATTCTGGCAAGGAGAAAAACATTTTTAGGGCAGCTTAAGCTTGTGGTTATCATTCTAGAGGTTTATAAAGAAAAGCTTTAAAAACAAAAACAGTCAAACAAAGCTTTTTCAGTGATTTGTGATGGTTTTTAAAGGAAGTTAAAAATACCAGAATTAAGTAATTTTATTTCCTAAAGAAGGAAACAAAGCAGTGATACTTATATTTAAAGCACTGACATACACAATATATTCCCTAAGCAACTTCATAAAATTATCTTCTTCCACAGGTACATATGATCAGTCTATGTCCATTACCTAAAAGGTAACTAAAGCTTGTCCCACAAAAACAGGATCCAAGAAAAGGCTAATAGTTCTTTGAAAACATGGTTCTCCCTATGTAAAATATCTATGTCAAGTCTTTTACCTTGGACATCCAGTTATGTCTGAAAAACACCTTTTCAGGAGCTTGACATATACTCATATGGATACTCTGCACAGTCCCAGGTTATTAACAGAAACCAACTGCAAATTCCTCTGTGGGAAAAAGATTTCCCTTTTTCTTTTATATCTGATTAGTGCACACTGCAGTGGGCCACGGGTTACTGAAGTTTATATCAATACAAACAAGTTGTAAGACAATTCAACTAATATCAATAGCCTTGGTACTAAATTCTCTCCCTCAGAAAACAGATGACTAGCTGAATTTAGTGAGCAACCACTTTCCGCAGAGCCATTTGGGTGTCTACTTTGGGGAAGTATCCCTATACAGTATTTGTCTGAGCAGTTCTGGCTCCTGTAGCTTCCCTCCCTTTGTACGCAGCCCAATCAAGTCAAGTTAACATTGAAATAGCTAATAAAGAAAAAAACCTTTTTTCTTTAAAAAGTTATGACTAAAAGGCTGAATTAAAAACTGCTAAGCAAAGATACTCTACACTTCCCAGAGGTCAAGTGGAGAACATTTTAGATAGTAGGAAACTTTCCAAGTTCAACTTATGCTTTCCCAAACCAAACAAGACACAAACCACAGAAGCCTGCCCTCTTTCCAGCTGCTGGGAAGATCACAGATGAGGTTGTTCATTTATGGTCCCAACCAAGTAACGTGGTACACACGCCACCACCCACTTCTTCAAACATACCTCTCTATTTAAAGGGAATCCACTGTACTAAAAAATAATTCTTTATTTTAAGTTCTGTAGTTGTTACTTTTTCCTATTTACTTTAATGGTCACCATAGTGTTTTATGTTCAGGACATTGTGAAAATACTGCCAGAGGTCTGACATACCAGTTTAAAATAGACATTTGGAAAGGAATTGCTGCAGGGGTTCTAAACCAAACAACATGGATTACAACCCACTGTTTAAAATTAGGTTTTGTGGTTTGTTTTTAGATATTCCTAGTAACAAACTCAATCTGATTGCTCTTTCTTGGCTCAAGTTACCGCACCTAGCAATCTAGGAGGCCAATAATAGAAATTTCATTCAAAATATTGCTATTAACGTTCCAAAATAAAGAACTACGTGACTGAGCTGTGTCATAGGCCTTGAGGCATTCTCTAGATTTTGCTGGTGGTTTTTTTTTTTTGTTTGTTTTTGTTTTTGTTTTTTTTTTGGATCAATGGACAGTAAATGCTTGACTAGGAGTTAGAAGTTTGACATGCTTTTAGGATTAAATAGTTTCTCAATTTTAAACTACGCACGAAAGAAGAGCTTTCAGGAAGAAACTGAACCTGGAACATCTTTGAATTCCTATTGCACGTTTAATGACAAGACCCCAGCACCAAAGAACAACTGTTTAACCATCAAAGGTATCCCACATTTCTTTTCTGAAATCCTTGGGTAACCTATATTGTCTACTAATAGAGTGTTTTGTCCTAGTTAATTGGCAAAGGCAGCCCTTGAGTTTCTTTCCAGCAGGAAGCCAATTAAATAGATTCAAGAGCAAAGCAGTGCTGCTTTAAAAAGCAAACAAGAGGGAGGAGCACAGGAACTGGCTGCTGCTTCTCCAAAAGATTTGGAACAAGCCATTCCTTGAAAAACTGGAGACACAAAGCAGTGCATCTCCTTTACACTCTGGTGAGCACAGATGGGAGCAGGAGCATTGCAGCTTGAAGCAAGGTGCTTCTCTTGCAGCTTGAAGCAAGGTGGTCTTCAGAACTCACTTAGGTGGGAAAGGCTAGAGCAGAGCAGTGTAGGAAGACCCCATAATGCAAGAGAATATGGGAAATTCAGGTTTTATTTCAGCCACATCAGACTCTGTTCTGGATAGAGAATAGGGAGGATTTAGCATCAGCCATACTGGACCAGTTGTAAGCCAAGGCAGTGCTACATAAACTCTAAACCTGTGAAGCCTGATAGCTGAAGTCATGCAGTTGAGTTAATGGGGAGTTTGGGAATATGACTGACAAAACAACTAGGTCAGTTATTACCAGCACATTCATAATTTATCTGTACTTTAAAAGAACAAAAAACCCCAAACCCCACTAAAGAAGGCCCATGGGAGACAGTGGAAATGAAAAGGATAGACAGAAATCATCCAAACACTAGATTTAAAAACATAAAGCAAAAGCTGATCACATGGGGCTTCTAACCATGTGGTTGTTAGAAATTAATAAAAGTAACCAACCATTTGTAAAAATGGCTAATGAAGATTTAAAAAGTATAAAAAAAATAATTGCAACACTATAAAAGGAACCAATTATGGACACAGAAAAATAGCACTAGAGCAAGAATTCAGGGTGCTGGGCAGAGACCTCTTCACTCAGGTGTTGAACAACAATACAGGCTCTCACACTTGGGCACAACACTTCAATACTGAGCGACAAACTGAGCTTAACTTCTAACCACAGATCTGAATCACCTAAGCCGGCTTGAAGAGGATGCTACAATACCTGCTAGTGACCTGAAATAACCAGGAGGTCCAGGTTCTTGCAATGACAGCAATGGTCAGAGAGTTAGCAGATGGAAAAAGCAGACAAAGTGGTATGTAGTGCATAAGACAATATAATTATCCTGTGACACAGACAGTTTGTACTCTTTCCTGCCTTCCCTAATAATACTCAAAACGAAATGTTTTCTTCTGTGGAGACTGGTTTTGCTTTTTGGTTAAAGAAAGCAGCATTGAAAAGTGGCTGCTGGGCTTGGAACAGCAAGTTCTGAGGTCTGAGAGGGCTCCCAAGTACTTGGAGAAGTTCTTTCCATAGCTCCAGAGAAAACCAGCTTGCTCATGCAGCTCAGCTTGTGCCTGACAGGCCAGCCACCAACCAACTTCCTCGCCAGCCCTGAGCTCAAGGCTTTACAGAAATGGGAACCAGCATCTCAATTTATGACAGACATTAAAAGGACTGCTGAATAATATGGCAAGCTGTAAATCAGCTTTTCACCATGGCAGAAAAGGAAAAGGACTAACTGGACAGTTCCCCTCTCTGAGATCCAGACCTCTCAAGCAGCTTCTCTCCTATTGGCAGTTCTTATTCTGCAGTGTTACTTCAAGCCAACCTGCAAATTTTATAGAAAAGTGAAACTGGATTGAGACATGCAAAAAGCAAGCCACAAGAAACAGGAAGAGCTGAATTTGTACCTACTGTGGATGGGAGGAAGATTTAGTAATAGACATGACGGGAAACACAAAGAGCTATCGATCCCTGTAAGGATCAATATACTACCAGGAGAATGGAAAATTGATCAAAGAAATTTAGAGTCTCCACTGTAATGCCTGAATCTAGGGTCAAGAAAATTCTCAAGTACTGCTGTAATGGAGTTGTGTACATTGCATTCAAAAAAAAAAAAAAAGTGGAAGACCGCTTGTGCAAGCTTAGGAACTGACTGTTATGCAGCAACAAGACTCTTTTGCACAAGATATATGATTGCTGCAAGGTATGCAGCAGTTGCCTAACTCTTTTATAAAGGTCAAAATATACAACAGCAGACACATGTCTTGACTTGTGCCTCCTTCCCTGCTTCATACATTGCCAGTACATTCCAGCACACTTAATACTTTGTACATCTGGAGTAGTCAATGTCCTCTATACCCTCTCTCAAACGCTGAGCTGGAAAAAATGAACCATTCCCAACCCCACTAACTCTTGCAATCCCCTCTTAGAAAGGTGACCAATTTTACAGAACCTGGAACAAACCAGAAAAAGACGATTTCACACATACACAGAATCCATATGAAAAGTAAACGTTCACAGCTGGATTTAGTCCTACAAACTTCAAAAGAGGGGAGAAGTAACTCCTAATCAGGTTTTCGTACATGGTACAACACTAAAACGTCTCTATGTTAGAAGCTAATACTGATTAAAAAGAAAACTGCCTGCAACAGCAAAATGACAAAAATATATGAAAAGAAAACCCCTCCAACATTTGAAACAAAGCCTCAGAAATGCTATCTACAGCTATTTATTTCAACAGGATGCCAAGTTCTTCTGCAGCAACAGAGGGGCATTGAAAACTAAGAATTAAAAATCACAAAGGCTGAGAAGGCCATGTCTGGTCAGAACCACTTCCATGTTGCTCTGAACAAGCCACAAATCCAAACATACAAACAACCAGGTAAACAAGGAAATACAGATGGCTTTCAAATGAGCTAATTTACTTTTACAAATTTTGCTTACTGATAAATATTTCCCACTTTCAAACCTTTCTTTATTAGTCGGGAAGATTTTTTGTGAATAAAGCTAATAAAGACATTTAGTTTTTCATCCTATTTCATGAACTATAATTAAAAATAAATTTCACTTTGCGGCTGACAGCACAGAATGAGTTTGTCACCTCCACAATGCAATTCTTTCTTCATGTCACAGGCTGAAAAAACACTTCTTGACTTTTGTAGACAGATATTTACATCTTTATTAAATTTCATTTTACCTACTAGTTTCCTATGTTGGACTGAGCCAAGCTGTGCCTTTGGCTACTGCTATAAGACATAGCAATGATGATTATGATAATAAAAAATGCAAATTATTACTGTATCACTAGATCTTGATCACCCACTTGTCACTAAATTATGGTACAATGATTCAGTTCATATAGGTCTTAGCTGCATTAAGGTTACAGACAGCTACTTAGAAAACATCTTTTTCTGAAGCAAAGCCAAAATATTTTGATTGCTTCCTTTCACCATGAAATGAAACATTAGAACCATTTTAAGGTTACAAACAATGAGACACATGATCAACTCTAATAGAAAGTCCCACAATTGCAAGCCAACACTAGATCATTAGAGGAGAATTTTGCATTTTACTGGCAAACTCTGACTTTCCCCATCTGCTCCCTTCTCTCTCTACTAATGAGTAGGAGCAAGCTATGAAAGCATGTCTGAAGATGACAAGAGCACAAGCTTCTCTAGATGCTTAGCAAAAAAATCAATGAGCTGTCCCCCTATGTTCAGTATCACACTGACAGGAGTGGCAGGCCCTTGCCTGCCAGACGAGGAAAATCAGAGGGCAACACTCCTCTGCTTTGTATTAATCATCTGAGCTATGTATGGTATGTTCTTGTTCTTTACACAAATACCTCATGATCATCTGTGTGCCACAAATATTTTCTAATACAGATCTCTGCCAGGACATGCTCCATTTCAGTAATCCTTTAGAGCCATTTCAGTGAAATAGGGTTGGAGAGCAGCAGAAAGATTCAAGAACTCAAGGCACATTTCAACTATGTATGTTCACAAGATGCCAGAGCTGCTCTCACACTCATCGAAGGCCAGGAATGATTATAGAAGTTCACAGTTGTTTGACTTTTGCCAGAACATATCATACTCAACTTAGGTTTCCACTTGTTTGAGAAAATGAAAGAAAGACTGACCAGTTATGCATGCTTTTTCAAGACAACAGACACAGCTCCTGAGAGTACTTTACAAATGCTTTTTCCTTTGTGTTTCAGAAAATGAGATACAGTGCCTGGAGAGGTTTGAAGATCTTTAGAGGCACCTCAGCAGAAAACTAAACAAACAGCAAGGTGCAAACAGAACAAGCTGCACTTCTGGTAAGAACATGGTGGTGAATGTGGGAAGAAGCAGACCACTGTGCCTGAAGGCATGGGACTCTTCAGGAGAGGGATGGAGAGCTGAAGGAAGGGAGAGAGGCTGAGGGACCTTGGCTCATTTAGCCTCCCACATGGAGATCAAGAAGAGATACAGTCACTCCTGGAATATCCATGATGCAGGGTAAAGTACATCACCAAAGAGGAGAGGAACTGTTTCAAGAAATCATTGACCCCAAGGACAGACATGTATAAACTTGTCATTTTCCACTTCTTATAATTTTCTTCAAGTTTCTAAGTATCAGAAATAAATGTGTTTCTACTATAGCTTTCTAAAAGTAGGAAAAATGCTGATTACTTGTAAACTGAAAGTTTATAAAAGGAATTAACTATCTACAGCCCAAACTGTGATGGACACACACAAAAAAATTCTTTTTGATTCTTTGTATTTAAATTTAAATCAACTAGTTAAAGAAGAAAACAATAAAACTGTAGATTTATTTTTTTTAACCTCAACATGTTTTTTAAACAAGGGATATGACAGACAGCATCAGACATCTTGGTTTTAAAATAAATTTTATCTCTCTTCTTCCCCCTCCATTTAGATTTTCTGCTTATAAAAATATGTGACAATACAGACTTTTCCACTTAGTACTAAAAAATGGAGCAGGAAAAAAAAGCCTAGATGAAAAATATTTCAGCTAGCTATATAATTAAGAAGTACTTCTTTATATTAAGATATGTAACTCAGACAGAGCATACAGATTGTTACATTAAATCTTCAGTACTCAAATACAAGCCAATGAGGGTATGATTATGTTTCCACAAGAGGTTTTTCCTGTGATCAAAGAGTCAAGCAAGAACACCATTACACTTTGATAATTAAGCCAAGAACATGAGTTTCAAAAAGGAGGGGAAAAAAAAGTAGTCTGCCAGTGCATAAGTATATGACTTTTTAGTACTATTTCCAGAAGATGCATATGTACAAAAGTGGCAGTGCTTGGAAAAATGGAAAGCTACCAACAGCAAGTCACAAGCTCATGCAAATGAAAAATCTAGATCTGTCATTATTTCTGCATATAGCCACATATTAGAGCAAGCATAATGCAGAACTTGCAGCTCTAGCCATATTCACGGGATGACCTTTTCCAAACCACAGAGAAATAGATAGGTTTTAATTATTTAAACACAAGTTCTGCTGCCTTGTAAAAGATCCGAAGATAAGTATGTACTCTGTTTTTTGTTTGACTGAAGATACATTTACCAATTCTATCAATAATTAGCTATGGAGTACATATAGAACTGTAGCTATCTCAAAAAGGAAATTACTATTATCTCACTCCCTTACTTGGAGTATATGGGACATATGGAGGACATGGGATATGGAACTATTAAATCAAAAACCATATATGAAAGCAAAATAGGCTCTGCTACAGAGATAAAGATATATGTGTTTTATATGTGTGTATATATATACACACATATGTATGATATTTAGAGATTTAAATTTAAAAGCCTAGTGAGCCCATTTTAGGTAGTACCATAAAACTGTATTTTGAGGACTACTCTCAAACAAGTCTCTGTGACTTGGATTTTGCTAGGAAGCTAATTAGAACACAGATTTGGTTGTTTTCCTACATTTCTTTGGTAAATGAACCAATTTTTTTCATGCTAGAGATCCATAATTAAAAGCAAACTTTGACAAATTCCCTCCTCTATACTACCCCAGGCTATGTGGCTTCCACTTTTAGGGAACCACAAGAGCAATTCCAAAGACTGTAAAACCCATGTCTCAGGCATATTTTTCCCTTCCCACAGCTTCTGTTGGCATGAGTCCTATGAAAGTGTGGCTGCACTGAAAACTGCATCTGTCTGTGCCCTGGCCAAGTGTTGTCAAGACAGTCAAGGCAAACACCTACCACAACAATCTCTCCTTTGTCAGTCACAGGGATCCCATGAGAAAGCACCAACCAGTCTACGATTTCAGTAGTGTTAGACAAGCCTGAAAGAAGAAAAAATAAGGGTCACACTTTATTTCAATTGACTGTATAAAACAGAACTAAGAGCTCCATTTTGCCAAGGAGCTTTTAAAATTTGATAGCACGAACAGTCTTAGCAAAGACAGACAAAATTCACCTCCTAACCCTTCCTACTCTCTGCACTTACTGAATCAGTTTGTACTTATCAGCTTGGGAAGATTAATCTCATTACACAAGAGACTTTTACTATTATTAATTTTATTTTTAACAATGATTTTCCAAGCCTGAAAAAAAAATTACGTATTACTGTCATCTTGCATACCTGCAGCCCACATTATCCAGAGCTTCAGGAAAACATCACAAACTGTATCCAGATCTAGGTTCAGGGACTTCTTACATACAAAACCAGCAGTGAGCTACAACAGCTTTCTACACACTTAGCAAAGCCATTCTCGAGATTGTACTGGGCAAACATACATACAAAACAATGTACAAAGCCCACTATGCTGAGCAATAATCACTCTGTAGGCAGAACATTTTAAAAACTGTGATCAGATGGAAGCTATTGTGCAACAGGAAGGCTATCACACAGCTGCCATCAGAGACATGGTGGGATGGCCAGCACAACTGGAGTGCTGCAATGGATGGCTGTAATTCTTCAGACGGGAAAGGCAAGGAAGCAGAGGCAGTGGGGGTAGCCCCGTATATTAGGGAATGTTTTGACTACCTCGAGTTTGATGATGATGACAAGAGGGTTTATAGGTAAGAATCAGGGGAAAGCCAATAAAAGCAGCAGGAGTGATGTAATCCTAGCAGGAGTCTGTTACAGACTGTCCAACCAGGATGAAGAGGCAGATGAAATATGCTGTAAGTAGCTGGAAGAAGCATCATGATCAGTAGCCCTGTTCTTGTGGGGGAATTCAACTTCCAGATAACTGCTAGAAATACAATACAGCAGAGAGAAAACAGTCTAGTCCTGGACTGTCAGAAGAACTTCCTCAATCAGCTGGTGAATCAGTCAACCAGAAGAGGTGTTCCGCTAGACCTGTTTTTCACAAACCCAGGACTTCTGGGTGATATGATAGTTGGAGACTGTCCTGGGCATAGCAATCACAAAATGATGAAGTTTTTGATTCCTAAAGAAGTAAGGAAGGAAGCTAAAAGAAGGACAGTTTATGACCTTGGCAAATCAGGACTACAAGGATGTTGCGAGGTTATGCAGGGAGAAAATTAAAACAGCTGAAGCCAAACTAGAACTTCATCTGACTACTGCCATAAAAGACCATAAAAAAACTTCCATAAATACATCAACAAGAAAAGTTTCTATAAATACATCAGCAACAAGAAGGGCTAAGGAGTACCACCATCCTTTATTGGATGCAGGGGGGACAGCATAGTCACAAAGGTTGAGGAAAAAGCTGAGGTAATAATACTTTCTTTGCCTCAGTTTTCAACATTAGAGTAACTGTTCTCAGGGTTAAGCAGCACCCTGGGCTGGAAGACAGAGACAGGGAGCAGAACGAATAATGCAAGGCGAAGTTGTCAGTGACCGGCTACACCACTTTGATATTCACAAGACTGGGGCTGGATGGGACCTACTCAAGGGTACTGAGGGAGCTGGCAGACATACTCACCAAGCTACCTTCAATCGTTTACCAGCAGTCCTAGCTAACCAGGGAGGACACAGGAGACTGGAAATTACCAAAAGTGACACCCATCTAAGAAGGGGCAGAATGAGGATTTGGGGAACTACAGGCCTGTCAGCCTGGTATCAGTGCCAGGGAAGGTGACAGAGCAGATCATCCTGAGTGACATCACACAGCATGTACAGGACAACCAGGGGATCAGGCACAGCCAGCACTGCTTAGGAAAGGCAGTTTCTGCTTGATCAGCCCGACCTCCTTCTGTGACAAGGTGACAAGATTCCCCCATATGTGGCACTGGTGAAGCCACACCTCAAGAGCTGGGTGCAGTTTTGGGCCCCTCTTCTTCTTCTTCTTCTTTGGGCCCCTCACTTCAAGACACTGAGGTGCTGGAATGTGCCCAGAGAAGAACAACAGAGCTGCTGGAGGGTCTGGAGCACAAATCCTGTGAGGGAGCTGAAGGAGCTGGGGGTGGTTTAGCCTGGAGAAAACAAGGCTGTGAGGAGTGACCTTATCACTCTCTGCAACTACCCAAAAAGAGGTTGTAGCCAAGTGGGGATCAGCCTCTTCTCCCAGGTAAAAAATGATAGGAACAGAGGAGATGGCCTCAAGCTGCACCAGAGGAGGTTTAAGTTGGATATTAGCAAAAGCTTCTTCACTCAAAGGGTTGTCAGGCATTGCAATATGCTCTCCAGGGGAGTGGTGGAGTCGCCATCACTGAAGGTATTTCAAAGATCGTGTAGATGTGGCACTCAGGGACATGGTTTCGTGGTGGACTTGGCAGAGCTGGGTTAACAGACTTTATGATCTTAGAGATCTTTTTCAACTAAACAATTTTATGATTCTGTGAATTCAGAAAATAGCAATTGGCAGGAGCCCTACTTTCACTGCAAGCTATTTCCCATTTTTCTGATTTATCCAACAGTATTTTTTTCTCAGAGATAAACCATCAGCTGAGTTCCTTTCCAACAAATACTTATAAAACTTATATACTCAAACTGAGTATATAGATTTTTAACATAAAACCTGTCTTTTGTTACCAAATCTAAAAAAAAATGCAGCTTGGAATTAGTTTATAGCCAAACACACACAATTCTGACCTTCGTTATTCACCTCAACATGTTATTTAAAAATATTTGTAATTATTGAAGTATACCTTAACATTTCAAACTCCTAAAAATAAGCATTTCATTCCTGCAACATTCTCATCCTCCACTGATTTCCATTTAGAGGGAGATGCGATATTGGAAAAATATCTACTATACTTCTAGAAAAAACAAACAAACAGTAGTTACTGCTACTCAGGCAACCAATGCTCAAAAAAAGCTCAGAGATATATATATATATGTACTCTAAAATTCTAGGCTACTGATCAGTAATTCAGCCAACATGTGTCACCAAAACAAGGTTCCCCCCTCACTTCTCCCATATCTTCCTCACTTCAACCTTCCCCTCCTTCTTTAAAACAAATCTTGCTTGAAAACTAGGGAAACTGACAAAAATTATTATTGCCCTCTTCCTAAATTATCTTGACCTTTCAGGAGGAAAACCAAAATCTATTTTCATTATGGTGTATCTACTTGTAAAATCAGAAAACTGCTTCCTGGACATTGGGGTCAGAATGTCCATGGGATATATCAGATTGTTAACCTGAACACCACAAATTATTACACATTTCCCAAATACCTGGACAGCAATAAGTAACTTTTACATGGATTACAAATACTGCCTGGGCATACGACCTGCCTTGGGCTGGAAACCTCGAGAGATTCACTGCTTTCTCTAATGGCAGGAAGGGCAATTTACTGGTTTGAAGTAACAGATATAGCTGTTCACCTTTCCATTTAGCTCTTCAGACAGTGTTTCTAGTTATGCTTATCACTCTCTAAATGGGAAGAGGAAAATAAATTTAAAAAGGAAAGTAAAAGAAATTGAGTACAATACACTTTCTTGTCAAGGGAGCTAAGATGCTCAGTCTCTCCTACAGTCAGGGTATGGCTAGTGTTTAAGCTGCTTTCAAACTCATTTCCTAAAGCTCTACCACAGATGTTTTTCATTTCTTCTGCCAGCCCTCCTTCTTTTTAGCACACAACTTGTCCTGGGCCAGCACTCTCAGTCATTGCATCAGCTTCATCTGACTTATGCATCTCCTAATCTCTTTCTTCCTCTTAAAACCTTGCCCTTGCCAGCACCTCACTCAGCACTTCACTAACCTCTCTACCAGAGCTGCCTTCCTGGGGCCCTCTCCCACCTCTATCTTGCAAAGGTGAGAGAGTTCCTGAGGAAACAAACAGTTCTTTATCAGCAGCGTTTGTCACTCCTCCTGTTTGCTCCTGGGCAATCTCTTCGAACAACAAAGAAACAGTTTACCCTCTCTAAAGAACGACCTCACAGATTTACCTCCTACTCCAAGTCTCTCTCTCTCTCCTTATCCAAACTAGAAATTTCAACTCTTCTCTCTGACACTTCCTTGGAGTTATCCAGCTATTAGGTTAAGCTCTACACAGATATGGACAAACCTCTTATCTCCCCTCCCATACAAACTTTCCCAAGAGCCTCTTCTTGATTAGCCAGCATTCTGCCAGTCCCCCAGCCTGCAGACTGATCAAGAAGCTGTACGTCTAAATCCTGTAAGAAAGAACATGCATATAATGTACATAAAATGCAGTCTTTTTTCTGATCTCTTAGACAACTAAAATGGCTATCCTGGTACTCAAGATCTTCCTCCTTTTCTCAGGCTTCAACCAAGTAAATCCAACTTCAAGAACTTCTGAAAGGACATAAGCAATGGTCATCACGTGTGCATGCCGCTGGACTATTTTAACTCTTTTATTGCTATTTAATTCACATAACTCCCCCCCCCCAACTCTTTTCCCATGATTTTAATACCCTTCTCAGTCTGTTTTCTCTTGATCATTTTTACTAGTGTTTTGTCCCCCATTAGCAACAAAGCAATTTATCTCACAAAGATGACCTGACTAATCAATCCATTCAACATTTTTTAGACATTTGTCTTTGGATGAGATGAAGTCTGCATTAAAATTATCTGAACAGAAACCAGTAACTACTAATAAAAATGCAGGCAGAAAAAAAGCAGCTGCTCACACTCCACCTTTTCCATATTAAATCACTTCCAGGCATTTTTTCACCATTAATGATGATTGTGGGTCTTTCTATACCTTCTGAAGGTTTTCAAAAGACCTTTTAAAGATGTAAAAGCAAGGATCAGACACAGAATTTGAGTGTTATTGCCATTAATGCCATGCCAGGAGAAAAATGCTTATTTTATAAATCCCATCAGCCAATGATTTAATTAGCCCTCTCTTCTCTGCCTGTAACAGTGCACTGGTACCTTAAGAGTTCTGTATCCAGCTTGATCCCTACACTTTTGCAGAGTTGCTCTTTTCCATGATGCAGTCCCTCATGCTTCATGTCTGGAAAACTTTTCACCAAAAAACCTGAATTCAGCCACATCCTGTATACATACCTTTTGGTTTTACTCATCAAAAAGAAAGAAATCATTCTTTGTGGCTACTTACTTATTATTACAATCTGGTAATGACAGACTGGTAAACAGTGTAATTGGATGCCTTTTTTTTTAAGCTTCTGTCTTAGAAATGAAAATCTTAAATGGTGTCTTGTCTCAGCCCAGTCCTGGAACATCTTGATTCTCAGTTTATTTCCCACAGATATCTATCTACTTGTTTATATTTTACAGTCAGCTGCTGCTCCATTCACCTGGCAGGCTTTTGCTGATGTGCTGTAATGTTTTTCCCAACAAGAAAGCTGTATTGTACAGAGCCACAAGCTGACAGACAGAATTAGGAAACCTGTGTCAGTCTCAGCACAGGGCCAGTGGCAGATGTGGAAAGAAAGGCTGTGGGATCTACTCTCTATTTGTGTGACAGCCCATGGGTCATCTGTTTTTTGTGTCAGCCAAGAGTAGCCAGGAGGCACAAATGGCTGTTAACTCATCTCTCTCCACTTCATCCTGTCAGAGCTTATGATGCAGCTCACAGCCTGGCAGCCACAGGGCCCAAGGACAAACGCTAAAGGACACATAGGAAAGAGGATGAGGTTTGACAGGTTATAAGCACAAGAAGGAATTTCAGCTTTGGATTCTCACTTTACTTATAGTGGTGACAACTTGTGATTATGCAAAACATGTCCCCACCAACCTCCTTAGCTTTGTCAGGAGACAGCATTTCATACAGTCCTACACTGTCACCCCTACTCACAGGGGGAAGGGACATGGGATGAAAGATGAGATCCCACAGCAGCCAGGGGCACAACACACTGCTCTCAAAGGGAAATTCTGCTGTGCAAGGTATTTGACACAAACAAATTGAAGCCCTGTGCCAAGGAGACACAGAGCTACGTCCTGGAAACTTAAGCAAAATTTAAGTGTACAGCTTAGAGAAGAGAGAAGCACATATGAACTCCAGGTAAAGCTCTTTGCTGTGCAGTGCCAGCCTAAGTATGCTGTTGCTCAAGCCAGGAGAGGAAATTCCCATGGATTCTCTGAAGCAGAGTAGGCAGCTACCCACCTGCCACAGTCCTTCCCCTCCTTCCCTCTGGTTTACATATCCCAGACCATTTTCTCTTGGCAAGTGCTATTCAGGTTACCACAGCTGAACAACTGTTTGACTGGCTGGCTCCCAACAGTGAGGTGCTTTTCATCAGATCAGATGTGGGAAGCCCTTTAAAGACTTTTTAGAGAAAGCAGCTACATGATTTCATGAAGACAGAAAAGCTCAAAGCACACTGATAAAAGACATTTTAACAGATCCATTCATACTAATACAGGAGATACTGTGTCCTGAAAACAGGGAAATATAATACATTTCTAGCATGATAGGCCAGAAGATTTAATTGCTAGCTTTGCTTTGAACCTGACAACTATTACTACTCTACTAACTCTTGGATGCACTTCCAAAGAAGCTTTGTCATTTTAGATTTTTAAGAAGAGGTGGTTGGATTTAACTATCAGGTTTATTATAATATGTGCAATAGAAAAGCACACCAAATTAAGCCTTTGTGAGAAGACAATTCCCCACCACATACACACCTGCTCATTAAAAAGCTGGAATGGAAAATGTCTTCCCTGTATTTATTTTTCCCTCCAATGAAGAGCAAACAATGAAAACCTATGGTTAAAACAATGAAATCACCATTTCATATTCATTTTACTGGATGAGCTTTTCTAAGCCTTCCAGATGATCCCCAAATGCAGTAAAGTTGAATAAATATTGTATGGGGAGAGGTAGGCATATCACATCATTTAGAAAAATAATATAATTGTGTAGGAAAAAAAAAGCTTTTTCCAGATGGCTAGTCTAATTTCCTAGGGAAAAAAATATTAAAATAGTGTAACCACTATTGGGACCTGAGTGTAGTGTAAAAAATGTCTAAATTTTGCAACTTGTCTATCCATCCCTCATAACTGTATGAGAACATAAACCCATTTTTAATTCCTTCATTTACAAATATTTTTAAAGTTATTGTTCACTTACAAGTAGCAGAGAGAAATTAACTAAACAGGGGTCTAAGGTTCAGTCTGACCTAGAAATCAACACTTAACTTGACTTCATTTTGACAATCACAAATGGACCAAAAGTTGCCAGTCATCTCAGATACACTGAAACACACAAGGGATTTGACTGAAAGAAAGAAAAAAAAGGAAATACACTCTTCCATTTTGAAGACCTCAGATTCACATTCCTGCAATCCTGAAGCATTTACATTCCCTCTTGAAACTTGACCACCCAGAAGATGGACTGGGTGAAGAGAAACACACGGGGCAACTCCTCTCAGGCTACAAAGTGACCACACAACACACGAAGGGGCACAGATGTAAACTGCGGTACAACTGCATTTTGCACAGCCTAAGCCAGATGGACTGACTTGGCAATGGCTCCATCACTGCGACTGCCAGTGAGCTGCACAGCCAAAACAAAGGCACAACAGAAGGCAAGAAACTGATACAATGGCATTATCCCAAAGCATATGCTCCCTGTAACCCTGGAAGTTTTGGGGTAGTCTCCCTAAGCCTGTTGCATGCGAGCTGTACAGTGACTGTCAGTACTCTTCTATACATTGTTCTGTGTCAAACATTTCCCAAAGGCACTCTATCAGTTAAGAGAGGACTATGGTTCTTGGATGGAAAAGGGAATTAGACATGCAACTTATCTTCAGTTTTCTGCCTCAGGTTTCCCATGTAGTCTCAAAAACAAGTCAGTCAACCAACACGCCCCTCCTAACACACACAGGAGAACACAGGGACAGTGTGTGAAAAGAGGGAATCCAAATCAGAACTGTCATGAAGGAGAATACAGATCCACATACAGAGCACACAGCCCCTTCCCTGTGTAATCATTTATGACAAGGGAAGCAATGCTGCAATTCATAACACCACAGGCCCATTCAACCTGGCTGCCTTCATGGCTAACACCAGACAACCCTGAGAGGGTTCTGGAATAACTCACATCTTTCCCATCATACAGCACTGCTCATTCACTAACGGGCACATTAAGCCTTCACACATTCAGAGTTCATACAGTTTAAGATGTACCATCAAATGCCCAACATTTGTTTGTTTTGGGACAGACTGCCCCAAAGCCTCTCTTTGCATTTGCATGCTTTGCATATGTGGTACTTCTCCGGAACAGATGACATCTACAAAAGTATACTGCATTCAGATGAAAACAACTGTATTTGTATTATTCTTTTCTGAGGAGTTCATACCTCATTTTCTTTGACAGTTTCATTATATTCCTTAAATGTTAACATCAACAGAAAATATCAACATTCAAATACAGCAAAATATTTTTGGAAATAATTTATGCAAAGTATCCCTATTTCAAAATATCCTCATTTCCTGGTTTCCATGTACTGAATGGCTGCTGAGTAGGAAAAAGAATATGGAGGAGAACAATTTGGAAGAGGCTTTTTGTATTATTGTATCAAAAGTAACTTCTTTTACAGAAATATGAAAACAGTATATTCAGGAAAAAAAAGTTCTCTGTTAAACAAGGGTATCTTTCCTGATCCATGCAGACTTTCCATCACTGTAGGTACAGATAATAATTTTAAGTGTCAAGAGCCACCTCAATTAAAGAGAAAGTTAATTTGGCACTTAGACTCCCTAAGCAGATAATGATGCAATAACAGAAAGTACTGTTACAAAGCCCTCTTGAGCATTTAAAAAATGCATTAAAACATGATGTGCTTTATCTAATGCATACATTAAAAAATTAAGTGACTGTATAAAATATGAACACTTATAAAACAGGAACACAAGTTTTAAATTTTTTCTTATTTTCTTGTTACAGCATTTACTATTTTCAGGTAGTGGAATTCTACATATTTTCACTGAATGAAAAAAATCAAAGCCTGATGAATGCCTGGGAACAATCTCGTTGAGTAACTGCCGATTTTCTCCCACACGAGCACTGAAACGTTTGGACAGCAAACACAAAGACTTTAGCTAACATGAAGTACCTAAACTCAGGTCTACAGCTCCTACAAAGAGCATTTCCTGCACATTTCCAGGAAGACCTATTTGCTGATGGTCAGATACTAACCTTCTGTAGCCTTTCAGCAATTTACAAGAGCTCAGATACATACTGTCTGGAATTTAAGCCTGCTTGTTTTAAGTTTATTTGATTGTAAAGATTTTTTTTTTTTTTAGGAGAATGATTTCCTCTCTTTCCTGTAAAACTCTAGATACTGTGAATTCTTCATAAAGAATAGGGCTGGATAAGTCCCATGTTAAGGCAATCACATGAAAACTCCCTTGGTATTGAGAAAACACATGGATTTTCACATTAGTTGAGATGGTCTTGATAAGACATCCTTATGTGCACATACTGTTTTACTCCAGAACTCTCCAGGTTATAATTTTAGTAACACCCTGTCCAGCACAGCACAAAAACTGTTTTGTGGGGTTTTTTTTTTCCCCCTCTGAAAATAACACCATCTTTGCCCTCCCACAGTTCAAGATCAGAACTGGTTGATACCATAATGAAAATACACTGTTATTTCTATGAAAAGGATGGGTTCAGTCTCATGGGGTGAAAAATGAAGCTGCACAAGAAAAGATACTAAAGGGAAAGGGAAAAAGTAGAGATCCTCACCGACCCTGCTGCCCTTGCAGCAATCCCTCCTGAAGCTGTCACTAACAGCAGTGTTGCCTGCCAATAACATGGTACATCACTATTATTAGCACAACGAAGGGGCACAATAGTTTGATTCTTCCTTATATTGGGAGCTGTGGTGAATCATCCCATCCAAAAGCAACTATTCCTATTAATAAAAGCAACAAGGACATGCCTGTATTGGTCTTCAGACCAATACAGTAGAATCATGGAGGACAGGAAACAAAACCACAGAAACCCCCAAAAAACCCATACAAACCTTTCAGACAAGACAGAGCAAAACAGTAAACTTTCCAAAAAAGAGCAGACCCTGAAAACACATTTATCTGTAACTATAAGAAAGTTTCACAGCAGTAGTCTAAATCAAAAAGCAGGGAACACAGTCATAAACATTGTATTTCATTCAAATCTGTGAACTTCAGCTTTTTAAGGAGCTAATGGAAATGTGAAGTGACTGATGCAAATATTTAGCACTAAATGACAGTTTGCTAAAAAGACTATCACATTCTTTGGATTTATGAGTCGTATCTGAATTTGTCATTCCTTGATTTTTGACTAAATACGTAACATAAACTGAAGTTAGAACTACCTTGTTGCTCCCTCTGAAGTGAGACTTTATTTTTAAGACAATGACGACCTGGAACAAAAGAGAACAGAAGACAGAGAAGTGGCTTATCACACTCCTAGTGACTCTACAAATGCAAAAGGGCTAAGACAGTAAGACCACTAAGAACTATTATGTTTCACTTTCAATAAAAGTCAGTGGTAAAACATTTAAGAATGGATTTTCAGACATAAATCCATGCAAAGTAAATGGCCAATGCTGCTGCTCCAGTGGGACATCACATAATGGAAGAAAGGAGATAGGTGATGGCAGGTCATATATTCTGAACACCACCACAGCTGATGCCCAGTTTGCAGCAGTTTGATGAAGTCAAGCTGTTTGCTCCAGCAAGCAGCAGAGGTAAAAAACTACAGAGGAGAGAAGGACGAACTCACACTGCAGAGAATGGCTCTCTCAGAGCCACAAGGATCCAAAGTAAAGGACATAACCGCATAGAGCGGAGACAACAGCATGGAGAGGTGCCAGGGTCAGCAGCATTGCTTTGAGCAAGCTTCACACAGCACCAATTTTTCCAGCATAACCTTCCCCAAGGCCAAGACTGACATATCTCATGGTAAAGAGAAACAAACAAGCTTGCAGACTTTAGATAAACTTACGCCCTGCAGGTGAGTATGAACGGATGAACATCCATAAACTTAAAAACCTTCTGAGTGCTTACCATCAGAGCTACAGCTACACCCTTAGGAAGTGGTTGGCTTCAGCTCCCGTAGCAACTACAAGGCTCACCACCATCTTGTGCCTAACCTGTAGAGATTTCACTTCTCAGTGACTAACAGGAAGAGCTGACTACTCTGTTTTACCTGAGGCACAAAGCTTATGACCTCAGCTTGGTCTTTGGAGCAAGCCAGAGCCCAGCAGGCCTAAAGTCTGGTCCTCAGTGATCAGTGAGGCCAAACTTCAAGATGGAATAAGCATCAACAACCCATTGGAGCTGGCACGTGCATCCTGCAGCTGTGACTGTGGTTATCCTACTTCTCACAGCTTTCCAGCAACAGTTAGTGAGACCTAATGAATACTGTCACTACATCTTCCCTAGAAAGCTAGACTCACACAAACACAACTAAGAAACAGTAATTGACACAAGCATAACCTAGTGATTTTAAAGTAGAGAGAAATCACCAGCAAACCTTTCAAAAGATAAGATGTCAATAAATATCTCAAATACAAAGAAAAAAAACTGGAAAGCTTTAATAAAAGCTGTGGCTTGGTTGGGTTTGTTTTTTTTTTTTTTTAATTTAAATATGGTCTGCCTTTCCACAAATCTAACACACCTTATATACCTTCAACATGTATCTTTGGTCAGCACTTTTTCCACAAAAGTAAGGACAGTACGCATCAAAGGTAAAACTAATGCATAATTAATCTAAGAAAGTAAGTGTAGGTGTTTTCTCCTCTAGGTTCCAACTGCATGACAGGAAATACATTATTCATGAAGGAAGATGATGGTACAACATTAATCAAGTCAGCATGACAAGACAAACAAAGACCACAAGATGTATTCAACAGATACCAGTGTGCAAAAGTGATCAGCTAACTGAAAGGTTCACACAGAGTCTGTTTACAGAAAACACATACTGAGGAGAAATACAGAAATAAGATGGAACTGTTTGAATTTGCATCCTATTAAGTCTTGTTCCATTTGGGGAACAATCTTTATACAATACAACTACAAAAACAAGTTTCTGGGTGCCTAAAGAATTGTTATTACAAATCAAAATTGTTAAAAGAATTATTTTAAGTCTTGCCTTTTATTAAACTGGAATTCACATAAGCAGGACATATGAAGAACAACAATAAAATAAAATCTTTTATAAACCAATGAATCTTTCCTTTCATATCATGTACTTTTGCCATATTACAAGGCTACTTAGGGCTAAAGACTAAACACTTGCTCTTCTTCATATTCAAAACTATTGCAAAAATATTCAGAAATGAAGGAACAGTATAATTTGAAACTGTGTCAACAATGTAAGTTGATTTGTAAGCAACTGAGCCAGTAAAACTCAGTTTCCTAGGAATGTGTGTCAAAGTTGCAGGAAGAGTTCAAGCTCTCCTTCAGCAGGCATCTTTCCATCTGCTGAGGCTACCTACTGCCAGAAAAGGTGTAGATTTATTGGAAATAAGCTACCACCCTCTCACAAATGCAACTGGAATTGCTCAAAAGATTTAGAAACTAAGAGCAAGAATGAAAGTTACACATTCACAAGAGAGTTGCATGCAATCTCTGTTTTCTCAGAAAACCAGGCTAAAAATATACATACACTGACTGCAAATAGCTTGGTCTTGAACTTGCAGCGTCTGTCATAAGACTGCACTGGAGACATGAGCCTGACCACACAAGTCACAGAGCATTGCTCTCATTCTGTCTGGATGGATGTACTTCTTAATACGGGAATAGAGAGACGAAGGGAAAACTGTTTCCCTTAAGAAGGAAACCCAGACTTAACAAAAGAGGACAAACATTGTCTGAAGCACCAGGCCCAGAAAAATACAGTTGCTTTACAGAATGCAGCAAGACCCCTCCTATCACCAGAGGGAGGGTGCATTTGGGCAAGGAACAGACTCTGCCCACCCACATCACCACAGCCATCCTGTGCAGTCACTAAAGGGACGCAGCCCTGACTGAAAACATTGTGTAGGACAGAATGCAACCACTTCTGATGCTTCTGTCGGACCTACTCCCACCAGATGCTGTTTAGAGTAACGAAAGAGTAAAAAAAATATGTATTTATATACATACATTACATAAAATATTGTATAGAGCATATGTTTTATATACATACACATATAAAAGGAAATTAATATCTGTGAGATTATAAAATCCATACACAGATCCTCATCAGTGATAAAACATGAAGCAAATCAACAGTTAAACAGCAATGACAGAAGTAAGCATAGGAAGAAGCTGATCATGTACCAGATTATCAAGGACCAACATTGGATTTTTGTCTCAATATATTTTCCTAATTCATTTTCATATTCCTCATACTTCCTATTCCTGGCTAAGTGTAAGAGTCCTCTACAAGGACTAGATGTGTGCAACAGTATACGATTCTTATCCTACACATGATCTATTTATTAGAGATTGGAGTTGAGATGAGGGCTGGTCAGCTGAAACTGCCTCCAAGAACCATAGTGATAGCTTTTATAACTTGTAGTTCATACTGGAGTTTTATGGTTACAGGAAATAACCCAAATACTCCAGAAACAGAACATTCAGTAAAATTTCCAAGTGAAATTCAAGAATAAAGACTCCAAAACTATGAAATCTGGCAAAGCAGTGATCAGTACAAACAAAGCTGAACATTCGTACATCATGAAAAAAATTATGCCTGAACCTGGTAAGTTAGAATTTTATTTTCCAGACAGCCTGCAAGACCCATCTATACTCTGAAGTATTTCAGATGATCCATTGGAGATCATGAACAAGAAAAAGTTTATATTAAATAAGCTGTAATGTATTTCTTCAAACACAAATCATTTCTGTTCAATATAAACATGATGTAGCTGTATTAAACTGTCATAGTGATACCTGGAGGACAACAGCAAGGTGATTCAATGCAACAAGCTACCACCCACTTGCTATTCTTTGAATGAAAAGATGAAAATACTGCTGTAATAAGGAACTAACATAGTCATGCCAAGACTAGAACCCTCTGAAAAGATATTTTTTCCTCACAGTAACTAAAAGTTACCAGACATATTGATTCACTTTCTCTGTTCCTCATTTTCTTCAGCCTTTTTGAGAAAAGTCTGAACTTAGAGTGTTACCACTTTAAGTGGCACCATCAGCAAACAGTCAAGCTATTTGAAAATCCATTTTGTACGATCACTGTCAGCTCCAGAATTTGCTGACTGCATATGCAGAAAAACTGTAAGCATTTTTGATCCCAGCTGATTAAGAAGTACAAAAAAACATTCCTATCACTTTGCAGCACGCAGCCAGAGGAGAAAGTATATTTTCAACAGCTCCTCCCAGCCATCAGAAGTGAAAAACAGACATTATCATTATGATCATTTTGTTTGATCTCCTTCAAAAGGTCAGGGAAAGATGAATTTTATGAGCTTGTTTCTGCAAAGCAAAACAGAAAAGGATCCTGCCTTATAAAAAGAACAGCTGAGCACAGCCCCAGTTGGACACGGCAGAATCACTACACCACTCAAACCGAGTGGTGGGTTAGTTAATTGTTTTCCATTTCTTTTTTGTAATTCAAGATGTAAAAAGGAACACAGTGAAAAGCAAGTCTTCTAATGAAACCACAGACTACTAACTCAACTGCATAACTACTGATATTAATCCACAGGAAATATGGTGATAAGTATAACAGGTTCCAATTCCCCTGCTGCATCAGGTCTCTAGGAGAGAAAAGGTCTGTGCTCGCTGACCAGGCAGCAGGATGATCAGAGCCATTATTTTTCCCTGAATCAGCACTGGGAGGGCAAACAAGAGTTTTCTGCCAGCCTATGAGAGCATTCTTGTAAATACAGCAGATATACTGAAGCCATTCATACCCACTGCATGACACTGCAGCCAAAATTCATGTTTAAGACAGCAGCCTTGTCCTTTGGCTTAACTGAAAGAAGAGCTGTCAGAAGTTATAAAAAAACCCCACAAGAAATATGACAAATACTTGGGGAAAAAAAAAAACCAACCCACACTTAAAACCAAAAAAGTTAAGCAAACGTAGTATTTTTTCCCCTACAAATGATTGCCTTAAAATACTGAATTAGGCAAAACAACAGTCTCTAAGTGAAGGTAACTTACAATACTGTGCTTCAAGGGCAAAAATCTACAATAAGTGAATACAATAAACATATGATTTGATCTAGCAGCTCCTAGGATATGAATTATGGTGATTTAGAAATAAGGAAAAATCAACCTTCTGTTTTACATAAAGGATGGCTTATACAAAGTAGTTGTATCAAATTGAAACACCCATCATTGTAATATTATTTCAATCACAGATGGTTTTTCCCGCTCATAATACACAGATTGCACAAGTGGATAATGATAATGAGACATGATGGGAAAGGGGGGGAGTAAAGAAATAAAATTTCATCCCACGGGGCAAGGATGGTGGTGGGGAAAAAGCCTGTCTTTTTCAAGACACTCCTAAACAAAAGAACTATTTCTCCCTCCTACCACCACTCTTCTCACGTGATCTTGCTTTTCTTGGATATTTAACAAACTTCAAGTCACTTTGATACCTCACTGCCAGGAAAAAATAATCTAAGTTTTCCCACACTGTAAAGTCCCATTTAAGTATAAACTAAGCATTTTCATTAAAGGCACAAATCTCCCCCTCACCATACTATAACCCCACACACTCTTTTACCCACCCCGATCACCCCTTCACTAGCTTCTGATGCCTGCGAGAGAAGCATAAACAAGCAGACAACTAGCCACCAGAAGTTAAACTACTTATGTAATCTCTCCGGTAGCACTCTGCCCAAGAACATGTAACTTCAGTTCAGCCACTCCTGGGCCAGCGCTGATAAGATAATGTGAAATGAAGCAATCCATTTCACAATGTAAACAGTTGTTTGGCTACACGGAAAACAATATAAACAAATGCATCTATTTATAAATCATTATTTATACTTGTTGTAGAACAGGAATATTATGTTCCAGGGCAGAAGTGACAGTATTTCCAAGAACACAGCAAAAATTCAAACAGCTGGTATCTTCTTCCATCAGCCTTCCCTGCTGACAGTCCCTGTTCCAGTTCTATAGAAGTCATAAACCCATAATGCGGGGCCTGATCTGTTCAGGAACAAGATACCCTTGAGCCAGCGGGTGGGGGGGGGCAACCTCATTATCGTACCTATGGGTTCTTCCAACAGCTCAAAAAAGTCAACAGTAACATCTCTTCAGCTCAGGGAAGGAAAACGCGAGCCTTTTCCTACTCCTACCACGCCTGCAACCCAAACGAACCAATTTCTCCCCAAGCTGCACACTTCGCTTCTACCAAGAACACTGGCTGGGGATGGCACTTCACAGACCCCTATACTCGTTACTTCTCCCTCCCCGAAGAATGGCTACTGCACTCCAGGGCACTGGGCTCTTTCGAGGCGTTTTCGCTCATTTACGGAAACCCCAAGACAGAGCACACGCGGGGCTGAGGAGCCGCTGTCATTACGCCCCCGACGCGGCGCTCCGCCGGCGGCAGCGCTTCCAGCCGGCAGCCTGTGCCCTGCCGTGCCCTCCTCACAACCAGGCACCGCTCCCACACAGGGATAGGGATAACGCCGCCCCGGGGAACGCCCGGCACAGCCCTTTCCGTAAAGGGGTCGCGGGTCCCCCGCGCGCTCCGGCGCCGCCTCCCGTTGCCCCCACCGCCCCGCCGGGGTGAGCGACGAACTCCCACCGCCCCGGGCGCCTTACCGTGCCGCAGCAGCCCCTGCCAGCGCCGGGCGGCCCGCGGGCGGTGCGCGGCGCTGTCCCGCGCTATCCCGCGGAGCCACGGCAGGACGCCGCCGCCCCATCCATGATCTCACCTACCGCGGAGCCGGAGTGTGCGCGGCAGGCGCCGCTCCCGGTCTTTTCTCCGGCGGGGGAGGAGGAGGAGAGGGTGGGGGCGAGGGCGGGCGGGGGCGGGCGCGCCCGCGGCGGGCGGTCGCCATTAACGGCCGCGCTCGCGCCGCCGCCCACTTTGAAGCGGCCGCGCCGCGCCAGGCACAGCGGCGCCCCCTGGCGGCGGCGGGAGGCGCCTCCCGGCCCGCGGCCGCGGGGATCCCGGGGTTTCCCGCTTGGCAGCGCCGCCGGCCCGGGCGTGCCAAGCCGAGCTTGAGCCGAGCCGAGCCGCCGGTTTTACCGTGGGGTTTTTCATCTGCTTGAAGCAATAGCACCTCGGGTTGCCTGAGCGTGATAGCCCGGGCCTAGCAGGTCCGTCAGCGGCAGAGAGAACAACGGGGCTGGTTGTGCAGAGGAGGCGGGGGTTTGTCCTGCCTTCCAGGGAAGGAAGGAGGGGAGCGCACGGGAACCATGACGGGCACGGCTCTTCTGCGAGCGCTGTTCGAGCCTCCCTGTTGCTGGTGTCTGTACGGAGCAAGGGCCGGTGCTCCTGCGACAGGCAGGGAGGCACAGCAGGATGCACACCGAGCTGGCGTGCGAATGGGAGCTGTGTGGTGGGTTCATCCGGCACAGCTCAGCCCTGGCCCGGGCCGCTGCGGGGTGACACACAGCCCAGCAGCCACCCCGGGCTGACACACAGCCCAGCAGCCACCCCAGGGTGACACACAGCCCAGCAGCCACCCCGGGCTGACACACAGCCCAGCAGCCACCCCGGGGTGACACACAGCCCAGCAGCCACCCCAGGGTGACACACAGCCCAGCAGCCACCCCGCGCACGGGCACACAGCATCTCGCTGCGGCACTGCTGTTGGGCACCCTCAGACCACCCGCAATATGCGGGGGGGGGATGGCACGGGGTGGGGGGGCGTAAAAAGCTAAGCATCCTCTCACACACAGCCAAATACTGTGAAAAGCTCAATTCAGATTGTCTAGTACAAGAGTTTACACCGAGCCTGAAGATGGAAGATGAGCTTGAGAAGCTGCTTGTCTCCAGTCTTCTAAATAGACTGTCTTTTCTCTCTTATTTACCATAACAGAAGATAATCTTATTTTTGTCCCCGGATATTTATGGATAGCTGTGCCTTTCATATCAGCTGTCGTCTGAACAGCACAAGGTATTTGAACTGTCTTCTCTCAGCACAGCCCAGTCCACTCAGGCTTGTAACAAGTGCCTTTCATCACGAGGAGAATCACCACCATTGTTCTCCATTTCAGCCTAGATGCTGCCCTTGGCACCGTGCAAGCAGCTCCCCCCCCCCCTCCCCAAATACAGACTAAACGCATCCAGAATTACAGATCTCTTGTGAATGCAGCCACACACTCTGTGAGTATGGCTTATATTACAGGAAAAAAAAATACAGACAAACTTAGGAAAATAGAAACATTTATTGAAATGTGCAAGACACTCGTGAAATACTTAGCACTAATTATTTGACACTATTACTCCAAAATTCAGCATTTGTAACATTCAAATATATCAGCATCCTTCACACGGAAAAAGAGGGCATCCTAAAGTGCATCTTAAGTGACAATTTTACTCATTAGCCTAGGTATAGTCACAATTTTATCATTCTCTCAAACACTCATTGTCTACAAATTTTTTACTATACTAACTGTATGATGTTAGTAGAATGCAGCGTTAGTTCCTAATTCAGCTTGTTTAGCAAGTGCTTAGCTGCAATACTATGATATTACACACAAATATACAATTAAGCATATCTGTGTTTATAAGACTTAAATTTAATCCTGACTTTTCAGGATCACGGCATATCTGTAATCCCTAAACCTGGGAGTAACCCTGTTGAATTCAGTTTTATTTTTCTAGTCCCATACTGAAAGGTAGCCCCTACTACATAATGAAAGCCTAAAGTCCACTTTTGGTCCAATATGAACTGTGTTTATAATTTTTTTAAAATAAACTAGATTAATCAACTGTAGCCAAATTTTTGTTGTTTTACACAACAATAGATTTTGTGTATAAAAATGCCAATAGCTGTTCATTAACTTAAATAACTCTCAGTCAAACTGTGTAATGTCAGATTCTTCATTTCTGATTTACACAACTCGTATTTCCTTTGAAAAAGAGTATCACACAGAGCAGAAACTTTTTATTAATTATGTATGGTAGCAAGAGGTGATCTAAAATCCCTAATATTTTAAGAAGGTAAGAATGTAGAACCTTCTAACAAAAGCCATCTTAAATGTCTGTCCATTATTTACTGGATTTTGACATTTTTAGCTCCTTGTTTCTCCTGCAGCTTCCTCCATAGGCATAGAGGAAGCAAAAGAATAACCATTTACAGGGTAAAATGCAAAGCAAAGAATGTCAGGATTTCTGGATCTGAACAGGAGTTTGCATACCTCACATCTGAGTGCTGTGCTACAGCTGGCATTTTCTGCAGAAGCTGCAAGGTGGTAGATTTTTGGTACATTGATGCACTAAATCTTTGCCCATGCTGGGACTGAGCCAGCAGCAGAGGAAAATGCTTCTTTTCTATCAGTGTGGTGTAGGTACTGGGGAAGAGACTAGATTTAATATTTGGGCAGGGCAAGTCAAACCCCAGTTACATAAATTTGCACTGCCCATAGAGCCAGGCAGAATTCCAGCCAAGGTCAGTGAAACAGCTGCCAGAAGACTGTGGGGTTACTGTGTGTGGGCCACATTTTAAATGTCACTTTGTGTTAATACAAGAAAAAAAAAATACTCAAATGCCAGTGTCTAGGAAGTGTTGTGATTGCAAAATTCAAAATACAAAGGGACAAAAGAGCACCACTGAGTATACTTACAGTTAGGATAGTAAAAATAGAAACTGAAGGAATTATAAATGGAAACATTTTCACAGTGCATTCAGAGTAGCACTCTCCTTTACACAGAAGTAGCAGCTCCTATTTAAGCATTTTCCCCTTCAACTTTGAAGATCCATTAGGTGAATACAAAACATTTCTATCAAAAACCTCTTAAAAAATCAACTAACATTTCCAAAAAAAATGAAAGAAGGTGTCACTTTCTCTACGTGGTACATTTAATGCATGCTGGCTCCCAACTGCTGCAAATATTTAAATGTGTGAGACAGCCCAGACATTGAGTTCAGTGGACAGGACGAATGAGTAGTGCTGTCTCACTTCTGCTCTGTGCAGTGCTTATCCCCATGCCCTTCAGAGAGAGGGAGGATGGGACTAGTTAAATTTGAAAAACCTCAATTATAAAGCCATAACAATTGCCAGAAAACCAAGAATGAGGGCAGTATATTAGATTATTTTTCAGTTTTTGGGGATTTTTCTTATTTTTCTGTATTTTATATTGATGCTACCTGTTCTTAAAATCATAAGCAGCTCTCACAAAACCCAATTAGTTTCATTTAATGTCTGCAGCTTTGTAACCAGCAAGCTAATTAGTTACTGAGACAAGCAACTTTTAAAACAAGGTTGTTTGATATATGAACTTTGTTGTTTGTAATTCCATGGCTTAGCAAAAAAAAAAGCTAGTATGCAACAGAAGATGTATGTAGGTTGTTCTACATGGTATTAATTAGTTTGAGAAAGAATCTTCATCAGAACTGTATGCACACAGAGAGAATATAGTTAAAAATAATAAATCAATATTTACAAATGAAAGGAAAATGGAGCAATTAATTAATAAAATGAAAACAATGTTTCACTGTAAATATTTGTTAGAACCAAGGACATTGACAGTGTGAAATATGATGTTGTTTGTCATTAGGTAAAATGTACTTCTAGGTTTTAGGACGCACAAATACAATATTTTTTCATGACTAAAAATATGTTTTCACAGAAAATTACATCCCCCAACATTTTTGCAAATATCATGTGTATATAGAGGAGAGGGAGAAGATGATGTTACAGTTAAATCTTAAAGAATGAAAAGTGACATTTTTTTCACCTTGATTTCCTTTTAAATACATGGTTACTTAATGATTCCTAAATTCTTACCCTCTATTACCCCTGAAAAAGGCAGAGGGTGCTTCCAGAGGCCTGCCAGCTGGCCCTTGTGTGATCTACTGAGGAACTGCAATCCATCTTTCCCTGAGAAACAGGCAGAATGCATTCCCCTATAAGAATTTCGACTTCTCCATCATTACAGCTGTTTATAATGAATTAGAGATTGGGGTGTTTTTTGGTTTATTATCTGGCATGCACACTCATGTAGTGTTTTATAAACATTTCCTACATGACATTATGTTAACAGTTTGCATTTAAGTCCTTTGTGCAATGGACTAGAAAGTTTATTTCAGAGATCTGTTCATGTGAAAGCTCTGAAAGTACTTGGTCATGTTTAAGAAAATAATAAACAACATAACCTGCTTTTAAAAAACATGTAACATGTTCACATATAGAGTTATACTGAACATCAGTCTGTGTAAAATACCAAGTGTAGTTAAAAGCATTAGATACAAGTATACACTCACCTATAAATATACACCTATTTTTACAGAATGCACTGCCCTAACTCAGTATATTGAGTCACCAGTCCAGTTTCATGTCAGCTTTACTCCATACATACTTTCCCCCTCTTCTTAGGAACATCTTCTCATCAAATCCACTGAATTTTATAGCTGCTTCTACACCAACATCCAGGATAGATTTGGAAGGCTCTTTCCGTCCATTTCTACAGTTTAGAAAACGCATCTGGAACATCAATATACAAGATGATAAGATGTTGGAAAGTCAATTTCCACAAGCTTAATTTTTCTACAGACTTAAGCAAGTTGGACTGCAATTCCACAAAAGCCTTTGTAAGTGCATGAAGAGGTTCACTCTAGTCCTTAGAAGGCTCAAAAACGCATGGTTAAACATGTGACCTATCTTAGCAGGAACAAAACAATATCATAATTCATGAAGATTAAACGTTGGCTCTTCAGTTACGTGTAAACTAAGTAGGCACTTTGAAACTTAACTTTCAGGGCAAGTTCTGTATTTTTATATTACAGAAGAAAAAAAGCAAAGATGTCCTGCAAAAATAGACATCTACACTTTAACATTTGTGATGCAGTGATTATGCATGCAAGCTGATGGCAACTTCTCCTTAGGTCATACTATATTATAGTTCACAATATGTCTGATGGGAATAAATCACATCTGTTCCTTGTACTACATGGTAAAATTGTTTTATAGAATGCAGAGTAAATTTAACTGGTTATCACTGTTGTATACATACATATATTAGCATACAAATACCACGTATCAAAAAAGACTTACATATTCATCCAGAATGAGGTATGAATCCCTCATCTGTAATAGAACAAAAGGAAAAACTAAATTAATATACAAATCAAAATTCCATTATAGTGAAAAATGAGGGACAAAACAAACAACTATTCATTCAAAGTCTGATACAAATCTTTGAAACAGTTGCTGTATGACCACTGTTTCAGTGAGCTTGGATGAAATTTATAGAAATAAATTACAGAATTGCTAGAATAACTTTATGTATGAATAAATTAATAATTCTTGGAATATGACCTGTCCAGTTTCTAATTGAAATGTAGGTGTCCAACTGGATAAAGGTGTTTTAAATAATATCCAAGTTTTCTATTAACTTCTACACCAGAAGAACTTAAGAGTTTTGCATGCTGGAATGATTATGCCATTTTCCAAGCAAATGACATGACCATTTAAACTGGGGTATTTAATCATTACCCCACCAGACAAAGGTGTTCTCCCAGCTCAAAGGTAAAAAAGCTCTCAGGTCTGCACCAAGAAATAGGCCAACAGCTGAAATAAGACAGGTTTGCTTAGCTAAATGGGCATCTCCTAAGTAATCCTCCTTAAAATTCTCTGGGTAGCTGGAGCTTGCTGCTGTGTAGGACAGGAAATCTGATCAGTTTGGTGTCCCTCTTTCACACAGGTTTACCAGAAATCAGAAACAGTCTTCTGGAAGCAAACCTACCATGGGAAGCCTTTTTCGTAGGACTTCTTTTATGAAAAAATAAAAGTAGAAACAGTTCTGGGTTCTCATCTTTACCCCTTCTCTGATGAGTGCTCCCTCCCACCAAAAGCCTTGAACTGCACAGTCCCACTTTTATGTCTTACATAGCAAAGGCAACCCAGTCTGCTCACTTGAGCTCTCCATACATTAAGAAGTAAACTGTAAATGGAGTCTTAATCTGTGGAGAGGAAAAGGAACACAAGATGGAAGATTTAAGGCACTCCTGAACTTGATTCAACTTGCTATTTCCTCACTTAGCTCATAAACTTTCTGAACGATGAGTCTTCTTACTCTTCCCATCCCATGTTTAGGGTCTGTAGGCATTTACAAAATGGCCAGAGCTCCACCCTTAGGCACCAAAGTACTTTAGTGTGGCTAATGTAAGCTGGATGGCAGCTGATCAAGTTAACTGGTAGGCTCTGCAGGAGCACAAAGAGTCTTCTCCTGAATAAAGAGCCTAAGTGTGCAATCCAAAGGAGTTCAGACAGAAAATGTTAGAAATGTAAATTTATTGTGAGCGGGATTACCTAAAACCACTAAATATATTGCTGGCTGCCATGCTGTCTTACTTCATGTAGGTTGATGACACTGGCATAGTGTAACATCATAGTGAATTTCTGTCAGGAAACAATACTTAGAGTATAAATTGTGTTTATATTAACTTTGAACCTTTTCAGGATCTTGCGCCCAAGTCAGGAAGAGTACTCCCACTGGTGTCCACAGGACTGGAATCAAAGGGTTTTTACTGTTTTGCTAATAACTTTGTTGTCAATGAAAATCCTAAAAGAAAATTAAAACTCTTGGCTTCCACCATTACAAAACCAGTTGCTGATAAAGTTGTACTGCACCTCTTCTAAGCCACCTTTAATAGGAAAAATACTAATTGCCATGAAGGTTTCTTGTTCCTTTCAAATATTTTAACATTATTTAAAAACAAAGTTACAAAAGGACAGTTTAATTTTTACCTTCTGATTAGATTCAGGTACCAAACAGGAGACATCTTTGTGGCGATCCAGGAATCGATCAAAATCTTCATCACTAATAACAAATTTTTCTGCTTCTCTTAGAGCATCCTCACCACTGTTCTCTCCTTCGATAAGCAGGCACTGGAATACCTGAACACAGTAAACACCTGGTTAAGACTTTATGTTTTCGCTTGCCTTGAGGATAACAGTCTCAGTAGCAGTGTCTTTAATTTTTCTGTCAGTGGAGTCACACTGACACAATTTGTGATAACCGAATACTACACAAAGGGCATGGTGCAGATTTATTTTTTGTAAATTAACATTACAGAGTTTTAAATGTTATAAATGATGATTTTCCTTACCATCTGAGATTTCACTTACAGTGTGTTTTGGTGTTTGGTTTTTTTTTCTGAGTAATTCAGTGTGCATAAAAAATCACATGAAGCAAATATTGAGAAATTATTCCACAAGTTCTCCCATATTTATGTCACATAATCTCTACCCATTTTCAGAGTTATTTCTAGTAAAAAATCATGTGTGTACAGTAACCTCTAATGCTCTATAAGAGAAAATTAATATACACTTACATCTTGCTAACAATATATTGACTTTAATGTTCAGTAATTTTTCCTAATTTTCTCTACACCATAACATATTTTCACATGTTAAAGGCTTTCTGTATTAATTTTAATATAATAAAACAACCTAGATCTACACACACTGAAACAGTAATTTTCTGTACATAACAAAATCCAAAAAAGATTCTTGATCTACTGGGCTCCATTTAAGTGCAGAAAGAGAGAGAACCTATCTCAGCACTATGCAACATTGACAAGAAGGCTCCTAACACCAGCCTAAGCTGGAACTAAAGATAAGACTCGGGTAAAATAGAGGTTCAGACAACTCCAGGACTTCATTATTACTTTTCTTTGAAAGGAAATCTGTAGTAACACTACTTTCTTACCTTCCAGCGCACAGGGTTGAGTGCCTTGATCTGCTCATTCATATCTTCCTCAACATTAAATCTGTTGATGACTGAATTTATTTTAAAAGCAACAGCATACTCTCGGCACCACTGTCTCAGTTTATGCAGATTTTCTACATGGTTCTTCTTTCCTTGACGACGGCCAATTAAAATGTTGACATCCTCATCAAAACTATCACATGAAATTGCCAGAATATCTAAATATTCACCTGAAAACAAGTTTTAAAAATTGATTAATATCTAGTCCCTCAGCTAAAAGCTGTCAGGACTCTGCTCGCTTTCACTTCCTTATCATCTCTCATGAAACGCCATGTAAATACAGTTCTGTGGAGTCATCCCATCAACCACAAAAGCCACATCAACAGCAGCATCAAAACGTAGTTTGTGTGTGTGTGCGCGTGTGTGTGCGCGTGTGTGTGTGTGTGTCCCCAGCATTATGGAGACAGGCGGAACTATTGTTTTGTTACACCATTATACCAAAAATTTTTTGGTATAATGCCTATATTCACAACAGATAATCAACACTGTTTCACTGGTATTTACATTTGGTTTGCATTTACTATAAATGAACCACTAAGAAACCATCTCCCACTTGCTCCCAAGCCCATCTATGGGTGAGGCTGCCCCGTGGAGGCTCCCCAGCCCTGCCAGTGCAGCTGTGCCCACTGGTTCCTCCTTACCATACTTCTCGAACCACTGCTTTCTGATCAGGCTGCCATTGCTAACGATGCTGACACTTGGGAGCTCCAACTCCTGCTTGCAAAACTGGACCAGTTTGCCTACAAATTCGCCTCTGTCCTGAAGAAACGGTTCTCCTCCCGAGAAATTGATTTTCTCCATTCCTAGAGAAGGACCAAAGTAAGATGCTGTGAACTTCTGCTGCCCATCGCCTGCTCCTGCTCAACGCTATCAGTGTCCCACGGCAGAGGGACAGGGACATCCCCGGGATAACTTTTTCGATGGCACTTGGTCCTGCGGGGTCCTCCCTTCCCGGTTCCCTCCGGCCGCCCCTCCTCTGGACTCACCAGCCTCCTTGAGCATCGCCAGCCCTCGCTTGGCTTCCTCCAGGGGCAGCACGAAGGAGGTCTTGGCCGTATGGAAGCAGAAGCCGCACTTGTAGTTGCACTGCCGGGTGAAGTGGTAATTGACGCTGGTGGGTGTCGGGGCCGCATCCTCCCATTCCCGCTCCCGCTCCGGCCGGGGGGCCGAGTCCCGCCAGCCGGGCAGGGACAGCGACAGGGGCAGGGACAGGGAGCCAGGCTCCAGCACAGCGCGCCCAGGCGCCCCCGCAGCGCCGCCAGCACCGCCCGCCCGACGGACAGCAGCCGGCCCAGCACGGCCCAGTTGCATGGTTCGGCTCGGCTCGGACCCGATGGGATGCGCTGCCGTTCACTTGCACCCGCCTGGACACGATTCGACTGGACTTGGTTCGGCTGGTCTCGGCTCGGTTCAGTCCGACCCGGCTCGGCTCGGCTCGCAGGCTGCAGAGAGGTGCCCGGCGTTCCGCATTTAAATGCGCGGTGACCGCCTCCCCTCCGCGCCCGTCCCGCCCCGCCGTGCCGGACCGCGGGGAACCGCTCGGTTTCGTTTTCCGTTCTCGCAGAAACGAAACTTGGCACCGAGCCGCGATATTTTCCTTCTCCCTCCCCGCCCCACGTGTGACCCCCAGTGTCCCTACGCCCCAGAGCCGCTTCTCGTCCACGGCCACCGCGGAACCCGCCGACTGCCCGGGGCTGGGAGCAGGTTTGAGCACCTCTGGCTTTGAGCGGGTCTGGCATCCAGGACCCCTTTTGGTGTATGAGGTCCCAGTGACTTTGTCTCTTGTGGTTAAACTCATGAAGCATGGGGAAAACTGAGCTTGTATAACTGCACTGCACCCTTGTCAGGCAGTCAGGAGCTTCTGTAAGTTTAAACAATTTTGCATGGAAGACCAATCCAAGTTAGGAAGCCTGATGACTTCAAATACATGAAAAGAAAATAATTGCAGATTCTGTAATTCTTGGTCTCCAATAAAGCACCTCGAACAAAGCTACTGCACCAAGTTGAGCATATGGTTAGCCTTAACAACAGGAACAGTTGGCAGCCTGAGGTGAGACATTGGTGGCTGCCCACTCATGGTAACACCAGAAAAGACCAGGACCAAACTGCCAGTTTCCATATTCCTGAATTCCTTGGTAGCACAACAGGTATTGCTGGAGAAGGAGCCCCTCCATCATAACACCAGTTGCTGTCTTCAGTCCTCCAGTGCGTCCAGATGCACCAACAGGTTTGTCATGAATTTTCAGCCTCACTCTGTCTTCAGCCAGCCTGTCCTCACTCTTGTGTGAGCTTTTTAATGTTGCCGCTGCTGCCAAGGTGTTAAGATTTGAGTGGCACTCAAATCTTAACACCTTCCAACTGCGTGTTGTCAATGGCCTAAAATGGAGCTTGCCTCATTTTCATTGGCCAGTCAGAACTGCTGATGTAGCCAAGCAGTCTTTTCCTCACGTTGCCTTCTTTTTATCTCCTTTTTCTTTCCCCTTTGAAAAAAGGGGTGGAACTATTCTTCATCCTGTTTGCAAATTTTCATGGAAAACAAAACCTGATTGTGAATAAGAAATGTTAATTATGCCTGTCATTGGCTATCTTCAAATTCCTTTCATCCTTCCCTCACTTTCCTGGAGATGATCTACTGGCTGAATAATGTCTGGATCAGCAAAAACCAGTCTGAACAGTTTTTACTGTTTGAACAGTTTTTATTGTCATCTCTATCAGCTGTTTCTTGCTGGAGCAGGTTCATGCCAGTAGGGAAGGATGAGAGACTTCTTGCTGTGTCTGGCTCCAGTAGTGCCACCTCACAAAGTTATTGCTGCAGCATGATGGGAAACATCTCCCTTCTGAGGCTTTCCAAAATGGTCTCAGAGGTTGTCAGCAGAGATTACTCCAGCAGGAGTTAACCATGTGCCCTTCCAGTTCCTTGAGGTTTATGTAAGACACAAGCTTAAGGATAAAAGCAGGATATTCTAATAAATAAAGAGTTTGTTGATCACAAACTCGAAAATATAATTGGAAAGGGAGGTGGACAAGACAATGCAAATTTAAACTGAAATCTGACATTGAAGTTGTGAATTGGTAGGGTCAATGTTTCAAATAATTTGGAGAAGTCTGACATACCCTGTTTCCTCCTCACTCCATACATCCCTTCTGTTGCATGGTAAGAATCCTATTCCATTTCTTATCTTCTCTGTTCCCAGTTCAAATTCCTTTCTTTCCCCATTCATGTCTCTTGTTCATGTCAAGTTGAGCCAATGCAGGTGTAGAAACTACAACCTTTTTCTCTTCTTTGAGGTGGAAACCTTATTACTAGCCCTGAGCTTGTTGCCTAGTACCTCAGCTGGCTAGAAAAATTAAGTTCAAAATACTTAATCTCCAAAGTCAGTAAAGAATCCTTGATGGTTATCAATTTCTCTCAACACAAGACTTACATCCAATACCCAAACACTCCAAAAACATGTCATAAAAATATTGCTCAATGAATCAGAAAACTAAAACATTAGCATGTTTGGACTGTTTTTTCTTTGAAATCACAGATCTCTGTTTCAAGGAACAAAACATGCAGGGAACTTTGCACCCAAGCGTACCCAAAACTTTGTAATTCTATCAGTGCTTTCTTAGAAAATGGAAATTAAAGTTATTTTTATTTTTTGCCTCAACTAATTATGTTTTCAGATGACACTCTCTGCATTACTAAAGAGCCTCACAAAGTAAACCCAGACCAGGATGTGCCCCCTGCATATGTACAAGTCCCAGCAGCATCAAGAAAGACATTCACATTTGACATCCCAAACTGTCTTAGCTCACAGGCTCTATGGTGAGACCTACAAGAAAACACAAGTGTGCATTTTTATGCACAGGCTTTGAATCTACACGAAATATTGCAAGCAAGAACTGTAATGAATTTTTCTGTCCCGATGCCTTCTGGAAGAGTCTCAGAAAAGCATAAATGTTCTTTGAAAATTGTAGGAAGTATGATTCCTTCCTCTAGCTTCCTATAGAAATCATCTTACAGTGGCCTGATGGAGTCCCAGTAGTAAAAATGTTTCAGTTCTCCAAATCTGCATCTAAAAACCCTTTAAAGATTAATAGAATTTTCCAAAAATGATTGAATAATGTTATTAATGGTGCACTAGATAATAAATAAGTACACAACTAGCATGGAAGAATCCAAATGGATAAACATACATAATACTCTTGTGCTTAGTTGCTAGGAAAGCAAAACTTTTAAAACAACTATCTAATATTTATCTAATTAATGTAATTTTATATTTTAAATAAATATATTGCTTTTTCCTGTGTGGCTGTTTGGCAGTTTCAGTCAAACAGTTTCTTACTAGGGAAACCAAAGTACTGATACAAACCAGTAATATAAAAAAGGTTAAAGGAGGAGTCATATCACGTCACCTGGGAGGACTAGAAATGGTTCAAGGACAACCAGGCAAGTCATTCAATGGCAGATGTAATTTTTAGCATTTGATAAATGTATTACTTCTTGCTCTAGTCTCAGCTGGAAATTATTTCTTTCTCATTGCATCTGCAGCACTATAAATGGGATTCTGTCAAGGACCTTGTACTTAGAGTGACTCATCTCTCCTTTGGATGCAGAAATCCGATGGGAAATTACCAAACAGAAAGCTAAAACTCACATGCAATTAAGTTATGAAAGACATATGAAACACACAATATAAATATAGATACAGATTAGGCACATTTGAAAGAAGTCCACCACGGGCCCTTAGTAGTGTACATGTGATTTCCCATTCAGAAAGAATTTTAAAAGATGGTTTCTATGATCTAGAACAAGATTAGAGAATTGTGGAATGATAGAATACCAGGTTGGGAGGGACTGAAAGGATCTGATGATCCTTTCTTGACAAAAGTATGTTGCAAGAAGGATCCTTCTGTGTCCTTTCCACAGCCTTCCCCAAACATCTGGCAGTGGCCACTGTCATGGGCAGAAGAGGAATCTCTCCTGGCCTGACACTATACTGACATCGGTGTTCTTATGGTCTTATCTCCAAACCTTTTTCTTTACTGGAGGGCCCTTTAGTGATATTCTTGAAAGTTTATTCTCCATTAAAAGTGCAGTTTTATTTGCATGTATTCCATGTATCTATAAATTTTATGTGCCTTCAACTTAAGTTTTTCCTGCCTGTGTGTGACACAGCTGTTTACAGGACTGTACACTTAGATATATTTTTAAGTTACAGGCTAATCAATTTTCAGTTGGTTTTTTTTTTCTCTTTTTCTACCTTGTGTGGATCAGAATTTTTTGAATATTCATATGGCCTTTTGTTGTCTCTGTATCTCTTCCCTATAGCTCTGCGTAAGCACAGTGGACACTCAAAAATGTGAAAATGCTCCTGAGCAGTGTTTTGTACGTAATTAGCATATTTGTTCTTCAACACTGCTTCATATTATACAGAGGACAAAACTATAAAGGTCCTTGTAAAGAGGCTGAAAAATGCTTACTATAAGTTACTTTCAAAACTGAGTCATACTCCCCCACTGATTTTAAATACAACAAAACATCTTGGGCATAAAAGACAACTCTTTTTTCCTATATTTTTACTTGATTCCTGAAAGACAGTACTTTTAAGTAATTAGGCAGGAGAACAGGCATCACATGCCTATTATGAATGATCTCCTAAGCCTATTATAAATGAAGGAATCACCACCAGCTTCGCTCAGGAATGGTTGTAACAAGGTTATATCAAGGCAGTGAGACGGGAATAGGGAAAACGAAAGTAAGCGCTTTCCATTTGTTCAGAGAGTGGAAAGGCTACACTAGCAAAAGCAAACAAACAATAAAAACCAATCAACAACAAAAACCAACCAGAAGAGAAAGAAGCCAAGAGGTCAGTGAGGGAAATGAGGTCAATGAGGGAAATGACCAGCTTTACAAGTGAAATGAAATGAAACTTGGCTTCAAGTCAGCTGGACCTCAAGCAAACAAATGACTAGAAAAGTGGCAGATAAGTTTCAGTATGGATAAAGGTGAGGCAGTGCAGATCTGAAAGAATCATTGAAACCTTGTGTACCTGATGCTGAACTCAGCAGTGGCACTTGTGCTGATGACGGAGATCTTAATCACTATTGCTACTCCCCTGAAATCAATGGCTCTGTGGGAGGCAGCAGAGAAAAAAGTCAACTTAAAGCTTAGTATCACTCAGAAACAAGGTAGATTGCACTACTCTGCCAGTCTGTGAAACTTTGGTAAGTGTAACCAAATTCCAACTAGTGGTCCAGTTCAGGTCTCCACATCTTGGCAGGACCTTATGGAGTTAAACAAGTTATCCTTGTTTCTAAATGATCAAGGAGATGAAGCAGCTGCCTTGCAAGGGATGGAGGCTGTCATTTCTGGCATGAAAAGCTGAAGGGGAAATCTGAGTGACGTTTTAAAAAATCCTGTAGGTAATAAATAAACTGAATGTTGAACTGTTATTCACCAAAATCAGTAATATTGTTAGAAGGGTCACTTGCTGAAGTAAGTAGGATGTGAGTTTAAAACTTATAAAAGAAAAGTTTTTATGCAACAGTTGCATTTCTGCAATTGGAGACCACAGGGGTTTGTGGAGGTAGATTCCATCACAGAGTCAAAAAGACATTTAGGTAACTCCATAAGCAAGGGTCTACAACAGGTGCTGAAAGGGAAAGATGAAGATGTACTGTTTAACCTTCCTAATTTGGTGAATGTGGATGCTGGAGGAGCACAGGGACTAGGAGAAGGGACCACAGATAAGCCAGGCATATGTACAGCATGTCATTCTGACAGACAAAATATTGGCTGAGAAGAGCCCCTACTCTTCATCAGTGCATATTATTATGGTCTTAAAACTATCTATTGGCTTCCTGTATAATGAACTGTGTTTTACCCTGTGTCTTCTGGTATCCATACCCAATGCCATAGCCATATGTTTGAGTGATGTGGAATGGTGCTGGAGTTCTCAGGTATGAAACAGCCTTAAAAAAACCCAAATGAATTTTGATACATGATGCTGAGACTGTATTGCAGAGCTTCCAAGGCTACATTTCCAGTTCCACCCAGCCTTTCACCAGCTTCTTCGGGATGGGCAGTTTCCAACTAGTACAGATGATTTGCAACTGTTACTGCCTATGAGCTGCTCCCTGCTCCTTGCAGTTACAGCAAAAGGTATTTGTGCATGTCTTTGAAATGACCAGAGGAAGACAAGTTTCCAAGGAATTTCTTGTAGAGTATAATAGATTGTAGAGTATATTTGTTCAGAAAATGCATCAGAAGTTTAACTTTAGATATCTCTAAGTGGCAGTTTTTCAACTATTGAAAAAGAGGAAAAGTTTTCTACAGAGATGCAGGTTGTCCAGCATTTTAAGCTACATCTTCTGAAAACTCAAAAACTACATTTTGGGCAGTGTTACTCATAACAGCTGTCATGAGACTCAGTGCTATTGCTGTTTTCAGTGCTTCTGGTTCCTGCCTCTGAGCTGATGAAAGCTGAAATTGGCCACTGCAAAGTTATGAAAACAGGCTTGTTAATGTCCGGTTTGCTCCCAAAATTGTGTCTGTTGGTCTTGTTATCAAGGCACTGAGTGGCCAAATAATGGGGTCAAGTTACTGATATGCCTGACAGCCCAGTGGTGCTTGGGCACTGCTACTCAACAAAACACTTTAGTTTATTTACAGCTTATTTGCAATTTTGGGCCAGTCTCAAGCAGCGGAGCATATTTGCACTTCTGGGGTTTTTTTGTTTCTCTTTTTTTCTTTTTCTTTTTTTTAATTTTTTTTTTCTTTTTTTAGGAGATAGCCAGGATTCAGCCACGAGAGCCCGTGGGAATATGACCCTTTCTTGCTGGCGGGCGGGACCTTACATCCCATGATTGCTGGCGCCCATCCGCGCACAGAGGCATTCCCCGCGGGACCGAGTCCGTTCATCCCGGTGCCACTCACGCAGGGCGGGGAAGGCAGAAGGGCGTTCCGAGGAGCTGCCCCTTGCTCCGGGCTGGTCCCCGAAGACCGGCGCTTTCCCGGACGGCCGGGCCAGTTTCGTTTCCCGCTGGCTCCTCCTCCGCCTCCGCCCGCCTTTCTCCGCCCTGCTCCCGGCTCCCGGCTCCCTGCTCCCAGCTCCCGGTTCCCTGCCCCGGGCTCCGGGCTCCCGGCTCCCTGCTCCCGGCTCCCGGTTCCCGGCTCCCGGTTCCCTGCCCCGGGCTCCCGGCTCCCGGCTCTCTGCTCCCGGCTCCCTGCTCCCGGCTCCCGGCTCCCGGCTCCCGGTTCCCTGCCCCCTGCCCCGGGCTCCCGGCTCCCGGCTCTCTGCTCCCTGCTCCCGGCTCCCGGCTCCCTGCTCCCGGCTCCCGGCTCCCGGTTCCCTGCCCCCTGCCCCGGGCTCCCGGCTCCCGGCTCTCTGCTCCCGGCTCCCGGCTCCCGGCTCTCTGCTCCCGGCTCCCGGCTCCCTGCTCCCGGCTCCCGGCTCTCTGCTCCCGGCTCCCGGCTCCCGGCTCCCTGCTCCCGGCTCCCGGCTCCGGGCCCGGAGATGCTGCGGCGCTGCGCCCCGGGGTCACCGGGCCCCCGGCCCGTGGTCCGCGCTCTGCCGCCCTCCGCCAGCGCCCTCCGCCAGCGCCTGCGCCAGGTCAGCACCGCGGCCGCGGGGCCGACGTTCGGCTCTTCAGCGCCGTGCGACGGGCGGGTGCCAAGGGGACGAGGGGTAATCGTTTCAAACGAAGGGAGGGCAGATTCTGAGCAGATGTAAGGAAGAAGTTTTTAACGGTGAGGGTGGCGAAACACTGGCGCAGGTTGCCCAGAGAGGTGATGGATGTCCCATCTCTTGAAACATTCCAGGTCAGATTGGACAGGGCTCTGAGAGACCTGATCTAGTTTAGGATGTCCCAGTGCACTGCGTGGGGGGTTGGACTGGATGGTCTTTAAAGGTCCCTTCCGACCCAGGACATTCTATGATTCCATGATCTCTCCTTGCAGTGTGCGGGACGGATCCCAGAGGCTGAAGCAGTACTCGACCTGCTGGAGAAATGTCCGGAGCACCAAAAAAAAGGAGGTTTTCCCGTCATAGTTTTTGAGGGGCTGGATGCCACAGGTAAGAGCAATGTATGGTTGAAGAACTACAGATGAGAAATTGTTGAAAAGAGCAACTGCTATGGTTTTTGTTCAGGAATAAGGCTTAAAAATAAAATAATAATAAAAAAAACAGCCTGGATTCCTGTGACAGAAAAGGAGTTAGTAATTATAAATGCCAATCTCTCTTCCTTACTTGTAAAAGATTAGTGTATGTTAATTTACATTCAGTGGTTTGATTCCTTACCTATGTAAATGAAAGACTACAGAGTGGAGTACTGAAAGTTAAATTTCTTGTGCAGATGATGAAACATACTTTTACTGGAGAGTTTTCAAATAAATGAACTAAAATAGTGGTAGTCTGGGAAACTGACAGCAGTTTGTCTCAGGGAGAAATATTACTTGCCTCTGAATAGCTTTGCTTTCTGACTTGTCAGTTAAAGAGAATTGAAAATCTCCATAAAAAGAAAGAACTGGATGACCAGCATGACAACATTAACATAAATTGCAACCTAGAAAAATATTATAAATGAATATATAGGGTAATTGCCATGACTATACAGAGAAATTGCCGTGCAGTTAATGCATTTAAGGGAGTGAAGGCTAAGAGTTGGTGAAAGGAAGTACTGGAAGGCCCAGAGAGCAGGAAGGGGAGGAATTCCTGCAACCAGACTCAGAATCAGTTTCCGCTGGAAACCTTATGACAAGATACTCAGGTTACATATTCAGATGTCAGAACCTGTGCTCCACATGAACAGACAGGAGCATTTTTCAGTTTTTAAAACTCAGTTGTATCTGGTAAATAATATAACAAATCTTTCCTTCTGTAAATGTAGGCAAAACCACGGTGACCCAGGCTGTTAAGGACACCCTGAATGGTGTTCTGCTGCGGTCCCCACCAGCCTGCATCAGCCAGTGGAGGACGGTATTTGATGATGAGCCAACACTCGTTAAAAGAGCATTTTATGCTGCGGGCAACTACATTCTGGCTTCAGAGATAGCAAAAGCATCCACTCAGGCACCTGTGATCGTAGACAGGTTTGTGTACTTAAGAAGCCCTCTTATATCAGTGCCATCACACAGTTGTTCAGTGTTACAAGCAGTCAGTGATTGTGTTTCTTCAGGGGTTTTGTTTTGGGTTTTTTTGTAGCTTGTATTGGGGTTTTTTGGAAGCACTCTGCAGAGAGTCAGATAAACATTATGTCTTCTAAAGAGTAACACTTATGATAACATAAAAATAGGGAACTTCCTAAAGCTAGTCCTAACTAGCTTTAGGACACAAGAAAGTTCTTACATCTTCAGTTAGGAATAGTGGAGGCACAGATTGTGCATCCTGAGCTAAAACTGTTTTGTGACAAACCAGAGGAAACTGTGGGCTGCTGGTCATGGCTGTCTCTAAGACGTGTCTGAGATATGGGTGGATTGGAATGACTGAGTTTTAGGTAGACTCACTCTTTGTGAATGTAAAGCCAGAAATATGCTTCCCACTTTTTTGGGTTTGTTTGCGTTATTTCTGGTTTTCACTAACTGTGTAGGCAGCTTACAATATTACTTTTAATAAAAAGTCTAGATGCACTTTGAACCCTCTGGCTTATTTCAGTAGGTGTACTGTAACCTCCTGCTGCAATACACACACACACACACACACAGAGTTGTTTGCATGTGAGTGCTATTTTCAACCAGCCTCAAATCCACTGAAATCTATCAAACACAGTGCCTTGTAGTGGTGAAATGTTAAAGAAAGTGAAATTAGTAGCATTAGTAATGTCTGTGTTCATTCACATGTTTGTGAAGACTGCATGTTCTCTACCAAATCTGTTTCTTGAAGTAGGATAGGAACCACAAAAAAGGGGACTCAGAGTAAAGTATTTTGAGATATAGTGAATCTCTTCTTTGACCTGTCTCAATATATGAGGAGACTTTCTTTTGACAGGAGTATCTGGAACAGTCTTTGCATAATGTTTTAATTAACAGTTCACATTAGCTCTGAATAGTGCACCGAGCAATATCATTGTTAAGAAATAATGGAGAGCACAGAACTGTTACTTGGTTTTCTCTTCAAAGCCATGGTGTCACCTATCTCATTGTTAATGACTTGTTGTTATAGTGGCAACTGTCTCCTACATTACTGAAGAATTAGTGTCCTCTTTAAAATTTCTCTCCCTCCATTTGGAGTTTTCCTGACAGATATTGGCACAGCACAGCTGCCTACACAATTGCTACTGAAACAAGTGGAGAAGTCCAGGATCTTCCACCAGTTCAAGATGAAGTGTATCAGTGGCCTGAAGATCTGCTTAAACCTGATCTTGTTCTTCTCCTGACTGTTGACCCTGACGAACGAGTCCGGAGACTTCAGCATCGGGGGCTGCAGAAAACAAAGGAGGAAGCTGAGTTGGAAGCTAACAATTTGTTTCGCCAAAGGTACCCTTTAATGGGGAATACGAGGCTGGAGGCAATCTTGGCTCCTGTAGGACCAATAACAAACGTGCCTCTCACATTATTGGGATAAGAATTTCCTTTGTATAAGCTTTTGGTTTGGGTTTTTTTTTGGAAAGGATTCATGGCTGACAGGGAGAGTAAATTCTGTCACGTCTAATTGAAACTGTTTGAAAGATGCAGATGTAGAATTTAATTGTCCTGTAAAGAAGCTTTGAGTTCAAATACTTCTATTTTGCTTTGCTGCTTTTATTTGAGCACCTTTCTTAGTGAGGTCATGAAGGAGAGAGACCTAAAAGTTCCAGGACTGGGAGGCAAGAAGTTGAAACACACAGCTTCCCCAGGAAATTCTGGAATTGAGCTCCAGATTAAGAGAATAAAATTTAAATGTCCTCTTGTAGATTTCCTTAGTTATGCAAAGTGTCTCAGGTACCAGTATAGTCAATACATTCAGTGGAGCCTTCAAAGTGATTCACCTCACCACTCATTTGGAGCTCAGTGATCTAAACTTCAGTATCTAAAGCCTTTTGATATGAGCGTGACAGATGTGATGCAGAACCTGTGGAGACTTTCTGGGCTAGGAACTGGAAGCTAAATGAGATAGTCCAGAGCATCTCAAGCAGTACTAGGTGCATTAACTTAAGCAACTGAATGTCACCCTAGGTATCCTACTTTAGAGGGTGCTGAATTTCTGTCTAGGCTCTGCCAATGTATTGATTAGATCGTCTTTGTTTAAGGTGGAAACATAAATACCCAGTGTTTGTGTAGATACCTCAGCAGAGACACCTGAATATTGGTTTCCATATCTACAAGCAAGGCTGAAATCTACCTCTAGGGTTTTAAATTTCTGGTGATGATATACCTTAAAAATAGTCGCTGGCAACAGCCAACATGGCTTTACAAAGGGGAGATTTTGCCTGACAAATTCAACATTGGTGGATAGGGCAGAGCAACTGACAAAGCCTACCTGGACTTCTGCAAAGTGTTTGGCAATGTCCCACATGACATCCTCATCTTCAAATTGGAGAGACGTGGATTTGATTGATGGATGAAGAACTTCAGTGGATGAAGAACTGGCTGGATGGCAGCACACAAAGAGTTGTGGTCAATGGCTTATTGTCCACATGGGAAACAGCGACAAGTGGTGTCCCCTGGGGTCGCTATTGGGGCTGATACTATTCAGCATCTTTTTGGTGACATGGACAGTGGAAGCAAGTGCACCCTCAGCAGATTTGCTGACAGCACCAAGCTGTGTGGTGCAGTGGACATGCTGGAGGGAAGGGATGCCATCCAGAGGAACCTGGACAGGCTTGAGAGGTGGACCTGTGCAAACCTCATGAAGTTCAACAAAGGGAAGGACAGTGTCCTACATCTGGGTCGTGGCAATCCCAAGCACATCTACAGGTTGGACGGAGAAGTGATTGAGAGCACCCTGCAGAGAAAGATTTGGGGGTTGATGCACCATCAAAAGCCAGCAGGTTGAAGGAGGGGATTCTCCTCCTATACATTGCTCCTGTGAGGCCCCACCTGGAGTGCTGAGTCCAGTTTTGGTGTCCCCAACATAGGAAGGACATGGAACTGTTGGAGCAAGTTCAGAGGAGGGTCACAAAGTTGATAAGAGAACTGGAGCACCTCCTCTATGAAGACTGAGAAAGTTGGGACTGTTTAGCCTGGAGAAGAGAAGGTTGAGTGGACACCCCATAGCAATCTTCCAGTATCTGAAGGGGCCTACAGGGAAGCCAGAGAGGGACTCTTCACCCGGAACTGTAGAGATAGAACAAGGAGTAATTGATACAGATGGAAAGAGGGCAAATTTAAGTTAGCTATTAGGAAGAAATTTTTAACTGTGAGGGTTGTGAGATACTGAAACAGGTTGCCCAGAGATGCTGTGGATGTCCCAACTCTAGCAGTGTTTATAGTCAGGTTGCATAAGGCCTTGAGCAACCTGGTCTGGTGGGAGGTGTCCCTGCCCATGGTAGGGGGGTTGGGACTAGATGGTCTTTAGAGTCAATTCCATAGAAACATTCTATGATTCTATGATTCTGTGATTGCCTAATTTTGACAGAAACTCTGTGGACACAGAGCTCATATAGAGGGACCTGCAGAGGGATGAGTTAGCTAGGGGACACACTGACATTTAAGAAGCTTTTATGTTTTAATTCTGTTACTTATTCTTGTCAGAAAGCCCTTAGTTATTTCCACCTGTTAATTATGTCAATCTAAATATGAGAACATCCAAAATCTTCATTGATTTGTCTTGTGACTTCCATCCTGAATGGCATTATGGGAACATAGAAAATAATATTCACATCCTCATTCACACCCTCAAAGGCTAAATGTGAGAGAGCTCTGCATTACGCTTATAGCCTAAGTGAGGAGGTTTTCATCCTGTATTTCATCCTTTTATTTATCCAGTTAGTTGATCAGAGGAAGAGGTTGAATGATATGTCAACTCTGTAATCCAGTGAGTCAAAGCTGAGATCAGTCAATGAGCACACCTACACAATGCAATGCCAAATAGTTCAGAGATACCTTAGCAGAAACTGAAAAAATTAATTCAGGTGCTAGGAGCAGACTGTCCACTCTACTGCTATACCAGACTGTATACAGTGATAAGCCTTTATGCCATGCCATGTTAAAGTGGCTGGAGCTTTGGGAATCAATTTCAAGGAAACTATATGCTTTGAGATTTACATTGTAATAGTTACTAATGGTTTATTGCTCTTTGCAGTAGATTTCATTCTTAGCTTCATATTAGATTTTCTATCCTCTGTCTCTGCAGTGCAAGCACTGTCTTCTGAGACTGATGACTAATGCCATTTCATATGCCTGCCTTTTGAAGTTTAATTTCTCTTGTTTTGTTTTAAATAGAGTTGAAGAGTCATACAGAAGGATGGTGAATCCTGCATGCCAAGAGGTTGATGCCAGCCCCTCCAAAGAAGAGGTTCTCAAGACAGTGCTACAACTAATTAAGAAACACTGTGTTTTTTGAAAGCAACTTTTGTGTAGTAGCACTTAAAAGATACTTTTTATTGCCCCACTGGTTTTGGTACCTGGAAATGCACAGTGATGCATTTTGCCTCACAGAAATACTGAATACTATTTTATTCTTTCACCAGTAATCTGTGCAGGTTATCTGTTTTGTGGTTGCTACTGTACTTTTCTGTATAAGGCAAAATGCTACTCACATCATTCAGCATTGTTAGTAAAGAAACAAACATACTACTGTCATGTACGAAGTACCTCAGAGTGCTCTCTGACACCAGGACATTTTGAGATGCTATCATGATGCATCTTCATCACCAGGAGAACCTGTTCCTGAATCTATTGTGTACCAAAATTTGCTGGACTGCATCAGGAGCATTAGATGCCCAAGGAGATGCTGAAATATCATCAGCACTAAAACAATAAAATGACATTTCATTGTAATTCAATGTCATAACATTTAGGAACGGAAAATCCAGTGGCCCAGTGCTGTTTTTTTGGAATAGAGGATGAGCAGCTGTTGCTGTGATGGGCATCTTGGAAAAAAACATGTTGTAAATGAGTGCCAGTAAACACCAAGGGCTCTAAGTAATAAAGTCCAAGCTTGTTTATATATGCAACTGAAATATCAATTATTTTCAGAGGGAAACCAGACAATGCCAGCAAATGAGAAACAGAGACCTGAGGGGAACCTGAATTAAAAACTTATAAATGATCACTAAAATATTTTTTACAAAAATTTTTCTCTGTCCTATTAATATTTTTAATGTGAACTAGTGTTCTTTTGAGAGAATGAGAAATGAAAAACTGCAGAAATTCTGAGCAATGGCAATGATTGTACCTTTTCACTTTTCTTTCTTGAGTGGGTGTTTGCACAGGTTGAATGTGGAAGCAGGCTACATCAAGACTTCAGGTCTGCAAAGGCTTATTTTTTACATACATTAGTTTCACTATTAACTCCCAAGTATAAAGCTAAACTTATGGATAAGACTTTGTGAGGTCAGAAATTAAGCTGCAGTTTCAGAAAAAAAAACCAAACTAAAATGTAAATTTGACTTAAAGCACTTTTATTTACTTTCCTGTTTTAAGCAAGTGCAATTATCAATGAATCTATCTTCTAAATAAAAATATACTCAGTACTGTAATTCCTATATCCAGTCTGTATATACACGGTGATAGAAAGAAAAACTTCTAAAATACATTTTATTCATACACTGTTTAATGGTTTTGAGTATGTTATTAATATATTATATAATTTATACATTCTATAAATTTATAAATCCTAGAAATAGATGCTGTTGTGTTTTGTATATTATTTGTATTTCAGCAGCCTTTGGATTTGCCACACATGCAGACTGAAAATGCACACTTGTAGATGCTCCAATTATTTTAGAAATTATAAAGCATTCATGTATTCAGTCCTGGATAGAGGAAATTCTCATCCAGAAGACACCACTGCATAGGAATGATCAGGGTGCAAATATGTGCCTGTCCTAAACATTGTGTAGGTAAAAGATAACCGGGCCTGAGAAACTCCACTGGCCTTTTCTCCTTACGCAAATGTTGTAATGTATTTGAACCCTGTTAGTGTGCCCCAGCCAAACCATCTTCAGTTATTCTTGTCAGAGCCCTCAGGAATTCATCGAGGTTACTGAAATACAAACTGCACTAAACTGGGAAAGAAGAAGCTGAGAAGCAGAATACCAAGACAGCAAGAAATAGAGAAGGACTGTGCCGCACTGGACTAGAACCAGTGACATTTTCTGAAAAGTGCGTGCAGAGCGTGTGGACAAGGTAGCGGGACCAATCAAGTAGTGTGTGAGCACGTGTACAGTGGTTGCAAAATGCATAAGTAGAGTGTAATGTAAACAATAAATGGCTTCTGTGAAATCATATTGATTCGTTGTTCAGCAGTCCTGAGTCCCGCACGCAAACTTGCACATGAAGCCAGACTTTCTGGGTTTTGATGCTGAGTTCTTACAAGTGTAGCTTTGTATTCGAAATGGTGCTGATAATATATATACCTGCATAAATTGACATCAGACATTGTTAATTACACACGTGCAGAATATATTCATAGTCTAAGTTTTTCTATAACCCAAAGCTACTGATGCAGACTAGGAGAACAACAGAGAACGGTAGACAAAACCAACATTCCCTTTCTCACATCTTTGTTAGAATTAAAGGTCTGCAAGAAGCTGTGTGCCATGTGCAGGATATTAATGTGCGGAATCACTCCCATGCTTCCCATTTCTGTGGCATTTCTGCCAGATTTTTGTCTACAGTGTCTAAAAGGACTGCACTTTTACATTCAGAACAAATCACAGAATCACAGAAAGTCTTAGGTTAGAAGGGACCTTAAGGATCATCTAGTTCCAAACCCCCTGCTGTGGGCTGGGATACCATCCACTAGATCAGGTTTCTCAGGGGCCCATTCAATCTGGACTTGAACACTTCCAGGGATCAGGCACCCACAACTTCTCTAGGCAACCTGTTCCAGTGCCTCAACACCCTCACAGTAAAGAATTTCTTCTTAATATCTAATCTAAATCTCCCCTTTTTTAGTTTAAAACTATTTCCCCTTGTCCTGTCACTATCTTCCCTCTTCTTTACAAGACTCTTTTAGGTATTGGAAAGCTGCTTTAAAGTCTCCCCAAAGCATTCACTTCTCCAGTCTGAACAGCCCCAACTCTCTTAGCCTGCCTTTGTAGGAGAGGTGCTTCAGCCCTCTGATCACATTTGTGACTTCCTCTGGACCCACAGAGATGTTCAAATGTTTGTCAAAGGTTTGTCAATGCCTCCTAGTACACAGGCAGGTCTGGGAGAGGAGCAGCAGGAATGCACAAATGGCCATCCCATACCCAGCAAGAGCATCACCTGGGTTAGAAACTCACAGAAACTTTTCCTGGACAGTCTGATGGCCACAAGAGGTCAGAATTTTTGTTCAAGTGTTTGAAAGGCTCGTAATCTCCAAGTATTTCCATGCAGATTCAGAAATTTAGGCTGTTCCTTGGCAGGTAAATGTGCTTTTCTTCTGCTTTGGATAGTCTTTGTTGTGTAAGACTGGCAGGTTAAGCCATGGCACAGTGCTGGCCCGTGGCCAGCAGCCTCTGCCAAGCAGTCCTGAGTGTGGTCAGCCCAGGGAGCATCCCTGCTTATCTGCAGCCAGCCCATGCTGGATGCCAGGAGTTTGCTGGTACAGACAAGGACTGCTCTCTGTCAGTCACCCTCAGGACAGGAAACATGCCAAAGCCTGTTTCTTTTATTACTATCCCAGCAAAATTAGTAATTTGATAATTTATTGATTTACTAGCTTTAGGACGTGGTCCTGCAAAGACTCTGATGCTACAGTCCCCAGAGCATCTGGGGCATTAGGCCAATAAGTTACACAAATAGAAACTGAATCTCAAGCTTTGCAATTATTCTGTTAAAGCCAGTGAATTCAGCCCTTGCTGAACAATAAATGCAATTCGTAAAATTCATCTGTTTCTTGAAGGACAAAGCAATACTTTTGTTGCTGTCAGATTAAGCTTTGTATACTTTTTAGTTTATTAAAAAAAGAGTTTTAAATGAGGGAATTTTACAATAAATGCTATTTTTATTATTTTGTTTATTCTATATCATGTATTTTATTTCATAGAACACATCATAGTATTTCAAGCATTTTCTTTCTCCTCTTTAATCTCTTTTGCTTCAATTTTTTTTGGTCTAGAGGGGAATAGATGCTAAAATAAAATGGTATTCAGTTGTCTAAACATAGACATCCACAGCAGTTAGTCTCCCTAAGGTATCTGAGATGTTTGCGTGGGGCTGCCAGATATGACACGAGACATTTGGTTGAGCTGTTGATCTGCAGAGTGGCAGCTGGAGGCCTGCAGGGATACCATATGGTGCCTAAAATGGCACCATTCACCCATTTAAGCAGTGAGAGGCTTAGAAAGCAGCAGTGCAGCCTCTTTGGGTTGTGTCTACATTAGCAGGTGGCCTGGAACAAGTAGGGACAATCTGTAGCACAGAGGAGCTGGCACAGGGGACCCAGTGTGTGCCCTCTGTGTATTTCAGAGATTTATTTTAGACCAGCTCTAATCTGGTCACATTGACTGACCTCATGTTAGCAGCTGTAGTGCAGTAAGTGTGCTCCTACACCAGATCGTTTTTGTTTGGCTTTTGTCTGGATGGAGTCCAGTTGATAGATGCCAGGACTGTACCAGCACATGAAGCAAAGCATGATAAGGATGGGTGGTCAGGAGGAACACTGCCACAGCACTGCTGATCCAAGCTGAAGTGCTAATGTGGATGCATTGTGTAGAAGAGAGGTAGAAGCAACACAGATCTCTTGAAAAGGTTTCCTTGGAGTTAAAATGGACTTTGGGGCCAGGTCCATGTTCCTGGGCTACCTGGCAGATATAACCTCAGGACAGGTGCAAAGAGTGGATTTTGTGCATGCTTGACCCCATCCTGTCATAGCATGAGGTGTAGCCATGGGGCTCACCCAGTGTATCAGTAGTGAGTGCTGCTGTCAGTCTGGGAGGTGAGGGCACTACTTGCAAGCAAATACCAAACTCCTGCAGTGAAATGTAAGGCAGGTGTTCAGCCATTCTTCTCCCAAAAATAAAAGTTTTCAAGACAATTTCCCCAAAGTCAGATGCTAGGAGGCAACATGCAGGCTCTTTCAGAAGATGTGAAATATTTATCTCCACAACAGCTACAGTTTCAAACTCATGATTTTTATCATTATTTTCTGTATAGTTATGAAGAAATTTTATATAAAAACTGATATCTTATCAAGTAGGAGTTCACTAGTGCCTGGAACTAGCACATGGCAGCTAGAGAGGCCAGTTCTTCACTAGGTTTTCTTCACTGTGCTGTATCTTGTGTCTTTTCCCCATAACATTACCAGCTTTCAGAAATTTGTTTAAAACTGTGCATGCTGCCTCTGCTATCAATTCCTGCCTTTTCAGAGGCAGGAGAGTCTGGACACTCAATGGGACTTTGTTAAAAGGAAAAATGTCTCTCTCCAAGTTCAGGATAAACAAAGCCCCCAAGGAGTTTTTATTTTCCTTTTTTCTTTTTCCTGCTTTTTTAGTCCCAGTTACCCTATTTTATTAATTCAAATAGTTGAAGAAACTTTTGAGTTGTTGCTTCAGGGGGCTTCACTGACTTTGATCTTCTAAATGGAAAGCTTTGTTCAATAAAATTAAATCAGCTCTTTCGTAAAGACAAAGATCATCACCCCCTGGCTTAACTTAACTAAACAGATGCAGAGTTTATGTAAATATGCAGTCAGTGCAATAGGAAAAAAAGCTAGAATACCTTTCCATTAGTGTAAAAATGCATTTTGTATTACCAGCTGGCCAGTCATGACCTTTTATTCAGCCATAAAGACAGTGCATGTCATGTACTCCAAAGCAGGGGAAATATGATGAAAAATGCTATGTCTGCAACCTCATTGCTTATGAAAATACCCAGACAGAAAAGCTGCATTTTAAGCATGTGGCAAGTACAGAACGAATTCCAGTAGGGTAATTTACTTTTTCTGCTTCTCTCCCCCTCCCTGGGGACAGCTACACTAGTGAAAGCTTAGTGCAGGCTGCAGAATTGCTTGGGCATTCAGTTTTATTTTGTGCAGGATGTTGTAACCAAATAGGAACAGCTTCCCATGAGAAGAAAGAAGACACAACTTTTGCAGATGTTCAAGACCACATCCCACAGCTGTAAGTCTCCTGAGCCAGTGCTGAGGCTTTTGCTGGTGATACAAACACCACACCCCGAGTACTGTGCTCAGTTTTGGGCACCTCACTACCAGAAAGTCATTGAGGTGCCAGAGTGTCTCCAAAGAACAGCAACAAAGCTGGTGAAAGGTCCAGACCACAAATCCTATGAGGAGTGGCTGAGGGAGCTGGGGGTGTTTAGCCTGGAGAAAAGGAGGCTCGATGGAGATCTTATCACTATCTACAAGTACCTGAGAGGAGGCTGTGGTGAGGTATTACAGCTGGTGTGGGGTCAGCGGCTCTGACCCAGGAAGAGGTGACCGGCCCAGGGAGATGGTCCCGAAAGGAATCGCCTTCCCGAGGTCCGGTGTCTTCCCTCAGCTGCTGGCAGAGGAGCCCTTGCAGAGGCTGTCAGCTCTTTAGAGATATCAGCTCGTGGTTTCAGCTCAGCTCTGCAGGGCAGCCTTCAGGCCAAGCCAGACCAGAGAGAGAGACGAGAGGCTCGTGTGGCTGGTTCCACACGAAGGCAGCTTTATTGTTGGTTCCCTCCGGCAAAGGGGAAAGCTTTTATAGGGATACAGGGGATGGGTGAAGGCCAATGGGTTACAAAGGATCTGCATAGGGTCTCCTAAAGGATTGTGGGTCTGTCTTTTTTCGCCATGACCAAAGAAGTGGTTGCTTTTTCAGGGAGTCCTGCTGGGCGATTGCAAAATCTCTTATCTCAGCAGAGATCCCTCCAGGGCAGGGGCTGGGGATACCCCACAGTGAGGTGGGGTTTAGTCTTTTCTCCCAAATAATAAAGCAATAGGACAAGAGAAAATGGCTTCAAGTCGTGCCAGGAAAGGTTTAGATTTGATATTAGAAAAAATTTCTTAATGGAAAGATTTGTCCAGCATTGGAATAGGCTGCTCAGGGAAGTGGTGGCCATCCCCGGAGGTATTAAAAAAATTTGTAGATGTGGCACTTGGGGACACAATTTGGGGGTGGACTTGGCAGTGCTGGGTTAACGGTTGGATTCGATGATCTTGAAGGTCTTTTCCAACCTAAATGATCCTATGATTCTGTGATTCTTTGACCATTTCCATGTAGGTCTTCCTTGACTCTGGTGTTGGTCAGACTTGGAAGAGGTTGGAGCGATAATGATGCACCAGGCTAAGGAGTCTCATCTGCTGATGGAAACAGATTTCATAGTATTGACACACAGACAATATTGTGCTGCTGTCTGTGAAGTTTGGTCTGTATCCAGCTGCATCAGTTCCTTGTTCCCAGACAGCAAAGTATTGGGGCGAATACTCCAGTTCATGACTGCAGCTACCAGAATCTTGCCTTTCCCTCCTGCATTCCAAAGTGGTGGCAGCCTAAGCTTCTTATCTTGTCTCTCCAAAAAAGAAATCCTCAAACATCTTAAGACTATTTATTGTTTTCTTCCAAAATGGGATGCAATGCTTCTGTGTCAAGTCGGCAAAAACTAATATTTTAATTTGAAAAATTCATTCACTCTACAACAATATTTTCCTAGAGCTGATTACCTAAGTGTCAAATGAGCTGTATAGACTTTCCTTGGTAATGTAGTTTGTACATAATTTTTGTGCACTATGTATGTGTATTGCCCAAACACTATGGGTTTTGCTCTGCTTTTCCAATTTTCTTATGAGATTTGTTTGGTAAATGGAATATGGGCTATTTTAGTAAAGGGGAAGTACTTAAAATTAGCTTTTATTTAGCAGTTTGCAGCTTCTGAACTGCTGTTAGGTTTAACTGTGATATTTAAGATCAGAAGCCTTGAATTGGGTGTGACTCTGCTTCCCTGTGGCAGCGCAGCTCCTCAGCTCCAAGCAGCATTCCCATATGACTCTGGTAACACAGCAAAGAGTTCAGCTCTGGAGTTCATCTCCTTTACAGCTACAGCTGCCTTCTTGGAGGATGCATCATCTGTGCAACAACTGCTCTCAAGGTACTGTGAAAAGCCTGTCCTTTTTTCTGTGTGGGAGTTTCACTGAGCAGGCAGATTGGAAATGATCTAACGTGGGCTCTTCATAGGAAATTAGGACTTTGTTGTCTGCAGCTGCAATTCAAAGGATGCACCTATATGTAGCTTTGCCAGCAATCCCCCAAACTAGATTGACTTTCACAAAGTGTTTGACCTTAGGAAGAAATTTCTTGGTTTTTACAAAGGTTTTCCTATAAATCTAATTCAGCTGGGAGAAAGCATGTTGTTATGTAAGTCTCCAGTAGCACTGGATCTACAGGGTGGATTTTCAGGAAAATTTCACAGTTATCAGAAGAGACAGGTGTTGTTACCCTGATTTTTTCAGGGCAAAACAAAAGAGCAGCTGTGGAACTGTCCTGGAGAATGGAGCAGAATGGTCTGCAGCCAGTTGTACACACAAATTCACCAGCCTGACCACAGAACCCTGGGGCACTGCCCATGCCTTAGAAATACAATCAAACAAGATTGCAGGAGGCTGCAGAAAGCCCCTTGAGGAGGACAAAGGCAAACAGGAAAAGTCTTCCAACAGAAACAAAACAACCTGGGACCTGCTCCAAGTTTGCATCCCACCAGGCAGAGGGGAGATCTGAGTTACAGGGGAGCCATCAAGGGCTGTGCTCAGCCCAAGCCATTATAAAGAATGAGACAGGAAAAAGAATGAGACAGGAAAAGTGAGTAGTATTCTAACAAAAGGCAGGCTCAAAGGAACATACATTTCTCTCCTGAAAGGCCATGCCACACAAAGTGCAGTAAATATCCCATACAAAATCAGTAATGGGAAAAAATGAAAAAATTGCAACAGTAGAGGCATTTTTGTTTCAAAAACACATAATTTATGATAGAATCACACTGATGCAAAACTGAAAGGATACAAAGATGCAAGAAGGCTGAACTGGATGCACACCATCCTGAACTGTGCACGTGTACCTGTGTGTGGGTATGTGTGCACACACACGTGCTGTGGGAAGGCATAGGGAATTACATCTGTCTCTAATACATGACTTTGTTATATGATGGGTATTTTGTTTCAAGTGTCTCCTGCCTGGAAGTTTAATGTAGATCCCTAAGAAATGGCAACTGTAGGTCAGTGGATCCCAGATGTTTCCCTGGGCTGCCTCCCCCTGTATAGCTCACCAGGGGGGAGAAATGATTCATGCATAACCTGATCCGTGCAAGGGACACTCCAGTGAGTGCAATGATCTGCATACACAGTTTTGGCTCTCTAGCCCTCAGTGCCATCTAGCACACTTCTAAAACCACTGCATATCTTCTCAGAAAGCACTGTGATCTGTTAGTGAAGCATGACTGCTTTCACATATATAAGACGAGGCTTGTGATTTCCTAATCTTTTCCCCACAGGGTTACAAGAGCAAAACCTCTCTTATTCCCAAAGCAATTTTAGCCTGACTCTTACCAGAGAAAAGAGACAAGAGATTGAACCTTTGAAGGCAGAGTAAGGACCTGACCTGTGGTTATGTCTTCTTGGAGTGTATTGTGTCAATCTGTTGTGTACAGGAGAAACATTTCTGTCCCTGTTCCTTCAAGGTAGGTGGGCAAGCCCTGGACAGGCTTTTCACTGGAAGGGTAGCACCAAAGTAAGGTTGTGCTCCTGGGCAGATGTGAGTGGTGCACCTGATGGTGAGGAGGATCTAACATGGGCCTTCTTCTCAGTCTTTCCACTTCACTATTTTTGGAGACTTTTAAGCTATGCATAATTTCTGCAATGAGTTCCTTGATCAAAGTCTACACTCTGCATTTAAAGTGCAGATACCTATTCAGATTTCTCACTTCATCTTTGGAGGACAGCAAAAAAAATGCTGTGTTGATTAGCTTTTAGAGAACATCAGCAATAGGGATGGGAGATGCATTGTAGACAAAACTAAAACTCTTAAACCAAAATTACGGCCCGAGAAACTGTTCAAGAATGTTCTGAAGCTCAACTTCTCTCATATCTCTCCCTGCCTTCACTCAAGACTATAAATGCTGAAGCAGTAAGAAAACCTGCTTACAGAGGGGTCTGTATCAATAAAAACACAGCAGGCTTGAAAGCTTTGCAGGAGGCTTGTTCTCACCATTGTTTCACCTCTCTATTTGAAGATTTGTTTTTGTTTTGTTCTCTTCCTCACAGCTGTACTTACTGAGAGAGACACGAATATAGTTTAGATGGTGTTGATTCATATCATGCAGGAAAAATTGAAGAAGTGAGTGATTTTAGCATTTCCCATTGCCAGGTAAAGGAGCAGAAAATAGCTGCAGAATTGGAGGTACTGGCACAAGAAGGGGTGAGGAGATGACCAGTGGGAAGGAGGAGTAGAAAGATTTCTGTAATCAAGCTCTTGTTCTCATTCTCACTCTGCAGAGAAACAGCTTTTGAGTAAATAGCAAACCTTGCTTTACTTTGGTTTACAGTATTGAAAATAAGCAGGAACATACTAGCTAGCACACTGCAGGAGAAAACAAATCATGTCCTTTGCTTCCAGCCATGACAGTGGTACAGCCAGTTGTGATAGGGAAAGCCTGTAATCCAGTTTCAGTAAATCAAGCACAGCTGGGGCATCAGCAAGTCTGTGGTTTGCTTTTGTCCCCTGGGACTGGGGTTGTGTTAATGTTGCATGCACAGCCTGTGGAGCTGGGGTAAGTCACAGAAGTCTGGATCTGGGTCTGAGCTCCTTCAGAGGTCACAGCTGCTTTGGCTGGGGATTTTGGGTTAGGCTCATTACAGATTATCACTCTGAGCTCTGGTATTCTTTCTCAGTGTGGAGTTAACAGGATCCACATGGTGGATTTGGAATCTAATATTCAGATTTGGAGAGCCCTGGGCACTAAGCCCCGATCTTTGATAGGAACTGTGCACATGCTGAGACTTGGGCTAGCAGGTCCTGCATGTTGGTCAGCAGTGAGAAAGTGTCTCGCTCTGTTTCAGACACTGGAAAGGGTTCAGAGCCTCAGGATATACTCATTTTCAAATGCCTCAATAAGAAAAATTAAATATATGAAGCAACAGAGCTGTATGGGAAATACTTAAAAGAATGTCAAAGGACTTCCCCTCCTCATAATCTGTTCTATAGCATAAAAGGGCATGGAAAGAACAGCTTTTCTTTTAGACAAATAACTTATTTCTTTTGTCAAACCTTGTCCTTTGTAAGGGCTGTCTGCCCATCACAGACAGAAGCAGAGAGATCTCAGATTGCAGGCTTTTTCCATCACTGGCTGTCTGCCTGCATGCCTGACCTATGCATGCCCGACCTATTGATGTCCATGTTGCTCTGTGCAGAGACTTGCACAGAAAGGAACACTGCCTCTTGACATAAGGATCCTCTGTTTTGACCTCTGGGAAAAGATATTTTAGAGTGTATTTTGCCTGAGGCAGGCTCGGTACTATGAAATCCTCTCCTTGCAGGATCATGGGGCCCAAAGGGAGATACAGGGAGCTGGGTTCTGCTCCACAACGTCTGTGAGGAGGTGGGAGGGAGGGCAGAGCCGCAGCAACACACAGGAGGTGACTGGGTTTTGGCAGCACCCTCAGAGATCTACAGAGCCTGAGGCTTTATCTGCAGGGTGGCCAACATCTGACAAAACAATCTGCTGGAAGGCTTGTGGAGGGAACCTTGCAGATTTTCCTGATGCTTGCCCAGATTTCCCCACACAGGGAGCAGATCTGGCACGAGCTATGTGAGCAGTTTGATTTCCAAATGCACCGTGCCATAAATTCCATCAAACAAGGAAACACTGCAGATCAGATGGTGGGCTGCAACCCACCCATCTCACTCCATTCGAGTGCCTAAACCAGTTAGGATGCCAGTTCCTTTTCTTTAAATTTCTTTTCTTTTACTCCTTCTTTAATCCCATGTATGAAGCACGCTTGTGCATAAAGGGAAATCTGCAGCACATTAGAGGAAATCTGTCTCTTCTGAAGTGTTTGTTTGCAGCTCTGGAAGGAATCTTTTAGAGCCACCAGAGGGAGTGAGAGTACTGAATAAGGCAGTTTGGGATTCAAGCTTTAGAGTGACAGAAACACAGAAATCATAAAGAGCTAGAAGGAGAGGAGGCGTGGCTCAGAATGTACGTGGTTGCATTTAGATGTAGAAACCCCAAAGAAATTCTAAAGCCCATTTTGATGCATGTGCTAGGTGTTGGTTTTTGTTTTTGTTTTTGTTTTTGTTTTGTTTTTGTTTTTTGGGGGTTTTTTTTGTTTGTTTTTTGGTGGGGTTTTTTTTGGGTTCTTTGTTTTTTGATTTTTTTTCTAATTCTTGATTTCTTTTTACAATCCACCAGGCTAAACTGCATAAGCTGCTAAATGGCGTAAAGCTGTAGCTATTACAAGTACATTATACCATCCCTCTAATAGAAAGGCAAAAGTGGAATATTAAATAAAGTGATTAATATGACCCTCAGTTGCACAGAATTTAAACACAATACTCTACAACAGCACTGCTGAAGCAAGGTTTGCTTTTTCTGTCATTTCTCTCGTGTGGCTATGTGCAAATCACCCAAACTCAGATCCTCATTGATAATAAGGAAACCTAACACTCTGAAAACCAGCAGAACTCAAGTACCTAAATAATACTGTAGTCCTAGTTCCCCTATGCTCCATTTGCTCTATGTGTCTGAGCTGCAGCTTCTTTCCCTCACAGAGAAACAGACCATGCTCAGGGCACTAAAGAGTGTAAGATTATATGTTTCAGGGACCTGGGGCTCAAGGGCTTTGATTGTTACAACTAGCATAAAATAAGTGGGATTTTTAACAACATTTTTTGTTCAAGGACATCCTGGGCTGGTTTTCCATGCAGCCATGCAGAAGGCATGCTGCTAAGGCTACGAGCCAGGCACTCTGATTAAAAAGTCAAGATCTCCAGAACTCTGCAGCATAGCACACACACCATCAGTCTGTCTTGCTGTTACAGACGTGTCCTTTGTGTCTCTCAAGTTTTATCAGTTTCTGTTATTGTCCTGGGTTCATTCAGGATGCAATACATAAGGGTGTGTCACGTTTTTCCATCACAGATCTTATTTTTCAACGAGTTATAAAATTTCATTCTTGGTTGCAATCTGACATATGTAGTTGAGAACCTGCTGCTTTTAAAGCATGCCTTGAAGCATTCTTTGAATCAAATTGGGCTACTAAGAAAAAGGGGACTGCACGCCATAGAACATTGGTTCTAAAGTTGGAATTCATCCCCATCCTTCTCCTGATACCACATAATGGTAGGAGTAATATGAATTACTGGTGTTAAATATTATAGCATCATTTAGGTTGGAAAAGACATCTAAGACAATTGAGTCCAACCTTTAATCTAAAACACACTAGACTGTGTCCCAAAGGGTCACATCTACACATCTTTTAAATACCTCCAGGGGTGGTGACTCAACCACTTCCATGACATGTTCCAATGCTGGAAAAACCCCTTCCTGTGAAGAAATTTTTCCTAATATCCAATATAAACCTTTCCTGGCACAACTTGAAGCCATTTCCTCTTGTCTATCACTTGTTAACTGGCGGAAAAGGCCAACACCCTCCTGGCTACAACCTCCTTTCAGGTAGTTATAGAGAGCAATAAGGTCACCCCTGAACCTCCTTTTACTCCAGGCTAAACACCCCCTGCTTCCTCAGCTGTGCCTCATATGACTTAACTCTCCACACCCTTCACCAGCTCTGTTGCCCTTCCCTGGACTCATTCCAGCCCTTCAGTATCTTTCTTGTAGTGAGGAGCCCAGAGCTGAACACAGGACTCGAGGTGCAGTCTCATCAGTGCTGAGTACACGGGGAAAATCACTGCCCTGGTCCTGCTGGCCATTCTATTGCTGATACAGGCCAGGATGCCATTGGCCTTCTTGGCTACCTGGGCACACACTGGCTCATGTTCAGCTGGTTCTCAGCCCCCCCATATCCTTTTCCACCAGGCAGCTTTCCAGCCGCTCTGCCCCAAGCCTGTAGCACTTCCTGCAGTTGTTGTTATCCAAGGGCAGGACTCAGCACTTGGTCTTACTGAATCTCATACCACTGGCCTTGGGCCCAACATCACCATACAGCCTTTCTAATCTCTGGGAGATCAACACTGCTGCACAACTATGGCAGTACAAGTGGCTCCAGCCACTCTGTCTCCTGACAAAAACTCAAACAACCAGCTGTGGTGGTCAGCAACCCAAGTTTAGCATGTAACTTTCAATCATGGTGAGAACCCATGAGTCCCTTGTTCTGTCTTTTGCATGTTTTCTCCCAACTGGTTAATGTTTTCCCTTCCCTGTTTTTTGTATGAAGTTATGTATATTCATTTCCCTTCTTTAATATCTATCAGTTCTAGAAAGTTCTTTGTTCCTCGACGCCCCATTGGATCCTTCCCTCAGTCCCTCCTATGTGTTAGTTCCCTTGCTGTCAATCCCACCTGCTTGTCTCTATCCCATTGGCTGAGATCCCTTTCCCCACCTATTCTGTACCCAGTATGAGATTCCCTGGACCCTCCCACCAACTGGCTTCTTCGTCCCTGTCTTTTCACGGGAATAAACCTGCATGGAACACATAAGGAGAGGCCCCTCTCTTTACTTCTTTCCCTTCACCTGCGTGCCTGCTGAACAGCGACAGAAAGATACAGCCCCTTCAGGGTGAGGAGCTCTACCCCTTTTCATTGTGTGACGGGCATTGAGTGCCACCTTCCAGAGGGGTTTCAGCGTTGACCTCTGGGCTTCTTTGTGTCGGCACACGAGGGGTAAAACCCCCTTCTGCCAGCTCACTGCTGCTGCAAAACCCCTCACACAACTTGGTGTCATTTGCAAATGGACTGAGTGTGCCCTCAATCCCTGTGCCAGGTCATTGACAAAGCTATTGAACAGGACTGTCCCCAAAAGTGAGCCCTGGGGAACATCACTAGTGACTAGCTACCAGCTGGATGTTACTCCATTCACCACCACTCTCTGGGCCTGGCCATCCAGCCAGTTCTTTTTCATTGTGGACATAACATATTAGCTCCATAGTCAAGGCTGTATTGAATTTTGATTTTAAAGCAAGGGAAAGATTTACTGTTGAAAAAATAGCTGTAGTGCCTTAAAAGTTACAGGTATTGTGTAAGTCCATGCCTTTTCTAAACTTTATAAATAGTGTTCTTTATGGTGAATTGTCCCGGTTTGAGACAAATTTGGAGGAAGGTCCAAATTTGAACGTTCTCTGATAGAAGGCAGGTTACAGCCAGCCCTCCCCCACCAGGTTCGGGAAAAAAGAATTTTTCCTCAGAGGAAGGTAAAAGGAAAAAACCCATTTATTTAACAGACACAATGCACAATGGGAAAAGAATAATAATGCTAAATAATAAAACCTCTCGCTGTGGAGAGAAACCTGGGAAGATTTTAGAGTCCTTTCTGTGGGTGTGGCTTCTCTCCTCCTCTTCAGAGCTGGGTTTTTGGTGTAGGCCCCTCCGGGCCAGAGATACACTGTCTCCCAGGTATGTTCTGGTGCTGCCGAACAGTTCCAGAAGAGAAGAAGAAGAAACGGAAGTCCCAGGGAAACAAATGAGTTTAACTCTCCGTCTCTCTCTTCTGACAAAAGGAGCCAAGAGCTGGGAAAAGCAGGAAGGTGCTTGCCTCCGCTCTGCAGCAGCAGTAGCAGCTATCTCTGTGTCCTTGGAGCACAAACTGCTTTGAAAAGTTTATCTGGCTTTTTTTTTTTTTTCACCTTCTCTCGCACCCAGTTTTAAAGACACAGAAAGGCACAGGAATCACATCTAGGCATAGAGCGGTGATAGGGGATATACATCATAAAGTCACTCCAAGACATGAATGTTGTTTGAAATGTCTTCTTTTAAGACACCATTTTTAGTTTTTCATAACTTTGCTAGTTTTTCTGAGTTGAAATATCCCCTGCATCATGCTTGCCCCAGAGTTAATGCTGTTTGGAAAAGTGTTAGCAAAATATTCAGGAGAAACATTTCAAAACCAGCACACTGACTTCCCAGCATGGCACGTAGGAAAAGACAAGCTGTGTCACCCATTTTAGAAAGTTTCAGCCACCATTTGGTTAAAGGACTCTCATCTCCATGGTTTGCACTGCAGCAGAAACCTGGGTTATGAACCACTCCTGACTACGTGTCAGAAACATGAGGGCAGCACTCACAAAGAAACCCAACCCAAAGCCTACCAGCATCTGGGCAAGTCATAAGCCTCTGCACTGCAGTGGCAAGCTGTTAAAGAAACCTGATGCTCCTGCTGGTGAGCATGGTCTGACAGGGCTGGGCAGAGCTCTCCCTGCAGCCTCATCACCCACATCCAGCACTGGGCATCATGCACGATGGCACAGGGCTGCTTCCACCAGCTCTCCCAGCTCACTGGGAAAAAGAAGAGCTCTGTTATATCAGCTGAAGGATCAAAAAGTTTGGGGATAACCCAAAAGCAAGGAGCTATGCACTTGAATATGCACAACAGAGGACCACTCTCTGTATGCGGCCAAAGGGCAGATGGCACTGTTTGAGGCTCCTGTGCTGGTGAATGAGACAGGATTCACCAGATCCAGTCGGACAAAACATTTTCTTCTCTATCCCCACTTCACCCACTACAAGAGGTGGATGGGATTCAGGAAATGGCTCAAGACAGGGCTTTAGCAATGCTTCGTTAAAAAGGACCTTCATCTTACCATAAAAATGGAAAGCAGCGAAGGGCTTGCAGCCACAGGAAGGTTGGATGGGTCACTGAAGTAGTGTGTCCTCTGACTGTGAAGCCCTTTGCCATCTCAGTGGGGGGGTAACAATTTCCTCACCAGCCCCTCTGAGATAATAGTCTTACAGCATATCCAGTGTGGGACTGATTTTTTCAAGTATCTATCAAATTCAAAGAAATCTGCCTAGACAACACACAGCCCCCAGAGCTGTCCCCTGAGGAGCCACCTCCTTCCTGCAACACACACGCCTTGTCCCCTGCCAGTCCATCCTTCTCCTTGTACAGGCTGATGGGCCAAGGCTGGGGCAGGTCCAGTCGAGCACCAATGCTCTTGCAAGGTCAGGTCACCCTGTGTCCCTGAGCAAGTGGCCCAGATGTGCGTGTTCCTCACTGCAGTGCCTGTCAGGGGATACCTGGCTGGCAGCAATGCTGAGCTTTCAGGGAGAGTCTGAGTCAGTGGGAATTACACACAGGGTAAATAAAACACTCTACCATAAATAAAGCACCTTTTAACAGCATGGTTTGAAAAATCTGGGGCTTGGCATTTAAAATCAGGGTTTAACAAATGAGGAGGAGGTCTTGATGTGCGTTTTGCATCATCCATACCAAAGAAGGGGAAGAACTATTGATGTCATAAGGATGCTATGAGGACAAATCCATTTGGGAAGCATTTACATACTATTGTGATGGACCTATAGACAAATTTGTCACAAAAATGACTAATTTGTTTCCCATGACTGAAGCTTTCTTCAGGAATATTCCACTGAATTTTTATTCTCAGGACAAAACAAACATACACGGTTTTTGCAACAAGCTGCAAAAAAAAAAAAAAGTTTTTTTTTGTTAAAAACATCAACTTTGCTCTAGACAGGATTTTTTTTCCTCAGAATTAATAAAAAATACTTTTTTCCTTCAATTCTGGTAGAAACAATTTGAAACGTTAAAAGCTTTGTTTTTGAAAACAAACAAACAAACAAAAAAACCACCAAAACAACCAGCTAAATAATTCTCTAGGAGATCTATTATTTTGAGAAAAATCTAGGAGCTCGTTTTGTCAATGGCTACCTTCAGATGACTACAGTGGGACTAGAAGTTTGTTCTTTGATCTTGCAAGTGCATGCCTGTCATCAAAGTGTGTGAAGTCCTTAGTCGCAGCATTTCTGCTTTCAGATTTGCATAAATCCAGGTAAGAGCATAGCATTACAGCTCAGTGTCAGAGATTAACAAGGTACTGTGTTTAAGCAAAGTATGATTATTGCTGACCAAAGTGGATAAAGGAATACATCTGAATAAATCAAAGGAGTACATATAATAGTGATAAAAAATAAGACATAATTCTGACAGTTTCTGAGGAGTGAGGAGCTATGATTCTGCTTTAGATGAAAATGAGGATTAAGTCGAGTAAATTAAAATGGTAGGGATGACAAGAGAATCAGATCCAGGTTTTTTCAGACAGGCTAGAAACAGCTTGTAGCAGGTTTCATTTCAGTCAGCGCTTCAAAATGGTGCAACAAATTTCAGTTAATTCTTACATTAAAAAAAACGTGAATCTAAGCAGCAAGAATGAAAACAGTTTAGAGTGTACAGTAATTTGGACAGGGTGATTTTCTTCAGTTATCTTGCTGTGGCATATATTGCTGTTTTATTGAAAAGAATACACATGGTTTGAAATCATTGTGTTTCCCATTGAAGACAGATCAGACAGAATTCCTTATAAAAATATTTCATATATTTTCTGAGCGCTTTACTGCTGCCAGAATCGGCAAGGGTGCATTATCTAGAGTGCAATCAAATGTCACGCTAGAAAAGCACTAAAGCCTTTTTAATTAAAAACGTCATAAAGGATTAAGTAAAATTATATCCGCTGGTTACTGTAACCTTCTCAGAGGGGCACTCGTGTGTGTGTGCTGGTGCCTGTGCGAGCAGGGCTGCAGGGGTGTGCTGGCTGCAGGAGAAAATGCGCGAGGCAGTGTCTGCAAGGTCCATCTGGACGTGCAGCTGTGCCCAGGCTCCGGCCGCACTCAGCCCTGCCACGCTGCCCGGCTTCCCAGGCTGGCATGCACTGCTCCCACCCACCTGAAGTTGCTGCCTCTATTCCCACCTCTGATCAGGAAAGGAAAGCATTTCCACCTATAGCTTTCTGCTGCTTTTCCTTTCTGCCACAAATTTTCCTTCACTACCCTCTTTTTTAAGCTCCCTTCATCGAAACTTTTGCCCCCTTAAACCTTCCTTTCCCGTTTTACACTTCCTCCCCCAGCCCCAACGCAGACTGTGCCACCACTCTGAAACCAACAGTAATACTGAATTTTGCCTTGAAAAACTTAAATTATAAATATTCCCCTGCAATATTCAGAATTCCCTCTTTACATGTACTTGACCATTTTATTAACCAGCAACACCATGCAACTTCCAAAAGTAACCATTGGTATGTTAATGCTGACAATTCAGGCATAATATAATGACGAAGATTTATTCTTTCAGGGCCAAACTGTGGGTTTTCTGTGAAACCCATTCAAAGGCCTGGATAATGTTCCAATGCCCCAGCAGCAGACTACAAGGCAAGCTCAGTCACTCACAGTATAATTTTTTAAGGAGTGTCTGAGTCCTATTGTTCCCTTGTATGGCTCTGGAAGTTGCGCCGCAATTTAGCCCCAAGGAAGTTAATGTATTTTGAGAAACAAATTGCTGGAGTAGCCTGTCTTTTGTTACAAATTCTTTGAAACGCATATTAGATGTGTCAGTACACAACTAATCACACAGAGACTGGTACTCTTTGCTGTGTGTGTATTCTGGATAGAAAAAGTGCACCCTGTCATCTTTCTGCTATTGCACTTAATTGTATAACCTTTTGCTTTTCTCAGTTTAATAAAATCTTGGCCAGGCTGACTTAATCCATGTGACTCACCAGCATGTTCCCTCAATGCGTTCTCATCTGCATTATATGAGACAGTGTAGCAGATTTAAATTAAAATAGCAAAAAAGGTCTTTTCCCAACTGTACATTTTCCACTGCTCCATCACAAAAACGCTGATGGCCAAAATGAGTGAATTGGGCAAATTTCACCTATTACTGTGAGACAAATACTGTTTTTTAAGCAGTAGTATCTTCCCTTCTAAACCTGTTCTTATTTTGCCATCAAAGTAATTTTTAATCATTTTGATTTGCTAAGGTGAGAATATAATGGACATAAAAACTACTTGGCACTTATGTTCATCACCTATTATAGGCCTGTTTATTTGCAATTCATGAATTTAAAATTATGAACTCCTTGTACTAAATGCTTGCAATGAAGCTTTTGCTTCATTTTTTCTTGTCTATTGAAGGTAAACACAAGATGCCATAATGCTTGGGTTCAATGCATAAATTGGCAACATTTTAATAGCCCTTCCAGGGTAAGACGACACTAAGAGTTTTATTCAAACTAGGAAAATTGTTTGTGCTTTCATAAGCAGGAGATTCAGAAGCATTTCTCTGGGGCAAACTCTGCACAGGAAGATTTGTGAATTCTGAGCTGATCCAGCCTAGCTTGCAGAGAATGGGCACAGCTGTTGGAGAAACTGAGGCAGAGACTTCATCTGGGTGTTGCAGTCATTTTAAGATCTGTCTATAGCTTGTACAGTTCAAACAGTTAGAGTTTAGGAACTTTTGCAAAGCCCCAGAGTAAAAGGTTGAAAATATCAAATACTGTTTTTTGGAGTGGCAAATGGTGTCTCAGCCAGAGGAGGAGCCTCGACAGTTTCTTGAGTCATCTGCTCTCCTCCTGGAAAGAGAAGTATTTTGTATTAGTCCATTAAACATTCTCAGGACTGTGCTAAGAATTTAACAGCAGCTCAGCATGCAGGTGTGGCCCAGACGTGTACCCTATTCTGGAGTAGCAGTCTCTGCTTTCCCGAGAGGTAAATTAAAAATTTCTGTATTCATCATTTTGGGACACAAAGCATCTGCTGGTCAAACTAAGAATGTGCTTTGGATTATCCCAAGTAATCTAAATTACCTAACTTAAAATCCAGATTTATAAATCTCACATCACCATCAAGTCTTTCAGTTAATGAAAGGACCTTTGAATTTTGTAGGAAATGGATCAAAATTAGAATTAAAAGCTGCAAAATTTTTCTGTACATGATTAGTTAAAACATATATGTAATCTCTGTTATCAGAGATGTCTGAGCACTTCTTAGTCACTGCAGCATTGAGAGCCAAGCCCATTGCACAGACTGGAAGCAAATGTCTTGTGTGGATTCAGTTTTCTCATTTAAGAATTATTTTAAGAAATTAACAATATTTGAAGTCTTAACTATCTTAATACATGAAGATAATTTTTTATTTCTGCTCCAGTGAGATTACTGCCCATATTGCACTCTTTCATTACAGTAAGCCATCACAGAATCATAAATAAAACAACAAATCTTCAGCATATGGAAAACACTTTTCACTTTGAAATGACTGAAACAAGTTCAGAGTTACAGGTAGTTGCCCTTCCAAAGACAAAGACCATCCTCAGGCTGCTCTGGCTGAAGCATGAAAAAAAGGCAGCATCAACATGTCTGGGCCTCCACAGGCTGATAGACTTCCTCACTTGCCAGCTGTCTCCCTGGAAATCTCCTGACAGCTGGTGAAGTTCGTGTGCTGGATGTAGTCTAGACTTTGCCTGAGCATCTGAACCACTTCCAAAACAGTTTACCTAGACCTTGAGTTTCTGCCAACAGCAGCCAATCCAATGCAGACACCTACCTTGGCACAGTCTTTGTACATTTTTTTCATGTCTTCTCTCGTGAAAGATTGGCTTTTGTAGTACAAAGGCTTTTGAGAGCCTGCATCAGCAGAACCCAGTAGTAGTAAATACAAGTGTGACATTTCATACCTGCTGTTGAAATGGAGGCAAAAACATATGACGAAGGGACTGTCTAATATATGGGAACATGTTAGGTGCACTATAGTGATAAATTGCTTCCCTGTTATGCCTAGGAGACAGAAGTGATGCACATGCAGCATACTGGCATACTGTCACTTCTGTTCCCAATGTAGTAGGAATCTCTGAAGCTAACAACTCTTCTTATTTGGTTATGCCAGTGCTGGTCAATATTAAAATGACAAAAAGAAATAATGTCCTTGCTCTCCATTATCAGTGATTTATTTAGACAGGGTCTTATTTCATTTTATGACAGTTTCTCTTTGTACCAGCTTAAAACTTTGTAATCATGGGTAATTCAGAATGAATTTCTAGACATTACACATAGTGAAAATACATTATCTGATTAGAAACTGGTACTGCAGGGAGCCTGCAGGCAAATGCAATGATCGTTCTGTAAGTATGTGTAAATTTGAGGTTTGCTTATGCTGAAAGAGTAAAACACCCCTTCCATCTTACATCAAGAAGGTATGAACACTGAAGGTTACCAGGTGGGTAAGACTGTGGTTGACTGCTCTAACTTCACACCCTCAGTCACAGTGTAGGATTGGATTGGTCTTTAATGTGAGACTCAGAATATACTGTACCATCATTATCTTCCTGCTGTGTCATTAGAGAATATTAGTAATATTCTTTTTTATATGATAATTCAGGACAGAGCACGGATGAATTTCTGTATAAGTAATTATATGTTTAGAAGCTGCCTTTCAGTGATTAGACTATAAGCAGTATTGCTGTCTGTACTTAATCAATTCCACAGATACTGTCTGATTGTGGAACAAATTCCAGCAATGCTCAGAGTAAAAAACAATGTCACTGCCTCCCGGCTCAGTGCTGACTCATCAACCAAGTGTTATCACTCCTGTACTATTACTCACCTTTGAGCTTCACAACACTGATCAAAAAAAGCTTTGGTTCTTCATATACTTTCTGAATGAAATAATGCTTTTTTTTCATCTTCCCTCTCCCACATTCCAGTGCAATATCAACCAGGCAGAAATATTTAGCATATTTCCAGCACTAGGCTGTAATTTTAATTTTTGTGCTGCATGCATATCTCTAGACAGGTGTTTTGAAATGTAAATACAAACCAGTGTAGTGTGGGAATCGGTATACAAACTGCTGCAGAAGACTCTAGCGAGATGAGAAGCACAACATCTATCTGTGTAATAGGACAGCAGGCTTGTGTAATGAGCAGAAACCACTCATTTAAAGTCTTTACTGCAGCTCCCTGACTAAAATATAAAACACATTCTGAGGAGGCAGGAGGTGGAATAGCAGAGCTGGAGCTTAATGTGGAGGGTAGTGCACGGCAGCTCAGTGAACCCCCTTGGTGATGTACAGAGGAAGGGTGTGACAGACTCTTCAGCAAGGCAGGAGCCAGCACAAAGCACCGGGCAGTGTCTGCTCTAACAGCTGTGATGCCGAGCAGCCAAAAGGCTCTGGAAGTGTCTTAAACGTGTGTGCTCTGAGCAGGTTTCTAAGCAAGTTATCCATTTCCAGCATTATGTGCCTGTGGTTAAAGGGATTAGACAGTGGTAATCCAGTTCTGGAGGAGATTAACTTTCAAAAATAAGAGAAAGCTTCTGCGGTGGACACATTTTTGGCTCTGCTAGCTTGGGTGGAGAGTTAGGCTGGGTGGGGGAGGGACAAGGATGAATAACCTCCACTCTCTGTTTATCTCCCCACTAGAAGCCTCTACACAACTGTCAAAAAAAGCTTTTATTGTCAGCATATTTTTGGGCCACTTAGATGACAAAGTGCAGAAACCAGTTAGGCAACCTTCTATAGGAGGTGAAGCCCTGTGCAAACAGAGCTCCAGGCACAAAACTGCACCTTAGGTAATGAAAATTTGCACCATTGTCTGGCTGCAGTCCTAGAATTAGTGATATATTTGTACTTAAAGCTTGATCATGACTTCACATCAGATGGGTTTATGCAATGGGATCCCACTGCCATCAGTTATGCTATTTTAATTGATATTGATGCAAGCAAGGTGAAAAGCAGGGAGGTACCATGTAAAAACATAATGTAAACCACACATTTGATTCTCTGTACATTGTTATATCTTTTAGCAATTGTATCTTGAAAACTACATTGAGCTAGCTACATGAGCTCTTTGTCTTCCCATTAAACCAATATTTCAAATGGCTCTTACTTTCAGAAGCTCCTTTTCAGTGGTTCAGCCTTTCCAGGCAGAACCAGTGCTGATGCTAATGACATCAGCATTGATGTCTATCCCACAGACCATAGCAGGTCTCTAATTCCATCAAGAGAAAGACTTGGGGAGTTGGCTAATGTCACCAGAAAACCTCAATGGAATTACAGCTGCAATTGTGGGGATCTGGAATATTTCACTTGCTGCAGGATGAGAATGAAGTGCTATCACTCAGCTGCCTCTGCTGTTATCTAAAGCATGGTCTTATTGAACTGTTCTGAGCAGTGTGGAGAGATGAGGAGAGATCTGTTACCCCTCAGAGTCAGTGGATGTGTCTCCTCAGGTTTTGTAAGCCCAAGAGAATTAGGGGACCTCCACCCACCAGCCTGCAGCCTGGGCAAGGCATAGTTTGGTTGTGAAGGTCTGGCTTCCAACAATTGCAGGGAGTCATGGTTAAAGGAACTTTTCATTGGGAACAGGAGGTTAAATTCACTACATTGTCTCAGATGTTGGGTTTAACCCTTTATATGCCCATATGTGTGTAATGTATATACTGCCAATATTTTTTCAAGATTTTTTGCAGCTGAGGTTGCTCTTTGTCTGTTTCAGCCTCTCACTTGCAGTGAATGAACTTTTTCTCTTCCCCTCTCACAGTAGGAATTTTCTGTGCACTACTGCTCAGATAGCTAAAGACTTTACTGTCCTTCTTCTACTTCTTTCACCTTGGAAGCTAAAAAACTTATTTCAGATAAAACCAGAACATATGTGTGTATATGTACTCTGCCATGTGAAAGCTGCAGCTATACACACCTGTGCAAGCCCTGCCAAAGACATAAAGAAACAAAAAACCCAAGCCCAGTAACAGCAACAGAAAAAACCCCAAACAAAACAGTATGTTAAATAAAAAAGGCATCAGTGTTATATAGTTCCATTAAAATCCGAACAAAAAGACATATGGGCTGCATCTGTAGATGTGACCCCATCCTCCCCCCAGGAACACACAGCTTTCTCTTCCTGCTCTAGGCAGAGGTCAATGATCATGCTCTGCTTACGATTTCTGAAGGTCACCTTCATATAAAACCTTCCTTCTTCCTCCAGATTCTCAAAACACATTGCCCAAAATTTTCTTAGCAATGCTACCTTTTGAGGAGCATTATAATTCCTCCTCTGGCCTCCTCCTACCCCCCAGCACCCAGTTCCATTCAGACTGCCAGAGATCTTATCATGCTTGCTTTCCCCTTCTTTCGTTGTAGGCTCTGTCAGAAACTACTCTTGAAGCTGAGTTATGCTCCCAGGCTCCCTAAAATATCACAGATTTCCAGCACAAACTGAAGCCTAATAACACTAATGAACAGAGAGCTTTTATCTTGCTTTTTTGCCAAGTTCAAGTACTATTGCTTAAACCTTCATAATTACCCCATCATTTTATCTGTGATTGCTTAGCGTGATGATTTCATGAGCTTTGCTGGAGAAGAGGTAATCTAGCCAAGGAACATTTTCAGGCTATCTGGCAGCCTTTCTTTTCAAAAGATGTATTGTTCCTATTGGAATTTACTATTTCATCCAATTCGTCTTGACGCTTTGCTGCTTGCGTGATGAGCTCTTAAGGAAAAAGATGGTTTAGTCTTTGTCCTCTTTATCTCTACCCTCATCTTGTTTGTTGTTGGCCTTGAAAGCAGAGCAATGGCTATCTATATGCCAAAAGAAAAGACAACTGACTTCCTTCTGGGTTTATCTGGCCTGCCTCAAGCTAATTTAAAGAAGTAGCCCTGGCAGGCCATATAAATGAGGATGTAAATGGTCATAACCTGTCTAGGGAGACTTTTAAATGCACCTAGCAGGTTTGAAAGCACATATCTAATTGTGTCTAAATCACTTATGTTCTTTTATAAAATTCCTTATCTCCAGTGCTCTCCTGCAGTAAAATAATGAGTCTGCATGGACAAAAGGAGGGAGAGGGGTCTTGGACTCTGAGACTGTTCAATTTCTTTTAAAGATATTGTTCAAGAGAAAGGAAAATTAAGCCTTGAAAAGAATAGTATCTCACAAAAAAAAATATCTTTAGTCATAAAGATGGCCTCTTCTAGGGTGTACTTTAGTTTTTATTTTTCCCTGGCAGAATCTTTTTCTTGCAGACAAAGCATAAATCTTAAGTTTAATATATCTTTTCCAAAGTGATCATGTGCACTTCTTTAACAAAATATATGGAAAGCATTATATTCCCATGAGAAACTGCATCATTTCCCATCTGGAAAACTCTTGCAGCTAAACTTGAGAAGATAGAACTGTTTTCCCAAGCTATTTTCTTTTAAAACATCTCATGCCAACCTAAAATGGAAATTTTGAATTTTATGACAGACTGAATCTTTTATTTTTAATTATTTCCCTCAGTTTGGAAACATCAGAACACTTATTGCATTTTATTTTGAGAATGTCAGAGAGTTTCAGTTCAGTAATATTAGAGGATTTCATTTAGACCATGGCAAATCAGAGTATAAAATATTAAATACTGTAGATATGTTATATAGAGGATAATATTAATATTTAATCTTTAGGTCAGAGGCAAATGCATGAAAACAATAAAGCCAAATCAATTTATTTTAATACCAGCAAAGATCTTTATGTTATTTAAATGAAAGAAAACTCTATTTGTAATTTTTACTTTCTTTTATTGAGAGTGAAAGTTTCAACTTTGCCAAAAATGCCATCTTTACTCTTGAATATTATCTTCAGTCATGTCTCTCTGTCTCAAAAAGGAAATTGTAGAGCTGGTAGTGGCACAGAGAAGGTCAAAGAAGCTCAAAGATGTGGAGTGGCTGTTGTGATCAAATACAGGTCTGGCTGCTGGAAAGGGGGATGAGGGGAGATCTGGCATTGTGGTGGCCTGGAAAAAGTGTATCAGAATAGATTATTCATTTCCTCCTCCAGTGTAAGAACAAGAAAGGCTGGTGGTGGAGTCAAAGTAGGCAAGAGAATATGTTTCCCTGCAAAAGCACACATAACCCTGCATGTGGAAGGATCAAACATTTACTGAGCAACTGGACAAACTATATGTCAGGCTCAGGGCATGGAGGTGCTGCCTCTGGTTTGGGAAGCTCATGGACTGTGAATGCCAGAAGCCAAGGGAGGGTAGCCAAGTGTCTCCTTATCTGGCCCGCCTTTGGCTGTCTGGTGTTCTTAAAGGGATTCCCAGAGTCAGATTCTAAAAACATGTGTGGAAATGGCCTTGGCCACAGCAGTTGCTTGTTCTGCATTGTCCAAAAGGCAGGGTCCTCATGAGTCCAGATCCTTACCCAGCACTGAGGCTGCAGAGAGCAGTTCTGTTACAAGAAATATTCCTTAAAGGTGTGATGCAGAGGGCAAGCTGGTCATGCCGGCTCATTTTCGGGCTGTTATCACTCAAGCAATGAGGCAAGCTTGGGATACAGGCTTTGGACAGCCTGGAGGGAAGGGCAGAGTGTGTTTAGCCAAGTAACCACTGGATGACACTGTTGTTCCACACAGCTACAGCCAAAAGACTTCATCTGGCAGTGGAAATGTGCCTTGTAAAAGAGAAGTGCAGATGTGGGGTTTTAAGTGTTTAGTGTATTCTCTGTCTTAGTGCAAGGGGCAAATTCATTGCATTTGCCTTTGTGTATGTCCTCACAATTAAATGTTGGCTTTCATTCCTTGGTGTTTAGTTTAAACAGCCTGATTCAATCTGCATTTAGCCACTACTGCCTGGGTTCTCCAGATTCATAGCAATGAAGAAAATAGTAACCTCATATGTCACACAGGGCAGCTTTACTTACAACATCACTAAGAAGATTAAAAATAAATTGAAGCATATGTCACTTCAAAGGGGGCAAGAAAAGGACATCTGCATTATTTGATGCATTAATGAGAAAGTTCTGCCGAGCCTTGATTTGAACTCTATGGGAAATGATGTGATTGGTAAGCTTACAAGTTAAATGTATTTCAAATGAAATTGTTTCTGAAATTCATATTTAAACTAGGTTAAGGGATGCTTGCATTTTAAACTTTGCCTTCTGATATCTTGTTCATAAATTGAGCTTTACCCTTTTAACTTGAGGAGTTTACAATAAAAAAAAAATCAAAGCAATTTAGCTACAAATGTCTAAGGCTGCATTTCAGTAGAATAAGCAAGAACAGCTCTCCTGCCTGAGGCAAATCTTATCATCCATGACCATCTGTACAGCTACAAACTAACTACCTTCGGCACTGCATGATTCTGTAGACATTGGGCTATGGCAAGCTAACATCCATCCAACCTGATTCCCATCCCCAGCTCCAAATATTCCCTGATATCCTTGATTCTGTATCAAATACACCCAAAAATGTGGAGGTCCAGTTCATTTTTACCGTTCCCATCTTTACTATGAGGTTGGGGATAAGTAAAGGTCAGTGGCGTACGGCTGGATGTTAGAGATGCCTGGGAAGAAACCCTCATGAAAAATTCACAAGGAACAATATGAGATTCTCCACGCCATCTTGGTGCTTCTGGTTTGTACAGCTCAGCTGAGGAAGGCTTCTTTGCTTCTGAAGGAAATATGACTTCCAGGAGGCTAATGTTCTGTTTAATGCATTAGCTTTTCCCCTTGGGACTCGGTTACAAATGCAGCTCAGGCCAAATTGATGAAATATCAGTTAATATGCGAATCTGACAGCTTGGAAAGGACACAGCTGCAGCAAGATAGGATAGTTTTAAGGTGATAGAGAAAAATCTAAATATATGAAGACCACTATTTGCATATGTGGATCTTTTAGAGGGAGACACTGACAGCTTATTAATGAAACCAGGAATAATCAGTCTGTTTTTCCAGAGATAATTTCTCTGCAGTTCATCCTACGGGGGAATTTGTCACGGTACAAAAAAACTAGACCTAAACCATAGTCCATTTGCTTTATTGTTAGTATGACCTTTTGCTGCACAAAGGTTTCATATATGTCAACTTTTCGGCATAAGAGTATCACGACTTTGTGAAAAATTGGGGTGTGGACACTTGCCAGATCCTAAATAAAATGCCTTCTATTTGGTTTACCCTGAAGCCATAGGGATTGTTTAAGCAGAATGGAAGAAGGCCCAGTTTCAAATCGTTTCCCACATAGCTGTGTTCACAAACATATTTTAAACTCATGTCAAGAAGCCAACAGAAATTTGTCTTTATGTACGGAATAGCCATTGCAGGTGGCTAAATAACATATGCAATCAGATGTACAAATGTTTCCAAACATTGGTCTTAAAAATACATTTGAGTGAAGCAGTGTGCCTATAATTGACTGACACTGTGGGTCTCCACGAGGTTCTAGGTCAAGTCCTCCCATCAGTCCATGCAATGGTGGCAGGAGCACAGACCAGTCCTGTGGGTTATACTGGACCCCTTCTGCTGTGGTTTATTAGTGTGGTCATCGTCTGTGTCCACATGGCTCCCTAGGTGCCGCAGTGTGACTTGGAATGAGAATTCCATTAGCTGTGCTTGAGTTCAGGGTCCCTGGGGAGGCAGTGACTGTGGGGACATCCCACCCATGGGAAGAACCTGGTGCTGAAAGGAACCCTGCTGAGTCCACTGTGTCAGGGACTGCTGTGCCTGTGTTTGCCAGGGGAAGCAAAGTATGGATGTATATTCTGCACTGACAACCTGGTGTGTTGTATATGTCCCTATCAAGTTATGTGTTTGCCCAGAAAACAGCTGAGAGCTCTGTATTTTGAGGTTACACCCTGCAGATGGAAACATTTACCCGGAATACTACTGAGACTAAGAGAAGCCAGGAAGAGAAAATCCCTCAGACCTGGAAGCTGTCTGTGTGTCTTCGGAGAGGTGGGAAAATCAGAAATGTGATCTCTTCTGTCAGTGTTTCACCAATATTATATAGTGGTATATGAATTAATTAGTAAAGTATTGCAGAGAATTTAATTGCATTCAGGTTTCAGAGTAGATATTCCAAAAATTAGCTTTTTTTACAGAAGATATGATGAAAAGAAATAAGAATTGTTGGGAAAAGAGAGGATAGTATGAGGCTTAAACAGAGATTTAAAGAAATTACTTATTTCAGATAAAAGGAGAAAAGCAAGAAAAAGTCTACCTGAAAAATGAACTTTGTGCTCATGAATATCAGGGCAATTTATTTACTGAATTATGTCTGAAATAACAGTTTCAACATTTTTAGATTCAAACTACTTGCTTATAATTTTTCCCCCATCCCCACAAGTTTACAGACACTTAAAAATGACTGGAAAAAGTAGCAGATTACTAAGGAAATCTTTTAAAACATCCCAAACATCTATCAGAAATTGCAAGCAGAATTGTACTGGTGAGATTATAGAAATTAAAATAATTACAGAACATCTCATTTGATAAGAAAATTAAAGTATGAAACCAGGCAACAGGATTTATAAAGTCAGGCTAATTGTGTAATGGCCTGAAGTTGTGTCAGGGGAGGTTTAGGTTGGGTATCAGAAAAAGGTTCTTCACTCAGAGGGTGTTTGGGCACTGGAACAGGCTCCCCAGGGAAGTGGTCACAGCACCAGCCTGACAGAGCTCAAGAAGCTTTTGGACAATGCCCTTGGGCACATGGTGTGACTCCTGGGGACAGTGCTGTGCAAGACCAGGAGCTGGACTTGATCCCTGTGGGTCCCTTCCAACTCAGTTTATTCTGTGGTTATGTGATTCTGTGTTTAACTTCACTAAATGCTATTTAGAAAACTTAGCAATTATTTGTCGTTTGATGAAAAAAACCTTCTTTGAGTGCCTGTTTTTCAAAAAGAAATGTTTTCAAGGCAAGGTTTCCATAAAACTTCTTCAAGCAAAAGAATTTCCAAGGTCAGAGCTGCTAGAGAACACAGGCCAGGATTTCAGTCAGTGTGAAAGAGCATCATTTGAAGGCAGCTGGAAGTAATGTAATTTATACCATCTGAGGAGCTCACCTCCTTACCCAAGGTAAAGCAAGAACAGCAGAGCTGCTTTCATTAATACAATAACATGTTTTCTTTTCTTATCTCCAGGCTTTAGTTCTTCATTTCTCTTTAAAAGTTTAAGCTTCTGTCTGAAAGCTGCCTTACTATAGTATTAATAGGAAAGAAAATAGTTGCTTCGGCTTTGGTCATGCTTTCAGAACAACCAGTAAGTGTGCAATAATTTATTTTCGCTACAATCCTGTAAAATAAATTGGGTTGTTTTTCATTGCACATATGGAGACACTGAAAACCAGGATGAGGTGGCTTCTCTATGGCCAGTAAATAAATCACTGTTAAAAACATCCTGGTTCTCAGGATACACTAGGTTTTTGCCTCAGTTGGTGATTTCAAGTAAGGTTAAAGCAGAAGCCTACACTTAAGAAATTACTTTGCTTTTTAATCCACTTCTGCAGAGGCATCAATCATCACTATAGATTACATATTCTATTCCATTTGCCTTGAAGACAAGTTCCTTGTCTTAAGCATTTTGCCAGGAATTCCTGCTAAGGTGTAGTCCAAGGACATTTAGTTCAGGGATGGGAAGAGCAATGGGAGAATGTTAGGCCTTGTCTGCTGCAAAGAGATGCCAAAGAAGGGATTTTGTTATCAATTGTAGTTTGTGACTTGTTTGACCACAGAAGACTGAATACAAACAAAATGAATCAATACTTTTTGCTACTATCTGAATATGTGCTTCACTCAGATATGAAATGCATCAACTTTATGACCTTTACGGCCTATTTTTTTCAATTGTGGTAACAGAGTCAGGTACCCTGACTAGCCAACAAGCAATAGTTCATTAAGTGGTGGTAATTTAATTGATTTTCTTCACTAATGCATATCTTAAGATAGACTACCATTACAGGAAGGGTTCAGGAGGTGGTTGATCCACATTAAAACCATATGATTATGCTCCAAGTTTCATAGTTTTACAGCCTCACCCTAGCCACTGCTGGATTCCATGGTGGTGAAGCTGCATATGCTATACAAACAAAGAGGCAAAATGAGATGGAGGAATATTTGTAGGAATTCCCAGAGGGTGGGGACTATGCAACATTAAAAAGTTGGAGGAAAATATAAAGATACAAAGGTTTCTTTCTGTGGTCCTCAGCACTGTAGTATCCAAGCTTACACAACCATCCATAGACTGGTACTTCCTCTGCCCCTTGGGGAAAGAAAAGAATTTTTCATGTTTTTGAGATAAGGAACTATGGAACAGGGTGGATTAACTCATCTTTCCAGTGTTTCCTTTCATTGACTCAGAATTCAGCCTTCATGTATGCAACCTGACTAACACACTCTCATAGTGATGATATAGATCCATCTTTTGTCCTGGATAGAAGCTATCTCAGGACCAGAAGTCTTGTACCTGGAATATTTATAATGGGCACTCTATGGTTCTGCTGTGACTTTAATTTTATGATTTATAGAGTATAAAGCACTAATGAAAGAAGACTGCCCATTTATATGGATCATTTTAATTCAAATAACAGCTGAAATACAAAAATAGTACTACAGCTGCAACTATACATAAACAAATAATTGAAAATTATTTAATAACATTTGAGACAATTGGATATTCCGATAGGTGCAATTTTTCAAGCAGAGGTTCATGTATAATTAGGTTTCGCTCTCCAAGTTAGTGTAACTACAGAGAGAGTACACACAGATGTGCCTGGTAATGGTGACTGATGTGGTCTTGGACAGAGGGGAGCGGGGGAGAGTGATAGAGACATTGCAGCATTTCTTTGTGCTTTCCCATAACAGTTATTTTTCCCTGTTACTGCTACAAAGACTGGTCCTTGTACATCTTGATTTACCTGATCTTATTTGACAGGATGGGGTTAAACCACCTGCAGACATATATCATCTGCATTTGACTCTTGAAATGTCAAGGCCGGAAACACATCTGTAAAGAAGCAGTGCTTTGGTTTCCTCCTTCTCACTTTTGAAGATGTGTAATGGTCACAAAGCTCATTGCATCAATAAGAGATGGGATTTGTGTCAACACCAATAAATAAACACAAAGAAATTATCAATCTTACAATGATTTTAGGACATGGTAAAATAGCAAAACAAATATTTCTTCATCAATCTTTTAGCCATGAACTTGACTGAGTGAAATGTTGAACACTTGGGTGGGACTGCAATGAGGGTTGATCAAGTCAGGTCAAAAAGATGGAAATTTTCTCATTCTTTTTCATTTCAATATTTAAAGGTTATTTTATTTGTGTCTTGATATATGAATGAAACAAACAGGAGCAAATTTATTTTTTTAAAAAAGGAGGCTTTCCTCCTCTTGCCACAAAACATCCTTCCTGACCCTGAAAAAGTAACTATTTATATAGCCAGAAAAAGGAAGAGAAGGCAGAAAGGAAATTAGGGTGGAAAAGGAATAAGGAATGAAAACAATCTGTGAATATTTATTTGGGCAGGTTTGGTATGGGGATTTAATACTTGCTTCTACCTCCTTGTTTTCCTGAATAAGATGGTGAATTTATTAGAGACATGCACAGATCTCTGAAAAATGTGTTTTCATGTTAAGTTAGAACAGATTTTCAATTCTTTAATATTTACATATGCAGTAAATAACATAGCCTCCTATTTTGGTGCCACAAAATTGATCTCCACTGTGGATTTTACAATACCAGATTTCCTAACCTCTTCAATAAAGCGTGGCCTTTTGTATAAAAAGAGGAAGAATCCCATGGTATTTAAAATCTCTTTCTTTTGACCTTTCTTAAGAGTACATGCGATTTGCAGCACTGTATAATGTGTTAGCAGCAGGCAAGACTACATCTTGAAAATCGTTCAGAATTGATAACATGTCCCTATGCACATGATCCTCATACAAAATTTCCCTTTCAAAGAAACCTGCTAGAAATCTGAGTCTGCCATTTTAAAACTGACAATAGTGATGCTGTTTGTTTTTTTGTTTTTTGTTTTTGTGTTGGTTTTTTTTTTTTGTTCTGGGGCTTTTTAAAGGTTTCAGTGCTCAAAATATTTATAAAATAACAAATTAAGAAGATAATACTGCTGTAGCAGGGGCCAATGCTGCCAAAGCATAAAAGATTCCCTAATCTGTGTATCTGTTAACTGCCTCTGTGACTATATCTGATAGGCAATAGGCACTGCTTCTCCTTTTCCTTTCTTTTTAAAAGGATTTCAATACTCTCTTAAGCTTTCATATGAAAAATGCAGAACCAGGGCATGTATCAAGGATAAAAGGATATTGTAGAAGAAAGACACCTTTCCATTTTTGTTGCTAGCATTTCTTTTTTTCTTTTGTAAACTTTCTCTGTCACAGGCAGTTCCATGAATATACAAGCAGTCCAGTTCTTTTCAACAGCTTTCATTTGAACTGATGCACGATAGATTTATATGGCCATAGATTCTTCATGCTGAATTTATTCTTTATATTTCTATAAATTAATGCCATTGCTATAAGAGACAGCTCCTGACAATAGACTTCCCTGCTCAGGACCAGCATTTAATGTTTTGTGTGTACTTGTGAGTTCCTCATAAAGGAACTCTACTCTATACAGTATAAGAGAAAACCAGTACTGAGTTTTCTTTTTCTTAAAAAAAAAATCACTAGAAGGAACAATTCATGATGGAAAAATGACTATCTCGACAGCACATAAGATTGTTTTATGAAAACATTTTAGCACTGATAACCACATCTTAGATGCAATCCACAGCTGATGGCAAGCCATCCTTGTATCTGTTCCCACTGCATGTAATTAGCTTCTAACACATATCCACATCACGCGTTTTAAATCTTCCTTTCATCTTTCTGCTGCAGTACTGATGTCTGCAGCGACGGATTCTTAAGCAAGCATTTTATGACAGATGCTCTACATACTCATTTTATATCTGTGGCATCAATAAAGCAATAAAACTTAATTGGTTACTTCAGCACGAAGAAGCATATTTCTGACACCTTGAAGCTGCAGATTGACAGACAGGTTCACTGATGGGGAGAGGAGGTAAGAGAGGGTGGGTCAGAGCTGATATTGCTTTATGAATTACTTGTTAGGCTGCTGGCTTGGCAATCACATCTAATAGATGAACCTGATCTCATTTAGTTTGGTAATGTTGGCACAGCTGTGATGTGCCCAGCTAGACCAGCACAGCTGAGTGCAGCTGGGTCAGGGCTTTTGAAATTTAGGTTCTCCCTAGCCACAGACCCCAGAAAAACTTTTAAGCTCTTGAGCTCATTAAGAAACTTGCTAATATAGATGTGTCAGTGGGACCTCTGTCCTAAAGTGCAGTATGTGGTAGGTGGTGATAAGTAGCACATAATTGTAATGGTGAACCCAAAGCCCCCAAACATGTTGATTCTGGCTTTTTGATGAAGGTACAAGCCTTCTGCAGTTGTCTATAAAGGGTCTGTGCTCCTCCATGTGATGATCACGTTCATACAGAAGAGCAGTCCTGGCTGTTCAACAAATACGACAAAGATGGTCACACACAAAAATAGCATTATCCAACCTACTCCAGATAGTGAGGCAGCATTGTGCTTACCCTTCTGTAATACTTGAAAAAATGTAGTTCTTTAATTTGTTACAGGGCAGTACTGGTGTCTTCTATATGATATTAAAGTAAAAGTCCTGCTATAATTTTGCAAATATCCCTAGCGTGCTCTCTGATTAAAACCAAACCAAAGCAAACCAAACCCAGGAAATTTATTTTCTGAATGATAGAAGGAAATGAGCCTTTCAATGAATGTATATCATCCCATCCTCAGCTCTTTTTCTTATGTTAATAAATTACCAGGATTTTATTATTTCCTGTTCATTTCTAGAGAAAGAAGATGAAAATGTGGATAGAACCAAGCTGATTTAGAGATAGTGACTGGAAAGTTTAATGCACATAGACTTATGACTACAGTTTATGGCTATTTCTTGTCTCTAGTAATCTGCTAACTTAGGTCATGTATTATTCAGCAATGTTTCTTGGGCTTTGGTGGGGCTTCTGCAAAGGTTGAGGTTGAAGGTAGTATTTTCACACTAAGTTAGCATGTATCAGGTTGCAGCTGAATATAGATTCTTTTTTTGGGCAAGCTGCAGTTGGGAAAATTGCTCACATAGTCCCGAACTTCTATGACACTTAATTCCATCTCTGACCTCAAGCATCATCTGTTTTCACAACCCTTTCACTACTTTTGTTTATTGAAGTGTGCATTCAGTGCACTTGAACAATGTCAGAGTGATTGAGCTCTGGGCAAGATGACCTGAAAAGAAACAACTTTCCTCTCTTGCTTGGCATGAGCTGGAAGTGCAAAGACTCACTTCCCTGCTGCTTGCATGGGCCACAGGGACTATAGGGGAAAACTAAAGAGGAACCCAACCACTACTGTGGTCTACCTGATATTCTCCCTCACTTTTTTTCCCTCACGTCTCTCCCTATCCCTTTCTCCCACCAGCCAACACTACCACTAGCTTTGAAATAAGAGTTGGATGATAAAGCAAACCCTCAACCCTTCTGCAGCCTCTGAAAGTCCATGGCTCTCCTGAAGGGCTTAGAAGTTCAGCAGATGTTGCCAGCACCATGGGCTTTTGCAGCCCTTGAATGGGAATGAATTGCAGCTCTTGATTTGAAGCCCATTTTTAGTGCCAATGGCTTAAGAGTCTTTGCACCAGCTGATTTTCTTGTGTGCACCCATGTGATGTTCAGTGGAATGGCACTTTTAGAATGGTGTCTTTTGCTCCATAAACTTCTGAAAAGAAAATTTTGTGAGGCTTGCGCATAAATGAGAAAGTATTAAAAAGAATGTAGATCTCTCAGTGAGAGATACAGAAACATTTTTGTCAATGTCTTGTGACAGTCTGTGCTCTTACCTTGTGCCACAACATTCCCAAACAGGTGTTCCCTTCAGCTGTGTAGTTCTTCCAAAGCAAAACCTCTGAAATGAGAAAGCACAGGTCAGGACTTGATTTCATTACTATGAACAGGACCGGGGGCTGTGATGTTATTCACCAACCATCTGAATAACTAGGTAAAATTGATGGTTTCCTTATGGTTTGATTAGATTTTGTGTCAGTTCTTAGAGTGACAGATGTAGAGAAAAGAAATAAAAAGACAATATAATGTAAAAATCAATAGTGTGGTGGGGAGGGAATGCAGACTGGAAAGTTTTGCATAGGGGGTAACATTGTATTGAAATGTTTAATTTCTTCTTTTATCCATTTATATTTATTAACATTTAAACAAACTTCTAGGGATTTTTATCTTTTATAATGACTACAGCCCTTTTGCTGAGCTCATTTCCATTACACAATGTTATTTCAGCTGCTAGGCAAGAAGATAATGTGCCCTTCATTAAAAATAGCTGGGAAGAGAAGAGTAGCATTCCCCCCCCATAACAAGCATTTCTTGTCCCTTATCTTTTTTTTTCTGTCTCTCTTTTTTTTCTCCCTTAACATGCAGCTCAGATCTTTTGTCTGTGGAGAAGTTTGATTATGCCTTAATCCAAATGGCCAGTTCAATCTATTTTAATCCAATTAACCAATTCAGACTATGCTGGGTGTCATAATCCATTTCTTAATCCAATTAGCTGTTGTCATTCTGACTGCGGGTGAGGACTTTGCAGAGCGGAGGCTGTTGTTTGTTTTCAGTTTCAGAATGCAACATGGTGTTGCAAGCTAGTTCAGACTGCTTCCCTGGTAGCCCAAACAAGGAATGAAAGTGAGAGATGTCAGCTGAATTTGCATCCTTCCTGGGTTTGATCTATTTTATCAATAATTAAAGTTAGTAGGACTTGATTCTCATGATCAAATTGGATTTGTCTCTTTGATATTTTCTTTTCATGAAACTGAATTTAAATATACCACTTGCTGGAGAAAGGCAAAAATGACTTGTAAATTTAGCTGGTTTAGCTTGGGGTGCTCAGCTTGAGATGGTTCAAGGCTTCTCTGTATTTTATGAAAATCAGGCCCCTTTTAAGGAAATGCAAAGTGACTCTCTCAGTTCCATAATCAGTCGTGAAAATCTTGCCCTTTGTATTTTCCCTTTTCAAGCTAATAGGCTGAGCAGTTTACCCAGGGAAGTGAAAGCTTGGATCTCATTGAAACATTCCAAATACTTTCCTGTCTGACTAATCCTGAATATTTATGAACATATATTTTAATTCCAGCATTATAATCAATTCCCATTGAGTACTAACTTTAAGAGGAATATTTACTATTTGCTTTTACCCAACATGGAAGAAATACAGAGATTTTCAGAGTTCACATATTAGGGAGCTACTGACTGCATTATCTATAGTCAAAACTATCATAGTGGACACAGTCTTTCCAGGGCTTGCTTTGTTAAAGTCCTATTCAGCTCTAAGGCAACTACACTTTCCAGTTTGATTTTCTTTAAGACAAGTTGTGCAATCTGATCTGAAAAGGACTTGAAGTTCTTTTCTGTGGAAAATCAGAGGGAGGGTTAAGTTGCTTTTGGACTGTTAAAAATTCTCCTCCACATACCAAAATTATGGTGTAAATCTGTACTTGAAACATGAACCAAAACCTGCTGAAGTGTACACCTCAATAATTTATGCTTCTTTTACAAATATTTCCCTGATTTTGTCATAAAGGATATGTGCCTTAACTTTGCTACAGTCATATTTTAAAAATAAATTTGAATCTTTTTTCCCCGACCTTGAGAATCACAATATTTTCTATATAAATTATGTATATTCCACAGTAAAAAAAAAAACCAAAACCAAACCAACAAATCCCACAAAAAACCAAAAAAACTATAGCAAATTAAAAAGAGATTAATGTATCAGGCAAAACAAAAGTTACCTCTCAGAATTTCAACAGACAGGTTGCTTTTCTATCTTATCATCATACTTTCTATAGTTATGACATTGATATTTTTTCATCATGAGTCTAAATCACATAGAAGGGCTGGAGACATGGAACATTTAATCACACAAAGCTGGTCATGAGATTGGTGAGATTTATGAACACAGGGGAAAACATTACATAAAATCACTAATTTACAAATAAAAATAGACTGTTTTCACCATTTTTTTTAATGTTAATGGAGAATTTATTAGGTGCTAGATCTATTTGGCATCTAAATCAGGAATTTTCCAAGGAGCTGAAGGCAATAGCATTCTGGGCACCTCCATGGATCTTGAACAATGCTCATGTTTCTTCAGGATCATACCATTGGTCTGTGAGGATAATGGAGACTTGCTGAAGTGACGAGTGGAGTTCAGCTCCAGATCCAGAGTCATAAGTTAGATCAATACATAGATATCTATGGGCTGCGGATCTGCATCTGCCTGTAGACTGGCCTCAACACACATGGCAGAGATAATTACAAAGACTATTGGACAGAATCATAACGTGCAAGTAAGAATTTGAAGCCCATAAAAGGAATGTGTCTTTTGGCCATTGCTTTGGGGTGATGTTTACATGAAACTCTTCCATTTTCTTCAGATCATACAATGTCCTTCTGCATTGCTGAAGCTTCATAAACAAGTTATTTTCAAGAAGAATGTGCAAGGACACAGTAATGGAGGTTAGCTGCAGCTATGAATTTTATGAACAGTTTGATGGAAACCACATTAAATGGCAACATCAACCCACAAATCAGCTTTGCAATGCTCTTACTCCAATCTGGTGTTGAGGGTGATTCACAGTGAATTTGCTTTTCATGGCCACCATTTCATGCAGTGTCATTTATCAGCATACCAGGCTCTTGTGCTGCAGGAAACTCTGGCATTACGTTTTAGCAGTGTTAACGACTAACAATGCTGCTCATGTTAGCAAAGTAAGTACTGTAAATAACATCACAAAGACTACAGTAATTGCCCTTTTTGTAATGTTCCTGTTCACTGTGCTATCACCCAAGTCATAAAGCTGTCACATCCTCTCCATGCATTGTCTTAGAACAGTAGCAAAGTTCTACTCAGACCAAAATGGGTCAAAACACAGCTAAAGGTGATCCACAAACACAGGAGGAGCTGGATGGTATAAGGAAGAAAGAGTTTCCTTATTAATAGGAAAAAGAAAATTCTCTCTTGAGAATTATTCCTGAAAGAGGTATATTAGGAAAAGTAAAGATGAGGACTGTTAGAATGTAAAATATGAGGTAAAACAAAACACAGAGCTTTGGGATTTTTTCCTTATTTTGACAAAACAATAGTATCCCAGAATCTTGTGGCTGTTGTAGTCTGAATGAATGTAGTCCTTTTTGGGTCATTTACTGCAGCCTGGTTTGCAGTTCTCCCAGGCAGAGGCTGGATCTCAAATAGGATTGGACCCTAATGTTCTGTTTTCCCTGCAGCGCCCCAAGGTCCTTCCTGTACTGGGAACTCCAGAGCTGCATTCAGAATTCCAGGTAGGATCTTACTGGAGCAGAATAAGGGAGCAGAATCAGCTCCCTCAAAGTGCCGTTCACACAAAAACTGACTGAAAGCCTTCTAGAAGCGTAATTTATTTAGAAGTAAAGCATCAAAGAAAACATTAAACATTTAAACCACTAAATGTGGCATATATTCATATGAAGCTTTTCCCTACAGCTTGCTATGCTCTTGTTCTGGAAAGGCACCAACATCTTAGACTTATTCTATAGAATCTGTTTCTTTCTTCCTCTGCTTAACCTTTCAGTCTGTTTCCCTAGCCCTATTCTGAGGAGGAACTTCTTTTCTTTTCAGGAGTCCTTTAACTACTCATTAGCCCTTACATTTTCAAGTTCTGAACTTGGAAAAATAAACATTTATCTTATTAGTAGATAGGGTGCCATGTTCTTGAGGTTAATAATTTTGGCCATTATTTTTGAAGAATACTTTGGCATAAGTATTTGTTCTGGGAAGCCAAGTTTTGCTTCCTAATTAGTTTTCTATGCATCCCACTGTAATTTAAATCGATATACTTACGAAGCAAATTCCTGAGCTCAGTAGAATATGTAAAGCTTTCATTGTAACGCTACTAAAAGTAGTCACATTTTTGATTAAAAGAAATGAGATCAAAATAAGTGCACTTCAGCAGTAAACAATGAAGGGATTTTTTTTTAATCGTTTGAAGACAGCATTGTATCCCTCTTTTGTGAAAGGAGAAGTTGATGACCTTGCCACAGCCCCTTGCTGTAGAATAGAGCCCCTTTGCACTGTCAGTAGAAATACAGAACCACTGTCAGTGTCTGGATCCAGAGGTCCCACATTTCATTCTTACTGTTGATAATTTATCTTTGCTTACAGTGCTACAGCTTACTCCTTCTGTGCCTCAAGATGCATGTAGGGAGAAGTTAAGTTTAAGTTTCAGAGCAAACAAAACTAAACAATATTTGTTTTAAAATCTTTATTTCTTATGAAAAAAATAAAAAACATCCACATGGGATTTTTTTTTTTATAAGAATAACACTGGAAAGAACCACATACTTCACCAGTTCACATATAGCAACACACTGAATGTCTAGGTTAGAAAAATCTCCAAGACACGTACCAGGACATCACTACAGGATATCTAAGAGGTGTCTAGACCACAAAACTCCCCTGAAATTCAACACATTACTTGAAAAAAAAAAACCAGCAAACCCCTTAATTATAAAATATCTGAAAAAGAGCACAAAAAGAGGAGAAAAATCTTTAATACCAAGTAACTATTGAATTCCCGTAATTTGCATTCTTCGTATAATTTTTAGAGAGCCTGAGTTTGGTGGAAAGAAGTAGCATGAAAAGTAGTCATGTTGTTGTTTAATGAGAATTTTTAGCCCAAACATTCTCCAGAAGAGTTATATGCCAATATTACAACACTTTGAGCTTGATTAAGGTGCCTAAACATAAATGTCTAGGTTTCTTCAAAAGCCTTGGGATATAAAAAACATATATGGGCTCTGCACATATGGCATAAGCATAGATGAAACCAGGAAATGCTTCTCAACCAGCTGCTGGAGGATATATAGGACACTTCAAATGACATATAATAGATATTAAGTTACACTTAGGATAATTGTATCTCATATATATATATAGATATAGCATACTAGGTATAACTGAAAAATGTAATTGAGTCCTTTATGTCCTGCTATACCTGTTGGTAAAATAAGGAAAACAAAAAATATGCAGAATATGAAAGAAATATATATCTGTATAGAACTGTGGCTGGAACAAGTGGAATAACTTCGTCAGATTTCAAAAGAAACTAAGTCAGCCTCTAACATGGTTGAACAAATAATAAGTAGCATAAATGGTTCTCTAGCGTTGCTTAGCCATGCAGAATGTCCACACCAAAACTGGTTTTCTACACTTCTCTCTGTTTAAAATTAATTTTTTTCACCATGATTTTATTTAGCTAATGAAATATGCTTTTAGTAATCTAATTTTGTTGTGTGACATTGATGCTGGATATTCAGAATTTAAGCTTCTCTGTGATGTTGGTGAGATCTAAGTGTTGGATGACCAAGCAAGTGAAGAAAAGTCAACTAAGCTATTAATCTTTCAGGCAAAGATTGGAGAGAGTAAATGCAGCAGAGAAGAATGGAGAATTTGAGCAGCTTTTTCTTGCTTTCAGATGTAAAGTGTGTTCAGAGACATGGTATTATGAATAGCTATGAATAGAAGGCTGCTTCAGAAAATACCATGAAGGTGTTGCCCAAGCAGTTGCAATCACCATTAAGTCTGAAACAACTTTCCAGGTAGTTTAATTTAACTTTCTGAGGTCTGTGGATGGGCTTTAGATGGTGTTTATTTCTGACTAAAACCTGAGCTGGCTCTTTTCCCCCTTTCGCAAAGGGGGAAATGTATAAATGTATAAATGTATAAATACAGTATGTGATACACACTCTTAAAAGGGCTGCAGTTAGGAAGGGAAAAAATAAAAGAAAAGTCTGCATATTCCTGTCCTGGTGTATGCATTCTGGACCTGGTGGAAGCCTCTGAAGGAGGAAAGACAAGGCAATTTCTTCAGGAAAAGAGCCCAAAGAAAGATCTGACAAAATCTTCTGAATCTGAAGTGAGGATACAGGCTGAAGATATGTCCAAAATAGCAGCCTTGGGAATTGGATTGTTTTGAATGCAGTATTAAGATCTTAGCCCAGTGCCTGGCATGGTTTGATAGTTAGGATGAGCCAGACACTATTCCAAATAAGCAGTTTGCATGTGGAAAGTTCGCAATTTAGAGACCAGCGGAAATGAGCAGAGCTAGGGTGGATCATAAGAAATGCTGAGTTCAGGCAGGCTGGGGATCCACCTTGTACAGTTCGTGGAACGGTCTCTTTTATGTTGATTCAACAAAGACAAGTTGACAAGGGATAAAAACTGATAAAAAGAAAGTAGCTATCACACCTTTCACAGAATGTGTGAGAGCTTGGGGTAGGGAGAGAAGAGTATATATGGTTATGTCTCTGCTTGTTTAATGAAAAATCCACAGAGTATAATAAACCTCATTTCCATGAAATTAGCATACGGGTAAGGCTTTGTAGGATCTAAGAAAGGCACTTTGTTTGAACACATAGGGTATCAAAATTCTCATTTTAAATCTTTAATTAACTTTTCCCCCTCTTCGTTATCAATCACTTATTTCAACTATTCATAGCCTCAGTAAGCTTCCTCTGGTGGCTAAGAGATAAGACATTTAAGAAATAAAAAGTCAAAGTCTGTGTTGCTTTTATTTGTATTGCATTCGAATTTGACCAGAATGCTTTGGGGTTTTTATCAAAGATTTGAGTGAGGAGAGTACTAAAGCTGATTTGGTTATATTCTTCCTGGGGACGAAGAATATGAGTGTTCACATGTAGTCTCCTAATGAAAGCTAGATAAACATGTGTAGACTGAGATTTTAATGTCATATAATGCACAAGAAATTTCTCCAGGTATTATTTTAACAGATTCACATGAAACCTCTCAGGGTGCTCTATTAACAGATGCAGCCTTGGAATGAGATGGAGGAAATGGGGGAAGATGTTGTATGACTATCAGTGAATAGCAGTACCTGAAAAAAACCCTCAGTGTTCATGCTTATTTTAGTAACTCATGTGCACTCTCTTAGCAAGTAAATATTGTAATTTTCGTATGTAAAAAAAACCTTTTTCACTATATTATGTTGTTAATTTCCTTGCTCCATATCTATTGCAACTTACAAGTCTGATTTACTAGCTTGCAGTGTAGAGATGTAATATCTTCAGTCTTGAAAATCTTGAAGATCCCTTGGAGAACTGAACAAAATTGTAAATGTCAGAGTTAGACAACTCCAAATTTCCTGCCTTGGTAAAATCCTGGAAGATTGCTGTAGTCAGATGGAGACAAATGCAAGTACAGCAGCTGACTTCAGGGAGGCTGTGATCTATGCGGGTCAGGCATGCAAACTGAGATCTAGGATATGTTGGGAAAAGTAATTCCAGGCAAAACTGCAGAGCACTAGTACCAGTGTAGTATTCATCATACACTGCAATTGTGCAAATAAATTAAACAGGACCATCGGCCAATCAGTGGTGCATGGGCATCCCTGCTTTCAACTGCTAATACAGCCCTTGCCTGGTTTTGGTTTAGGCCAACCAGCACTTCCCAGGCAGTGCCTGAGCACAGCTCAGGGAATAAGGTGGGCTGGGAATGATTCTCAGGACAGTGCTGAAAGCCAGGGGAGTGCCTGCCTGTGCAGAAGTGAACCATGCCAAGTCAACTAATGTCCTTCACATGCCGCTTATTTACCAATACAGATGTGGCCATCTCAGTGAAATTAATTCATTAATTTAAATTAAATGCTTCTGATTGTTACAGTCAGGAAAGTTGCATTCAGAGACCCTGCAGATAAGAGATACTGTTATCACCAAGGAATTTCAGAATTTAGTTTACAAAACAGGATTAAAGGGGCTTGGCTTGTTTAACTTCAAAAGAGGTTTTCCTAAAAGTAATGTATGTCAGAGAAGTACAAGATGTATTTCAGTGAAGAATAGTATTGGTATAAGAACAAATAATTCAGATAGTGGCCACAAACAAAATTTTCACACAAGGTGAAAATTATAAGAAGTTTGTTTCTACTCTCCACTAGAATGAATGCTCATTTGAAGCAGATTTCCGTTTGGAGTAGTGGACAAAAGGTAAACATTGGGTTCAAAATGGTAAAATCATGGCTGTGATTACACAGTGAGATTGGTACTGCAAAACATGTCTGGATTAAGCTAACTGAATAAGTCTTTTCAGTTTTCAGCTCCATGGTATTGGATATTAAAACAATTGGTCAGCATATGAATTTTTAGGGCTAATTTTTGAGGGAATATGTTGAATAATCTTCCACATTTAGGCTCAAACCACCAGTTGAAAATTTGACTACAGTAAAATTTATAGTTCCATGTAATCATTTTGGAAATGCACTTACCACTTCTGTAAACATGATTTTTAATTGTGCTTAACAATAAGTTCTTTCCTTGTTTTAATAACTGCTGAGAATTCAGTGTTCACCAAGTAAAATGCACCAATAAGTTCAAAACTGGCAATTTCTCTGCACAATCTAAAAGTATCTTTTAAAAAATCTTTTCCTTTTCAGTTTTGATTTCTGACTTAACCTTTGATTTTGATCAACAATGCAGACAAATAATGTAACCAGGGATTATGCATTAATGAAATGAGATGAAAAGTAATTTTTAAAATAAAAGTCTTTACCACGGCCTTCTCTACACTCAAGCACTGTCCATGACCAGTAAGTCAAATTATTTATTTATTTTTAAATAAATAGAGGAGATTTTTAGATAGTCACTTTAGGAGCTTGAACCTTAGGATAAACACTACAGCTCTATGAGATATGCAACAAAATTGTTCTAGACTGCAGCCCAGTTGTCTTGCAGTAACTTGAATTAGGTATTGGTAGTGACATTTAGCCTTGGTGAATTAGTTAAAACATGAATTTTCAGCTCAAATTCATATGTTCAAGAGAACATCTTTGCCTTGGAGAAAACTTCAGCTGAAACTGTTTCTTGCAGACCTGTTACTGGAATGGAAGGACCATTTTGGCAAAGAGATAAATGAGCACAGTTTTAAATTCAGATGAATAATGTATAGTTCTAGTCACAATTACCAAACGTGCTTATTGTTAGAAAACAGAGAGTGCAATAATCCCTTGTTTATGGAAAATTGGCACATGCAGTGTATAGCTCATGACATAATTTATAGGGTTTTCTGTGGAGTCCTGGTAATTATTACTGAACTATTCATTATTGATCTCATTTGGAATGTTAATGAATTTAAATCCAGCTTGTTGAAATGCAAAAACAACCACAAAAAATCTATTGGTTTTGGGCAATTCTGTACTCACTGAAGCCAATGGAAATGTTCCCACTAATGTCAAGAAATACTAGATCTATCTGAATGTGGCTCCATGGTTGTTTTTATGCCTGTTGTTTTACTGTTTAACTCCATGATGTCTTTATTAGCTTGTACATGACATGGTCTGTGGCAGCATCCCTAGGCCTGCCTCATGCATAGGTAGTACCTGAAAGAAGGCTGCAACAAAGGTGGAGGGACACTATAGACAAGGGCCTGTAGTGAAAGGACAAGGGGGAACGGCTTCAAACTGAAAGAGAATAGGTTTAGATTAGATAGTAGAAAGAAATTCTTTAGGGTGAGGGTGGTGAGGCAATGGCACATTTTGCCCAGAGAAGCTGTGGATGCCCCATCCCTGGAAGTGTTCAAGGTGAGGCTGGATGGGGCTCTGAGCAGCCTGGTCTAGTGGAAGGTGTCCCTGACCACAGCAAAGAGGCAGAACTAAATCATCTTTCAGGTCCCTTCCAGCTCAAGCCATTCTGTGATTCTATGATTGTCGAAGCTTTAACAACGTGAACAACATGTTGACATTTTGGTTACTGTCAGAAGGGTCTCAGTCCAGGTGCTGGGGACAATGTAACAAGGATATGGAGAATATCTCAATTTCCTAATCTCCCCCAAAATTAAAAATGTTGGTGATTTCTACAGCACGGTGGAGTTCAGCTGGAGCAGGTGAGTGAAGGCATGCTGTAAACCCCTAAAGTGCTGGTGTACATGTGTGTTTTTCTGTGAGTCTGGAGAACATGACAAGTTTAGCAGCACAGTGAGAACTGGGTTTTTTTTGGTGGATTGGTTGGGATTTTTCTTTGGGGGTTGGGGGGGGTTTGTTATTGTTGTTTTGTTAATTTTGTTGGTTTTGTTAGTATCATCCTTGGATGAATAATGAGAAAGATTTAACTCAGGGTCCTGAGGTGGTAAAATAACAGGAGCTAAGCAAAATATTGATGACTATAATATATTGCTGTTAAATCCTGCTTTCAATTCATTGCTGTAAAGAAAATATATTTTAAAAAGGCAGTTCGTGTCTTCAATAAAAGACTTACAAAAATATTTTATGGTAAAAATCCCTCAATTTATTTAACTTGCACAAGAGGTATTTAGGAGGCAATTAATTACAAATACAAAGTGCCTCCACAAGGATAGGTATCAGTACTCTAAACAGATGAAAATTAAAGGTAAAGTAATTTAGGCTGAAAATAATGTGCATAATTTTAAATCAAGAATGTGCTTAACTATCAGGGCAGCTTGCCAATGGACATGTAGATTTTTTCTTTCTTCATGTTGTCAAGTAAGGTGGCACATGTCCAAACACACATGCTAATTCAAGTTGCATATAGCTGGCACTGAACATGGAAATTACTGAATGAGGTTTTATGGATTGTTTTACTCAGAATGACAGATCCTGTTGTGCTTTTTGCCCTTAACTGTAATACTCTGAGAATAAGCTTTTTCATAATCTGGCTGATAACATTAGTCATATTTAGATCATTTGTCATAACGATCATCATACTTTTATAGCTTTGTAATAACATAATTTGCCAAACAGAAAAAAAAAAGGTAAGCAGCAAGAATTCTCTTTCCTTCTCATTTTCTTTGTTACTCTGGGCTCAGCACTAAAGTATTCATATATTTTCCAGTGCAGTGAAAAACATGGCTGTCAGCCTTTGAACATCTGTTCTGAGCAGTTTATTTTTATATTCTCTCTGCACCAGGGAAAGTGTGTTCAGTGTCGTGTTTTTTTAAGTAATTTTTTTTCAGTGGAAAGGAGGAGAAAGTGGAAGTTTCTTACTGAGGAGGTGTTTTGAGGGCTTTTTCATTCTCTCTTAGCATTCATGTTTCTTACCACTGGTGTAATGAATAGTTTGAGGCTTATGAATAAATCAGTTAGGTTTATAAAAGCCTAGACTTTGGCCCTAAATTCCATTACCTCGATTGCTCCCTTCCCAAGAAAACTTGACTCTGACACAGAATTGCCTGCATAATAAATTGTGACCAGGTATGACTGGGATACCCCAGATCAGATGGGATATATTAGATCAAAGAAACTTTTCAGAAAAGGAGCTGTGAGCAGGAAGTAAAACATGAGTCAAGGGTGAGCACTGTAGAACTTAAGGCTGACAGTGTATGGACTGCACTAGAGAGAACACAGCCAGCCAGTCCAGGGAGGTGATTATTCTCTGTTATCTATCCAGCATTTATGAGGTTGCACCTGAATTACTATGTCTAATTTGGGGCTGCCTATCATAAGATGCTGAAGGAGCAAGAGGGTGAGGAGGCTGGGTTTGACCCTCTTAGAGAAGACTATGGGGAAAATGTCACTGTGCTATGTTCAGCTAAACCAATTGGGTGGGTACAGAGGAGAAGGAGTCAAATTTCTCAGAGGCTTATACAATGGAAGGGTGAGACTCAGCAGTTAAAAATTGCAAAAAGTACTGTCTAGTGATAACAAAAAAAATCACCATGAGGGTGGTCAAATACTCAACTAGGTAGCACAGAAGAGCTTTGCAATATCTGTCCCTGGAGAGACACAAAATTTGACTGGACAAGAGCTGAGAAATGGACCTAAATTTGAATCTGGATAAGCTTTGACTTGAAGTTACACTGGATGTCTTCTCAGGTGTCTTCCAGCTTAAACCCTTCTACAGATGTAAATACAACAATTTCCAAACATAATAATAAGGTTTTGGAATCACAAGCTGAAGTGTTTACAGGCTAGGAGCATGTATAGAAGCAGCTTGTTCTGGCCCACAGAATATCATTTAGATATAACTATAGGCAAGGGGTGAGGAGTCCATTATATTAGAGAAAACTAGTTTTCATCATAAAACTTTATGAAGATCTTTTCATCCCTGACCTTCTGCTATGGTGTATCTGGAAGAAAGGAATCAGGACCTTGAACTTCTTTAGGTAGTCTGTGGAAAGGTAAGCAAAAGCCTGGTGGACATATCCAATGTGTTTCCTTTGGACTGCACTGTTGAAATGAGATGTAGCCTTCTTCAGCAGCTGCGTTTATGTAAGCCTTGAAACAGTATGACCATTTATATTGAACGCTGAATCACTGCAGTCTAAATGAGAAATGACAAAAGCATGAATAACTGAGGCCAGGTCACTGCCTTCCAGGAAATACTCTTTTAGCCAGCTGGAAAGAAAGCTTTTTACTGATGGTTGCTGTTATGTAAGCCCTGAGAATCAGTGAATAATTTCATGTGCTTGAAAAGATTTAAGGCCAGAGTAAGCCATCAGATCAAGTATTTTGAACTGCTACTGGCAGTTTTCCTCACATAATTTGTTTGGGTTTTTAGTTTGATTTCTTTTTTTTTTTTTTTTAAATGGCATCAGATATTCAACTGAAAATATTAGGAAAAGTATTAAAAAATCCATCACAATGGTCAGCTTGTTATCCATCCTCGTTTTTATCACCCACTCTTCAACCTCAAATTTCAATTTGCCTTACTTTAGCTTTACAACACTGATTCTTTTATACCTTTCTTTGTTACAATTAAGAGCCTGGTAACATTTGTAATTGCCTTCTAAAGGTACTTCCCTCAAGTCTTTTCTTAATCTTCTTTCTTTAAATCTTTCAACAGGCAACTATTTCTACAGTTCTCAAACATTTCATAGCTTTTTTTGAACACTCTTCAACTTTAAAAATCCTTTGATTATGAATATGAGATTGTCTCATCTACTAATTGTATCAACTACCAGTTTTACTCCACACACTGTGTTTTCAGAGTTTCAATATCTCACCCACAGAAGTAAAGTGTTCATAATTTCCATTTTTTCACAAGACATGTAATCTATTTATGATAACATTTTAAGTGGAATTTGCATTGGCTTGTTAATCTCAAATATTTTCTGTTGCACTAGATACCAGGTTGGATCCCCTTATTCTGTGAGTTCTTTTCCCTGTTGCTTTATGACTTTGATTTCTATTAAAAAAAAAGAAAATATTTATGAAGGCAATTCCCCAAGAAATTCAGTTAGCTCTAACTTTAGCATCCTGCCTATCTCATTTACTGAAATTTGAAAAAAATATATGGAAATTTTCAATGTATTTTTATAAGCAACTCTTTCACAGTGTCTTTCAGACATTTACTGTAGAGGATCATTAATGTCCTTCACACTCCAGGTGGAGCCTTGGTGAAAAAAAAGACCTTTGGCAGCTATAGCTTGTCAGCAACTGGGCGCTGACACTTGTCAACAATTAATTCTAAATTAATGAAATATTAATTAATTTAGCAGGTGTTACTGCTGTCATTTTGCATGATGTTAATATTTTGACTGAATGACATACACCCCAAAATGGCTACAAAATCCAAGTGAGCGCTAATGTGGTGTGATGGGGTGAGGACCTCCTTAATTCAGCACTGAACAAGCTGGCTTCAGGGAAAAAAAGCAGAATGGTGCTGTACCTTGGTTAGTCTTTCTGAGAGGGAAGCTGATCAGCATGGCTGTGGATCTGTGCAGATACATCTGTGCAACTCTGGTACTGGGGTGCGTTAAGATGGGGCGTTATTGGCTCCCGGGCAGTCAGGGTAAGGATGCAATCTCTGCACATGGCCTTTATCAACCAAAATTTTAGTACTGTCAAAGTTAGGCAAATTGGAAAGAGCTATTTTTTTTCACAGTCAGTTTAATTTGTTAAATCCTCAGTCAGATATTTTAGGATTTCTGCTGAGACTTAGGACCAACCAGCTTTTAGTTATATCACTCTTCTTTATTATTTGTAATATTGACATTGCCTTAGCTATTTTGAGGTTTTGTAGAATTTTCTGAATGTAGGTGTGAATAAATATATATGGAATCTTTATTATAATTTAATATCAATGAGCCACAAATTTCCTTAACCAGTATTTTTATGACCCTCTGATGCAAATGTTTTAGGCCTCCTGATTCAAAAATGTTTATCCTAAGTAGATGTTGTCTAACTTCTTCCTAAGGCTTATTAATAGCCTAGAAACTGCCTCCCTGTCCTCATATGGTATGAATGCAGCACTCTGCTTCTTTCCAAATATAGGGACACAGTATTTATTAAAAACTTCTGTTCTTTCCATGTCATCATTGACAATTTTACAATCTGCATTTCTTAATAGACCTTTCTATGATTTATTTTGTTCCCAATACACTTTCAATATTTTTTTAGAGTGTCTTTAATTCTGATAGTCTGTATAACTGTTGTTCTAAAATACTTTTGGCAATTCATAGCTCCTATTTTGTTCATGATTTCACATTTTTTACACATATTTTCCTTTAAAATGTTGTGCTTTTGTCCTTGCCAGTGAATGAAGACAAGATTCTAGCTAAGGCTATTCCCATTCTTAACGGTGACACTTGGAAACTCCAGAGGTTTTTATTCATTTCTTTGCCTGTCAGCATTTTTCCTTCTAATCAGTATTTTCATTGGTTTCTTCAGATTTTGAATATAAACTAGTTTGGAGTATTATGCATTTTCTTTAAATATCTATGTTTGGAGCAGTGTTTGGTCTTATTGAATATGAGTTCATGATCCACAGTTTCTAGGCAACTGCTAACTCCCAATACCATGGTTATTCTGCTTTATCTGGCACAATTAAGTCCAAAATTATCTTCCTTTTCTTTTGCTGTAATTCCTTTAGCATTATAAAATCATCATGCATATTTCTATGGATTCTTTAGGAGTTTTGCTACCAGCTATATGAGATCACCAGTCTGCATATCTCACATTCGAGTTCCTGTAACAGCTTGATTTTCCTTGCACATAATCAGCAGATACTTAGGAAGAAACACATTCTCATAATTCAGAGGCCAGCTAAGTCAGTGGCAGGTTCTCTTAGTAAGATATGATAGTAGAACATTGATCTATGTGCCTGTATGATCCCTGGGTTTTGAATCACCAATAAAACTTAAACAGATAACAGTACTTTTAATGGAGAGTTCAGCTTCTATGATTCCATTATCCATTATGCCATTATAAAACAAATTGTATGAGTTTCACGTGCCATTTATGTGATGCATCTCAACAAATTGTGACAGTGACAGTTATATCAAATTTCTTCTTCATCATCGAGTGCTTATAATTCTCTTATGGTGTATCCATTCTTACATGGAATCTGTAATAATCACTTCCAAACATAGTTGTCGAGCACAAATTTGTTTCCATATATGTTGCACAGAGCTGAAAATTAGGTATCTGGGTCACGTACTTTGTTCTCCATTATGCCCATCTGGCTTGTCTTAGTGCTGAAAATGTCTAAAACCAGATCATGGAAGGAATATCCTCATCATGTACGTCTTCAAACATATTTAAAGTCAAGTCTAAATATGAAAGTCTCATCTTTTTCCTGTTGCCAAGACTTTTCTTTCAAATCCAGCATTCATTGTGTGTGCCTGGATTTCCCATTTCCTTTCTGAGTGCTTCACTCTATTTCAAAATAGAGTTCTGTTTTGTCTTTAATGGCTGAGAATCCATACTTCTCAGTGAATTTTCACTTTTATTGGAGTAGCTTAGGTACAAACTTGTGGCTGTGAAAATAGTCTTGAAAGGCACAATTATCATTCTAGTCTATACATAGCATCTGACTCTACTTGTTGCTGAATACAGCTGTGAAACATTGTGAATCTACCACTCTAGGGTAATGTTAGCAGCCTAATGAGAATTAAGGATGCTAACACTTCAGCAGAGAGGCCTCCACACAGGATTTCTGGTAGGATGTACTGCCCATGTGGGGTGGGATGCTTGTATGCTGTTAACTACTGCATGCCACCAAAACCAGTGAAATAATTGATTGATTTCAAGAGGAGTGTGTTGAACAGCATTGAAGATTTTAGTCAGAGATCAAATCTTCAACATGACTTTCTTGAAATAGTATAGCCTGTACTACATTGAATCACACAGAAGTAAACTTGCAGCATACTTGCTGCTACTAATGACACAAATCTAAAGGCATTTTCTGAAATGAAGACCCCAAACCAGTATTAACACTGAGAGAAGGTGACTTGCCACAGATAGTAATAGTTTATTAAAAAGAGGAAATGGAAATCAATGGTTATGTTGCATTAAAGCACAGAAGATGGCACTGCAGACTAGATGCTTAAAATGTTCTATTTCTTCTACCTTGTAGCAATCACTGATGTTATAAAACCGCAAGAATATCCTATTATTTCTCATTTCTAAGCCACTGCTCATATAGAAGTGAATACCTGTATTCTGTACTTTTAGTAGATGAAGTCCTGAAAGGCAGTGTCATCAATTCTGAAATCTGTGAAGATCTGGCATGATGATTTTTGCTGCTTGTTGAAACTGAACAGCTATAAATACTTGTGAGATAGTAGCTCATTTAAATAATTTTTATACAAATGTTCTTATGTTGTGCATTAATAATTTTTTCACTGTCCAGATCAATCTGAAAATGACTACAGTTTATTTTAGCTGGATGACATTCTTCTACAGAAAAATGACCAAAGGCTTCTTTGGAAATTAAAATCTGCTTCAGCAATATTATTGATAAATATTAATCTACAATAAGTTACTATTGAACCCTAGAATGAAAGCTTATTCTTTAATAGGATATTAAAAGTTCATTTCCTGGGGGCATGGAGGAAGAAGTTTACACAAACACCAAATGGAGAAATTATAAAATCACCACGTGGAACCCCTCTAACGATAGATGTAGTGCATTCATGTGAAATGGCTTGATTAAAACAACCTCTGAAGTTCAATGAACATAAGATTTAAATCCTGTCTTTTCTGCTGGCCATTTGACTAAAAGAGTCCTCGAATTGAATGCTGATGGTGATAGGGAGCACTTTTAAAAATATAAATCCTCATTCTGTGAGAGATGGGTGTATAAATGCGCATAAAATAAAGATAGGAAAGGTTGAGGAGTGTGATGGTATTGGATCCTCTTGTCTTGCTGCCCTGAACTGATTTTGCTGTGGTATAAAAACACTTAAACTCTCAGTTTGCCCTGGTGAAAAAACAATGATGGACAATTACAGGTGAAAGAGTAGTTCTCTAATTTTTTAACACATTCCAATCTTCTGTAAATGTCATAACATAAAATGAAAATAGCAAGAATGCCTTAATGTCATCAGCCCCTTGTAGATTTCCCCTCCATCTGCATGATTGTGTTCCTTTGGAAGAGAAGAGAACACGTTTTTATTCTCTCAAAAGGTGTTTTTTCATGCTCCACCTATAGCACTTGCACTCTTTGTTTCCCCCTGACAGGCACTTCTCTGCCACCCTCCATCTGTCCAGCACCCATAGCCTGGAGTTCCCTACTGTTGTGCCAGTTCTTTGGCATGGCCACACTGACTTCACTGCTCAGCAATGTAGGCAGTAGTCACACCACTTAAAGTTCACCTCCTTTTTCATGATTCATTAAAGCTTTATGTCCTGAAGATCACAGGTCATACTTTCTCAGTTGGAAGATGGATGCCACAAGCATTGCTAGGTAATGGAAATCAGAGCTGCTCTCAAAAACCTCTCTGAAAGGTGAGGCGAAGAGGTTGAGAACCTAAACAGTGATCTGAGGCATTTCCAAGGCAATAATAAAACCCAGGAGAAAGCAAATGCACAAAAGTTGTACAAGTACTTGACACCCTCCTTTTTCCATTACTGAAAGTCTGCTCATTTTCTGCATGAGATGGTGTATTTATTGCTAACTATCTGTCAGACTGCAGCTTAAAAATATCAGCCATAATTACATTCATGCTACCAGCCTTGACATTAAAGTTAATCTGAAAAACACTCATTTTCCTATACTACCTTATGTAACCAGGACTCAGATGCAGTGATGGTTCACTGTCAGGTTTTATTCGACTGTGTTTCAGTGCAGAGAGTTACTTGACAGCTGTGAAAATGTTGGCTTGCCCTTTGTCTTACAAAGGGAAGTATTAGAAGAGCTTGACATTTGTCAAATGAAACTTATTGGTGTGACCTATTTTTAGGTACCCTTTGAAACCTTATGATAAGTACCTGAAACTAATGATCCTTCTGTTTCAGGAGAGAACATTTAGGAATGGCTTATTAGAAGAGATAGACACAGGGCAAGAGAGACCCTGGCAGTGTGTTGCGATAAGTTGTAAGCTTAAGATTCTATAAATTGGTTTAAATTTAGGAACAATTTTAAAAAAACGAAAAGATGCTCTAGACTGGTTGTATGCTGGTCAGATTGTAGACTGAGAGCTGGTTGAGTGGGGAAAATCTTGCCCCACAACTCAGTTTAGGTAAGCTTCTTAATGAATTTAAATTTATCTTCAACAGAAAAAATTCATTATTTTAATTATACAAATATTTGACTACAGATAGACAACTCCTAGATTTTGGGAACCTGTAGATTAGGCAGGAATCCAGCAGAGTGTTTCCCAGAACACCTCTGAGGGGGAGGGTCATATAAATTATCATAGCAATTAAATTATAAACGTATTATAAAGATATATATAGAATAGTTAAGCAAGTGTCATTCTGTGGAATAAGTAGTGTTGGATGTACAATATTGTCATTTTCTGTTACCTGAGACCATGACAGCTTGTACATAGGATGAACAGAGGAAAGAGGATTTCTTTTGTCAAAAGGAACGTGTTGCAGGCAGCAGTTTACTAGGAGAGACTTCAGGTTTAGTACCAGTACCAGCACTCAAGGTGTCAGATCCCTGTATGTACACTTGGGGAAGTTTGTGTTCAGAGATCCCAAAACGTATCAAATTGTGATGAGATCAGTGATCAGTTGTATAAATCAAACTGGAAGTCTACGGATGGTGTTGGTCACAGAAGCATAGAATGGTTTGGGTTGGAAGGAACCTTAAAGATCATCCAGTTCCAACCCCCTGCCATGGACAGGGACACACCTGCAGTACTTCAGGTGGGGAATCGTGAGGGTGGAGCAGAGGGTGAGTCAGAGAATCATGCAGTCAGAGACATGCCTGGTTGCTACATTCCAAATATCTAAGATGCATACACCTATAGCATAGAAGCAGAGCATGGAAGTCAAGTTCTGGGATCCAATGAGACTTACATACAGAGCATGTGACTTTTGGTAGGTCAGAATTTGCCCTTGACAGGAGATGGGGGTTCTCTCCTGGTTTTATTTCCTCTCAGGGGAATGTTCCTCCTCAAAAAACTCCACTAATTTGATTTGAAGAGACTGCACAAAGTCAGCTGAGTGTCACCTTGGAGTTTACAGGTAAACCTGTAATTTACAAAGTATGAGAAATGTGACTACAAAGAGTAATAATTGTTCATAAGTTGAAGAAAAACTGAAATGGTCTCACATTTGCAATGACTATGATATGTGATTCTCTCCATCCACTACAAGGCAGATGGCAACAATTTCCAAAATATCTAGGTACACATTTACATCCTGACATTGATGCCATGATGATTTTAGCCTTTTCTTTTATACCCCTTTTATATATCTTTTATAACTTTTTGTATTCTCAGTGCTTTTTAGCCTACATTCTTAGACTTTGTTAAGCTAGGAGACTAAACATCTTAGAAGCTTTGTAGCTAGGGATCAGAAAGCCCCAGACACCAAGAATACATTTTGTAAACTAAGATAGGACCATCCAGGGGAAGGTTCCTTGAGGAGGGGGGCTCACTTGAGCCTCTCATTGGGGAATCTTTGATAGATATGCTAATTAGTTAGACCTATAATGTTATACCCAATCGATTGTGTGTGTGCATTGAGGTGTGCATTGAGGTGCATTCCATCTGGACGTGGTGCACCTAAGGATCCTTAAAATAAATATCTAGGTAAAATCCCTTTTTCCCTTCTAACTGTGTTTGATTCTTGATTTTAAGACCAGGAAAAGGCATCAACAGGTGCATTTTTCAGAGGTAGATCAAAGGTAACAAGTTCATCCTGAAATGGCCAAAGTTTCTCAGCTATTCAGGCAAGATTCAGCTCTGATGTTGGGTATGACAAAATAGTTTTCTTGGGAAGAATAAATTTATGGGAGAGTTGCTGAAATTTTGGAGGAAGTGTATAGGAAAGCAATGGATGGAGACACTTGGCTTCATATAGCTGAGGGTTGTTGAAACGTAGGGTAAGGTTGGTGTTATGGTTATGACAGAGTGAAAGGTCCTGCTCAGTGGGAGCAAGAAGGATCCTCAAAGGAAGGGCTAGGTTGCAAAAAAAGAATTCTTCCTGGAGAAGGTTGTCATCTGGACCTAGAACTGACAGGAACCTGTGGCAAAAGGCATGGCTTGGTTTTAGAGCTGGGGTTAGAAGACAGGCAAAGACTAGAGACCCAGCGGAAGTGTGGTTGGAAAGCACTTCCATAGGAAGGTGTAGGCTGCAGATCTCACAGTAAATCCCTTCTCCTATGAATTGCCCAGCTTCACCATACTCTCCCTGGAACCAGGAATAATTTTCTCCTCTCTTCCTTTTTTCTTCCTTCAGCCATTCTTATTCACCTTCTGTGTTTTCTGGGATTTTAGAGGGCAGAGTATGGGGTGGTGGTTGCTGATGCTCTCTATTCTATGCTCTGTTCAAAACCCTACTGTTATCCCCTGGTTACTCCAACCCATCCTGCTGCAATAACAGCGAGAATGGAGAGCATCAGGGAGGAAGAAGGCTAGAGCATCCTGTCTTTCTTTCTTTTACTAGACAGTTTCTACTTAGCTATCTAATTTGCCTGTGCTTTGAGACAGCTCCCTTCTAGTCAGTTCAGACTGAGAAGTAAAATGTAGAAGTAGCTGAGCTTGTTTTCAGACAGTCATTGGAAGATGTCTGAGCACAGCAGTAAGGAATCCCTGTGGGCCAATTTTTTCCTGTGTTTCAGATACTTGCTGTGTCTGAAAGATTGCAGCATCAAATGAACCTTTTCATATACGTATTCATTTCTTGTTGTTCAAACTGTGATCCATACTCAGTGTGATCATACACCAGGTCTATTTGCAATCTCAATTTAAAACACAAATTTATCAGCAAATTATGTCACATGCAAGTTCAAAATAATATTTGATCACAATTAATTCACAAAGTAGGTGGATCACCTCCTCTAGCTGTGATATGAAATGTTTTATGCCATCAATACATATCTGAGATTAATGAGTCAAACCACAAAGTATAGAAAAGTCATTTGTCACCCCAGATGGCAATTTAATCAGTTGGAAAACTGACCAAGTGAACTTCCAGCATATGGAGGCCTTATTCAAAGTATACCCTGAGGTTACAGAGTTTTAAATAAAACTTTGTTTCAGCCAGGTAATCTATTTAGGTTCCTCTGTAGATTCAGAAGGTACTTATTCTACTACAGACAAGCTAGATGTAATAATATAGGATCCTATGCCAATAAATGTTCCATGCTTAAAATAATTTTCTTCTTTCTTAATGTAAAATACTGAGTTTGTAACAACTTGATATTTCTAAATGTTTGCCTTTCAATAAATAGGTTACTGAAAATCCCAACAGAAGATTGCTTCATAAAGTTTTAAGTTGCTATCAGGTTGACTAAACAGTAAATATTACTCCTGAAAATGACCCAGGTTATCGAGGGTGCTTAATTTCTACAGTGGAAGAGTTGTAGTCCCTTCAGCTAAGCCAGCTGGCTACATTTGGCTTACTCTGCAGGTGCATAAGACTGAAGTAGAACAAAGAGACCTGTCCCCAAGCAGTATTTGCTCTGATGAAACCATCTCCCATGTGGAGAGATGGCATCCTTTCCATTCCATTCCATTCCATTCCATTCCATTCCATTCCACTTTGGCTATTACTCCTGGTAGGACTGCTAGATTCTCAGAAACTGGGAGCATAGATGACTTTAAATGACAGTGATACTGTCATGATGATATTGCAAACCTCATCAGTATCTCAGAAACGTTTAGCTCAAAAGTTTGTCAGTCTCTTGAACTATTTCCCATTTAAAAATAAGTAAAATAAAGCTACACTGGAAACTTTTAAAAAGCAAGGGCTATTTTTATAAGGCTTGTCAATTAATAGAAAATCTTCACATAGTGTTAATTAGGGGTCTTCCCAGCATCAGAATAACTCTGAAGTGGAATCTGAATCTCCTGTTCCAAATGCTAAGATTGCAAAAATATGCATCTCCTCAGCTTCCAAGGCTGCAGTTCAGGAGGTTATGGTCTCATTCTCAATATTCCTATCTCTTCTAACAATGGCTTTGGTTTTTTTCTGCAGAGTAATTGAATTAAATTGTTAGTATTTTAAGCTGTGATTATCATGCTGGATTCTAGATTAATTTCACTGAAGTGAGAGTAGCATGAGATGAAAATTAACAGAAATAACATATGTGGCTGGATAGTCATTTTGACAACTGGGTTGGAAATAAAAACACTAATCACAAGAAGTTGTGAGGATGATCTGCTATGTTTTTGGGTTTTTTTTAATACACTGGCTTTGTAGCTCCTCTAGGAAAGTTAAGTTTAAAATGACCAATTGACAGGATTGCAGAAAAATGTTGTTCTTTACCCAAGTGACAGTACAGACAGTAGCACAAAGCTCTGATTACCTTGCAAGAGAGACTGACTGTGTATTGCCTGAAGAAAGAATGCCATTCAGTTAATCATGGGCAGCAATTCCTTTTTCTTCTAAATGTTCCTGGCCATCTTTCCATGCTCAAACAGAGCTACCTCAGATCTGCCTGCCCAGATAAAGGGGTACTATGCTATATGAACCATTAGTGATTTATGAACCACTTCAAGTTAGGATGGCCCAGGCTGTCAGTGAGTGCTGCTGCCACCACTGGTAGTGGAAACCAGTTGCCACTGTTAATCGTGTTTTTATTCATAAAAAATAAAAAAAAGCCTTGGAAATCCTGAGCTACAGACTACTCTAAGATAAGAGGGGATGAGCACTGCACAGTACTTCATGATGTTCAAAAGTTTTAATTTATACAGTGTTGCATTGTGATGCCTGGCTTTGGCCCATGTTATGACATGGATTAAACTGCCTTTACATGTCACCTACATCACATTCTGTCCTAGGGCTGACTCATGTGTGTGTCAGTCACCTGTACAGCCTACATTAAATTGCATGTACATGTGCTACAAATTCACATTGCTTAAACAGCCTCAGAGAACAAAGATTTCATATCCATTCTATATATGTTCCAGTGCTAATCTGTCATTATGGTTAGAAGTTTATCTAACATCCTGTATCTCATTTAATAAATCTTAATCCATTTGGATAATAGCCAAGTCTTGTGGGAATGTCAATATTTGATCATCTTAAAAACAGCCTTATGTATATTGTAAAACTTATACCCTGTGTGGTCTTAGAGGACTATTTAATTTCAGGAAAAATCCCGACTTTGGGTATTTTTACCTGTGACTAGCCATTCCTACTGTCTGCTCAGTGCTGACATACTTTTTGTATGAAAAAATAGAAAAAAACCCAAACCCAAATCACCTCACGAAAAATTAAACCAATAGGGATGGTACAGATGAGAGGAAGCAAAGGCTTTGACCTGGGAAAGCTAGTGTTTCTGCCAAGAAAAGGCATGGAGAAAAAGAATGTGTATTGTATTTTCTGGGCTAATTGGATTTTTCAGGCTTTCCTCATTCTTTTCTCTAGGTATAACTTTTTGGAGCTCTCATAATGTGGGAAGTTCAAATGATGACACAGTTCTCTAGATGTGGCTACACGAAGGATACATAGAGCAGTTTACCTCTTCTGTTTATTAAACATCACATGCCAGTCAATACAACCAAGAATAACTTAATTATTTTAACAGCACCAGCTGGCTGACTTAGCACTAAATTTGTAACTGTTGATACTTGTTTGCAGTCTCCTGTCTACTCTGCCATTTTTCACTTACTCTTTAGGCATTTCTCTCTCCTAAGAAAACATTTTGTACTTTATTTAATTTCATTTATTGCATACTGTTCAAGCATTTCTCATTTTTGTCTTCTCTGAAGTGTTCACGACCCATCAAAACTTGTGTCGTGTAGGTCAGTGTTGGTGCTGGGTGAGAAGTTTTAATTCAGTGTTTTCTCCCAGTTTTCTTCAGAAGTGAAGCACTAGCAGGAATATTTGATCTTGTGGAACATTTCAGTTCTAGCAGGGAACTGATGGCTCCACTGAACTTCTCGGACTGGGTTCCCATGAGTCACATACCTCTGAATGCAGAGCTGTGGCAGAAGACAATGCTGCTCTCCCCTGCTCCCTCGGATGTGCGGAGTTTAGTGCCTCTCTGTGAGCTCATTGGTTGGCTTTTAAACGTCTGCAATTATCTCCACCAAGAATAGTGTTAACTTTAGAAAGCCTCCTTCAGCCCATCCTTTGTCTGCTGCCAGCTGCTATAGATCTGTCTGTCCCACTGCATTAAATTAGCACATCCAAAAGCAGTGTCCCTCAACTGATTGACAAAAATTCTGCCATTGCTCGTAAGGGAAATAGGAGTAGAAAAAAGGCTAAGAGCAGCCTTCAGTGACTGTATTTGTGAGACATGGAGACTGTACAGATCCTCAGCTGTTACATACTGTTATAACTCACTGAATATAAATATAATTGAACTACACTAATGTTAAATTGTTTGAGAGCCTGGCCTGGAACACAATTAAATATTTCAAGGCTGAAGTAACTGGTCCACCACAAAGCATTAATATAGTGGTTTACTTTTACCATGGGCTGCTCACAGGCACTAAGCAACTATAATTGTGTTCTTATTTAACCGTCATATCTCTGCCATCTATATAACTCTTTTGTCAGACACTGCTAGGCAATAGAGGGAGCTGGGTTCAATTTCTGGGTCTGCCTATAAAAAGTCCAGCAGAAAGACAACCATTCTAAAATTTTGGTTGGCATCAGTTTTAGCATCCACCTCCAGTTTTGGCAAACTTTTACATTGCCTGAATCATGGTGCATTAGCAGTACGTTTGCAATTACAGGCAAAGATTTAAAACAGCAGGATTAAATCAAGGATTAATTTTATTGTGCTGAAAACAGTAAAATGTTAGCTTTAGGAACTTGAGATGAAGAGGCACGATTGCTTAGGATGCACTGTTAGTGGTGCGGCTTCACCAGAGGAAGCTGCTATGCTCTGCTAGACAATTACAACCCGAGTTAATTGTCCTTGTGGTGTGGAGGTGGTGTGCTGAGCAAACCGTTCTCCCACGCCTAAGGCATGGAGAGTTTGGGAAAGCTCTGCTTCCTATTACAGTGCTGCTTCATTTTTGAATGGGAAATCAAGTGGTTTTGACTCCAGGGTGCTGACATCAGAATCATTGCCCACTGCTCACCCGTTTCAGGGTTAATGGATGGTAGAGCCCTGTCTGCAGCCTGGACCATGGGAACGTAGTTTCTGAGTTTCCCAGCAGTGGCAGCACTGGGATCTCTGCAGCACTCTCTGTGCCTCACTAAATGTGTAAATAGCTCTTAGGTAAAGCACCAGCTGGGCCCTGAATTGAAAAACTCCAGTTCAAAGGGGTACTGGTGACCATTCCTCAGCTGTTGATGCCTGGTTTAGCATTTCATCTCCCCTGGAGCCCTCTCTGAACCTCTGTCCTGTGCCTCTGAGCACCTTGCCCTCGCTTACCTTCCCCAAGCAGGTTGATGCACTGACTCCATGCACTGTGGGCCTTTCATTTCCCTTGTCTATATCTTTGTACAGGTGATTTGACCTCCAAATATGTGCCTTCTGAGAGGACTCCTTTCTGGAGTTTCCAGGACTCTGTGGAGCTTTAGGTTTTGTAGTAAAAATAATTTGATTTTCCTGAAGGGTTTGGAAAAAAAACCCAAGCTGTTAGATATGCAAAGGTTGACATAAGTGGGTCTAAGCAGGGATTCCCCAGGTGTAGGGGAGATATGCAGAAGGGTTATGACATTTTTAGCAAACTATCTGTTTTGGATGCAGAGATGTTGAAGGAGTATGAGTGCAGCCCTCAGAGAAAAGAGAAGCAAGAACTTCTTGGGGTCCAGAGACAGGTGCAGGGGCTACAGTGGGGATTTCTGAGCAAGGAAGCTGTTGCCTGCTATTTTTTAAAAATTTTTTTTATTCAGAGGAGCAGGACTGAGCAAAGACTGTGTGCAAATAAGTAAATTTACACAGACAATATATTTGTCTCTGCTCACCAGCTTCTTATTCTAAGAGATCCAGAGCTTTGACTAGAGTGAGTAATATTCTGAGTTGCATTTTTTTAAACATTATTAACTTGTGTAAATGTATCAGCGGTTATTTCTTGGGGATGGAAGGCATTGTGCAAAAGTTTTAGGTGAGTGTTTAGCATTGCATGTACCATTTTCAGCTCATTTCAGATGCACTGCTCAGGTAACAAGACATTTTAAATTTGAGAAAAGAGGTGAATCCTTTCTAAGCTGATCAAATAATAACTTTTGTTGCAGATGAGCAGGAACTGAAGATTTAGAAAGCAATGAGCTGTATCACATCCCATTTTCAGATTCCTTTCTCATGTGCTGCGAGGAAGCATTATAGATACTGAAAGAGAAGTAATGAGAATCATTTGTAAAATAATGCAAGCCTGTTTAGACCCTACTTGTCTAGTTCTTTATCTTTTCTTCCTGTCACATACCTGTAATGTAATGACACCCCTCCTGCCCTAAATATGTTATTTCAAACACTGTGGAAAGAAACAGTGAGAGCAACCATCTCTCCTATCTCATGTGATTTAGTCACCTGCAATAGTCTCTCTGGTTCATATCATTAATGGGATCTTACTGTTAGAAAATGAAGAAAAATTGACTGAAATAGGAATTTTCAAAATGTTATCAGAAAGCAAGTTCTAATTCTTGTGCTTTGTTGTTGTGGTCTGGAATTCCTTGAAAGCAAAAGGAGAAAGGCCAAAGCACAGAAACGAGAGCCCATGAAAGCTGCTGGTGGAGCAGGAATGCCAGGCAGGGGATGAGAGAGAGCTGTGCTGCTGGCACTGACATGCAGCAGAAGGGCTCGCCAGTCAGTCATGTCCTGTATGAAATCCAATAACCTGCTGGGTTAGACTGCTTAATATTTATGCAATTGAATTATACTTGCTGTTCCTTTGGCAATTCACATGTTTGACTAAAAAGTGAGTGCAGAGTGAGTGCACTCTTCAAAATTTTTGTGCTGCTTTAGAGTAAGCTTTTGGCATGACACTTTCTATTTACTAAGAGTTTTCTGCAATTTAACAATATATTGATTTGTTTCCTGAATCTGCTAATAATGAAAAGCCTGCTTTTATCCAGACAGTCAAGGACTGTAGGAAGAAACAATATATTTTATTAGCTCACTTCATCTACCTGGAAAAAAGTAAAGGTTTCAGGCACACAAATTCTTCTTCAGTCAAACATATGTATATGTATATGTATATGTATATGTATATGTATATGTATATGTATGTTTTTTTAGTTCTTTTTAAGATTCTCAGTTTGCTGACAAACAGCACTCTCTTGTTTGTGCACTTATAACATGCCTGTTTTAAGAAAGGTGCTCCTCTGTATCTCTGCTGCATACTTTGCTGAAGGAACTGTTCTGAATTTCTTCATCCTCTCCTCTAGTTGGTCATTTCATTGTCTGAAAGGTAGGCTGGCTGGGTTTATGTATGCTAAAGGGAAAAAATACATTTGGTAAATGAGTCAATGTATGACTGATTGGAAATTTTTCAGTGGAAGAAGTATCATTGGGAAATTAGTATTTGATTTGTTTTTTCCCGAACAATATAAATTTTGTTGGCATTTCATGCATAAAGAACTGTGTTTCCTAGTATTTCTTATGACAAGTGATTTAAAAACTATTTGAAACTCATGTGTTTGAAACAATGGTTTTCATTTTATAGGCCTTATTTTTACACTATTTCATTATTTTGTCACCTGTACATAAAATGCCATTTAACAGTGAAGTAACTAAAATATCTCTTTTTTTGTTTTGCATTAATTTATAAACACTTAAACTTACTTTGAGACCAGAGACACTGCAATACTTTGGTATGACATCCCAGTAAGCACTACTGTCATGAAATACAAAAAAGGTAATAATCAGAAAAACATCAAGACTAATACCTTGAATCCAACAATATTCTTTATTTTTGTTACTAAGCACATATTAAAATAATTTACAAGTTACAATTAATTAGAAATAAAATATTTTGATAAAGTCTTGTGTTCTAAATTAGAAATGAAAGTGCCAAAATATTTTGTGAGATGAGCATTTATAATTTTGTCCATCTCTGTTTAATAGCACTGATGGCCTTGGAAAAGTTGACCAGCCGAACATGAAACAAATGCCATTAACAGACTTGTTTGTTAAAAATCAATACATTGAGTAAGCAATACAGATCTCAAATATCTTAAATAGAGAGAGTTGAAAATGATACTTTGTCTGTCTGCTGCAATTTTTTCATTACCAAAGCCCTGCTCTTTCTTCTTACCTTGGATTTTTTTTAACTAGCAATGGAAAGCTAAATAAATTGTAAAAGGTCTCTCGGGGAAGGCTTACCCTGCTGTGAAGGAGCACAGCCAGGTTTGGGGAGTGCTCCAGTGCAAGGCACTGGGGATCAGAAGAGGGAGTGCTCTGTTACTTGCAAACAAGCATCACAGCTCTGTTAGGAAAAATTCTATTTATTTTAGCTGTGAGGCTAAGGAGAGCCACTCAGTTAATGAGGTCCTGACCAACTCTAGTTAGGACAGTCTGGCATTAGCTCTTCTTCCTTTTAACTTGACTTTCTGTAAGGAAATCTTCAACTTTTCATGAATTAAAATTCTTTAAGTCTGAAATGTGTTTTACTTTGCGCACTACACACAAGACTTAAAGTTTCTGTCTGAGTGAACAGAAACTTTTACCAGGGTAATCGTAACAGTGGTGTTTCTTGTCTTCAGCATAGTTTGAAAATCTAGGCTGTGGGAACCTGTGTGTAAGGGGCAAGGGTTTTCCCATGACACTGAATTGGGCTTGCATGGCAAGGTTTTGGTAGCAAGGTGGCTGCAAGGGTGGCTTCTTTGAGAAGCTTCCAGAAGCTTCCCCATGTCCAAAAGGGTCAATGCCATCCACCTTCAAGATGGACCCACCACTGGCCAGGGGTGAGCCCATCAGCAATGGTGGTAGCACCTTTTGGATAGTTATGGAGAGGAAATAAATCTGGCACAGTAACAGTTGGAAGAGACAAGTGAGAATATTGAGAGGGACAACCCTGCAGACAGTGAGGTCAGTGCCAAAAGAGGGGGAGGAGGTGTTCCAGGCACTGGAGCAGAGATTCCCCGGCAGCCCGTGGTGGAGCCCATGGTGAGGCAGCTGTGCTCCTGCAGCCCATGGAGGTCCCCAGTGAGGCAGAGATCCACCTGCAGCCTGTGAGGGCTCCTCACTGGAGCGGGGGGATGCCCAAAGGACAGAGACCTGTGAGACCTTGCAGGAAGTTTGTGCTGCAGCAGGATCCTGGCAAGACCTGTGGCACTGTGGAGAGGGGAGCCCATGCTGGAGCAGGTTTGCTGGCAGGAGTTGTGAACTTGTGGGGGACCCACACTGGAGAAGGGAAAGTGTGTGAAGGATTGTGCTCCTGAGAAGGAAGGAATGGCAGAGACCACGTGTGATGGACTGACTGCAGCCCCCATTTCCCATGCCCTGCACCTCTTGGGTATAGCATGGTATAGCAAGTTGGGAGTGAAGTCATTACCTTGACCCAAAAGCCTTTTATTCTATTTTCTCTGCCCTGCCCAGCTGAGGAGGCCAGTGATAGAGTGGCATTGGTGACCACCTGGCATCCAGTAAGGGTCAAAGAACAGATGGATATCAAAGGATACCTGCTAACCATAAGGCTTTTTTTAATGTGATGAAGGAACTGAATGAAGAAACTTGACTGTTCATTTCCAGCAAAACATGAGGACCAGACATGAACCCTGTTTTCAGTGCTATGTACTTGTGCCACCCAGAAGAAATCAGATGTGATAGTGACAGAAAACAAAGGAAAGCAGGTGGTGGGAATTCCAACCAAGCTCTCCCAAGAGCTGCTGGAGAAGGAGATCCCTGAGGAAATAAACATTGTGTTCCTCAGACTTTTTCCATGCCTTGGCTTTGCTCTGACAGTGAAAGTCATTCTTGACAAATAAACTAGAAGTGTGTGGGCAAAACATTTGTCCATTTCTGAACCTAACTTGAACCATGTGAAACACTTCCTGGTCTGGGTTCACATCCCACTTCAACATAAATGTGGAAAGACAGCTAGACAGCAGAAATTGATAAACAAGGGGTAGGAGAGAGACAAAAGAGGGAAAGTCTAATTAAAAAAAAGGAATGCTGTATAAATTGGTATGTTATCTACAGGCCACCCATTTGTGCCAGCCAATTTTTTAACGAATAACACATGCTTCCCTTTAGCAAGTAGGAAAACTTGTCTTATTCTTAATTGAATTATACTCAGAGGATATAAGAAAAAAGAGGAGTGAGGTGGGGGAGGAGCATGGCTTTAGGTTATACAGGGGAAATATGTTCAGAAATGGAGCCTTACACATCCCACACACACACTTTGAAACAGCTTAAGACATTTGGAAAACCTTCAGGTGCTACTATGTTCTCACATCTGTATCATAAACAGTTGCTAAACACCTTATTGCCCCTAATATTACCTTGTCGTAGCAACCGCCCCGGCTCTCTGCAAAGCCTCGGCTCTGGTTACACTCTGGTTACTCACGCCGCTGTTCCTCTGCATTGGATTGGGGCTGAAAAGAAAAAGGCATGTGGCAATACACACTTGTGAATTAGGGGTTTGCAAACCAATGAAGATGCTCCCAGTGGCCTAATGGTATGGGGTAAAAGGCTATCACCCCTTATAATAGCTGGAAATGAAAATTGCTCTCTTTTGAACACTTTAAATTAACTATAGTTTATTTGGACTGCTCCTGCTTCTATGTTATTTCTTAGTAGACACATTCCAAAGACAAGTTTTGCCTTGAAGACTTGTATTTGATGTAAAATGAAATTTTATATCTCATCCTTTTGGAGCAATTTTCTCCACCTTATTTTGCGTCTTTTCATCATTACCATTGTTCCTGGTGCAACGTTTCTTTAAAATGGAATCTACTTCCCAACTTCAAAGCAAAGCCAATATAAAACCTTCAAAATTTTATTTCAAAATTTCATGAGGAAATCAGTTTTCTCCTGTGATAAAACAGTAACATAGAAATGCCATCATTGTTGAAGAAATCTTTTTCATTCTACATTATTTTTTGTTAAGGATTCTGTAGAGGGCACCAGTAATATACCAAGAAACTGTGGCTGGGGAATGAAAAAAGCTGACTGTGCCCTATCATTTGAATCAATTGGCAGCTACATGCAGAAAATAAACCTAGGCATACACAAAAGTATATGGCATAATATAAGTTAAAATTTTAAATAGTTCAGAAGCATTGTGAGATTTATTTTAGTGTGACAAATATGTTTGTGCTGCAGTTGGAAAAAGGAGATTAGCTGGTTGGAAACAATTAACCAAACAGGAAGAGTCACTGAAAGAAAGACAGGAGAGCCAACAGAACAGGACAAGAGGGAGCCAGGTATGTCCTGGGCATCCTGAGGGAGAGGCAGCAAGTAGCCAGCTGGCATGGGGAGAGGGGTACGCAGCAGAGGCTACTTGGTGCAACCAAAGCTTTGCCTTCAAAGTTCTTCTCTGTGCTGTGCTACCACTGCTCTAGTCCAACACTTCATCACAACCCATGTGTTAATAGCAAATGTAACTTTTCTGTATTTGCCTCTTTTTGATAAGTTAAAAAAAAAAAAATTGTTTTATTAGCTGCATTTATTTATGAGGTGTGAGCTTTCTTAATAGACAGAGTGGGAGGCAGGGGACAATTCCAACATTCAGCTAATACAGAATCTCCTACCTCAGAGTAATAGAAGTTTTTTTAAAGAAAAAACAGACTCTAAGAGCAGTTTTTAGTTGTATTGTGACATAACAGCTGTATAAATCAGGGAGAAAATGAAATGGCAAAACTATCTCCTTGCTATATAGACTTTAATTTTTTTTGGTTTCATGCCAGATATTGTCTGCAATCAGAAACCTACTCATCTTTACACATTTAAGAAACCTATAACAGATACATTCATTACTTAAAAAGACATTTTTCACCTGAGAAGGATTTAAAATAGATTTTTAATTTAATTTCTTTAAATTAAAAAATAAAGTGGCTCTTGTGAGTATATTTCCCTTTGCAGAGAGTTCCCAATTCTACTTTTACATATTTCTAAGCAGTCAATAATTTAATATGTGATGACTGATTTCATTTATATTGATAACTGAATTTTAAGAAAGCCCTGAAAATGTATATATATATATATATATATATATATATATATATGTATAATTTTTTTTTCTAAATGGGTATATGGTTCCCATTTTTTAGGATTAGAATTTTCGTTGTGGTAGACCAATAATAGTCATGTGAATGTTCAATTGTTATGGTTATGGTAAAGTTTCGCTTTGAGAAGTATAAACATCATATTTCTGAATGGAACAAGTGTCTGAAGACAAGAGAAGGATATTTTAATCTTTTGATGCTTTAGTGGAAATTGCACTGTTGCTGGTGGAAACTCCAGCACTGACAACAGCTGCCAATAGGTGTTTTCCTGGCCTTTGCATAATCCTTACTCTTTGGGTGATTCTTGCATTTTCTAGTTGTTATAAATTTTAAAGGCAAATTTACCTATATTACCGCTCTAAATCAAGTCAGGATCAAAACTCCTATTGTTCTCAATGCTGAAGAATTTCTTAGGGCTCTAGTTTGCAACTATCTGATTTCAGCTTGCAGAGAATCATGTGAATCATTTTAACAGGCTTGAGTGGGTTTACAGCCCATCATTTTGATTTGAATAAACCTCAAAGCCCAACAGGAGTTTCATCTCAAACCTTAAGAACTGAATCAAGACTATGCGTAATCCATTGTAAACCGTATGTCAGCCTACTTTCCCTGCAAACCTCTCCTAGCATTGTGAGAGGATTTGGAAAGCTCAGCAAACCTTGAGGAGAATCTAGTTTCTTGGCTTGTGACCAAACCTCAAACCTTAGAAATTGATTTTCTTTTCCTTGCAAAGGTTTTACACAGTTTTCATTGCCCTGCAGTTGTGTTCAAGGCAATTCTTTGCTTTTCTGTGCATGACTCCTGTGCTGCTTCTGAAGTGAAGAAAAACCCTTCCTGCAGTTAGCAGAAAACTACCTCCTTCACAATTAGATATTTTCTATAGAACAGTCTCCATAAAATAGAACAAACTGTGGGGACAGATTTTTAAATGTATAACATGTAGAAATCTCACTATAAAGTTGTTTTAGTTTTTATATCTTACCTTTATCTCTTCATTTGTCACTTCTTATGATGACTTCAATTGCCTTCAAGGTAGACAATATCTTTGTGTTCATGCAGTTCAAAACACAGCTGGAATGTAGTCCTGTGTGGGGCCTCTGGGCACCTCTGCAATGTAAATAAACAGTAATAGTAATACCACTAATAATAGTAATATTAGTTTCTTGTACAATTTACGTGAACTATATCTATGGAATAAACCTTCCAGGAACAAAATTTCTTGGTGCCAGACGAGTTTTTGTTGGTCAGGAGTCTGCTCTTACAGCTCACAATTGTGGGAGCAATTCCTCATGCCAGCCATCCCTCTTTGGGGCTGTAAATTCTCCTCTTTGAACCTTATAAATCCATTGACCTCTATAACTTGGCACTTTGCATCAGAGTAAACGACCCACCTGCTAATGAATTTATTGAAACAAAGCATACATTTTGCTGACATGACCCCACTTTTTTCCAAATGCTGACTTAGAAATCTTTAGGGAAAGTCATCTGCTTAAAAAAAAAGAGGTTTTCTAAACTAAATCCTTGGCTTTATTTAAACATTTAAAATATATGTTGAAATGCTGTATGAAATGGTGCCAAAAAGTGAATAATAGTGGATACTGTTTTTAAATGCTCATCTGAAACTACATCTCTCTAAACTTAAGATTTATGTTTCATGAGAGTTTTTTTTCAGGGAGGAATGCATTATATTTAAAAAAAAAAAAATTAATGACTTTCAGTAAAAGTAGAGATGGCTGGCAAGTCTACTTTGTGTGTAGTAATAAAAATGGTTTATTGGCCTAACGCAGTTAAACGCAGGAGCCAAATTATACTCAGGCTTAACTTCATATCTTGTGTGACTCTGGGGGCATCATTTGCTGACCTGGATTCCTCCCCTTCTCCAATCCCACTTCTTTTTCTGCCCGAAAGCAAAGCTTAGATGAAGGAAAGTAAATAGCTTTTCTTTCATTTAGCTGTATTTGTTTTCCATTGGCTCCTTTAAAGCAGCACCAGTAATGTCCCCAGAGCTCCCAAACCCATTTATTTTCTATCTACTACCTGCCAGCTTGAAGCCGAAGCTAATTCACCCCAGAAGGTTTAACTCCCGTCAGCTGCAGCATCAGGGGCATATCAGTGGCACTGTGTGTAGGTGAGGATCAATAGGCTCAGGAAGTACAGAAAGGACATGACTGGAGGGAAATGAGGTTTAGAGGCTGATCATGAAGAAATCAGAGGGACCTGGTATCTGGATTTGGCAGGTGAGCTTGTTTTGGAATAAAAAGGAATATTCCACAAGGAAAAAGGGAAACTCAAGCCTATTGTAAAAATTGAGCTGCAGTTTAGTCGTTTTCTCTTTTGACTTACAGCACTATTATGAAGCAGACTGCATAGTCAGGTTACAGAAGGATTTTCTTGGTTCTGAAGGACTGAAACCCTAATTTTCAAAGCATGCTTTAGCATCTTGAAGCTTCTCTTCCTCAGCCTCCTTCATGGGAGTAATCCATGTGTACAGGCACTTCACTTGATGGACTCTAGACTGAACACTCATGTAATGTCAAAGGCAACAGGAGCTAGTCAGAAAGAATCAAATCCATATAGGTTATTCATAAAAGTGTAAACCTATCCCCAAAGGAAAAGTTACATCAAACCATTGCCATAATTCTGAGTGGTTATGTAAGAGGAGAAATTTTGTCTGGCATCCTTGTTTTGCGATCCCTGATGAAAATTTTTAGCAAAGTTTTGAGATATAGTTTATATTTCCGCAGTCTCAAATTTAGCTCATAACCTTTAGCAGTTCTCCTAACCTTGCTGCTAGAGTCCTCATTAAAACTGTCTGTATGCTTTCATTATGTTAATTTAAAAGGGCTACAAGATCATCTGATCTTAAATGGCACTAATTTTTACTTATTCTAAAAATATAAGTTTTGTGCAAGCTAAAGCATTTCTGTGTTGGGGAAAATAAACTGTATGTTACAGACACAGAAGAGGATAATCCATGATACTCATGATGCTCATGTCTGAACTGTTACTTATGCGAGAATGTCCACAGCAGACACGGGGGACCCCAGCAGCCAAACTCCACTGTCTGTACAGGGGAAGCCAACTTGCATTGTCTTTGGAAGTCATGGAATTAGAAAACAAGTTCCTCCAAAATTTTCAAAATCAAGAAATTAGCATGACCCTTCAAATCAATGTGGCACAAGAGCAAAGCACATACCATCTGGGCATCTGAGAAGCAGAATTATCTGCATTGAATTTTTCTTTTCTTTATCTGTACAGATAAAATTTGTCCTACGTCCCCTCTTAAACTGAGAGGATTTCTTAGAGGTAAGGTAGAAAAAACGCAAGTGAATGCAAGACACACAATGGATATGCTCACAGAAAAACATCTCTAACAGTTTAAGGTGACTCTTTGAGGCTTGAAAGATGACATTTTCCCATGCTATGAACACCAGGTAAAACATCAGTAAATCCATTCTTTCCAAGGCCAGGGAAAAAAGGATAAATAGGCATATGTACATACTGTTGGATGTGGAGACAGATGGGCTACCCTGATCATTCAGCTCGAGACAAACGTATCTCACTCAAGATCCAGTTCTTAGCCATCATTACACCACCATAAGAAAGACTGAACAATCCTTGAAACCATCAGATGTGTTTTCCTCCACATACTGTGGTCCAAGCAACATCTCAAGTTCTCTTCAGTTAACTGAGCACCTGTTTTCCATAAACCTTACAGCTACCTGTCCAGCAAAATGCTACCAAAATGTCCATATTGACGTGACAGGCTGAGAGTTGGGAGTGTTCAGCCTGGAGAAGAGAATGCTTCAGGAAGACCTTAGAGCACCTTTCAGTACCTAAAAGGGGCCTACAAAAAAGCTGGAGAGGGCAAGGGCAGGTAGTGATAGGACAAGGGAGAATGGCTTTAAACTGAAAGTGGATAGATTTACATTGGACATAAGGAAGATATTCTTTACTGTGAGGGTGGTGAGACACTAGAACAGGTTGCCAAGAGAAGTTGTGGATGCCCCATCCATGGAAATGTTCAAGGCCAGGCTGGATGGGGCTCTGAGCAACCTGGTCTAGTAGAAGGTGTCCTTGCCCACAGCATGCGGTGTTGGAACTAGATGATTTTTAAGTTTTCTTGCAACCCAGGCCATTCTATGATTCTATGGTATCTTCTCACCATGTGGATTCTAGAATGCATTTGTTCCACCTAAGTTTAGATACTTAAGTGAGGCATCTAATTTAGGAAAATAAATACCTTGGACACCTTGGTGTCAGAGCAAGGGTGCACATTTTGCACATTCTTTGCATATATCCACATATTCTATATATTTCACAAGTTGTTTATGTGTGGTGTTGTAGATCCCACTGATTCGTTTATTAAATGCCTTTCACATTGTTCCCCCCGACTTTCCCCTGCCCCTAGTCTGGGCCACTCCCTTGGGCTCTCCCTATTGGTTCCTGTACCCCAACCCTCCCATGTACCGCCCCATAGCCCCTGAGAAAAGCCCCCTGTTCTGGGATCAGGAGGTCTCTCTACTTCTGGGGGTTGCCAGGATAAGATGTAACTATTAAAAGTCCTCTGAAACCCTCATGGGGAGACCCTTCTCGCCTCCTTTGCCATCACTGGGTTGTAGAGCTGATAGCTGCTGGAGCAAAACTGTGGAGCCATCCGAAATGGACTACGGGAGTGCAACAATGGTCTCACTGCCCTAAGCAGCTTCGCTGAGCTCTCAGGGAAAGCTGCCACTTGCTAAGCTAAACCTAGTACTGCAACATTTAAGTACTACAGGATTAGAACAATTATTAAAGATAGAAGGATTGAAATCTGATCAAGAACTGAACAGTGACGCTCATAAGGAAGTCTTAGTAATGACATGCTGGGGTGCAAACTCAGTTCCATCTATGTTATATTCCTCCTCTTACATTTAAATTCATTCCCTATGCAAAGACACCTTTATGCTCACACTCTATATGCTCCAGCCTGCTTGCCTGTGCTTCCTCATTCTCAGTTTCTCAGTAAATTGTGAATCTCTCACCCAGTTTCTGTATTTGACAAAAGGGATGAGATCTCAAACATTATTCAGTTTCCATATATAATTTTTTGTGAAAACAGGTTGGAGGAAAAAGAAAAGGGTTACAGCATCTTCTTCAGCTACAGAATGGGTTACAGCATGAATTTACAACTTTTTTGATACCAGAAAATGCATTCATGAAAGAAGTTTTATAAATAATTAACTTGGCAAACCTTCAGATAGATGTCAACCATTCATGTATATTATAGTCGAGCTATCAGTAGTAAATGGGTTGAAATTAGTTAAGAATTCCTTATCTTTAAAAAATAGACTATACGGAATTTTATGACTACATATCATTTATTACTATAATCTTTGTACAAATGTATATTTATCAAAACAGTGAAAATGCAAAATATTTTTCTAAATCTTATCAAAATTGGCACAACAACCTTAGAAGTTCAGTGCAAAGGGGAACTGTCTATGTTACTGAAAAGAGGAGAATCAGGAAATATTTTAATAACATTTCAGCCACCAACCAGGAAGTGTTAGCAAGAATGTGTTTGGCTATGATTTTTTTTCCATGAATATTTGACAAACCACCCACTCATGCACACACACAGATCTCACCCCTAAAATTTGGATTCCTGCTAATCAAAACCTGAAGAGCTTTTTGTTAAGTTTTTTGATCTTTTATTCATGCCAATCAAAAAGCTACTTCTTTACTGGAAAAAGAAATCTTGAAAACATTTTGACCAGACAAAGTGTTATTCATATGAAAACTGTATTCAAGTTTAAGCTAATTGTGGAAAAGAAATAGATTATCATGATGTCAAACTCTTGCTCCAAATGAGAAGAAGATGCTCCAAATGAGCGAGGATTAGCAATGGGACAGCTTTAGAAAACTGCTGCTGCTGCCACTGGCTTCTGCTTTGGAATGGAAGGCATTTGAAATTATGACTGTGTCCAGGGTTGTGAGACTGAGAGGCACAGATTGCTAAACTCACGTGAAACTGGGTGATGTTTGGGATTCCATTATAACCCTCCATGGCAGACAGGCAGCTGGTGAAGGTTTGGAACCTTTTTAAGAATGAGTTCTGGGCTACTTTAAAACTGAAATCTGCTTTGAGTCATTAAATTTATTTGAACTGGTGTGTCACATTAAACTCTTTAAATGGTATAAGAATTTAAATCACTCTGAGAATTTACTATGTAGTTTGTAGAAGAAAAAAGTCCTATCTTTGGGCTTTGAAGGGGAAGAAGTGGGTACAGTGCAAAGCCATTCATGAGACTGTGACAGCATGGACATCTGAGCTAGTGTCAGAATTTGGGGTGACTGTTTTGGCCTGGCTTCATGTAAAGGTGGTGTCACTGAGATCATCTGATCTTTATGGAGGTGATCTCACAACATCCCTTTATTGCCATTTAAATTGTTGGATCTCTGTGCCGCATCTGATGTGACTGGTTACAGAAACACACACATCACATTGCTGAAGGAAGTGCCTGGGCATTGCTTTAGTTATTTCTACGAAACTGAATACAGAATTATTACTTACTTCTTCCATCCCCAAGGAAAAATATACTTCCAAGCACTAAGTGCTCTCCTTTTCTCTTGGAGATTTGGTAACTGGAAGAAAATTATATGTTTTTATCTGAATCTGATAAGTATGAGGAGTATGTGGAATGGAGGAAGGAATTGCTTTGAGGAATTCGGTTTGACAACCAACACCAGGGGGCTTCTTGCTGGAAAATGGGGAATAATTCACTGATATCAAAGCAGTTTATTGAAGCAAGAATTCAAACCCAGGATCTTGCACTTTTTTGGTGAATATGCAAATCTAATCTGTACCAGATATTCTCTCTGACCTGTATTTGCAGCATGAACAGTACAGACCATCTTCTAAACATTCCTGCCTAAGCTGGGCTCCATGGGCAGCATCCTAATTCAAAGGCAGCTCTCATACAGGTGTGGATGCATTTTGCCTAAGGAAGAATGAAGCTATTCATGTACTTTACAAAGTCCAATAGTTTCTTCTCCTAAGCAACAGGACTCATAGGGCAAAATGCCAGACACAGGTGACCTACTGAACACAAGTTAACAAGATCTTGAACAATTTTCTGCAGAGGGGTGTGATGAACCCATTATAAGGAATGATGTGGGCCCTTTGTGGGCTCACAGTGTTTCAACTGTATCATTATTTGTCATATTTACAGTATATGACAAATGAGCTAAGGGGAGAAAAACCTGGACTGGAAAGATATTAGATCATCTGGGATGAAAAACTGCCAACACTGAGGCTTTACACCAAAAGAAAAGCAATAATCATGCGATACATAAAGCATATGTAATCTCTGCAGCTACCTTGAAAAAATGTCCCCCTTCAGGATATTTCTTACCCTTTCTTCTACACACAGTTCTCCCATCTCATTCATCTTTGAGGAAAAGATGCTTTTTCCATCTTCTTTGTCCTCTCCTGCAGAAACATGAGCAAACTCTGGTTTGAATCCCTTCCACCCTTTCAGAAATTATTAAGCATTCAGCCTATGAGAAGTCACATCTCTAACCACTTTTATGTTCCATTGACCAATTTTTTTTCCCCATAGCACTGTCATTTAATACTGAATACTAATGAAACCTGACTTTGTTTCTTATTCCCCTTGATTTTTTTTCACTCTTGAGATGCATTTCAGCTTCACCTTTGACATCTGTGTTTGCAACCCCATACCAGTGCAACCCACTTTACAAAAATTTGTCCTTTCATGGCTCTGCTCAGATTTCCAGATGTTGTTTTGCAGATACTCTGAATGGATACAGAGGGTATATGGCCCTTTAAAATGTGACCTGAACAAAACACATGTATGAGAACTCTATGTCAGAGTGTAATGTACAATATGTAAGTATTTAAAGTGTATACTACAGAATGAGACACTTTACAGGCTGAAATCACATCATTTAACTTGTGGCAATGGCCTCCTGCCGTGCAACATATTTTTTTCTGTGCACATGGACATTATATGGAAGAAAAAACATGCTATAGGCAGCTCTAACAAGACCCAGGTATTCAATGAAATTCAATTCCTGTTTTACTCATTTTACTCATTTTACCACTGAATAGCTTCTTTTTTCTTTTCTTTATTTTTCCCTCCTCTGTCCCAAGCTCTCTTTCTTGCAGAGGTCAGGACCATGATGCTGATTCCTCTCCTGACATATCCATCCTACACTGATCATAAGGAGCAAGAGGCTGACAGATAATGTTGAACAGCTTTCCATGGGAACTCGGATTATGCAAGTACAGTTTGATCCCTGCAAAGGTTCAGAACAACTCGGATATACATTGTGCACTGCTGCCAAAAGTTTGTCTCCAGGCTACTAGGAGAGATATTTAAGGCACTGTGATGTTTAAACAGAAAAAATATGTCTTTTGTTAATCATATTTGCACAACTGATCAGGAAAATTCATTTCTTATGTTTTCAGAACTAATTTTGTGGAGCAAAGTGAAGTAAGATTAACCTATAGACCTAAGCAAAACTATGGCTTCTTTGTTTCAGGCTGGAGAAAGGCCAAATCACATTATAGCATACTTTACTGGTAAGGTTATATATTAGGAAAGTCCCAAAAGGGTTTGAGAAGGAACCAGTACGTAACAGAGTTAGTGACTGGCTGTACAGCTCTATCTTGTACTATTTCCAGATTCTTACATTATAAACCACACAGTTATCAGTTTTATTGTCGCTGTGATTCCAGACAGGCACATATATCCCACAGGCACTATGGTAATACTTTGACGAATGAAAGGGTCACTTTTTGCCCTGACAGTCCATGTGTAGAGGTGGGAGAAAATCTAGGTAAGACTCTTGGAACACATCAGCTTATATTTTTCCATTGTGCAACACTTGCTTTTCTTTTTTTTTTTCTTTTTTTTTCTGTTCTCTAGGATTTTTTTCCTCTATTCCACTGTCTTTCAGTGTGATTAATATAAATTTATTGAATACAAATTTTCTCCAGACATATGTTTTCTGGCTAACAGTCCATTGTCTATTATATGCAAAGAATTGTGGTAAAATTTTAAAATATGTTCACGAATTTAGCTGGGATATTTTAGTTACTTAACCAATCTTTTCTGTGTTTACAGAGGTGTTGAGAACTGCAGTGCCTACTGAAGCTAGTGGGAACTTTGTCTGCTCAGCATGTCTAGAAACTGGACTTTAATTAACATTTTATTGATTATTAAATTTTCTACATGTTCAGACAGCAGCATAGAATTCTAGTGCCTTCAGTTTTCTGGCCATTTTCAATTGGTGTGGAAAATAACCATAAGAAGATGGTGTGATAAGGAAGTTGTTGCTTTTATTGCAAATCCATACTCTACATCTCTTTTAACCCTAATTATGTTCTATTGCTTAAACAAAGTTTGTTTTACATAGGGTATACAAACAAGATAACATGTAAGAATTTCAAAAATAACTTTTTAACTGCACTTTCCAGTCAGAATGGCTAATTAAACCTGTGTCTTCATTGTCAATTACAACAGCTCTCCCTTGTAGCTGTCAGCTGCCCCCTTTCAGGAAAAGGTATAGGAAATAGATGTTTCCTGCATACCCTGCCAGTCACAGTGATATGAAAGGCATTGATTTTATACCCAGTGAGGTCTATGTGAAACCAGTGGAGACAATTTCCTTAATAATTAGAAATCTATGTAATTTTATATTTGTTTAGAGAGTAGAAGAGAAACTTCAAGGTCTTTTTTTCATGTCATCATTACACAGTAATAAACTTTCTATATATTTACACAACATAGCTCCTCGATTATTTTAATTTTAAGGGACTAAGACAAAACATTTTGGACCAGTGACCTCCATATATTTTATTTTATTTAGAATTGCCTTCTTCCTCTACATATCAGTACAATTCTACCTTAGCCCCTGTCATAGGTTAGCAAGCATAGTCCCGGAAGGGATGTCCTTGCTAAGGGGTGCTTACAGTTTCCTCTGGGACCTGATAGAACCTATCAGCTGGCCAGTTTGAATATGGACAATTCTCTAAGCCACTTAAAGTTGTGATCACCTCTGTTATCCACATTTAAGAATAGGCAAACTCCCCTCCAAGCTCTCTCTCGTTTCCGGCGCTGGGACAGGTGGCTGCAGGCCCCGAGCAGGGCCCAGTGGGCCTGGCCAGGCCCTGCTGGGGCCAGGCCGGGCCGGGCCACGGCCATCCTGGAGCCGATGGACCTGTTCCAGCCGTGGAACCCCCCCCACTGCCTTGCCATGGGCAGCCGGAGCGGCTCGGCTCTCCCCCCTCTCCACTTCGATAAGAAAAATTCAACATTCCAGCTGCAAAGCTGCAAGGCCAAGGTGAGATTAACCCTTTTACTGCTGTGAAGAGCTGAAAACCTGAGGGAAGAGAGAGAGGAGATGCTTAAAGCTGAAATTCTGTTGTGAAGCTATGATATATCAGAGTATCCTGTTGTAATTTCATGAAGATATGGGGGGTGGAGTGTTCAACTCGTGAGCAAAAGCACCTGCGCTGAGATAGGCAGATGCTGACGCAGCTGTAATTTCATGAGAAGTTTGGACAGGGAGAGATGAACCAGATGAGGACTTTTGCTCCAAACGGGAAAGGAGAAAACCTCAGTTCCTAGAGATGCTCCCAGAGATAGTCCTAACGATGAAGATGATGAAGACCCTTTGCTCCCAGGGAAGGAGAAGGGCCTCTGTTTTTGTTTCTGAACGGCTCAACCTTAAAATTGTACCCCAAAAAACTTCAAGAGTGGACCCTCGAAAGCAGTTGCGGGAAAAGCTGCAAGTCGGGGGAAAGGACTCACACGCAGGCAGAGAGACTCCTCTTCCTAAATGGACTGAACAATATTTGGAAGTGGGCGGCTGTCTCGTTGTGATAATGTTTTCATAGCATGAGCAAGAAGAGACTTCTCTTTCTAAATGGACTGAACAAGTGTAGTGTAGTGTAGTGGTTTGGTCTGTGTCTAGCCTCATTCAAAATAATGTGGAAACACAAGCAGTGTTTGGATGTAGAAGGCATGTGTATACCTTACTATTGAGTTTTCTAATTATTGCAAGGTTCCCTGTTCATCAGAAATGGGTGGAACTACTGCAATTCAATTCTGATTGTTATTTTGAGCATATGGAAGTCTGAATATATTTGCTTTTGATTATTCTATACCTAATTTCAGGAAGGTTGAGTCCCACAAAGCATCGAATCCCTTTCCCTTGCAATGAAATCGGGAACTAGCAGTTGGTTGGGATCCCTCATTTTTACCTTGTCATTGAGAATCAGCCAAATGGCTTGCAGTGGAAGTTTCTTTCCAGAATTAAAAACCAAACCAAACCACGATAAAAACAACAACAAAACCCACAAAAAACCCCAGGCCTGCAGCCATCCATCTCAATGGATATTTTTCATATCCACACAATAAAAGCATCAGGCTTAAGTATCAGACTTAAAGCTGTCAAGTTACTGGCCAAAAGAGATGTTAGTGTTTCACATAATCTAATGTACACACTTAGACAGTTTCACGGTTCCCCCATGTTTCTTTTTCCTTTGGGATCCATTCCAGTCCCTGTCACAGAGACCCAGACTCTTTCTTTTGCTGTGAAGGCTCCACAGCAGCATAGCCTGGATTGTGTTGGACCTCAGGATACTCATGCAAGTCTGGGTGATCAAGGAATGAAAATCTCTGAAGCTCTAAAGGTACAGTGTACTTTTTAGGCCAATAAATTGGCTGTAGGAAAGACCTCAAGAAGGTATTATTAATGACAAGTTTAAAAGCCTCCCTTCTCAGCATGTTCAAACCAACATAAACATGAATTCTGCTTTATTTCTCAGTATTACAAAACTTTAACAGCACTGAACTGTAAAAATAACTAAATCTATCTCCTTCTTTCCTCTCCAGAGTACTTCCAAATCCTTCTGTTAAATTTCTACACTCTGTCACAGACATATTTTTATATTTCTCTGTCATTTCTTTGTCTCAGCTCTGTGGAAAAGAGAAATGATCCAATTACCTTGAGGAGAGGATTTCTAATAAAAATTTATAAAGAAATGGTAAGTGCTGTCACCTTCACTCTCTCTTTTTCCTTTTTTTTCCCTTCTCTGTTGTTGGTCAGGAAAGAACTGCTTACATTGACATGAACATTTTTGTATGTAAATATAGGCAAAGCAAGGCAAAGGAAGATTTTATACTGTTTCCTGTAAAATCCCTTACTGGATCAGATGTGATAGTAGTTGTATCCGGGCAGATTTTTCCTCAGATTGTTCTCTTGGAGCAGACCCTGGATTCATCCAAAAGGGGATTCTAAAGAATTTGGTCCCAGAACTCCCAGGGGAGCAAAGGCACTGATGGGAAATACTGCTCTGGGGGCTGCCAGCTCCTCCACCCCCAGGCAGCTGAGCTCCTTTTCCCCTGGCCATTCCTGTGCTTGAGAAGGTTTTGGAAAAGAGAACAGTCAATGCAAAAATAAATGCAGTCTTTAGTTTCAAACTACATTAACATCTGGATACATCTGAATATAATTACTGGATGGGATATTGCATGTTTCTTGGCACTATGTTTTCCTTGCCCTCAGTGTTTCTCCGCTCCTCATCACTCACTGAGTGATCCCTCGATGCACAGGTAAATGCAATCACAGTTTCATATTTGACTTTTCTGCCAGTATTAGAAATCAGGAATAATCATTCTTATTTTCACATTTGAGTCAAAGGGTTTGAACTTTTTGCAGTGTTATTCTGGTGTCTGGTCTCTTTCCATGGAGCTCTTCTGTCCTGGTGCCTGTCCATCAGAATGTCTTCCTGACCTATTTTCTTCTTCAAAATTCTGTTCTTCTGTGAAGCTTGCATAATCCTCAGAAAGGACTTTATAGTGAATTTGCTACATGTCTAAGTTTATTCATTCCTTTCTGATGATTACCAGAATTACCAGAATGAATTTTTATATACATCTGATGAATGCAACTTTGCATTGATTTAATTTATGAATTAAAAAGCCATTGCTGTTTTTAAAAGTACATTAAATAAATTCATTAAATTATTAATATTTTTGTCATTCACTTTACACATTGACTAAAACAGTTTCAGACTCTTGGATAATTTTGAACAGGTTTTTTCGGCACCTTGACAGTTTCACTTGGTCATTTCAAGAGAAGCCTCAAAGTCTTACTGTTAAACCTAACTTTTTGAAATTATATTGCAATGAAAAAGTAATAACAAATGGAAATATTCTAGAAATCAGTCTAAAAGCAACTTGCTGTTTAAATAAAAATATATGTTCTACCAAGAGCTGGGTCATACTTAGTCTCCTCTTGAGAAGAGAAGCCGTAATTCCTGTTTCAATCCCAAATTTCATAATTTCAAAACTTTTCAAAAATTTTTGAAACTTGGTAAGAAATTTAGCTCAGTTATTCCCTAATTTTAATAATGAGTATGTTTATACACAGAAAAATTCTTGACTTTATTTTAATTCAATATTGCCAACTTTGAGAACTGATGCAGGATCCTTCTCTGCCACTCTGTAGTTTAACAAAAAAAATAGGTGGTAATTCAGGACTGCATTTCTTACTTTTATGTAATAGACAATGTTTAAATCCATGCTAAGTTTCTACCTCTTTGTTTGGGGCACGTTTATTCTGTACAATAAGTGCATATTGAAGGCAGAGGAAAATTAATTGATTCTAAGATAAAATAGACAAACCCAGCAGCCATTCAGACACAGCAGCCAAGAGTGAATCATAACAGGCAGAAGGAGGTTAATGCACAGAATGTAATGAATTCTCTTATAGGCAGTTTTAAGTAGGCTACACTGAGGGGTTGTATACTCTAGTTGTAAATACTAGGTTGGGTGATTGAAATTCCTGCTGTAAGTTCTTATATAAAAATGTTTAGTTACTTATCAGCAGAATGGAAAAGGTCTGGGTTTTGGTGACATCTGAAATAAAAAGCAGCTGCCTGGTGTTTTGGGATCTGCCTTTCACCAGCCGGTTTATAACCACTGCTTCACTTTTGCAAGGTTCAGAACTTTTTGTAGCCCCAAGGGCATCCAGAAAGTAATTTTTCCAGTTAAAAACATTGTGCACTTGACAAGTAGGTACATAAAATGCTTTCTATTTTTTCCTTACCTGCTTACTTTTCTGTTTTTCATTCAAGATCTCATAAAACCATGGTAGAACAAGTGTTTTAGTTAGTGTAATTTGCATTTGCACCTCCTTGAAAGAGAAGTGTACTCCCAAACTGCTTTGGGTGCTCATCTGATTTGTAGGTTCATAAATTAAATACGGTAAATTAAGCACTTTTTTGAAATTTATTTTTTATATTTTAGTGGTTGCTCTACAGTCAGCACTCTGCACAGACATCCTCTGCTATGAGACTGCTCCTCACGATATTGGAACAAGGGAATGTTTGGCTGTGTGTGCATTACACACAGCAAATAGCACCCTCATGTCTTTGGTGAACTCAGAGGAGGAATAGTTTCGCAGGTATTTCCACTGGACCTGAAAATGTCATATATGTCTTGCATAGGTCTAATGCCACATTTGCGTTCATGAATCAGCTGCAAAAATTTGGGACTTCAGTTGTTGGTTGAGGGAGACCATACTTGATCAAAAAAGTAGGTGCTAAATTAGCAAAACAAACTTTCAGCTCTCTATGCTCTTTTCAGCTTACTAATTTCTTGTTCCCTCTGCTTTTTCTAAATTCCAGCCCTCACTTTCTACAAAGTAATGACTTTAGTTTGCTTCATATTTTAAAGGGAGGAATGAGATACTGTAATGCCATGAAAAGTGAACCCAAAAAATCCACCCAAACCCAGTTTATGTGGGTTTTATACATCTTTTTGCTGAGGAAAAAAGAAAAATAGACCACTTTTTTTGTTGTTTTTTAAAGGTATTCATTAAGCACAAAGTAAATACAAAAAAATCAAATAAACCTACTGGAACTGGTAAACTTGAAACTCTCTGCTAGAACAGAGTTCTAGTAAAAGAGGTTTCCTTGAAGAGACTTCCTTAGTTCTTAATGTGACCATTGCCAACACTATAATCTCTTTCAGTGCCTTCCACTCTGATACTTGTGTGTGTCCTAGTATGTAACGGGATACAGCAATGTAATTAGAACACCTTCCTTTTTTCTTGCTCCTAAAGGTACTGTGAAAGGAGGGAGTGATCTGGGAAGTTGGTTGCTACACTTAGTCAGTAGCAGCTCTTCAAGCAGCCTAGTCCTTGGGCCTTGAAGGATTTTTACCTGCACAGCTTGTGACACAAGACTCATCATTTTCCATGGTCTTTTCTTTAACAGCTTAGCTGGAAACTTGATCCTTGGGAATATCTTGCCAAGATTGATTTACCTCGAGTCAATTATTTTGAAGCAAGGAGACAATGTGAATGAAGGGATGAAAACTCATGCTGTTGCCAAAAGAAAGACTGAAGTAATCTTCAAATTATACAACTGTGTCTAGTGATGACACTAATGAGCTCCTTAAAAATGCAGATAGCAGCTCATGCAATGATTAGCTTGTTTTATTGGTGGACTAATATTGAGTTCAAAAATATAATACTCTGAGTCTTTCACATCATTTCATGATGCATAATTCCAAGTTTCAAGGTAATTATAAGTAAAGATGAGTTTGTTTAAAATAGAATTTCTCTGATTGGAAACAGAGACAGCCTTCCATGTTTCCACAATGGAACTGTGATTATGGACATAACATAGGAAAGGTTTTGAAACGAATAAGTTTCTAGGCAGTGTTATAGCTTCCTTGTTTATCGGATATTGCCTGTGTAAGAATGACAATGAAAAGTGAAGTCTGCTATTATTTGTCATGCCTACAACAGCTACCCTATTTGCTGTCAGATTGCATTGTATGCATTGTACATCTTTTAACAGCACTTAGACATGCTGACATAAAATACAAAGATGATCCAATTACATTTTCTGCAACTGCATCTCATTTTGCTAATGCTTACAAATGAAGGGTGTCTATCACCCTGTACATGAGACAGAACACAGATAGCATTTTAAATCCCTTGAATTTCATAGTGTACACCACTTAAATACAGAAGCAGTCCTACTTGTAAACAGTTGACATGCAGCTCATAAACTAGTCTAGTCGATATGAAAATGCAACCATGTAGTGCATACAGAAATGATTCCTCCTTACTGTTATTTACCAGAGACAGTTCAAGTGTACAGCATTAGTGCTTATGTGCTTCCAGAATTCTCAGTGTGTATTATCTTTCTTTTTTTTTTCCTCCAAACTGTCTTTCCATGGGCAACAAACCATGGAAAATCCAATGAACCTTTACAGAAGTCAGGACACTAGAGGACAGTCTTTCAGAAGGATGGTATTTATTCATATGCCACAGATTTATATGAAATAGAAGAATCTCAGACAGTAAAAGGGACTCATATCGACATTGCCAGGAGTGACCAAATAGGGTGGCAAAATCTTAACCCTATAAGCTGAGTGTCATTAGATGTAGAGTTGCAGTTGAAACCCATGTGCTGTGGTGGGACACATTATGCAGGAGTTCACGGAAGCAGTTTTGCTCTAGAAGCAAAACAAGACCTGAGCTGTTGCTGAGCATAAAGTGCTTCTGCTTCCACCTTGCACGTCCTTGCTGTACTGGATATTGCCTGCTAGTTTCCTGGTGTTGTTATCATTCTCATTTTCATTCTCACCTGAGCTGAAGGTTCACTTTGTTATCATGACTGGGGCTGAGACACCTAGTCCAAGCTTTTTGCAGCACACCCCTGGAACACCTCGGGATGAGCATGGCTTGGAGTCCAAGGTACAGACTCCACATCTATCAAGTTGCACTCCTTTTTCCAGCAACATTTTTGTATTAGTGGTGAGTGGCTGCAGATGGACAGTCCTGCTGATTTCCCAGGTCACTGCTGTCTTCCTGGCACATCTTCACACGAGAAATAAAAGGAGAGCAAGGACAAATGCCCCAAAGTGCTTTTTACACAATAATGGGGCTAAGAGCCATGGAAGTCTCGGTGAGTGACAGTTGCTGTGACGTTATTCAGCTGCTTTTAATAACTTTGCACCAGATGCTGGAAGATTTTAAGCATGATAGGTTGGGAGAGTTTGTTCCCCTGTTTGTCTTTGTTCTTGAAACTGCCTCTTTAAGCAGAGTTAATAATCTACAACACTTTTTCATAGAAAGCAGTCATTAGACACTCTGTGACAGGTTCAATTTTTTAGCTCAACGGTTGTTTAGGCTTTTCCTGTGAGTTCCATGGGAAGTGTACAGCTCTCTATTTCATTTGCCTTTGAAGAGGAAACTGAATTACCTTAGTGTCAAACAGCTCAACTATCTGTTTTACTTTTTTGTTTTCATCTTTATTTTTGTTGCCATTAACATGGTTACATATGGGTAACCGTATGGTGGGATACAAGTATCAGATGGTTGCCCAGAAGTCTGGCATCTGCAGAAATTATTTTATTTCCAAATGGGAAACTGAATCTTTAGCAAATGAGTAATTATGGAATACATGGAAATCATGGTTGGACAAATAACCCAGTGCTTCTCTCCATTACAGAACACTCCAAACTCACTCCGATATTTTCAGAGGTGGTGTATTACTCAGCCTGTGCAAGACTACCAGGAGTTTGCTGCATAGAAATTTCTGGGTCTGTGAAAAAAAGAGTATTAGAAACATATTATAGTAGAATTGACTTATTGGTGTTACTTCTGTGCCATAGAGTCATAGTCATAACCAGTAGCCCCAAGAGGCCCCAGCCCAACAATAAAGACATTGTTATAATAAACACAGCACAGATGCCCAGAGCTGTTTACAATGCACACAGTGGTATATTCTCTAGTCAAAAATCTTGTTGCAACAGGATTGATTTTTTTTTTCAATATTTTGTGTTTATTTGCAGTATCCCAAGGGTTGTCTCTTTTCTTCTTTTTTTCAATTCTTCTTTCTAATACTTTTCCTATATTTCTCAATTTTTACCAACATAATACTGGCAAGAAAAAGACTCATTACCTGTACTCAGACTCCCTTCTGTATAATTCCTCTTCAATATTTGTTCCTCTTCATTTTTTGGCCAAGGAGTAAGAAATGTTTAGCTCTTTTATTTGTATAATAAACTCCCATCACTCAGTCTGTCTCTGCTGCAGGAATGAATCTTTTTTTCTCTTTAGCAGCAGCTTCAGCACTAGAAATAAACCCAAAGGAACAGAGAGAACCAAAAAACCTTCATGAGTCCCAGACCAAGAGCAGCATTGGATGGACAAAGCTGAGATGCAGGGAGATGCATGAGCTGTTTGCTTTTCTAGAGAGAACATTTATCATTCTTTTACCTAGGGCATCTCCAATTCTCTGCAGGTGGGATTCTCTAGTGACCAAGACACAGAGTTGAGCGATTTGTTCCAGCACAGTTTTGCTGGTTCCTCTCTATATTTCTCTCGCTTTTATAACCAGATGAGCCATACAGGAAATTTGGTTTGCTGAAATATATATAGTATTGAAGAGGAAAAAAAATATTAATAATCCTGATGGAAAGCTTTCCCGAGAACGTTTATAAAACCAAGTCTGACTTGATGTTTTCAGACTTCACATGAACTGTGTACTTCCCAGTCACAATCTCTGGATGAAATGATCATATTTTCTGAGACTTGCATTGCTATTTACCTTTAAATAATATTGGAAAAACTGTTCTAATTTGAAAGGTCTGCTGTATGTATGATGTCAAAACTGTTCACCCTTTGGGGTGTCAGGATGGAGGCCATAAGTTCTCCCCAGGCCCAGGCCACCACCAGGAGAGCTGTTTGTCCTGGACAGTGGGAAGTGCTGGAATTACTTACTTTGGATGGTTTTCACAGTAGATCTCTGGGTCCTGACTGTCCTGGGGCCCCAGCTCAGACACAGAACTTCCACTGCATAGTCAAGGATGTGAAAAGTCAATTGCAAAATTTTCAAACCTGCCTGGCAAAACCAGGGCTCAAGACTCATTGAAACAGGAAATTGCTCCTAGAAAGTTTTGCTTTTTTAAAAATAAGGCAAAGTCCATGGTAAAACTTGCTGTTGGAATTTTTTTCAATGTGCTGTATCTAGAAATGTGCATATGCAGCTTTCTCCACTGTATAGTAGTGTGCACTTTTTTCACCTTAATGTTGGACTGGAAAGGATGAAAATCAAAATAATTTGGAAGACCTTGCTCAAGCTCCATCTCGTACTTTGTCAGTTACTAATACGAAGATGATCTTGAACTGATCTCTCATTTATGATCCACTACTACAGGAAAGGACTGATAATAAAAACACCCCTTTAGAGTATTATTTTTCATTATAACAATGTTCTTCTCTAATGAAAACATCAGCCTGATCAAACCAAGTGTCAGATAGGTCTAAAATAAAGTTATTTTTCTGTTAAAAGAATTGGGAAAAAATTGTGGAGAATTTTAGGTCTATTAGGAGATGAGTCTTTCAGGCTTTTTTTGAATTCCATTGTCTGAAATTGATCCAGTTGAAGAGGAGAGTTGAAATGTTACAACATCTACCCATGCCAGATTGCCATTTTCTGCAGCAGTGAAGCAGTGCAAAGGCTGAGAATTCATGCAGTGAGAGATGTTCAGTGGTGTGCAGAAATGTGTTGCAAGGCTAAAGCTGAAAGCAGAGGGCTTTACATGTGAAAGCGATTATGATGGATCAGAAGCTGAACTCTGACTTGACAGTGTGGTATCCTTCCAAAACCAACAAAGTCAAATGTCACTCAGAGCAAATTAACAGGAATATTAAATGCAAGACATAGGAGGCAAACAGCTGTCTGCTCACCACTGATCGGTTGTCTTCTGGAGTCCACCAGTGTGCTAAACCACCATATTTGAAAAGTGAAGCAAACACTGTAGGACATTTTAAAACGTGGTCTATAAAGAAATGTTGAATGAACTGGGCTTGCTTAATTCATAAAGGAAAAGACTATGGCAGAACATGCTTATAATTTTGTAATGTTTAAAATGTTGGTCAGATAATCACGTCAGCTAATGGGCAAAAAAATGGTATAACTGCAGCACTGCAAACTTGAGTTACATTATTTTTTAATTGCTTTTGTAAAGGGATAATAATATGCTGGAGCAGCTTACAAGTGGAAATGATAGACTTTCCCATCTGAATAGGTTGTACAGAAATCTTCCAGGAATGATTTCTGTAGGAGAAGAGAACAAATTAGGCAATCTGAGACCGGTTCTACATAGCAGGGCCAGGATTCAGAGATCCAGAGCTGCCTCACTCTGTCAGGGACTCTGTTGGTGAAAAGGGAGTGAAGCAAAAAGAGAGAAAAAAACAAAGATGGAAGGCAGCAAGTTCTGTATCTTACCAGCTGGTAACAAAATAGCCTTATTATGCAGCATTCTGCAAAACCTTGACTTGACTTAAGAATCCTGTTATTCCACAGCCTAGGCCTGCATCTTGCTCCTGCTGCCTCTCCACAATTCTTCTGGAGCACACAGAGGAGGAGCTGGAAGCTGACTGACCTCCTTATTTGAACCAATATTATTTTAATTGAATCCTAATGTCTCCTCTACTTTTTTGGCAGCTGTCCATGTACCCTCCACCTCCCACACCCAGTTCTTTTTTCCTTTTGGTCAAGCAGAGATAGGTTTTTTATCTGAGGAAAAAAAAAGACTGACATTGGGATGCAATAGTCTGAATGCAGCTTTTTGTCCTTACCTCTCTGCTCTACATTAGAAAGGTTAAGGGTCTGGCCTTCCAGTCCCAGCTCCAGTATAAAATTGAAAGCAAATATGTAGTACACCAAGTACTTAGTATAAAAGAAGTGCACAACATTTATTTCACAGCGTTGTGCATGAACATGCAGCTGGGAACTTATTAGTAGATTTTGGGCTCTGGTTACTCAACACTAATTTATTTGAGTGTTCCTTTTAAGAATCAAAGCAGAGCTGTGCTGCACCATGAGCCACAGGGCCAGGCAGAAGACCTATTACTAGCCATATATCAACTCCTTCCCCTCCTGAAATGCGAGAGGTAGACACCTGTGACAGATCTATGGATCTATGTGCTTGCCTTAGAGTTTTAGCCTCAGAATTCAGGGTAAGAGTGCTGATTTTCCATATTTCAGTACGATGAACATTTTTTTGTCCCCTGAACATTTGGATACTGAACAGCAGAGATTCTAAAACATCCTTCCTAGCAAGAAAGTGGGCATCGTATGAAATACATAATATTTGCTAAACAGGGGAAGAATATAATTCTTACTCAGTTTAACTGTTAATAATTAAAAAAGTGGAATTTCTACACAAGGTATGCTCTTATCTTTCTTCCTTATTGGACTTTGACCTGTTAACCACTGCACATGAAAAAGCTGCTTTTACAGAAGCTGTGAAGCTGGAGCTAACTTCTGATGATGGCACTGCAAGTCAAAGGTTTCCAAACTACTGTGTGCATCATTAGTGTGCTCCCAGTTATGTGAAACTGCGGTGGCAGCGAGCCAGCAGTGCCGGGTGCTGCCTGGTGGTGTTCCTGACTGCTGCTGCTGCTACCCATCATTGCTGATGATGGCATTCACATTTAACACTACTGCTGATGAAAGTACCTGCAATTACTACAACTGCTGATGGCAGAAAGAGTTTGTTAGCCCTGCTGTAAATTACTTCCTGAGGCTTCCTTGCCAGCTTATTTCGTATTGTGAGCAAAATGCAGTCTCTTGGCGCTTAGAAAGAGCTACATTAAGCAAAAGTTGTTTAAAAAGGCAGATATTCTGAGGCTAAGCCATATTGGTGCCATAAGCAGAAATTCAGCATTTCCCTCTTATGGCTGATACTGTGTGAGCCAGCCTGAACCAGGAAGCAGTGTAGCTTGACACAGTGCCCAAGCTAATCTGCCTTTTGGCAGAGTTGACAGCACAAAGCTATCCTGATCCTGGATTCAATTTGATTTGTCTGAATGGTTCTATTCTCCACCACAGGAAGCTATGAAGCTGGATTTGCATTAGGTTGAGAATGTCTACATCATGCTCAGTACATTTCATGACACAGATAGATGAAAATATTCATAAGAAATATTGACCTAAGGCCAACACAAAATACTTCTTAAAAACAAGACCAGAAACAGGTCTCTATACCACATTAAATTCTTTCTGTATAATGCAGTAAGTATTGCCCCTCTTTCACTAAATTCAATAATCTGTATTTTTAATATTCAAATTTCAAGAATTAATATTCTTGTAGGTAGACAAATGTATTCTCCAGAAACTGACCAGGCAAAATGTGTTCCCAGGCTGGAGTGACCCATACACCTGCCTCTAGTGAGGTCAAAATATAAGAATGGCTGTATCAGTCAACTTCAAAGACCCATTTCAGCCAGTGTCCTGTTTCCAATAGTAGCTAATAGTCCTGCTTGGGGCAGGTTATGTAAATGGGGCTTGTAGGCCTATTGCCACTATCTGTGAGTTGCTCCAAAGGCTCAGATGCCCATACTGTTCAAAAGTACATGTTGGCCTTGCATAGTCAGGGAAGAAGACAGCTTTAGGCAAAAAGTGAAGCTTCTGCAGCTTCTTTGTTAGTGGAATGGTTCCTCCATGTTTTTTCACCAATTCATTGCCTGTCTGTACTTCTCAGTGGATCCAGTGTTTCGTGAGGGCACTGGCCATCTCTGCTGCTCCTCCCAGACCTCACATACCCTCTGAATGTAATCCTGAAGCTGTGAAGTTATTTACCTCAAAGGACAAGTTGGACTTTCTGGGATAAAGGAAGAGAGGTGAGACAAAGACAGAACCTGCACAGTGGTTTCGTCATGTCCTGCTCAGTACTGGTTCAGTTTTTTCATGGTTGGTTTTTGGTTTTTGTTTTTTTTTTTAGTAGAAAAGACATGTCAGGGTTTTTTTGTGTTCCCACCATGTATCCCTTCTCAAAATGCTGTGGGAATGAGAATGTCAGACCAAGAAACATCTATGCCTTTTTGTACCTTTGTATAAAACAGAGTAAGAGAAACAGAAAGAAAATGGGAATTTTAATTCTTACTCTTAGAGTGACATGAATGGCCCAAGCTATATTCACTTTATGGGGAAGAAAGCAATTAGAAAGCAATTTACAAGTCAGAGGAAATGTCCACTTGGTTCTTCTCAATAAAAACAGGGATCAGGATTAGTTCTTGTTAACCACTGCAAACAAAGGCAAAAGATTTATAAGGAACAAAAGATATAGGATAACAAGAAGTGTTAGCCCATCGGATGTCCTCCCACCCTATTTTTTCTGCCATTTAACAGATCATCTGGAGCTTAACAGTAAACCAATAATTGTGACATATGGGTGCAAGCTTTTTTGAGCCAGTGTTCAGTGAGCAGAAAACTGTAGGTTGTTAATGCAAGTACGTGTACATTTTATTGTCTATGTGAGTGCCCAAGCAACTAATTTGCAGCTTTGTGTGTTTTTCTTAACATATAAATACAGTCACACTTGAGACACCAGAGCAAAGTTAAATCCCTGCCAGCAGGTGCTGTCTTCCTGGGAGAAAAAGGCCATACACTGCTAGAAGATTCTTGCACTCTAATGTTTAAATGCACAGAAATGTCTCCTTGTTGCATATCTTTGGTTATAAGTCCTTTGTGTTTGGAGGCTGGCTAAGAATTGAAATCGCTGTTTGGATAATCACAGCTTTCTTTGGATAGTAATTTAGGATTCATGCTATTAACCCCCTGCATCTCTTTGTATACATGACATTAAAAACTCCTTGCCAGAAGCAGTTAACTGTTAGACGAATGGGCTAGCAAAATGAGTGCTTACAAATAAATGCTGGGATTAAACTGCACAGAAAGACAGGTTAAGATTTCCTTTTCATTCTTTGAGCAGTTTCTACTTTTTCCCAAATGATCATCTTTCAACTTGAATTTTGGCATATCTGAAGTCAACTAGAAAAAATAAACCAAAACTACTGAAAAATAACAGCTATGGGAAATATCAAGAAAACACTTCAGCACCTGACATACAAGGAAAGGAGCTGAGAAAGCATTTCTTCCATTACTTCTTATGGGTTTTTATTTATTTATCTTTAAACAATGCTATTTCTTAGGCAACTTTTGTTGGAAACTTGAAATCTGACAAGTGAATAAACACCAGTTCAGGAAAACATTTTATCCTACACTTACTCAGAAAACCACTTAGCTGTGTTGAAATCCTGTTGTTGTTTCACGTATATGCCTAAAATACATATGCTTACACACTGCTCTAAATAGCCTATTGCACTGATGGCACAAGGTAACATGCACTCTGTTCTCCCCATAGATTTCTAATTTAAGCCATATGACTCTGATGTCGTAGAAGTTATTTCTCCTTCTCTTTGGTGCTCTTTTGGTGCTGCACTGCCAGACCATAGATATGTCTGTTGTATAATTATCAGTGGAGACAAATAGTTGCAGTGGCTTCATTGGCACTTCAACTGGACAGTCTGAAGACAATACTGTGACTTGCAGTTGATGCACTGCTGAAATCCTCTTTTGATGTAGGTGAGTTTCAGGAATTTATAAACTTGTTTTGTGTATTCATTTTCCTGCTTTAAAATAACAGAGTGGTTTTTATTTTACTCTATGGATTTCAAACATGAATGCAGCATGAAGTTCAAAGCATGCTGGAAAAATGAGAGTAAAAATATCGGATGGCTTCATTTGATCGAATGCAAATGTACACAAGGTAGAGCCCTCTATCTGAGCAAATCATTCTGGACTTCCTTTATTGGGAAGAAACAAGCACTTTGAGAATGCTATTCTTGTTCTGTTTTAGACATTTACTTTATGAGGAGGTGGAAGTCATTACATCTACATGTGTTAAAGTGAATTTTCATACCTGGTGAAAGAATTCTCCAGCATTTTGTATACATGAGGCTGAAAGACTTTGAGATGAATTTTCTCCAAAATATACTATGATCTGTATAAGTGAACAAGATGGGGCCCAGAAGAGCTGCCCCCAATACCGAACTAAAGTGGACATGCTCTGTGGCTACCTGGGAGCATCCCCATTGCTGCTCTAGCTTGTCCGGCCTTTGGTGTTTTGTCTGTTATTATTCACAGTGTGAGATCTGAATGAGATCAGGCACCCTAAAAGCCTCACATTACCATACTGCAGACAAGAGTAAGGTCTTGTCTTATTATTTCAGTCTTCTATTGTTGCAACATTCAGATTCAAGTCCATCAGGCACATCCTTACTAAAGTCTGGATCACTGATATGCTAAAATTAGAGGGGTATGTGTGCCAAATTCAAGACTAAATTTCTTTCTCTAATTCTTATCAAAATCTTGGGCCTCACCATGAGACTGAGTCCCAAAAATGTCTCTTTGATGAATTTGGGTTCAAGATCAGGTGTCCAGCTCATCTAACATCTAACGACAAAAGGCTGAGCAGGTCATCCAGTCTGTTTTCCCATACACAGTCATCACAGCACTTAACCCTACTGATTCTGCACTCATCCTAGTTACTCTAGTTACAAGAAATAAACCCAGTCTTTAAAACTCTGAGCCTCAGGAAGAGTAAGAGCAACAGTGATGCCAACAGCAGTGGAGATATTGCAGGATGCTGATCAGGTGAGCCATGCCCACCACTCCAGCTGGTGGTAGGCACTGCTTGCTGTGCAGGCTGGCACAGATACCCAGTGTCCCTGCCAGTTCCCAAACATGAGAAAATGGCTGTGAGTTTGTGAGCAAGAAATGTTCTTAGGCTTTTAAAGCATTTTCTGTTCTGTCCTAAAGAAATGGTGCAGCTTTTCTGAATGCTTTGGCCAATCTTTGATTGTCCAAAGAATGAAGAAAATGAGCTATTCTGAACATACCTGACCAGCTCACACTGGAGCTGAACTTGGAGAAATGGAAACCTTTCTCTGCCACTCTTCTTGAAAGGCTTAGGACCTAAAGCTGGAGATTTGCTTAGAGCCATGGTTTTAATAGAAAACCAAAGCTGTGAGGAGCGCTTTGAGGGTAGCAGACCATCTGTTCTCTTTCCGGTCTAGAAAGTAAGACTATGAACACAGAAATTTGAGTGGAATAGGGGAGCTTTTTTCAGCAGGTTCAGTTAATATTAATATTTCAGAAGACTCTGTCTTCCCATTTGTGGGCCAATAAGAAGCGACCTGGGCCTCAGTCTTTTTGCCACCCAAGCTATCACCATTCCACAATCTAGTATGCATCCAGTTTCCCATATGTGTAAAGTGGAGATGTCTTCTTATTTCTCTAGGGTTATGGAAGGATAAAATGCATTTGTATATATGAAATATTTAGGTATTACTTTTCTGTAATCCTCTGAAGTACCAGCTAGGGAGAATCCAAAGCAGAGGAGCAAAGTAGATGGCAGAGTAAAAGCTCTTGCTGTTTCTACAATTCAGATTCTCGGCAGGGCAAATTTAACCAGTGAATTTCCACTCATCTGTCTCTGCAGGTGCTCAGAACCATGCCATTTTCCTCTTGTTCTCACTTGCTTTCTACTTCTCATACAGAAAGTAATAAAGAAAAAAGGAAGCCTACATGATAAATGCACAATGGAATTAAGAGCAAAAGGAAGATAAAATAGAAGTCAAGGCTATCCACTTTTAATTCTATCTTGAAAGCTAAACAATGACCATCAAATGAATGAAGGGAAGTGGAGAGGGCCAAGTAGCCAAAATACTCAGCTTTTAACAGCTGAGACATATTATCTGCAATGAAACCTGTATTTAAAAGGCCAAAGTTCATAAACCCTAAAAAGTAGCATGCATTTAAAGATTAGATCTGATAATGCACAAAAGAGAAAAAGATGTACAGGTTATTTTGGGCAGGTGGGTTGCAAAATTTTTTTTCATTTTTTTTACTGTGAGTTTCCCTTTGCCACTTGCAGCCTGTAAGAGAAGTTATCTATACAGTTTCAGGTGAATCAAGGTTGAGGGTGAATATCCACATCCACAATCTAACCTTCTGTGGCACTATCAAAGGCGATTCCTTAGTAGCAGGACAGAAGTATTCATGGATTATTTTGTCTGTTTTATCTACAGATATAGACTCAGGTTCATAGCCTGAAAGCATTTTAACAAGATTTGAAATGCTTTGTTCTCTCTCAGATTTTTCTCTTTTTCTCTTATTTTTTCTGATTTTTTTTATGGTTTGCCTTTTTCTTTCTTTCTTTCAGACGTTTAGAAAGCAGATACACAAGAAGTTAAAGTACGAAATGTGAAAGAATAACAGAAGTTGAAGAACTGTATATTGAAATCTGATAAATGAAAAATGGGCACAGTATCAAACTTAATCACATTTGTATTCACAAGTTGTTGAGAGCTGACACTGATTTATGATCTATCAACAGTCACCAGATTCTGTGACTACTTTATACAGATGCAAAGAGCTGGACGGATGGATGGATAGATAAACAGACAGTGAAAAAATGTTGCAAATTGAGTAACAACAAACCTAGTTATGAAAGATAGCTCATCCAATTAATTTTTTAAAAATCTGGATATTTTTGAAGAGTAGGTCTCTGGGAAATCTTCTACAATATGGAAAACTTTGAGAAAGCTAAATGATCCTGTTACTGTTCTGCATTCAAATGTTATTACTCCAGTACTACAACAAAACAATCCCACTTTACCCCCAGTGCCCAACAGACTGGAGAGAAGGAGTTTCATGCTAATATTTTGTGCCAAAGCATCACACAGAAGTATTGCATTAAAAATGCTCCCTTACTCTAATTCACACACTGGATTCAGCAATGCACGTGCTTGTGAGCATTAAGAAAACAAGAGGTCCAAGAACATGAGTGATGCAGTGAGGAGGAACCTGAACAGGTGAAGAAAAATAAAAAAAGTAATGTAAATGGCACTGAAATGACAGGACAAAAATTCATGGCTGCAGCCAATCACAATTGCACAGTATCCCCCCTTACAGATAGTTTGTCCTGGTTGTATTAATAGATAAATTAATTGAGGCGTCATAGACAAAGTGGCCCAAGTGGAAGTTTCCACATTAACAAAGAGGGAGGCAATCCTTAGTGATTGTGCTGACCCATCTTGCTCTTTAAGGAGAGCTTTGTGTGCCCATAGAGAGGCTGGGGGCACCACTAGCCACTCTCGTGCCTGGTGACAGAGCCTGAGCACAAGGCCCAGGTGCGGGATCACCGCTGCTGCTGCCACTCCCACAGCCTCTTGAGAAACCCCTGGATCTCGAGAATTCAGGTGCAAGCAGGTCCTGGGATTATGAGCATGGTCCTTCTTGGTGGAAATGAATTCCTGTGGAGCCATGTTGGAAGTAGTCTGGCCAGAGGCTGAATTTCTTTGCACCTCTGCTGAGTCCAGACTTTCTGAGAACAGCACCTACTGCAGTGCTTTTGTCCAGGCAACAAAGTGATCAACTCTTTTGGCACCTTATCTTCAATTACCCAAGTTTCCTCATCTGTTATGAGGTGATATCAAAACTTTCTTGATTGATGGACCAAAGTCACTAATAGCACTCAAATACTGTGATAATAGCTCTTTATAATTTAATAATAGGTAATATTCACTCAACTCAACTTGTGATTAATATTAATTTCTGCAGCCATTATGTGACGAACCTCAATGACTTCTTTCCATAAATAATGTCATATTTTCCAAGTGCTGCAGTATCATGTCTTCTTGACTGACTATGGATTTCAATATATTATCTTGATCTACAGAAGTAATGACTATATTTGTCCTTCATCTTCTTTTTTAGACTTAAAACCAAAGATCATTTCAGTGTCCAGATTCTCCATTCATATTTTGCTAGCAATTTCACTGTTAGTTTTGTCAGTCTAAACACTATCCCACTCAAGATAACACAAATTCAGTCATTCCATCTAACATATCTGGAAAAGTATGACAAACCATCAAATACAGTTTGTGAAAATTTTTGAAAACATGTATTTGACTCTTCTCTTTTTGTAAATAAGTACAGTTCCATTTAAATCAATGGTTCTACTAGCTTGAAACATTTGCTGTTATTTATGATTCAAATTCCTGTTAAAAGGCAGAAACTCTGCAAAAAAAATGTTTATCAGTAACCTGACCTTTAAAGAGGGAAAAACTACCTTATAGAATTTATGTCTTAATCAGCTTGGAAAAGAGATTAATAGCTTGATATGTCTACATATGCATTATTCATATTTTTCCAACATAAACTGCCTGTAAATTCACCCAAGAAGGTATTAGGCATCTCTAAACAGTCAGGAAAGAGCATCTCTCTGCCTGCTGTTGAGGCTTTTCTTCAGTCCATATTGCTTATATGCAAAGAATTGCTCAGCAAAGACCTCACCTCTCCTCGCAGAGAGAAATCTCAAACCCACTTAGCATGAATTGACAGCTTGGATGGATCAAGTTCTTGTGGACTGAATATGTACACCTTGGACCGCAGACAAATGGCTTAAATTCTGATTTTCCTACAAATTCTATGCATATTCTGTGTCCAAGCTGCGGCCAGTCTAATCTGGCAGTCTGGAAAGGAAACTTATGAGCCAGACTGCTCATGCTGCTCTTAAACTCACATTGTAAAGAACCCATGAGTAGTACAAAATTTACAGACTTAGGCCTATCAAGCGTGTTCTTCAAATGTTTGTGATGGCCACATATTGCCATTATCAATTAGATTTCACTTAGATTTTGTGCAGGAAGATAAGGGAATTGTTTTTAAAAATGTTACAACTTGTCAAAGCTTTTGTTGATTCTGCAGTATAATAATGGCAAGTCTTGCTCTGCCCTTTACAACCATTTCTGTTAGTAAGGACAAACTGCTCTTTAGTGAACACTGAGAAGGAGAAATTTATTTAGGCTGTGCACGACGAGAAACAGGAAACATTAAGTCCTGAACAGGGACATAAGAGAGGAGATGAGCAAGGAAGAACTGCTAGGGGGAGGTGCAACAGAAGGAACCAGCTCTGCTTGAGAGGAGAACTCAAAGATGAAAAAATTATTCTGTAATTTGATAAATCTCAAAATAGATAAAATTAGAACTTCCCTCTCAGAGTTCTCACTGAATCACATCCCATCGAACAAACCAGAATGCCTTCCTGGCCTTGCTGCACTTAGCAGGGGACAAGCTGGTCAGGTCTTGGCCCGAAAAATGCTTTGAAATAACATTTTCAGTAATGTCTCTTACAGTATAAAGCACCTCATGATTCCCAAGTGGATGAGGCTCTGGCCATTGACCTCTAGTCATGCCAGTGAAGAACAGTTCAAAATGACAGCAAAGCAAATTTAGATGACATTTGTGAAATGTTTTGGACAACTGCTCTGCATTTTTCCATGTTTCATTGTTCTTTTATGAGCAACAGCAGAAAATAAAATAGAAACAAATTTAAAGTCAGAGCTATAATGTGGCTGCTTATTTGTTAATTTCATTTTTTAAAAGGCTATGCAGAAATTGTAGACAGCTCCTTCAAATGATTCTACAGGAGGCTGACAAAGAGCCAATTTATTCTTTGCATATGAGCTGCCCTCTGCATATAAACCACGTGATCTGCCAATAAGAAAGAGCAGCTGGAGGCTTAGTGACATCTGAGGGACAGGGAAAAATGCACAGAATAACCAGTGACTGTTTAATGTCTCTCAAACTTCTGCAAAAGACACTATTCCAGCAATAAAATTGCCTTGTGGTGTTTGCCAGTGCATCTTCTGTATGTAACGAACACAATTTTTAATCTCATCATGCATAAACTTTAACCTGTTGGCAAACTGTTTGCAGTGCCTGGTAGCCCAAGGTCTCCTTGTACCTGACTGCTTTTTGCCACTGCCCCACTGCCTGGCTAAAAAATGAAATGTTAGTTGTTCCTGCCCTAACGGAGGAGTCTGCTTCAAAATTAAGTAATTTTAGTCAAGGAAATATTCTGAACACTTGGTAGATTGTAGACACAATTAATTCTCCTATTTTTTTTTCTGTGGGTTTTTTTTTGTTTGTTTGGACAGCTTGGAAAGATCATCTAAACCTTTCTCCTGCCCCATGGCAGCATCAGAAATACTGGTCTGTTCCTCGGGGCTGTTTGTTTAACCTGTGTTAAAATAGTTTTCTTGGCAACAATTCAATCCAACATTCACTATCTTACAGTTACAAATAATGTATTCCTTTTTCTGTTTTCTAACCAAAATAGCCCTTGATGAAAATTATTCCTAATACCTCTTGTCCTGTCCACTCTGCGAAGAGATTATTCCCTCCTTCTATTTTTTTTTTCTATCAGGCTTTTGTTTGAAGCCTGTTTTCATGTCTTCCTTTAGCTTTGTTAAACTTGGTTGTTCTTGAGACACCTGAGTTCCTCCAATTAATCTCAGCCTTTTAACAAGATTGAAACAGACACAAAGGAATGAGGAAGACATGCAAAAAATTAGTAGTAAAATTAATCAGGAACTGAGGAAGAAATACTCATTGCACATCAGATTCTTGGTGACCTAGTGAAGAATCTGTATCTCAAACCTCAGTACAGGTCAAGTTCACAAAACTTAGCTAAATAAGGTAGATAACACTGGATTTCTTTTTATGCTGAAAGACATAGGCCTCAATATCTTAATTGTATCTTTGCAGAAAAATTATGCTTTTACTATATATACTATATATACTTTTAATAATTCAATATTTCACAGTGTCAATCAGTAACAAGTCCATTGATAAATATATTTTTCTCTAAAAAACAGGAAATAAATAATAAACATATAAAGCACAATAACCTTTCTGGAGATGTCAGTTTTCTTTAGACTGCATAAGAAAGCCTCAATAGTACAAATTTAAGTTTTGTTTTCCTTTTCTCAGGATACCATCAAAATCAGAAGGTAGGGATATATTTTACGAATACCTGCAGGAGAAAATAGGAGCAAAATAGGACAAATTAAAACATAAAAGGTAATGAAAAACACAGTCCAGCTGTATAATATCTGAAACAACCCGTTTCAGGTCTTAAATTTTCCCTACAGTTAAAACCACTTTGTACAAACTGATATCCTGGAGTTAAAAAATATACTGCAGAAGCTGGTAACCTGTATACAATCTTTATACCAGGGAAAAAACCCCAAACCTGAAAACATACTGGAATTCAAAACAAACATTGAAGAAGCTAGTACCTGGCTCTAACCCTTCCTTGAAGAATATATTCTTCCCAGAGAACATTATTTTTATTGTCATTGGGGTATTCATCAAAACCAGACTTTCTGATAGTGCTTGCCCACGGTGAATATTAATTCTAAACTGGGATTTTAGCCACTGGCTTTCTCTTACTAATGCACCTACTCAAATGCCATACACTGATGGGCTTATTTTATAGTGAAATAACGTGGTTTGGATTGAATTTTTCTAGTTTGAAAAAAAGAAACATCATTTGCAAAGATGTAAGAGTTTATACAATTCTCTCAAAAAGTGAACAGAAAATTTCAAACCGACTCAATAATGTGACATCACTGATTGGTAAAATCCTTCTGAAAACAAGACCTTCACATGGAAGGATGAAATCTCATTTCAGCTGGTGTCTTTGGGAAGGAATGAATTTTGCTCCCAGAAAGCTTAAATCTTTCAGTTGATAATTTTCTCTTGAATTTTCAGGACATCTTTGATCTGTAAATAAAACTTGTTCATGTTCACACTTAATTTTTTATTCTCCATGGTGGGTTGTTTTTTTTATTGCTTCTTGGGAACAGTAACTTTCCTGTCATGTTTTCTCCATAGACATTATTTACTATTGTATCTACATCCTAAGCCAAAGTTCTGTGTTCTCCTCAGTCAGTGTAAATAGCCATGCTGTGACAGGCTGATGAGCGGCTGCAGGAATCCACCTATGACAAGAGCTTGAGGCTGCAGGGAAGGTTTCTACCTGTGGGATACATTTGTAGATGTTGTCCTTCCTGGACTGGAGTGGGGGAACCCATACTTCACAAGCTGCATAGGAGAAGAGAGAGCTCATAGCCTGTTTCTTGTATTTTCTCCTGTTTTAAATGTATGTTTAGTTTGGCAGAGTGTCAGAGCCAGAGAGCAAAAGAAAAACCTATCAGGGAAGGAAAAGGTATAAAACCAGGTGGAGAGATCCGGATAGGCCAGACTTACCTTCAAGGCTTGAGCAGCCTTGGTGGTGAGCAGTAATTATGTGGGTTATGTACTTGACTGAAGAAAAAACAAGGAAAACTGAAATAAGAATTTGTATCTGGGTGGTGAAAGGAACTAAGCTAGCTTTTGCTGGGTAATTAGCTAGTTACACTTGACCGTATCGCCTCCTTGCATCAGGGCATTAACAGATGGCGTGCAGTGCTGTCAGAACAAAAAGCGGAGCCTTCCCCCATCAAGTGCTGCTGCTGATGAAGGATCAATTCTTCGGTGCAAGCACTGGGGGGCTAATAAAGACTCCAACCCTGGGAACAGGAGTGATTTACAATTGAACTTAATCTATTTGAAAAATTCTAGCAACCACATTAAAAAAACCCCAAATCTCATCACGCACCACCTGAATTTCCTCAGTGCCATCTGTCTGCTGCATTAAACAAAGCCCCGGAGACCCTCAGAGGGAGAGAGGCAGAGTTTTAATGATTAACCTAACCTGGCTGTCAGAATGGATAGGTTGATATATAGGCCCTGGGTTGGCAGTTTGTGCATAGCTAGTCCCTGACGCTGCAGAGGAGATTTGAGCCAGCAGGAATTCCCCTCTGCTGTGTAAAGCAGTGCGTGTTCTCCCAGGACACAGCACCAGCGTGCAAAGAGGCGTTACTGTGGTGCTCCCTGGCTTTGTGGGGACATTCCCAGGGGGTTGGGAATGGGGTAGAACTGTCTGTAGCTCACACCTGCAAAGGCAGCACCTGGCCGTCAACCATCAATAATCCTGGAAGCTCATCTGCACCTGACTTCTTTGTAGTGATATGGCACGGACTCCCTAGCTTTATTTCTGTTAAAGAGCTTACCTGCTGAAAAACCTTGAAATGTTTTAAGTTTGGCACCTGAGCATTTACCTTGCTGTACTGGGGGTGCTGAATAGTATGGAATCGCCAGCCTCAATTTCATAAAATGAGATTATAGTTTTATGAGATTTCTGTAAGATTCAGAATTGAATGTGGTATTTTGATCATTTCCATTTGATCAAGACAAACAATACCTTTCTTGGCATCAGTCTCAAACTTGGATTTATGGGAGATGCCAAAAATGAGAGCTTTTAGTTTTATGAGAGCAATATTATTTTAATCTCTCAGTAAACATTTTTCCTCTGAATAGAGAGGACAGCTTTTCACTATAAAAATAATTCTAAATTATGGGTGCTGTTTTTCAGTCACTCAGTCAGTCACTCAGTCACATTCACATTTTTCATCTATGTTGATGTACTTGAAATATTTAAATTAAATTGTTACTTCTTTGTATTTGTGGAGAGGATGTAAACAATGCAGCTTTTCCATTAGAAAACATTTAAGAATCAAGATAGTTGTAGGTGTTGTTTAGTGAGCAATCATTTTACTTCTTTTACAGTAAAATTAATGGTTCCACTTTGCAGGTAAAGAAAATGAAACCTAAGCTATCATTTTACAATAGATTTTACCAGAGCTAGAAATTTACATGTGTGCAAAATGAATATAAATGGTGAAAACATGTTCATAAATTATATATGTCTGAAGGCTTAAGGGAGTAAAACATCATCTGAAAAACAACAACCAAAAGTATACTAATTCAGTGAAAGATTCATAATTAAAATAAGCTTTCTTAGAATTAGTTAAATTTTGTATTCATCCAGATGCTTATATGTAGCTACTGTTATTTAAATTAGGAAATTATCTGTGTTTTATGCTCACTGATAGGCTTACCTAGGAAACCTCTCCAGATCTGTACAACCTTCCTGAAAATCTTTAATAAAAACCCGTAGTCTTAAAATACATGTTAATTCTACATAGTTAAAGAACACAAATGATGTCTATTATATTATTTTATTTGGTAGTAATTATTATTTTTATTAATTAAAAATCAGTTCTGATGTAAATTAACTTTCTGAAAAAAAGTCTTTTTCTGTCTCTTTACACTCGATCCCCATAGTCAATCCCCAAGGTCCAGGGATGGGGAGAATTGATCTCCCAGTAATTACTGAAGGACTCCGGCTCTCCCAGCCAGAGAAGGGAGCAGGGCTCAAGTCTCAGAGATGTCAGAGTAATCTTTCATCACACAAGTTATACACATTTCTCATAGCTGGCCCCACTCTATCAATCCTTCTGAAATAAGAGAATCCCACTGAGGTCCATTTAGTCATCCTGCTTCCTATTGTTAATGAATATGACAAAGCAAGACAGATCCTAATGCCAGTATCTCCAGGCAGGCTGGCAGCCCTCTTGCTTTCATTTCCATGCCCTAATACTACTTATCAGTGCCATTTGATGACTGCTCTGAAGTGAGTTTCACACACAGATAGCAGGGTTCACATCCAAGCAAATCTGAATTCTGGGTATAAAGTTCCATGGGCAACTATTTGCCGTGATTTACTAGGATTTTCTGTATATATAATGGTTTATAAGTCTCTCTTTATAAGTCTCTCTTTTCAGGTAACAATAATAAAATAATAATAAAATGAAAAATTAGTTCCTGTTTTAGTAGTTCAAGCCTCTTCTGATCCTCTTGCCCCTTAGGTGCTTACCAAGGATGTCTGCTGCACTCTGCTGAACCAGAAAGTGTTTCATCACTGCGTTAGAAAAGAGGGACAGGACACGGTTTGTACATCTTTTGGACTGGATCATCAGGCACAATGAGAAAATTTTCTAGTGGTGAAAAAATTAGTTTTATGTCATTTTTTCACACCCTTGTTCCTGGGATCCCTGGAAATTAGTCCTGCTGTGTCATTGGTGTCAGGGTGATGGAAGATGCAGAAGTAGCACATATTCTGCATCTATCATCCATGTGCTGTCCACATATTCTGCTACCCTGGAAAGGGAATTCTACTGCTAAGAAAAGGGTTGGGCATTTTTTCGCTAATCCAGCACATCTCTTATTTTCTACTTATATTTCCTTTAACTCAAAGGGTATTATGAACATGATGCTGTCTTCTAATGAAAGTGACCATGGAATGGATGACAGCAGCAATCAATAGGACTAAAGGCAAAGGAGCATATCTTTTGGGCTTTCCCTTCATTGAGTCTTCCCATTCCTTGTAAGTTAATTACATTATGAATTTAGGCCATCACTCTAACAAGAACCACCATGATATTTCATCTCGTGGAACAAGCAAGGATTGCTTCTCAGCTACATGTTTTGAAAACACATATAAGAATGTTATATAAGGTTATCATGCAAAGGTTTTTGAGTGCACACTTTCTGTCAAATAAAGTTTTTGATCAAAACCAATAAGAAGTAACTAGTCTGGATTAATTTTCCTTAAAATATCTTAAAGAAAACAAAGGGTCTTGAGTCACATAACAAAGTAATATGCATATTCTTTTACCAATATCTGTTTTATTACGAGAAAGAATTAAGTTAAATTCTCTAACTCAGAGGAGTAATTACATCTACTCTGTTCATACCTTCTTGCTACTAAGCTCTAATGTCCAAAGGCAGAAGACACTGACTTCTTGCTAGTTTTATTTAAAAAAAAAATTGTATTGTGAAAACTTTTTTCCATCTAAATAATTTTTTCATATTAATAATTTTTTTATCAAAATAATTAAAGGTGTTAAGGATGCTGGTCCACCTTTTTACATCTTACTTTATGCTTTTAAACTTCATCTAGAATGATAAGGGTTAAATAAACCTTCTTTACCTACGTGCTGCTTTTCTGTAATTGCCCTGCATATTACATATTAAAAGACTCAGTCTTGTTTTCAGTGGGCTTGGGCAATGAGGATCACCTGGCTAAGGTGGGTTTTGTCAGACAGGAAAGAAGCTGAAAAAACTACACCTTGGATAAGAAAGATAGCCCCATGATAACAAGGCTCTTTATCATCTTCTAATATCACATTTATATGTCCCAGTATTTCATTAAATCCTACTGATCAAAGGTTAATGCATCATTTTTGGGGTAGAGCTGGTACCCAGCAAAGAGAAAAGTGCAGCATGAGCCCAGCACAACCTCTAGAAACTCCAGAGAGGGGACTGTGGCCTCAGGACTCCTTTTAACCTCCTCTCCTTTTTGGTATCCAGTCAATGTGCCTCAGCAGGACCCTCTGCATATTCTCACCCCACTCACTGCTTTCCACCTATGTGATTCTGGCAGTGGCAGAGATTCTGGATCTGTTCTGTTAATGGGAACTTCAGTGGGTGCAAACTTTCCACATCCAGTTGTGCCAGCCTGTAGTAAACTGCTGCTTCAAATCATGATAATGTTAATCAACACTAAGCCAATGCCAGCTGTAAAGCTACTTCTTTCTCTTCCAACAGTTGGAAAGGGCCTAACCTGAGAACTTCTTTCAGGTGTCCTCATCTCATATGGTTGCTTGTTGAATAGTTTAGATGAATTACCTTCAAACCTCAACTTGTTTTTTCCCTTGCCGCTATGTGTATTTCATAAAGATATTTATCTAATGTAAAGGAAAAATGGATATCGTGCCCTGCCAGGTGATTGAAGAGCAAACTGCAGATAGTATAATTCCAGTCAGAAATTCTGGATTGGTTTTCATACCTGAAATGTCTGAGATTCATAAGGCAGGAGGTTTCCTGTGCAGAGTTCTGAATATCAGTAAGTAACAAAAAAATTGTGGTAATTCAAGCTCCTACACCGTGGTGTTGTTATTCACAAAAGATATATTTAGAAAATATTTGAAAAGCTCATGATCTAATCCAGTTCCAGATACTGTGTTCTGCATCTCTCATCTTTGAATATTGTTCTTTTAACATGCTTTTATCCCTGGAAATTTCTGATTTTATGTGTGACTTTTTTCTTTTATTGATGTCATCATTACGGCTCTTACTTGAAACAATTTGGAATGCCCTAATTTTTAACTGCTAGTCTGGCTTGTGTCATGGTTTAACCCAGCAGTAGCTCAGACCCTACAGCTGCTCCCTCCTTTCCCTGCAGTGGGATGGGGGAGAGAATAGGAAAAAAGGCAAAGCTCATGGGCTGAGATGCAGACAGTCTAAAAGGACAGAAAAGGAAGGGAAAGTAAGAATAATGATAAAAGAACACACAAAACAAGTGACACACAATGCAGTAGCTCACCACCCACTGACCAGTGCCCAGTGAGCCCCTGAAAAGTGGCTGCCACCCCCAGCCAACTCCCCCCAGTCATGCTGTTCAGCATGATGCCATATGGTCTGGGATATCCCTCTGGCCACTCGGGGTCAGCTGTCCCAGCTGTTCCCTCTCCCATCTTCTCTTCACCTCCAGCCTTCTCGTTGTCAGGACCATTTGAGAAGCTGAAAAGTCCTTGACTTTGTGCAAGCCCTGCTCAGCAACAACTGAAACATAGGTGTGTTATCAACGTTATTCTCACCCTAAATCCCAACAGCACTGTTCCAGCCACTAGGAAAATAATTAACTCTATCCCTGCCAAAACCAGGGTAGCTGGACATAAAAGCCTTTCCTCTGTCCTTGTCATGTACTTCTCTCTTAGGGGATTTAAACCTCCTTTTAACCACCAAAACCAGTGCATTATTTTTGTATTGTAAGAGTTTTAAGAATTATATTTCCCTTCACTTGTCTTAAGCTTTAGTGTCTTGTTTTATGGTTAAAAAATTCTACATTTTATTTTACATTAGTACTATTTCTGCCTCCTTAACTGCATGCTGACAGCGAGCATACTGAGAAAAAAAAGGGGCTGTGTCATTTAGAACTGCTTCTCACTGACCTCTTTCTATCCTTGCATTTTCAATGCATTCTTCTGGTTTCTTTTCTATGTTAAAATCTGGGTGAGAAGCTTTGAATGCTGAATCTCGAATGTTATCTGTATTTCACTAGAATAGTGTAGGTTCAAAGGGATGAAGTATGTGCTTATTTTTGCTCTCAGCTGAATAGCTCTGTTCTTTGAAATCTCTGTTGAAATTGTTTTGAATGAAAACTACATTACATAGAATCATAGAATCATAAAATCATAGAATCACATAATCATGAAATACCAGGTTGGAAGGGACCACAAGGGACCTTCTTGGCAAAAGCACAGTCTGGACAAGATTGCCCAGCATCCTGTTTAGCTAAATTTTTTAAAATGTCCAAAGTTGAAGAATCTACCACTTGTCTAGGGAGATTATTCCAGTGGCTGCTTTTTCTCATTGTGAAAAATTTTCCTCTTGTATCCAATCAGAATTTCCCCAGGAGTAACTTGTACCCATTGCACCTTGTTTTTTTCCTGTGACTCCTTGGAAAAAGGGAGTCTCCATATTTTTTTTTGTAGCCAGCCTTTAAATACTGGAACATGGTGATAAGGTCTCCTCTCAGCCTTCTGTTTTCAAGGCTGAACAAATCCATTTCTCCCAACCTTTCCTCATATGGCAGCCTTCCCAGCCCTTTAATCATGTCTGTGGCCCTTCTCTGGACCCTCTCCAGCCTGTCCACATCTTATTCTTAAACATACCTGTGTAAGTTGGGGAAGGTTTTGGGTTTTTTCAATATAGTGAAACTTTGGGATTTCCAGCATCATCTTTTGGTGGTCTCAAACGTGTAGGGCTTTGGTTTGGTTAAATAGAGGCTTGTCACCAAGCTGAGAGGAAGCAGATTTGGTTTATTGTCTTTTTTATTTTCTTAAAAGTAATCAGTGATTTGGAGCCTGGATATATGATTGTTTTCAGAAGCGTAGGTGCAGTCCATTTGACCAAATGAATACATTTTTTCCATAATTTTCAATTCCTTTTCAATAAGTAGAAGGAAAGAGGTATTCTTAGGGAATAAATCATCTCATCCTGCATAAGCTATCTGAAGTCAGGTGAATCATTCCCTATCTTCACTCTCTATGGACTGTGAGGGGAACCTGAAGTGTTTAGATCATACGCAGGATCTATATGAAAACACATGAAATCCAGTGGATTTCAGAGGATTCAGAGTATGTCCGAATCCTATCTTAGGGAAAATCTCTCTCCACCTCCTCCTCCCTTCCTTCCCCTCCCCTCCCCGCTCCCCCCCCCCCCTTCTGTTGGCAAGAAACTTATTTACTGTGCAGAGTTTAGTCTTAACAAACCAAACTCTGGCCTCAGCCTCCAAAGTTTGATCCCTTTCGTCCTGCACCACTTGGATTCAGTCAGCATTGCTGGATGAGTGACCTTTCCTGCTGTTCCTGGCTCCGAGCGTCTGGGTGTCGTGGGAGTGTGGATGGCTCTTTGCTTAGAAGTGCACACTTCTTTTAAAACAATCATCTTCCCTTTTCTCTCAAAAATTTTTCTTCCCTGAAGAAATTGCTATGCAACAAGCTGTTCAATGTCTCAAAGTCCAAGACATTTTACTTTAAACTTTTTTTTTTTAATTCAAATTAAAAATAGAAAGTATGTTTTTTCATCTAGACAGAACCATTGACAAATTTAATAATTTCTGTAGTCCAGTAACAAAGTTATACTCTTCATCACCCAAATCTCTCAAATCTCTCCAACAAACAAGGTAGAAGTTCCCAAACAGTACATAATTCACAAGTGCAATGAGACAGATGATTTGTTGGGGAGGGAAATTGGTTTCTGAACAGAAATAGTCACAAGCAGCATTTTAGGCAATTACCTCTTTGAGGCATTTCAGCCAAAATGTTATTATCATGTCTTCAGGAAGCAAAACTGATAACAACCTGTCCTGTGAATTTAGTCTGTTTAGAAAGATTAAAGGTCTTGTTTAAGAAAAATACGTGGATCACAAACCTAATTGCAATATATCTTTTTTCCAAGAGTGAATGATGCTTATACCCTCAGGGTTTATCTTTATGGAGAAACCATTATGAAATAGACATAAAGCTGTTAGACAGTGTTCAAAGAAAGGCTAAAACGATGTTGAAGGGCCTTGAGGGGAAGCCATATGAGGAGTGGCTTAGGTCACTTGATCTGCTCAGCCTTGATGAGACTGAGGGGAGACCTCACTGCAGTTACAACTTCCTCGTGAGGGGAAGAGGAGAGGCAGGCACTGATCTCTGTGGTGACAAGTGACAAGACCCAAGGGAATGGCCTGCAGTGGGGTCAGGGAGGTTTAGGATGGATATTAGGAAAAATTTCTTCACTCAGAAGGTGGTTGGGCACTGGAACAGGCTCCCCAGGGAAGTGGTTGCAGCATCAGCCTGAAAGAGCTCAAGAAGCATTTGGGCAATGATCTGAGGCCCACGGTGGGACTCTTGGCCATGGTCCTGTACATGGCCAGGAGTTGGACTTCATGATCCTTGTGGATCCCTTCCAAGTCGTCTTATTCTCTGATTCTATAAGATATAAATTTAAAATGCAACAGCTATTCAATAGTGATTTACACTGTTATTCTTCACAAAGAAATGCACTATGTCTTAGCACTTGCACTGAAGCCACCCACCTCTGTTCTGGATCTCTGAGTCCCCTTTAAGAATCAAGCTGTCTCTGGCAACAGAAACAAGAAGCAAAAGACAGAAGCAGGAACACAGAATTGCGAAGTTCCAGCTGCTGAGGTCTGCAATGTACGGAGAAGATCCATGAATATGTGAAAAGTTGGTATTTTGGGTTCCATCATAGATCCTTGTATTCAGGTAGGAACTGGACCTGTGCTTAAAGAGCTACAGAATGCTGAGCTTAGGTGGTCTCAGGCTGGAAAACTCTGGCCTGCATATGACCTTCAATATCTGCATAGACATAAAGAAAATAAAAGTATTCCTTCTGGCTTCATTTTTATTATTATTATTTTTCAATAACTATTTTAGACTATTCCTGCATGTCAACAAGTCCTTAGGAAAAGAATTTAGAAGAAACATATCAGAGTGACACCTGATATCTCCTGCCAAAACTGTGCTCATCAATTCCTGCCAGGGAAGCTAATTTCATTAGAGATGAGGTTGAAATTTTCACTCAGCAAGTTTATTAATTCTCGAATACCAAGAGTGAAAAATGCACCAGCTGGGTGATAATCACTGAACGTGTATAAACAAGCCCCATGCTTAGATAATCTTCACTCTGCTGCTGGTTACAGGCCCCAAGATTTTCAAATAATGTTTAATAGACCAGATTATTCCTGAAGGTAAACAAGGACGTGAAATTGCTGCAGGCAACTCTCTCCCCATCACACCTTGCACAACACATATGGACATCCTGCCTGACCACAGGGTCTTCTTAAGCTCTTCAAGTTCAGCCTCCATGTGGCATTCAAATACATGACTCTCAGTACCCAGGTGTTTCTGAACAGGAGGCCCACCTGAGCAAGGTGGTCTCTTAGGTTTAGGAGACCCTGGAATAAGTAGGGATGTGCATGACTCTGCACAGAGCAAATCCATCACATCAGCACCTGTGCCAAGCAGCTTTGCACCTCACCCAAGCACAGAGGGAGGAGACTGTGGTGTACAGCTGTCTCAATGCACTGCAGATGTATTACTGCCTTGCAATGCATCCTGTTAATTCTGCAAACAGAATAGCACAGAATAGGTAGGTCAGACTTATCTGTGCAATGAGCAGCAGCTCAAAGGGGGCATTTTCAGAGTGGGGGCTGCACCATTGTTTGCAAGAAAGAAGAGATGCACTGCATTGTCTCTGGAGTGGGGCAACACCTTTGTGGCCAGCATAAATGGGAACCTTCCCTTTAGTTCTGCTGCTACAGAGTGAGTCTTAAAGACACAGAGCTTGCAGTCTGCAGTGGGGTTCAGAGACAGGTCCTCTGCCAGTTGCTGTGTGCAGCTAAACACACAGAGCTGCAGATACGCACCAGCCATGTGCAGTTCAGTGTATAATGCTATTAATAATTACTTGGTTCCTCCATGGTCAATGATTTCTAGTAATCCCTCTGTTTTCTCCCTTGTTAGATTTAGATATATCAAAGGCTCTTTGCCTGTAGCAAGGCCACATGGAAAGAGGCACCATTCTGTAGTCAGGGGTTCTTCACAATCACTGACTTTGCACAGGTTTTTCAAACTTGCTGCTAGATAAAACCATCAGAATTTTTAACATGCAAGCGTCCAGCAGCAGGACACCATCTCATTAACTCTTATAGCTCCATTTTCTGAATACTGCTGTGCAGCTCATTTATATTCATGTATTCTTCCTCCTGCTGTTCAGAGCATACAAGGACCAAGAGCCCTCACAAGGGATGTTTGCATTAAAGCTGTAAATTAGCTTCCAATGCCCTGAGGATCCTTTATGTTTTAAGGTAGATACAGCATTTTGTCTATTACAAAAGGTTCTACTTGAAAGGCTCAGGGTAGGAAACCTAGCTTTGTCCCAGGGCTGACAGATGTACTAGCCAATTTAACAAAAATATTAGCTGCCAAGAGGCTTGGCAAAATACATGTAGTGTCCCAGCTTGATGAGAAAAAAACCAGGATATACATTTCTTATCTGTGGAAAGCTTGTTAGTAAGGTCTGGTTGAAAGTACTTAGAGAAAAAGTATTTTTGTCAAATACCCTGCAGTACCAAAGATAAAATATTCTGCACAGACATAACAGTTTTGATAAGTTTTGTCACCTTGAAGGTTTCTGTGAGAATCATATTTTTCTGATTACTACTGAAACAGCAGAGACAGGTGAGGGTGAAAGGAAGAGGAGAGGGTGGAATTATTTTGAAAAATCTGAAGACAAATTGTCTCAATGAAAGTCTATTTTTACAAAACTGGCTGAAGAGTCCTATTTCCCAGAATGGAATTTGAAACCTTGCAAGTCCTTACCAAAAGCCACTCCTATCGTTTAGCAGGCTTCAGTGCTAACTGTATTGATTGAATTATCTGTGACACTACTCAAACAAAGGGACAGATTTCAAATATAGATTTGAAAGCTATTCGGGATCCCAAAGCATTTCAACAGCACTAAAATCAATAGTATAATAGACAGAAGAGTGGCAATTTTTGAGCTCAAATGAATTTATTTTTCTGAATTGAAAGTTTGAGTTCCACAGGTTAGTTTCTACCTAACATAAAGGAGAGTTAGTGAAAAAGATGGAGAGAATCCTAATTTCACAGCCTGCTGGCAAGATTGGCTCTTGGACGAGAAGAGCTCTTCCTCTGACAGCATCTGCCCCAGGTACCGACTGCCGCCTCCCCTAACAAACCCTGAAACGTCCCTCCAGAGCTTTCCTGTGCCCAGCTATGAAAACACAGTTTTTCCATCTGAGCAGTCAGTGGCAGTGTCTACTCCTTGTACTTCTGTTAGGATTGGCTGAATTGCTCTTCCATCAGAACGTTTTACGCCCATCTTGTTCTCCATGTTGTGCCATGGACTAGGTCTTATAGGAGTGCACCTGTTTGTATTTCCCGCATTTCCATATATTTTTCCTTAATATGTTATTAGAGTTTTTTGGGTTTTTTTACAAGATTTACTCAAATGTACTTCATGGCTTTGACAGTATTTTAAACAAGGAATGGTAGTCAGATAATTTTAAAACAACAGAAGTATGCCAAGTTCTTTAATGCACTTTAATATCAAGGCAAAATTTAGTTTCAGTAGGAAATAGAGAGGAAAGAAGAAATGTTTGGAATTCATAGGATGGTCATAATCTAGTAATAAAACACCTAAGAAGCAGGCAGGAACACAGATTAGGCTTTGTCAGTGGTGCATATGGCCTAAACCCAAAGTTAGCTAGCCATAATAGCGCATAGACATGTTCCAGATATTGTTACAAGGCAGAATGGTCTATAAACGGCCTTCTCAAACATCAATCTTTTGCCTTCAGAACTGCTTATTAACTGAGCTGAGGAATACATCAAATATGCTAATAACGTAGTAACCAGCAGCTAAGGAAAAAAAATAAACCACCAAATGTTCATTTACATTAGGATCACAGCAGCAACAGCATACTGATAATTTAACCCCCTCTGCTCTGGATAACAACCTCAATGTGACACTAAGCACAGACTGTATAGTGAATACCGTAATTGAATGACCTTATTGTCAGTTTTAAACAATTAAAGATATTGAGATAATTCAAAAGGACAAGTGCAAGCCTGTTTGCTTCTTCTAAAGCTACTTAATAATGAGTTTTATGCACTGAGATAATGAGACATATTAGCCCTAGAGTCGAAGGGGGAAGGTCAATGAAAAAAGCTCAAACTCTCTTAAAACCTCAGGTCAGAGTGAACACATGGCTTTCCTTGCTTACAAGGAGGAATCTCACACTGAAACAAATAATACATAAATAAATGAATGAATGAATAAATAAATAAATAAAATAAAATAAAACAAGAGAAGGCAATGATTTGCGTGCATGTAATTAAAGGACATTAAATTAGACATTTTTCCAATCTGCACTTGACATTTTGGAAAAGGTTGTGGTCATTCAGAAACAAATCCTGGGCTACCCTGCTTTGTACCATGTTTGGCAGCAACTACTATAAACTGCTCTCTTCTATATATATTTTTTCATTCACCTCATGAGTTATGCATGTGAAATTTCAGAATCTTTATTGTCATCAGAAACAGCTGCTCATTACAAGAAGATTATTGTTTTGAGATATATACTGCATTTGTGTTGCAGTAATCAGTTAACCCTCTAGGTACATGAGGGTATTTAAAAATGCAGCTCCAGGAACAGGCTGTGCATGTATTATAGCTGTACAGTCCCAGAATTTTTAATATTATCTTTTATTTTCTAGCCAGAATCATACCCCAGACCTACCAACCCTCCTTTCACAAACTTCAAGTTTTCCCTCTCCATGTAATGTAAGAATATGTGAATGCCTCACTACCAATCTACATCATGCTCTCAGTGGGTGAATAAGAGAAAGACACATAGGGATTTGAAATCAGTGTGGCCTCCAGATTTCACATAACTGTTGTAAGAGAATCAATTATTTATACAGAATCAGTATTGTTAAAGCATCAAAATGTCAGGCATTTTTGAACAGAAAACAGTTCTTTTCATCTATTCATCTATTTAACATATATTTTTAATTATAATTTAAAGCAATTTACAGAAAACTATGATATGCAGTATTGAGTGCTCTGCAAGCATCATGAGAAGGTCTTTGCTACTTTCCCATGTTTTTGTTTGTGTTGTAGGCATTTATGCATACTTGTAGGTTGACAGCAGTGGGTTTAGCATTACTGGTTGGCAAGGCGCTAGTTGGTATATCCAAAGTGAGGTCATATCCCACTGCCCTCTGTAGAATCCAGGTAACTAAACTTCAAGTTGACCAAGTTAAACTATAGAGCTAGTTTTCTTTTTACATCATACATGGTACATCTCCTTTTAAAAGCTTCAGTCCAGCATAGTATGGGTGCTTAAATCCCATCAGTGCAGAGGCAGGTGATTACATCCCTGAAGAAAAATGCATGGAGACAGACATAGCCCAAGCTTACGTGATGCACCAGGAGCAGAGCAAGGTCCTTATTCAGTTTCTCTCAGCTCTTGCAAGGTGTGTGGGCTCTCCACAAACTCTATCTTCACACTCAGGTTTGTTATACCAGGCCAAAATAAATGGGCTTCCACATAGGGTTAATGAAAAATAAGCATTCCCAAAGAAAATCACTAGATTGAGGAGGAGTGAGGCTGAATGTGAGATTGGAGATGAAGAAAGTGATACTCCCAAACTACTGACATATTGCAGTGTGAAACTGGCTCCTCCAGGGTATTTGGAGATGGCTTTAATTTTGAATCTGCCCCACTGCTCTGAATTTTGACAGATCATTATGGAGTCCGTATCTGCCTTCCTCTCACACATTCATCCAACCAAGCAAGATGCTATAGTGTGGCAGAGCTCCAGAACACTGACATCTTTTTCTGGCAAATAATTAATTTCAAAGTATTTTCTCAAATACATGTAGGCTTCTAGTCAATGAAAATATGAGTTTGCCACTTATTCAAACCATCTGTCTTTATTTTTTAAATTATAATTGTACAATATGTCCATTTTCCAGGATTATTATTTCATTTTTTTAAGATTACTTTTAGGCATCTGAAGGTTTTATCTGTAATTAAAATATGCATACAAGGTTTGATTAAAGTTACTCTATCCAAGCAAAGATATACAAACTGTTTTTTCTAACAAAGGAAAAAACCCACTGCAGTGCACAAATGACATGCCTTGCAAAATGTAGTGCAGCAATCAGTCAGATTTAGGATCCTGACTGTGTATCACGGCATTGAAAGAAGTTCATTAAAATGTGAGAATGGAAAGATCTTCACATTCAATACCCAATTTATATTAAAATCTCCTTAAAATGTACCACTGGGACAATGCAAGATGTTGATACACTTAGCAAGTGACAGAGGTCATACCTTCTATGTTCTGCTTATTAAAATACGTATTTTATACTGGATTTCAATAATTTTCTGCTTTCTAAAGAAAAATATAATTTTGGAAAAGCATAAAATGATGAGCCCTTTGACCTCCAGAAAAGGTCTGGAAAAAAGCATCTTGCATTACAAATCACTTATCATTCATATGATCTTTGCTGCCTGAATACAAGACTAACTGACTTTTGAATGCAAGCTGGTGATTTCTGAATGCAAGGCTAAGTGTTCAGCTTAGGGTACAGCTGGCCCATTCTCACCATGCTGCAAAAAAAATCAGCTGAAAGACTTCTTTTCATATATCAAGAAAATGAAAATGGAATAATTATTTTTCTTCTCTAAGCTAAGAAAAATATGGCAAGCATATATTTTGAATCAAGAGTTTTACTGAATGCATTACCATTACTTTTTCATCAATGAAATATCGAGTATTTAGCAATAAATTGAAAAATTTAACGTATTTTTGAAAAGGTCTACTTTGTGCTTTCTGGGTAACAACGGATAAGTTGCAATTCTGAGTAGATCAAAAATGTCAGCAAGAAGGCAAATAGGAAAAATCCAGTGGTACAGGAAATAATTTAGATTTGGTTTAGTGTCTGTTTAAGGGCAGACCTATGTCTGCTCACACCAAGAGAGCTGAGATACAGCGGATTCAGAGAAAAATGTGGTTTTTTAATACCACATCATATTCAATAGCATATTTTTCATGCAATTATTGAATTATTTCATCTTGATAATGTCAAAGGCAATGCATTTAAATCTTGCTTTAGCATTTAGACTTCTGCATTAGTAGTCAAAGCAACTAGAAATGGTCTGATTTTACTGTGATGAAAATGAAACATTTACTTTATAAAAATTAAGGGTTATAGAAAACTTCTTTCACTTTGAGTGAAAAAACCCCATAGTCTAGCTTTGTCAAAACACTGTTTTCTAATAAAATGGAAATTTTGTTTGAAATACAGTTTATCAACTGATGAGGAGAATCATTGGGTGATAATATAATGACCCATAGACCACAAATCCAAGATTCAGATACCAAAGAAGAAGAAACCTACTGCTCAGCATCACCACACTCTGCAGCAACACTGGAGGGTCACCCTTGCTCTGCCCACGACCTCGCTGACCATGTATTGGTGGCCACGCTGAGGAGTGGCCACAATGACACAATGGTGGTGGCTTGTAGGTTATGCCTTGGGGCTGTTGTCCAGCACCCCCTGAGAGCAGCCAGGCAAGCACAGAGAACACCAGCGAGCACCTGGCCAGGTGTGGCAGTGCTGAACTCAGCCACCGGGGCTGGTGTGACACTCAGTCCGCAGCCTGATGCAGACACAGCACTGGCCCTCTCTGTGCTCAGCTGAAATTGTTACTTGCATGGTCAAGGAGTTAGTGTGCCTAGCCAGCTAACCTAGCTAAGATTCACTTCTGGGAGCTTCAGGTGCTTAGTAAATAACTGTATTTCTTATCTTCATAGGCAGAATTTCATGTTCTTCTGTCCCTTATCATCCAAAAAACCAGTATTTTTACCACACATCCATATTATCTGCCAAGTCTGTTGCAAATGAAGCACTTTTTAAAAACTAAAAATCCAGATTTGAGAGGCACAAGTGTGGAAATGTGAGGAATAACAGATCCATTTTTATCCAGGAGCTCTGTTTGTTCTCCCACTCACTCAACAAGCAGCCTGTACTTGCCTCTTCCACTCAGCCCTGGGTGTCATCTGGAGGTGACCGTGGGGAGCTGGGCATGCTCTAAGTGGTTCAGAAGGAAAGCATAGGAAAGGGCTTCAGAAAGAAAGCACAGGAAAGGGCTTCTTTTGTACTTCCTAAAGCTTATGCATCTGTTTGGGCTCTACATGATAACAACTTTTATATTTTTCATCTTCCACAAATGTACTGTTTGTACCTTCAGGTAGTAAAAAGCATCTTTGTGTGAAATGACAAATGAATACATTGATTGATACAGCGTTTGCACCGCTCTAAAATTCAATGCAAAGTTGCAGGAAAACAGAGAATCAGAGAGATTATTTTAGAGTTCAGTTTATCAGAAAGCAGTATGTGTTTGTATGTATACTTGGAATGAGTTAGTGAACATGTATCATTAAGTCTTGTATAACTATACAGATGCATGTGCACACACACTCACCTGAACCACTAATAATTAATCAAATTATCGAATAAACAGTAGGGAGGGAGCAAAGTTTAAAATATCTGGACTTGAGAGGCTTGGGATTTTCAGCAGTGCCTCTGAAGAGATGGGATTTAAGGCTGCTATGAGTCCTACAAAAAAGCATAACAGGCAAAAAAAGAAGTCACCTCCATCCTGTGTGGGCATCACAGCCCTTTGTGAAGGCCGTGTGTATTTTTGCTGTCCTTGTCTGGCATAGATGTGAGAAATGTGAGTGCACTTGCCAGCAGCCAGGGTGTAGTAGGGGACTGGTCTCTGGAGAGCATTGTGTTGTGCATGGCATGTACTCTACATGGCAGATTGTTATGCAAGTAAATGCTGTCAGATTCACTTTATACACCCACCCAGTTTCTTCATTCCCCTCTAGAGTCAGAGCCAGATGTGCTGGCAGTCCTTATGGGAGAGAGGAGGCCGAGATACTTCGTGCCGATGCTCTCTTTGGGTTTGGGGCCTGCTTTGCCTATGAATCTTAATAAAGGATCAAGAAAGCTTCATTTCCAGGCATTTGACAGGCTAGTGCCAGTCCAGAAGCAACGGGGGAGCATGCTGTGCATACTTGCTTACAGCAGCCCTGCTGGGTTTTCACTATTAATTGTCCTCTCATGTGCTTTCATATTCTGCAGGGAAAAAACCATAGTCTGTGCTGAAAAGAGATGCTTCAGACAAAATGGAGTCAGTGCTGTTCTCCTTGGCAAAGACTTGCTCCTGCAGGGCCTGTGCTTTCAGAAAAGAGACACATTAGATGTAACACTGAATTTGATGCGTTTAAATTACCTGACAAGCACCTTGAGTTTCTGCTTTTGCTTATTGCTTATCTGCCACCATGATCCATTTCTCATTTAGTTGGTCATGGTGTGAGCATGATGCTTGTGCTGTAGAGGGAATGCCACTTCCTTCTGTCTCCCATGTGGGTCACTTGGAGGATGATTGTTCCCTCACACTTCAGGGGGTCACTGGCACTGCACCAGTGTTGAGCATGATGCCATGAAGATTTTTGCCTTTTCTTTTATGCCCCTGTTATACCTTTTTACAACTTCTGTATTCCTAGTGCTTTTTGCCTACATTCTTGGACCTGTTTGTCAAGCTAAGAGACTAAACATTTTAGAAGCTTCGTAGTTAGGGATCAGTGTGCCCCAGAGCCCGAGGTCCTCTCTAGAACACGTTCTGTAGACTAAGATAGAACTATCCAGGGGAAGGTTCCTTGGGAAGGGAGGGCTCCCTTGAGCCTCTCATTGGAGAATCTTTGATAGATATGCTAATTAGTAAAACCTATAATGTTATACCCAATGTTGGGGGGGAAGAAGAGAGACACAGAGACACAGAGACACAGAGATAGACTCGGTGGGGTGCATCTCGATGCATATGACCTGGATGTGTGCACCTAAGGATCCTTAAAAATAAATACCAAGGTAAAATCCCTTTTCCCCTTCTAACCGTGTATGCCTCTTGATTTTAAAACCAGGAAAAGGCATCAAGCAAATGTGAGTGAAAGGATCTTCTTGCCTGCTCCTCCCATCAGCTCTGGCTGCATGCAGTACAGCTAGGTGCAGAATGATTTGCAGGAGGTATTGCTTCCGAAATTGCTGACTTAGCAAGCCTTGAAAAGAAAGCCAGGACAGAGAGCATTTGGGCTGATGGATGGTTAGAGAGATACATTATATACTACTAAAAAAAATAAAAATAAGGAAGACAAAAAAAGGCAAAAAAAGTAGAGAACTGGCATACTGGAACATGGTTTCGCCCGTTCCCTGTAACTGGTTCAGCTTTCCTGGCCAACACACTGAATCACTATCCAGAGCCTTTAAAATAATCAGTCATCATCTATTTTCTTCTCCTGGTTTGTATGATTTTGCTGCTCCTCTGGAAAAAAATATGCATACAAAACCATCACACTTCCAAAAAGATGTAAGATATTAATTATGTGAATTCTCTTGTAGCAACATAACATTTGGAGCAATGTCTTGTTTCAAAAGCATGGTTTATTTAACTCTCCCATACTGAAAATAGAAGCATCCAAGGTATGTATTGACCTCAGTATTGGGAATCTGGGATTTTTAATATTTTTTTCAATAAATACAAGAATCATAGGCCTTGACATTCAGACTGTGCAAAATTCTTTACATTTCAAGCTAACAGGCTGATTTTTCCTTCTGTTACATTCTGTAGGAACAGGGATAATCCTGGAGCATTTATTGTCAGGAGCGATGTCATTCCAAAGTCTCCCTTCTACTATTCTCATTAGAATAAGATTAGTTGAGTTCATAAAAACTGCAAAGAAGTGTAGAAAAAATTATTTCCATGGCCAAATCCTTCCTTTCCAAGTAAGATGTGGATTATGAAAGCTGAAAAAAACCCCCCTTTTCTTCTTTTGTCTTCTTTTCCAATAAAACTCTTTAGGAGTCATTTAGGCATGTGCCCCATGTCCATCACAGTGTGATACAAAATTAACTCTAAATGAACAATTCTGACACTGGAAACCAGGTGCTTAATTTGCAAACCAGCTCCTCTGAAAAACATGTCATTGCAGATAATTTAAGGATATATTGAAAATACAAATGTATAAGGCCAAATGCTTGAAAATAGTGGTTTAGATTTCATCATTGCAGACCTCTGATCTTGACACTCAAAAGTAAAGTGTGTTTTTTGTCAGATGATCTTCTGTGATAATGATGTCAGGAGATGACAAATTGAGGGTAGTGGTATCAAAGAATTTACTTAGTCAGCTTGCCAGATATTTTGGAGAACCTTGAGTGTCCTCACTCTCTTTAGAAATGAGTCATACAGAATAGGGCATGCATTATTGAGTTTTACAGTCAGTAAATAGTGCAGAGTTCCCACGTGGTTCCTTCCTGCCATGTTTGGCATGTCCAGGGTAGCAGTCATCAGAGGATTGTGAGTGTTGGAATGTGCAGTGGGACTGGGGAGCAGCAATATATGAATTGCTGTCCTGAATAAAACTCTGTGCCATCAAGTCCAGGTTACCACTGCCACACATCTCAGAGGATAGGAAAAGAATGTGTCCCTGGGTAGCTGTAACAGAACCCTCACACAGACCTTCATTCCACCTCCTTGATCTGCATCCCAGGGTCTTTTGCATTCCTGTGGTGAACTAAAGTAGGAAAGATTTCTAGATCCCTCTAGGTACACACAAGCTTATTCATCTTTGGCTCTCTTTGGCTCTCTTTTTGTGTGTTTTAACAAATGCATGGTTTAAGTCGTGTGTTTGCTGGCTATAATGGTCTCAGGCTAATGTGACCAACACCTGAGCTGGCTTTGGCATATCTGTATCCTAGTCTTAAAGGTGAGCACTCCAAAACTTTTATTGACACAACTGTAACAATTAAGGAATAGGTAAAAATTTAAGTTTGCACTTAAGTGAGACTAAATGGCTTGTAAACAAACTTGCTTGTGCTCTCTGGACCCTGTAAAATAGCTCCTTCCATCCTGATTTCCTTGACTAAGCAGCTGTCAAGGACTTTATGGATTGAAACAATCTCCACACAGTCTCCTCTGCACTCCTAATAGAGCGTCTCTGTCCATTGCTGTGAACTCTGGCTGTGAGTGTCTGCTGTTCATTTTTTCTGGGGTACACAGCTTGGTAAAACAAACCAGTCTGACAAACTCTCCTTTCTCCCTCTATTTCCTCTATTTGCTTTGGTACTTGCCACAAACCCGTGGCATTGTTTCAGGAGCCAAACCAGTAAAAAACTGACCCAACAATCAAAGTGGGTGGTGGGGGTGTCAGCAAGTTTAGCAAGCTGAGCCAGCCCACTGAACGTCAGATGGATGCCACTACCATCTCAAAGAATATCTGGAGTGGTGGTGGAGTAGGGCTGCCTGTTCTTGGTTGGTCATCTCATTCCTACTGCAAAACTACAGCCTTCAGGAGTATTTGGAGCCTGGCTGACCACTGTCTGTTCTTCCCCAGCTGTCATAGACTTCCTCCTACCTCAGAGGTTAAGCTGCTCTTGAAGAATGGTATGGCCTCTCAGGACACTGGGGTGCCAAATAACAACCCAAAACAGCAGCCATCCTCCTGGTTCCTATATGGTCAGTGAATTGTGCATTGTAAAACATCTATACAGCTTGTCTCTGCAATGGTGTAACCTCTTTCTTGCAGCCATCATCTTGACTCCCACTGCAGTCAGCAAGCAGCATTAAAACACTGTGACTATATGGGTAGTACAATAGAAATCACAGCAGAAAAATGCAATTTGCAGCCAGGTCTGGCTGTGGTGTGTGCATTCAGGGTGCCGATTCCTATCTTTGTTTTTGAATGTTTAGCCACAATCCCTAGTGATTAATACAAATTTCTGCTAGAAAGGAGAAATAGGAAAAAAATCAGCATAAATTTGCCTCAGTGTAAAATTCATACTCCAATGAATTACTACTATGTTGCAGACAGCAGTAACAGCAAGTAAGCCATTCAGTATTATTGTAATGGTGATGATTATTGTCTGTTTCTGTTCACCAAAACAAAGAAAATCAAAAAATTGCCCACTGTCTTCAAACCCACCTCATATTAAATCCCCTGGGCTTCATTCGCAACCTGCACCTGCCTGACATCAGTGTGGGCCATTGATTTCCATGAGGAAACACTCAGTTTGCATCAGTGCCCACGACTGAAAAAACAGGTCCTGGCTTTTTGTGGGGTTTGGCATACTGTCTTTAAATCAGACAAAATTAGCCAGAATTTGTGAATTGGTTATTCTTTGCCTGCTGAAACGAGGGAATGTCTGCAAGCGCTGCTTTGAGAATCTGTTCTTTTTGTCTGAGAACAGATGTCTGGGAGGGGTTTTGGCAGGACCCACTCTGTCAAACAGTCCAGCTTTGACAGTTACTTGCTTGAGGGACGGCTGAAATGCAAAGCATTTCTGATCAGGATATCATATTCATCTGGAAGTTAATTACTGTGTCTGCCTTGGTATAAATAATTAATTATGCAAAACCCACACAGCTGTGGCTGGACAGAGTTAAGTGACTTGCTGTCAATGTCTCACGGTTCTGGAAAGGGATTTAGAAAATAAGCTCTTTAACTCTTGGGCCACACTATTGTGATAGCCCCTTCCTGATCAGATGAGAATATGATTACCACTGAGCATGCTTCTCTTTACAAAAGGACATTTCCCAGTTTAGCCTGTTCAGGACCCAGTAGCAATCTGTAGTGGTTTGGTCTAAAATACTCATTACTGTTTATCTTCTGTGAGGTAAGAATTAGGAGAAATGCAAAACAGGCACCAAACTTGAAAGAATATAAAGAAGTTTATTAACAGACCTAAAAGAAGGGAAAAAAAAAAAATTATACCACCTTCAGAACTCTCCTCCTCCCCCCACCTTCCTCCCTTCTCCCCCTGACAATGTGAAAAGGCAACCCTTAAGATGTTCAGTCTGTTTACCACTGCCATAATAACCTTGTTTAGTCCATTTAGAAAGAGAAGTCTCTTCTTGCTCATGCTATGAAAACGATATCACAACGAGACAGCTGCCCACTTCCAAATATTGTTCAGTCCAAATATTGTTTAGGAAGAGGAGTCTCTCTGCCTGCGTGTGAGTCCCTTCCCCCGACTTGCAGCTTGTTCAAGGTCACACACAGATAACAATTGGTTTTCCCGTGTTCGAGGGTCCACTCTTGAAGTTTTTTGGGGTACAATTTTAAGGTTGAGCCGTTCAGAAACAAAAACAGAGGCCCTTCTCCTTCCCTGGGAGCAAAGGGTCTTCCTCATCTTCATTGTTAGGACTATCTCTGGGAGCATCTCTAGGGACTGAGGTTCTCTCCTTTCCCATTTGGAGCAAAAGTCCTCATCTGGTCCATCTCTAGGGACTGAGGTTTCCTCCTTTCCCGTTTGGAGCAAAAGTCCTCATCTGGTTCATCTCTCCCTGTCCAAACTTCTCATGAAATTACAGCTGCGTCAGCATCTGCCTATCTCGGCGCAGGTGCTTTTGCTCACGAGTTGAACACTCCACCCCCCATATCTTCATGAAATTACAACGGGATACTCTGATATATCATAGCTTCACAACAGAATTTCAGCTTTAAGCATCTCCTCTCTCTCTTCCCTCAGGTATCAGCTCTTCACAGCAATAAAAGGGTTAATCTCACCTTGGCCTTGCAGCTTTGCAGCTGGAATGTTGAATTTTTCTTATCGCAGTGGAGGGGGTGGGAGAGCCGAGCCGCTCCGGCTGCCCACGGCAAGGCAGTGGGGGGGTTCCACGGCTGGAACAGGTCCATCGGCTCCAGGATGGCCGTGGCCCGGCCTGGCCTGGCCCAAGCAGGACCTGGGCCAGGCCCGCTGGCCCCCACACGGGTCCTGCAGCCACCTGTCCCAGCGCCGGAAACAAGAGAGAGCTTGGAGGGGAGTTTGTCTATTCTTAAGTGTGGATCACAGAGGTGATCACAACTTTAAGTGGCTTAGAGAATTGTCCATATTCAAACTGGCCAGCTGATAGGTTCTATCAGTTCCCAGAGGAAACTGTAAGCACCCCTTAGCAAGGACATCCCTTCTGGGACTATGCTTGCTAACCTATGACACAGTCTCTTCTCAATGCTGTGGCTGTGTCAAGCTAAGAAGCCAAACACTCATTGTTTTAAGAGAATGAATTTGCAAAGCCTCTGTGACTGCACAGTCATGCTCAGAGCAATCATTAGCCAAAGCTACATCTGTATCCAAGGATGGATATGTGCAGGGGAGTGAGCAAAGAGTGAAGGCACATGGATGTAATAATCAACCTTTCCATTTTTATAGCACACCAAGGTAAAGAGAAGGCCAAGTTTACAGAAATTACAAATATTTTTGACAGAAGCAGTCCAGAATCTGATCTTCTGAAGAATGGCCAGGGTCACGGGTTCACACTGTGAAATAAAAAAATATTTCTGGAAGGTAAGGGTGTAGAAATTGTCTTGCTATACACCAGTTTATGATATGTATTTTCCAGTAGATCCTGGATTTTAAATGTACAAATAGAAGTATCAGCCCAGACTCATTTGTGATTAGCAGTTTTCTGTATGTAACTCTGATTTGCCAAAACATCTTTTGCCTATAGCACTAGTAAATGAAACACAAAAAAGAAAATCTTGGTAAATGTGTCAAATACCTTGGTGTAGGCCAACACTGTGAAATTACTGCTGGAAAATACAACCCAGAGGACATATTTTGTACCTTTTGTACCAAGGAATCTTCCTCTGGATGGTTCTATCTTAGTTTACAGAATGTGTTCTGGAGAGGACCTTGGGGTCTGGGGCACACTAACCCCTACCTACAAAGCTTCTAAAATGTTTAGTCTCCTAGCTGAACAAACAAGTCCAAGAATGTAGGCAAAAAGCACTAAGAATACAGAAGCTGTAAAAAGTTATAACAGGGGTATAAAAGAAAAGGCAAAAAATCATCATGGCATCACATTCGAAGGATCAACACACCACAATTCATCTCAGCACCTATATTATTCCTTCCTTTAAGTAATGTAAAGCTGTGTAAGCATCTATTCAAATGAGGAAGGAGGGAAAAAATTAGTCTATGAAAGTATTAGATGTAGAAGATACTTATCTGTGACTCTTTCCAGGCTTTGGCTGTATTATTAAAACAAACAGAGTTTTACATATGGAACTTTTATATAGAAATTTTCATCCTCCAAGGATCTCAAAACACATTACAAAGTATCACAGAGATTGTAAGCAAGTGCGGAAGCAATTACGTGCCTAGCTGTAGTTCAGATACAGCCTTAGACATTGTAAAATGTGAAAAGGAAATGTAGTAGGAAAATGGCTTATCCTTTCAAATAAATCCTACAGGCCTCCTACCTACCACCTGTATTGCTGACAAACATGACAGGACATTGGCTCAAATGAAACAAAATGTTTTTTTTTCTAGGGTGCCATTTTCCCCATGTGCCAGATGCAATCTAAGCTCTGGGTTTGATTTTGTGTTCTTGACACAGAAATTCAAACTATAGCCTGATCTGTGCAAGCATACTGTCAAACAAGAGACAGTAACACTTGGACTATTTATCCAGCAAGAAGCAAGCCTCCAGTTGAAGGTCCAGGCAGTGGCTTGTGATCCTCCATGCCATTTAATTCTTAACATGCACCTTGGCACAGCTTTGGCTCTGCTAGATGGTGCAAAGATATTTGCTTTTAGTTCAGGTATCACCCTGAGCCAAGGACTTTTCATAACAGGCAGCATTCATGAAATTACGCAGGTTTCTAGAAGAAACTTGTCTGGCTGTGTGGTACCTGTCTTCAGGAACAAAGGATGGGCCAGGCTCGGGAGCAGCCCTGGTCCCACTGAACCCAGTGACAGTTCAGTCACTGGCTCTAATGTAAATGTGACTGTCTATCAGCAAACAATTCTACCACCAAACAGAAATGATTGCATGTGGATTGTCTTTAGTTTAAAAATTCAAATACAAGCATTATCAAAAGTTGTGAACTCAGAGGCCTCATATGACCTCTGCCAAAGGTTGTAAGAAAAGGTGCTAGTGTTGCTTTAATGCTGCCAAAATTGGCACCTTAAAAACACACATAATTTTTTACATTGAAGAACTCCCTTTCTGAAGAAACCTGATGTGTCTGCATGCTGTCATTTCTGACAATGGCAACACCTCAAATACCTGTAAGCATTGTTCAGCAGTCATCTTCTAATTTATTTTAAATGTCACTTGAAATTACTAGTAAGACGGACAGGAAAACAAGAAAGAAAAACTGAAGTTTGAAGATCCAAAAATACAGTCGTGGAAAGATTCTTCTTGTTTCAAGAAGATTATCCCTAAGCTCCTTTGGGGAATTAAAAAAAAAGTCCAGAAGCCTGGCTGTCCTTGGTTTGTCAGTGACAAGCATTGTTAACAAAGGCTCCCAATGCAAAGATAATATTAGAAAGCAATTTTTTATCCACAATTTTCTTGAATCCTAGTAACCTGGTTGTTATACTGAGTCTAGCAAGATGGAGGTAATTTTCCCCATGGCGTTGTTGTGTTTTGCACTGGTAGCTGGCAAGGTGCTGACATCACACCAGTGCTTTGGCTCCTGCCGAGCAGTGCTGGAACCATCAGTGACATCTCTCCAACACTCCACCCTCACTGGTAGGCAGGGGTGGGCAAGACCTTGGGAGGGGACACAGCCAGGACAGCTAACTCAAACTGACTACAGGGATATTCCATGTCATATGATGTCTGCTCAGTGGTAAAATCTAAAAGAAAAGAGGAGAGGAGGAGGGGGCATTTGTTTTACTGTATTTCTGTGTTCATCTTCAGGAGCAGCTGCTACTGAAGCCCTGCTTCCTGGGAAGCAGATGGACATCTCCTGTTGATGGGAAGAGAATGAATCTTTGCTTTTTCTTTGCTTCCATGCATGTCCTTTGGTTTTGCTTTATTAAACTGATTTTTTCTTGATCCAAAAGGTTTTTTTCCCCATATTATTTTCTTCCTCCTGTCCTGCAGAAAAAGGGACTGATAGACCAGCTTTGAGGGCACCTGATATCTAGCCAAGGTCAACTCACCACAGTCCTTTTTGTTGCCCAATGTGGGACATGAGGAATTTGAGATAATTATAATAATTTGGAAAGGTAACAGGCAAAACATGGACTGAACAACATCTAGAGAATGAAAAGTGCAATAATCATGGAGAATTTCTGTCATTGAAATTGTGGTGAGGTAGATTGTCTGCTTTTGCTTCCTTATGATAATGTTCTTGTGATTTTGATATGGGGAATTATTTTTTGTTGATGTGAGTGAAGTTTGTGAATATTGTGTGATGAATGTGAATTTTATTGCTAATTCTTAAAGGTTTGATTCACAGACGTAAGGGGTGGTATGTATTGGGTTTATGTGATTTGGTAGTGGGGGAAGCTACAGGGATGACTTCTGTAAGAAGCTTCCAGAAGCTTCCTCCATGTCCAGCAGAGCCAATGCCAGCTGCCCAGCTGAGAAGGGGAGTGACAAAGCAGCTTTGGTAGGCACCCAGAATCCATTCATGGTCAACCCATCACACTGGTACTTCCTGAAACTCTCATACTCCAAGCAGAATCCACTAAGTTTTGTTGCCCTAAGGTTTTCAGCTTTGCTGGTACCACTCAGCCTTCTCATCTTCCTCCTTTTCCCCCATTTAGTCTTTTCACATCTTTTTTTGTCTGTGTACTTGTGCTCATTTATCTTCTTTCCCCCATCCCTAGGCAGAGGTCTCCCACCATTCCTTCCCCTCGGGGCATTGCCTTAGAACAACCTCTTTGTTCTCTCATTCTTCTCCCTGGTTTAGTCTTTCCTCTTTTGCAGACCAGCCATGCATGACAAGCACCATCCATCATCCATGCACACTCAGCAATGCCAGACCTGCCTTCTTTGATATCACTGTTTAAATTACACCATCCTGACATCCTCCTAAATGGATCAGTACTTGTCCCCTGCACACAGATCTCCCTGAGCTACATCTGTAACAAAGACTCTACAGATACACATGAAGAAAGGGAGAGTTACAGTGGCAGATACTGATATGGGTTTTCTGTTTTGTTTTCTTTTCATTCTATATCATTGAAGAAATCACAGAGTGTATTTCTATGTTTAACATAACTATCCATAAATGCATATAGATAACTTTTTCACATACAAATATATATGCATGTATGTACATATATATATATGTCTATATACACACATATATATTTTATACTTTCAGTATTCCCTGCAGTGCATTTATGTAGTCTGTAACAGGACTATTTTCTTTTAGTCAAAGAATAAAAGAAATTAAAAAAAGAGATTGAGCTGAAAGTTATGGATGAGTTAACATTTCTTCAGTTTCCAGCTTCAGCACCTAAATCTTTCCCATTTCTCACAGTAGATTTCTTCAGTGTTTTGTGGAACTGAGTTTCAAGTTCAAGTTCCCCATTTGTACATGATTTAAACAACAAGGTTATGAGGCTAAACTAAATCTTCTGACTTACTGAGATGCTATGACAACAAGGCTGTATAACCACCAAGCCAAATAAAAACACACTGTAGATAGGCAATTCAGTTCTTACATCCTATGTGATTTGGGGTGCAATTTGAGCAGTTTATCCAGAGTGACATCCATTTCTAAAGCTATATCCCATTTTACTCCTTTCTTTCTGATGTGTGTTTAGGTTAGTGGCAAAAGGTAAAATGTATAATCTGTGCCTGGGGTTGAAGCTCACACATTTGCATTGGGCAAAAATGCAAATTTTGAAGAGGCAACGGACTTGTCTTACCACTTAGAGGGACCTCCATTTGTTCCAAGTTCTATGAAAACACCCCTAATTTGCTACAAGATTTGGGTCAAGTCTGCTTTCTCTCCATGTATTTTAAATCTCTTCATGTTTTCTAGAATGGTCTCAGGTCCTTTGGAACAAGAAAGTGTAACTGCTCATGTTCAGTCCCCACAGACCTCTTTCATTATATTATTCTTCCTCCACACCTCAACCTGTGGAGAGCTTTACCTAATTCACTTCTAAGGGAAATGGTCTTAAATTTACAGGTATCCATCGTTGCAATGCACCAGATCAGTGGGGTCATTGGAGTGTCACTGCCCATGCATGCAGGCAGATTAAGCTAGAGACAAGTGTCCTCCCTGAAGTTACATGATGGATAAATCTGCCTCAACCTTAAGAACAAGCCCTGGGAAATTCTTTCTGTCAAGCTCCTTAGCACAAGATCAGAAGCTTGTGTATAACAATGTGGGATCTCAAAGAATATTCACTTATTTTAGGAACATTGCCTTCTTTCTCCAGGAGCTTCTGATAAAGTGACTTCAGCATGTAATACATTATTAGCAAAAAACCACTGTGCCTTCCCCGTTAAAAACCTCGACTCACAAATCCCAGCAGGAGCAAGGCAGGTCACTGCGTCACTATTAACCAACAGCTGACAGCTAATTGATTTTACACTTGTGTATAACTGCTTGCAAACCATAATTTAAAAGCTAATTTGTTTCATACTTTTAATATCATAGGCAGTTTTGTATCCTGTCCTACAAAGCCTGAGCTAATCACAGTCCATCATTTTTACTGCTGTTGGCCCCAAAACTGGTCTTTTGTATATTCATACTCTGTGACACTCTTATCTCTTAACCCAAATGTGAGAAACAGCCCTCCAGCACCAGTTGTCTCGTGGATACATCAAGGGAGAATTTTCAAAACTGAAGCCACTTTAGGGTAGTTTTAATGAGGCCGTGTTTGCTAAAGCATGACTGACAGAAATAATAAGTTAGCATTTGTGAGGGAACCCTCAGAAATCGAGCTACAGCAGGCAAAAAGCCAGCAGAAATTGTTGTGCTGTTGAAGTATCTCCTAAAATAGCTCTCCTAGCCCAGCCTAATGCAATTAAAGTTACTGATGTACATAATATGAAAACTGGGAGCTCTTCCTGTTAATAACCATTGTGTAACTGAGGTAATCCATTTCATTAATTTAATATACACTTTTGTATCCCCTGATAATAGACATATAATTAAAGGGATAGGCTTTGCATTCCAAAATTAAAGTTTGCAAAGGGCAGTTGTATAAAAACAAGGCATTTTGCTTAATTTTTGCTCAATGTCAGCTTGGTTAACACTTTTTTATTTTATTAAAGTGTCAGTACTAAAATTCAGAATAAATTGAAATAGGTACTGATCAACTTTATCAATAAGAAGGCAGGTTGTCTGGTGAAGATGAAAAGAAAACAGTAAGTGATTGTAGAATGTGTGGATGATGTGGTTAAAAATATGTATTGAAATTGGAAAAGGTCCACATTTATTTCAATATTTTATATTGTGCGGATGTAAAAACACAACAAAGATTGTCCTTCTTTTATTTTTCAGAGTGTTGATTAGAAATTATGGCAAGAAGATTGTTATTTTATATTTCTCAAAATCTTTGACCAGAACATAAATTATATAAAAGCCAAGACAGTAGATTTTTAATAGAGATACAAAAGATACCTAGAGGAGCAATGAAGCTGAAGAAATTATGTTTAAAAATGTAATAGTTTAGGTGATTCATTTGAAAATTATTAAACTGAGGAACAATACTCCCTCAATTGAGTATTCTGTGAAAAGAGGAAAAATCCTGTTTGTTTACTCCAAATATTTCATATTTTATATATATGTGCAAATATATACTTTTTACAGAGATAAAAGTCTTGTGAAATTGTATGGAGAGGACAAAGGAAAATGTGTAGTGCACAAGCAGGATGAGAGATGAGTTTAACAATAGAAAGATAAATGTGTAATTATAATGAAAATAAAGAGGCAAAACCAGACATTCGAGAAAGATAAATATTCATGAAACTAAATGAGTCAAATAGTTAATTATTAGAGGGGGAATAGATATGCCAGGATTCATAAACCATGGCAGTGTTGAACTGTAGATATTTCAATTTGTGATTATGTAATAGGTGATATTACAAATATCACCTGTTATTTGTGATATTATATATCACATTATATAATGTGATATTATAAAATGTGGCAAGATCTTGAAGTAAAAATATTCCCTTGTAAAGATGAGCACACCTGAAGGTTAAGCTCATTCTTATACCATCTTTGTAAATGAATAGAAACATTTAGCTTATATTTTTAAAAATTTTCTTTCCCACAGCTGAATTGAGAAGTAAAAATGCAGTTCTTTCTTTACGGTCATTTACTAGCAATAAGTCTTATCAACAGCTTCTGAATAGTGTGGCAGAAGTGTCAATGAGGAAAAACCTTGGGCATTAATGGAAGTATTAAGATATGTAATATATTTAAAGGTAAACTGATACAGGATTTCCTGGAATACCAATCATTTAAGGATCCAGAAGAAGGGACCTCCCTATGGTTGTTTTTGTTTTCTTCTGCTTTCAGTTCAGAGTCTTGTCAAAGGAACTTCCATAAGCCAAGGCCAGGCTTTGCTCACCCAGTGCTTCCACACATCACCTCACCTAAGTGATTTGAGAGATATTTTTCTCTCTTTCTTTTTTTAGGGAATTGAAAATTATTCTTTGGAATAATTAAATATACTTAAGGAATAGTTAAAAGTACTTCCTTTCTTCCCTCTGGTTCTTTCCAAATTTTCACTTTTGTCTTTAAGAGGATGAGGGTTTCAAATTTCTTCTGTGTGGTTGTCTGTGCAGGAGCCACTACTACACTGTCGGTGAAGAATCTGGATGTTAAATTCTTGTTAAATTTCACATAGTCAGTGGTTGTCCTGTGCTATCTATAAAGATCTCTCTGTAAGGCCTCCCTATCCTTGAGGGAATCAACAGCTCTTCCTAATTTAGTGTTGCTAGCAAATTTGCATAGTGTGCCCACAACTCCTTTATCCAGGTCATTGATAAAATGTTGTAAAGAACTGACCCTAAAACTGAGCCCTGGGGAACACCACTAGTGACTGGCTGTCAGACTGATGTTGTCCCAATACAGCAACGCTTTTAGTCCATCCTTCCAGCCAGTTGACCACCCACCATATTGTGCACATGTCTAGCTGGATTTTGTCCAGAAGAATACTGTGACAGACGGTATCCAAAGCTTTGCAAAAATTAAAAGAAACCTCTCACACCAACTGGCTTGTTGTATTTTGTTCAGTCTCCTGATACATCATGGTTTTTCCTTTAGTGCTTTAACCTCAACAAAATCAGGATTCAGTTAGGGTTCTTAGGACAACCTGTTAACTTTGCCAATTAGTGCACAGGGGGGTAAAAAATTTATGAGGTAGGAACTAGATCTGTATTCAGTCAGCTCATTAACAGATATCATTATCAAACTGATACAGGAATCATTAAAAATGTATTGGATGTAAATAGCTTTCAATCTATATTCAGTTGGCTGGATTTACACCAGTAGTGCTAATATATACTCTAAGCCATCTGTTCCCTTAATGAATACTAGTAGCTGTATGCACAGTTCTTACTTTCATGAACACAAAGTTGGCATAATAATTAAGGACATGTAAAGCATAGAAAAACAAAAGCATAGAAATTAAAATTTAAGGTACCTAGGTATGAGCATAACTTTTCTGTCTCTTAGAGATGTAGTTATCACCAACAGGAAACTCCTCCTTGATCATAAACTGCCTGTTGCAACTCTACCTTGGCCCCAGGAGAAGACAACCTTGCTGTACACTTCATCCTAAAGCAGAAGAGTCTAAAGCCCTATTTACTTCTACCGGATGCCTAAAAATCTGCCAGTGGATATGGCTGTGGTATGACATGGGCTATATGAAGTTTTGGGTAAGGCTGAAAAAGGGAGAAGGGAAGGGACCTTCCTAAACCAGCAATTCCTTGCCTGAGTCTCCAGTAGCAGGAGGAAGAGCAAGGCCACTGACCATCCATCTTCTGTCCCATCTCTATCTTTCCTTCTTCCCAGGACTACACTTAGCTGATACTCACACTCACAAAAAGGCAAATTGCTGCTTGATGTAAACCAACTTTATTCCAGGTTCCCATTCCTACATTTACCCCAGTATAAAGACATATCTCTTCCTCATTATCCCCATTCTGTAAAAAGAAAAGAAAAACCAAACAAAACAGATGAAAGAAATCTGAAAAAGCAAATCAAGCCCAGAAAACCTCACATCTGGAGAAAAACAGACAGCAGGAAAAGCCCTGAGCAGTGAGAGTTTGGCTTACTTTTTAAATGTAAGCAGCATGATATATCTTTTGTGGGTAAAAATGATTATTGTGTTATTTTGTTCAGCTGGCCTTCTTCCACATCTACTGATAGGGTGCAGTTTAAACTTGTTCATGCACAGATTTCTTTGGAACTCCTGAATGTGTTATTACGGTGAAACAAAATTAATTTCTTTCAGTTGAAAGAAAATAATTCACTTCTCCAAGATTTTTCTATAATAGTTGTTCTAAAGGCCACGTGCTGTTTGGTTGTCAGGTGCTGATTTTCCACACGGTGCTACTTACTGTGTAGCATGAAACAGGTGCAGTCTTAGGAGTGTATAAACTGAGAGCATGCATTGGAATTTATTTGTTTTGTAGGGAAAAGTACAGAGAACTTTACTTTGCATATCTGAGGGAGGAAGGAATAAAATGCTTGCAAACTCTGAATGTGTCAATGGATGGAGATAAAGATGAGAAAAACTTCCTGAAAATTGAATTTGAGATATTTTGGCACAGTTGAAGCCTAAGTTTTCATCCTTCTACTTTTCAGATGTGAACTTTTCCTATGGTGCTATGAGATACATCAGTAAGCTGAAACTATGTCGTCACTAGATTTATAAGTATTAACTAAACATTGCTACTGCAAGTGTATGAGTTGACTGCATGTTGAGATCTGGCTTTTAACTTTCAGTTTATCTGTGCACAGGAATTATATTCTGAACCACACCTGTGGTCCCTTGAAGCAGTGATAAATAGCAGAGGAATCCTGCAGGTATGAAGTGTGGAAAAATCCTTCTCACTTAGCTTTTTGCTCTTTACCTTGAATAGCTAAAGGATGACATATTCTGAAACAGGAAAATTTATTACTTAAAAAATGTATATATGGAACTATTATTTTAATTTCTTGGTTCTTCTATATACTTCATTTCAGTCACTTCCTGTGAGTTCTATTGCTTCCTTACCTGCTGATAATTACCAATGATTACTGAGTGTTGTGAATGCATGGAAAAGAGTTAGAAGACACACACAAAATGGAACTGACAAAAAATGCTCAAAACTGTTCTTATTTTCTCCAGGAGAGAATTACAGATCAGGCATGATCCATTGCACTTATTATCTCACAATAAAGAAGTAAATGCCAGTATTAAGTAATGGATCCTTATTTTTAAGTAAGTTCACAATGATATTAGATACTATACCTTGCAGTCACTCTGTTCATGGAGCAAGTGGCCATATGATCAGCTGAGTTACCATGCAGGAGTCACACACAAGTCAGAGCCTCTGTGGCCCTACAGAAGCCAGTCCAGATACTGCTAGGAGATCGAGGGTATCTCTCTTCTCACAAAAGCTTGTGGCAAAGCAGGGGCCAGGCAACCACACCCAAAACAGGGTGATGCTACTTAACAAGAGAATCAAACAGAATGTCTTTGTCATAGGCAGATCTACTTAACACCTCTGAGAAATAAAGGTCTGAATCTAATTCACTGTATCTGCTTATTTCACTAAAATAATGGAACACACATTACAAAAAGCAATCAGCTTCAGAAGAATCACCACAAAATCTCAAACATCTGGTGGCAAGTCCAAACATGCAAAATTCTGTTAGTTATAGCACTTCACCCTGTTTGATTCAGCAACTTTCTCTCACTACCTAATTAGACTGGAAGTGTTGCAGAGCCTTCTTTCCTCACATCATCTTCCTAACCCTAGCAGTACTACTGGCACCTTGATTACCACCAGTTTCCTTTCTAGTTCATTTTAGCCTGGAAAATGTTCCCTGTTGTACATGTGGAGTGGTCCCCAGGAAAGCACAACCCTCTGCTCTTTCAGGATGGCTTCCCTAAACCCAGGGTGTGTTATAAGGACAAGGTAAGAGTTGCTTTCTCTCTGTGACTCAGCTGCAGTCTTTATAGGAACCAAATAGACACAAAAGAGTCTGATCAGTCACCTGGGGTGTGCATACGGCTTCAACCCATTCTGAATATATTCTATTTTCTTTACAGAGACAGGTGCAAACAGACACAGGGATAAATGGCTTGCATTTCTGGAACATATGGGAGGCAACTCACTTTTCTTATAGAAAAAGTAAAAGCATTTTTCAGTGATTTTCCATAGAAGGCAAAGTCTGGGATAGCACAGAGAATTGCCATGGAGTAGCTGGTTTGTATTAACTTCCTGATCTGTAAGGCAACAACAAATGGCTCCTATGGTATTTTGCCGCATGCTTCTTAACATCCACTGTGGTGTTCACCAAGCACTGAGTCGTACGATCTCAGAAGGCCCAAAGATCTAGGGAAAACATGGGAAAGGTACAGCCCAAGGTTCTAACAGATGATAAGCTAAAAGGCTGGAGTCTTGGCAAGAGGAAAAAGTGGTGAGGAGGCATTTTGTGGGAGTCTGGGTTTGGTATGGAGGATTCATCTGTTACGTGTCCTGGTTTCAGGGCTTGCTAGTGTGAAGTGGGATGTATGGCAAATGGATAAGAAGAGTAAGGAAATGGAGAAACTGGGTGTCAGAAAGAGGACTAGTGCATGGTTTAGGCCTCCATTTTGACTAAGCAGAATGAGCAGAAGAAGGTGGGAGAGTTACAGGGTTACAGGTAGAGATGAGGAATGAAGTGTGGTCCTGAGTGTCAGGATAGTACAGATTGTCTTGTTGTGATTTGCTCAGTTTTGCTTCTAAAGAAGAGCTTTCCTATAAATCATGCCTGGCTCACTAGCCTGTCTTTATTATCAGAACTCAGACCTGGCAATTTCAACTCTGAAAAAAAATCTTAGAGTCATTCTTAGATTTTTCTCTGAAATCAGCAGCTCAATGTGCAACAGCAGACAAAAAAATGTCATCATGATGCTGGACATTGTTGGGTCAAGTACTGAGAACAAAACAGAAGACACTGGTTTGCAGCTCTGGCCACTACATCTCAAAAGGAATATGGTGGAGTTCAAAAAAGGCACAGGGAGAGGCAGCTAAAATTGTCAAGAGAATGAAGGTGAACTGAAAGAAAGCTGCATGGAGATATGAAAAAAGTTTACAGAATCACAAAGGCAATGGATAATCTCAATTAACTCTTGCTTCAGTTCGCACTGCATGAGTTAGGGAACACTCAAAACTGAAAAGGGGTCATTTTTTAATAGATAAAAAAGAGTACATCTTTACACAGTGGGTAGAGAAGTTTTGGAATTTGTTGCTACAGGAGGTTGTAAGGCAGATAGTATTGGCAGGGCCAAGAACAATTTAGATAGATTTATGGACAGCAGGTTTCAACATGGATGCTAAAAGAACTAAGAAAGGTTTCATGCTCTAACTTCCCTAATACAGCATTTTGAGATGCTGGGGAAATATGAGAGGAGCAGAAAACAAAATATGGCCAGGCTCATGTGGTGTTCTTAAATATCATGTCCTACTGCTGTTGAATGAATATTATACAAGATGAGCTATTGTGTTACTTAATAGCACATTTATTCTGTTCTTATATTCTCATTTCTTTTTTTTTCTTATCCTCTAAGTGCTTCTTTTTACCCTGTGTGTTATATGAAGATCCTAAGCCCCTGAGCTGTCAATGAGGGCTCCAGTAAGGCATAAACTATGTCACAGAAAACAAACAATATTCTTGGATCATACACTAAACATACCAGACTATGACTCCCAGAGTGCAATGAATATCATTATATTTACCTGCAGCAAAAGTGTACATTGAGTATACATGCATATACAAGCTGTTTGCAGGTGTTTGTGTGCCTGTGTTTGTAATTCACTGTCTGTTAGTGTTTTCTCTTGCTATTACTCACGTGAAGGTGGAATATTCTCTCACACCAGCCTGCTTTACAAGCAGGAGGTCATGCTGAAAGAACCTGATAACCTTGTGCAGTGAGGCGATGGACAGCCTGGTGGAGGGTGGGAGAGCAGTGGGTGCTGTTCACCTTCACTTTAGCAAGATTTCCAATACTGTCTCCATAGCACCCTTATAGAAAGGCTGACAAGGTGTGGTTTTGGTGGGTGGTCAGCAAGGTGGGCTGAAAACTGACTGAGCAGCCAAGCCCAGAGGACTGTGATCATTGCACAGAGTCTAGCTGGGGACATGTCAGTAACTGGTACCTTGGACTAGTAACTGAGCAGGTGGAAAACCTGGTTACTCTGTAGTCCATGGGAAGGAACTCCATAGTTAGATGATGTTCAGATGCTTTTTTTCCCTAGACTGTTTCCTTTCCAGGTAGCATTTGTAGTAAGCACTCTTCAGACATGGGAAAAGATAGGGAGGAGTGGATGACAGAAACATGAAGGTCAAATGACTCTTGTTTCAGAATTATAGCAGTGCTCTAATTCAATATGAAAAAAAAATATATGATGCCCTGGCACATAGATTGTTCCAGTCACATCCTATCACCAGGAAATCAATTGCCTAATGAAAGACCTTATTAATTTTCTCTGGTATTTAACTACAGCCATCCACTCGACTGATCTTATGAAATTCAGGGAAAAAAATACACAGGCACAATTGTATATTACTATTATACAAGCATATATATCTCCAGTATTTCAAGCTATCCTGGGAGCAAGTTCTTTAAATGCATTTTTCTTAAAAAGGAAAGGACCAAAGTCTGTATTTTTATACACTCTGATATCTTTGATTCTCAAAGGGCTCTCATTCATGAAGGTTCAAAACTTGGAGTTAGCTAAGTTAATTCTGTCCTCAGCTGTCTACCCCATACCTCTCCTGGAGGTCAATACTCACATACCAAACAGACAGCTCCTGAATCAGCAGTTCTGAATTGCCATTGTTTTCAGACTGGAATATTAAATTAAAAAGGCATTACAGTTCTTTTTTATTTTGTGGAAGTTCTAATTTGGTGTCCACTATGCAGGTGTCTTGAGTTGGAGGGAAAATGTGGTGGGCAGCTGGAAAAAGGATGCTCTAGGTTCTTCCCAAGGTACACCATCCCTGCTTGTAAATCAGAGACTGAAGTCAAAGCTGAATGAAAGCTAGCAGAAGAACAAAATGAACAGATGTAAAAAAAAATGTTAAGCTCTACTCTGAACAAATAGGTGTCTTTGTAGCTTGGCTGCAGTGCAAGAGATATGCTTTGGAGAAGGCAGTTCCCTATTGGAAATAGGTGCTGTGTCAAAACCACATTCAGTTCTGAGCAGAAAGGATGAGCAAAGGGAGAAAACAAATGATCCGTGCAACTCGATCATATTACTGTTAATTGGAGATCAGCTTGGAAGAATTTTTTGATTCTTTTTCTATCCAGGAAAAGCTTATTACTGTTTGCAATCACTGAATAATGGATTCTGTCTTCCGACATAGTTTTGAGAAGGTTTTTGATTTGATGCATGCTTGTATGATTTAAACCCTGGGCTCTGTCAGGCTATGATAAAAGCTGCCATCACCTCACCAGGAATTTCCTGTAATGTATAAACACTTGACTTCACGCTAACCTTCCCTCCTGCCTCTCCCACATCCTTACATGCATATCAATGTCTGCTCAAAAGGGCACTGCTGTGTACCAAGTCCTAGTCAACAGACCAAAATGACCAAGGCCTAAGGATTACTGCAGCACTGCTAATCAATAGATATTGAGTGCAATCCCCTGCTCTAAATTCAACAGGGTTAATAAGTGTCTACAGAAAACAATGCTCTGAAACACAATCTCCTTCTGTGAGGGAGGGGAGGTAGAAATGTTTGCTTCAGCAGCTGCAGATAAAACCTGTGGGAGGCAAAGCTTCAGCTTTTACCCAAATTTGGCCTGAAGCATTCTTGATTTGCTAAGTGTGCTGTGCATTAGAGACAGCTTTGCTGCTGACAAGAGAAATACCACATATGATGACATGTTTCTGAGCTCCCAAAAGACTTTGTTTGATGTTTTACTCAGAGATGGCATGTGAAGCTCCTTATGGTCCCATCTATTAGACCTTTGGTTTTGCTTTTTATGCTTTGTATGCAAGACTAAGCACATGCAGGATGGAGGAAAGGAATCCAATTTAATAGCTGGCCAAATGCCCTTTTCTCTTTTGAATAGGCAGCGATGCTATCTAGAGATGAAAGGTGACACTTAAACGGAGCAGCAACACTACTTGTAAAAGGTCTGAAATTCTTATAACTTTGCTTGATGGCAAAAAGTGAAGCCAATCCCATCCCCCCGTTTTACATGATTTACGGAGTGAACTCTTAGTACAATTTAAGATCCTGAGTGAAAAACCCAGTGCTGAGAGACAGTGTGCCAAACTATCTGACTAAGCTGGGGTAGTCAGCCAAGTTCAGTATCTGCTGGCTGATGATGAATGGTGACGTCTCAGTGCTTGCTCAACATCTGTCTGCCTACTTCACTCCTAATTGCACACCCACAGATAACTGGGAAGGGGAGAATGCTAGATTTCACAGGAGCAGTATAATGTGACCTATTCATGAGTGTGAAGAATTAGGTAGCTATGTCTATGCTGTGTTTTCAAACACACCTTCAACAGATGTCCAGCTCTCTACAGGTTGGCATGCCTGGTTCAGGATTATTGGCTGTCTGAGCCTCTCTGTGGCAGTAAAGAAGGGTTATATTTTGCTTGTCACCAGGGCTTTACTGAATTCCTCAGTGGGAGGGGTCAGCAGAAATGCTGCTTTTTATCAGCCAGAAGAGCTGCACTTCCTAACAGATTATGGAATGAGAAGATGGGTGTACCATGACACATTCTTCACAGGTACCACTCTTCCTCAGACTGGGACAAATATATCATACTATATGCTGGCATATGTAACTGTCACAAAACACTTTAAAGAACAGAAACTACAATTATTTACTTTTCTTTAGAGTTGTCTGTTATTTTCTTTTTCTGTTATTTTGTCTGGTTTTTATAATTTCATAGGGATTCAGCAAATGTTACTTTTAAATGACAACTTCTGTCATTCCCCTGTGTTGACCTAAAGCTAGAGAACACACTTTGTATTCCTTATTTCTGCTGTGCTGCACTTTTTCCATCAGAATAGAAGCATTAACTGTCTCCATATACAGGCAAGGAAAATGTGTAGTTGGAAATAGAGTTTGCTAAAACAAGACCCTCTATTATCTGCTACGAAATTGTAGGAAACAGGGAGGTCATTTAGTACCCTCCCCTTTGCCTCTTATGCTTTTCATCTCATCCTTTTCTTTCACCCTTTTACCCCTTCCTTTTTTACCTGTTTTCTCTTTCTTTATTTTCTTTGTCTGATCCTCTGCTCTGTCTTATTTAAGCTTTGGGCTGTACATATCAAAGCAGGCACACAAAAGATCCTAACCCACAGAGGTAGCCCCTGTGACTGTAAACGTACCAGGCAACTGTGACTTGAGTTAGGAAATAAATGGGGAAGTAGGCTTCATGTATGCTTTATTTCCAATGCATAATTCTCACAGTGGAGTTACAATAAAACAACGATGACAGATTTATAATAGAGGGTTTGAGGTTTTTGATTTGCCAGTATAACTCTGAGTCTGTAAGAACCCAGTTTGGTACTATGGGGAATCAGAGCCTTTGTATCCCAAGAAAAATGAATTCCAAATTGGAACACAGCTATGGACTCGGGCTCCATTGTGAGGGTTAATTTTGTTTCACTCAGAAATAATTATTGCTGGCTTATCTAAAGTAGCAGAAGCTTGGAACAGGAGAGTACTTCACTCCTCCTGGCACAAAGACAGTTGTGATAATGTAAGTTATATAAAAGGTGCCAAGCTAAGGGAAGGGGTAGGGGGCATTTTGGAATAAAACCATCAACAAAACTGTGACTTTATCCACCTTCCCGCTGTTCAGATTATTGTTCCTAATTTATTACATTTATATTGACTTTTCATTTTAACCAGTAGCTTGTAGGAAATCTTGCATTGCAGTTTTCCACCAGGAAGAAACCAGTGACCTAAAAGCGTGGTATATTTTTTATAACATGACATGAAATGTGTCAGTCCTTGAACAGCAGAATTGGCCTGAAACAGAGTCCTTCTTCAGGGAACTCAGCCCAAAAGCTAATACCCAGTTCTCAGCCAGCATTGATGCAGATTCTTCCCATTTCCCCTAGCAGTTCCCTGCTAAAAATTACATAAAAACACCACACACCTGAAGAACATGGCAACATTTATAGAAGCGGTAAGTGCTGAAGTGTTGGGATACACTCCTTTGTGTGTACACTCTGCCACGTGCCAGCTCCTGTGCTGTGGTGGGTACCTGGCAATCCCACTGGTGCTCAGGCCTTCCTGGCGCTCCCTGATTAACAACAGGCAGATCTCTAGCTGGGGCAAGGACTGAATTGCTGCCGGATTAAAAAGGTGATGTAAAACAGGATTAAAGATGTAGGATGAGTAAGAAGTGTTCCTGGGAGAGAAATGGCCCAAAGCCAATTATCTGGGTATCAAGAAGAGAGGGAAAAGTGAAAATAAGGGACAGACTGTCAGCTATCAGTTTAGTCCTAAGCATCTTGCTTAGGAAGGTAAATGGTTATCAACATGCAGAGCAATAAAGATCAATCCCAGTGATACTATATTGAATGGTTTAGTAGACCAATCAGGATCTGAAGGATAATATTATTCACTTATTATTGTCTATTATTGTCTAGCCAGGTTTACCTAAACTAGCCACCATCAGTCTACTCTTTGTAAAACACCCACAATCAATCAATCAATCAATCACTTGGGGGAAAAAAAAAAGCCAACCCAAGCCACCTACATCTCTGGAGGTTTCGTCTTATCTTTTTAGTCTAGGCAGACTGGAAGCTATTGTGTGGGTCTTCACATTTCCATTTCACATTAAAGCACTGGCTTAGGGTGATTACCCCCAAGATTGCTTCTTCTTTGTTTTACCCCTTTGTTACCTTTCTGATACCTGTATTCACAAATATAGAGTTTGGGAGTTTAACCAGGTGGTGGCAGTGATGAACTGATGTTACCTATTTCTACAAATCCTGTTGATGTAACAATAATAATATAAAATGTAGGCAAACAGGTTAGTCCTTCAGGGCTCAATTTTTAAAGCTGTGCATAGGGATTTAGTACGATATTAATTGGAACTGCTTGGTCAAATCCCTCCACAGTGCTCTGACAGTTTATCCTGGACTAGTGAGTGTTCAGCTCCAGTACTTAACTTTGCATAAATTTAAGATAGGTTATAGCACAGAAGATTGGAATATATTTTGAATATGTTATGGGTGTATAACAGTCACAGTGAAGGCTGCCCTTGCACATTTCTCAGTGACTTCCCTCAAGGTTCGAAAACAGTTTCAAAAGAAAAATATTTAATCAAACATGTAAATGAACAATTTAGTGTATGTTCTGAGTATATTGTAAATCCATGTAGAATATTTTGCCATTATTTTGATTCCCAAATTTGGAGAATAATAACTCCATTTAAATAATAGATACCTGCAATACCTTGTCTTGCAACTAAAGTACAAATTGTGTAGTGAAAAAGATGGAGTTCTTCTGGACTTCCACGTAATATATTACAGTCTCCTGAATTTAAATTGAATTTAAAATCTTTGGGCTTATTTCTAATTATCAATAGCTTTACTTCATTAAACACTGCAGTTCTGACTTTACAAGATGCTCATCATTCTTCATACATTCATGTTGAATATTTGTTTGAAGAGACAGACATGAGATGTCCAGTCGGATGGAATCAGCACACAGCCCCCAGTAGGGCAGCTTGTGGAGTTGCTACCAGCTACCATTCCAGTTGTCAGTGATCTGGGGCAGCATCCCATATCCCTCTGAAGGTCTGTCAGTGTGGGGAACTGACACTGACACATTATTTTCATATAATTTAATATAAATGATCTGAATAATATTTTTAGTCTTCATCCAGGAGGGCTAAATTGCAAAGAGATCTTGTTGCTGCTGTCCTCAATGCAGCCTACTCATCTTCCCCAGCCAATGCCTCTGCCATGCTCTAGCATAAGACTGCTTGCAGTCTCGGAGCTGCATTCCTGTAGGAGTGACTGTCCTGTGTTGGTGACAACCAGAGAGACGTTGCCTTCACAACTTAGAAGAAGGATATCCAGGAATTTCTAGAAAACCACATTCTTTAGGCAGGACTTGACAGGTAGAACTTGAAACATCAAGAAATCTCCCTCTGGAAAATGTCAATTATTAGCAGCCATCTTTTGGTTTTAGTCTAGTTGGAATAATTTTTACTGAAATAAAGATAAAGAAAACCAAACAGAAAAAAAGAAAAAGAATAAGCTCCTGGATAAACAGCAACAAGCTTTATGAAGCTCTGGATCTGGACCCTGTTGTGCTGCATAGCTTTGCAGCGTTCCTCTTCTTCCTGCCCAGGCACGCTAACATCTGTGTTTTTCTTTTTCTTTTTTTTTTTCTTCTTTTTCTTCTTCTTTTTCTTCTTCTTTTTTTTTTTTTCCCCCAGCAGGGCAGAACACTGACAGAAACAAAGTGCAGGATGACTTAAAAGATGAAATGCTTGTCTTCCTTTCCACCCCCTCATTTTGGTAGCAGTTAACAAACTTGCACTATAACCACTGTAATCAGAGTGTAGTTACACAGTTCTGCTGATACAGAATATTGCTGAACTTGGAGCCAAGAATTGATTTTTAAATCCCCAGAGACTTCAATTATTGGATACAAACTCTGCTGACACCAAGACCATCACTTTTTCTGTGGGTGGAAATGACAGAAGTGAAGGCTGATTCAGGTCCATGAGTATGCTCAGAGTGGAGAGGTAGGGTGCCCATCCACCAGGGCTAGCAAGGACTCTTGTTTGCTTTACCAGCTTACCTTAAAAAATGTAAAAATGATGCAAGGAGGTTCTTTATGATGTTTCCACCATCTACCCTTTATTGTGTCTAGCCCTAAGCCGTGGTTTCAAAATCTTTGCTCCATTTCACTGAACACCTCTTTTACACAGATAAAACCTGTGATCTACACAGCAGGAGGAATAACAGTGTAGATCTATAGTTTTAAGACAGGCAGGTTTTTCAGGGAAAGGTAGTTTCTAGAAAAGCGGAGAAGCCTTTGGGCACAGGCACTGAAAACACACCACTTAGACTGAAGTATTAAGGACTTTTTTTTCTAAATACTCATTGCTGCCCCCCACATGAACTGCACCCCCCAAAAATTAATTCAAGGCAGGATCACACCTTGCCCTCTGTAAGACATAAGAACTGGTGTCCCAAAGCCACCAAGAGGAGTTCTATGGCATTTACTGCTGGAGGGGGAAATGTGATCTCCTGACCCTTTCCAGAGATTTGGTAAAAATACACAAAAGGCTGACTGGATCCACCTGCCTGTTTAGCACTTAACCCATTTTTCCACAGTGCTATTACTGAAACTAATTTGCTTGAACAACCTTTCACACAAACATGGTTGCGAACAATTTCACAAAGAGCAAATCATTGCATCCCTATGCCTTGATCAGGTTGACATGTGTCATTCACATGAAAACCCAAGGCAGATATGGCAGGGTGTGTTTGTGTATTTGCCTACTTAATGCCTTTTAAGCTGTCTTTTGCTAGTTATCTGGTTTAAATATCTGAATAAATGTAAAGAAAACACTAAACCAAGTCAAAAGTGCAAAATTATTAATCAAGTTGAGCAAACAAATAAATCTTAGTCTGGTGGTTACCCACAGACACATTTCTAGGACTTGTGCAAACGAAGCCAAGGAGTTACACAAACTCTGCTCCTTATCAACCCAGTTTATCTCAGTTTCTTGCTTACTCTTCATTAGCTCTCAGCAAAAGATGAAATTGGATTGTAAAGGATGCACTAGGCTCGTCGTCTGCTTTGCTTTTAATTGCTAACACTGTTCATTAATCAAACAAAGGGTACCGCTGGGGAGGGAGCAGGTTTGGGTCTACCTAGCTGACTGTGCTGATGTCAGCCAGTTTTCCCAACATGCCAGTCAAAGGCACTTCCCTGGATCTGCTGTGAGCTGTTGTGACAATCAGAGCGCGTGGTGACAGCTGGGGAGTCGGCAGTGCCGCGTCCCGTGCGTGGGGCGCGAGGCTCCCTCGGCCCTCCCAGGCAGCCAGGACACACGGCCTACGGAGCCTGGGAATGCCGCAGCCCACGCACTCCCACACTCTGCCAGGGTATGCATTTCAATCGATACATCCTCCCTGTGGCACGGGGGGAGGGCCAAAAAAAAAGAAAAAAAAAAAAAAAGAAAAACGGGCAATTAGGAGTCAGAAGAGCAAGAAATAATTTATGCTAATACTTAATATGCATAATGAACAAAATTGCCAGTTTTATGCATGATCTTTAGAAAAAAGGAAATCATGTATACTTAAAATATGCGTTATTATTTAAGCTCAGTCATGTCATACCCCTCACAGCATATTACAGGAACCCCTTAGAAAGACTACAATTTCTTAAGGGTGCTCATAATTTGTGAAACATTAGTCTTTGGTGTCTTTGCACATAATACCCATTACTGTTAATGGAGGGTGCAGAGCATTTGCAGTGCCAAAAGACTCAAAGTGTGGCTGACCTCTGTCCTTTGCATGCTGGTACTAGGGATGGCCAGGGTTAGCACAGCCTGCTAATGAAAGACCTGCTCCACAAGTTCCTTCTTCCACTGGTCTTCCAGCATATCCTCAGTGCTACAGGAGTGGGGTTCACTACTAAAGGAATAGTGAAGATGGGTTACAAAATTATCCAAGTACTTTAATTTGACCCTGCTGCTGATAGGAATCAGGGCCAGAAATTTACTCCAAGCTTCATGACATTACAGCCTGTAGCTTACACTAGGGATGATACTGAACATCTCCAGGCTATTGACCATCTCCAAAGAGAACAAAAACATTTTAAGCAAGGTATATGAACATTCCTACTCCAAAAGCCTGGCAAATATACTACTGTAGTGTATTTGAGCTTTAGCCAATGAGTTGTGTGGGATTTCTGCTCCCTTGGCTGCCTGGATTGCCATCTTAGAGACACACTCACCTGTGGATAGCAATGAATTGTTAGGAAAGGTCATTTATTAATAATTCTTTGCTTGAAAACACATTGATCCATATATAACCCCTTTTGAGAAAAGTGGGAGCAGTACCAAACTAGGATATTTCATTTTACTTTAGGTACTCTACCTACTTGTTACTCTAGTGGCGGGGAAAACAGGGTTATTTCTTTATTTCGTCAAATATATATTTCTGAAATGCAGAGAATAAATACTTGAAATTACTGCATTTTATGTTATAAAAGTGGAGCTGCATTCTATGATCCATGATGGCAAGCATTCATTTTTTCTCTGTGAATACCTTTGTAAGACAGGATGAAAGAAATAAGTGCTTTCCTCACTCCTTTTCAATACAGCCTGGTATTCCAGAAAAGTCGGGAGGAAAGGAGTTCAACCTGCATGTCATAAGTGAACTATAAATTAGAGATTTTTAGCATCTAACACTGAGATGCTTATAGGGACAGACTGTATAAGCTTTTACCTCCCTGCTTCTATTTTAAATTAAGTTTAAACAGGAAAGAGAAGAAAATTTCATTTTCTATCAGTTTAACTCACATTTTATGACAGCCAAATCACTCCTTCGTCTGCCAGTTTTTTCTAGCAGGAAAAAATCTGAAGGTTACTGCTTTTAGAAAGGACTGGTGTCACTAGCAATCCATGTAATAATGATATGTACTTCATCTCTTCTCCAATGAATACTGTTAGTATGGACCTGATAACTGAGGCAGAGCCTGCTTTGGTAACATCCTTCTTATTTACTGTGGCATTACTTTTCTGTCTTGAAGACTTGCCTGAAATAAAGAAAAAGAGAACTTAGAAAACAAAGTTACAGTTTTATTTTCAGTTCATAATTTACAGGGACAAGGTCAGATTTACAATGCCAAAAGATTTGCACTTTAAACAGAGAATCTAAAACTCTATTTACAGAGCTTCTCACATTCCACTGAGGTCTAGACTAATTTTTAAATAGCTGTGTTCCTATGCAACACCTGGGAACACTGGCTTTTCAAAGGGCAGCTGGAGGTCACTTGTTAGGTAGAAGAGTGAGTTCTGGCCTGGAAAACGATGTTGGCAAGTGATACTCGTCTTCAGCAAAATGACCTGCTACTATAGCATTGGGCTACCAGGAGTACCCTTTACAGTGTCATTCTTGCAATTTAGGGCAATGCCATTTGCTGGAATGGATGATCATCCTCTTTGGAAACATGTCAGCTGCAGGGGCTGTACCCATTTATCTGCCCCAAAAAGTCACTTGCTGCTCTTGCAAGTGACTTTTCCATGAGACGTAACCTACCCTATCCTGATGGATGTTTCCTTTGCTTTCTTGGTTCCATCATGAGCTTTTAGTAAGCTGGGAGCCTGGCCCGACAAGGTCAGATCTGATCAGACTGCCTGATGCCCTCACACCACCTGAATACCTTCCCATTTGATTTGTTGCCCATTCTCTGGAAAAGAGGGCACAGCACACCGGGTGCCCTGTGCATGCTGGTGTTAGGTTTCCTATGGGACACATCCCAGGAGGCCCCGAGCCGCAGCAGAGCAGCAGAGTGGAGGCAGATCCGAGAGAAGGAGGCTGACTGAGGGCTCCTGCGTGGCCCCACAGCCCCTGGTGGGTCAGGTACTCCCCCAGCAGGGAGAAGACAGCTCTTGGCCCGCTTGCACAAAGCTGGAAGACTTCAAACTCTCGTTCTGTCACTGCAGTCAGGTCTGTATAATTTCTGTCTTACTTCTGCCTGCCAGCCTATCTCTGGCTGTCTTGGTGGTGCCTGTTGCCTTGTTACTGCTGTTGGCACTGGTGTTTTATTTCTTATCACTGCTAGGAGCTGCCTGTTTTCTTTCTGGATTTATACAGATCTAAATCCTACATCTATCTTTCTTTTATCAGCAGCAAAGCTTGCAGATACTTCTGCCATCAACCTGCACTGAGTTTGGCTCCATATTCACTTGTCCTCCATATTTAACTTATGTTTAACTTACATGGGTAAGTTAAGAAACAACATTGGGATATTTAACTTTCGAAGTTAAATTTCTCACAACAGAGCTAGGGTTTTTCTCAGCTTAATTTTCCCTTGCTTTTGACTTTGGGCAGGAAAAAAAGATATATCATTATTAGGATAATTAAGAAAAATCTGAATTTTTCTAAAGTATTATGCTAACAATTACATAATAAGATATCAATAACTCATGATATAATTTTACTTTAACTAGCCAAGACATAGAAGAAAAATACTAATAGGATTGCTATACAAATGTACAAGCACTGGTTTAGGAAAAATGCATTTTAAAAGTAACATTTATACCTTTAATGTTTTTCAATTTCAGTAAAAATTCTTTTCATTGTCACTCTGCTTTGAATCTTTGACATATACAGAGAGCTTGGAAGATTGTCTCTTGGTATCAGGGGAGGGTTTTTCTGCTAAACAGTTTGCAGAACAAGAAACCCTCCTTGGCAGCTTCCCGAAGACAGATTGGATGTTGAAGGAAGCTTACATAAAGGAAAAGCAAGCACTGGCACAGTGACTGATAAATCTACTCCAGCTTCCTAAAAAATGCTGAGCTGAGGGAAAAGCCACCACAAGATCTGCAGTCCTTGGGAAGGAAAGAGTCCCAAACATATAAGACCGTGTTCTTTCACCACCCCTACCTATGGGCTCCATAATGTCTGTATGACAGCTGTTATTAATGACTCACCTTTAGCTCATTCCACTTCACTTTTCATAAACATTTGCCAAGTCTCTCCACTTTTTGTAGAAAAGAAATCTATCTCCTTTTTCTGCTGTCTCTGCTACATGACAGTGTTCCTGTTGTTTTCTACCACAAGTGTGACTCCAGTAAGAAAACAATGACACATCCTGGCTTTGGTGTCAGTGCTTCAGTATCACCCAAGTGACATCACCATAATGGGTACATATTTTCTGGAACCTGGTTCTGAATCAGCTAAACAAAATGTTTTAAAAAGGTTGCATGGACCAAAGCCAACTCCTTTTCTCCTGAGATGTGGGTCACTTGCAGAGTGGATCCTGACTGAAGCCCCCATCTATCAGATTACAAACAGAGAAATCTCTCTGCTGACAGATTTCACAGTGACGAGATATCCAAACATGCATTCTCTATTCTCTTCTTCTGTTAATTGTTGGACAAACCTTGCAGAAATATCCCACTCTTCCACAGTGAGTCAAAGAGCCAAGTTTCTTCTTGTCCTGCAAGAACTGTAGGAGAATTGTGTTTTAAAGTCCTGACTTGTAAATGGAACATCGTGTTCCATTTCCTTTCAACTCTTTGTTGACTAAAGAATTCTTATTTATCATAGATAATTCTAATCTGAATTCCAGTTTTAATCTTTCAGACATCTTTATACTTTCTTTCAAAAAATGATCTGTTCCTCTTTAGCTAATGTGATTATTGGAGTATCCTTTATACTGCCTAATTTAGTTTTCCTTTAATGTATCTAGAAAAGAATTTGGAGTTTCAGCTTCCCTCAGGAGATCGAAGATTAACTGATTAACAGATAATGTCAGTAATGGAATTTTAAGTCCAGCCAGAGGCAACCCAGACAGGAAAATTTTGATATTTTTATTTGGTTTCATATTTTTTTAATCTTTGATTTTGTTTTTCTTCCTTCTTCTTAAAAAGGTTATCAATGAAGTGGCAACTGTTAAGAAAAACTGTTCAAAGCACCATTGATGTACTTAAAGAAGCACAACATTTGCAATAAATTCTGTGTATAAGGGAACAAGTGTCTGGAATTCATCAGTATATGGGTGTTCAGGGTTACTGCCAAGTTAGCACACACACAGGCTATGTCTGCTCTTGTCAGGACATGTCTATGCAAAGAGGCAGGATATATTAACTCCAGGAAAATTTCATGAGGAGGTGTCAAAACAGTTTTGGTATTGATTTACCTCTTGTTGACTTAGAGCAGAGACAGTACGAACTCATAGAGCTCTGCACCTAGGCAGGTAGATGTGTTTGTAGACAGCCTGGTCATCAGCAGGGAATGAATGTAACCTGTCATCACTAGAGATACAAACCCTTTTATGAGTTTCAACACATTGTTAATAATCTGAACCGTAAAAAAAATCAATAGAAAGACATAATTATAAGAGTAGTCAATAAATAGTAATTTTATCCTATAATATCCATTATATTTGAGGTAGAAATATGTGGATTTCTAAATTATTTAATGTGGCCCAATAAACTTAAATAGAGCTCAGTTTCATGGCTAACTTTATTAAATCTCGGTACTGAACTAAAGCACTAATCTGAATGGATAGAGGAGCTTCAACTTAATTATCTCAATATCTACTGTTTTACACCCGTGCCCAGTTTAAGATGCTGCTTGTCTTGACAATGGCAAGTGATGGTAACAAATCAGTCCCTTGCATAGCATCCCTATGCTACACAACAAAGAAACAGAATATGCCTTAAAGCTGATGCACTTATCATCTGTCAGAGAGAGGTAAAGAGATGTGAAATGACCCACCTGAAATATGAACTCCTTATTGCGTTAATTTTTCCATTTAAAAACCTAGCTTTGATGGAAAGGCAGGAATGTTACACAATATGCTGCAAGACAGACTCTGGTTGGAGGAGTTTACTGATCAATTCTGTACAGTCAGCAGAATGCACTGCTGTGGGTATTAGCTGATGTTATAGCTTGACAATTGTGTTGATGTGTCATAAACCAGATTCTGGGTCCGGGCTTCTCTCCTTTGTACCAGCCCAGCACTGCAAAGCCAGAGGGCAGCTGCCTTCAGTGCACCACTGTTGCAGCCTCTGTGCACAGGGGCTGGACTGTGATTTTCATTTCTCATGGGCAGACAGAGGCCATCAGGAGCAGGAAAATTGTGAGATGATCTTGAAGAGTACATCTGCCTACCCAGAGGATTGATTTAGCCAGTGACATGTAGAGGAGTCCTCAAAATAAAAAGAGAAGTTTTACACTAATAGTAAATTGTTGGTCAGGTGAACAAACAGATCATAAAAGAACAAGAAAAAGACATAGCATGTCTTCAACAAAGTTTTTTTTTGGTGTTTGTTTTTTTTTTTTTAACAAACAAATAAAACTAATAGACACAATTGGGAGATCATACGCTATTGACTTTCAGAAAAAAGGACACCTACCCTTAAGTCAGAGCACAAAGTCATATCTGATAGCCAAATGCTAGTTCTGAATGATCAACATTTTTTAAAGACTGAAGATATCAATACTTCCACAGTTAAAACAAATAGCATTGTTTAAGTCTTCAAATGTCTTAAGAGACTGATTCAGCTAAAGGTCATAAGAATTGCACAGCTAAAATTTTGGACCTGACTTTGAAAAGTCAGGTCAAGGGAGACCCATGATCGGGTCAAGGAAGAACGGTGCAGATAAAAGGAGCACTTACACTAAGATGTTCCTTTCAAATGTCACTAAATTGTTTTTTTTACACCCCCACCTCTTGTCTTCTTACTTTGTTTCACTCCCTTGTACACTTCTCCCTCTCAAATAGTAAACATCTTAAAAGTCCTGGCAAGAAAACTTGAGACAGATAAACTATCCATTAAAAGAAAATGGAATGCTTTGATTTTTGCCTAGAGGGGAGGAGGAATAGAGCTCTTTTCTGTATCAGAAAAAGGCTTACAGGTGAAAAAGAGAATTAAGAGGGATGCCTCTGGCTACCCAGCCTTGTCATTTCAGGTACCTTCCAACACCCATGCATTTTGGTCCTCAGAAGTGAGGCAGTAAGGTTTTTCTTCAGAGAGAAGCCCCCAGTTTTCTATCACAGTAAGTCGTCTGGCTGAAGTTATTAACAACAGCACAATTACCCCTTCTCTTGGGCCCCAACTTTATTTTACAGGCATACACTTAGGCTAGAAACAGTCCAACAGGTTCACATGATATCAATGGTGGTCGTTGTGTTCTTCTTGTAAATGTGAAAACCAATTACTTGTAAACAAATACGAAATGAAGTCTCAAGGTCTTGAGGGAAGAATGAAATCAGACTTTTAAAAAAAGTTTTCTGTATTCTATGACAGGCTGAGGTGAAAAATTTTCCAGTCTGAACCTATAATTCACACCAGCTATATGTTTTTGTTTTCTTGGCTACGATAATTATTTTGTGTCTAGTTTTTCCTATTTAGGATTAATTTGATTCATTTGTGCTACTAGTGGGAAAGTAGGAGTTGCTGACAGAATATATATATTTTTTTACATTATATAGTCTTTTAAAAATTAATCTATGTGATTGTGCATGTGCACACATCTATATGTAAAATGTTGAAAAGTTTTTCACGGGAGGAATGAAGACTACACTAACTGTGATAAGCTCAATTTTCTAGCAATTAACTAGATTGCAATTGTCTGAAGATGACTTACATTTGTTAAAACAAGTTGCAATCATCTGATTGTTCTCAGGTACTCTTCAGGGATTTTGTTTGGAATTCTTGGATCTATTGTGGGTGGATATATGCTATATCCTGGAGCTTGAAAAAATATAAGCTGCAAAACATCTTGTTGGTACACTGGCTGACCCAAGGGACAACCCAAGGGAAAACAAAAACATGCCTGTTTGACTCTTTCATCACAAGACTGTGGGTACTTCTTATCTTAAAGCCTGATTTGAAGCTCATTGACATCAAAACTCATTGACATCAGGCTTTGCATAACCAAATAATGACACACCCTGAACAGGCAGAACTGGGGGTGGGTGGTTAATAATTTTTGTGGTGCAGAAAAGGGGGCTCCTCAAGGATCTGTGTGAGCTGCACCTGGAATGGCTGGAGTCTGAAATCAGGTGCTGTTTATAAGCATTGCCTCATCAAAAAGAGCTTACAGGAGAGAAATTTATTTTGTATATATTAAACAGTCAACAAGAAAAAAGAAGAAAGCATGTTGTTCTGCAGGTCAAAATATTACTTATTACTCTAATAAGCACTTAACTCTTTTTGAGAGTGCAGCACAGGCAGACAAGGGATTTTTTTTGCAGTGCTTTAAGTCATTCACTTGATTTGTTGCCATTTACTGCAGTTGTGTAATGGCTATAAAACTGGAAAAAACATAAAACATAAAAGAAAGGTGTTGAAGTCAGCCTTAAGGTACTAAATTCCTGACAGCAGCTTGTAAAGCAGTGGAGATTTAGGTGCTGTAAGATGACACTGGAGGTTGTGGTAGGTGCTGAAGTGATGAGTCTCTGACAAACTGGAATTACGCAACTATGAAAAAAGGACCTGGGCACCTCCTGATCCCTGGCCATTCCTGGGGGCACCAATGCTTCACAGATGCTTTTCATTTGACATGAATGGTCTTCAGACATCTAAAACTCCTGGTTTGGATATGCCCAGAGCTACACCTAAATTCAGCATATGGCCTGATCTGATAGGCATTTACAGAGCACTGCTGTCAGTCTGAAAGTATGAAAGCCATACAAAATATAAATGGAATTTTAAAATATAAAAAGTAAATAAATAAACAAATAAATAAATAAAGTCAGTGATGTTCTTTCATGTAGTTTTTTCAGATCTGTTGTGTAGGCATCAGGGAGCTGAGCTGTGCATCAAGAAAGGACTCAGCATCACATATGTTTTGAAACGCCTGCTACCTCCCACATTCAGCAGTTGCATTCCAGTAAGGCATATGTTGAGGAAGGAGAAGACCTTGGTTCAGCCCCTCTCCCATAGACTGAAGAAACTCAGCATTTTCCTTTCATCTCTCAGGAAGATTTTTTACCCGTGTGGCTAGAGGCCACCTAGTAACAAAATGCTTTGACTATTGGATCTAATCCACCACAGAGTAACCAACTTAAAATGCATGCCTGGCTTGCAAAGACTGAGTTTCTCTCTTAAAGCTGGTGTATTCAGATGCATTTAGAGTAGTGCTCATTTTGTGCTCCCAAGAGTCACTGCTGCATGGATTATTTTGCCATGAAAAGCATGAGATTGGTTATTAGAGATTCAAGATAAAGTCTTATCTCCAAATATAGCTAAAATACATTTAAGGAATTATCAGAAACTGGCTGTACCATTTGAATGACAGGGAAAATGGGAACAATCAGTGATATTTAAAGGTAAGGAATTCAAAAGGGGAAATAAGAAATATTTTTCACAGCATAGGAGTTATGTTGCGGAGCCTGTTGCCAGCCACAAAAGTTGGGATCAAAACTTGGTTATCATAATGTTCTCAGAAGGGAGACAAAATCTTATATAGCCTAGAGGTCAGGCTAAGCTAGCTGAAGTCCTTCATTACTGGATTCCAGTACCTTAAAATACATTGTTTGCCACCACGAGAGTCTGGATGCTAGGCTAGGTAGGACTGTAATGCAGGGTTGTTGTGCCTCTACGGCATTAAAACTCTTTCTATTGCTATTATTATAATTCACAGGTGGACTATATATACTGTACATATTTATACACAGACATTTATATACATAAATGGAATAGATTAGTTATATTGTGTCTTGATTTCAGGAAAAGCACAAGGCAGGCTGTGGTCAGATGCCAGAAATGAGGGGAGAGGGAGTTATAATTGGTATATTATATGGGCTAAGAAGGGTATAAACTCTCCCCTTCCTCCCAGTGGCACACGTGAATGTCGTTAGTAGTAAGTGTTTCACTGTTGTGAGCTACTGTGCAACCTTGGCTTTAACTTGTCGTCCCAAAGTCACTCCCATGGTTGCCTTCCCCTGTACTGCACAGGATCTCAAGGCAATGCTCTGCTCCTGCATGGACCCTGCCTGGTTAGGTCAAAAAAAGACCTGGGCAGAAACAGAGCTACAAGGGTAACTCCTAGTGGACAATGGCCATCTTTTTAAAATGCAATTAGATGTGTCTTACATTCCTTTGACTCAGCAGCGAGTGTCGCAGCTCATCCTCCCAAACAGAGCTCTATGTCCTGTAGGCAGAGGTGAGATTTCAGAAGTTTTTACATGATTCAATCTCTCATTTTAATCATTGAACATGGAATTAATTTTCCTCAGCCCTGCTTGCTGGATGTCTCTCATATTCCTCAGTTGTGTCCGGCTTCTAAACTGATTTATATCACTATTTGCTGTTAAATGAAAATTCTTTATCAGCATTGCCTTTTAATACTCTTAAGGACATTATGTTATTGATATGAGTTTAAAAACACTAGAACTTCAGGACAGCTTCCTTTTGTAGGATCCTTTCCATCCACCATCAAATTTCCTGTGAGTGTACATATATACACACTCATGTATAAGGAACTAGTGCACACAGCAGTGCTTAAGATCCTATTTCATAGCCTACCATAAGCGGTGACAGCCTCTCCTGTGGCTTTTGTGGGCTGTGGATCGAGTTTCAAGTGCCAGCAGCTACTCAAGTTACATATAAGTGTTGGTGTAGGGTCTTAAGTAATATGGATGTTGGTTATTGAGGCCAGAGTTAGGTCTCAGACTCCCTGCTCAACAACTGAGGTAGAAAAGTAAACTGCAGTAAAGGAGCAAACTTCTGCATAAAGGACATTGCAGTGGGAGAATGGAAGGGTGAAAGTGGAAGTGTGCACAGTGTTCTCACTATTAGAGACTGCTGCTTGGTTGTCCACATTGTTTGCTGGCAGTTTGCCATGCAGAATCTAGAAACAAATCTCTTTTCCATAGACTAAGCAAAAAGAGAGCATGAACAATGCAATGCATCCATTAGCCCTGCTCATTGCATTCAGTTTACTAAATCCTTTAGGAAAACCTGCCTGACAATACCTAGTCTGTAATAACCACCCTCTTGAAATATTATATTTACTGTATAGCAATACGAGGACAACCATTTAATAATAAAGTTATCCCAAGAATGATGGTCATTTTCAGCTGATATCTCTAAAGCCAATGACATTTTATCACCATTTTAATTTATGATTATGGAGTGGCCTAAGAAACTAAACCTAATTCATGATCTGGGTGCGAAGAATTACTACAAATATATCACATTACTCTCTATCACCTATGGTCCTACTAGTGCTCATAATATGCCATTTATTTTCAAAGCACAAAGTCCTACCTACCCTTAAGTAGTGTCACAGTTCAGGTAAAAGCCAGAAGAGCCTAGAAATGCAGAATTAAGTCAAACATAACAGGATGACCTCAGTGGCATCTCAGATGATTCAGTGTTATAGCAAAGATAAGTAAAGAATATTTTGTATAACAGCATTAGAACACAGAATGAAACAATGAATCACATCCTGGGTAGATGAGCTCACACACTAGAGAGGGCCTTTGTTACTAATTTTTCTTTTAAATTAATACCCACTTCCTTTGGCTTTTGCAGTGACATTTATGGCACTTGGAAATCTTTACCCATACACATCAATAAACTCTTTAGGTTCAGACAATTGAAAAAATAGGTAGGGAATGGAGTGGAGCAGTTCCAGAGCTAGCAAGGCTTGGAGAGTGGAGGTAAGTGAATCTAAGTTATTCATCCTGGCTGAAGTAAATTAGGCCACATGAAGAGATTCATACTGAATTGAAGAGGGCAGCGTGCAATGGTAGAACCAGCAGGGAGCAATTTTAAGCCTCCATCCTGCCAGCTGTTTTACATGGGTGGTCCCTAAGCATGCCTGGTGTGTAATTAACCTGAATCCCTGGGTAGCATCTGTGGCACACACACTGCTATTGCAAGCTACCATTTCATCCTCGCTTCCCTGCAGGTCTGACAAATGATTGTTGTGTTGCAATTACAGCAGACTGAAACCAGCCCTACATTTTCCTGCCTCTCTTTAAAAATAAGGAACACTCTTTTCCATTAGCTGCCAATTAAAACAAAATTTACTTTGGAATAAAAAAAAAAAAAAAGAATCAGCTCCAGCTGTAAAACAGTTGCCTCTATCCCTGAAGTGTCTAGAGAGGAAGGAGCACAGCTTTTCACCCACTGATGCTTGTTAAGTAGAAACAATTTTCATCACATTCTTAGAAATCTATTAGGTCTTTGATCTGGCAGATTTCTTAACTGATGATCAGTTTTCCTATTTAACCAGTGTTACTGTGCTCAGGTGCCTCTACTTAAATGGTTAACCAGACCAGGATGTCAGTCTTGCCACACACCAGACACTTGGTTGTGCTCCATGTCCCAGTGACTGCAGTCAGTGGTCAACAGGCATCAGAGTCCATTGACTCGGGACTGAGCAGCACCTAATGTTACAAAGACGATTGCTTGCAGGACACCCCAAGCCCCTTACCTTTCAGCTTGAGGCAGATTTGCTAAGTCAGGAGGTTATTTTACCGGTCATTAGCTGCAATAAGATGCTGTCATGAGCATGCAGCATGCAGTATATACTGTACAATGCAAATATCCTGTAAAATGTTGACTTTATTATGTTATGGTTCCACTGGTGGTATTCCCATTTTAACTACTTTTACCATCTTCTCTTAATTTAAAAAGAATCTGTTTCTCATGATGACAGATTGGTTGGCATCATGAAAGTGTTTGATATCATAAAATCCTGTGACTTGTGAAATGATGTGATTTAACCTACAGTTACCTATGCCAATTTGTGAGGTCTGATTGACAACAGACACTTGTGCAAATAGTGAGATACTTCTAATTCAAATCAGCAGAACAGTGACAGTGGGCACTGTGCTATCACTTTCAACTGCTTTGGCTTGATCCTCTTAATACCTGACTTACTGGGAAAGTTGTTCCTTTGTCAGGGAAGACCCATGAGATATATCATATTGGTAAACTCTTTTTTTCCAAAACACATTCGCAAGAGTTGAATTAATGTGTCTTGGTTGTGCAGCATGGGATAATGGGATTTTCTTGCTGAGAATTTGGGAGGAGTGTTCCTGGAGGACTGTACGACTATGCAGGGAAGAGTTCAGCTCAGCAGACTAAGGCTTGTTGTCTAGTAATGTCATGTATAATGTTGGCTTGAACCTTTTTTGGCTCATAGAGACAATTTCCAGATGCTGGGCCAGAAATTTTTTTTTACTACTCCAAAAATGGGAGAAGGGGGAATCCACCTATCTGCATCCCAATGATTGTAAGCACTAAGCAAGAGAGATCAGCTGTTTGGACCTTCCCATATTTTCTCAGGGACTCAGCCATGTGCTTTGGCTCAGGAAGAGCAGGGACTGTATGCCCATAGCCTGAAAGACTTATTCCTGGCTGAAACCGAAGTGCTACGGCATTCTGCAGCTGCATGGGAGAGGAACAAACTCCACCACAAAGCATAAGCTTTTCTATGCTGCTTTTTCTTGGCCTTTCCAAACTATGAGGGTTTGCCAGCAATTATGTGCATATATTTGTAATTCTCTGGCCAGCACATGGGTCTGCAGTCTATGGCATGTGTCCTACATGCTGCTGCCTGATGTTGACTGAGGTCACAGCTTTCCCACTGGGGGCCCATGCTGCAGCAGGTGTGCAGAGTGCCTGCATGCACCTACAGTCCTGGCTCCAGAAAAGGCAAGTGACAGCACAACACAGAGCTTTCTCCAGTGGCTGACTCTTCTTCTTAGAGAGGATAGTGGGGGTATCTGTGTGACGGTGACAGTGTAGAGTCAGGGGGTTGGAGTTTGCTTCAAATGAATACTGGCAACAGCTTCATGTGACATTTATCTCCTGGGTAAATTATGCAGCTGTCTGCAATATATATGTACTCTGTAGAACTAGGGCTGTCTGTTTGCCCTGTTTTCTCTCATTAATATTCTTTCTGCAATAATTCCTGCCTTCCCTGCCTCTAAATTATATTTCCTTTGGGGTTTTTTGTTTTTGGTTTTTTTTCTTCTTTTCTGAAAGAAGAAGCCTTTAGTCCAATTTTGTACTGCTAGAAAATGGAGCAGGTTTCATTGTCCTACACCTCTTCTTTTTCTTTTCATCTCCCAGGATTTTCAATTCACACTTTAACAAAGATTCATGTCTTCTGAGAAAGAGATGACTGGCATATGAGTTTTTCTCCCCTGTTATCTTTTCAGTTTTTTGGGGTGGGGAAGAGAGTGCTTCTATAAAGTAAGCATATTCCATTATGGTTGGTTTAAATGGATTTTTGTTTCCTAATAGTTTAAGAAGTAGAATAAAAATTTTAATAGTCTTTGTCTGGCCTTTATTACAATATCTTTTTTTTAAAGAAATTGTGGAAATACTCTGCTTCAAGTCACATCTCTAATGAAAGAGAAAATATCAAGAACAAGCTTTTGCACTTTTGTAGAATCTGCACATCAAATTCTTCATGGGTCTTTTTATAATAAGTTGTAGGTTGTTTGTTGTTTTTTCCCTCCTGCCATAGCCATTTGCTGTTATAATGTGACAATTTCCATGACTGTTTTGCATGTTGATTTAGTTGAGAATGACTGTTGCTCTCTTGGATGCTGTCCGCATAATTAATGTCTCCTATCTGTCTACAGCAGAAGGAAGAAAATCTTTCCTATCTCTGATGGAAACTGTTGAGAGGCCCTCTGGGGCCAATTAGATCACCAAATGGCAGTAGCATCCTGGAAGAAACCACCATGGTGCATTTTCATAATTCTTTTCCGCTAAGCAGGTTGGAGGATAGGAGGAAGGGAAAGGGAAGGGAAATGTCGGGGTCCCTGATTAGAGCAATAAACTGGCAAATAGACCACATCTTACTTCCCAGTTGAAGGTGCTGACATGACACCTCTCATTTTTTCAACCTCATTTCTTTCTGGCTAAATAAATTCACTTCATCAGTGTTTTGAAAGCAAAGTGTCTTGATGACAGTCTGAATCCATATCATTTAATTCTAGCATTTCTTGCGTCTTTTGACAGCAAGCAGACAGAAAATACTGCTTGAGATAAATGGCATTTCTGTCCAGTTCAAGTTGTAGTGCTTTTTAATCAGAACACTTGAGACAGCATCCAGAACTGTAGTCAAATTGTTTAGGGCTTTCTTTTCTCATTGAAAAATTTAATAGCATGTAAGAGTCTGACGCTTTTTATAGCATTACTGTAACTCCTGGTTTTAGTGATAAGACATTTAGTAGAACTATCAGCTATTGCAACAAAGCCCTAAAATTCAGAACCACTTAAAATTTTAAGTTGTATCCTGAAACCATCTGTACAGTACAGTGGTAATCTTTAAGTGCAATAAGTTTATAAGCGATATGCATGTCATGCTGTTAAAATGAACGTCTGTGTTGCCTTGACATTTATAAATGTTAAAACCTTTACCTTGTTATTCAATTCACAGCAGGAGACGATATTTAAAATGGTAACCTTCTCATGCTTATAGATTATTGCTTAATTTTATTAGTCTTCTTTTTATAAAAAGAAGTCACAGTCATCATAATTTCCCCAGTGTCAAGGAGCACAATTGTAAGTTGATGAACAATTGTAAGTTATGAGAACTAGCATAGGAAAAAACTAAGCTTAGGAACACATATCTCTGATGCTGTTCTTAAATATCAGCTTAGGAAATGTGTCAATAGATAAGAAAGTTGATGTTTCATTATATGGATGATACCAGTCTTGTAAGTAAAAATCGTTTGGTAAATCTCATATTAATTCCTCTTAAATGACACAAAGGAGCAAGCTGTAGCTTTTGCAAGATTTTCTCAAGACAGGTAGGTCAAATATGACTCTTCATGTAGCAACTTCACATGCCGGAGACCAGACTGTCTTTGTATATGAAGTGCTGCCCCTCACACACATGCTGTGCTCACGTGTGCTCATCATACAAGCAAGCGTTTTACTGGAAGTCAGCTGTACTCAACAGTCTGCTGCTACAACACAGGGCATCCCTCACCTAAGGGGACCTGTGTAGCAGTGCAAGTGGCTGCAGCCACCCTGATCCCTGAAGATCCAACAAACACCAAGCTGTGGTGGTCAGGCATTGAAGCTTAATGCCTCACTCTGTGGTTAGGGTGAGAGACCATAATCCCTCAGTTCTGCAGTTTATCTATTTTTATGTGATAGGTTCATGTTTTCCCCTCCCTGTTGTATGTATAAGTTTGTTAATATTCATTCCCCCTAAGTTAATATGTATTAATTCTAGAAAGTTCTGTTGTACTCGCCATTGGTTCCTTCCCTAAATCCCTCCTTTGTGTTCTTTCCATTGGTTCTCTTGCCCTCAACCGTGTCTTCTGTCAAGTACCCCATTTGCTGTATCCCTTATCCCCGCCTTTCCTGTCCCCCCTAGAAAATCCCTGGACCCTGTCAGATATTCAGCTTTCTGTCACTTCCCCCCCATTGTTTCACCTCAATAAACCTTCTGTGTGCCTTCACATCAGCTCAGGGACGGCCCCCTCGGGTGAGGAGCGCAGCCCCGTCTGCCTGCGCTTTTGTGTGTGTCTGTGCTGCCGTAGTGCAGTCAGGTTGCGGCTACACCTCCAGGCTCTCTTTGAGCTAGCACGCAAAAACCTGGCAGACCTGGGCTCAGTGGAAGACCCCAAGCAGTCTCTGTGTGTGTATCAGCACTGAAGTCATCGATGAAGCTTGAATCCAGAGTAAAAAGATGAATATATGATAAGCCTTGTAAGCTCAGGAGATAAAAACCTGCAGGGACCTTAGCAAGATAAGGAGGTCACTTTCTCTTGTAGCTTCATCCTCACTCCATTTCCTACCTGTGAAGCTCACGTGTCTGCCTGTCCGCTTGCAAATCTTGGTGGGTTGCAAATCCGGTGTGGTGCTACTTCTTTGCCCACTCTTGTTGCTCTCTATCATTCACTTTCAGGAGAGCATAGTCAGACAATTCTAGAGATTTACCTAGGTCAAATTTGGCAGAATTGTCCCGTAATGGGAAAATGATGCATCTTACAGAAGTAAAAAGATATTGTGCTTAATTGTCAAGACTATAAATACTGCATAAAGGGATTGTGTACATGATGATCGTGCCTCAGTTTGGGGGGAGCCTGAGGGTTGCCTGGACTGGGGAACGAGCAGGAAGGTGCCAGCTCCTTTCTTGCTGAAACTTCTGAGAGATGGCTGCATGTTCCCAGCTCCCATCCCTGCACAAAGCCACACTGACCAGGCTGTTCATGGAGGGGTCAGGGCTGCGGGATGCACAGCAGAGTGTAATCACAGCTGTATAAATTTTATTCCAGGCTAGGATGTCAAATAAGACAGGCTCTGCAAGTTAAGACAATCTCTGCAAGTTCGAACATTTACAATTGTCTGTTGACAGGAATTAATAAGTTGAGAGAAGTGAAAGCTCAAAGAAAAATCTTAAAAGTATTCTTGGACAGAACTGCAGCTCTTAAGGGTTGTGGGGCCTTGTCAATCCTCAGTAAAATCTCTTTTCCTCTTGCACTGAATGGAAGCAACACATTCTGTGAAGTGGGTGCTGTGCTGTGTCTGCAATATCCAGAGTGGGAATTCCACTGGATATCCCTAAAGCTGTGAGGACGTACTTGTAGCAATTCTGCCTACGCAGCACACAATAGGAAGCTGGATTGTCCTGACACCCCAGTTGTCCCAACATTTCACTTGTGAGCTGAATGGTGAGTATTCATGAGTTTGTAGTTTTGCACTCCATTTATGTGGAATTTGAATGAAATAGGTGGGGGTTTTTTGCTGCAAAACATGTTACAGAACTGTGTACATTCATCACCTGCACAGTCACCTCCAGTGGGTTTTTGCTGGTGCCTGGCAGCTTAGGCTGCTATTGCAATGAATAGCAAATTGGTCATATTGGAGCAAATTACAAGATAAATCACAAGGCAACATCCTTTTATTTCCTGTTTTTCAGGAGTCATCAGCTGCATATTATCATCTTGTTGGCATTATCTATAAAATTAATAACTTATACTACCCTTGTTTTGTAAGAGATTGTTCTCTCAGATCTCCATTGTGTTATGCATGTGTGCACAAAACCACACTCCTACAACAGAATTCTCAGTTTGGATCTCCCCAAAGGCAAAATGTATTAGATCCACCATTGCTTGGATAATTTGTTGTTGATATAGACCCTAAGAATAATCACCTTGAAAATTCTAATCTGTTCCAGAAGAAAAGCTTTTTTCCATATTGGCTGTTCTTGAAATAGACAGAAATGTCACTGAAATAGTTAATACTGGTATGAATTTTTCCAGTGTAATAGTTTTGGGGTCACTTAAAAATCACTGGAAATGTAACCTCTTGCACTTCCTGTAAAACACTGAACTCCAGATGATAATCAAGACCTCTAGAAAATTGTGGGCTGCATAAAAATTGCAGATTTTGCAATTTTCTGACCGCTGTGTAATTTTCTGGCACATTTAAATGTGTGTTTGGTTCAGTGCCAGGCTTCTTCGTCCCCCAGACACCCTAAAATTAACTTGGAGCTTTGGGAATTTCATCTGTCAAACTGAGACAGAAGTATCCAATCAGCCTGGAGGAAGCAAGGCTGAGCAGTGCTGACCGAAAGCCCTTCTCAAACAAGGAAGGAAGGAGAAAAAGACAGATGAGGAACAGTCTAGCAGAGAAAGGAGAGGGAGGACAAGATCAGAAGGCGAGAAAGAAAAGCTCTGGAGAAATGGTGAAAAGGAAACTTGTAAGAGAAAGAAAGCAATAGAAACATTTGGAACAATAACTTGTAGTTCTCTTATAAAGTTGTGGGCTTTTTGTTGAGACTTCATTTGGGGATTGAGAGTGGGAAGATTTTTATGCTAAAAACCCCTGGAGTTTTCTTCTCTGAAAGCTGAAGCAGAGTCTAGACTCTCTCTGTCTGGGTTAAGAAAGTGCTGAGATCCTTCAGAAGCATACAAAATACTGAATTTTCACGGTGAATGTTCAGGCCACAGTGAATTTATAGTTGAACTTTGCACAACTGATGAAAGCTGGTAGATGACAGGTCGATTAGGGAACAGACTGATGGCAAAATGGGAAGAGAAGCTGGGGTATCCAGTGCCAGTGCAGCACCTTTATCACCACATGGCCTGCACTACACAGTTCATTGTCTTTCTATAATTTCTTATTGTCCTCTAAGAACTTTAGGTGTCATGAAGCAACAAAAAATGTTTTAGACAGCCTGCATTTGTCCCATACATCTACCCAGCTTCCCCCCGTTTGCTATGCCATCATTCTTAGCAACTGTGCCTTGCTGAGAAATAAAAAATTGTCTGTCCTTGAAGCTCAATGCAGCTCACACTGGTGAAAGAGTGCCTCACAGGACTCACTGCTGTGACAAATCAGCCCCAGCAGTACAAGGCTCACGGGCTTCAGAAGCAGCTTTTTGAAAGTCCTGAGAAAGAGGGAAGTATTTTAAATAGGGAAGCAAAAGGGTTGAAAGGAATGACCAGGAGTTTATCAGAAAGGGCCAAGGAAGAAATTACAGACTCCAGGCATACTACCTGACTCTGTATGTAGCCTTTGGCCATGGGACTGGGTTCGTTGACCAGGAGCACTGTCAGTTTTGTTGTTATATCGATTTTGCACTTGGTATCTGGGCCCTAGAAAATTAATTTCAGAGTAGAGTCACACTTTTGTCAGGTTGAGAAATCACAACCAGCTTTTAAAAAAAAATACTTTAGAATTACAGGTGCAAGTGATTTTGAGTGTGTTTCAAAACCTGACTAATTTCTAGTTTAAGTCAAGGTTAGTAGGATGAAAAAAACATGAGAGTTTTTCTCTAATATACTGTGGGACGTGTGGACAAGTCCTCAGTTCTCTAGGAATATCTATTATTTTTGTTAGATCTAATTTACACTAAAAGCATGATTAAAAGCTCTACACCAAATGCATCACATGCTCATTTTATTCCTACAAGCAAATAAAATGCTTCAGCTTTTCTGGGAATTATGCACTCACTGCTATTATAAAACTTTCTGACCTCAGTGGTGGCATGAACAGTAGTCCTAAATTGCCTCACAAAAAGCAAACAAGCAAACAAACAAAAAACAAAAAACAAACAAAAAAAACCCCAAAGCCAAAACCAAAGCTAAAACCAAAATTAAAACTGACTGACTCCCCCTTCTGAATTAAAAAGAAACCCAAAAGAAATTCAAACAGTTTGAGATAATAAAAAATAGACTAACCCATGCATTAGAAATAACTTGCAGCTTCAAATCCTTCAATATTCAGAAATTCAAGTATTCAAGGTTTCATATACTGATCTGAACACTTTCTCAAATTTGGAAAACTCATGAGGACAAGACCTCATGAGACATTCTGTTATTATGTTTTCCAGTTTGGTTAGACATATAGCTCTCCTTGAACAGCTCTCCTTGCAGTATTTGGTTTCTGTTACTCAGCCATGAAATTCATAGTGAAATGATACTTTCTCCAAACTACAATGCTTAAAAAACATTTTATTCTAATTCCAGTTGTGCTTTGGGGTCTGATCTGGTTTTATTTTCCATGTGGAACGACTAATGAACTCTAGCATGGGATGTACATGCAATAACCCAAGCAATATCTGTCACTGAAAGTCACTGATGTTACACATTTGCAGGAGAGGAGGGTTTGTCCCTATGCAGAACTGTTCCTTTATCTTTCTGTGAAAGGTCTTACTTGTAACTGTTGGTTTTAACCCAAATAGTTAAGGATCAACAGCGTGCCTCAGGATACTTACTTCCTTCTTTCCATCCATAAGTTTCAAATGGCTGAGTGATTTCCAAAAATGAAGTAAGGAAAAGAACAATTGACCCATTGAGGTCAGTGAAGATACAATATTCTGCACCTTGCTTTGCTTCAAGGCAGCATTAGTATATTAGTTACATTTAATAAAGAAAATATGCACTGAACTTTGCCGCAAAGTCAATTAAGTCCATGCAAAAAATGGCATTTTTGACACCCATACAACATTCACATCCCTTGCTTATTGTTGAGTCCATCCTTCAAAGTGTTGTATTAATACAGTTTCTCAATATAAGGGTTGTAAGAATTTCTCAACATGGACACAACTATGTATGTAGCCTTTATCCTGGTCTCAAAAACATTACCCAAATAATTTGTTAACTGTTTTTAAAAAAAATTTAGACGAACCCAAGGCAGGCCTCTAATATGGGAAATTTCATCTTGCTACTAAAAATTAAAAAAAAAATATGAGCAGTTGGAACATGTTTTTTTAACAAAAAGTGTTGAACAATCATGGCTATACTTACAGATATTGTTATGGTGGGTAATGCCAGAATATGTATGGAAAAACCTACACAGCATCTAATTTTAATGCTTTCATAGCAAAAACCATCAAACATTTCCTAATTAATAGTGATTATTTCACTTACGCATATTGAGTAAGGTAAGGTCTCTCATACCACACCAGACAGTGAAAATATTTCACAAATCTTTTTCATAAAAGTATATTTTCTATTTCTAAATGAATACTTTCTTTTTCCTAAAATATATTTTTATGAAAATAATAGAAGATTAAAAATAAAAATACCCTTGGGTATTTCCTTTCATGTCAACTTACAGTTCAGTTTTACTAGAAGGGGTTTCTAGCAGCACCGCCTGTTCTTGGCCTCACCTTGAGAAGCTGTCAGATTCTCACTTGCTAAATGTTCTTGGAGGTCTCTCATCTTGTTAGTGCATTGTGTGACTTCACAGGTCTAGCTTTTGCAGTGACTACAGACATTGTCATGGCTGTAAATCCCATGTCATGCTTAAATACTTAGAGAGTATCCATGAACTGCTGAACTTGTGATTACAACTTCCTCCTTCATCCAGAGATTGTCTATGAGAAACTTTATATTTGGTCTTTCTATGATAGAATAGTGGAAAGCAACCCACAAAGGCTCTGCTTCAAAGACCTTTGTAAGCAGAAGAATCCTCTTTTCTCCCATATGGCATCTCCAAGTACATTCTCCTGGAGTCAGTTTAAACCATACTCTGAGGGGTCCCTGTACTAGGGGAACCTCTGCACAACCCTCCATGGTCTGCATCTGTGAGATGTATATTTCTGTATGTAAACGTGTTTATTCCAAAGGACTAAAAAGAGGCTTGGAACCATTTATTTGAGCTGCCTGGGAGCAGATGAAAATTCCTAGTGGGAGTAGCATGGGAATGGTCTGGTGGAGGAGCTTTGAATGAATGGTGCCACTTTATTATGAACTATAGGTAAAAAAGGGGACATGCTGGAGTCTCTGCAAGGTTTAATTATATAAAACATGGAGGATATGAGAGAGATTTCTACACCTTGCCCGTCAGTGCATCTACCTTCAAGAATCAGTTTGTCTGTAAGAGGGTGACATACTCTTTAACAGAGAAAAAGACATAGACCAAATGCAATTGGGGTGCAGTCCTACAAAGTATTCACATAAACAGATACAGAGAGGTTTTCTGTCTCACTTAGCTTACTTCCTTCCTCCTTTAGAGCAGAACCCACATTTACAGAGGTTCAGGAAGATCTAGAGAATGTCCACAGAGAATGCTCATTTTCAGTTACCTTTAAATAGAAAGAAGACTTATGTAACAGACACCAGGATATAGTTGCAAGGCATCTTCCTCCCTAGTCTCATATGAATACAGGTGCACAGAATCATGTATTATAATTCTATATTCATTACAGAAGCTGGATACCTTGCTTTTTCAATGTACTTTCTGAAACATCTCTGCATTGCTTTCAATGCATTTAAAAAGTGTGTGATTATTGCAAATAGGAAAACTAAGCAAAAGTTTAAAACCCAGGAAACTAAAACAAAACTAGATGAAACACATATAATCTTGTTTTTTGGACTTATATCTATCCATTTTTCCTGAGGTCCATATGCTGGAAGATTTTCTGCTCTAAAATTCTCATATTTTTTTTCCTTTATACTGACCCCCAATACATCTTCTCCCAAAAGAGCTGAGAGAACTTACATTTTCTGCCTGACATTAAATTCCATATAATCTTCCCCATTGTTATACAAACTGTAAGCCAGCAAGGTACTGGCAGAGCAGGCAATATAGTGTTCAGCATGAAATTAGCACACATTCTTTGATTAAATAACTAGATAAGGCTAATTTGTGTCTCCCCAATCTTACTGTCTCCTCAAACTTAAAATGAACTGAAATGGTCATTCTGGAGTAATATCTTTCAACAATGAGAATAAGAAGAAAGAGGGAATAGTCATAAATAAAAATTTCTTTCTTTCTTTTCTTTCTTTTCTTTCTTTCTTTCTTTCTTTCTTTCTTTCTTTCTTTCTTTCTTTCTTTCTTTCTTTCTTTCTCAATGGTGCAGTCATATTTTGGTCACTGTTGTGGTTAACATCAGCAGCTGTGATGGGGACATTCAAATGAAACTCAGGGAAAAAGTAAACATAGATAAAACTGCTATGCATTACTCTGTGATGCAGAGCTATACATCATTCATGATATCTTTATAATGCAATATTATTTGGATGTTTCAGTCTGGAAAGGAGCCCAAGTGTTTCCAGGCACACTAAGATCACATGAAATTATGATCCAGGACCATATTTAAACCGCCTACTCTAAATGCCTAATTTAGGCATTGCTACTAATACAGTGTTTAAATTTAAGAGTGAGATAAGTGATCCAGGCCTGCCAGATCTTGCCTCCACTACAGCTGGTGGAAAAGAAATAGCTGTGACTCCTAATTTGAGCACTGGAGGTGGGATTCATCTCACCTAACTTCTCACACAGGAAAAATAGTTGTTTAAATCTGAGCTGGCAGCCCTTCTTTCAGTGGAGAGATGGAGACACCTCCGCAGTGTCTCGCCTGCTGTCACCTGTTTCAGAAAGGGATGAATTTTTCTCTAGCAGTCCTTTTTCCTTTTTGATAAGCTTAGACTTAGGCAAGTCACTTCTGTGTCCATGACCTGAGATGACCACACTTTTGGTGGTCAGTGTAAGCAGAAGGGCATGGCCACACCTCACCACCAGCTCCACAGGTGCTGAGTCAGTGCCTGGGAGCTGCTGGGTCTGGTCTGCAGGGGTAAGGGAGCCAGGAATTGGGATGAGATAAAAATGAGATTTAAAAAAAAAACTTAGCGAACACATGCATGAATTTTAAATGACAATTTTAACCTGGCCATTCACATTTTTCACTTAAGGAAAATTTTCTGTATTGATAGAATAATTCCTCTGGAAGTCCTGCCACTTTTGCCAAGTATTAGGAAAACTCCTGACTATGTGAATCATTCATGACCTTGTCATCAATTTATACCAGGAGATTAAAGTGCAGGGATGTGAGAAGTCTGCCAAAACTAACAAACTTTCCCTGGAGATGTTATGATGAAGATGCACTCTGAATAAATAACATTGTCTACTTGTGACATGTCCAGCCCTGGGCCAGCATCTGGGCTCTGCCCCACTTCTCCTCCCAGACAGCACTGCTTGGCTACAAATGACCAAGGACATGATATCAGATTCCCTTTTCCTACAAATCTAACTGTATTTAGAAATCTGTGGTGAATAGACCGATCAAGCAATTTTCCTACATTCCCAAGTGATTTTTGAACTCATGCAAAGTTTTTAGGAGGCGAAATTTTAGGGGGAATTAAAGAATTGTGTATTCTTCCTGAAACAGGCTTGTGATTTCATGGATCATGTAAGCAGGCAAGTCCTGAGTGTCAGTTTCTTCCTCCAAAATCTACCACAACTTTAATCTCACATGGGCTTCTTTTGCTCTTGCTGATCCCAGAGTTTAGGTTCTACTTTGAATAAACCAGTTCATGTATTACAGCTCGCTGGAGCCCACAGGTTTTACATCTAATTGTATCAGTCGTACATAAACAAGAAACTTAATGAATAATAGTAAATTCAAGAAAAATGAAAACAATGTGTAAACAGTAAACTGGAGCCAAATAAACCAGCAGTAAAGAAAAAGAGCATCAAAGCTGAAAAGAGCAATATCAAAACCCCATAAATCCCAAATGACCTTGATGTCTACTGCATTTATACTTTAGTGTTCACTTGAATTAGGTTCTGAATTCCTGGAAAGAGAGAGTGGAAGGGATAACCTATGTCATCTTAGGGAAGAATTCTACATCATTTTCCATGCTATGAATGAGCTTTCCTCCAAGCTGCTGAAATAGAATCTCACAATTACTTAATATTAAGAAAGAATAAAAAGACAGTTAGGAAGGAGGATTTGAGGACCTCATTTTATGAATCACATTTTGGATGTCTGGCATGTCTGATTTTTTGTTCTTCCAAGTATTTTGATGGCCAATGAGATTATGGCTTGTCATTTTGGAGACTTTACAATCGTATTCCTATTTCCAGCTTTAACACACTCCTTAATCAGATATTTTCTCTAGGCTGGTGAATATTCCCTTTCTCATTTGAGTGTAAAATTTTGGCTGGAAAAATAAACAAAGCATTTATTTTATTACTCTATGGAAATGATGGATTGAAAATTTTACAGTTAAGAGGCTCTTGAATATGTTGCTTTTATAAACTTGTATTCTATAATTTTCTAATATTTTTTTTGTAATGTATATGTGGATATTTAAAAAGTACTAACACTGCTAGGCACCTCAGTGTATTATACTTGCGTACATTTAATCTTTCACTAAAATTACAAATGAAAAGTCTAGCTATTAAAATTTACAATTTAGTTGGCTTCAGTTGACCTGTTTTTCTGACAGGGTACAAACAAATGCACTGTCTGTAAAGCCCTCCCTCTCTGAGGAACTACGGTAGTAACTTAAAGTCTGGATCCTTCGTTAGCAGATTTTGAGTAAAATTCTTACTTTGCTCTATGTAATGCCACTGATAGTATTTTATGCTGAGAGGCAGCTTCTGAAAACATTTTTTGATTAGCCATAGTTGTCATTTTCTCCCATTGCAAATGTATGGGTGACAGTGATTTAAGTGAAATCTGAAGGCTCAGTCTGGTCCTGTCTCATCGCTAAAGCTGTCATTTACATGTACAATGGAGAAACCATGCTGTCCAGATGCAGCACAATTGTGAATTGCTCTGAATTTGCCTCCTGGTGAAGGTAAAGAAACTTAGGACAGCTGCAGTTCCTTGATCCCAGTCTCTGACCATAAGGTAACAACTTCTAACCTTAGAGTTGCAATAGCATATTTCAAGCTAAAAAAATATGTAGAGCCTCATTAAACTTTGGGAAGCTCAATACAAGCACAGCTGACAGCTCTGATGTCTGTACATTCTGAAGACAGTCTGTAGAAGGTCTCTTTTCAGAAACATAATCTGTTGTAAATCAGAATAATAAAAAAACAGCCTGATGTCTGAAATTAGTTCATATTGAATGACACTGAATGGCACTGAACATCCCCTAGAAGAGGTAGAAGAGGTAACCAGTAGATGCAGCAGTTTGTGCAGCAGTTTCTGGTTTCTGCTCCTAGATCTTTTAGAAATTTTTCCTAAGAAATTTTTGAGGAACTTTGGGGTGACTACTACCACTGAGAAAGGATGGCAACAGTGAGCTGAGTTGGCTAGCAATCTCTAGTCACTCCTAACAAGCTCTGACAGATGTTCTTGATCAAAAGGTGCTTTTCTATTTGCTGCTAATTCCTGATTTTGAAGAGCCAAGCACCCTCCCAGGAGGTGCTAGGGAGAGTCCTCTATAACTGTCTATGCAGAAATTGGCACGGAAGGGTATGGGAAGCTCTGCTGTACACAGTGCACGGGTGTGCTGATGGTGATGAAGGTGAAGAGCTACAGAGCATGGTCCCCACTGATTGCTGGAATTCTTCTTTGTGTTACAGAGTTGAACTCAAACTGAGATCCTGAGAGAAGATGCAGCCCTGTGTCCTGGGGTTTCCAGGATGACAGTCTGCTTTCTTGGGCTGGGGAAGATGTGCTCCTTGTCTGCAGGAGGTGTGCACTGGGGAAAGGGCTGTGCAGTCAAGTAAAGCAGCTGTGGGAGGAGGTCAGCAGGCAGTGCAGCAACAGAGGAGGTGAGAAAAACACTGACTGAATCTTCTTCATGAGTACAAAGATCTAACTGCATTGAGGGACGAGTAGAGCAAGTCAGAGCTTACTACAGACTTCCATGATGGTAAAGGCTGGAATCCTGGGGCTTCTCATTCTAGGAGGATAACTCCTGCCCCGTCTGCAAGTCTGCAGCTGCGGTGTGGGTTCAGTGCCCAGGTGGCATATGAAGGGCTGAGAGCTGTGTCCAATGAAGAATATGAGTAGGCTGAGCCTAAGATTGCAGCAGGATCAGGAGGAAGCAGAAGTAGCTGTGGGAAACTCCCCGCTGCAGGGGATGGACACCACCATCTCCTGGTCTGACCTGGTATCTAGGGATGTTTGCAGCTTGCCAGGCATTTGGATCCAGGGCACCAGGTTGCCAGTCTGGTCCTCAGATTATCCCCCACTGCTGCTGTTCCTTGTGGGCACCAATACTTGTAGGGGAAACTGGAATTGTAGCAAGCATGACACTGCATTTGAGGCGAAGGCCAAGGGCCCAGAGGACCAGGTAACATCTCCTTGATTTTTCCAGTGAGAAGGAAGGACTTGATGAAAAATGGATGGACCCTATGGGTCAACAGTTGTGCAGCCAGTGTTGACAACAGGGATTCTCTTTCACAAGCTTGGGATCCTGTCTGAGATAAAATATCACCCACATGACCAATTGCAGCAAGTATCAAGTGGTAAATGATCTTTGTCAACAGGCTGGCCAGCCTGGGGAGAACTTTAAACTAGGAATAAAGGATCAGGCAGGGGAGATGGTGATGACCCACACCCAGCTGAAGAGATTGTAGACTGGATTGGTAAGAGGGCACAGAGTAAAGGCTGGCAGAAGAGACCTTGAAAACAGGGTAGGAGAACGGTCCTGAAGAGCTCATTGATTTTAAGGGATCATTTTCCCCAAGCTCAAGTTTTATCCACCTTGATGAGTGTTCAAGAAAAGACAGCAGGAGACCTGCATGGATGAGCAAAGAACTCTTCTCTCAATTTAAACATCAAAAACAATTGAACAGAAGCTGGAAGCAGGGATAGTGCTTCTCTAGAAGAAATATGACTCAGGAAGGATATAGAGGCACTGTCCAAATGTGCAGAGGCGGGGTTAGAAAAGCCAAAGTCCATCTGGGGTTGAATCTGGCAAGAGTCATAGAGTGGTTGTAATCAAGAGACTAGTTAGACTGGGACTCACTGTGATAGACACTGCAAAACCAGAAAATGCATGCTCTTGAACCTAGGAGTGACGGTAAACAAATAACTGCAAAAAAATTACATTCTATATAGTCGTGTGTGGGCTCAGATTTTTTGCACATAGACTCACCCAGCCCTGGATGCATTTAAATTAGGGGTTGCTTTAAGCTCCAACATGGTCAGCATGCAGCACACAGACACTTTCAGAAAATGGTTTACATTTTGCATAGGCTGACTGGTCATTTTGTCCACTGACAGGTGGCAGAATCAGATTCATATCCCTGATAACCCTGTTGATTTAAAAATTGGGGTGGATGTATGTGGTCCTGACTATATTTCTTTGAGAAAGGAAGTAAAATTGTAATGTGTCATGGTATTTTCCTTCTGCTATCTCCAGACAATTCAAAGGGATGTGATCATCCTTCAGTTGGAGAAAGATGTGCCTAGAAAAATGAGGAAAATTACAGCAGGAAAGACAAAAAAAAAAAAAAAAGAAGAAGAGAAAAAAAAATAGTTCTGGGTAGATGGAGCCAAAGGGAACAGAAGATAAGATTTCTGTGAGTTCAGTCACCTGCAAAAGTGCAACACGGTCTCAATTACCCTTCATCTAAATCTTCCACAGGGAAACAGAAAGCACTTGCCTCCCTCAGAGAGGATTACATGTTAAAAGGATGGCAAAGGTGATGATTTCTTTTGCTTTCTCCCTCCAGTTAAATCTTGGATTGCACAGAAATTGTCATATTTTACTTGCAGGCCTCTGGATAGGCTGGTTTTCTCTGTCTTCTGCAGGTCAGTATTTCAGAGACATGCTGAAATATCCATGAGACCCCAAAGTGTAGGACTCCCAATGTGAGCAGAAGGCTTGGCATGTAGAAGAGTCTAAGAACAAAGCAGCCAACATCCTTTCTCCAGAGACAAAACACATTTTGTCTGTGACATTCTTAGTCTCCATCTGCTCAGGAGAGGGAAAGTTTCCCATATGGTGCTGCAGTGGGCTAGTGATTCACTCTATTGACTCACTCCACAAAATGCACAATTGAATGTTAAGTAACTGAAGTCAGCTTTAATGGATACAGCATATGTGTACTTCATGAATGCAAAATATGTAAACTATTACCATGTCACCTCTTTTTGTGCTGATAGTACTGCATTGATTACTGATTGATTCCTAATTGCTTAATAATTGGGGTTATCATTCTCTGAATAACTTGAATTTTGAATTATCAGTTTAGTATCAATATTAGAAACACATCTGTTTCTGCCCTGCCACATTATATTTTACATTTTTCATATTATTTTCAGTAATATCTTGAGTCAAATACATGTTAGGTAGTTAGATATTAGTGGCTTAGATCTGATGTGAAAGCTTACATTTCTAGAGAAAAGGATGACTGAGTCACAGTTAGTCTTGCTCATGTATCACAAATGCTTTCTGTGTTTTAAAAGGACATTGATTTTTAAAAGATCTGTGTAAGTGAGGACAGTTCATAAGACAGTTTATTATGAGATGGTCAGAACAAGGTTAAGCATCTGATGCCTATCCTCATAGACTGCCAAGCTCATGATACCATAGTGATCTTAGTTAAGGATCTACAGCAAACTGCAGGACAAGAGAGATTTGAGGGGAAATACTCTGTTTCTGACAAGAATGTGGGACTGAAAGCTGATTAGTCAAGTTAGAGGATCATTCCAGGGTTGTGTCACGCGTAACAGCGATAGCAAGTAACAGTGACAAATAACAAAGAAAAAAATCATGTCCAGGATTTCTGGGGAAAAGATTAACCATAATGTGTAGTTATGGTACTGCTTGGCTTTGGAATGCTTTAGTGTGTTTCTTTAGACTATGGAGATGTCTGTCTGAACTACATCCATCCAAGCTGTGAAGTTTGGTGTTAGTAGTGAATGGACACATGAATTAGAGAGATTTTCTTGATCATTAAGTTTTCACTAATTTTCCCCCTCACCTCCTTGATAGCGGCTACTAAAGCTGAGCAGTGCTGGGTATAGACTCCTCTTTGAGTGGTGCTGGAGAGATTGCCAAGCACTGAGGCCAGTGCCTCCATGTGCATTGCAGGGATGTTCACCAAAGCTTGTCCATTTCCTCAGCTTGATAGGATCCCAGCTAACACTGTCCCTCAGGCTAGGCTGGTCATGCCTGCCCCTCAGGATGGGCTCCAGCTGTACCCACCAACCAAGGCAGAAGGGATGCTGACCAGTTCTGGAGCACCCCAGCAGTCAGTGTAGATACATGCATTGAAATAAGTCCAACTAACCATGCACAGCTTCAGCAGACAAGGCAAACAAAACAACCTGATTCAAGTTTGGAAATTTCTCTCTCCTCCACTCACTAAATAATCTGCAAGTAGTCGAGCAAAGTCAACCTGTGACACCACTGCTTATGAAAAACTTGACATATCTTATCTACTCAGGAAGACAATTTTTTTTCTCTTTACAAAGAAGTTCCAGACTTTGCCAGTCCCATGCAGAGATGTGCAGAAGGCTCTGTTGTACCCTCTATATCAATGGAAACCATGAGGAAATGCTGGTGAAAAGAAGGAGGTTATTTGGTTGTGAGGGCACCTGCATTTAGTGGATGCTTTGCTAGAGTTTTTTAGTAAGTGATTGCAGAATTGGGGCTGGGTCAGTGTTTAAGAGAATGGTTTGTTTGAACTTGAGATAAAAACCTGGTGCAATACAGACAGTTTCAAGAATGATATCTGGAGTATTGAGAAACTGTGTCTTGGGGAATCTAGGGGAAGAAGGGAACAGACTAATTTCCCCCAGACTCAAGAGCTAAGAGTAAATAAGGGGATTTAACAAGAAAGATAAAATTTGACAAATTTTACCAAAAAAAGACCAAAAATATTTTCCTTTTTTTATTAAATGGGCACTTGTGGAATCCCACCCTTAAGTGGAAATGAGCACCCAAGATTCATAGATGCTCATGGTTGAAAGGAATGACAAAACTCAGAGGGTCTGCAAAAGATTAAAAAGTTTTATTAGCAAGTTATACACTTGGCATGGAAATTGGAATAAGTCAGTCCCTTATCTACTAGTATATGCACACCACAGTGGGTTTCAAGTAAAGGGGTAGGGTGAAAGAGAAGAGAGAGAGAGAGAGAGAGAGATGAATTAAAGAGGGGGAGAGAGAGAGAAAGGAAGAAAAGCAGAAAGAAAGATCACCAGTCCTGGCTCCAGTATTGATCCAGCTGATGGAGTGTCAAGGTGCATGGGGTACACATGCCCCTGGTCTTCATGGGTTTACCTTTTCATAGGTAAGTTTTCCCCACCCTAGAGATAAGTTACTTGCTTTCTGTGTAATTTGGTTATCATGTGCAGTCCATTCTTCTAGACCTTTCTGGAAATGGGTCAGAGGACTTCAGGGGTCATTGGTGGTCTTTGTTGCCCTCTCGTGGGTTGGTTTTTGGTCAACAGCCCATGCCCACTTTTCAACCTCATTCCTGCACTTGCACTATATTGGGTTGTGCTTATCTACTGGAGCCAGAACAAGGCAGTGCTGCCCCACCTCTATATGGCCCCCTCTTCAGCCACACCCTGTCCTTTCTCACAGCAGGTTATTGCCAATCCTTGCATGGCTCCACAGCTATCTGGCTATTGGGGTTTGAGACAGACCCTCAAACCCTGACCGCTGGGGCACATTAGTCCCTTCATCTTCTAGGCTTCTGCAGCACTCAAAAATTTTTAGAAATCTAAAATGGCATAGCTGTTGCACTTCAGTCATTCAAAACATCTTTTTAATCTATATAAAAATTTGAAATAATTTAATTCACAATGCTATAATTTAATTTAAAACACGAAGCAACTGTTATTCCACTATACCTAGAATGTATACAGTACATGTATCTGTAATCCCCTTGGGCTAATTTATAATAGCTTTATACATGGGCATGTAATTTTTTCCTGTTTCTCCTGTGGAAATGTCTTGTCTTAACTGAATTAAAAAACTTGAAACCTCTCTGATTTCAAAGTAACTATTCTTTTTTTTTAGTAGTCAAAGATATTGAAGCTTTCTACCTTCAGCAACTTCTCATTTTATAAATAGTATCAACATATATGTATACATATGTGTACATATATATATGCATTTATATATACACACATATTTATAAATACTCTAGTGTGCAGGACAACTCGATTCATAACACAGATACACTTTTCGTTCCAGGGAAGAATTTTCACTTTGGTTCATAAACATACCTAGCAGTGCTTCCTTTGTAATAAAAATTATACACAGTGTAGTTCTTCAGGAAAGAAATAAACGTAGTTTTGAGGAATAAACCACTAAAATGGAACACATTTTTTTCCCACCTTTTTTGAGGAATGGATAGGAGATGCAATAACACCTTTTTTTTTTGTTTTCCCCTGAAGTTTCAACATTTCCAGGGCTTGCATGTCTTTAACGGTATGCAGTAGATTCTCTAAGCATTGCTGGTGGGTCCCGTTAGGATTTCTCCTCCTGAGCACCTGGATTCTTGGTAAAGTAACAAGATGTAGTTTGTTTCTGCTGAAAAATTGTCACACTAAGACTTCTTTTTGTTGTAGTTACTTAAATTAAGCTCCATACACAGACTCTATTGTCACCTTCAGAAAGTTTTTGTTCACAATACCTGACACTCATCCTTCTACCCTCCTCACTCCAGTAAGAAGGATTTGTGGGGCTCCAAAGTGCGGCTCATCACCAAAAATTGTTTCCAATTTCATACTTATATCAAGTTACATAAGGTTCAAGTTAGAAAAATAGAATAAAACATTGAAAATGAGAGCTGTTTAATTCACAAAATTCACTATGTCCCAGAAAGTTTGTTACAGGAGTTCTAATTTTTAAATAAATAAAGCATGCAATGGAAAACAAAACCAAACCTCAGTAAAATTGATCCCTCCTGCTAAACAACAACTTTGACCTCTTTTAAATCTACCAGCCCATCTGTTCTAACATGCTGTCTCTCTCTGGTTTCCAATCGGTAGAGATAAAGGAAACAGTGTTCCTCCAGTGTCACACAGGCTCATATTTGGTGACATTTAAGGTGTGCAAACTTGTGAGCAGAGATTTAGAGAGTAAAGGGAAATGAATGCTTGAAAGCTGTGTTTTTAAAACAGCAAACCCTTCCCTTATGTTCTGGTGAGATTTTGGGCTGTGCACCTTGTATACCAGATGGGGACACTTTTCTGTTTGCTTTGTCTTGGTAATTTTTTTTCTGTTTTCTTAGCTGGTTTCAGGTTTCTGTGTAACAACCTTTGCCTCCACTTAAAAAAATCCAAACACCTGACCCAGGCTACACTTTAGGAGGCCTGTTTGGTGGGAAGTGAATGCTGGAATGTTTCCGTTTTCAAAACTGTGAAGATTCAGATTTATAGTCATGCTGTTTATACTCTATCATATCATGTGTGGTAGCATAGGATATCAAAGCAAGAAAGCCTACGGGGATACCACCATTTGAAATGAAAAATAGTTCTTATGTATGGCATAATGCAGCACAGATGGAAAGTTGTGCTCTTCTGTTTTACTGTTTCTGTACATTACTCAGGCAATAAATACTGGACAAATCAAGCAGTCATTTCTAAGGCTCCATATAACCTATTTTACCAGTATCAGCTGCTATAGTTTTATATTCCCTAGACAAAAGCTGCCTGGGTTCCCAAGTTTTATAAGGCATTTCAAGGAGACCTCACAAATAAAAATGTATGGAAAATATGGCCTGGCTTTTAGTAACAGTATAGTTAACTCTGCATTTTCATATGACAGTCAAAGCTCTCACTAGCATATTGCAGCCTTACCATTCCTCAAAGCAGCATTTATTTAATGACTATTACTTGCTTACTTTATCTGCTATGAATTCTGCATCATTATTTCAAGGGCACAGCACAACAGAAATACACAATAACTGGGTCACTTCAGGTCTGGGCTTCATCAGTTTAGAAGGGTTATCCCACATCTGATGTAGCAGACATACTCTGACACCTTCTCTCTGAGCTCTCTGGCTCTCTGGCTCACAACTGCCATGCTTTACACAGCAGTGGGAAGCAATATTACCAGTATCTTTTCTCTGGCTTTTACACTCTAACATACCAATTAAATAATAGCCCCATGGAAATAATAGCCGACATGGAAAACCAACTTTCCCTGAGCCTTTTAGGACTTCAAATCACATTATCCATATCCAGCAAGGTAGTTGTCACGTTTTTTCTTCTTTTTCAAAGGAAATAATAAAAGTAAAAAGGAAAAACAATCTCTCAGCAATATTTGTTTAAACAGAAGAAATAGTTACATATGGGAGTCTGTCCTGCAAGATTTTGTTTGTTGGCTGGATGGAAAAAACCTTGATATTGTAAAAACAAAGTTACAGCAATTTTAGTCATATCAAGCTTCCTCTTCCATGACACAAGCTGACTTCTGTCCACTTGGCCTTTCCACCTCCCCATCTAGCAGGTGTCATATTGCTGCTGAAGCTGAAGGCAGTGCTGGGGATAAGGAAGAAAGGCCAATTTCAGCATCTGACAACAATCTCTCCTTAAGATAATTTTTGGTGAGACAGAAAGTAGTTTTTGTCATTGCTATATCCCTGTGTGATAATTTCAAGATTTTTTTAACCAACAGAATTTACAGTGACTCAGTTTGGAGTGGTCAAAGGCTAATCAGTGACATATGAATCTCCAGTGGGTTTTGTTTGTTAATATGCTTCATATAACATATATTAATTTTTTCCTATTTTCAAGACTATGCATTACTTATGTAGCACCCATAACTTATTATTGTTGTTAATTGATTTTTTAGAATGGTTGGATACTTCTTTTCCACTGCTTTCCAGAATCTAAATTTTAAAACATTCACAGAATCATAAAATAATAGAATCTTTAAGGTTGGTAAAGACTTGTAGGATCACCAAGTCCAACAATTAAGCCAGCACTGCCAAGTCCACCACTAAAGTGTGTCCAAGTATCCCATCTACACATCTTTTGAACAATTACAGACACGGTGATTCCGCTGCTCCTCTGAGCAGCCTGTTCCAATGTTTGGCAGGTTTTCAGTGAATAAATTTTTCCTAATATTTAATCTAAACCTACTCTGACACAACTTGAGGCCATTTCATCTTGTCCCAAAACATTAAAAAAAAAGGATTAAAAGGTAAACCCCCCCCCCAAAAAAAACCAACATAACTTGAATTATACGTTGAATCGACGATTGGGTTGGGGTTTTGTTTCTTTGGTTGGTTTGGGGTTTTTTGTTTGTTTCTTCTGAGTGTTTATTTGTTTGGGTATTTTTAAGATACACTGCAGGACTGTACTTAAGGCAACTTCACATACAAGGCTGAGTGTATAAAACCAACTTGACTTAAAGTCAAAAAGAGGCTGATAGATATTTGGATATGGCCACAAAGGTTACAGCTAAACTAATAAACTAAACCAGGTCAGCACATGGGCCTGAGCATAGAATGAATTCAGGCATTCATACCTTGAAATGTTTTGCACAGTTTTGGTCTCAGCAAAGCAGTGCTACAATGGGGACAAGCTGGGAGCCAGCTCAGGCCAGAAAACGCTCTCCATAGGCAGTTTGAGGAAGGGTTAAGAGAGTTAAATGGTATTGACGTGAGCCTTTCCATACTGTTTGACCAAGAGCAGTCCCAGGATGTTTTATTTACCTCTACAGATGCAGTCGGGGTGACAGGGATAAAGGAAGTTTTGGGAAGGGGAAAAGGTTTAGTAGGAAACTGCTGCGCCAAAGAAATCTCTTGTACTTCAATGTCAGCTAAACCCACCTTTGGCTTAAGGTCAAAATACTGAGCACCATTTCAAGAATGCAAATTCCAAGAAATTCAGATCATCTTCTTTTTCAGAGTTGGAGATATTTTGAAAAAGGTTCTGGCTCCCTAATACAAAGAATTAATTCAGTCTCAGTCAACTTGTCTGGATGCAGTCATTTTCAGCCCTAAGTTTAAAGTTCCCCTTCCCTGTGTTTTAATCAGAGCATTACTGTTTTTCTTTAATTTACTTAATGTAGAGGAGTGGTTTTATTGATGTGGCCTGCTATTTTTATTACAATAGCAAAAATATTTTACAAACACAGTTATTGTTTCCAAGCTCCAGTAGTTTTTATAAGCAAAAAGCCCTATAAATGGTGTCTGACAAAAAAACTTGACATAAATAAGGGAGTATGAGGCCCTACCCAGCAAGGTACTGAGCAGCCCTGTGAAAGTTGGGCCAGATGGCTTCGTTAGGGATAAACAAAGAGAGTGAAGAGAGAGCAAGCAGTAAGAACCATTTAAGGACTATGGAGACAAAAGAGACCTTGACCCCTGGACCACCTCAGACTGGGGAAAAAGGGTTTTTTTGTCAGAAACCGTTCTGTGACTCAGAGGAATATATGATCATGAGAGATACTCTTACCTAGGTCCTTACTATGCCTTTGTGACTTTTAAAAGACTTCTTAAAATAAGAAACCTTTTTTTTTTCCCTCTGTGTCTCAATTCCTTCTTTGGGAAAAAATCTGTTTCAGTCTCATCCTTACATCATTCTGCCCTAATGCATCCCAGCTGGAGGGACTTTCCCTTAATAATCATCATTTTCCCCAGTTTGAGGCAGAGCCACTACCCCTTCTTGACCTGCACTTCTCCTGCTTTAATTGGGGTTCGAGTTAGCACATGATTTGGGCAGCCCTCACCATGTCAGTGCTGCAGTGCTTACCTTGTAAGAATCCCGAGGCCCCAAAACTGCATCCAGAGCTCAGAAGTAGTTAAAAGGTAGACCAAGGAAAAACAGTAATAGAAATTCTGCACACTGAATGAGGGTCACTTAAATGCTAATGAAGAGAAATATTTGGCACAAAGGGGTAAAATTCCTCACCTTTCCGGTCTTTCAATACCCAAGTAAGGACTTTAGGCAGGCATTTGTATCTCCTGTAGTTCAGCACCTTGTTTTGAGGGAAGCCACCTGCAGCTGCTACAGACCATAGACCAGTGTATCCAAAATTACTGCTTTACATCCTTGTTTCTGCAGTTTACACAGAAAACCCATTAGACAACATGTATGAGTTTCCCCTGCTGCAGGGATCAGATATCTGGGTTATTTCTTCCAGTTCAGACTCCATGGCCTTTTTTGTTTGCTCATTTCTGGCCCCTTCCACACGCTGTGAATGTTTTGTCGCTTAGAAGGACAGTTCCAGCGGAAGGTCAGGGAGATGCCCTGCTACAAGCGAGAGTGTACATTTTCTTCTGGAAATGAGGATGTGAGCATCAGCGCCTTCTTAAAGAGACATTTAAAGAAGCCATATAGAAGGTGACTTTTACCTGTCATAATTTGGAATCAAATTCTTTGCTCAAAACCAGGAATAAAATGAATTTTCATGCAGGTCATAATTCTCTCGGATTAATTTTTCGATTCCTGGAGTAAGAAGAAAAGATTCCCCAACTGTTTAGGGGTATTTTGTTTCAGTTTGGGGTTTTTTTTTGGAGTAGTGGGGGTTTTTGTTTTTTTTTTTTTTTTTTTTTGTTGTGTTGTGTTTGTTACTTTGTTGGTTGGTTTGGGATTTTTTGTGTCTTTGCTTTGGTTTAGGTCGGGTTTTTTGTTGGTTTGGGTTTTTTGTTTTTTTTTTTTGTGGAAGGTGAGGCATTTTGTGAGCACAGCTGAGGAGGAGAGGCAAGGATGGCTTCAGCTCGGGTGCAGTATCAGCTCATCAGCTCACCCGAGTGTGCGAGCATTGGCGTATGAGCAAGATGCTGCAGTCTGAATGTTGACACATGGTCAAATACTTCTCAGTAGCCCAAGTGTGATATTTAAAAATCCCTTTGTGGCTAATGTCTAGCAAAAGGATGCATTGCTTGGCTAGAACAAAAAGTGTTACACTACAGGCAGAAATGGAACATCTCCAAGTACTCCTGTTGTGCGGTTCAAAACAGCATCTTAGTCTGTGCCATTCTCCCTTGTGAGGGAAAAGACTTTTCCTGATACAGGGGCTGCAGTAAACTGTGCAGATAATGGAATAGCAGAGAGAATTCACGATAAATTTTTGGCTAAGCTTTGGGCTGTGAAAACAGCTTAGTTGGGTTTAGGACAAGTTTCATTCCCTGCAGTGGGTCTTGTGCCAGCCTTATTACTGCACTGCCATGTGGAAAATACTGGAAATAAAAAGACGGATCCTTTGAAAAATGCTTTAGTGGACTTGATGAGACAGAATAAAAGAAAGGACAAGTTATGATGGATAGGGATAGGGGGTACTTGCTGACTGCCTGCAGGTCATTCTCAAATCAGTTAGAGCAGCTGCAGAGGGGAAAAAAGCAAGTTAAAAATAAACAAAACAGATTTTCACCCATTACAATCACTGCCTTTGCCAGTCTTTGCACTCAAGCCTGGCTTCCTGGAGTGAAAGAAGAAAGACTTCAGATTTCACAAAGGAATATTAATAGAAGTAATAGATGAACTTAAGAAAGAAAAACGGCTAAGATGAATACAACTTGCTTTTGGTGTGAACAGATGGGTCATGGAATACTCTGAGGGGTAACTAATGGGACATTGATGCTTAATTGAACAAAATAGACAATTAGCAGCTGAAGAAAAATCTGGGGAACAGTAAATAATGCTAAGACCAGGCCAGTTGTACAGTGATCTGAGACTCATTACAAATAGCACTTAGCAACTCACATTTTAATATATTCAACTACATAGGGCAAGATTCTGCAGATGACACAGGGTCACTGTAGCCAACGAATTGAGCACCCATTTCCAGCACTATTAAGTGTGGAAAGACCCTGTGGGAACTTTTGAAGTGGAAACAAGGAAAATTATAAAGCAGTAGTAGTGTGGCTCTCCTTGGCATTAATGAGAGCATTACTGTCGGTTCTGGTGTCTGTGCTAAAGGTTATTGGAAAAGGCTGACAAGAGTTATGAGAACCAGCCACATCCAGGAAAAACATGTTTTCAGCTGGAGGATAAAAAATTTGATTTCTTTAGTGCATCCAGGGGAGGGCTAAAAGGTGACTTGTTTGTAATGTACAAGTACAGCCTTTGAGAGGTTGTTTTTGAGTGAAAAAGGCTCTTCATCCAAAAAGATAACATACAATTTAGTAGTTTGAATGATGAAATTTTAAATAAAAATACCTTCTCACAGCAGTTAATTTTATAGGCATTTCATGCATTCATCATCACTTAAGTTCTTCAAATAAAGACTGGATAGCTTTCAAAAAGACAGCTGCTCTATCTCAACCAGAAATTATGAGCTTTATTCAGGTATTACCAAGAAATATTCTCCTTTCTTTGTTGTGTTGCATGTTAAAGGTAGCAGGGATAGCAGTCATTTTGGACCTTAAAACATAGGTCAGTACTGGGAAAGCTCCAAGTACATTGCAAACATACAAGCGCCAGTGATTTCTAAGAATTCTCATCAAAATGTCAGCTTTGCATAACAAGCACCTGCTTCCACTGGGTTTTAATAAGTTTTCAAGGACTTCATTTTCATTATTTTGAACCTCAGAGACGCAGAATGAGAATCCAGCTTTATTTTGCACTGAATATTTCTGCTCTGCTAAAAAAAAAAAAAGTGATAAAAAAGTGATTTTTTCTTTATCTTTCTGCACAGAATGACACAATATCTTCGTCAAGTGCATTTCTCACGGAAAAGCATTCTCTTGTCATCCATCAAGAACCATGATTTAAGCATTAGCTGTTAAACCAAGTAATGACATGAAGCTTAGGTGATTATATACTTGCAGGTACCAAATGCTCATTGTTAAATGTAAGGACATACCTAAGGAACTGTGTAATCTAAATAGCACCAAGTCCTTATGACCATCCAGTTGCCCTATTTCTTTCACATTTGATTTTTATTTTTTAATAATGCTGATGCCGGAGGTGCTACTTAAGAAGTTCAGAGAGGCAGGAGCAGCAGGTTCCATCAGCTTTATAATAAATGGGTGTGTAAGAGGAAACCAGCCAAAGGGCAAGCATTTGGAGGTGAGATATTGAGAACACCTGCTCCTCCCTCAGCACACTTGTGATTAAACATTTTACTTAGTATGTGAACTGAAATGTGTTATGTTAAACTGGGGTCAGAAGGCATAATGTAATTATGGCTGTTACTAATACTACAGAGGCCAAACAGACAGAAATCATATTGGGAATGACTCTATGTAACTGCAAGGAGGAGCAAATCTCCTTGGGTAAGGAATTGTATTTTGTGTGGAAATGATAAAGAATGTTTTACTCAAATTCTCCAAATCTGTAATAGTTAGGTTGCTCTTCAGGAAAGCATTAATTTCTGTGTTGTTCTTGAAACTTCTCTTAGTAAAACACAAAAATAAATTTAAAAAAAACCCCAAACCTCTTAGTCCAAATCAACATTCTTCAATGTATTCTGATTTCTTAACATGATCTGAGTATTTCTGCATGAGTCCGTGCTGAAGTGTTCTTTCATTTCCTAAGAAGTTTTGCACTTTTCCTTGAAAAATACCTACAGTGTTTCTCACCTCAGGGCTGGATTACCCATGGCTGTTGTGCCTGAAGATGGATCATGGAACACAGACACAGACACAGACACACACTCCAAGTCATGTAACTGGTCTGTACTTAAGCATCTTTAATAATTCTCAATCATTTCATGATATAAATTTAAAGATTCAGTCAATTTTTTAAAAAGCACTTAATGGAGCTAGGCTTCAAGACGTAATTTCACACATTTTTTACTGCAACAGCTGCACAATTTGGAGCCAGTGATGTCACAAAGTGCAGAAGAGTGGGAATTAATGTCCTGACGTAGTGTGGTTTAACCCCAGGTTAAGCAGCTAAGCACTATTAAGCTGCTCACTCACTTTCACCTGAAAAATGGTGAGTTGAGGTACAGGCAGTTCAGTAGATAAAGCAAAAACCAAGCACACAAGCAAAACAGATAAGGAATTAATTCAATACTTTGCATCAAGCAGGGAGGTAGCCATTCATCTCCTGGATAGCAGGGCTTTGTCATCCATAGTGGCGACTTGTGAAGACAAATGCTTTGGTCAGCCAGGGACAGCTGCCCCAGCTGTGTCTCCACCCAGTCTCTTGTGCACCCCCAGACTACCTGGTCAGGAACTGTAATGAGCAAAAAAGGCTTTGACTGTGCAAGCACTGCTCAGCAATAACTAAAGCTACCTGTATTTTCAATACTGTTTTCAGTACAAATCCAAACCTTAGCCCCATACCAGCTACTGTGACAAACAGTCATTCTATCGCAGAAAAGCTCAATACATTCTTCATTCTTTTTCAGATGTATCCATTAGATTGTGGTTTTTAATATAAAATTAGTATTTGTATATTATTATATATGTACAAGCTGTTAATAGTTATAAGAAGACTAAACTCTTAAAGTAAATCGAGTATAATAAGAAACAATAACTGAAGCTCTCATTACATTTGGTAAATAAGTGCAACTGTTCCCACTACAATATTTGAGTGCATCTTAGTGAAGCTAGAAATTCTGGTTTCTTACCAGAAACTTTCTTCAAAGTTCAGGGACGGATACTGAGTACATTTGCATTTTACTGACTTTATTTATCTTGAGCAGCACTTTATGCAGCAGGACAATTACTGTAAGGGGTGAGATACCACCAGCCTTTTTTCCTGTAATCAGTAGCAATAATTATACGGGAAGGAAAGTATAAAATATGGTAGATATTAGACCCCACCCCGAAAGGCTCACATCCTGAATTTTTCTGTCCCTCATTTAAAAAGAAAGGACACTGCAATTAATTTTGACTGTTGAGCAGCCTTGTTACTGGAATCAGAAAAGATTTTTTTTTTTCCAAATTTTACCTAAGTTTGACTTTAACAATTCCCTGTGGTGATGTCTTACCCAGTCTAATTGCACAATTTATAATTTAAAATACATTTTTTGGTTTTGAAGCTTAGCTTTTTTTGATTAACTGAAAGGTCACTTGCCTATGTACTATGAGTTAGGTTGTGATGCCTACAATTAGTCCCATATGTTGACTGAAAGGCTTAAGTTCCTTACATTTTATGACTTTGCCTGTTTACAATTAAAATTTTCCCTGCCAGGTGTCTGCCACAGCTTGATTTTTCAACCAAAAACCCACAAACAAACAAACAAACCCCAGTTAAAATAAGAAAGCAGTTTCTTACAGTGACATATACCCTGTGTTTTTAAATGAAGTTATTCATATGACTGTTTAAACTGAGAAGCCTGAAGAGTGCTTAGTTTTTGAGCAGGAACTGGAAACTGAAAGGCTGTCTTGGTGTCAAAGGTGTGTCTTTATCCCTCCTGTCATAATTATTCCAGGTATGATCAAGTTTTGAATTTCAAGTTTTAAACCAACTACTCTTAGTTAACTCATGCTCTTCAGAGCATATTAACTGAATTCTTACATACCATCCAGAATTAAGTACAAAAAGTTGCAATAAAATCTCATAGTTGCAAAAATACCAAATATACAGGAGTTATGCAGTGCCAGAATTAAGCTGACACACAGAATTAGCACTCTCCTCTTGCTTATGTAATGATCTTTAATTATATAACACTCTATTTTTTTTATTTTGGCAACCTTTAAAGCACAGAGGAAACGTAAATCAAATCAGAATAAACATTCAGCTTGTCTTTTCATTCTTCTTGCTAAGGTCAGCATAGTCCTTTTGTATGAGTTCCCTACAACCCACCAGTATTTCTCATACTCCCACCATATGAAATTTTTACTTGCTTCTCTGTCGGCGTTTACGGCAACAAACAGGACAGGGAGCCTGGACAGGTGCTCCAGGAGCCTTTTATCATTTTATTCCATTATCAGTCTCACATACTGAGTTGAGACAGAGAGGGTACAGCGCTCACGCCATCAAGGGCATCCAAAAACTTCCTGGTTACAGAGCATTCTTAAAAGCTTTTTGGCCAATCAGCATGCTTCCAAAAGTTACAGACAACTGTCTTAACCAATCCACAGCAGCGCACGTACAACTGTTAAACACAATGCTGGCTTGTTATGCCTTAACAATACACAATATTCCATTATAAGGCTTAAACTTATCTATCTTGGTAAGCATATTTTTTGCAACTCCAAAATCTACCTAGGCCAAGCCTAGAAACTCTAACCATTGTTTTTAATGTTCTTGCTGCTGTATAACTGTATCTTCTATCTTTTCGCAGGCAGAGCTGAATCCTAAATACTTTTGCTTTATTTTCTGAAACCTGCTTTTATTTCTCACACCTGAAATCTTTTCCACCTTTTGTGTTTCCCTACAATTCCCTCTCTTGGTACAACTATAAAGAAACTTTTTTAACTTTGTCACTCACCGACTACTTTGTGTTTCATAGCTCTTCTATGTAAAGGCACTTCTTCTGCTTGCTTTAAGCAGTAGTATTTTATACTACAGCAATTTTAATGCTGTGAAAGGTCAAGTCTATTTCAAGAACATAGGTCAAATTCAGCATTAGTTGTTTTGTATCGTTTGAATAAGTCTCGTCTGTTCTAAGGCTTTAATTCAAAGCTTTCATCTGTAACTGCCTATGTAAGATTTTGTGAACATCTTGTGATTTCTTTTCTTACATCAATCTCTTGTACGACAGAAACTTCTTTAACAGTTTTTCTGTCACTCGTCGTATACACAGAAGTATACAAGGCACAACTATCAATATCACCATTACAATCATCAACACATATAAACTTGCCTTGCAAAGCTCTTTCAACTAAGGTGCAGAGCTCCATCCCTCAAACAAACCGTCTAGCCATAATCCACTGTCTCTTTGAATTTGAGACTTTAGATCTTTCAGCTTTTGTATACTTTTGTGGATGGATTCAGAGTGGTCAGACAAATTCATACAGTGCCGCGATGCCCTCCATGTGGCTAGCTCAGGGGCTGGGCACCGGGCAATAGCCCTGCCTGCCACAGTAACAGAGGATGGGTGCCAAGGGAGAGCGGGAGGCTAAGCGAGGTCCAGACAAGGCTCGCTTTAGCCATCAGTGGAGAAGGCACAAGGAGAGACAAAGGAGCGAGGGACTCTTCTTCAGGGGACAGGTATGGGTTTATTGGAGCCAAAGAAAAAGAGACCAAGAAGAGTAAAAAGCAGTCTCTGACAGGTGGTTTTCTACCCCACTGCTCAGGGCAGAGCAATCATAGAACATCCAATAACAGAACAGACAAGGGGTGTTACACAGGCAGGGATACATACAACTTAACCCATGGGGAGAGAGGTAGGCAGAGAGGGTGAGCACGGGCCAATGACAGAGTGATGTGGTGACCAAGGGAGGGGAGAGTGGTGGCCATCACAGACGTGCAGGGTGTCACGTCTTTCCCGCCTTGGCCAACAAACTTTCTTGCCAGACATCCTGAGGGCGTCTATGCTGTGGTGGACAGCTATCTTAGGGTTCCTGGGCCTCATGAGAATTAAACCACTGGGCCTTTTGTCCAGCAGGGTCCAGGCCTCCCTGGCAAGAGCCATGGCTCACTGTAACAATACAGCACAATCCTTCAAATTCTTCACAACCATGTCTATGTGCCAGTAAAAGGAAATCAATTGCTGCTCTATTTTGAAGGGTAGCATGTCTAACACTGTTGACATCAGCCAGCATATTGCAATGAATGAGCCCTTCCCTCCCTAAGGAACCTTTCCCTGGATGGTTCTGTCTTAGTTTACAGAATGTGTTCTGGAGCGGACCTTGGGGTCTGGGACACACTGATCCCTACCTACGAAGCTTCTAAAATGTTTCATCTCCTAGCTGAACAAACAAGTCCAAGAATGTAGGCAAAAAGCACTAAGAATACAGAAGTTGTAAAAAAGGTATAACAGGGGCATAAAAGAAAAGGCCAAGAAACATCATGGCATCAGTTGCAAGGAAAGAAAGACTTCAACAATTGTACACACCTGTGGTTGATAGAGCAGCATAGCGATGAAACCTACAGAGAAAATAATTCATCTGTTTTCATTTACACTGAAAGAAAATTATACTTTAAAAATAAGATTACTACATATCTCCCTTCTAAAATATCTAAATATAAATAACTTTCTTCTCTAAAATCACTGTCATCAGAACTTCTAATAGAATATTAGGCAGAACCAAGTCTTGCCCAAAGTGCCATCATCCCATATAGTTGAAAACTGAAGAGTCATTCTTGTGACTGTTGGAGTGAATTCTTAATGAATAAATGGCATCAGTGTAGAGATGATCCATGTATTTGCAGGCTGGAAGAGAAAATGGAATCAAGAGCTGAAGGAGTTTGGGTTGTTACAGACCTGTGTTGCTTCCAACAACTTCATTGCTTCCAGCCTCTGGAACTGCTGTTTCTTCCTGAAAGATGGTGAAGGGAACATTGCCACAAAACACGTCTGTTCCTACCAGCAAAATCAGCTGGAAATTCTGCCTTCCTGCAGAATGGTCAATTTTGTACAGAGCAGAAGAAATGAAACCATGCTGCTTGCTTCTGTGAAAGTATTCTTTTATTTTAACCCTCTTGTTCCTGTTCCAGACATCATATAAATGTCCTGTGTGGATATATATGTGCTGCTTTTTCATCTGGGTACAATCCTAAATTCAGAAGTGTAACAAAGAACTCTGCTTCACATGGGTTTCTGTTAAATCAGAACATCATAAGGTTTTAAGTGCATGCTAGAACAGAGCTGTGTTTTGGACTTGGGGTGAGCAAAAGTTTGATGGCACACCAATATTTTGGTTGTTGCTGAGCAGGACTTGCACTAAGACAAAGGATTTTTCAGCTTCTCGTGCTGCCCTACCAGTGAGGAATCTGGGCGTGCATGAGGAACTGGGAGAGGACACAACCAGGACAGCTGACCCTGACTGACCAAAGGGACATTCCCTACCACATGGCATCATGCTGAACAACAAAACTGAGGGGATTTGCCTGCAGACAATGGCACTCTGTTCAGGGACTGGCTGGGCATTAGTCAGTGGCTGGTGAGGAATTGCATTTTGCAACACTTCTTTTGTGTATTCTTTTATCATTATTATTTCCCTTTAATTTTCCATGCTATTAAACTGTCTTTATCTCAACCCAAAACTTATACACTTTCTCTGACTCTCTTCCCCATCCCACTGGAGGGGAGTGAGTGAACGGCAGGGTGATGTTTAGCTGCCTCTCTGGTTAAACCACAACAGTGGTGAACTATTCTACTCAAATGAATAATGTCATTGAAGCCAGAAAGACTTGGAGGGGGTTAAATTTAGCAAATCACACATGTCTCTGTAGGACTGGAGGCACAGCTTGTGTAACAGAGTGTTTCTAATGTTCTCCAGGACCAGCATGAAAAATTGACTTGAACAAATCATTTGATGGCCACAGAGAAATGACTTAAGGATGTGACCCTCACGGACCTGATTTCCTGTAGGCTGCTGAGGAACAGTAGCGCAAGCACTTAGAATAAAAGCTGTCTGTTTCTCTAGTCTTTGGAAAAAAAGTTTGGGACAATTTTCTTTTGCTTGCATTTTTTTACTGGAAGAGGTAATGCAGAAAGATAATTCTTGCCAAAATATCTGCAGGCTTAAACATTTAAAGCAGTATTTTGATGATTTTTATAAGGTCTAGGTACTACAGCAGGATACAGATAGAGGAACAAGGCTTGCAGCTAGTTTCATGTAGTCCTATTAACAATTTGAAGACTTATGCAGAAAATACACCAGTGAAGTCAATGTCCTTGTAATATTCATAAAGGTGCTGTCTAGGTTCAGCTGCATTCTGGTATTTGTACCCAGGAGCTATTTTTCCCCCTTACTGTTATTTTTGCGTTTCTAAAACATGAATCATAAAAAGAGCCTTTTGCAGAAGCACATTATTATCCACCAGCAGCAGCTCCTTCCATTTGCCACAACATTCCCTCAAACCACCTATTGTTGTGAGGGTGCTGCTGTTGGTTAAATGCTATTATACAAATAACATTAATCATACATGCCTGCAGTAAATTTTAATTACTCTGCTCTCTGCTTCTCTTCTCCTTTCCTGTCTTTCCTCCAGTAACTCAGCAGAGGAACTGAAGACCCACTGTTTCTGTGCCCTTCCTGAAGACCAAAGGAAGAACAGAGCAATCCCTCTGTGAGCTCTGACAGGAGTTAAAGGGAAGAAAAAGGTGCTTTCAAGTAAGAGAAATGAGAATCCCTCATTAAAAAAAAAAAAAAAAAAAAAAAAGGTGTTTTGAGACTGGATTGACAGCAGGAGCAATATTTAAAACAGTGTCTTAATTTATTAAAGCACCAAAGCTCAGAGGATAGCTGCTGCTGACAGTGGCCACACACCACCCAGTTGTGACTGACTGGTGAGTTCAAAGGTTATTGCTGAAGGTGTGGGGAGAGGGAATGCTGATAAACTGCACCATCACTAAGCCCCAATTCTCTAGACTGAAAGTGGTCTCATTGCTCATAGTTCCCAACATGTATACGCATTGAGGGTGACCACAGCTTCTGCCCTTTGTGGCCAGGTGAATGCCCTCCACGTGAGTTAATTCTGTGCTGAGTAATCTACTAGATCTGATGCTCTGGGGAAGCCCAGGCATCCAGACACTGATGGTGTGACTCACTGTGTCTGAGTCAAGGAGTCAAAATCTGTGGGCTAGTATTGCTTGTCTTCTTCTATAATAACTTGTCTGATTAACTCTACATCTCTTTTTTTTTTTTTTTTTTTTTTTTAATTCAATGGTAAAGAGGGTAATTTTTATTCTTTGATTATTAAGTGAGAGTCAGATGCCTGGTTTGAGACATTGGTAACTCATATTAAGGATGTCCACCATGGGCCAGAAGCATCCCAAGCCTTGTCTGTGTATGCCAAGCTTGTCTGAGTGTCCCTCCACAGGGTAATGAGCCAATCACCCTGGGCTATTGACATGATGCAGGATTTAAACTTTTATACCACCAGTGAGCACCATCAAATCATTAACTAGAATTACAATATTACTGTTACTGTCTCACACATTCTTGATGCATCCGTAGTTCGTTTCTTGCACACTGAACCACTTTCAGTGTGTTGACCACTGTGACATCTGCCCGGGGGGTCAGAGTGAAATCAGGCATCAGTTCCTTGCAGAGCTTTGTTTCTTGAGCGAAGACAGCTCTGTGTGAATTGGACTGAGGACAAAACTCTCTTTCTCTGTGCTTTGCTTCTTGCTGAATTCTGTGCCCCTGCAGACTCATCTTCAATATTGAAGGTTTGTTCTAAGTTCATTCTTTGCTTAGAGTGTTTATAAAAAAGTGGGGCTTTTTTTATAGGGGGAAAACCTTGGAAAGTTTATGAATACATGCACGTACCTTAATTTTCTTTCTGAAGTCAATTCAGAACTGTGATATTACACCATCCCTCCTGCCAGCTCTCCAAGATTTTCTCCCCATGTTTCTGCTCAACATTTCAGGAAAGGTGGTGGAGGAGTGGGAGACACATCCCAGTCTGAAGAGGATATTTATTCCTGTCATTTATTCCGTGTCTTTATCATGTGCAGATAGTGAATTCAGGCTGGTTGTAGCTCTGATAACTGTTAGGTGCCTCTTTGATTCCATTCTTGAAGGTAAGGAATGATCCCAGTTTTCTGGAAGAAAGGTCTCCCTCAAATGATCAAGGTGGATTTTAAAAGCTTGGCTTTTTATGAGTAAGAAGAATTATTAGCTGTTTTGGTGCTAAGAAATGGTTAGGCAACAGTAGTGCCTAGGAGAGCCAAACTGACAAGATTTTGATTTTTCAAACATAGAATAAATATTTATTGCTAAGATACAGAGGAGTCGGCCTAACTGGATGAATTGAGAGAGCAGAAGAAACAGAGTTGCTTTTTTCAAAGGTCAGCCATTCTCAGACTCATTTTTTCCACTTTGTAATTAGTATGAGAACCTGCTGTGCAGGGACTCCATCTCAATTTCCTTCACTTACTCTACTTAGCAGATCTATTCCACTCCTGGCTTACCTGCATCCATTTCCTCAAGTGTCTGTACAATGAAATCTGTACAATTTCTCCAACCAAAATGCTTTCTGAAATCATTGTGGTGCCAAGAAAATGTTTGGCACAGAATCATCACAACGCTGATACTTTCTTCAAATAATCTAATCTATTAGAATCTTAAGCTGATATTTTTACCTGGAAATTGAATACTACCTGTTTGTATGCAAGCATATATATGTATGTTTGTATATATGTAGTCCCTTCCCTAGATAAGGAGAAAAGTCAGCCAGCCCCCACATTCCCCCCTCCAAATTCCCTGGTTCCAAACAGTCTTTTGAAAGCAGTGGAAATCAAGTACTGGAAATCAAGGTGCTGCTCTCACAAGCTATGGGCTGCAAGAAGCAAAATTGTCCTATAAAAACATACCTTGTTCTTTTACAAATATATTGTTCTATAGTTTCTATTAACTAATTAAGTTCTACTATTGCTCAATTTTATAAAATCATTTTTTTAAATGTAATTTCTTTTATCTTAACCAAAACCATTATGCACCTAAATAATTTAAGTGTCCCATAAAATTTCAAAGGTGCTGGAGTGGCCAGATGTGATCCTTACCTGTGCCCTTATTTAATTAGTGCACTCTCAATACTTCAAATTTTGGTTTAGCAAGACAGAGCAATTTTAAGCTACTGTCACAAATATCCATTCCGCTTAGAGTGGTTTCAGTCAGAAAGGTATTCAGCCCAACCTGATCCTCCTTTAAGTGGGAAAAGTGCATAATGATTTAATGCATAAAAACTTTCAGCTAGGTGCGAAAAGCCACCGGCATGTCAGGCACCACTGTCCAGCCTCTGTGTTCAATGAAATGCTTAACTTTTTCAACAAGACAGGTGACCTTCTCCTAGTTGGCAGCTCCTGAACAGCACTAATCCCTTGCAAGGAGTTTGGCGTGAACGCTTCCTTTGAGCTTCATGTCTTATCAGTTTGTGTGGAAGGCTATGATTATTAAAGGATGAAGATGTGGTGTTTAGTCATAAGCAAGGAGAAGGAAGATAACCTGTTTGCATGCACACTAGTGTTTGATCTGTGCTGGGATAAATATTGTCACTGGCACACTGAAGCCTTTGCGAGCTTCATCAGAAAATTAAATACTCTTGTGGTAGGTTCATATTTCTGTCCAGAGCTGGATGCTCTTAGAGAAATCTTTGCTAAGGAAGTACTCAAGGACCTTTTAGAAGGTCAGATAGCAAGCAGCTCCAGCTAGTTCTGGAGCGAGTCCCACCACCAACCAAAAGGGCCAAAAGGACCATGAAGCCCTGACTAACACAGAGAAACGCTTGTGCAGCATGTTTGCCCATGTCCCAGCAATGTGAGACTCTTAGGACTTCTGAAGCAGAGGTGGTGGGTGTCTCTGTTTTGCAGTCCTACCCTGACCTACCTGGCTTATCAGGCCAGGGATGGTGGCTGTGGCACTGCTGACCCATGGTCTGAAGTGCCCACCTGAGTGAATGTCTGACTAGCTGGCCCTTGCTGAACTCTCTGACATTATTTGCAGTGAATTAATAAGATTCAGGTTGGCTGTGTCTATACAAGCTTCAAGCACCATCATATCTCATGTGAGACTGTGCCAGGATCCAGAGGCAGATGACTTTGAATAGAAGTTTCTGAAGAATTGCTGGATTCAATAGCGTGTTAAGTTACAGACCTAATTATGACTATTTAAGGTCACTGTTAACCACCTTCTCGCAGGTGCTTCCAGCAGAAGTATCCTGTAATTTAGGGGATGTGGGAAGGGCACAGACAGAATTAGGTTTTGTCTTTCTTCATATTTCTGCTCATCACAACAAATGTACATCATCCAATGTGATACCACTTCACAGGCAAACACCACCCTAGGATTAGCACAGGGCAGTTCTCTCAGAGCTCCCCCAGCCCAGATGCCCAGGTTAGAGGGACCAATGGCTGAGAACAAACTCAGCTGGAGCACAGCAGGCACTGGCTGGCTTACACCAGAAGGAGGAAGGATCAAGCTGACGCCATGCTGACACAGCAGTGCTCTCCTGACTTTTTAATCAAAATGTTGAGAGCTCTTTGCCTGGCTCTACACAATGGAAACAGAGTCTGGAATATTGACATTTTTGGCAAAATGAAATTATTCTTTCTGAACCAGGCACAGGCAGGAGTGCACACTGCATTTTATCCCTAAAGAATATGAAACTTTTCCAAAATTCTCTTCTCTTTCTGCTGTTTTTATTCACCATGGAGTAAGTTCATGAAGACCTGCTAACACCATCATATTTTCAGTTAATACAATACTAATCTGAAACATATCACTGAACTCTCCTCATGACAATTTTACAAGCACAAAAAAATCAGAATAACCTGTCCTGGAGTAGTGCAATTTTGGTGCACAATTTGAAATGTGATTTACTTGCATTCAATTATATAAGTACAGGTTTGATATATCTAGCCAAACTAAATATATTGATTTTCAGGAGTAAAGATGATCAGTTTTGAATATAGAGCATGTGGAGCCAATGTTCTCTAGAAGTCACAGCTTAATAACTACAATATATTTACTTTTTTTGGGAACTAACTAATAGCTTCTCTCAGGGTAATTGTGATGTATTTTTCATGTATCAGTGTCAATTTTTCTGGCCAGTTTAGAAATTAGATTCTTCTATTTTTCACTGGAAATCTACATTTGTAATGCCCATGCTGTTCATTTATACTATCCAATTATAAATAAGGGGAGGAGAATACCTTTACTCTAGTAAGGGTTAGAAAATTAAATACTTTAGTATTCATATTTTATTTATAATCTTTGAACAGAATATCAGCAAGAATAGTGCAGTATCACGTCTTATGATCAAAGATATGCTCTTCTTTTCCAAGGGCTGCCAGTAATCTATTACTACTAAAAGCATGTGAATTCCATGTTCATCTTGAAGATACAATATACAATATTTCACGTCTACTGCACTCAGATTTCAACAATCAGCTTCTTTCAAAGACACCCTGACAACTCAAATGGTGAATTATTAAGTCAGGATAACAAGGACAACATTCGCTTTCTTCGTGCAGCTCCAGCTAGAGTAGAAGACACTATTAATTATCAGACCAGAAATGGGCTGGGATTTGCTTTGTACATTGCTAAGCAATTTAACTGGAAGAGATGGGTTATGTATGGCAATAAATGACCTTTCTAAAAGCTTGTTTTTCCACCAACTGCTTGTGTTGAAACCAATTGCAGAAGTCATTCAAAATGAGCTGTTTATTGCTTCCTAAATGCATTTACTGCATGCCAGATGTCCATTTCAAAACATTCTGCTGTGTGCCTTTTAACTGACCCTACAGCGAGACGCAACTGCCCATAGCCATTACCCTGGAAATGCTGCTCACTTAGCAAGTGGGCTGCCAGCCCAGCAGCACTGGGACAGACCCTCTTCAACACCACAGAGATTAGGAGGAGTAAAAGCAACTCCTTAGAAGAGATGAGTCTATGTCCCACTCAGAAGGGCGATTGCATCCCAGAGTAAACCAAGCTGTCAGTGTTATCTCACGAGCTGGCTGTCAATAACAGCAAACACATGGCACAGCAAACTCCATGGGATGCTTGCAGAGTCCCTGAAATTGCTTCCTCTCTTGTGCTGCAGAGTTACTTTTTAACTGAGCTGTGTTTTCTAGGGTGCCTGTTACCCTGAGTACTTCTATTTTGGCTCTGTAAACACTTTTGCATGTTCCTGGTGTTCATCCTCCTGGCCCATAGCAGCCACCAGTGGCAAGGCTTAAATACACTTATCCTCACTTGGTGCTTGACTTTACGTGTGTGCTCTCTGGGATAGCACAGAGCCATGAAATAGTTTGGAAAAGGTTGGAAAAGACCCTTAGGATCCTTGAGCCCAACTGTTAATGTAACATTGCCAAGTCCACCACTGCACCATGTCCCCAAATGCCACAACTGCAAGTCTTCAAAATTTGGAGCACTGTGCTTGGTAGATGTTGGACAGAGGAGTTGCCTGGAAGGCATGAACATGTGGGGCTCAATTCCCCACTTACTCATGTCAGTGGACTTAGCAGAGCACTGATAGTAGGAGCACGGCAATTTCTCACTTTGGTGTTCCTCAGCAGTTTTGTAGGTTTACCACAACTTGAGAATACACTAAAATTTTTCTTAAACTTTGCTTTAAAATGTTAACCTGGTCCTTCAATAAGGCATGACTTATATATGGAGGTTAGGTGGGCAGTTTGGCTAGTTTCTTCACTATTCAACATTTTTTCTCTATTAGCGATTTCAATAGAAGTTATTTTATTGTTCTCTCTTTCAGGCAGTTATACATACTAACTCACTCTGATAACATCATCAGGGATTTCTTATAGTAAATGTTCTGATTCCCTTAGTGGTACCCTGAAAGTGAGGCTTGGATAAAAATGAAAAATACATGAAATTAAAATAAGTTTTCAATCTAAATTAAGATTAAAAGAAAAAAAAGGGGGGAGGGGAAATATTTTTACAGTACAACCTCAAGAAAATTAAAGTCATAATAATCTAAAGTTATTTTGAGTAACTTTGATGTATATAGCAATCAGGAAGACAAATGACTTTTATGTAACTGATTTCAATCCCATGTCAAAATGAGTATTTTTTTTTTTTGTAACTGAATGTTAGTACATAAGAAGCCAATGTGAAATTGTTAAGTAGAATGTCTTTATCAAATGAGGAATTATAGCAAATGTGAAAAGTAAAGAAAACCTATCTTTTTTTTTTTTTTTTTAAAGCCGAAAAACTTTGACACTCAATCCATTATGAAAACAGTTTCGGTTTTGATGAGTGGGAATTTTCAAGAGAGCTTCAAGTCCTACTCCAGCTAGATTTGTTTAATTTCAGATCAGCCATACTGCAAAGCAAGGAAATCATCTCCTACTTGCTTAGGAACACAGAGCTCATATTTGGCATAGCAAGGCCACAGAGAGCAGCTCTTCAAAACCATAAGGTACTTAGTGTAACATTGGTTTCCTCATTTCAAAATATCGTTATATTCTCTGCCATATATACATACACACATACATACATACATACTACATACCTTCCTTGCTCCTGACAAAAAAAAACCCCACAACAAGCTGAAATAAAGCATATGCAAGTAGTTATCTCTGAATTTCTCTTGTTTTTCTTCAATGTAAATTCAGTTAAATCCTGAATTTGAAATTAATCCTGGGCTAATTACAAATACTTTGGCTTTAATGCAGTTTAATTTGTAGTTGTGTAGAATGAAGAAGAATGAGAAAAGCCATCATAAAAGACACAGGAAGTTATTGCTATGGTATTGATTTTTCCATGAACATTAGCTACATGTCAGAGGTGGATTTTTTATTTAATTAGAAATAAAAATTTGATACTTATCTGTATAAATTATATCTTAATTGATGATAGCACATGGAGTCAATTTTTGCAATGATAAAAACCAGTTTAAGTGAAATATTCAGAGTAAGTTTGCAACTGAATTACATAATTTTAACTTCCAAATTCTGTTACTCTCAGTAAATGTACAAGAACACAATTCTTTTGGTAAATTAGCAGTGTTGGAAAGAAAGTAGTTACACCCACGGTGGCAAATCAGTTTTTCCAGACTGCTAAAAGGAACTAAAATTGTCAATCACTCAAATTGGGCTGCAAGGGCTTAACATTGTGCTGGCATGCAAATAAGAGGAGCCGTCTGTAACAGTAGATCTGTTCTGCAAGATTAATGAAAGTACAGGAAATGGTTTGGAACTATCATTAAAGTATAAGCCCTGGAAATTATATCAAAGGAACAGCAAGAAAAGCACATGAAGAAAAAGCAATTATTCCATCTGATTCACATGGGTTTTACCATAGTGTCTGAGAGGAGAAGAGGGATATACCACGATAAAGTGGTAGGGAAAGATCTCATGTAGAAGTGAAAATGCAACTGGAAATGTCCTTCTAAATAATTGCTATCAGTAAACACTCTGACAGTCTGATAAGGTCTCAAAAGATCTGTTTCCAGATGTACCTTTAAGACACCCAACATCCAATTCTGTGCCAGGCAGCACTTGTGCTCACATTCATACTGAAAATTTTGCAGAGTGACTAGTCTTAAAAATAAGTGGGGAAAAAACCTCTTTATGGCTCAGAACTAGTCTGTAATCTCTTTGCATACTTGAACTACTGATGTTGCAGTTGAGACTGGAGGGTTTTATCACTTGATTGTCATTTTGGTCTCATTCAGTGTAACCTATTCTGAGGTCTGATCATCACTTCAGCTGTACACAGTTCTCCCATTTTCAGGCCAGACCTAGAGTTTGAAATCCTATGGAACCTGACAGCAATTACCCCAGCACCTCTGGCATATCCATCATCTGGATGACTCCTCATGCTGGGAGCAATAGCAATTATAGCCAGAGAAGCAACAATCTCCTGAAAGCAACGTATTTGGAATAGAAACATTGAGAAAAAACAAAAAAGTGTTAAAATAATAAAAATCTAACTTGTCAGCTAACTATGCTCCAGGGAGATGCTGGTAACACTGAGGTTTTAAAGACCCTTGAAATCTCAGCTGGCATATTCTGTTCTTTTAACTCATGAATCTGTTCTCACTTCCAGCATCTATGTTTGAGGCTTCTAAGAGTCACTTTCTTTTTATTGTGTTCTTCTTTGCCAAGACAAAGTCACTGTTTTATTACCCTGACTGCTTCTGACCCCCAACTTTAGCAATGAGGCCAGTAATCCATTGGAAATTGGAGGTAAAAGGCTAACAGGTGTTTTTTGTAGTGTTTTTCTCTTGAGTATTTCTGTGGGAAATAATTTTCTTCCCTTTCATTTTGGCAACAATTATCACAGTCTAATACATGCTAATTTTACTTCAGATGCATGGTCATGTAAAGTGGGATTTTCCTCACCTAATTTTAGCTGCCTACAAGTTAATTGTCTAATTTAGGCAAACAGAACTTCCTTTTATTATGGACAATGAGAAGTAGGTGTTATCAGAGGATAACATGTTCCTTACCTTTGGAATTTACCTAAGAATTGGACAGCTTGAATTTTAAGTACCTAAGGTGGTTGAGACCCATCCCACTTGGAGTATTGATTAATTCTGTTCCTTTTCAATAGCCTTTATGAAAGAAAACATTTCATATTTTTAGACATTTAAGTAATAAAAAAGCAACAAAACAACTCACATTTGAGAGGAAGTCTTGCAGGCCTGTTGGTTTTTTAATCATTAACCTTTTTTTTTTTAGATTTTGATGGTGGTGGCATCCTTCAAATTGACATTTGTATCTTGTGATACCTGTTGGTCTCAGTCCTGCTAGGTGCCAGGCACTTGCAGCTTGTAGGACATGAGGGAATGGCTTTAAACTGAAAGACTTGAATTAAATATTAGGAAGAAATTCTTTACTGTGAGGATGGTGAGATGCTTGTACAGGTTGCCCAGACAAGCTGTTGGTGCTCCATCCCTGCAAGTGTTTGAGACCAGGCTGGATGGGGCTCTGAGCAACCTGGTCTAACGGGAGGTGTCCCTGGCCACAGCAGGGGGGTTGAAATGAGATGATCTTTAAGGTTATTTCAAACTGAAATCATCCTATGATTGATTCTATGATTCTATGATTATAGGATTTATTCAGCTGCATTTTACAGCGTGGAAGGCACATGCTGTCATTGGTTGCAAATGCTTTGTAAACCAGATGATTGATTTTATGATGCTTTATCAACTCTGATTTGTAGAACCCTCAACCATTCAGGTAACTCTTTTATTCAAGACATTCCCCAGGTTCTTAGTCTAGAAGTTACCTATCTTTTGACACCAGCTGGTGCTTTTCAGATTTCTCCTTCAGATAGCAGGTCAGCAGGCTGACACCCCATTCTTTTGCTGTAAATTTGGAAAACTGGCAAATGCTGACAACTGCATTTGGCACTCAGGGTTATGATGTATTTAGAGAAGCTGGGACTGCAGAAGCCAAAAGTAAACTCCCCTAAAGAGGGCGTGTAATGCTCCTGTGTGTAACTTGAATCCACTGCAGAAGCTTTGTCACTTCATCATGAGCCTAAGATCAACCCTAAAGAAATAGGATGGACTGGATTTATCTTCTGGGGTTTTTTTCTATTTCACCTATTAAAAAGGAAGAGCATGCATGTGGATGTGTTAGAATTATCCAGTAAGTAGAAATGCCAAACAAAACTGTCACATTGCTGCTATTGAAGTACAAGGAGGTGCAAGCTGGAATTTTAGCTCCATATTCTAGTTTCCCTGGAATCCAAATATGTTCCAAAATGCTTAATTAGATGTCATCAATTGAAAAGAAACTGCTACCAACTGCTGGAGTTGGTGGTTGAATACACAAGCCATGGATGCGGCTGCGTAAATGTGTCAGGAGGTGGAATTTCCAGTATTGCTGTCAAACCTCTAGCATTCGTTTATTTTTTTTTTAACTCAGAGACCTTTATTCTGTTTTCTCTTTACTTCAAATTAAATGTCCAAAGTTACAGGTCCTGCAACATTTCTGTCTTTAATCCTCTACTGGTCTATATGTTCTAGTCTATGCATGTGATGTTAGAATGTACAGGTGTAGGAAGCCCAGAGCAGCTATTGCAAATCCTAGTGCAAAATTCTTCATCACATTGTGGATCATTTCATTTCTTGTTTTCACTATAATCAAGAAGTTATAGTGGTAACCTGGGAACCTGTCATGGGTTAGCATAACTCCAGAAGTGATCTTCTTGCAAAGAGGTGCTTACAGCTTCCTCTATGATATAACAGAACCTATCAACTGGCTAGTTTGAATATTGACAATTTTTTAAGCCACTTAAAAATTTTGACCGCCTCTGTGGTCCACATTTAAGAATAGACAAACCCTGGGGAAGCTCTGTCTCTTGCTTCCGGCCGGGGGACAGGTAACTGGGCTGGGCCCGTATGGGGCCCAGCAGGCCCGGGCCGGGCCGGGCCACAGCCATCCTGGAGCCAGGCGGCCCTGTTCCACCTGTGGCCCCCCCACATCCCTGTTACATGCAGATGGCATGGCCCGGCTCCACCCCCCCCCCCCCCCCCCCCCCCAGTGCGGCTGAAGATTCAGCTGAAGCTGCCCTGCTGTCCAGCAAAGATCATGTGACCAACAACAATAAGCAAAAATCCAGCTGTGGGACTGGGTGAGATTAACCCTTTTAGTGCTGTAAGCTTCCTCCAGAACAGATGGAGCCTGCAGACATTAAGTAAAGAAAGAAGAGCTGAAATCCTGAGGGAGGAGAAAGAGGAGATGCTTAGGAGCTGAAATTCTGTTGTAAAGCTATGGTGGTGGTGGACTATGATATATCAGAGTACCCGTTGTAATTTCATGAAAGCAGGGGGGGTGGAGCATTCAACTTGTACTTGTGAGCAAAAGTACCTGTGCTGGAATAAGCAAATGCTGAAGCAGCTGTAATTTGATGAGAAGTTTGAACAGGGAGAGATGGAAGCGATGAGGACTCTTGCTCCAATCGGAAGGAGAAGACCTCAGTTCCTAGAGATGCTCCCAGAGATAGTCCTAGAGATGAAGATGATGAGGACCCTTTTTGCTCCCAGGGAAGGGGAAGGGCCTCTATTCCTAGAGATGAAGATGCTCCCAGAGATGGGTGAAGAGAACTTTTGTTTCTGAACAGCTCAGCCTTAAAATGGTACCCCAGTAGCTCAAGATTGGACCCTCGAAAGCAGTTGTGGGAAAAGCTGCAAGTCAGGGGAAGGGACTCACATGTGAGCAGAGAACCAACCCAGGCGTCTGTCTCGTGATACTAAAGCCATGAGAGAACCTCTTGTGGAGATGTCTCCATAGCATGAGCAAGAGAGAGTCCTCTCCCTAAGTGAACTGAACAAGGTTATTATGGAAGTGGTAAACAGGCTGAACATCTCAAGGGTTGTCTTTTTACATTGTCAGTGGGAGAAGGGAGAAAGGTGGGGGGAGGAGAAGTGTTCTGAAGGTGTGGTATGATTTTTTTTCCCTTTCTTTTAGGTCTGTTAATAAACTTCTTTATATCCTTTCAAGTTTTGTGCCTGCTTTGCGTTTCTCCTAATGCTTATCTCACAGAAGGTAATGAGTATTTTGTACCAAACCACTACAGAACCCAACAAATCTTTTGAATATTTATCTGCTGAGGATGAAGATCTTCATATCTGTCAACAAATTGCTTTGATTGTGGGACCATTCATGAGGGAAAGGTCTGGTTTCTGCTGCAAACTACCTGAACATGTGTTTCCTTAAAGGAGCAGGAGCTATGCAAGTAGTGCTGTTCCAAGGGAGATCACTGTTAGCTCCCTATGACCCCCTATACTTTGGCAGAAACTCAGATCAGTTGGTTGAAGAAGTAAAAAGGAACAATGGAAAAATAAGCATACACTCCAGGAATCAGGGGACTGAAACAGAGAAATGTAACTTTTCTGTTAAAGCAAGCACAAACAGCAGAAGATTTACTGGTTGTAACCCATACTGCAATGGTTCCTGAGCTAACACTTTAATAAAACCAGGGAAAATGACAACCAAAAAGGAGCCCCAGAAATCATAAATTTCAGTGTACATGCAGAATAGTGTGGAGAAAATAATCAGTGAAAAGCAGTCAACTCCATCTCAATTTGGAAGCACAGAAAGTTTCATTTGGGGAGGACCGAGGTGCAGAAAACCTTGGAGTGTTCAGTCTTTCCTATTTCAGATGGCAGCCAGCACCAGATGCTTCAGAAAAACATGTAGGAAATTCCACAGCAGTCATATGGGGGATAATGTCTCCCCATCTACTTGCCAGGAAGATCTCATGCTAATCTTTAAAATTTAAGATATACTTACAACTTGAAAAATCAGGTTTTATATTACTCCCAACATTCCATTTAAATGCTAACCAGTATAACTGGATAGTCAAAATTTTTTTGAAACCTGCTAAACCTAATTTTTCTTGGAATTTCTTTGCATTGCAATATAAGTCTACTTAGTTTTAAGGAGTACTCCAGATTTGTTACTCTTATTTTTGCAGTGATCTGAGCTAACCAAGTTTTGTCCAAGCAGCCATTTCTCAGTGTTCAAAATACCAGTACAAGAATTATAAAAAAAAAGTTCTCATTTTTCAGCTTGCAACCTACACATCTTTTTCTTGCCTTCCCTCAGTATCCAAAAAGAGAGTACTGATTTCAGGTATGAGGCTAAGTCTGTGCCTGGGGTAGGCTTTCTCTGTAGGATCCAGTTTGCCTAACTTGCCCCAGGTTTTTGAAGAGGTAGGATACACCTATGCTAGTAAATTAGAAAGTCTGGGATGGGAACTAAGTACTGGGACTTAAAGGTTTGTAGAGTTTAATCGGTGGAATGGCCAGAGAAATATTTACCTCTGAAAAGTAATACTTTTTCAAACAGACCCCTTGAAGAATTTACATGATGGCACAAGCTAGGTGGGATAAAATATTGCCATTGGTGTTTTAAAGGAAGCTACCCAGTTTTGGAGGGTAAGAGAGCTGACTGCAGCTTGCACACAGGCTGTGCTCTGTCATTCAGCTTCAGTGACAGAAAGTTGTCCCAAACAAACTTAATAAAACTGTCGGAATGTAGTCTTGAGAACCCTCCTTCCACAGGCAAGTACATTGCATATAACCAGTAAAGGCAAGTGCCCTTGAACTCCCTCCTGAGAGGCTGTCTTGTCTAAATTGTGCAACAGATTTTTCTCTTGGGGATGCCTACTGATCAGGCACAGATCTACGTCTATTTTAGTCCTGGTGCATTGTTAGCACCTGAAGCTACAGTGCAAGTCTAATTAGGCAGTGTGGATCCCATGCTTTATTGACTAACTCCAATAACCTGGGTATCAGGAAATCTATAGCCATATTTTCCCTTAATTTTCAATCACTTTGTATTGAAAGGGATAGGGAAAAAGCAAAAACTAGATCTGAATTTTCAAGCTTTTATCTAAGTAAAAATGGAAGTGTTCTTTTTAAAATTAATTTCTTCTTTTAGAAAGAATGAACACCAGTGGGTTTGTGTTGTGGTTGTACCTAGAGGTGTCAGTCAGAATTCAGGTGCCTCTGAGCAAACACGTACAATAAAAGAGCTCCTGTCCCATGGAGTTTAACCTGGAAATGAACCAAGTCATCAAAGAGGGAAGAAAAAAACAAAGGCCTGGAAAGTACAGTAATATGCTTGAGATCAAGAAACTGACATAAATGTGCTTAAAATTAAGAGATTTAGAGCAACAGAAGAATTTAATTAATCAGACTGTCAGAACTAACTGCCAGGTAAAATACATCTGCTGATAAATGTATAAGTGCTGATAAAACACATCCTTCACTTCAGCAGCAGCAAAGCAGAGGAAGCTCTGGAGAAGCACTGGCTGAAGTGTGCTCTTAGTTTCTTGCTCAGGCACTGGCAGTTGCATATCATAAGATGTGTGCCAACCCAGCCAATAAGCAGCAATTTTTAAATTAATATTTAGAATGACACATATTCATATTCATGTTAATCCTATGTACTTTCTAGGGGGAAACAAAAGCTACAGTATATTTAATGGTTTCTTGCCACTGCTGCGAAACAGCACTACCATGTATGCCATGCATACAATGCTTGGGCCACTGCATGAAATCCCACCCAGCTTCCATCTCTGCTTTTGGCATCACCTGTATTTTAGTTTCTTAATTCTGCTTTTTTACACTTTGTCTACAGATCTATTAGGATTTTGAAGACTGTGTTCCTCTTATTCTTAAACTTCAATGGCTGTTTTCACCTGAGATTTTACTTTGGTTGTCTTTTGCACTCTGAGATTTTCATGAATGGGTAACCATCTGGCAAATTTTGTTATTAGTTAATAAATATTTTTTAAAAAATAAGCAATGTTGTGTCTGAAATTGAAAGGTAAAAGATTTTGGAGTGCATTTTTTTCCTCTTTTGAGAAGCAGAATTTATAGTGTCTTATTCTTGGACAGACTGTGAGGATTCTGCAATGGTACTGAAATTAAGAGTCAATTAATCAAGCACTGCTAATAGGCACTTAAAAATGCTTAAGAAAGAGAAAGAAAAGAGATCACAGGATTACCCCTAAAGCAGAGGAAAATTTGTTTTGACTAGCAGTTAATGCAGAGAGCACCCTTATCTGAAAAAAGCTAAGTAGTTGTCCCATTCTGAAAAAAAACTTACATTTTACTTTCTTAGCCCCTTTTGCACAGATTTCATAGCTGTGATGAGGAATAAAGTTAGCTCTCAACATTTTCACTCTACTTGCAATTGATGCTGATCATAAATCCACTAACTAACTATAATATCTATAAACTTCTGTTTCTTGCTCCCTGACATCTACACTCTCATTACTCAATCAGCAACCAACAAAGGGAAATACTTCAAGGTGTAGCATTTGGAGATTAAGGTCTCCTTCCGTTTTAGCAATCTTGCTGCTATTCTGTGTAGCTGGGCTGGGGTTTGTTTGTCTTTTTTTTTGCAGCCATGAATTTACCATTCCAGGTTCAGCAGCTCAGCTTCTGGATGAGACATGATGGGTGCTCAGGTCTAGATTTGCACACATTTTATGGTTAGGAAAATATCCTGTAACAAGGGATGTTATATGTATATATAAATACACTCTTAACTGTTACCAAATGTTGGCTACATGTAAAAAAAGTAGATCACAATGAGAGCCACAAATTATGTTAATTGTCTGAAAAACATCAGCATATGTTGTATGGATTCCAGCTTATTATTTGAAAAACATGAAGCACCTGTATAAAAGTAGGTGGTTATGATAATTACCCAAGATGAACATCAAGTCATGGAAAGTTTCTGCAAAAACTGTAATACTCATTGGCTTAAAGAATGCTTCCCATAAGAATAATTTTGAATCTTGATTTCAGAAACATCAGTATCAACATCTGTATATCTTTAACAGAGTGAATGTTCTGAAGCTATTAATGAGATCTGATTGCTGAATACCAGAATTGGGATGGAAAGAAAGTGAGAGAAAAAGAAAGTAAAACAGAAAAAAGACTTGGAGCAGTGAACTTCTGTCCTGCAAGTGACCCTGCAGTATCTCAGAAAACTTGAGTGGATTAAACTATACACTGATTAACTGTAAATAAAATAAAATAAAATTCTGCTTGTCTAAGAAAACCCCAGCATCAATAATTTGAAGTGAAAATTGCTTTTAACTAATACACAAAAACATATAAAAACAATAAAATAATTATATAATAAGGAGTTATTAACATTTACTCATTCAGAATGCTTTTCTTGAGGGGAAGCATGGTATACTTGAAGTTAACTGTAAAGGTATACATGTCAGACAAAATTGATTGTAAACCCATTGCAGGGAGAAGCTGCGTCTGAAGCTGGGCACGCTGGGCTGCATTGCCTGGTTAGAGTTCTCAGTGTCTGTGCTCCTGCAGATTGGTGAGGGTAAAGGTGAACAGGCAAGGAGCTGAGCCACAGCACTGCAAGTGTTGGTGGCTGGAGAAACTGGAAATGTCTTTTTCAGCTGTCAGCTGGCAGTTTCCTACATGGAGAGAATTTAGGGGTCTGTCTGTTAGATGAGCTTCTGAAAATTTCTCTGCAGTGGTTTATAGCTCTATCTGACTGTTTCACAACTTGCCAGAAGTTACCATGCCTGTCACAATGATAACATAGGAGGATTTGAGTTCTCATTTAAGAAGTCCTGTTTGTGTCTTTGTCCAGGCTGAATTTTGCCCATGCAATGTAAGTTCAGATATTAGCTTGGGAATCATTGTGGGTAGTGCTGCTATTCCTCAAAAGCTTGACATAAGTTCTGACACACAGGTGGAAAGGGCAGAAACACCTAAAACAAGTCCTCAAAGCTTATTTTCAGTTTGTTTCAAGGCAATTTGCCTTCCTCTAAGCAATCTTCAGCCCTGGCAAGCATCAAGTGGACAGCTTCAGACCTCTTACTGAAGTTGATGTGACAGCCTTGCTTGTAGTGCAATTGTCCTATCTCCTTATTACTCATTTAGGCACTGCAGAAGAATGCTGCTTACCCACTGATAATAGATTGCCCTAATTCATAAAGGCAAAAGTTACAGAAGTAGGCAAAAGTCTTGAAAATGAATGAATGCACTAGAGGTCAATTTTCAAGCATTCTGAGTGCATCACTCAAAAGATGGTGACATTGATTTTCACTATGTATATTCCATTAAGAGTAATTGGGTCAGGAAGGCATTTGTGCATTTAATATACTTGTATGACTTTCAGTGATGAAACTGGGAGTTGGGTTCAGATTTGAGTGTTATTGGAAGTGCCTCTCTACCAGGTCAGCTCCTAAGAACAGTGGAATAAATGTGACTTAATGCTTTGCAGTAAGTCTCACATATTTTATTGACTGTAAAATTCTAATGATATCCAGGAAATGCAGACTTGAGAAAAAAACTGCTGTGATGTAACAAAAGTTTCATCTATAAAAGTTATGGAGCACATATGCATTGGTGTTCCAAAGGTTTTTTCATTGTAACAAATATTCAGAAAATATTTGTATTGTCTAAGTAGATTTTAATGGACCTTTGAAATTCATTAGGGTGTTTTAGTCATCCTGCCAAATTAAAATTAATGTCTTCTGCCTAAGGAACCAAATCCTGGTTGTGGATCATATTGCAGTAGGAGTGTGGTGGGTCTTTCAGCTATGTAAGCCATCTGTGCCTGGAGTTCAGCGATACAAGAGACTACTGACCAGGTGCACAAGGGAGTGAGACATATTGCTTGACCATGGGAGCCTTGGTTTCCGATTTCCAGAATGATGTTTTGTCAAAAATGCCAGCAACAGAAGGTGGAAAGTGGAAGGCTTTCAGGGGAAGGTGGGAACTGGTGAAAGGAATTCTCTGTATTTTTCCGGACAGTCCTATGGTGACCATGCCATTATCTTCCTGAAGTTATCTTTGAGAGTCAAGACCCTGATACAGTTCTCATATATCTGGGCTTTTCCCTCGAGCAGGATAAAATGTTTTCAAACAAATAAACTGAGAAAAAAAGTACTTGCAGAGTAAGTAGCAGCTGCCTATCAACATCTAGCAACTAAATCTTCAAAATATTCTATTTTTGTAAACATTTTTAAGAAAAAAGAGAACAGAAGTAAGTTTTGAAGATATTGGAATTTTGTATAAATGCTTTCAAGAAAAAGAGCTCTCGTTTCAGTAAGATACTTTGTTTCAGTTTTTCACAAATATTGAAAACAGTGTTTTCATTTTGAAACTGAAGAGCTTTAAAAATAGAATCACAGAATCATAGAATTGTTTAGATTGGAAAAGAGCTCTAGGATCACCAAGTCCAGCTGTTAACTCAGCACTGGCAAGTCCACCAATAAACTGTATCCCCAGGTGTCACATCTACAAGTTTAAATACCTCCAGGGATGGTGACTCAACCACTTCCCTGGGCAGCCAGGATATGCCTAGGTTCCAATAACCCTTCCAGTGAAGAATTTTTTTCTTAATATCCAATCTAAACTTCTCCTGGCACAACTTGCAGCCATTTCTTCTCATCCTAACTCGAGGGCTATAGCTCTCATCCCAAAGTACTTTGTGTCCACTTTCACTGTCACATTCAGCAACAGTCCCACTTTTCCCTTGTTCCTCGTTTTGTTACTAATACAGCCATAGAAGGTCTTGATGCCCTCAGTATCCCTTACAAGTCTTATCTTCAGCTGGGATTTTACTGTTCTGGCACCATTCCCACACAACCCTGCAATGTTTCTAAAGTCCTCCTTTGTAGTCCACCTTTGCCGCATTTTTGCACTGAAGTGTAGTCATGAGTTCCCTGTCAACAAAACTCTTATCCTGCCAGGTCTACTTGACATTCTGAGTATTTTGATAAACATTCTTGCTGATGGAGGAGGTTTCTTGTCTGTCACTCCACTCTGACTGGAGAAATAGCTGGAACTAATTTCACCACTGCAAAATAATCTCATGTAGCTAAATAAGTCACAGCAAAACAGAATATTTGCCTGTTAGTACTTTAAATAATTCCCTAATGAAACAGTTATTCAATCTGAAGAATTTTTTTTATCTTAGTTAAAATATCTATAAAACTATTGCTATTAATACTACTATATTATCAAATAACTAAAATTCTATTTTAGTTACTCGGAGCTAAATCTGGATAATCCTAGGTTAAAATGTTCTCTTTAACACAGGAAGACTTCATAAAAGTACTGTTTCTGCTTGTTCTCAAGCATGAGCAGGAATGTACATTTTGACTGTTTCTGCTCCTCTTCCAAGTAAAGTAGATAATAGGATGTGTTGGCCCAAAACTTATCTTTCCACACACAGCCTGTTAATATCTGCTTCAGCTATTCCATTTAGTGGAATTTTACCTCTATTGTCTTCTCCCAGCTGAAATGTCATTAACCCAGTCAGAATCACTTGTTGCTCATGTGCCTATTCTTCAAGGAGCAATTTCTCCGTAATCCCATGTAGCCTGCTCAATTTACATGAGCTGTCCCACAGCACCTAAAATGACCCCCTCCTCTGTAATTTTCTCTCTGTAAGGGAAAACAGTTAGAAAAAATTTGGAAGTATGTATCTGTTATTTTGATATTCCTATTCTTTTGTCAGATTTAGTAACTTTTATCCTCACATGTGAAACCCTGTTCAGGTAACAGCTGCGTGGCAGTAGAGGTGATTACAGCCAGATTGCCTTCCTATTAGTGACTTACCTTTCTGCAGAACTTAAATGTGCCATCCAAATCTGCCAGCCTTCCAAATCTTTCTTATCCTTGTGCCAACACTCCTCTGTATTAATAGGTATTCACTTCCAAAAATAATGTCAAAGAAAGGGTAAAAATAGAAAATAAATTATCTAGTGTCATTTTAGATAGGATGTTGTCAAGCATGGAACAGGCTGCCCAGGGAGTGGTAGAGTCACCATCCCTGAGATATGTAACAGACATGTAGATGTGGCACTTAGGGACATGGTTTAGTGGTAGACTTGGCAGTGTTGGGTTAGCGGTTGAACTTGATAATCTTGAAGATATTTTTCAACCAAAATAATTTTACAATTCTACAATTTTAATATTTCTGGGTCAGCATCTCATCTGGAATCCACAAGAGCAGAATCCACTTAGACCTGTCCTATCATAGTCTCAGTCTCGGTATCTCATCTCTTCTTCTGTTGTCAGTCTTCCTCTCATTTCAGTGCTTTTGTTCACATTTCACCCATGTTTTGGACCATTTTCCCATCTTGTTGTCAATCATCCACTCTCTTTTTGCCTTTCTCGGGAGAGCCAGCTGTGTTCTTGATTCAATGAACACAGACAGCTTCTGTCAATAACAAAACCCTGAACTTGTGGTCTGCTCCTCAGGGCAGAACCCACAGGCATTCTGAGACATCAGTGTCACAAACATCTGAAGATTTTGATAATAATAAATTCCCAATATTGAAAAATTTCTATTAAGAAGTAGTCTGGTGGTTTTTTTGTTTTTCTGGAAATGTGTTAACTTATTATTGCTGTTAGCATGCAGAAGACAACTTGTTTATTGCTAATTAACCACCTACAGAGCAGATGCTTAACCTGAATAACACCTTTCAAGGGAATATCCAGAGGCTGAATTTACCAGACACCTTTATAAGTATTAAAGACCTACATTTACCACTGAGCAGTAGCAAATTATTTCAGAAATGCTCTAGGTGAGGGAAAATAGCTAGTGGAAGTAGAATGTTAATTAGAGTCAGGAAGTTCAGGGCCAGATGTTTCATGGCAGGGAACCATGCTGTCTACATGGTAAGGGATGGGAGCAATGCACTGTGAATCTGTTTGTGTAAATGAAGAGTCCTGAGGCTTGCAGAGGTGTTCTACTCTCCCAACAACTTTGTCAAATCTGTTGTGGTTAGCTTTGCAATTTGCCAAGTGTTTGGGTTGTCATTCAGGTGGAGTGGGGAGGTTGCATAAGCATTTCTTCTTCTTTTAACCATTTCTTGGGCTTCTGACATTGAACCTAAAACCTGTTGTGCTGGTTTTGGCTGGGGTGAAGTTAAGTTTTTTCTTAGTGGCTGGGACTGTGTTTTTTATTTGTGCTGAATACAGAGTTGATTGTATGGAGATGTTTTTGTTATTGCTGAACAGGCCTTACACAGGAGCCAAGGTCTTTTCTGTTTTCTGTACTCCCATCCTGGCAGGGAATTTGGGAGTGCATGGGGAGTTGGGAGTAGATGCCGACAGGACAGGTGACTCAAGATGACCAAAGGGATATTCCAAACCATATGACATCATGCTCAGTACATAAACAGGGGGAAAGAAGGAGGAAAGTGTATGTGTGGATTTTTAGAGTCATGGTGTTTGCCTTCCCAAGTCACCATTACATGTCATGGGGCCCTGCTCTCCTGGAGATGGCTGAACACCTGCCTGTCCTTGGGAAGCAGTGAATTAATTCCTTGTTTTGTTTTGCTTGTGTGAGTGGCTTTTGCTTTCCCTATTAAACCGTCTTTGTGTCAGTCCATGAACTTTCCAGCTGTTACCTTCCAATTCTCTCCCTGATCCTGTTGGTGGGAGTGAGCGGGTGGCCATGTGGAGCTTGGCTGATGTCTGGGGTGAAACCATGGCACCTGTACAATATTATCTTATTGGCAGAGCAGCTGGTATTAAGAGTCAGGAACATGACTACTAATGCCAAGGCCCTAACCTTCACTTTTTCTTCATCTACAGAGTAATAGTGATCCTCATAATTAGGAAGACTTTTGTAGCCAAAGAATTTCTGTTTCGGTGTTGTCCTACAACACTGTTATACCTCACTCTTTTACGTGAGTGCAAACTTTCTTACACCTGCTCTCTTTGTCAGTAAGGGTGATAATTCAGAAGACAGAATGCACACTAACCCTGCAAACAGCTCTCCTCTTCTGTGCTCTTTTACAAAAGAGAAGAATCCTTTTCCAACAACAAGGCTCAGTATCTTGAGTTACATTTGCATGTGTAATTTTTTGCTCCATTGCCCCTAATGTGCACTTACAAGGTATTATTTTTGAGCACAGGAATAACTGATTGGAACACAAACCACTGGGTTTATCGCCTCTTAGACTTGGATTTGTGTCTTATCCTTAGACAAATGCATATGGAAAGCTTTGCTCACTGCATTGCATATTGCAGCTTGTTCCCCAAATGTACAATACATAATTCAACAGAGTCTGGTGTAGTTGTCAGCTTTTCCTCAGAAAGAAACCAGCTGTTTAAAAGGCTGAAGGAATAAAATATTTTTGGAAGAGCTTCCCCTCATGGATTTCTACAGCTCCTCTCAGCTCATATTACTAAGACAGATACAATAACAAATTTACAGAAAAGAGTTGAGATCTGGACTTAAAGCCAAATGAAGGTTTCTGCCTCCAGTGATTTTCCTCACTCTCTGATTTATGGTTATGAGTGTGAAATGGAGTGAAAGAGAGCAGCTTTGTGTTTCTCATGTTAATTTACACTTTCTGTGTCTGGAGCTCTCAAGGACCTTTATGTGATGATGAGTTAATGCCTGAGACGCAGACATATAAAAGTCATTTCATACACCCATAACATGAAAACCTAGAAGGCATTTAGGGTATACCTTCACTATCATACCAGCAGGGAATCCCTGGTCCCCAGTGCAGTCAGAGCATATCATACATGTACTGCTCAGTGACTCTACCTTCTGGAAGGGACTCTTTGTTCATGTGGGGTATTCATGTCGCAAGTCTTTGTTTGATGGCTATGGCATAGCCCGTTTTTTGTCTCTCTGCACACAAGCCTTCACAGCTCTCATAATTCCCGCATTTGTGTCCTGCCACAGCTTGTGGTGGTGGAGTGTCTCGTGTTCATTCCATGCTGGCACATTCTGTATTAGGGCACTTCATGCCACACATGCTGAAAGGCTTTCTGTAGTGCTCTTCAGTAAAGTAAAACTATTGCACATAGCTAAGAAAGCACAGCCAGAAGCAGATTCCTTGAACCCTCATGGCCATCAAAACAGCTGCTAAACACAATGCAGACAAATATGATGTATAAGATATAAAAATGCCCTTCTGAAATCTTCCTCACAAATGCTAAAATATTGATAAACTTCCTTACTCTCCAACTCCTCTTCCATGTAAAATACGGAAATATGAGTTATGTTTCCCCTGTGTCGTCCTCTCATATTTCCCTACTATAAAACACCATGCAGATAAATTGTAAATTAGTTCTCCCAATTCTCACAGCTATTAAAAAAATAAATACAGGAATTCACATCTCTCTTCCCGCACCCACCTGTGCAATAAACAATGATATCTCTTTAAAGCATCCATTATTCTTGTGAGACTTATAAATGAGTCTTTCTCATGTATAATATCTGTGGTGTTACAACTGACTCAGGCACACAAAATGAAAAGCTTCTCTAAGACCAAATAGTTAAATTTCTTCTGTGAATAGTCAGAATTTTTCAGCAATTGTTACTCTCTCATATTTTTGTTACCTAGATATGAGACACTGAGACAGTCTGCATCCTCCACACTGTGTCTGTGAGAGAGAAGAATATCCAAGGACCCCAATTTCTGATGGGCATATAGAGGACCAGTTTATCATCAAAAAATATATATATTTAAAAATACATATATAAGAGATAATTTAGGTGAGAAGCCAGTCTGATGTAGAAATATATATGTCATCAGCCTGACCCTAATTTAAAGAAAGACCTTCTCCTGCTCACCAGTGTGCTGAAGAGGCACCTTGTTGACAGAAAAGAAGCGAAAAAAGAGGTACAACAGGCTTCTACCTTCTCTGTTCAAGGCTGCATTGTGGCAAAATTGATCTTTGGGATAAAGAGATAGTATGTTATTTGGGGATAGCAGTGGATCAAGAGAACTTTTGGGAAAGTAAGGACTGGGGAAAGACGGACTCATCATAAGAAAGGCTCTTGTCTCCTGTAACTTCCTGGTCAAGATGCAGAACAAACTAACAGGAAAGGAAGATCATGGACTACCAACACCAAATGCCAGTCCATTCCCTTCTGCTTCTTTTGAAATGGGGAGTGACATGCATCCTCTCTGCACAGCTTGTGTTCTGGTGATGCCTTAGGTTTTAACTTTTATATTTTTCAAATCCTGTACTGCCTAGTGTGTAACTCTGCAGTTTCTTGTGGCCTGTTAGCTACTGTTCTCTCATGCTATGTTAGACATAACAAACCCTCTCTAGGTTTGCTCTCCAAGGACACCTAGATTGATCCAGGCACCAAAATATGCAAACTAAGGCCTCTGAAGAGGAGGAAAAACTTGGGAGAGTTACATCATTATCTGGGGTTCTAATTGGAGAATTGATCCTGACATGCAAATGGACCAAACTTATAAAAGTGTGAAGAACTCGTGGCTCGGGGTCCATCTGGGGTGCAGCCTTTTAACTCCCAGGGTGTACTTTGAAGGCCCTTCAAATAAATACCTACCTTTATTCCCTTATCCTTGTCTAGTCTCTGTGTTTTAGGTGGCTATCTCAGGCGTCACTGGCAGCTGAGATGTGTGTCAATGAGTTTGTGTGATCATGTATGTTGTGGAACACATCATCCAGAATAATTTGCCTGGATGATTGTGGCCATGCTGCTGGGTAGCAACCAGCAGAGTCAGAAAATTGCAGCCAGGGACAGGATCTCACCTTCAGATGTATCTGTAAAATTACCAAGAGAATCAGCACCTAGACACGTGCAGGATGTTGCAGTGTCGGCCATAACCTGCCGCCCAGGAGTTTCTTTCCTGCCATCAGCAACAAGACTTAATTTTGTTTATGGGTACCTGAATTAGATATTTACTTGGCAATCCCATGGGAATCCTGCCAGGCAACATAGGCAGGAAAGACTGCGATACAACCTAGGCACTAAATGAGCTGTTTGCCAGCATCATGGTTTTCATGCACCTGAGGGCAGAACTTCATGGTGAATCATAAGTCAGAAAACTAAGAAACCGACAGGTTTAAGATTAGACAACAAAGCTGGACGACAGTAGTGTTGCCAATCTACCTTGTGACTGTCAAGCACCTGCACAGAAAGGTAGAAAGGACCAAGGGTGTAGCTGCATAAACTCCTCTCTTCCCCGCTCCAGATGGACTTGCAGAAAATACAGACTGAAAGGCATTGTTGTAGCATGGGTATGAACAATAACATGACTTTTCATCTAGAGACAGTGGAAACAATTATAAAATGATTTTGTTTGGAAGGGACCTCATTCCAACCCTCCTGCTGTAGGTAGAGAGCAATCTCCCAATAGACCAGGTTGTTCAAAGATCCATCCAGCCTGGCCTTGAACACTTCCGGGGTTGGGGCATCCACAACTTCTCTGGGCAACCTGTTTCGGTTCCAGCCTTACCACCCTCACAGTAAAGAAGTTCTTCCTTGTATTTAAGCCCATCCTCTTTCAATTTGAAGCCCTTGTCCTATCACTACATGCCTTTGGGTGATGCAATGCTGAGCATAATATATGGCTTGTTTATATTCTGCTTTTCTCAACTATAAATAAGGCAAATACAGTTGAACATAACTGCAATGGTTGACTAATTCATGTTTGTGCAGTGTTTTGACTGAAGATGCAGAGGGACTCTGCAGAGACATCCCAATAAATTAGAAAGCTGGGCAATCACCAACCATATGAAGTTTAATAATGGAAAGTGCTGGATTCTGCACTCTGGACAAGGCAATCTTGAATGTACAGATTGGGGAATGAGAGGCTGGAGAGCAGTGCCATGGAAAGGGCCCTGAGGGTCCTGGTTGATGGCAAGTGGAACCTGAGTCAGCAGTGCCCTGGCAGGCAGGATGGCCAACCCTGTCCTGCGTGCATCAGGCACAGCATCACCAGCTGGGCAAGGGAGGGGATTGTCCCAGTCTGTTCTGCACTGGGGTGGCCTCACCTCGAGTGCTGGGGGCAGTTTTGGGTGCCACAATGTAAGAAAGATATAAAGCTGTTGGAGAGCATCCAAAAAAGGACAACAAAAGTGTTGAAGGACCTTGAGGGGAAGCCGTATGAGGGGAAGCCATGTGAGGAGCAGCTGAGGTCACTTGGTCTGTTGAACCCGGAGAAGAGGAGACTGAGGGGAGACCTCATTGTAGTTACAACTTCCTCATGAGGGGAAGAGGAGAGGGAGGCACTGATCTTTTCTCTGTGGTGACCAGTGACAGGACCCAAGGGAATGGCCTGAAGTTGTGTCAGGGAGGTTTAGGTTGGATATTAGGAAAAGGTTCTTTACCCAGAGGGTATTTGGGCACTGGAACAGGCTCCCCAGGGAAGTGGTCACAGTACCAGCCTGACAGAGTTCAATAAATGTTTGGACAATGCTCTCAGGCAGATGGTGTGGCTCTTGGGGATGGTGCTGTGCAGGGCCAGGAGCTGGACTGTGATTCTATGTTTATTTTTGTTAAGATACACTGAGATTCCCATTGTTCTAACCTTTACCCACACCCACTTACAGTGATTATTTTTATCAGTCTTTAAGAAAAGATAGCCCATTCTGAAATATTGCTGCCATTTTCAATATGTAAGTAGTCAGACAGGCTTATCAATTACCTCAGTCAAACAGCTTAACAGCAAAAGATAGAAGTAGCAAGATTTAATTTGAATCCATCCAGTCAGGCCCTACTGGCAAAAGACATACAACTTTAATGTCTGCTGGGACTTCATCTCTGCTGCTGGATAGGTTGTTCCTGGAGTTATATATAAGGACAAATTTTGCTTTTCATTGCTTCATGTAGTTCCATTGACTTTAATGAGACTGCAAAGATTACTTAAGAAGCAAATGTGGTTTGTAACTTTACCTTCTTTCCATTAGCAGGCCATACCACTTGAATAAAATATAGGGTGAATGTTCTTTAGGAATGGCAAAGCACCTGGACATTCTCAAACTGTTATGTCTGCCTGACTGATTTGTTAGCCTTTATTTTCAGTCAAATAAAGTAAATGATGATGGGTGGCTGTGGCACAGATCTGCTATGTCTAATACTAAATTCTTCATGTTAGAATTATCACTTTATGTTAACCAACAATTAAATAGTGTTTTTTGCTGTATCTCTTTTACATCCGTCAACATGATACTGCCAGCTTTCCTTCTTAAATGAAATTTTTGAAGCTGTTTCTTCATTTCTTCTAGCTCAGATTAATGATTTCCATGCTTGCTTAAACTGTACACAAATTTTTTTTCTCCTTTGTACTGTGTATGAGGCATGAAACATCCTCCACAGCTGTGAAGAATAGCTTGTACACCTTACTATCTTCTTGCTAACATTTCTTTTTCATTAAGGCCGGATTAAGCATGGATTCTATGAAATAAAATTCAGTATCAGAGCATAGCTTATATATAAAGCTATTCTAAATCAAATCTACAACAGCAATACCATGTTAATACAGATGAATTGAGGAATTATTAATACTGAAAAAGGAAACATGCATTTATAGTGCAAAGTTTTTCTCTGTTTTTCTGAGTTTTTTCTCTCCTCTGCTCCCTACTCGGCTTTAAAGAAAAGTGCCACAGAAGACTTTTCAGCATTTGGTTTGTAGAATCTCATAAAAACAACATGATTGAAATTCTCCAGATACAGCTTGGCTTCAAGATGTAAATAATGTTCTGATACTGATTTCCAGAAGCTGACTAAAACCATTAAATTTGCAATTTAACTGTTCTGGGAGAGAAAAAAATTAAGAGAAAAATGAAAAGAGAAAAAAAAGGAAAAAGGGGGAAAAAAAGGAAATATAATTCAAGAAGGGATGAACATCATTAGTTTCAGCAAGTGCAATCTTTTAAAGCTTCTTTCCTAAAAGACAAGCTTAAGTTTTCGTAAGCATTTCCCCGACAATGATTTATGTTTGAATTTACTATGTGTTAGCAAGATTTTGCAGTCCATTCAATCCAAGCTTAGACTCAGATACCAATGAAATCAAAATAAATACTGATGGGTAATATTGACTGGAGGACAAAGCAGCATGAAATAATAAGAGCAAATTTGTCATATTATTATTTCTTATATAATTATTATTTTTGTTCTCACTTGTTATCCATTTAGATTTAAAAAATTATCAATTTATATGGGTGGCATGCACAAAAGGAGGCTACACAGCTTCAAATATCTGATAGTTCTGAGGATTAAGAGAATAAGTTAGTTTATTATGACTGTCTGGGTTGCTTGGCCTAGCTGAGATGTGAAGAAGTGTGTGTCAGGTATTTTATTTTCCACTGGAATTGCTCTAAGAAAGACAAGAGGGCAGAATGTGTGTTCCAGTAAGAGCATTCACCAACATTCTCTGGAGCAGGGGGAAAAGGAAAATAGTGACAAGTGAAATATGGGGGAAAAAACCAAACCAAAACAAAGAAACCAACCAACTCCATTTTAAAAAGAACTGTATATTTCCTCTGTGATATATCTCCAAGTACTGATCAGATTTTTTGTGACTGTTTTCAGAGTCAGGGTGGTTACCTATAGGGTCAACATCATCCAGAAAAAGGTCTGTGTAGCAGGTTGAGAGTTAGCCCAATTCAGCTGTCCACATCTGTCCTTCAGTTAAAATTGAGGAACTGGTGATGTGAGTGGTGAAAGTCCATTTCTGCATGAAATATGAAAGACTTTGTTCAACCATTACTGCAGAACAGATTGTAGGTATCTTTAGGTGTTCCTTTCTTACTCTGGTACTCCTGTTTTAGAGGCAGATTAACCCATATTATGACTTTATGGAACAGTGGAAAAGCAGAAACCTCCAGTGAATTTTCTCCTTCCTTTTATCCTCTGTCACACTTTTGATTGTTCCATGAAACTTAAATGAGCAGTGAGGGAGAGCTATGTGTAATGACATATGAAAAGTGTTTGCAAATATGGGGTAGTCTGAAAGTCAGTGATATCTGGATGCACTGAACTCAGTGCTTCACTCTGAGGTCCTGGTTTTCTGTCACATACAGTCTTGTTTTAGTATTTTCACGAGCGTAAGTGAATATCAGTCACTTGCTTTCTTGCCGGGAACCATTCTGGATCCTGTTGTCACTTGCTGTGTGAAGACTATCCTCACTGGTGGAACAGCAGCGAACCCTGCACAGAGACATTACATTGCTAAGCCTACCTCTCTCTGTGTTTTCACTTCTGTTGCTTAAAATGGGAGGTAAATCTCTGGGAATGGCTACATCTGCATTTGGTGAACAAATAAATCCTGGGTTCCTCCTGAAGCCCAGCCTCCTGTATAGAACCATCTGGACAATGATGAAGCCTACAATGCTGGGGTTAGTGACTCGACAAACCTTCTTACAGTACCTTCAAGGTCTATTATTTCCATGATGTGATTTACTCAGTCTTAAACTAGACACCAAAGTAGGTTAAATGAGTTGATGCTCTACAACTTGTTGTTTCTCTCCACAGCTCCCACAGGAGCCTTCTGCTACGAGCTCATTCTTTTGTAAGAGTTCAAATTTAGGCTCCAATCTCACCAGGTGTGCTTGCATCTCCTGTGTAGGAAGGCTGAATAAAGATTTCCAGCCTCTCTGTCTGTCCTTTGGTAGGTAAATGGAAACTTTAAAAGGGGAAATTCAGACCAGCCTGTGGTGAGCAGGTGATAGAGCTTCCATCAGACCACGCACAGAATTCCGAGGCACACACACAGGATGAGGAGGTGTCACTTAAAGCGCTCTATGGGGAATAGACTGCACCTGAACTTTTCCCTTGGGGCTGTGAGTCAGCCCTGGCGGACTGGCCCAGTGGGTAGGTAACAAGAAGAGCCTTCAGCTGGTTCTTGCTCAGCAGTGTGGACCCAGGCATTTCTCCCAGACAGGGCTCTGCTGTTCTGCAGCTTCTTCCGATGCAAGTGTAATGAGAAGACTGAATACAGCAGACATTGCTAGGGACAAGGAGTTAATACAGAGTTTCTTATCTTCCCTAAGAACTGTTTATGCCATAAAACTAACGGGTTTAGGAGAGGTGAAGAAACAGATATCATACTGTAAACAAATGATTTTAATTTTTTTTCTTGGGGGGAGGAACTATTAGCAAAGTAGAAACTTTCATTCACAGTAGAAACTGTAACAAGGTCTATGTTTTTCTTTCTTGCAGTAGATATGATTTGCAATTAATTCTTTCTGAAGGCAAACATCACTGTAATTAAAGACGAAAACAAAGGATTAAAAGTTGCCTCACAACTGATGTTGATATTTTCTCATTGTAAAGGAAGAGAAATAGGAAAGAAGGGTCTTTTTCTCAATATCCTTCTGTTTCATCATTGATATTATTTTTATTCCTACCATTGCCCTATTAACATGTGTTCATCTCTTGTTAACATCATATCAATACAAAAGCAACAGCCTCCACCATGTGCTTCAGTCCCTAATAGCACTAAAAACAAACAAACCCCGAAACTTATGATTATGGTGGGGAAAATGTACATATCGGCCAAATGTGTTTATTGTGGGCGTACTAACTTTTCTCTTTTTCAACAATTTTTATTTGGGGTTTCTGCACTGGACCACCAGCATACTTCCTCTGTTTTACTTAATCTTTCTTTTCCCTTCCAAACATAATTCTTTTCAAGAATCCTCAAGCGCCATTCTTCTGCAGCCTGAAATTCAGTATCTGAGTTATATCCTAGGGATTGCAGTGGTATTATACTGTCAACAGGGCTGCAGCTGTTACTATCATGTGTAACACATGTTTAGAGTAAAATTTTTTTCCTTCTCTCAGTTGTTTGGGTTTGGGTATTTTATCTTTTGATGGCTTCTTGGGAGAAAAGGAAAAAAAAAAGAGGAATTAACTGGAATTCCCAAACCACTAAAAGTACTGGTACGAGGCCTTCAGATGAAAAATATTAAATACTTCAGTTGAGCACTGAGTGAGCAAAGATCCACATTAAAGAAAAGAATGCTGTCACCATTGGTCTACTGAGAAAATGTAAGAAAGACTAAAAGAGCCTGGGGATGAACTGTGAACGTATCATTAAGGAGTCCAGCTGAAGTGCTCCAGCTGAGCATGTTACAGCACTCCCAACCCCATCCTCCTTTGGCTTTGTCCCTTCTTGCTTTTCAATCCAGAGTAGGGAGCATGAAACTTCTGCCCATGCCATGTCACACACCAGCACTCCTGTGAAGAGGAGTTTGTGGGAACCTGATCCTTTTCAAATGAGGATTAGCACAAATGGGAGCATCTGTGAAGCCAGGAGAGGGTTCCATTGAAATATTAAACATGTGGAAACAGGGATTAGAGGATGACTTAAGATAAAAAAAGCTAAATTCTCAAACAGCAACACACTGCTATGGAAGCTTGTTTTTCTTACAACAAAGTGATTTTTGATGTGTAGACTACCAGAACTTTGGGAGTGATTTCTTGACAGATGTGAGAGCTAACCAAGAAAAAAAAAAAAAAAAGGACATTATCAGAAAGCTAACTTTTTTTTTTCAGGGACACATACTTATAAATAAAATAGTTGAAAAAGAGTGAAAATCACAGCAACTCAGTGAAGCAAAACATAGAATAGATGAAGTCCTTCTATTGTGATTCCCTGAAATAATATCTGGTCAATTTTCCCTTTATTTTCTCATGTGTTTATTTCTGTTGGCAAGAAATTTCTCCCTGGCATGGAGAAGACTTTAGTGGAACTGCTCCGACACTGGCGAAAGAGACAAGAAAAAAACTATTATTTTGCAGAAATAGGATGATAAACTTGAAATCAGAAAATCATGTGAATGAACAATAATAAAACACTAGTGAGCATGTGACTGGAACCCATGTCAACATATAAGAAACAAATATAAACAAAAATAACATCTATGTTTCCAAATTCTGGGTTTGTTTAACCCAAGATAAAATTGGAGTACTTGTTTTCTTTCAAGATGTGTTGGATGTCAATCTAAGTGTACAAAACCAGAGTCTATCTTTCTATATCATCAAGAATAAAAAAAAAAAAAAGCAGTGTGACAGCTGATCTCCTATTTCTTTTCTCACAGGTAAAATGGGTGAAATTCCAGAAGGCAGGGTAAGAGCTCTATCGTGATCCTTGACTTTCCAAAAGCAGCCAGACAATAGCATTTCACTGAGGAGGCTCTGAGGAAGAAGCCTTTAATGAACACCAAATTCATTTTTTAAAGGAGGCTTAAAATAGAGCGGCAGTTCTGAGACACTTAGAATTATAACAAGACACTTAGAGGCAGAAGCAGTTATTTTCAAGCTATCCAGATGGATGAGTGAAACTGCACAAATGTAGCTTTATTTTAAAGAAAGGATCTAATCATAGATCTAATCCAGAAGTCCATTGCTCAGTTTGGATTCCCCGAGAACTCATTGCATCTGTTGTGTCTACCCCAGGCTCACCAATGCACTAAAGCAGAACAACCCCTAGAGACAAGAAGCATTGTACTTGTTTGTACTTGTTTATTAAAACACACAAAAAGCCCACAAAAAAAAGCTGAAATAAAGCAAAAAGCCTATATTATTCGAACCATCGAGTTGCATGCAAAATTAAGGTCTGTAACTACCGGATTGTATTTTTGCTGCTGTCCTTCTCCACCACCTTGAAAACTCACCTTTATTTTATGGACTCTGTCTGTCTGAAATTTTTTGCATTTCACAGAACTTTGCAATATCTTTAGGAGAGGGAATATGATTTTTTATTTGCTGAGATGTATTAGAAATCCCAAAAAATGAGACTCTGGGTTTTTGTGGTTAACAACATTAGTAATGATAATAGATAAGATACAGGAACTGCCTTGGGAGCTATACTCTTTATCTGGTGTTTCCTTTTAAAAGAAAACCTGGAATAGTTAGGAATCATCAAACAGTGTAGTGAAACATATTTACAAAAGCCATATAGAGGAATACTTTATTGTAGTGAGTCAGTATTGTAATCAGTAAGTAATTAATATGCATTTTACTTTCTTTGGGGTTTTGGCAATGGCAAAATTGGACAACGGTGTTTTTTCAGGCAGTGTACTATATCTCCTTATGGCTCTGAATGTTGGAGTCAAGAAAACGAAGCTCTTGGCTCAGCAGACTGAGCGGTCTCCATCTACTCTTCATATTTCCAAAGAATTCTCCTGCCAAAAAAAGATAAAACTAATATTTCTAAACCCACTAAAAACTCATCTTGTAATGTGTGTGTAGTAACAGATTCAAGTACTTAATTTTTTTATTCACATTTCATTTTCTGCATGCAAATCAGTTTACCAGTAGAAATGGTTGAAACAATGGAAAATGAACATCAAGGAGCCTACCCTGAGCCTGCCTTGAAGCCAAAAAACTTAATTGATCTTTTCCATCTCTGATTCTTTGAAACTTAGCATTGCATGGGTACAAACTGTGATTTCTTTCATTGCAATTAATATTAATATATTTTCTGTAATCTTGGTAAATAAAGGAGGTGTGTCTTCCTTCCAAACATGAGACCTCAAAGTGTTGTTTATATATTTACTGACATAAATAGCATATAAATAGCAAATAATCATTTGAATTGGTTTGGGCTAGAGCTTTTATGTAAAGACTTCAATGAATGGACTGTAAAATTACCAAAAAGAAAAAGGGGGAACTGGTGGACTGGAACAAAACTGATACACGTGGTACATATGATATTCTTTCTGCATATGTTTAGACCCACTAAAGGTCTGTCTGGAAAAAAAATAGATGGAAAATAATATCTCAGGATAGCCATATTTCATCAAACACTAAACGGATTCAAGAAAATGGGACTGACAATGCTGAGCCAGAACTAGAACCCACCCTCCCCAAGAAAGCTGCTGTTGGCTGTTGGCAGTAGTGCTTGGGGAAAGTTCAAACCTGGCTCTTGCATTCAGTAGCCCCCAACAAACTTGTCCTCCATAAATTTGCCCAGTTCTTTCTTAAAAACATTTATTCTTTGGGCTTTCACTGCAGCTTCTGGCAATGAGTTCCATAATTTAATTATACACTGAGAAAAAGTACTTCCTTTGTTTTATTTTCAACCTGCTACCCAATAATTTCATTGGCTATACCTGTTTTTCTGAAAATGCCAAAATTATTAGTTTTGAAATTTTTTTCACTGATGTCAGCTGTTCTTGAAACTAGCAGAAAAGGTTTTTCAGCACAGGCAAAGAAAAGAAGCCTGCCCGAATGGAAAAAATGTTTTTTCTGACAGGTACATTTTGGGAGAGGAGAGCCAGAGGTACTTGGACTAATAACCAGGGTAATATGGAAAGAATCTGGCAAGACATAAATACATGCCAGTTGCCATTTGGAATTCCTCATCTTGTTGCATTTTTCTTTAAGAAGTTAATTCTTGTTAGCTGACAAGAACAAGGTCCTTTATTTTCAAGGACACTGTTCGCTACATGGCATTGCTACAGATTCGAGAGTTGCCTGATAACTAGAAAATGCAATGACTGAACATCATGGTTTCATGCCCAGTATGGGCCCAGCCTCAAGGAGAGAATTCAAATGTTTGACTGCAACAGCACATCCTGGAATTTGATAAGATCTATGGAAATAAACCAAATAAGAGGGAGAGAGCAGATAAATTTGTTAGTAGAGCAGCAACATGCGATGAAGTGTAGTGTAGACTTATGTCTGTATGAGGTAGAAGAAATTTTTTATCTCCACTGCAGGTTATCATGATCCCGAATACAGCCAGATTTCTGACTGACTCATGTTTCCTAGGATACAGTAAGGAAGTACCAGACTAAAGAATTTGCTGCCTGACACATGTTGAAAAGTAACATATGATGGGATTTTTCATATTACTCTTTTATTTTATAGTCCCAAAGAATGTGTGCATTGAAATGAACTGCTGAGTACAGCAAATGATGCTCAGAAAGCCTCTGTGTTTGAAACAGAGCTCTTGGATTTTGCTCTGTCTGCTTTTTATAACAATTTTAAAAGAACTTTTTTGCAACATTTGGCTATTTTTATTTTGGGTTCTTTTTCTGCTTAGGACACTTTTCAAAGGACTTCACAGATGTTCACTGAGAGATCTTTATGTCTATTTTTGTCTCAGGAATATATAAATATAAGTGACATAAGTACTTGGGCACTGACAGTCCAACTAAATTTCAATACAGTTTCTCAATTATGTGCATGGGAAAGGTTCACCACGGGTAAAATTATCTGCTAAAAAGTGTTTAATCTGTGCTTCTTATACAAAATGCACACATGAAAGCTTGGAGAAAAAAAATTTGCTCATCACTTTTGGATATGTATCTTAGGATAGGATGAGCTGCTCCTTAAAAAGGCCCTTTTCTCCTCACCAGCAGTAGGGTGAACTCAGGACACTTCCTTCCACTGCAGATAAACAGCTAAAGGTAGCTAAGGTGATTTCTGTCCCTTGCTCTAATTTCTCCCAGTTCTGATTTTCCTTACCAAGAACCATTAAAACATATTGAAACCAAACCAATGAAACAAATAAAGAATTAGGTTAGCATACAAGCAGTATGACAACTGCTTTTAGGAATGTCTTTTATATTGTGTCTTTTTTTTTTATCATAAGCTCTAAACATTAAGAAGCAATCAAAACACAAAGAGCTGCATATCCTTTGTATATTACACAAGGAAAAATTAAAAGTGGCGTTTCAGTTCTGTTCTTGTGTCATGGGATACATCTTAAAATCATGACATGTATGAATTCAAAATCCATGATCTCTTTTTAGGAGGTTTTGAAAGGTCTGAGCAATCTTTAACTCATAAAATAGATGGCCTGTGCATATCATGATTGAGGTCATTGTAGAAGACTTCAAGGAGAGTACTGACACTAGAGATCTAGCTATAGCACCTTCTACCCACTTTCTCCATCACTGGAGGACTAACTTTCAGTAGTCCATGGAAAACGTTAAATTGAAGTCTTAAAATGCTGAAAACATGCCTTCACTTAGTTTGTTTCTACCACGTTCTGTTTGGGTGTGGTTTTCTTCTTTTCAAAAAGAAATCTCTTGGGGGTATTGCAAGCACAGTGATGTCAATCAGTCTGCCCAAGACAAGTGTACTTCTGTAAAAATACAAGAAAGGAAGATTATCGTGGAAATATTGCATCTGAATTTACTCTACTTACAAATCATAATTCTCAGAAATACAGTATCCTGAAAGAAGCCTTTTATTTACTGACAAGGCAGTGCATCTTGAGAGTAACCTTATGTATTTTTCATCATAGATCTGAAACAGTTTCTCTCCTATTTCTTGTAATTCCCTCTCTCGAGTAGAAGGCAGAGTAATTTCCAGTGAAAGCAGTGTAGTCATGTGACCTGTGCAATTATTTACATTTGATCAATGTCAGTACAGGCATGATCCCCTACCAGTCAAAATTTTGGTGTAGGGCTCCTGCTGCTTCCCTTCTTGGGGAACCAAGGCTGCCACACAGACACCACCATGCAGCCATCTCCTCTGCATCGCCCACCCTTGGCAAATGCAAGGAAAACTGCAGGTTGGAAATGTCTGGAAATAAGCACTGTGTGCTATTAAGAGAAGGATTTTAATAATCTTAGCATTAAAAATGTATTTTTCAAAGAAATCCCAAAAAGAATTTTTTGTATACATTTTGTTCACTGCTTTGAAGACAGGAATATCATTACTGTAACCAGCCTTTCACCCACAGTCTCACAGGAAAAGGGCGGGGGGGAGAGAAAGAAGCTACATGAAGTGTAATAGTTACAGACTCGGCAGACTATCAACAGCTGCAAGGTTAATTACAGATCTTACCAAAATATATTAAAAAAAGGGAAAATCTATGCTTCAGAAATAAAAGATAAGAAATTCTTTAGAGTAATTATAGGCTGTTGAGGCCTTATGGTAATAATAAAGAAAAACATCTGACTGGATTGGTGCTGGAGGAGACAGTGACAAGAGGAATACAGGTTGAAAAAAAATAATTAAAATCAGCTATCTTGGGTAAGCTGTCATTCAATCTCACAAAGAAAAGAAATGCTAATAAAATATTAATAGGATCTTTTTAAGATTTTTCATAACATTCTTTTATACACAGGTAGCACAGCAGTTTGTCAGTCAAGAGCATCAGACACAGAATACCAGACAAACAAACACTTGAAAAGTTGGAAGAAAAGAAAATCTTTTGGGCAATAGGGTTTGACCTCAGAAATAAACCACCAAGACATTCAGGCAGGAGCTGTTTGGAGAACATTTTGTGGAAAATCACTGACTCTGCTTTGCTACTTAGAGGAAATTATAGCAAGGAGGAAAAGTTATTTCAGACTGACAGACACCAAATGTCAGCAATCATGATATAATCAGTGCAGGCTTTATTATATTTAAGTGGTTTGAAACTCGGCAGATTTCAGACAGCTTCAAAACCTAGAGGAAGAGTGCGTCTAAAAGACAGTCATGAATATTACATACACACGCTCTGTGTAGCATCACACATATTTTTATGTGATAAATTCTTTTGCAACTATCTCTGCAGCTTCTTCCTCAGTGGCTCCTTAGCACTGAGTGCCTTTCTTGAGCTGGCTTGCAACCCCTCTGCCCTCCCTTCTTTCAAGTCTTTACATAAAGCCACATCTTTGCTGCTGACCCAGCCCTGCTTTGTAATGAGCTCCAGAGTGCCAGGCAGAAACCACTGAAGTCACTGTGCTCAGATAAGTTCAAGGCAACTTCTAAATATTAAAGATATGTTGTGGGTTTTTTTTTCTTCCTTGTAATGTAATTAGACCTTGCTAGAAACTGTATTACCTTAGGGGTGGTTCTCAGTCCTGTTGGTTTTAAGGAACTGCTAGGACAGGCTTAGCATCAGGCCTTTTTCTCTCCACAAATAAAGCTGCTGAGGATGACACATACTCTGGACACGTGACACAGGGTGACTGCACTGCTGTGTAATCTGCAGCTGCACTACATCTGTCACAGCTGTCGCAGCTACTGCACACCTCAGCGCAGATGCCAATAATTTTAACTCTACACCTGCAGTGTGGAGTTAAGAGAGATCTCTTAAAAGACCCCTTAACAAGCTCTTTCCTTCCAAATCAGCAGGCTTCCAACTCAGCAATAACTGATTAAACTGGCAAGTATTCTAAGGAGATGCAAGGGGAAACTGAGGGAAATAATTGAGGTCCTGCCCACGGAAACGTGTCGCATGGTTTGTGATTGTCACTAATGACAGGTGTTTTATCTGTGGGTGGAAGGAGAATGGATATTTATTCATTACTGGAGTAAGATGCCTTGGATATAATGGCTGTTGATTATAATGCCTATTTTAGGATTGTTTGACACTTCTCATCAAACACAGAAAATGGTAAACTCCAGCAGGTTGTCTCATTGGAAAGGAGCAGGGTGAGGGAGGAGTGAATGTCAGAGCAGAATTCAGTCATGTCTGAGAACAAGGCTGAGGGGAAATACATTGTGTTTCTCATGCTGAAAATTGCTGGTGAGCATCTCTTACACCATTGTGATTTAGTAATTTGACTAAGAGGCCATCTTTGTAAAACAAAAGTGATCTTTACTGTCAATGAGAGAAAACAGTCAAATACTGACAAATCCTAAAAGCCCGTGAAACTCTCAGATCAGTTAAGATCTGGAGCTAAATATTTCTGGAAATGATACCTTCCTTCAGCATATTTGGCCAGGCAGCTTTAGTAGTGACCAGACCAAGTCCCCATGAGAGCAGGGACATCCTCTGCACAAATGTGGGCTATGCACTCATACCATCCCACATCTTCTGCTGACAATACGCTCACTACATGCATTCCACACTAAAAAGTGAAACATAGTCCCCTTCTAGCCAAGAACTACCTGTATGGCTGGATAGGTAGATGCTGATGAAAAGAACTTTGTATGTGTATACATGCAGAGATCAGAGAGTCATGAGGGACGAATTGGTGAGAAAGAGGCTGTGGTGAAACACACTTTGCGTGACACAGAGAGAAGATGAAGGTTCCAGAGACCTCACGATAATTTTGCATTTCTGCGTCCTCTATTGATGGGGTCTCGTCTGTCAGGGCCAAAAGGGGAGCAAATCAGCTGGGGAGCAGGAGCCTGGTATAGCAATAAATCTATTTCAGTCTCTGGTTCCCAAGGCCTAAATTTACAGCTGAGTCCGGAGAACATGCTACAAATATGATATTGAGTCACTGAAGGATGACAGAAAATTCTACAGAATTCGATACAGAACATATATGAGTGAACATTTTGATACCATGTCCACAGTTATTCTTTCAGGTAAAAAATTACTGCTTGAAACACAGGACGTAATGAAAAGGCATAAAGGCAGCTAAGCACAGGTTGAAGGATCAAGCATTCAGGTGCAGGTAGCAGACAGCACAGCTGCTTTCTCCTGCTGGATGCCAGCACAGCCTCCAGACCTCCAGCCCTGCATGGAGACAGCTCCTGGAACCTGAACTGCTTCAAGAGGCTCCTCCAGCTGTGGCCACACACCACGTCAGTCTATTGGAAGTTGTCACATTGTTCTTCCTCAAAACATGGTGAGGGAATGGAGGGTCCATCTGTCTGCAGGTAGCTGACTGTGAACTGGCCTTTAGCAGAGGGTTTGTGGTGGCCTCCATTGCCCGTGTGCAAAACAGCCAACCTACGCACAGCAGACCCATGTCTACTGCTTAGAGGCAGCAAAAAGTACTGGTAAAGGGGAGGATCAGGTTCAGAAATTACAGTACTGGAAAATGTGGCGTTCCTGAGCTATGACGTGTATTTGAAATGCACAGGGTCAAATTAGATGGCAGGCTGTGATTGCTTTGGTTTCTGAAGCCTGTGATGTGCTGTTGTTCTACATGCAAACTGCCAGACTGAATCAAACCAGTTCAATGTCATACTCAGAGTCTTTTCACAGATCCAGGCCATTTCCTCCTGATTCAGATAGGGGTGTTAAAAAAGCAAGCAAGCAAACAAGCCAAGTAACAGATTCTGAGAAGCTGCTACCAGGGTTGGGGTCTCCAATGCCTTTTATTGGACATTATTTACCCTTTGAAGCTTAGAAGATTAAGTGCTTTCCAGAAACAGTAGATTTTAAAAAGCATTTACTGCAATAGTCAATGATGATAAACAAGCAACTGACACAAGTCTTAGATAAGCATATCTAAGATTTTTTACCTGACAGTTATAAAAGCAGTATTTATGCCATTGGGTAAGATGACATCCAGGAATAACCTGTACCAGAGACAAAGCTCTAGAGTATTCTCATAATTTTTTGTAAATATACCTCTATAATTTAGAATTCTGCTCCACTTAATAGCTATAGCTATGAGAAATTCAAATATTACTTCACAAGTACTTACATTGATGTTTGAAAAGATCACAATAAAACATGGCGTTACTATGATTACCTAAGCAATTAAGAAAGATGATGTTTTGAAACTGCCTTCTAAATAGAGTACATATATCATCCACTTATCTGCATCTCACTGATTTTCTGTGATTTGATTAAGTTGTCCTGGACTCTGCAGTGAGGATTCATCTCTCCACATGTAGATGTTTATGGGTTAGGCATCTACACCTTAACTGTTCAACTTTGGCCGCTTTCAAGACAATCAAAAGGAACTAAGGAAAGACTGACCTCATCCTTAAGCATGCATCTACGGTGGTTCAAATCAACTAGACCCTTAAAATATTTATTTTTCTTTCATTAATTTACAGGGGGCCTAAGAAATATACCTGTTGACACATATGTTGCATGAAAACATCAGACAGTGACCATCTGAAAATAACAAAAATTCTGTTCCTACATCTGTTCCCCATATATTTCCAGGGCACAGTGGAAAGCTCAGTAAAATTTCAGTTCTTTGTGGGATTGGGTCTGTGAGATATCTGAGAAAACAAGTTTTACTATGTGCAAAGTAATGATGAAATGTAATATTTACTTTGTGAACCCCACAAATGCAGTACTTGGCAGGCATTAAACCCACAGCAATAATCCTGCTAGCTGAAAGAGGAAACCTGCTCCAAGTCAGAAGAGATTCTAATCAAAATGGTACATGTCAAATATCAGTACTTTCTGGTGAACTAAGATGTTTGTGATGGCTTGAGGCTGCTTGAGAAAAGAGACTCTCTTTTCTTGACAGTTTTGTAATGTCTTACCTTCCATAATATAATACATGCCTGTGGATTTTCTTACTTCGGAGAACCTGAAACATCAGCTAAGTAATTACTGAAAACATCTATGGATCTAGGATTTCTGCAGGAAGTGGACAGTAAGCTCTGACACTTCTGGTCACAAGTAAAGTCCAGAGTTCCAGATTTGCACTCTGGTAAGCAATATAAAGACTCTTGTCTTCAATGTAAAGACAGAAAAATTATCCCAGTGTTTAGTAGCCTTATGATGGAACACAAGGACTGCAGATTGAACCCCCCATGACAGCTAGATATGTTTCATTTCCTGAGAGATTCTCTTGAAATTTGTTGAAATAGAATTTAGAAAAAATGCTTATAGGTTTTTAATATTTTTTTTCTTATGCTTCTTTCTCAGTAGTGATCTGAGAGGAACAATGAGGTAACACAGTAGACACAGCAAAGTGCCCTCAGGATAAAAAACAGTTTGGCATCAAATAAACTATAAAGATGATTTTTTTTACTTCTTCTCTGCCTTTTTTATCCAAAATTATCAAAGCTTTAAAAGGGATAAAGGAATTTTTGTTTTGTAGTAGGGAAAATGAGTCTCAGACCCAGTCAAGGTCAACAGCAGTGCCTCAGTCTTTACTGCTAATCCATGTTATTTACTTCTACACTGATTTGCTGCCTTGATCCTCAGCTCATTTAGGCTGGAGAACTTGCTGGAGTGGCTTCTGGGTGGGAATGGCGGGACGTCATCCTGCTGCAAAGCCAGAGTGCAGATTCAGCCGAGTCCCAGCTCCAGTGCATGAGTCAGTAATTGCACCTTCCAGGCTGTTATCTGAGGTGGTCCCAAGACTCAAGCCTGGCAGAGCACAAAAGATATTGCTGTTCTTGTGGGAAAGAAAATTCTTCTACTCAGATGTATTTTTAAAATATCAGTCAAATTGACAGATTAATCACCAACAGAGTTATCTTCAGACTTCCACTGAACCCTCAATCAGAGCAGGTTTTACAAATATATAAGAAGAAATTCTGGTGTAACTAAATTCAATGGCATTTCTGTCCTTTTTGATGAGGGCAAGTTTTCAGCTGTGATCCAGGAAAGCATTAAAACAGCACAAGTAGTAGCATTATTCTTACAGCACAGAGGATTTGTAGGCATAAAATATGTCAGAAGAGATGCCACCAATCTGTTTTATAGCTGCTTAGATACTACAAATGACTCTAACAGAATTTAGAAGGATGCATGTTCAAAATGTCAAAGTCAAGCTTTTATTCCTGTTAGTAATTATCTCATGTAAGATTCTTTCACACAGTGTAGAGTTTAAGTTTAAACAGAAGCGAGCATGCTTTATAGCTGTTATTCCATGTAACATATTTGTAAGGCTTAACATGTACAGTCATAACAAGCCATGCCTGAATTGCACCACTTCCCTAATTCTCCATCAGTCATTGCAAGTATTTACTCTCCTTACTCTAAGTTGTGCACTTTATTTTCAAATGAAAAGATATTTACATGTAGTGTGGCATTTCATTTCTTAAACAGACAACCAGCGTGGGATTCCAAATTGTATATTCTGGATGTGGCTACAAAGCTGCAAAGCTTACTAAATCTGGCACAGAGTACCCTGAAAGCCAATTTGAGAAAGGAAAATCTTACACACACAAACCTGATGGAAGCAGATGTGAGAGAAGACATATTTCTAAGGTTTACCTCCTCTACACTGCTCTCTGGAAAACTGGAGACAGCAATCAAGGAGGAAAAGGAATTGAACCAGTCTTCAGAGTCAGGAACTTCTCAATGCCCCCCAGATATTTCTGAGGTATGATAGTGGTGGTGTTTAACCCTGCTAGGCAGCTCAGTCCCAAACAGCAACTCAGTGACTCCCCCAGGGAGGATGAGGGAGATAATCAGGAGGGTAAAAGTGAGAAAATATGGTTTAATAGGTAAAGAAAAAGCAAAGTAAAAGAGAAGAAGAAATTCACCAACAACTTCGCATCAGCAATCAGGTATTCGGCCTTCTCAAGGAAAGTGGGGGTCATAATGTGTAATGTCTACTTGGGAACACAAATATAACTTCAAATGTCCTCACTCCTTCTTCATCCAGCATTTATTGGTGAGCAGTGTCATTTTATAGAATATCCCTTTGGTCGCTAACACATTTTGGGCTATTAACACTTTTTGTTTTAATCACAAATCCAAAACATTTCACTGCACCTGTAACTATGAAAAAAATTCATCATGGCCAAAGTCAATACAGCTGTAGAGATCCTGTGGCTCACCACCCTTATTCCCCACTTTTCATAAGACAGTCTTTGGGGATGCAAAGTACTAATTACATTTTTTGTGAAGGTAAATGTGTGATGATATTATCCTGCCCAGTCCACACCTGCATCAAGCTGTCTCCACCTAAGATGTAGGCACAAGGTGTAGTGACAGTAGCATACAATGCTGTGTGGAGGAAGTTTGCAAGAAGATAATGTGGGCATCACTTATACTAGTACTTTTGTCAGAGTTTCCCTTTACAAAGAACAGAGTTAACCAGCCTGGCAGATGTGCACTGCCTTGGAAATCACTGTCTTTGGAGGACTTGAGCAAACTCTTAAAGCCTACAGAAGTCAATGCCATTACTCTACAGATGGTGGATGTTTTAAGTTTCTCCGTGAGGTGTTGATCAGGAAAATACCTGCTTTGTTCCTTTATGAATAGAAGAGTTAGAGGATTTTGGGATATTTTTGTCCAAGCCAAGACCCTTGCAAGGATGTCTTCAATGCTTTCTAGCTGATGGTTGATCTCAAGAGAAAGCTGTGGTAGATTGGTATGTGTGCATGTGAGTGTGTGTGCACTTTCATGTGGGAATTTTTTCTGTATGCCAGAGCATATAATGACACATGCTTAAGAGAACAACATTGTACAAAGTGAGAACGGTGCAGGTTATTCATCATCAAGATAATACTAAAAAATTACAATATGTAGTTCTTTTACTTTAGAAAACATTAAAAAACTGCCAATACCTTTTAAAAGACCTTGTGCTTTCTCTTCTGTACCTCTTTTTAATTTTTTTTTTTTTTAACTTTTTAATATTTGAACAACCTTTGCCTATTGCTGCATTCCTGGTTGAGCCAGCACAATCGCTGCTGTGTGAGCACACAAATGCACAAGAGGTCTGCAGAGCTTTCAGTTAAACTTTAGTGGGGAAGAAAACCTGCTGAAACTCCTTTTGAGTTTTTCCATGTTACTTCCCAGTTACTTGTAACCTTCTAGTAACCCTATAGGTTGCCTTTCTGGTGTTATACCATTACTGCATGTCACAGTTAAAAGAGATGGCAAAGAAAGATTCTAGCAACTTTGTACAATTCTGATGGGGACAGACCTCACTAATCCAAAGTAAGGGCTGCCCCTGTTATGTGGGGCCATGTTGGCAATATAGACATGCTCTTTTCTTCTGCTTATAGAAATGTTCAAGATGGAAAACCAACCAGAGATTTCTAAGTTATTCAGCCAACACTAGCTGTGCCAGTTCTGATTAACTCCAACATCTGTAGATTTTCATCACAGCAAAACTCTTGGTATATGAGTATCATGGTGGTGCTCGTGGTGTTTCCACAGCCTGAACTCTCCAGCTTTTAATGCATGACCAAGACTGACATTATGTCAGAAGAGATGGCAAAGAGCACAAATATTTGTCAAGAATCTCATTTGAAATACACCAAATACAGCTGAGACTGAAGCACTTTTAATTTGTAGGCTCTGTAGGACGTGATTGGAAAACTGCCTGTAGTAGTGCCAGAAGAAGTGGCTGAGAGCGTTGCTGTCTTCTCAGCAGTTGTGTGAGAAATATGTCAAGCAGAGATGAACTACTGACACTTTTCCTTGCTCCTCCCAATGCATCTGCATGAGAATTTGTGTTGGTTTAGACAAATTTGGAGGAAATTCACCTGCCTGGGTGAAAACCAGGAATCCTAACCACTAGACCACCAGGGTGGTAGAGCAGCAATAGGGGATACACATCATAAAGTCAGCCCAAGACAGAAATCAATACTCACAACAGAGAACTGGACAGTGGTGCTAAGCTTTGGAGGGGCAGGGTCCCACCACTCCACCAGCACTGGACTCCTTCAAGACAGTCTCCTGCACACAACAGCCCCACGTGGAGGGGGAAATACTGGAGCTGCCTCATTTCTTACAGCTGTATCTGTACACATACTGCTGACTGCAGAGCACATCTCCAATTTCTTCTTTGCCAGCACTGGGAACATGTGAGGCATAAGCTGATCTGGGGAAAGCACAGGGCAGGACTATACCTAACATCCTCCCAGTTCCTATGGGAGGCCTAAATAATTTTCTGATCAGCTCAATCAAAGAGTGAAACATGTCCTGCCTATGGTGTGCTTTTTTCAGTAATCAAGTTGTCTGAATGGGTCTCTGAGATTATACATTAGTACTTAAAAAGGAAGCAAAGTCAGAAAGACGCCAGATTTTAAGTGGGTGAACCAAGACCCTGCTCATAACAATTGTCAGTGTTACTCAGATCATGTGATTTTTACTCATAAACTCTCTAGGCATATCAATTTTTTTCAGAAAAAATAGGTAAAGGTAGCAATCATTTATTAATTTTCTAAAGTTGCAGCTGTTTAATTCTGTCAGTGTATCCTTACTGCTCTGTGATGAGTTCATTGAAGATTATATAGAATAGCTGAAGTATTCCCACTCACCCTCACCAACTCTATAACCTGCTTCTGTCCAGAAGATGGCAAGGGAACCACTTTAGGTGCCTTTCTTAAAAATGCTCCAGGAAATGGAGTTTTAGATTTATTCGTATTTCAATAAGACTGCTATTTTCTTTTAAAATAACACTTCTTATTTTTGAAATTCCTCAAAGTGCCAGTCATGTCTATCACTTGTCTGTCCCTGCTCAGAGCTTAATGCAAAGTCTAGAAACTCTTTGTATGAAAATTTCATGCCTCCAGGTGCTCCATTGATTATTCATGAAGCTTTTGGAGCTGTCACCATGGGAGCCAATTGGCTACAACTTATTTAGCATATTAATGACCTATATGAGTTAGTGCATGAGGAGACATATCACGCCACCTGGAATGCGAGTGGCAAGCTGCTGCTGACTCAATCGGCTTTGCAATGGGAAGTAAGGAATTGGAAATATTTTGCACAGAAACAGCAAATCTCCTGCATGTCCAAATGCATTCGCTCAAATTAGCATGCATGGCTTCAATAGCTTGTTTTGATAATATGTTCCTTTTATCCTCTGTGCGTTTGGCCTCATTACAAGCTCTCTCCTCCTGCCAGAGCACATGCCCCTGGAAAGGTTTAATAGGTGAGTCATGTGGTTTGTGAGACATTACATCAGAATGATTTAATACACCAAGGGCAGGGCTGTATGTCAGGTTCAGCTGCTGTTACTGCCGTTACAGTTTGTGTAGCAGGTAACTTGATGGTCTCCAGAAAGCAGCTAGATAATGATAACAATTAATTTTATGGCGGCAAGAGAGGGACTTCAGCTGAGCTAAGCACCTTTTTTATTTCCCCCCATTTGCTGCGGTGCTGTTACACCCAGTCAGCAGGTGAAGCGCTGCCTTAACATTTTGGCAAAATTAAAATGTTAAAACTAAACAAGGAAATTGCTGAGGGGGAGCCAGGAAGCAACGGCATAAAAAAACTCTGGCTAAACCAGAGGCAGCTCCATTAAATCCGCAGACGAGCAGTACAAGCAGCACACTCTGGCAGGGCTGTGCTGGTCCCCCCGGGCATTGCAAAACCAGCATGGCCGGGGGGGCAGCCACCATCGCCTGCCACCAGCAGAAAGACTGAGCAGCCAGACTCTGCCTGTCCTGGTCACCACTGCTGTATATCACTGCCTGAGCAATCCTGCTGCACTCACGGAGAAAATAGCTGAGGGTCAGGGTCAATCAGAATAGCACCATCTGACCTTTACGTATTTGAGATACAGAAATACATTACTAAAGATTTATTAAAATTATTTGAGGCCACCTTTGGGGACAAAAGAAATTTGTTATACAGAGTGCATGGCTTTGGCTGGCTGACAGGGATTTAGGGTTCCTATTCTCATTCTGCAGGACCCTGAGTCCCCGGGTGAGGGCAGGGTGACAAATGAGAGTGATATACATGCTAGCTGTGAAAAATCAGTCTCAGCAAAAGTGGCAAAACACTTAAGCACATGCTCAACTTATTTTCACTTCCTTCATACCTTCTGAATATTTTCTCTGATCTGGTACATTCACTGCTTAAAAATATTTCTTGATACTTACAGTTAATTTATTTAATAATTAAAACAAGCAAGAAGTAAGGCTGTTGCTCATGGGGATGTGTTACATGCCCACAAAATGTGTATAACTTGATAAAAAAATGCATGACCTAATACCCACGTAGGTTCTTCCTTATGACTCCAGCACAGTTATAATAATCTTTTTGCAATGAAAGACCTGTATAGAGAACCACAGACTAAAGTACAACTACAGCTGGGAGTAAAACAGGAGGAGAAAACTGCAGAGCTGTTCAGACTGATAAAAATAGATGTGGGAGAAAACTCCACCACCCATAGGACCTCTGTGCTGCCCCATCCAGCGTGCTATTGCAGGCCAGACCCACAACACAGAGCACCATGTCTCTCTTGCACTAAAGTGCGTTGAACCTTTTCAGGAGATGGGAAGGGACCTGCTGCCCAAAAGGACATAATGTCTTCCTTGCCCCATGCAGTAGCAACAAAAGACTTTGTAGGCACTGGAGAGAAAAGCTTACTTCCAGAGATCTGTCAGATTCAGCTGGATGCCTGTTTCCTAACCTTGGAGAATAACAATTTTTCTGTAATGAATCAAGTGAGCTTTCTGTGATTAGTTCCCACTTTGATTCCAATTTTTAGATGCCTAAAATGGTCTTAGGCATAGGTTCCTCTTAGAAACTGAGATTTTGGGGCTTCAAATTTTGCTTATCCAGAACTAGGCAGCTGTATACCTTTGCACACAGTCACTGATTTATTCAGCACAGGCAACCTTCAGAGAGGAAAGAATGCACCCAGACACCATGAAGGCTCTTGGGGTCTCATGCACCTAAATTTCCCCACACATATCTTTGTGAAGCGAGAAAAATATTAGAACAATTAAAAGCTCTGTTCAGGGTTTCAAAAGTTTTATACCATTGTCCAGGATCCAGGATTGTTTTCCCAGAAGACTGGGCACAACAAACCTGCTGTTCTGCAGTCACACAAATTTCATCCAAAACATTGCAGAAACCTCAGCAGTAAGCCAATTGCCCATCTAATTGGCCCCATTTCTTCAAAACAATAGGGTTACTCACTCAGAGAAAGAAGCTCAGGGGCAAAGAAGAGGCATAGCAACAACAAGAGCCCAAAATCCGTAAGCCTCAGCCCTTTGTTTTACCAACCAACATCACCAGTACCCTGCCAAGTGGGAAACATTTTCTGGACATAATAGGAAACATCACTGCAGTGACTAATTTGTGGCCCACCTAAAGGTTAACTGATGGAATGGAAGTGCAAAATTATTTGGGTGTTAGAAGGCATATAGATTGGCAGTTTGAACTGATGTGGTTAAGCATATTTTGTACTTGCATTAAAAGAACCAAGGCTGGTTTTCTTTGGTGTTCTTAATTTTTGTCCGAACTTAAGTAAAGACTGCATGTAATCATATTGTTGAATCCCCAGAACTTTGTTCCAGTAGAATTAAAGCTTCCTTTTGCCTGTTCAGACCTGTGGGGAGATGAGTTAAATTTATATATTATGCAAAGAAGAACCAATTTGTCTTTTTCTGGTGGTCTTTCATGCTGTGCTTAGCAATAGTTCCAGGTACTGTGCAGAATCAGAGGCAATGCAATAACATAAGAATTTAAAACAACTGCTTAAAATGTTCTATGATGGTACTGATAGCAGTATGGAGTTCAATATTGAAATATTAGCCTGGTAAATAATGCTTTATGTCCAAATAAATTCTGATTGCCTATTCACGGCTTAGATTTCATGAGGCCTTCTTCATTACAAAATGAATAGCTGCTAATTTGTTGCATCTCTAAGTAAAGTTCCAGTAAATTATATTTAAAGCAGGGAGAAAAAAGGCCTTGTTATGAAACAGTCACCAGCTGGCCATACCATTGCAAGTGCTATTTTCCTCTTTTTGAAATTCAAATTTTTTGTAAGACTTCAACTCTGAGCCTGTAGTGATGCATATAAAGATATATGAATGCTGCCCTCCCATATACATGGATTTGCATATTGAGGACATTGGGTTTAGGCTGTCTACAACAGAGATAATCTTCCTGAATTTGTACAATATATTGCATATAGGATCCTCATTGTAAATATTGTTGCAATATCACCAGAAAAGTAATAGTAAAGATGAAAACATTTAGAACCAAAACACCCTGAGATCAAATATTGCCCTGTTAGTGAGATCCTGTTAAATCTGAATGTTTTTCTCTTTAATTTTTCTATCTAAATCCACAAATTGTGTCTTGGTGCCTGATTCAACGGTACACAGAGCTGTTGAAAGGGGCTGCTTTCCCTCTGCCACCCTGTGCCTGTAGCTCTTGTCCTGCTCTTATGCTGGAAAGGCGCACTCCCACAATTCCTTTGTGCCATTTCTGCCATCTCTAAGGTCTTTTACCAATTCAGTTCATTAATTTAGAAGAAAACAGCTCAATGCACAGAATCAGGAGAATTTTTTTCCTGTGGCACTGAGCCATTCTGCTAATCACTAAACTATCCCTCAGAAAAATCACCTTGGCACTAAAATAGAATCATCACAATCCTACCTCCTTAATCCTGTTCAAATATACTTCTGTCATGTTACCAAGTGACAGAGTTGCCACATGCTGTATGTTTGCTATCAAGTATGATGGTTTATTTACTTGTCTTAGTATCTTCTCTTATTTCTGTTAGACAGACAAAGCATCTGCAGCTGCTAAAAACACTTGGATCTCAACTGACTGTAATGTTTCTCTAAGATTCAATTCCCTGTATATTCTAGTCAATACCTGGTCTGAAGTCCTGCAGATAGGGAGCAGGGAAGCACTTAGGTTTCAGATGAGCAAAGACATTGAGCATAGAAGTGAACATGAGACTTGGATTCAGCTGAGGACACCACACTCAAATGGTCAACTTGTCAGTCAAGGAGGCCACTTGTCTGGCCAATCTGTATTAGGTGTCCCACTTTGAAAGACCTGGAGTTCTTTATAGTAATACATTTTCCAGATGCAGAATTATGCCATTACTTTTATTCTTCACATGACCTTTCTTGCAGGATGTATCCCTGCGTTATCCTAGAGGTGCTGGAGGGTTGGAGGGTTGGAGGGAAAGATCTGCATTGCTAAATTTTGAAGATTCTGTAGCAATAGCTGTGTTGCAAGTAATTTGTTTTTGCATTCAGATGGGCCATTGCAGGTGGAAATTTCTTGTCATGCTAGTGGAAAAATGCTTCTTGAGTAAAGGATCTCAGGAGGGTATTTTCTTGGCAAAGGTTAGTATGGAAGACTGTAGGAGAAATGGGATGTTGGTCTGAACAAGGTGGTCATGGTGGTGGGACCAAACAGTGCTTCCTTAAGCAAGATGAGAGTCTTCCCCCAGACTGTGCATCTGAGGATGTCTGGTGGAAATATCTTTGGGAAGGGCACGATTGGAAAAGTGAAGGAAAGCAAGGGGGGAATTTCTAGTCTGTCTCTGGTATGAGGAAAAGTCAGAAATCAGCTGAGAACCTGGTCTTGTTAACAAGAATATGGAGGGATTTGTGAGTTGTGGGATTGAAGACAATAAGTGAACTCTGTGAGTGTCTAAGCTCACCGTTGAACAGGGTGAGATGAAAGAGGGGAATGTGCCAAGATCATCAGTTATGTGAGTGGAAGTTTTATAGTTTGCAATTTTGCTGACAGTGATAGAAAGCCTTGTATCAGCCTCGCCATACTGGGGCTCTTCTGTAATGAGTTTATCACCCATACCAGGTTTATCACTACAATGAGTTTATCACCCATAATGAATTTATCACCCACATTGTTTGGTCAAAGCTTTCATAAAACCTGGTAAAGATACATCAAAGAGTATCAATTTAATCCTTTTAAAACAATTACACACATTCATCTTTAGAGGAAAATGCGAACATGGTCAAAACATCTTTTCCCTGAGGAATATCTCTTGGCAATTATGGGAGGTGTCCTATCAACCTGTACTCCTCACCAATATCTCCTAACATCTTAAGCAAGAGGAGTAAAATGTTCTTCAGGATAAATAATAATACTAGACATTATGGGAGGCTTTCTGACACAAAAAGGCAGGAACCTTAGCTGCCCAGTTCTTGCCTCTCTGCTTCTGATCTGTGCCAGCCCCATTTCATTCACAGTCTCACTGGTGCTGTCAAATGGCTTAACTGATCACTGTCCACCCTCGAGACAGGTAGCCAGTAGCCAGCTCTGATGACCACATGTTGAAAGCTTGACATCCTATTGTCTGTGAGAGCAGATGATGCTTGATGGATGGACTCTGTCTGAGGTGCACGTTCCCGTTCCAACATTTGCTTCTGTCTAGCTCTGGATCTTTGCACAGCCAAAGCAGCCTGGAGTTTTAATTCAGGCAATAATGTCACCAGATCAAGTCTCAAGAGCTGCTATTAAGGCTGTTACAACTTGCAATAGTCAATCTTTATTTTACTACCTACTTTTATTTGTTAGGGTTTGGAAGCTTTATGAACACAAGTGGCCAAATGAATCAGTCGTGTAACTCCCTGGATCCTTATTTGGCCCACAAACTTGTATACATTTAAATTTCTCAGCTGAACTTCTTTTGCTGAAGCCATTTTTACCTTTAAATGCTGAGCATAAAAAAAACCTAGCTTCACCATTTCACCTACTATATTCTCCCCAGTGCCATTTTTTCTGAAAACAGAGGGTTTCCTTTTATTAGATAAATGACAATTAAAAATCAACACAATGTTTTTTTATTATTTTTATTGCTTAGCAAAATCTAAACTGCAATGGCAGCTGATTTTTCTGTTTCAAAGAACTACATACTCATAATTCCCAAAAAAACCCATTCATACTATAAAGCATTACTATATGAATGCACGTGTCCACGTTGTTGGTCTGTTTTGTGGGCTGGATGTTAGAAATTAATGGATCTATCTTTAATTATTCCAGGGCAGTATTTGACTCAGGAATGAACAAATTGCAATTCCTCAGCTGTAAGCTTTTACTACAAGGTCTGTGGTGCCACCCAAACCTTCTTGCTAGCTCTACCAAAGGGGCTACATTTTTTCATATCTTTACATTCTATGCTTTTAATAAAGAAAAATGCACTATAGGTGTAATTTCATAGAGGAAATTTGAACAAAACCTTCTAAAATACTTTGGAATTGCCCAGCATGAAAGAGTGCAGATTAAACTGGTTACCCAAATAGCTATTTTGTAATTTGGGCCCCCCAATATGCAATCATTTACATCTCACCAATCTATCATCAATTTTCAGCTGGCATTTTCTCTGCAAGTAATAACCTGCAAGTGACGTTTGCAGCAGATAGACAGCTGAAAAAAAGACGAAAGGAAGAGCAGAAAATGAAAATAATAGTTGGTAAAAATGAGACAGAATAGTATAATTACTTGTATTTCAACAGTATCATGTCTTCCCAGAATTCAAGCTGTGCATAATAGTTATAGTGGAAGGGCAAAACAGAGAAGCCCCAAGGAAAAGGGATGCAGAGAGTATTTTTTTAACCTTCCTGGGGAGCCTTACTCCACAAAGATTTAAAGCTTTTTAAACATCATGAGAGCATGTTGGCTGGAAAGTAGTGCATTTCAAAATGAGAATGCATTAATTAATGTCTCTTGGAAGAGGACAATCTGAAATATCTTTCTCTGTGGGAGTAACTTGCAAGCTGATTATGTGGGCTGATAGATACTCCACTGGAGAATGTTCAGGGAATGTTAAGGTTGAACGGTTGAGCACATGGAAGTTAGGAAATGCCACATTGCAGGATCCAGGCTCATCCTTAACTCTGCCTCTGGTGTGTATGTGGTATAATGTATTCATTACATATAATCTCCCAGACACTGCTATAAATATATACTGTCGTCCCTGATCTTAGATTTTACACATATCAGTGCATGCATTAAGTACTGTGTACAGCACTCCACCACAGCTTATTAAAACCCTGTATAAGACAAGTACGTAATAAAAGTTGTCTTAGCAAATAGTGCAGATTAAATATTGCATTTATGATATAGAAAATGGCAGTCATTTGTTTCAATAAATTATCCTGTGAGCTTGAAAGACTGAATGCTACATGAGTGCATGCAAATTAGCCTTGTAGTTAGCTCATTCATTTCCTGCAAAGCTCAGGAGGGCTGGCTTTGTTTCTGCTTAAAAAGACACAGCACAGGTGCTGCAGAGGACTGAGGCTTCAGCCATCCTCAAATCAAGCAGGAAAAATAATGGGAAGGGGTCCTTGTTAGAAATTAATGGATCTAATGAACATGAACAGTCAGCTGGTATGGTTTTCTTCCTGATCCACAGGGCTTTGTCTGTCAGATGAGTGCAAGAGAAAGTTATGATTCAATGTGGCCAAAGTCGGAGCAGGGGATGCATTAAAGAACTGACAGCAGGGCAATCGTGCACAAAAGCTACATGGCATTGGAAGTGAAGGAGTAAAAGCAGCTTGTGACGTTTAAATGGTATTCACAATGAAAACAAAGTACATAATTAGTAAGGTTTAAGATCAGAGAACCCAGAGACAGTTGGGATTTTGCAAAATCCCTCAAAATGTATAAAACCCATGGTTTTTTTCCATTTAGTTGACTCAAAATGCAATGAAAGCATGTTTCTCTAATTAAATAAAAGTCTTGTGGTATGCAGAAATAAATGCCAATGATTCTTAAATCATGGACTTTGATTCTGGACAGAATACATTTTTTTATTTGGGTCTTAAAGGATGTTTTTTAACATTGCTTTAATTTTAATGAGTATTTTGTTCTGCTCTTTACCTCTCTCTCCATTCAAATGAGGGTCTAGCTGATTTTATTCAAAATTAATCTTGTCCTGCTCTTTTTCTTGCTGACACAATGAGGGATCAGTTTTTTCCTCCATCTCTGCTGCTTCTTCTCTCTCAGAGAGCAGCCCTTCTCCACAGCTGCAGTGGTGCCTGTACCAGCTCAGCCCTTTCCTCTCCAGCTGGCTGCTGTATGGAGCTTCCCAGAAAAAGAAGGACTTGGTCCTTTGCTGCCACACAGTCTCTATGCAATATTGGTTGATGAGAGTGGGGATGTCTCTCTTTGTTGAGACCTTTTCACCTGTTCTTATTCCATGAAGTGAGCAAATGCTGCATGTGCTCAAGGAAGGTCTTGTGACTTTCCCCAGCCAAAGCTGAAATCTAGGGAAGATGTGGCCCTTGCTAAACTGACCCTCACTAAAGTCTCTGCTTTTATTATGAGATTTTTCCTTTCAGGTGTTTTGCTTTCTTTTAGCACCAAAATCAAAATACTTTTGCAAGATAATTTCCTATGGAGTGTATTTTTTTTTTCTGATCTTTAAATACTTTTATTTTCAAAGTGATTCCTGGGCAAATACCTGGTCCCTCTAGTTGAAAGATCAGTTGGCATATCCCTCTTCTGTGTGAATCTGCTGTTATTTTACCTTCTAGACACTTCAAGGAAGATCAATAGATCCTTCTGTGTTTAAGGAAAGATGGTTGTACTCAACAGATCGAATAAGTTTTATCCCAAGATTAAACTGTGTTTTCTCCACAGGACTTGCCAGCTCTGTGGTCAGTGCAGGATTGCAATGGGAACCACTGCCTTCTCATCAGATTCCTCCTCCTACAGGAAAGCTAGAAAAAATTTTCATTTATCCCAAAGAAATTTTTTTATTCAAAGTACACAAGTGCAATACTGGAAAGGTCTGCTTTCATCACTGAATGGGATTCCCAATAAATACATACCACTATGTGGTGCACATGGAGCCCAGAAGTGTGCTCTAAAATTTCCCCTTTTTGCACATCACTATCCCCAAACTTTGTGAAAGCTCAGTGCATCTTCAGAAGAATAAGATTTAGATTCAATTTGACTGATGGTGGAACTCTGGAAGAATTTAGTAATGCCTTTAGCCTGTTCCCTTTGTGTATCTCAATGTGGGGTGTCATTCCTTTCAGCATCTGCATGGAGGTGTCGGAATCTCTTCTGGTCACCCCCATATCTCTCTGCAGTCAGCGGAGGGAGGTGAATTCTTGCAGAGTGTGATTCAGCTCAGTCTGAGCTACTGTAAAGCAGAAAGATTCACACCTGACTGATCATCTCACACAGCATAGAAAAAATGGGTCAGGTACAAGTCACTATTATTCACAGAATATGGACAACTCCAACAGTAATAGCTAAATTAGAAATAATGAAATGCAAGCACCAAGTTAGCAGAAATGTCACTTTAACCTTTGATTTAGAATATAATTCTGGTCAAGTAATTTTTTTTCTTTTGTTTTTACACTCACGTTCTTGGAGATTTTAATTGCTCACTGGTTGACATTGTTGCAGTTTACATAAAAAACATGCTCGAGGACTAGATATAATGCAATGTAGGACAGAGATACTTTTTTTATCTTTACTGCAGCATATCAGAACTAAAGATCTGCATAATTTTCAGTACATGCACCAAGAATATACATTTTATCATAGTTAAAAAAATCCAATTTATCAAATTAATTTTAAGGAAAGATAATGAAACATCACAAAGAAAGACATTCTTTAAGGTAAACTTTTGCTGTCCTAATTGTGTTCACAATCATAATTTGCATTTGCTTTGCCCTTGTAGTTCTCATACATATGTTAAGTATCCATTGACAGGCTTTCTGCCAGTAATGGTCTTAGATCCCAATGGTGGATTTCTTCATGGATTCATCTCCATACTTATTATACTCTGTTTATAGTTACTCACTCTACAGCCTCTTGTTGCACTTATTATGGGCATGTCCTTCCAACCTATGATCAAAAGGACACCATTTTAGGTCAAGAAAGAGAAAAAAAAATAGCTACAGTACTTTCAGTTCATTAATTTAATATTTTAATTCTAACTATTGTGGATTATTTTTTGTCTGTTACTTTTCCCTTTGATGAAAAAAGTTCTTTACCTTAAAATACAGCTCTATCCTATTAATCTCGCATCTCTAGCCACCTTTAATGTCTAGGAAGCATTCTTTATCTATGATTAAATATAGGTTTTCCTCATCCTGATTCTGAAAAACAAGTATTGTCTCCATCTCAACCCCAGGCTATACAAATCATTGTAATTTTTAAGTTAAAACCAGAGATACTGCTCTTCAAACACACCTGAAAAGCTGTTGTGTCAGAGGCCTCATTCTTTTAATAGTAAGATGGAAAAAGGTTAGAGTTGACATCTAATGGAAGCTAGGGGAAAAAAAAACAACCAAAAAACTTAGAAAACCTTGGTAGACAAAGCTAAGTTAAAAAAAAAAAAAAAGACAATAAAACAGTAATAATGGCAGTTCCAGGCTTTGTGTCAGAAATGCAGCCTATTTGTCTAATATTTAATTATACTTTATCATAGGAGAAGAAATGGCTAAAGAAGAAGCCGTGCAATGGTTAGTGCTGCAAACTTTGACCAGTTTCCTCCCCAGGCTGCTACTTGAAACTCAAACTGAAACTCTTTTAGTGCCTTTGGCTTTAGTGTGTTCCAGGAGGAGCTGGACCTGCCAGCATAGCAAAGCACACTCTTGGCACACTTATTGCCAGGGAAAAAGCAGTGTGGTAGGCTTTTCTAATGTCTAATTTACATCAGAGATGCTGGCCTTTTTTGCTGTTTCTTTGTTGTTTCTTGATGACAAGTGTGGTGTGTGCACACATATACACACAGGGCAGACTTCAATAGCTCGAGATATATTTAGATCTGCTGGGGCAGGGTGATAGGGAAGGGAGGGTGGTGTGGGTAAGCCAAAACCAGCACTAAAACTCTTGTCTGAGTGTCTGTGTTGTTCAGATGACCTTTTATGAGTCTTAAGTGTCTTTTTAGTGATTCAAAGACATTTTTCTTTCTCAGCATGATTAGTCAGTCTCAATCCCACATTCTCCAAACATTCATAAAGAAATGAAATCTTCTGATACAATTTCCATAGATGGTCTTTCTCAGATAATTCTCCACTATGATTTCAGCCTCATGGTCAAGTATCCCACACCTAAGTTAAAAGCTTGCCTTGACTAAATGATTCCTCATGCTGAAGATGGTACCTTGTACAGGTCTCCTGGCACATGGAGGGGAAAAAGCCGCCTCTTACCCCAGATCTTTCACTATTTGGACTGGTGAAATATATTTTTGTAGTATATGAAAATTTCTGGAAGACTGAGAAAAATGGCAAATATGTGAGGGCCTTCCAGAATCACAATAAAATCTAAATAATCAAGGAAAATAGAATTTATGATAAATTTTAGTTTGCTTAAAAAAAGCTGTACTCTGAAGTAATTTCTAAAATGGACATTCTGTGGTGGTTTAGGCTTAAGTAATCCATAATATGAAAACACAAAAAAAGCATATTTACTTTGAAAAACATGAAGCATTTGGTGAGTTTTATGACCACTTTTAACACAGAAATAATGAGGGGTGAAGAGGTGATATTTGACAGTGTAATAGCCTGCATTGTGACAGCTGTAGAGCTGGGAGAGAAGGGGAAAAGGCAGTATATGTACTTGATTTCTGATCTGGCTTGGGTTTGTCTTTTTCTTTAGTCCTCCTGCAATTCTTTTGGCACAGTGTGCTTTGCAGATTGGAGATGGTAAGTCTCCCTTGCCATTGGTTAATAACACAGAGTTTTGGCCCATTTACCAGGAAGGAGGAGGATAGATCAGGTCCTGTACATCTCTCAATGTCCTTTGGTATTTCAGTACTTATAATTTGCTCTAATTTCCTGTTTGGATTTACAATCAATGTAAATTTGTTACACATAACAAATTTTTAGCTTTAGAAAAAGAATAAAGAACTAATTTCATTTTTCTTTCAGTTTTTCATTCTAAATATACATGTTGATGTGTAACTAACAATATAAATGTCTGGACCTGAAAACCATTACTCATGCATTATCTTTTGGTTCAGCCTGTAATTTTCAAGAGTTATATTTTTTATATGGTGTAACCTTGATTCTCATTTGAGATCTATTTGCTGCTGAAGGATGTGGAGGCAGTCAGACAATGAAGCAAATCTCTCTAATTCTCATGGTGCCATGTTCTGCCCATTGTCAGTGCCATGAATGGTGAAAGTTATTTAGGGGTTGTCCTAGATTTCAGTATTTTACTTCTATGGGATCTGCTCATAGAAGCAGATCCCCATGATATTGCCTCATCATGAAGACATCTGATGTAGAGTCTGTTTGACTAAGATCATCCAATGGATATTTGCTTGGGTTTTTATGAATTTTCAGCTGAAAGTTTTGTGCCAGACAATTGAAAGGGAACCTTTTCCTTTCCTTACAATATATTATTCATTATGTCACCAGGAAGAAAAATTTTTGAAATTAGGAGCACAGCACAACTTGTGGAGATTAATTTGTGACAGCTTAAAGCAGCTGGCACGTGTACTGGGGCAGCCTTGGTACCTTGGTGCCTGGGGGACGGGCACCTCCCAAGCTCAGGACCCAAATCTGTATCCAACATGAGTCCATCTCCACAAGCTGCAGTCACACCGCTGACAATATGAGTATTACCTCAAATGTACTTTTCCAGCTCTTTTCCATCTCTTTGTAAATGTAACCCATCTCTTTGTAAAAATTAAAATCTTACAAAGAAGTATGAAATAACAAAAAGTAGGAAAAACATCTGCATTTCCTTGTAGAATAACTTATTGGAAATGGATGTGAGTGAGTCAAAAATCGATATAAACATTTTTATTATATAAACATTTTTATCTCTCGCTAAAAAAATAAATTTCAGAAGAAAGTGAGAACTTGATAGAAATAATGCATCTTTTTTCTTTCCATCTCTTTGTCTTTTCATTTCACCCGTGCAAGATTTTTTTCTAAATGGTTTTCTTTCAAATGGTAATATCCTTTCTACAAGGCTTTTAGCACATCCCCATCTCTAAGCTGATGAAGCCAGTCAGAACTGATTTGCTTAAAGTCAGAGATACTGCTTTTGAACTAGTGCCACCATCTATTTATAAAGTGATGTGGAAAATGTCACAATAACCTTAAAGACATCTTTTCTCTCAAAAGTCTGTAGGATGATTAAATAGGACTTACTTTATGAAAGTGGTCAGAAAGTACTATTTCCTCTCAAGATTAACTTTTCAAGGTCTCCGTGTTTTCTCACAGAAAGAGATACAGCATTCCCATCATCTGGGCTGCAGATATGTACATTTTTTCTTTTGAACAGGAAAACTACAGCAAATCAGTGCAAGTGTCAAATTCCTCAGGGATCTCCTCCTGCAAATAGGAAGGTGCCTACTGTCCCTGAAACAGTTTGAATAGGGAGAATTTTGCTTCAGTGGATCATAAATGCAGGCCAGTGATTTATGTTCATAGATTTCTGTTTTATACATGCACATTTTTTGTTGAAATCACAGGATCAGGCCATGAAGCCCTCATTCTCTCTGGTTCTGTAAGAGTTAAAAAGGAGACCAGACGGAGGGTTGTATGGACTGTATTATAGATACTTAATCTTAAAAACAACTCTGTCAAGGATTATCAGGAGCTTGTAGTCAAGTTTTCCAAGGGAAAAAGTCAGTGATAGAAGACACCATATATAAGCCAAGTATGGACTTGGTGATGTGATCTCTTCATGTATAGGCAAGAGGAAATTGAATTACATACCTATAAGCCTGATTCCAAAGCCAAATAAAAGGTCACAAAGGCCATTCAGATCTGTCGTATTTTCTGCAAAACTCCTGCAATCAGGGAGCAATTTGCTGTGGGCAAATGAAAAGGCAAAGAACAAAAAAATTTTTCACTAAATAAGTCCGTACAGCAATGTCTGCTCCAAACACAAACAACACTGCCAGCTGAGGCTTCCCAGAGCTCAGTGTTTATCACAATTCAGGAAGAAGAAATTTAAAAAAAAAGACAGAGGACCTTGATGGCATTTTTCAATTAAGTGTTTTCATGACTGTTACTGTATTTTATTTTATTTTTTACTGCGTTTACTTTATGTTTTACTGGGATAGTTGTAAGAGTCCCAGTTGAGCTCAAGCCTCACTGAGTCTGACCCAACACATAAAATGGGTGAGGACTGCTTGAAGATCCCACCTGCCTGAAGTGGTTTTTGCTGGACTCTGGCTCAGATGGTAATATTTTTGTGTGCTCTTGGTCTTCCAGTAGTTCAGTGCACAATCATTTTTAATATGGCAAGAAAATAGTCAAGACAGGCAATCAAACAGATAGGACAAATGAGAAAAACATCAGAAGAAAAAGGAAAAAAGAGAAATAAAGGGCTTTCCCCAGTATCACAATGAAAGGCAGAAGTAGAAGTAAAAATCCGTTTCCATTCTCTGTGAATCAGTTCAGAGCACTGCCAGAGTCTTGGACAGATAGAGCAGGAAGCTCCACATAGTACACATTTCTTTCTCTTTTTATATATGCTTTCTTAAAGGCACCTAGGCCTGGTTGTATCAAGGTTTGTAAGGGCTTGTCTGTTGCTGACAGAGTCAATACAGCAGCTCAAGAAAGACTACACATGGAAAGGTAAATGAAGGTGGCAGACAGTGCTCTGCACTTTGTCTTTTCTGTTGAAGTACAGGGACCCTTTAGATCCCAACTGAAGTTCTTAAAAGCAATGAAAACTTGTTTTAATTAAAAGCTTGAAATTCGGGCTGATAAAAGGATGCATAGAGGAACTGAAAAGAGCAAGGACAGCATTCATCTATGGTGCAACTTCACTGAAAGCCAAAGAAGATTACTGAAGCATTACATATGGAAGCATTTGGTATCTTTCACTTTTTGCATAAAAAAACATTCAGTGAATTTTAAAACTTTTTATTTTAACAAGCCTGAGGTAAACAGCAGCAATAGCTTTCCTTTGCTACTCTGCAGCTCTACTCAGAGTTTCTCAAAATTTTCAGAGATATATTAGGTGCTTTTACAACCTCTTTGTTCTCTTACGGGAAAATAATTACGGTGCAATTTCTTCTCATTCAGATTTTAAATCCTGATTAGAGACATGCAATCTGTCCTTCAAAAAATATATAATTTTGTGCATCATGTTCATCTTTCTAAATTACAGCAAATTGTTCAATTTTTACTTTGTGGACTGTGTAGTTACAGCAATCAGCTTACCTCCTCTTCATCTTAACGTATGCTATACTGCCCTATGCGATGAATGTCATTTTAATCAAAAGGCTTGGAGAAATCTTCTGATCTAATAGAATACTTCATATTGGAAAACCTGTTGCCTCAAGAAAGAAATAAGAATTCAGAATTTCTTTCAGGTCTACTCCAAACGAGGTTAAAGCTGACATTGTAGCTGATTATTTTTAGATCATGATGACATGAACCCTCAAAAACACTGGTATTGTCCCATTAAAAAAAAAAGGAAATCAATATTATGATCTATGTATGATCATTCATTTCAGACTCTATATAAGGAGATCTAAGTCTAAATCAATGCATTTAAAAGACAAATCAGAATTAGTTAATAATTCGTACATCTGGTAATATGGGCTTTCTCAGACCTCACTTCTGAAGGCAGCAGAAGGAAAAAGAGAGTGGAACAGCCTCCAGCCTTTACTGTACAAGTATCTGGGGATGGCTAGAAGGAGCTTTGGCATACTGAATGAAGAGTTTATTATTCAGAAAGGTAAATGCCAAGAAAGTAAAAAAAACCCCAAAAAACAAAAAACAAAGAACAAAATGGTTTGAAATTTTATTAAAGGATAAAGAGTTTGAGGAGTAAGTTGGAGCATGGGAGGTAAGATCAATTAAACAAGTGATTGGTCATGGCAAAGCTAACTCAGTATACAGAAGAAAGAGAAACACTGGTGTGGTAAACTCCTCTGAAAATTTTGGAGAATCCAAGTTGTGAGTACAAGCAACAAAACCTTTAAGCCATGCAGACTTGATGTGTTTTCCTCTCTTTTTTGCCTTTAAAATGTCTAAAAAGTTAAACATGACAGTATTTTAAAACAAGGTGGGAGTTGCAATGTGAAGCACTCAGGACCATATTTTCTGCTGACACAATTCCACTGAAACCAGATGAATTATACCAACAGATGGTGGCTCTGAAAGTCAGGAAACACCAAAGTTAGGTTGAATGTTGGGCATCGTGACAGTATTTTTGCAATACAGAAAGCACACTTATTTGCATTCTCAAACAGCTTGAGTAAGCTGTTGAGGAATTAGAAAGGGTTCACTCAACAGTACTTTCCAGCTCCCAAGATAGCCAGAGAATATCTCATGATAATGCAAGTCACCAGTGTGCATGTGCTTGAGTACAACATGAAAGGATGAAAATAGATTTATGCTATCTAAGAAGAATGCACTGAGAAAATAATCTCTTTCTTTTCTACAGGCATATACATATGTGTCCATCAGTATCTGACTGCAGCTAATTCATGTCTCCATTTCATGAATTGGTGTCATTGCCTTTAAGTCAGTAACCTTAAGATCAGAAAAATCCACATGTTGTAGGTACATAAAAGTAGTCTTTGTGATAGCTTTTTAGAAATGGGGAACTGGTAGGAAGATGATTAAAACAAATTTTTAGGGGTTTAGACAGTGTTCACTGGTATTTGTTGGAACCAGTACAAACTTTACTTCCTCCCACTGTTTTACTCCTTTCTTTGTGTTTGATATTTGGAGATTTTTTCTTTTTTTTTTTTTCACATGCTCATCCCTGAGAAAAAATACCACCAGTAAAAGCTACTAAGGCTTCCTAAAACAACAAGGGTTTTACTATTGTTGTATTCAGTTATTATTGTATATAACAGTTTATCTTGAACTATGTCCATCCTGCTACCCAAAACTATGCCTGTACTCATTGAGGGGCCATAAGCAAAAACTTTCAATCCCAGAACAATGTTAACTGTGGAGCTTCAGGCAGCATAAGCCTCTTGAACTTCCTCTGCCAATGGGATCATGGAACCCAAATCTGAAGAGAAAGGCCCATTTTCAAGCACAGGCTCCTGTTGTGCTATGTGCTTCACCCACACCCAGGAATCGATGCTCCCTGTCCCAAGGAAAATACAAAGGACACGGGCAGGAGAAAACCTGGATTCTACTACAAAAGCACTCCACTGAAAAAATGAAAAGCAAGGAATGAGAACTTCTTCGTGTCCATAGTGAGCATGATGGAGAAAGAATAAATGCATGTTCTGAAAAGACTAAGTGTTGCATAGGCCTTATAATTTGACTGGTGATGAAAGTCTAATCCTATTGCTGAGAATGGAAAGTAGGATGGAAATTGGCTGTGAAAGACCCTGAAAGCTCAGACAGTTGCCCATGATTTACATGATAAAGGTGTGTCAGGAGACTTTACCTCTAGGGTTTGTGCAGAACTGTCTCTCTGTCCCATTTTAAGATGAACTGTTCTTTTTGTCTGTAAAAACAGGACTCAGATCTCATGTACTGCCTTTCATCATTCTAGCTGGTTTTATTAATTTCTTATGCCATCTGCAAATCTTTTATAAAGCCTATCACAAAAAATATTAGAATTTTTCTGGAAAACCCCTCCCCAAGAATTTCCATTGTTGATTAAAATGGTATCTTTCTAGCAATTAATTAAACATTTTCTAGAGAGAATGTAGAGAAGAGCAAATCTCTTGTGACTCATTTTTTAACAGCAGTTTAAACCACCTAGGGCAAAATCAGGTGAGTTTCTCAGTGAAGAACACCTGGGTTATTTAATGTAGCAAGTGTCCTCTGTGAAAAGTCTCATTTATAAGGATGTGTCAAGACCTTCTCTATGATTCCTTCTCAGAGTTTTTCCCCAGTCTAGTGTGAAATCAGTTTTCTCCATTCATGATCATCTCTGATGTTTTCTCTCATCTCTGTGAGCCTGAACATAATTAGAAGAATGGATTCTTTCATGCCATTCATAATGTATGTAATTTAATTGCATTCCCACTTGACTTGCTTTTTATTTTGAATTTATATTTACAGCAGCTAGCTAGCAGTATATGTTTCTCATCTTTTTTCTTTTGATACCCAGGCACCTACTGCCAACAGATAAATGCTATATCTCTATGCAACAGCCCACAGTAGAAAGCAGTAGCTAACACAGTAGTAGAAGTACAGGTCTTTTCAAGAGTACTATAGTGTGGCATCGTTGTGTGTGTTTGGCGCTCAGGAAAAATCTTCCATATTTTTATATTCCCAGTTCCTTAACAATCTGTGTAATTAAGGGAATCAGTATTAGTTATTAGCAATTAGCATTCTGAAATTCACAAAATTAATATATTTGAGATATAAACCAAAAATATATTCCTTTTGAATTTTCAGCCCCAAATAGTAGTTTCATTCATTCATTTTGCTCTGGCTTCCAGATGAGATGTAACTTATAACCTCACTTGGTGTTTGGCAAGGCCCCAGCCTCTCCTGTTACCAATGTATCCAGATACTTTCCAGGTGCATTCTTAGTCTATGGGATTGTTGCATGTTGGGAACCTGGATGATTATTTTGCATGTTCATCCCTGAAATATCTACATTCATAGTTTCTTGCTCTTCCTGATGGTTTAGCATTTTGTAACTAACTATCATTTTTGTTAATTGTTCGTATCAAAAGTTTTAAAATTATTTTGATATTCCCAAAGCAAAAATGAGATAGCAGCAACAGAATGAAGGGAAAAGCATATTTCTTTTGAAGTTTTAATTTTGATGTATTTTCCTGCACAGTCAAAACTTCAACTGGCAGTTTAGCACAGCAGTGTAAGAATCTGACTTTACTACAAAATTCCTTGGGTAAAAAACCAACCAACCAACCAACCAACCAAAAAACCATCAGGGTTTCTATTTCCACAAGTTCTTTCCCTGGGAAGGCTAATAGGAGTTCTGCCCATAGAACATCAAATAAAAGCTGTCAATTTGCAGGTCATTACTTGAGAGTTTTTGGGGAAGTCTTTGGGAATTTTTACAACAGCAGATTCTTGACATCTAACATCTTAAAGGCTCTTCTACCTCAGTTTCCTAGAAAGACAAAAGAGACAAACAGAGGGGTACACTTTAACAAGGTAAACATAATTTACTTTCCTTGACAGTCAAAGGAGAGTGAGAGGCCACTGTTGAGGTGCTTCTAAGCAGAAATTCACCATAATTTGGAATCACTATTTGGAACAGTTTTTCTATTCACAACTTAGAAAATCTTGGAAATTGGCCTCCTTTTTAAAATGTCTTTTTATAATTAAACTGCTGTGGTGAGAAATCCCACATTTTGCTCCTCCCTGATTTTGCAGTGGGCTATCCTTTTTATAAAAACATATTTTTTGCTCAGATACTCTAAATTATGATTTAAAGGGCAGGGAATTCTTCTGGTTTGAATTTCACTACACATTGCTATCCATATGTATAAATATTTTTATTCTATTTTGTGCTTGTAACCAGTGACAGAAAATCCCAGTATAATATCTGTAATCTTGATTCTTAACTGGTTTTCAGTGTCTTAAGCCAGAAGATTTTTTCCCCTAAATTTAATAAAGCTTCACTGGTGCTGAGCCAATATTAATTATATCAAAAAACAAATTAGTGGTCCATCAAAGAAATAGAGATAAAATTATCTCTTTTTTTTTACCAATGGACAGCCATATGGCCCCCAAAAAATCCTACATCAGCATCTCAGCTAGTCACTGAGAATAACCATATTGGTGAAATTTTGTCAAAACATCCAGTTTAAGGTGTCTCCTGGGAATAGCTGATGAGTTGTGACAGAACTGTTTGTGTCACTCTTGAAGGAGAGCATTTATAACATCACTTTATCCTAATTGTAAGATATTATCACATTTATCACATTTTATCGTCATCTTTCAGTCATCATTTTGCATGTGTTATTAATGCTCTTGGCCCATCACAGCTCACAGATAAGCCAGTGGTCTTTAAGAGGTTTCAGTGTGAAGGTCTGAAACATGCCCAGACCTTTCTGATCTTAGGCCAGAACCAGAGAAGAGTGGCAAATGGACAACCACACCAGGGACCTCACTTTTTCCTGAGACAAATTAGAACATGAGGAGACGAGATTTAATCCTGAGATGGATTTGGGGTTGGGAAGAGTCCATACCTAGGGGAAAGGGCTTGGAAGATAATATTTATATTTATAAATATTATAAATTTATAATATAAATAGAAAATTAATATTTCTAAAATATTAAATAATATTCTATATTATTTAATACAGCTGAGCAAAATAGGTTCCTAACTATGAGACTATACATAATGCCTCAAAATTAGAGGGGAAAAAAAAGTATGTGAATGAATTGCTTAAAAAAAATAAACCAGATGAAATGAAAACATTTTCCATCCTTTTAAATTAGTTAATATATATATTTTTACCCTTTTGATTATCTTATTCTTTTAGAACAAATATAAATCTAGGCACAGTACATAATTTTGACTTGAAACCTTTCATTTTAACATGTAAGACAGATAATTTTAAAGCTTTGTTTATAAAATTTGGATTTGCAAGTATTAAAACTGCCAAATTTTGCCTTCAATCATCCATGAAAGTGACTTTCTCCAGCAGGAAAGCATGCAAATAAAGTTTCCTAGTTTCACAGAAGTGCCGGAGAAGCTACCAGCTAAGAAAACATACCAGACAGGAAACTGCCCACCTCTTGATGCCTTTCCAGGTTCCTGGAAAACTCCTCTGACTGTACTGAGACCTCCTATGCCTGCAGGAGATGATTCTGCAGGGCACAGTGGGAGGTGCCACAGGAGGATGAGTTCCCCAGGACATTGGGGAGTGATGTTACACCACCTCTTAAAGGTTTCGGTACATGGCTCTTAGCCCAGCTGAGGACAAGGGAGACCAGAGGGACCAGAGAGACCAAAGAATTCTTTCACCCCTCACCCCTGCAGTCACCAGGGACATTGGAGCACCATGGCCAGGAAGTACCACAGCAGGATGCTCACAGCCTCTTCAGTACCCAGGCTTGGGGGAAGATAGGATGCTGCTCACCTCTGCTGCCCCTTTGTCCCTCAGCAGAAACCAGGATTTGGCTTTTTTAATGCTGCATACTGGACAATAGCCACGAGTCTGTACACATGACCTTACCCATAATACCTGCATTCTCTCTTCATTTACACTTTCCCTGCTGAAGATCACCTTCATTTGCTGTAGCAAGCAGAGTAAGACATCCATAATTTCAATTCCATAAAAGAAATAGAATGCAGCAGAAAGTCCTTTTCCATGAGATAACTACATTTTTCCACTAGATTGTTTTGTTTACAGATTTAAACCCTACATGCTGGCACAACCTAAAATCCTCAGATAGAAGTTGCTCCGTAAAAGATAAGTGTTATTCTTATTGATTATATAATTATCCAGAAATGCACCACCACAAAGTCCTCAAGGTTTAATCTATGCCACGTCAGAGCTTTATTACTGTTGCAGTTGCTCTGTGGTACAGACAGACTGACTAAGCATTTAATCAGAAAATGATATCTAGTTTCACAGCAGGGTGGGTTTGTGAGTGTGCATGTAAGCGTGAAAGTTTTTTCATTTGACTTAAGGGAACCAAATGTTGCTCTTGGATATGTACATGCTGCTAACATCTGCATTTTTGCATATATATAACATTTCTCTCAAGGGCTCCAAAGGGAATGGTTTTCAAGTCCTAAATGCTTAAATTATTATGTTATATTATAAGCAGTTATTTTAAAATACTGACTTTCTAAGTCTCAAAGCCATCTACTGTATGAGCTGTTGAAACAATAAGGGTTTAGAAAAAAAAAATATTAAAAAAGAGAAGTGTAGCTGAGACGTTAAGTGCTTTGCTCAAGATCTTTCCCAATCTAGGATCGAAACCCACTCCTGATACTAGTTTTTCTGTAGAAGGAGTCATTCTGGAATGGCCAGACCTGACTAACTCACTATATGATTTCTCATATTTTAGAGAAAGCCTAATTTATTCAGAGTTTGCTTACTTTATTTTAGATTTAATTGCAAAATATGCCCTTGTTCTAAATTAAGTGCATCAGTTCACAGGGTTGCGAGAAGAGCTATTCCTCTTTAAACTACTATGCCAGAGTCTGAAATTATTTCTCTCTGCAGATAAACTGGTAATGAAATCAGCAGAATTGCAATGAATTTGGACGACTGTGTAGGGGCCACATGGTCCCAGATTTACTTTAACTTCTTGCTCCATCAAAATCTACTGTCATTTATTTTTATGTCCATTAACATTTCCAATTAAAACCTCGGTGCTACTTTGACATATGTAAATGAGCCTGCTCTCCACATGGAGTCTGCCTACACATGGATAGGAGTCTCACTGCAGATGGCCTGGGTTTGCTGCACACCAGTGAAGGGGTCTAAACCCTGTGCACAGGGTGCTTGACCTTCCTGCAGTTCGGTGGCCCCACCACGTTTGGGATGAGCCATGATGTGAGCAGTAAGTGTAGGCGACAGTGAAGTCATTGGACTCTGTGCACTGAGAGCAGCCCTTCCAGGTCTGAAGTGACCTGTCAGTGACTCTCTGAGCTGGCACCTGACACCTCCCAGGCCCATGGTTGGAGAGAGGACCTATTCCAAGAAAAGGCAAAGCTGACAGATCTCAGACTAAACAAGAATGTTTTCTTTTAGACTGCTTAAAACTCTTACAATTTGTTATCATCTCACAGCTAGTAATGTTTGAGTGGAGGGGAAGGCAAGGTATCTGCCTCACTGGGATCACAGGGTAAAACATGAAAACAGGGAGGCAGAGATAGGCAGAGACACAAGTAGGATATTTAGGTTTTGGGGGGATTGATTATTTTGACTTTTGCTGCTGTGAGTGGAACCTAGTTACAAGTCCTTTTTCTTCCCATGGTTCTTATCTTCAGTCCATCAGTAGTTGCCGTCTTTCTGTCAAGACCTCAAGCAATTTCTAGAGAAAAGTGAAGAAAAAACAGCTGTTCAAATCAGTTGCTATCAGGTCTAGTTTTGGGTTTTGGACAACATTTTTTTTCTAAACACGAACAGCCATGCATATAGATGACTCCTTCCCACAGGACTCATTCTGCTGTTATAGGATAAAGTTGGGCAGCTATCAACCTATTCTTTACTTGATTAGGGGCAAGTAGTACATAAGCAGGTAAATAACTCTAAGACAACTGGAAATGGTTTTTTGGGGGCAATCGCAACAAGTGCCTCAAAGGTGGTGAAGGGATTAACTGAAGCGGAACTACCCAGAGATTCCATCAATTCCAGAATAGATGATGGGACTATCCAGAGCAGCCAGAGCAGCCTGGCTTGACTCATCGAAGTGTCAAGATGTGAACTAAGGAGAACAGTGCTGGAGAAAGTCTATGCATTCTGCTTCTGAGATGGAGAAGGGCTTGCAGGGAATAGGTGGGTTCATAAAAGCATCTCTTCATCATAACTTTTGGCTTGAGAAAAGGAAGAAGTGTGAATTAGAGCTGAAACTTGTATATCAATTAATAGAGCTTAGTTCATTATCATTATCTACCAAAATATGCAAATTTAATTTAGTTGGAGAAGTGTTTGAAGTCAGTTTGGGAGTTCACTATTCTGTAGTGTCTTTCTGATGTGTCTTGTCATAAAAGAATCACTTTATTTGACAAGAAAAGAGGTTTTTTATGTTGTGCCCAGCATGAAATTCAGTGAAATGATGCTGCACTTAGTGAAGTTGTCAGTAAGGAAAATAGTATCATTGATACAAGAGCAGAACCAAGGACTGGAATAAATGAGCATTAGCAACACTCTCCAATCACCAAAAAACAAACATGAAGAAATCCAATTTGTACAGTCAGAATAAAAAGAAAAGGACAAATACTCAGTCCACATATAAAGCTATCCCTGGGGATAAATAAGAGAAAACAGTAGCAAAAATCTCTAATGGAAATACGAAGGGAAAGAGAAAAAATACATGTTCCTGCTACGAGCACTGGAACAGAGGAGATGAGTATTTAATGCTGTTTTGTTGTTTGTCAACTTTTACCAGAAATGAAGGCACAACTTTCGGTTGCAGGGTGAATAAGGGTGCCACACATATGTCATGTCATAGACTGGGATTTCACCATTAGGAAAAGGAATATTTGTATGTTTCTGACCTACAGCTGGAGCTAAAGGAAAATAGGAAGCTGAGCAGATATAGGCAGATAAATATTATGATGAGACATTGTAACCCATGGCCTGTAAAAAGGCTCCTTTAATACCACTGAATCAGCAGCCAAGCATTGGTAAAAAATACTCTTGACAAACTGAGCATTTGAGCTGTCTCCAAACAATCAAAAGACTGAGAAAACATTCAGTATGAGGGACTCATGTTTCATATCTTAACTTTGTATTTTAGTATTTATCTACTTTCAAGGTCTACTTGCTCTAACGATGTCAAAAGTAATTTTTGATTCATGATGTCAGGGTGAACAGGATGGACCATTTAACCCCGCTAACAGTTGTAATACTCTTGGTCAGGTACTGTCTGGTTTGGATGCTCATCCCAACAAAAGATCTGTAATGACCTAAACAGAGCACTAAAAGGATATTCAAGAATCACTGTGGTAGTGCAAAGCAGACAAGTTATTTAGAATGCAGAGTTAGGGTATCCTGGAAGTTAACTGATGTCTTTGGGTTCCTAATCAGGCAGCAGCCAAATTTCATGGTGAGCCTCTCCTGGGGTTGCCTGCCTGATGCCTGGACTACCATGCAGAGGTGGTAGTTCACAAAAGTCACAGTCAGTCCTCTCCCAGCTCTCACAGGCTGCAGAGTTAAAAACTGTGTCCTGTGCCATGAAGCATCTGGGACAAATTGTCCTCTGCAAAACAACCTAGGCACCCAGGAACCTCAGCAACTTGTGCAGAAATAAAGTGCAGCTTTTATTTTGTATGTAACCTTTAGGATACAAATATGTTGTACTTACCACTGATTCCCTTTCTGAAAGAAGACTTAGAAATTTATTAAAAAGTACTACTTGATTAAAAAATGTTTACCTTAACATTTTCCATGGGATGAAAACAGCAGGTGCCTTCATGTCATAAATGACTTTCATTGAAACCATACCCACCTACCAATTTCATAAAAGCAGTGATATAGCCTGAAATGTTCAGAGACTCCAGAACATACATTTGAAAAATCCAACTGCAAATGAGGCACCATCCTCGAGCTTTACTGGCCAGGCCCTAAGGCCTGAATGCTAGAAAGGAAGCCTCAGAGCAACACTGATGTGAAGTCATCAGTCCACAACATTTGCTACTGCAGGCGTGACCTGGGAATATTTTGCACAGAAAAGAGTTGCCAAGCATGGTTTTTGGGACAGAGCAACTCCACCAGTTCCTCTTCAGGGGAGAGGCACAGTGTGGGACTTGCCATCAGACAGCATTAGGGAAAAGCCTCTGCTGGCTGCACCTGAGTTACTTCAATTCCAGCCTGTGAAGCTCCAGTGCTGCAAGAAGAGGATGAGAAAGCAGCTGAAAAAGCCAATGCCAATGACAAATATACAGAGCAGACACGTATCAAAACACAGTATTAGGAACAAAGTTCATCCCTGTGCCACCATCCAGCTGCATCCCATGGGAGGCTTGAGGTGGTGCAACAAGGTAAAGATCTGTGTGGCTTCAAGATTTCCAACAGTACATGCTAAAGAGATTAGCCCCTGTATTATTGTATGTGTCATGTTTTCCTTTTCAGTTAGTCCAACAGATTAACAAAAGGATCCCAAAAAAAAGTGTCATATCATTGAAGGAAATGCAAATAGTTTCAAATTAAGCTGTCTGCATATTTTGTGTAGGAAGCTGTGTTTTCCTCCAGTGTCTCAGGGATACTGGAGTGAAGAGAGGTGTTCTTTTCAAAATCCACCTGAATCTTCTTAATGACTCAGTAAAATATCTTGTATGTTAATCCTTGAAATTCAAGTTGCAATTCAGTTGTAAAAAGCCTGATGCAATATAAATGTAAAATTAATTACCTCATAAAAATACAGTCACAGTGCTACCCTTCATTCCAGGTGTGGGACAGCAGTTACATGGCATTCATACATTCTCTCTGCATTTATGGCATCCTCACTCTAGAGGAAGTACTGCAAGAAAGTGCTTCAGGCAATTCTAAAAAAAAGTTGAATTTCAGTGTATTTGAAGAAACTTAACATTGGGAAAAATAATGTAGGTGTTTTGTGCTCCATCTCCTCATCTTCCCATACTGTAAATTTGGATAAATAAAAACAGGAGGTGTATAAATAAATGTTCCATAAAAGAATAAAACATGTGTACACATTCTGCTACATTCTGTAGCAGGTTCCAGCCACATGGTAACATTGCCCTAAGCCATCCCTCCTGTTGTATAAGCAGAGAAATTTTCCAGGTAATCCTATAAAATGTAGCTACTATACTTAGTTGAAAGTGCTATATATTTTCTCTGAATTGTTGGAATAGACTAAAAAGTAGGTACCTTTCAATCTTTTAAATATTCTTACATGGGGGTTTTTTGGGCATTTTGTTAAAAAAAACTATTTTCTGGGAGAAAAATACTTTTTTTTCAATTATTGCTTGAACAAGAGAATACAAAAACAACTACAGGAGGTTTTTTATATTTCAAATTATTTTTTATTTAAAAATAACTGTTCAGCTAGGTCAAAATATTTCAAATATTCAAAGATTTTTCAAAAACTAAATCCAGACATTTCAGTTTTCTACAAAACAAGCCATTTCATACAAAAACCTTGCATATTAATACCTTATGATGAAAAAAGTTCTAATCAGCACATCCAAAGTACATTTCTTGTACTACATCTTTACAACAAAAATGAAATCTGTTTAAACTTTGGACACAGGATATCTCAAGGATGTGATCCCTGTAATTGCTCCAAAATAATGCAATGACAGGTGTCATTCTGAAACAAGCTGAAAGATCCCCTAAAAAGAAAACTTGGCCTTTCCTTGGTCGCAAGGAGCGTATGTGGGTTTATTATGAGATATTACGAGAAAAATCCTTGAGAGCTCCAGGTATTATAGAACAAACTCTTTATAATTTGACATTAATAACATTGACTGTGCTTTATGCAATCTATCTCCTGAGAATACAGAGAAAATCAGAATTTGGAAAAGGGTTGAAATAACCACAGGAGTGGTTATTAGAGAAGTATCTAGGAAGATTCATGTTACATACATGGATATTTGATAAGATATTGTTTTGATGATGTCTGACCAGACTTCATTGTTCTAGCATATGATAATTCCAACAGAGCATAATCAAGACAGTTTTACTCACTGGAGCAAAAATCAGATTTTCAATGGACCCTCACAAGGGACTGACAGGGAGCATTCTTGATCACCAGCAGTGGCAATCACAAGCTTTACTTCTCAGCAATCTTCATTTTGCTTTTTGTGTGTTTCCCTTGTAAATTCATACGATGTTTCATGTTCAGTGGTACATTATTGTGGAAAGATTTCATACTCTTTTTTTTCCTCATGATTGTTTTTCTTTTCAGATAGTATTTCATTCTGTGTCTTCCAGTCCAGCTTTTAACTTTACTCCATCTGCCTAGTAATGTTTAAATTTCTTTGCCAGTGCCATCTCTGCTCATAATTACTTTCACAAGGGCCAGGACATAGAAAATATATTAATGTCAACACTGTATTTCTATTCACAGATACTGTGGGTGCTGGAAAGGTGATTTCCATGCTTACCAACTACTGGCTCACACATTACATGTTTATCCTTGACCTGTCTGTATTAGCAAGGGAATATTCTTTGTTTTATTCTATTACTCTATTCCCCTTTCATAATATCAGATAATTGTTTGTTGTTTTCTGGTGGGAATGACAAAGGGAAAAGATATTATCTGGCCTTTTAGGCCTTCTCTCAAATTTTTTGCATATTTAAATTAACTTTTTGCCTCAGAATTTGTCATTACCCTTTTCTGCAAATACAGCATTTGTGCAATGCATTATGCGTTTTGCCAGGTCTCACCCAAATATGCTTCTTATCAATCCTGCCTGTGCCTGCTTAGGAACAGTCCAGCAGTTCTTGCTCTGGGCAGCTGATCCCAATCCCACAGTGAGTCCTTTGACTCCTTTGGCTGCTCATGGATGTATCTCCCCAGCACCAGCCTCCTAATCCCATCCTGGCTGTGCGTTTCTTTGGGCACCAATCCACCACGGGAAGCTCAGCTGCACCTGTGCCGCTGCCTCAGCAAGGTGGGAGGATCTGATCTGAGGGATGGCTTCGTGCAAATGGCCTTCATGTGTTCAAAACCTCACTGCCAACCTGGCAGCAGATAAAATGAACTTGCTCAGGTGTAGTTTAGTGGTGCTCTTGACAATGTGGCAGGGTTGAATTTTCAGTGCCCATCCACCCACTGTAATTCTGACTTCATTCCCAAATGCAAGTCTTGGTGTGTAATTATTCCTGGAGCCACCGAAGAAAAATACAGGGAAAACATTTTTCTTTTAAACTGCAGCTTTAAGGATGGAAAGCATTTTCAGTGTATGGAAATGTCTTTTAACCTAGCTCTGCTGGGTATAAAATGAACTTTATTTTGATTGACAGTCTGCTATTTTCTTCTCAGAATCTTCAGTCTAACTCTATTTCATGGTGTGTCGACTCTCTATATGATTACTCCAATATTCAGGTGCAGAGAAGTAAATGTTTCATGAAAGTGATGTCCCTGTCAGTAGTGTGCATATCATCTGGCCCCCTGAGCTGTCAGTGAACAGATTGTAGAATTACCATTAGAATACAGGAGCCCATAGCTGCAGGCAGTAAATGGAGAGCCGGTAAGCATATGTCACCAGCGTGATATTTTAGCTTCGTATGAATTTGTAAAGTGGAAATAAGCCAGCAGTACCACAGCAACTGCTAACTGTTCTGACTATCCATGTTTCCACATTACACCATATGTTCACAAAATTTGCAGCAAAAAGGAATAAAAACTGCTTTCCACTTTTGTGAAATATAACTTTGCGAGATGGGGTTTAAAATTTCATTCTAATGCTTTAGAGATGTGTTTACCCTGATGAAATTTACTTTCTAAGATATCATAGGATTTTTGTGGATGTCTACCTAGAAAATTATGTTTAGCTGCCGGCAGGATGAAAACAAGGCACATCTGGTTTGATCCTCTAGGGAGGAAGGTGCTAGATACGTTTGGATTTCAAAGTCAAATTATGTTTTTAATCGTATTCAAGATGCGGTTGGATAGCAGTCCATCCATGCAGGCAGAAACAGAGTTCAGTGTTGGCTGAAAAGATACCTCCTCATTTGGCTATTTCTTTTTATTATTGACCTTGGCAAATTTTGTCTCTCAGATTGGTTACAATTGTTTTGAATTAAAAAAAAGGGCCCTGGGTCAGTGAAGAGCTACTTTTGCCTTAAATGTCAATTCTTAGTTCTCAAATGCTCATTTTACAAATTATAGGAAGACACAGTAATTCAACTGTCTTAAACCACCATAAAAAAAAGATAAGCTAGTTACATTACTATCCATGGCACAGATTATACCTTTTCTCATTAGTAGTAACATTTATATTGGAGAAAACCAAGACTTCTCTTTCTAACTCGCAACACCTAGTGTAAAGTAGTAATTGACAAAAATGCTGGTATTTGGGCACATATTAAGTCTGAATTACATTCTGCAGATATCTGTCTGTCTACTCTGGGATAGGAAATGGGAGGGACACTATGTCAGGAGGACATTATACTTTTAAGAGATGCAGGACACTTAAATCCTAAAACAGGATGGAGTAAATTTGGGATATAGAGGTCAACCAGCTTGGGCCCCTGTTTCTTGGGTGAATAAAGCAAATGATGATCCCTTTACCGAGGAGCTTATCTGGGACTATGGCAAGACATTATAATTAGATAGTGAGAAAGAATTTTTTTGCCCTGTACTTTGACACAGAACATTAACTTTTGGTCACCCATTCCCAGTTGCAATATGCAATTATTCATCATCCATTGTCTTGTAGAGGCTAACAGGCAATATTAGCACAACTATAATTATTGATAATGATTCAACCAATTAATAAATAGGTGGCTATTTTCTTGGTTGAAATGTGATAAATAGTAGTGACATCAGAGATATTTGAGTCTTGATAGCTGACAAGGTCATACCTTCTGGGACATATAATATACACAAAAACTAGAGATGTGTTTAATTATTTTCTTTATAAAAATAAAAAACTAAAAACAATCCTGTCAAATCCTCTTGACCTTCTGAGCATCTTTGAAGAGTCATTTATATAGTAAAGCATTTGGACAAGTTCAGATTTTATTTCTTGAAGGTGAAAAAGAAAACATCGCTTCTTCTGATTTATTGGCTAGCAGAGTTAATTTGTTCTCCCTGTGGGATTGTTGCTATGCTGTTTGTTGGCCATCACTTGGAATTGTAAATCTAATTAATTTTATGTGCACCTATAGCTTTTCTATGGGTGTCTTTACATTGCTTAAGTATAGAGAAATATAATAATAATAATGTATAAAAATAAAGCAAGACTAAGAGGAGGTTACAAAATAAGACACACTGAAAGACTAAAAAGATGAAATGGCAAACAAAACCAAACCCTCAATCATTGACAGTCCTGTGAGGGAATAGCCTCACTGAAATCTGAACTTTACCTTTTATTTTCCCTCTTTATTTGTGTGCATGCATGTGCATTCTGATCCATGATCTATAACTGCACCAAATTTGAAGGTTCTAGTCAATGGCATAGTGAAAAATCACCAATGTGCCTGCAGCATACTTGCTTGCTTTCAGCAATTTTCTTGGCTACAACCGGGTAGAGAGATTTGATGACCTTTATTCACCTTAATTTTTCCAAACTGAAGGCTAGCTGCACCTTAGTACAGATAGAAAGGAATTGGTTCACACACCATGGCTGACAAATGGATAGTTCAGACTTGAGGAAAATAACTGAAAGGTCAGCTTTCACTCTCAGGGTAGTTTACCTTTCTCCACTCAAAATGATTGCATAAAGGAACATGCCAGATCTCAAGACCCTAACTTGGAGTATGGAGACTAATCACCATGAAATACACTCTACAAATAGCTCTATTGTATGGATAATAAATAATGTGTGTTTGTTTGTGGTTTTCTTCTTTGCTACAGTTTCAAAGCAAGCACCTGTAACTTTGATTACAATCTCAAGAACATAGCTGGACTTTGTTTGTTCTTCTTGAGCTAATCAGAGCAAATTCGTAGTGCTGGTTTCAGCTAAAGGGCATTAGTCTTAGAATTCTCATGCTATATGACAGGAAAACCTTCCATTCAAAAAAGTTTGTAATACAAGAGGAGATTAGTGCTTTCCACCCTATCTTTTCAATTAAAGTTAATCAAGAAGCTTATCAGTGCATCAGATGGCATGAAGGAAACTCTCTATGAAATCTACATTTTGAATCAATATATTCTACTATTATTGCATTCACTTATAACATGGTTATACAAAGGATGATTTGTGAGATTATTTTACATCTACTTAACTGCGTATATATATGTATTTGTGGTAAAGGATCACAAAGTTTTGAAGTTATGCTCTAGTGTTTCAGGTGTTCATCATACAGACATTGCACAAAACCCCGGCTGCTGCTGGACAATTGTTTTTAAACCATCAGCTGCCATCAGTACCAAAAGTGACAACAACAAGCCAGTCTCAAAGGCCCTTTTTTACATACAGCTCTGGTTTAAAGTATGCCCTCTCTGTTATCATGCTTCTCTCTGTATACATAATTGTATGTAAAGAGGATAGAAATCTTGGATATACTTTTAGGTCAGCCTGACAATACCCACTTGTAGCTTTGCATTATCTTTTTTGACATATTTTCTTTTTCCTTTTTAGATCTTTTAATTGACATTGAGAATAAAATTAGCATTTGGTTAAAACTGATTTGGTTTAAACATCAATTCTGCTGAGTAGGAACATAATGTAATTTGTCTCATTGGTTTTAGGTGGAACTCTTTTCTTGCTGAAACGAAGATATTTGAGGCACTTGATATGACAATCTTTCTTTTAATTTTTTCCACTTAGAGATTCAACTATCAGAATTTTTCATTTTGACCATTTCAAAAGGAAAATTGTAATTTTCTTCATTTCGGAATCGTAGAAAGGTTTGGTCTGCAAGGAACTTTTGAAGATGGTCTAGTTCAACCCCCTGCCATAGGAGTTCATCCTCACACTCAGGACTTCATCCAACCTGGCCTTGAATATTTCCAGGGATGAGGCATCCACAGCTTCTCTGAGCAACCTGTTCCACTGTCTCACCCCCTCACAGTAAAGAATTTCTTTCTTTTGCCCAATCAAACCCTGGCATCTTTTAATCTGAATAAACATTGTCCCTTATCCTGTCACTACAAGCCACGGTAAAAAATCATTCTTCATCTTTCTTGTAAGAACCCTTTATATACCAAAAGGCTGCAATAAGGTCTCTGGGGAGGCTTCTCTTCTTCAGTCTGAGCAAACCCAACTCTCTCAGCCTTTCCTCATAGTAAAGGTGTTCCAGCCCTCTGGCCACTTTAGTAGCCCTCCTATGGACCTGTTGTAACAGGTTCAGGTCATTCTTCTGGAATACTCTTGATTCATCTCCCTTTTTTTAGGTGAGATAGAAATTTTCTTCATACTGTTAGTTTCTAGATGAAAAGGGTGATTTGATGTATCTAGAACTTGCAACTGATGTTTTGTTTTTTTTTTTTTATTCTAGTAAATAATGCCCAAAACCCCAACTATCTACCTAAGTCTAAAAGTGGGAAAAGTAAGTGAAAATAAAACCATCTTCAAGTAGCCCTACAACCTTGAACTGCAGCAACAAGGTGGGGAGTAGGGGGCAGTAGGGTGTCTGTGAGGAGGATAGAAAGAGTTGAAGGAAAATTTGCTATGAATAACACCTGCCTAAAAGGTGGGAGGCCCCCCATCTTCCACAGCCAAACCCTTTCACAGGCCACCTCCAGCTGAATAAGGGTCTTTCTACCAGCTATGGTGGAACACAAGAATAAACAGAATGTGATCATTTAAGTATAAGCTCCAACAGGAACACATCATATTCCCTACCATGTCTGCAAAGTGTTGAGATGTTCATGAAACCTATCTCACATGAAATTCCAATATCACCAAGGATTGCAGTACATCAGTTCTTGCAGTTCTGTCTCCTGGAAGCCTGGAACAGCCAAAGAAGAAAAGACTAGACATGATATTTCCTCACTATCAAAAGAAAAAAAAAAGAAAACTGAAACACTGAAAAAAAGTAGAGTATGATGGGCAAGGTGAGTCATTAATTTTTTTTGCCTCTTTTTTTTTCTTTTTAAACTTAGGTACTTCTCTGAAACAAATTTCTTCTTAAACCTGTACTGCTTTTTAATTACAGCATCACAAATAAAAACTTTGCAAACATCTGCTTCTGTTTGTGTTTGTATACATTATGAAGCAATACTTTAAAAAAGAAATCTATAGAAGGATTTGCAACGCAGGCTGAGGTGTCATTCACCAAATACTATCTGGGTTCTGACCCATAACTGTGTAATAAATCCTGAAAATTATGTTTACACTGGAAATGCCGACAGAACTTTAGCCATGATTACAGCATGTTACTATAAATACACGTCTGTGCAGCACATATGTATCATATCCACATATATACACTGTATGCAGTGGTTTATTAGTCACAAGACATTTCATGTTTAACTTTTTTTCAGAAGTAGAGATGATGGAGCCCTGCCCTGAACACATTCTAGCAACAGAGACAATAACAAAATTATTACTACATTTATTGTGACAGTTTCACACAACTGCCACTTTTGATGATGATATATTGATACAACACACTGCAAGAATAAGCAACTAACTAATGTATATTGCAAAAGATAAACCTGCAATAGCAGGAATTTTGTTAAAGGAGAAAAAGACAAACGTGAAGATGACAGACCTATTTCAACTACACTTTTTCTAGCATCTCACAGGAATCTCTCCAAAGCAAGTTTTAACAGCCTTTATGCTTTCTAGAAACAAAAAGAAACAGAAAAGAAAAAAAAAGTTATTTGGAAAGAAAGGAGTACCCACTAAGGTGCCCCAGCACACATTACTCCTGCTCTGTATGAAAGAAAAGAAGGCAGGAGCTCCATTACAGTGTGATATCCCTTAGGGGTATTGTCAGTTGTCAATCAAAACAAGTTTTTCACGAACACATTTACTAAGAAAACCTTGTCTTTTTGCAAGGGGCCACTGTCAAGACTTGTGAAGAGTAAACAAGGCAAGACCATTCCCGTTTGCATTTGACATCAGAAGGATGCACATTTAGCTGTTTCTCAGGCTCAACCCCTCCAGTGGGCAGAATCCTGGAACATACTGAAGCAGAAAAGCCTGATATGTAAAGACAGGCTTGGAGTGAGTCAGTGGAACATAAAGGGAGCATACAGGATAAGGAAACTGCAATTAGTGTGGGGAGGCAAGCAAGGGGGCTTATCTGTGAAGTTTTCTGAAGTACTAATTGCAGTTTCTTTCATCAAGAAGAAGACATCTCAAAAGATAAACTAAATAATTCTATATGTGCAAAACCATAGTAATTCCTGCTGGCTAATATTCAGCTTACTGGTCTTATTCTGCAGCTCTAGAAGGGCTGAGCTTATTCTAAATCAGCAGAATTGTTTATATCTTGAGTTTTAGTAATAATCAGTGCTTAGTCTTAAAGACTAAATCCCCAGAGTCATGAGTTCCTAAGATAATCCCATGCTTTATTACAGTAAAAAGTAGGATTTTTGTTGCTATAGTCAAAAATTAGCCTTTGAGTTTCCCCAGGGTTCTTAAATAGAAAGGCAAGTAAAGAGAGCCAGAAAGCTTCTTGCCATTTTAAGCAAAACAATGAGTTTTCTCTTCTTTTTGTACAGGCAAGCAAAACCATAACTCAGAGAGCAAAACCATAAGAGAAAAATAGCAGAAGGCCATGGGAAAAAATTTGAAATTGAAGTAAAGTTTTTCTAACTATTCTACCTTTAGGAAGATAAGAGATATGAGAATGACATTGCCGTTGTAAGTTATGCCTGAAGCATGGAGCAGCTGAGCAAGATTTTTGATAACTCCAGACAGAATGAGACTACAGAAATATCAACTAATCAATTTCTTACTGAATCAACTTGGTGCCTTAGGTCACAGCATGGTTATTTACAAGGTCTGACCTCTGGATCTCATTCTTACTACCTATGCAGATACCTAAAGGTTTTCCCCTCTCATTGATGTAACAGCACTGTTTCATGGAAAAATGCAGGAAAAATTAGCATCATATATGTAGAAGACATATAAATGCAGAATATAAAAATTCAATCCTATAAACCTAATCTTATATGTATGTTCTTCTAAATTCATATTCCTAATTTTACAAAAGAGGTCACAGAATCAGTAACTACTGTATCTCACTTTCAGAGAAATCATCCCTTACAGATGTTTTCCATGCTTTTTTTTGTAAGTGTATTTACACTGGAAGTATTCTAACACTTTACTCAATGATGTATGTATTTGTGTATAAAGGTGGCAAATTGTATTTACTTAAATCTGCATCAATCTTTAATCAGTAGATAAAGGCACTACTGCACTATTGCAGTTGAACCAATTATCATTGATTCTACATTTCTTGTGAAATACCATCACATTTTTGTATCTCATCACTACAATTAGTAAATAGATGTTGTATTTAATGGTTATAATAAACCTTTCTATCAGAGCTATTCTATGAAGATCCTTACTTACAGTAAAGGGTAGAAGCAGTCTGAAGTCTAGTTATCTTCCATTTGTTTTGCAAAGTGTTATACCATGACTACATAAGAAATGAGAACTACTAGAATATATTTGCTTTGTTTTGCTGTTTTCTTTCATTTTATCCAGAAATTTGAAAATCTGAATAAAGACTGAACACATACTCAGAACTGGAAACAATATGTGTAACTTCATAGACATTTGATGTTCCATAATTGAATTTAGGATTGTCTCTGGGAAAAAAAAATAGTTTGGTTTGCAGGAGGCATCCTTGAGGGAGACAGATCTAGAGAAATGCCTTGAGACAGCAAGGACGGATGAATTGTTCAAGGGAAAAAGGCCAACATAATAATAGCTGTTAACACAGAGCAAATACACCACTGGTTGAGCTGAAGTAGCAATGCTGACATGGTCCTGCACTGTAGAAAGCAATACAAAAATTTGGAAGTTTCAAATGTAGTCTGTGGGGGACTGGGAAGAATTAGAGGTAAGAGAATTGTTTAAAACCTAATCCCATAATATTTCTGAAGACAGTCTTTAAAACACAGAACATATCTATGCTGTTAAATGAAAAAGTGCCAGGCAGTGAAGTTGAGCAGTGGATGGGAGCGCCAGCCTTCTGCAGTGCATAATTGCTAGCATATTCCCTGGCAGGATTTTTGCCTTTCCCAGTTAAGAGTTCTCCAAGACAATGACTGGGCACAGTTCAGGGGATAACTTATGCCAGGACCATTCCTAAAAGGCCACATGGAGAATAGTGTAGTGGTTTGGGTGTCCCCCACCCTACACTTAACTTTGCAGCAGTCAGCGCTGTACCCTCAAACACTGCTCTTGCCACAAGACACTTCATGCAACACGTTCCCACAGCTTCATGCTACAAAAACATCACTCTGGTAGATAACAGTCTTCATGTCCTTTCACACCCTACAAGCAAAAAAAAGAAATTAAATATAAAAATAGTATTTTTTAAAAGTCCAGAGAAGTTACAGGGGTCAGAGGATACCCATAAGACCCTTGGGCCCTAAGACAATGACAGTGGTCTGTGGTCTTTTTTTATTTATTAGTATAGACTGATCAAAGAAACTTTCACTGATATGTATGATGCATGCTACCAGATACCAGAGCTCTCAATACACATACAGTACTGAAAATACTGTCAGACATTTTGTTTTTTGTATTTGTAACTGTACTGATTACATCAGTAGCCAATTCAACAAGACAAATCAGCAATATTTGTTGGGAGAAATTTGATAAAATATCAGTTAAATGCAAAAAGACATTCTGAGTGCCACAGGCTTTTAATAAGAAACTCACAAAGTTCAAGTCATTATCCGCCGAGGTCCCTGGCAGCTGACAGATATAAGACCAGCTCTTCAAGACAGCATGGTAATAAAATCAATACACAGACTCACAGTGGTGGCTGTATGTTCACCTGAGGCTATACGGCCTCCTGTGTTATGATGCGTAATATTTCCAATTTCAGTAGCCGCTGGCAGATAAAAGAACAATGTGGCTAACGAAAAATTCAGTGTTCTTTGATTCCCCAGCTGAAATGAAGAAGAAAGCTTTTCCTAGCTGGTTCAGGTGGGGAAAAGGAAGCTAACCCTCATAACAAGAACTCATAGAGAGCAAGGGCACACACTGATATTGCTGGATATATTGCACATTTCCTTGACCACTTAGCTACAGCATCTGCATTTCACTGCAGCATGGTACCAAGCTATTTACTGCATGAGAAATGCAGGAGAACTAGCAATGTGGGTCTTTGGTGTTGTAAGAGAGCATACCAATGAGTAAAAAGAAAATAGTGCTCTTGCGGATATACAGCCAGTGCCTAACTTTAAGTATACATTTCCTGATTTGTGCACTGGAAATTTACGTAAACTATCTGGAATACCCTGTGTCCTAAGACAACACTACAATAAGGCCAAATGCTACCCTTTGGCATCACCAGAGATTAGAAGATAACTTTACCTGGCACTTCTGAAACTGCAGGAGCATAACTCTATTATCTTTGACAGAATATGTTGTGGCAGTGATTAATACTGCAGGAGAATTAACATTTTTTTCACCTATTTCCAGAATATCAAAACAATAAAGAATTATTTAATGACAGTTAGGAAATTTATGTTCATTTGTATTGGTTTTGCATAGAAATACTTTTGAGGGGGAATACAGGGGTTGCTTCTATCAGAAGCTGCTCAGAAGCTTCCCCTGTGTTCAACAGAGACAAAGGCACCTCGCTCCAAGGCAGGCCCACCTCTGGCGAAGGCTGAGCCCATCAGTAACAGTGGTGGCACCCCTGGGGTAATGGTGTCCTGGTTTCATCCAAGGGCAGGGTTAATTATTTGCAATAGCTGAGAGGAAGCAGGGCTGAGGGGACATGGCCAGACACTGTTTTCATTCAATACCACCTCATGTCATTGCCAGCGCTGGGTAAAGAGACTCTCTCCCTTCGAAGAAGAAGGACATCCCTTTCCAGTGGGGAGAAAATGTGGGGAAGAGCTGGTTAGTATTTGCTGCCAGCTTTCCATGTATATAATTTATTTGCCTCATACTTTTTGTTATTATTGTTATTGTTGCTGTTTGTTCTCTTATCTCATTGTTGTTTCCAGTTAATAGTTCTTATCTCAAGCAGTGATTTTCTACTTTTGTGTCTCCAGTTCTCAACTCCATCCTGCCAGAGCAGGAAGGGGAAGAGGAAGGGGGAGCAAGCAGCAGTGTGGTTTTAGCAGGATTACTAAATTGGAGAATACCAGTCCTAAACCACAATGCATAGTTGAGAAGGGCGGAAAAAAACCATGCACAACAGCAGCAGAGAGAAAAGTGAAAATATGTGAGGAACAGTCCTGCAGACAGCAAGGTCAGTGCAGAAGGAGGGGGAGGAGGTCCTCCAGACACTGAAGCAGAGATTCCCCTGCAGCCTGTGGTGCAGCCCGTGGTGAGGCAGCTGTGCCCCAGCAGCCCATGGAGGTCCATGGTGGAGCAGAGATCCACCTGCAGCCTGTTCAGGACGCCACACCAGAGCAGGGCAATGCCCAAAGGAATCTGTGACCCCATGGGAAGTCCATGCTCGAAAAGACTCCTGGAAGCACCTGTGGGCTCATGGAGAATGGAGCCCACTCTGGAGTAGGCAGGGCTCCATGGGGGACCTGTGCTGGAGCAGGCTGTTCCTGAAGGACTGCACCCCATGGAAGGGACCCACACTGGAGCTGTTCACAAAGAAATGCACCCTGTGCAAAGGACTCCTGTTGGAGAAGTTTGTGGAGGACTGTCTCCCATGGAGCAACCCAAAAAGAGGAAGAAGCAGCAGAGATATTATGTGATGAACTTACCACAGCCCCCATCCCTCTTCCTCCTGTGCCACTGGAGAGGAGGAGGTAGAGAAACTAGGAGTAAAGATGAGCCTGGAAAGAGGGGAGAGTTTTGGGGAAGGTGTTTTCAAATTTTTTATTTCTCATTATCCTACTTTGACTTTTTTACAAAATTAATTTTCCTCAAGATGAGTCTGCTTTGTCTGTGACAGTCACTGGTGATCTCTCCCTGTCCTCGTCTTGATCTGAGCCTCTCCTTATTTCCTCTCTCCTGCCCAGATGAAGAAGGCAGTGATAAAACAGCTTTGGTGGGTTGTCATACAGCAAGGGACAACTCACCTCAACTCTGCAGGATGTGGACAAGAATGTCTATTGCTTCTGAACTTTCCTGTCTCTATTTCTTGGGGCTTTTGGCTTTACCTCCCTGAATTTCTGTAGCTCTGCCTTCTGTTGCTTGCCCCTTCCTGCTCTTGCTTCTGCTTTTGGGCAACTGCTGCTCCTGCATCACTGCATTTATCCTTCCTTCACTTTTTTTCCTTTCCCATCCCTATCTCTGCAACACTTCTCATGTGCCCAGCTTTTGGGAAGTGCTCAGAAATGCTGGGTGGCTGCAGGGCAGGGATGACCCAGGAGCAATCCTGGCACATACCAAGAGTAGGTGCATGCTCAAGGCCAACAGAAACCTCAGAAGATGCAGCTGTCATCATCAGGATACCTTTAAAGATCATGAACAAGCCAAACTATTTTAGTGGCTTATGATTTAGGCATACTGGAGCAGACAGCACACAGAGACAACATAAGGAATAGTTCTGGTGCTGTTACCAGCTTTTTGTCAACAGTGAAGGCAATGCTTCTGGCACCAAAGAGAAGTGCTTTAATATGTGTGTTGGAGTGCAGGACAGAGCCAGTCTCAATGTGAATACAGTGGTTGTACCCTCTCTCCTTGACATGAGTTGTGGTGGGAGTGCAACATGTTCCTCAGAGCTGAAATTCAGGATGGGCAGGAGCACCCAAGGTCATACTCCAACCCTCCCACTACACAGTACCTCCAGGTCCTGCTTCCTGGGATGCCTGATGCCCTGCTTCAGTTTAGGGAATCAACCCTCTGCCATAACTGTTACCTCCCTCTCTTTCAGGGAAACTCTCCTCCACAGGCTGTGCTAATGTTGCTGCCGTAGCCTCATAAGAGAGTACAACATGGAAGTTAATGAAGGTGAAAAAGGCTGCTAAAATTTTCCTAACACTTCTTCTTCCATTTCCCCCTCTCATAAAAAGCCACTGCACTCCACTTACATGTTTGCGTAAGAGTGTGTTCAAAAATAACTGAAATACTTTAGAAAACATTTTCCATCTTAAGGCAAAGCATGGAAATTTTTTGTGTAAGCTGTTAAAAGTTTCAGGAAATTATATAGGGATGCATAATGGAAAGTTTCTGGTTGTTATAATCTACAACATACATACATATCTGAGAATCACAGCATGGCTGGAATTGGAAAGGACTCCTAGAGGGCATCTGGTCCAACCCTCCTGCTCAAGCAGGACCATCTGAAGCCAGTTGCCCCAAACTGCATCTTGATGGCTTTTGAGTATCTCAAAGGACAGAGACTTCACAACCTCCCTGGGCAACCTGTGCCCATGCTGGGTCACCCTCACAGTAACAACTTGTTTGCTGGTGTTTAGACAGAGGCTTCTGTGTTTCAGTTTGGGCCCACTGTCTCTGGTCCTGCCAATTAAAGAGGATGTAATACTCTGTGGTGAATGAAGTGTAGGGAAGTTAATTTATGGATTTCGTTCTGGTGCCTGACCAAATGCTGTGGCACAGGAGAGTTGCTGGAAGAATCTTCAGTTCATTTGGGAGAAAGAAAGACACAAGTCCTGCAGATCAAGCTGAAGCATCATGAAACATGGCAACCACTCATGGTTTCTGGATTTGGCATTAGATATCTTTAATTCCAGAGCTGTGAAATATTACATCTATTCAATTCAACAAGAATTTTTCTTCCAGAATTAACACTTATACTCACACATCTCAGCATGAATTACCACAAAGAATTTTAAAATTATGTAGTGGGTAAGACCTGCAGCTTTCAAGTCTCTTTAACCTTTGCTGAGTTGCTGTTCTGTAAATTGCTCCTGCAGCTATTTAATTTCCCTCCCCACCATTACCAGTTTTTTTGTTTGGTTATTTTTATTTTTATTTGTTTCGTCTTGCTTGAATGGGGGAAGGTAATAGGTGTGTCACAGTGACAGAGCACTAACTCTGGGCACCAGCCCCAGTGCTGCTGTGGCCATGTCACAGGGAGCAGAATCTTGGTGGTGCCTGGGATGGGCACCAAAAGACCTGTGCCAGCCCAGTATGGCCATGGAGGACATTGGTGGAAAAAGCCTGAAAGGAGAAGGCAGGGAGGAGTGGGGAGGGTACAAAAGCAAGATCTGCCTGTGCCAATAGAGGAAGGCTGCTCCTTCCTTTCTTCTCCTGTGTATTGCAGATGGACAGACAGGGATGTGACCAGGCCGTAGCACGCTCCTGTCTTCTCCCTCTTCTGCCACTCAGCCAGAGAGCTGTCAGTGCTCTACAAAACAAATAGGGCTTACAGGGGGCTGGAAGCTTCCCAAAATCATGGGCAGAAACAGCTCCATTCTCCCTGGTTGGACAAGGGTTGGGCCCCACAGGAGGTCCTGGCACCAAGCCCAAATAATGTAGTGGCCATGTCACAGTGGGCAGAATGATGGTGGTGGCTGCTGTTAGAGTGGGACTGGTGACATGATTGGCCCAGGGTGAGGTTCTTGTAAATGACAGGTAAATATGGGATGGGCAGTCCTGGTGTGAGGCTGGAAAAGCCTCGAGCAGGGCAGAAAGGGTTTCTCATGTTGACAGAGGGTGGATGCTTCACATGTTGATTCTGCTGTCTTTGACAGCCACAGCCCCAGAGAGAGCCACAACCAGATCCTGGCACTTGTCAATGTTCTCCCTCCTCCACCATTCAGCTGGAGAGCCCTGCAGAGAACTTGTACTGGGACATCAACCTAAGCTTCAGGAAACACACATATCTTCATTCTGTAGCACATTGTGGTCCTATGGGTGGCTAGAGGGTCCCCACAGCTGTGGATGAAGGGAGGTCCACACCACCCATCATCTCTGTACCCTTTTATGGTCCCAGAGGCAGCTGGAAGGGCACCACAGCCATGGAGACAGAGCTCCATGCTACCCCACTTTCCTTTGTGAAACTTCTATGTATCTAACCTCCTTACAAACATTCAAAGAAAAACCAGAACTCACCTTGTGAAAAAGACAAGTCCTGAACTTCGTCAACATTATTTGTCTTAATAAAATATTGTAAGGAGAGCATCTATGTACTATATACTAGCACTGAAATATCTGCCTTAGCTATTTCCTGCTGATTTCCTAGATGTTTGTTCTCGCAGAGAGAGCAAAGGCAATTTATTAATATCCACTGTTCAGCCCTGAGGACACATTTACACTTCTTGGGAGAGAGTGCATATATGTGTACAAATGTATATGCGTGTGTATATATAGATATTCATTTACATATATATGTTAGGTACTTATTATGCACATAAAGGGAAAGTTGCCATATGGAAACAATATCAGATTTTGAAGGCAACTCACCTAACACGTCTGAAATGATTGTCCCTGCAGCCTTGACTCTCCCTGCTGTGTATGTGGATCCATTAGCTGAAAGTATGCACATAATGAGAAAGAATCCATGGTCTGTGGCAGTGCAGATCAGTTGAGCCTGTTTATTGAAAGAGAAGATTTCTTTTTCTTTTACTCTTTAATTTTTAACTTATTGATTTTTTGCTTTTCTATTTGATGAATATTGATTGTACTCATGCAGTGTTGCACTCATACTAGCACTTTATTTCTCCCTTGTTTATTCATTGTGGTAATATACTTGGGGTATGAAAACTGCTGAGTATCACAGAATTACAGTATCACAGAAGTTGGAAGGCACCTCTGGAGATCACCCAGTCCCTCCCCAGAGGAGGGTCAAATACAGCAGGCTGAGTGTGCTGTCAGCAAATCAGCACTATCTGCTGATACACCAGAGAAAGAGGCTGACAGGAACCTCCTGAAATTCAACTAGGAGAAGTCCTGCACCTGAGGAAAACCAGGGTGTGCTGTGGGCCACCCAGTTAGAAAGCAGCTCTGCAGGACCTGGGGGTCTTGGTGGACACCAGATTGGACATGAGCCAGCAACCCACCCTTACAGCAAAAAAGGGCAATGGTGTCCTGGGCTGCATTAGGAAAAGTCTTGCCAGCAGGTTGAGGTGATCCTGCACTTTGATTCAGCTTTGGTGAGCCACATGGAGTACTGTGTCCAGTCTTATGCTCCTCAGTACAACAAGGAACCTAGCGTGTTGTCACTTCATCAGATAACGGGGTGGTTAACATCTCCTATGAGGACTAGGGCCTGCAAACTTGAGGCTTCTTCCAGGTGCTTGAAGAAGGTTCTCAGCAGTCATCACGTGTCTGCAGGAAGAGCTCTGCCCATCCCTGCTGCTCTCATACGTAAAAGGTAAATCTTCCTCCTCACCAGCCCAGCCTCTCCTTAAGAGCCTGTACCCTTTCATCACAGCACTCCAGTTGTGTAAGCCATCCCACCACTTGTCTGGCCGCCTGCTCCCCACACTGCAGATGTAGGCACTTTGGACTCAGCCTTCCTTGTGCTGATTCCCCAAAGGGCGTGAGAGCTTCCCTGTGTGCCACCTCCTCAACATGGATGTGCCTGTGCTGCAGGCAGGGCCCTTCCAGCCCGTTTCATGGCTTTCAAGTTGTCTCCTGCCCACGGCACCCTGCACCCTTTGCTTAAAATTCACAGAATCATAGAATGATTTGGGTTAGAAGAGTCCTTTAAGATCATCTAATTCCAACCACACTATGGGCAGGTTGCTCAAAGTTCCATTCACCCTGGCCTTGAAGACTAGGGATGGGGTAAAAAGCCAGTCCACAACTCCTGCACTTCTCTTTCTTCTCTTCACCTCCTCTCCTCTTCATTCCCAGGGTAAATCCCTGCACACCAGCTTGCCCAGCCTGCAGACCATGATGGTTCTGCTGCTCCGTCCAGGTGGATCCTGTCCCTTTCTGGCAGCCTGCCATCCCCAGAGACCATCCACGACCATCCTCCGCTGCCAAATCCCCGCCGTGGACACCGTCTGCGTGAACTGCAGCTCCCCGCACGCCCCGAGCCCCCCATGCGGGCAGCGGGGCCGCACCGGGACCCACCTCCTGGAGGGGCCGGGATGTGGGGCCGGGATGCGGAGCCGGGATGCGGGGCCGGGATGCGAGACCGGGATATGGGTCCGGAATGCGGGGCCGGGATGTGGGGCCAGGATGCGGGGTCGGGATGAGGGGCCGGGATGTAGGGCCAGGATGCGGGGCCGGGATTCAGGGCCGGGATTCAGGATCGGGATGCGGGGCCGGGATGTGGGGCCGGGGTGCGGGACCGGGATGAGGGGCCGGGATGTGGGGCCTCCGGCTCCCTCTCCTGGCCCTGCGGCGGCACGGCGGAACACGGCCGGGGGCCGGGACCTGCGCTGCCAAAAGGCAAAAAACCCACAAGATTCCTGTGTGGGGTTTTAAATTTTATATTTTCCCCCGAGGCATTCGTGTTCCCCGTTAACCCCCGGCTTTCCATGGCGGTGTCTCCCCAAAAGAGAGCGCCTTTGCACACGTTAATTCAACATAGATAGAGTTAGCACTGAATGTCTCCTGATTCCTGAAGGAAAAAAAACCCAAAAACCTGCTGAGCTGGGCACTCTGAGCAAGTGGAAAAATTGGGTTCGAAACCTCTCGTGAGGAAGAAACAAATATTTCCTTGTCCTGTGTTTTCTTGATAGGTGCACTAAACACCAAGCTCTAATGGGAATGGGAACAGCTCCTGAATTTAATGAGTCTGAACTCTGCTTGTTTGCTTGTGCTGGCCTGAGATTAAGCTCCTGCTTCTGGATTACAAGTGAGGAGAAGCAATATTCAGATTTAAGACATTGTCAGGTTCAGAAAGGACTGGCAACTCCAGGGAAAAAAAAACATGTAAATAAAATATATCACTTTTTTTTAAATCAAATCACTGAAAAATTGGAGAGAATCCAATGTGACAGCAGTTTGCATACTTTCAAAAAAAGTCAGCAATATTCTCACACAGCTCCAGTGTAACTGTGTGTGGCTGAGCAGCAGGTAGGGGGACATTATTTGGTGCATTGACCCCACGAGCTTCATAAAACTTATGCAAACAAGAAGAGCAATAGTGAGTTTATGATAAAAGATTAGGGATTTGTCCATAGAGGAAATTCAAGAGAGATTCACTCCTTTAAGTGGATTATCAAAACCTAATTAAACTTCTCTGAGAATCCCCTTATTTAGTATTAAATTTTGTTTATTCTTACACTAAGAGTGAGTTTTAACACTTTAAATTTACACCTTTAGTGCATTTGGATTGATTTTCCTCAGTGTCCCTGTTTAGAAAGATCCCAAGCAATTGGATTTTAGGCAGTTTGCACCAGCACAAAAGACTTTTAAGATTCATCCACTCAATCCAGAATCGAGGTCACTACTGTCACTGTGGTGAGGAACCTTTCCTGTACTGTCTGCACTGTAATATCAGATCCTGTCTGGAGATGCAGACTCAAAAGAAGGATTTCTCTTGTCTGTATGAGCCCTTATACCTCCACATGAAAAGTAAGGTGACAGGACAAGAAGAAATGGCCTCAGGTTGTGCCAGGGGAAGTTTAGATTGGAGATTAGGAAAAATTTCTTCACTGAAAGGGTGGTCAGGCATTGGAACAGGTCTGGTGGAATCACCATTCCTGGAAGTGTTCAAAAAACATACAGATGGGGCATTTGGGGGTATGGTTTAGTGGTGAGTATGGTGGTGCTGGCTTAATGGTTACACTCAATATTAGAGGTCTTTTCTAACCTCAGTGATTCTATGCCTGTTGAAGTTAGTCACTGTTCTGAACTTCCTTGGAAATATAGGAGAATGCTGGAATGGAAGTCTACAGGAACACTCCCCCTTTATGACTGCACTGACTGCCTGAGTCTCCACTGCAGCTGCTGGAGCCTCCACAGACGTTCAGCCCCTGGGGCTCAGTCCAACTGCCTGAACTTGGGGTGTCTCACAAGACAATTCATTTTGAGGCTTATTCAGTATATCCACATGAGGACTTCAGAAAAGATGGGTACATCCTGAATGAGAAAAACCACAAGGGGCCCCCAGATGGAACTCGGTACTGATGATTAGGTAAGTAAAATATACCCTAAATCTTTTAATCTTTTGTGCTAGAAATAGCTGATTGTTGTTTTACTTTTATTGACAACAATGGGAAGTCAGACATATTCTGCGCCTTCAAACAAATACATTTACAGGTCCTAATTCTGAACTTAATCTAAGTTCAAATTAGTGGGTTTGGTCCTGGTTTTTGGGGGCTTTTTTTTTTCTTGTTGGTTGGTTGTTCATTTGGTTGGGTTTCTTTTTTTGCTGAACACAGACGAATTTCATGTAGCAGGGTTTTAGGTACCCATACCCCTGAACTTCTGTCACCAAGAAAGGGTATGACAGTCTTGGTCATGAGGAAGAATCTTATGAATTTTGTGTCTGCAGAGCTAAGCAATTTGTAACCCTATTCTGAACATGAACTAATTTTAGGTACTAACACTCCACAATAGCTGGAATTGGAGTGGGCTGGATCTTCTCTGGTATATCTGTCTTTCAGACTGGCACACAAGACATAGGAATGCTTATGACAGTCTCCACTCACTTATTTTACTAAGTGAGTGGAGGCTGTCATTGGAATTTTGTGGGTGAATAGAGGTTTCTTAGCAGTAAAATAAATTTCTGAGTGATTTTTTACTGGCCTATTGCTCAGATACACTCTTTTGTCCTGCATAAACAAATTCCTACATGGACAATACATGTGAGGAAAAAAAACTCAAATAAAATTTCTTGAAGGACCCTCTCTTCCTGTTAGGTCTTTTCAGATTACTCAGCTTTTTCTTCAGGGACAAAACCAAATAAACGGCGAATATCCCTTTATAGTTGTTGGTAACAGCGGAAAACTGGCGGAAGAGGCGGGGGGCACTTTCCTCTTGTTACTTCCACCGATGCCTTGATTTTGTGACAAGCTGCAGAGCGCAGACGTGCTGCTATTCTTCTGATCTGGGGTGGGGAATAGAAGAGCTGCGAGCAGGAGCGGCGGTGTCCGGGCGGTGTCCGTGCGGTGTCCGGGCGGTGTCCGGGCGGTGTCCGTGCGGTGTCCGGGCGGTGTCCGGGCGGTGTCCGTGCGGTGTCCGGGCGGTGTCCGGGCGGTGTCCGGGCGGTGTCCGTGCGGTGTCCGGGCGGTGTCCGTGCGCTGCCCCGCGGGCGGGCGGGGGCGGCAGGGGGCGCGCGGCCCCGGAGCATCGCAGCTCCCGGGGCTCTGCAGGGCCACTCCCGGGATGCTGCACGCCGGGCAAGCCCCGAGCCGTGTCCCAGCCCCGAGCAGTTGCGATCCTTGGCTGCCGTCCCGCCAGCCTTTCCGTGCAGGCAGACTTTCACTGGAGCTGCCGGAGCTGCCGAGCGGCGCTGGCGTAGATCAGGTTTCAAAACTAGGATCTAATTTTAAATGAGATGTCAAAAACTGGGACTGACAAACAGTGGGAAAGACTGTAAAGAGGCAAGCCACAGGTAATCTCTGTGAACAGCTCGGCAGCCATGCTGACAGCTGGGAACGGGAACCCCGGAGCGCTAACGTGAGCGCTCGGGCTGCTCCCCTGACCTCGGACAAGCTGCTCAGGGCTGCTTCATTCAGGTGTCGAGCTCCTCCTGCAATGCTGCTGAATAGTTTGACAGGATCAGTGGAAGCCAGGAATGTCACTCCATTCTCGTGAAGCACTCGGTAACCTATGGGAGCCATTTTCCTTCCCCACTTTCTCCGTGTATGAAGAACCCACCCCATGGAATAAATAAAACCTGGACTACAGAGCAAAGTATTGCAGTACTCCCTCATGGAATAACGCACTTCAGTATCATTACTGGACTTGACTGGGGCTCTTGTGTTTTCTTTCCCTTGCTCTCTTTGGAATATTACAGACCCCTGAGGAAGTCTCCAAGCCAGAAGCAGAGAAGTCTGGTGATGCAAAAGGGAAGAAAAGTGGCTAAAACAGCCAGGCAGCCGCTGTCTTAGAAATACAAAAAAGTATTTATAAATGCACTGAATTAAAATAAGAAGTGTCCAGTATGTTTTATGTGATTAAATAGTCTGGATAAATGCAAGCACTGGGCAGATGTAACATCAACAGCTCAAATGAAGCCAAATCATCTGCTGTTTAGAAACTCAGGTAGCAACCTTCAGCTGGGCAGCTATGCAGCAATAAAAGGAAAAGTCATTTGTCAAGGATGAACCAAGGGCTCCTTTTCACTCACCTTTTTAATTTTTCTTTTTTCCTCACTTGTGGGTTTTTTAGGTTTTTGTTTGGTTGGTTGGTTGGTTTTATTTGTTTGTTTGGTTTTGGTTTTGGTTTTTTTGCAGGGGGTTGTGAGAGGAGGTTTGCAGGGTTTTTTTAGATATATAGTTAGAAAAAAGTATGACAGCAGGGCCGGTCTGCTTTATCTAACTACTTGGACAATGGTTGCCTGATTACTTTGAGCCCTAGAGCAGGGGAGGCAACAATGTAGTGCAACACGGTTGTGGGGTTTTGATGGAGAAACATCTCTTATCATCTATGGAATTTTTCCATAGTCAATGCTTTTAATTTTGAAAAGACGTTTTCTGTCTTGACTGAAGAAGATGCAGACATTGTAGAAGACACAAAGAAGACCCAGTTAACTAATTTCCTCTGCAACCTCAGCACATTTCAAATTGCCAATGTATCTTTCCTCACTTCATCCCCTTCTAGACATGGGACCAAAACCCAGATTTCCCTCACACATGATTTCCCACAGTACATTCAATTCTATTTTGGTTCTGACACCAGATTATTTGGCTATTTCTGATCTATCTCAACTGTTTTTTCTTGTTCTTTGTGGATGATGAGCATTTCCACCATACTGGGTTACTGAAGTGGAAATTGACTTCCAGATTGTTCCATAAGCCAGGCAATAGAAATCTGGGCTCAGGCTGCAATACAAGGACGTTTTTATGTGTACAGATTTTCCCATTATCTTCATCTGTAACACCGTGGCATCAACACACCACAAGTGTGACCAGCTCACGGGTTTTAAGATCACATGTTAGAGTCACTTGCTGAATCAGAGATTAGAGAAAGCATTTGATATTTCATAGATCATTAGACTATCTAGAGGTAGAAGCTAACAGCAAATACTTAAAAAGAAAAGATAATCGATTATGCTTTCATTAAAGAGAGAAGAAAAACAGAGACACTCTTATCAGTGCCAATCAACATTGGAGACTGAAATCTTGAGCAATTCTGAAGTGAGGAATTTGTTTTCAATCCTTTCCTTATAGCAGTATTATAGAGACTGAAATCCAGGTCCCTGATTAACCCCTGAGTAAAGAATAACCTTCACCTAGAGAGCTCTGCTTTCAAAAGGGTTGGCCCCTGTAACTAGAGCCTGTTCAATTCTTCTTCTTCAAAGAGAACAGGCATCCAAGAATGTCAGCTTCATAGAAGGAGCTATAATTTCGAAGAAACTTCCTGTTTGTCGATTTACTTTTTGTATCTTGGTGTTATAAATGGGAGGAAATGTCATGAAGGTGATTTTTCTTATTTTTTTGGTTGCATGTTACATTTTGCAATTGCAGAGGCTTACAAATGAAGCGTTTTCTGTCACTGTTTATAGATTGAAAGTGAGCAGACTATCTATACGTGTGTAGCTACCAAACACATGTTGAATTCAGATTTGCAAGATAACATATGACAGTGTTCTTGGTCAAAACCAAATAATGACTTCCACTTTAAAAAAAAAAAAGACAAGCCAAAAAAAAACCCCAAAAAGGCAACCCAAAAATCACACTCTAGCTACTATTCAGTAGAAAAAGACACATAGCTGAAGCTGGGTTTAGACATGAAGTGTATCCCTGGAAGAAGTCAGCTTGTCAAAATCTCTCTTTCTTGGCAAGATCCCAGAAGGGGAGTAGTTTCACAAAGATGAAAAGAGTGTTAAATGCTAACATTCTTCCAGATTGGATATGCATTCTTTCTTATACATATTTTTGTTATGAAACAAATGCATTTTGGTAAAATTAGGGATGTGTTTCTGTGTTTCTGCCTCTACTGTATATTTTGTGTGATAATATGGCACTGATTTCCTATCTAATTTAAAACAGTTTAAAATAACTGGTAACATCTAGTAGCTTTCTATTCTTCCAACCTTTATTTTCTGTTCTGTGTATTTTAATGTGGAGCAGGGAGTTGGCAGGGGTTATTTATTTTTCGTTACTTTTCTGTTTTAGAATAAGAAGAAATGAGCTTTGACCTTCTCCCTTCTGTTCATGACTTCCCCACCATCACTAAGGTTTTCTGTTCAGGGTCCCAAATTACACAGCGGAAAGAAATGTTTGGATTTAAGCCCTGGTGCTTTATGGTCTAAGATTCAGTTCTTGAAGGACAATAAAAATCTTTATTAAATGATACACTGGTTCCTTTCAAACATTCCTCCAGTATTTGGAAGGCAGAAGATACATGCACTCTGTTTTCTTTGTCACAGCCCTTGTATTTCACAGTGGTATATCTCTGATTTGGGGACCCAAAATTAGTGTTTGCCCATGATCTCAAAACAAAACAAAAGCAACAAAAACAACAACAACAAAAAAGAAAATAAAAGAAAAAGTAAAAAAAGAAGAAAACCAAATCTATAGTCTTCTCCCCAAATATGCGTTCAGTGTAACTTCAGGACAAATGAGTAGGTGAACAGTATGTACATGGACAGACACTTTCACAAATATCCCTATAAACCTAAACCATGCTATTTGGGTGTACAGAAACTGTGCAGTATGGGCAGGCTTAATCTCAGAGGCTGAAAAGCTTCAGCCTGATAACATTCAACATACTCAGATGGTACTGGATACGTGTAATATGTAGGTATCAGGTGCGACTCTCATTAGGAGGCTGGACCTTTGTCTTGTCTTCTAAACTAATTTTTTTCCTTTCTGATGTAGAAACCTTTTTCAAATGCTTATGCTTTCCAGGAAAATAAGTTATTTTATTCAGCCTGTGTTTTCCTAATCCCCTTTTTTCCCTTCATGGTTATTGCCACTTTAAATAAAGTGGTCTTCACAAAATAGTCTCAATGAAACGGTCAAGCTTTTACAGATCACAAATATTAGGCTCCAGGAATAGGTAGAACATGGTTAGGAAAAAATATAGAAAATACACTAAAGAAATTAAATTATTGTGAAGTATTACCCTCCTGTGTCTATCTGGAAAACAATACATGTGTTTGTTTTAAACACATTCTAACACTCAGTTCCCAGTCTGGGAAGGCGAACCCAGCCTCTACTGTGTGTAAGCTTCCACTCCAAGCAAAGCTTCCACCAAAGCAATTGTAGCTGACATCCCCTCAGGATCACTCCTAGCATGTGCAGCCTGCGAGTTTCCTTGGAAACTGCCATGCCGCAAGCATGAGATTATGGCACATGACTGCTAAGCTGTATAGCTTTACCCAGGAAAATAAAGGCATGCAAGAATGGAAACCAGGACTGCAATCCACCTCCCAAGGACAGTAACTGCTGGTTTTCAACCTGCAGCTTCTAGTGGCTGATGGATTACTTCTACACAGTCAGAAAAGATAAGGAACTAAATCATATCTGTTTATTATGAGATTATGTTTCTTGCATTACAGACTGTTTTCCTGCTGGGAGGGGGCACAACTGAAAAGCAACCTGAAAATCACCACATCTCCAAAGGCCTTCTGCAAGAAGTCAGCTAGGAGGCCATACAACATTTTCCTTAGGCTGAGCTAATCTGGCTAGGATACCTCATATGGACCCTTTTTAAAAGAGGCATTCCCTCTCCAGATTTCTGTGATTATACAGTGCTGAAGGTGAGACCTTGAGAATGACCACAGTGGCCCAGCCAAGTAACTACCAAACTCACCAGCCTGTACCTGACATAGTCTATAATAAACTAACAGAAGGAGAATATAAGTACAAAGGAAAGACACAATTTTTTTGTACTCAGGCACCCTTGACAGATTTGCCTGCAATGGACTTAGCCATTTCTGACCACTAATAAACCTCTAGTCCCATCCCTATCCTGTGGCAAGCAGTCCTGCAGGATACATCAACACTTGGTGAGGAAGTTTTTCCTTTGGTTTATCATGAATCTCAGTCCTGCTGGTTTCCCTTTGATGACTCTTAGCTCTTGCATTGAAAAGACAGTGACCAGTTGCTACCTATTCACCTTCTCTTTTCAACTAATGATTTTACAACTTCTCTATCAGATCCCCCTCCAGTCATCCCAGTTTGAGACTGGAGAGCACTAGACTCGTTGTTTTACAGTGCACTTTGTCTATGGTGATGTCAGCTTGGAACATGCATTTTCTTGTAGTTTTATTAGGCGAGAGTAATTAGCTGGGTCCTTAAATATATAATTTAGCCTGTGAGCTTTGTAGTCTCCATATGAATTTGACCTAGGATATGCAGGTCACAGGAAAGCTTAATTATTTGGGTATTTAGATGTTCTGTGAGAGCCCAGCTTTGCTACTGCCATCCCCTTGTGGCAGTAGTTATCATACTTGGCCTCAAATTCATTCATATTGGCTAGTATCCACTTCAAAGGTTCTGATTTAAATCCCACCTTCCCATACTGATATCTTTCTGGGAATCTACTGTGTCCCCCCAGACCCTGCCAGGAGCCTGTGACCCTGGAGCTGCCAGAGCACCCACCCAGAACCATCTGGCGTCTGCCCACGGTCCTCCAGGGTAGCACTTGCTGAAGGACAGCTGCCCAAAACAAATGGTGACCTCTGTCATCTGGGCCATCAATTGTTACAACATCTGGCAACTGGCTTTCTTATGAGAACTGACATTTGGTTGCTTTGGTTGAGGAATTTAAGATCCATGGGCCAGAGTAGAAAATAGAACAGATCTCAATTTTTAATTTTTTTTTTTTAATATGCACTTCAAATGGCTTGCAGTTATTTGGAATAACAACATAAAGAACTCAAAGCAAATAACTTATCACACTGAGAGAATCCTTTTGACAGATTTTTGCTGGTCTTATCCCATTCCTGCCTTGAGTTAACCTTGCTGCAGCCCCAATAACTCTAAATTCTGTTGCAGAGACTCTCCTACACCTTAGGGGTGCATTTAATGACATGCAGTGGCTACATTATTGCAGTTGTTTCCACTGAATGTAGGTGCTTGGCCATGTGAGTTTGTATCCAGCTTTACATCTGCATCCATGTGTACAATGCAGCAGGCTGCTCTGACTCCCTGTCGCTCTCTCTTCTCATAACTTTTCTTCACAAGACAAACACAACAAAGATAGAAGTAGGCGTACATCAAAATTTAAAACATTTCAATGTACTGAAAAGAGTCTTTGGTCTTTTGCTACATTCATAAAGCAATTTGAAAAAAAACAATTAAGGAGAGTGATATCCTTAAAATATTGGCAAAGCTAATAGTGAACTCTGGAAAATTACATTCAGGTATTGCATACAATTTACTGTGTTACTTCAGTCCCACAGATGGCTACAAATAAAATAAATGTTTAACATAAAATATTTATTTTGAGCTGCCAACACTGTTTTTAAAAGATTCCTTCCCTAAACTCTAGGCAGATTTGACATAAAACAGGAAAAAAAGGGAAATAACCATCAAATAAGCAACTAAAATAAACTTTAAAACAAAAAAAAATTTAAAATAAAGAAATAAATCTTACTAACCACAAAGTAAGAGAAAACCAAATAAAATACGAATTTAGCAAACATGTAGGTATAAAGAAACATAAAGGTTATTAAAATGTATAGGAACAAATTTATAATTTAAAATCTACTAACTACGATAACTAATGCAGACTTTTAGATCTAATTGAACTAATCAGCATGAGCAGATACTAATGTACAGTGGCTGCACTGATTTATCAAGACACCAAGCATTCAGATAGTTAATTCCAGAGGAAGAAAAAAAAAATCTAAGTGCAAATACTTATATTTCTGTGTGTTGAGGTTTCATCTGGGCTCCCTGTGAAAAATGGAGACGGAAAAACAATACTGTCGAGCTACAGAGCCCCATTTCAAGCACCTCGCTGCAGCAGTCCCTGACGGAGTCTGAAATGGAGTTAGGCTTGTTTAGCATGCCTGCAGGGTCACACCAACTGACCCGGTCCCCTCTGATTTCACTTAAAACTCAGATTTTCTCCATGAAGATAACATGTTCCTCTGATATTCAGTTACCTGGTCTCCAGAAAGATCTCATTTTTCATGGTGTAATTTTTAACCTTTGTTTAAGATGTCTTTTTTTTACATAAACTCTTTTAGCCTTATATATTTCCTCAAAGAATGTGTGCTTGCAAGGAAAATGTTTGGTTATTGAAATATCTTAACAAATAAAGTTCACTGCAGTTTTAGCTTGGTAGGTTATAAAGGAGTGTTAAGACAATCATTAAGTGCTCTTTCTTTAATTTCTTTTGATATTGTCTGCTATAAACATGAATATTCATATAGATAAACTGATTCTGTATGTGCTTGTTCTGAGAGCTTTTGTACTGAAATAAATTATGAGCTAGCACTTCTGTGGCTTTTTTTTTAAATTCAGAAACGTGTGATTTGTAATATACATGAAAATTTAAAAAAAAATTAAATAAATTAAACTATGACAGAAATCTTCATGAAAAATGCCAAAAAACAGCTCAACCATCTTCTGAGTGTGAAATGCTTCACAATATTGTTTGTATACTGAGGGCTTTTTGAGGAAACTGGAAAATTATCTCACCAGAACTTCCCTGGCATTCAGTTGAGGTGTAGGTTGGCACTTGGAGAGGACCTGGCTGAGCACATTTGGTTGAGAACTTGCTGCTGTTAGTCTGACAGCCACAAAGGCACACTGGATACAATATCTGTGCAAGTACTTTCTGCTTATCGGGAATGGCAAGTCCCAGACCACCTCCCTGCCCAAGTGCCCCCTTAAGAGGCCAGATTGGCATTTAAGGAATGTGAGGATTAGTGATGTAAACTGCAGCAAATCCAAAGTTTAAAGAGGACAGAATTTATTTAAATATGTCACTGGGAGTTTGGAATTGAATTTTTATATTTCACTTTCTCCAGTCTTGTCTTCTTAAACCTCCTGACTAGTACTTAGAAAACTCTGCTTGCTGTCCCAGTTGCAGGAACAGCCTCCCACTTCGCTGCTCCTTAACATCCCCATGTTATCCGTCCTTCCATGCTTTACCTCTCAATCTCCTCATTTGTTTTTATTTTTAAGGGGGATAGAGGGGTGTGGTGGGTTGTTGATGTTGTAAGGCAGCTGTTTCAGGCAGCGGGCCTATACCTGAGAAAACACAAACAATTCAGTGCACCACTGCCTGAACAAACATAAAACCTTTTCACCCAGGAACATCCCAAATCCCTTCCATCTGTAGAATCCCTCCCAGAGAAAAGCACAATTGGTAAATCAGTGCAGCTACCCATCACCTCTGAGGCCAGGGTTTTACAGGAGGATTTTGCTGCTGGGAAGTCAATTTAAGGAGTTTCACCCCCTTTTTTTCTTCTCACTTGCTCATTCCTTTCTCTGCCACCCCACCTCTGGTGGGGGAAGCTTATCAGTCCTTCAGCAAAGCTAATTGATTCATTGGTATTGCTGCTGACAGCTGGAGTGATGCAGGTTAATAAACAAAGGAAAGCAACACTCAAGGAAGGGTGGGAGAGAGTGTCTATTAGCTTAAATCATTCCACTCAACCATTTTTTAGTATGGTCACCCAGAGAGTTGAATTGCCACATCTGAGTACCAACACAGGTGGGGAAAATTGCTTTCAAACTGGCTTTGCAACTTGAAAAATTACAATGTGGAATCTCAGCCTGGATTCTTGGGTGTGTGGAGTAATATTCATTCAGGAATCACGTTACACCTGACTTAAAGGGAACCAAATCTGTTGCATAACCACTGCTTTTGGGAACATAAGATAGGAAATTCTGATAGAACATGTATGGAGATGCTGAGACTTGTGCAAGGACTGATTCCTCGCTTTCTGTTCTCAGGAGCATCGAGGCACAGCAGATTTTATATTCTCCTTACACATGCAATTCTAATCCTGGCTATCTGAAAACAGGCGCCAGAAAAAAAGAAAAAAAATTTAGAGAGGAGCAAAAAGGATAATCAAAGGAGTATAAAGCCCTCCGTGGAGGAGAAAACAAAATAAACTAGGTGACAACCCTGTGAAAAGGGAAAAATTCTAGAAGGGTAAGAGAGGTGCCCAAGAAATTGTGGATGTTGTTGAGATGGTACATAAGGATGGTTTGCTCTCCATTTCATCCCAGTAAGAAAAATAGTGTCTCAGCAAAATGAGTAAGATGTAAGCTGAATACAAACTTAAAGAAGTACACTTTTTCACCGTGTGTAACCAAGGCAGGGACTTGCTGCTACAGGATGTTATTGGCGCCCAAAGCTTATTTAGATTCAAGAGGAGAATGAACAAGGAAGATAAATCCAGGAATGGAAACACCTAGAAAGCAAACTTGGCACAAAAAGTGTCTGAAGTTCGGCTGGTGGAGTCTGTTTGGGGAAATATCAGTGCATGCCTCCACCTTCCTTTGTACTGTGCCAGGCACCCACCTTGTCCCTGCCAGAGTTGGGATTACAGGGTTTGGACCTTCTTCAGCACATCTGTTCTGATGTTCTGCAGCACTACAAAACTGTCTAAATCAGGAGCTGCCCTTGTTTTTCTACCTGCTGTCATGTTCCTACATGGACAAGGCAGCATCTCCATTTTATCTACAAAGGAGGAGTGTGGACCTGCATCCACATCCCGACTTAGGGTGCAGAGAGGGGTGTTTCCCTGTCCTGGAGCCAGCACAGGTGGGAACCAGAGAATTTGGCAGTCTTGTCCTCCTTCCCTGTACAGGAAGAATTTTTAGGGAGTAAGATAACAATCCAGGGCTCTGTTCTGTTACGGATTAGGAGCTAAGGGAATTTGATATTTTTTAGGAGATACCACACACGCTGGTCAATCCATCCAAATAGTAGTTGTGGTATAGTTGGTTCCAGCTATAACTCTCCAGTGCTTGACCACATATATTTGTAAAATACATATCTTTTTAGAGCTTATTTGACAAGGCAGTTTTTCACAAAGAACATTTTGTGACCTAAAAATAGATATATTTAATAAATGTGCAGAGACACTAATTGTCTTAGTCTATCATCACTGGTAAAGTAATAAAGAAATGGATCCATGCTGGTGTTTGGCTAAAGCTTCTGTTTGAACTCCTACAAAAAGGAAGTATTAGGAAGTAATAATTAGTGAAAGGAAGAAAAGTTTTATGTTCATCTGTATTTTCCTTTTAAAAATAATCTCGTCATGTTTAATGTTGCACTATTACATAGTTCTTATTTTGCATAAATACATGATGATTATAGCTGTATAACCTTGGCAACACAGTGTCCTCATGAGGCAGCCTGAAATAGAAGAGAAATGCAGATTATACTACACAACTGCTCTTTTGGGAACAATATTTTATTATGTTTTATTTCCTTTCCATAAAATTGAAAGAAAATGAAGGTAATTTGTGTTCCACAAAATCAATGGTAAGCTGTTGGAGGAAATTCCTAAAACACACTCAGGCACAGACCTACAAACAGGTGTAGGCAAAGAGGGGTAAGAAGATCAGGCTATACTCATGAACACCTTGAATCTGACCTTCCTAACCTGGACATTTGAGATTTCAAGCAGGAACTTGTTTAAAAATGATTAATTGTATGAAAACTGTGGGGCCAAATCTCAGACACAGGAAACAACTTTATGCTGTAGCTTACTACTGAGTGGAAAATGACACAGTGGGGAAAGGAAGTACTAAAAACGTGGGGTCCAGTTGTTCATTGGTTTATATGGCCTGAGAATGTGGCCCAGAGAGTCTCTCAGGCTGGCCATTAGGGCCATTGTAAAAGCCATTAGGACTAGCCTGTGATGTCAGTGATAAGCTCAGCTTTCATTTAATAAGGCAAAATAAAGGCCTTTTTCATGGTGGAGATAGAATCTCAGCTGACTTGCCTGCCACTGGAGGAAAACAAAACTAAAAACCTTTCATATAGGCAGGCAATTTGCTATTTTTTGACACTAAATTGACTCTTGGTCTATTATCCAGGGCAGACTGAAGTGCCACTTCTTATAACCAAGCCAGTACTCACTTGTTTAAGAGAAGTGTTTTCTGTTTAGTGCCTCGTCAGAAGCAGGATGAAAATGCTCCACAGAGCAATGGTGCTATATATCCTAGACATGCAAACTATGAGTTTTGCCTATGTGAGGAGAAAAGGGCTAAGCCCTTTACTATAGCATAAAAAGGATAAAGCTAAACAGATTGTTTGATGAATCAGTGATATAATCTCCAAAAAATCCCACAGGAATAAACCTGTGCAGCTAAGGAATTGTATAGCTTCAGCTTCACCACTGAAGAGTTGGTGCTTTTAGTCCTTGGCATGAAAGAGTGAAAGTGAAAGAGTGCTTCATTGGGATGTCAGCCCATTAATCTTGCATTTGGCATATGAACTCCCACATGATTTGAACACCTACCTGGAAGGTATGTCTCTGATTAGCACAGATGTATTACTCTGGAATTAAAATAAATACCAAAACATATTTCTGTCTTTCAGCTTACTTTCTTCTTATAACCTGTGTTGAAGTAATCATGGGTAAAATTTGTCAGGTCCCAAAGCTGCTAATGTTTCATTAAAGAGGCACACAGTAGTAGGGTAATTCAATACTTGTCTGTGGGATGTGTATCTACAGGGTTATGCTCCTGCTCAGTCATGGGAACACCAGATACAACTGGCAAACCCCTTGCCTGAAGCTGACAATGCAAGCATCTTTAAATAAGAAACTTCTGTTTAATGCCATAATATTTAGCACAACAGTTCCTTCAGTGCTGTTAAAGATGACACTTGTAGCCTAAAAAATGATGACGGAGAAGTTTGGAGAACTCCCTTCTGCAGGCTAGCCTTTAATAGTTACAAATCAAATGTCCATCTTCTGGACATCAAAGGACAAATCAATGACTGGCCAACAGATTTCCCATGAATCAGCACTGGTGACTTCAGTGGCCATCTCCTCTTTGACCATACATGTACTGAATAATTGTCAGCAATTGTCTTGCCATGACAGAGACTATATGGAGCCCATGTGATTGGTCAAGATAAAAATGGCACTGCCTCTTTTTTCCAGAGTGGATTCCTTCATGCACAAGTTTTTGTGAAAATTGCAATCCTTTTCTACAGTTTGTGAGGACTTTAAGAGCAAATACAGGCAAAGATGGGACTCCAGAAAGTGTGAAGGCATGTCTCTGTGATGTCTCTTTAAACAGAAGCAGCATGACCTCATAAGGGGAAATCATCTAAGGGGAAGGATGTGACAGAAGCTGCAGCCACAGCTACGCTGGCAGACCGGAGATGGGCTGAATCATGGAATAAAAGGTGTTTTGTGCTCATAAGCCTGAACTGTCATCTGCACACCCACTGAGCTTGAGTCATCCATCCCAGATAGACATTGACACTATCTGTTCAAGAAGGCAATGGGACTAACAGTGACAGTGTGCTAATATTGTTCCATCCCCTGTATTCCACATATAGCACATTCAATTTCTGTTTCTTTCTAAGACTCATTGTTTCCCAGCTGGGGAATGATCCTCAGATGAGATAGACAGAAGATTCAAGGTGCAGCAGCAAGATGCATTTTGTAGAATGTGACAGAAGAGAGTGCAAAATGGAATGGTTTGTGCCTTCAGACTTTTATGCCTGTCCCACCAAAGCAAAAGGAGATGAGGAGCATGAAGAGGAGGAGAGGAAGTAATATACTTCTTACACTTCCAAATACAAAATCACAGTTGTTGGCTTTATGAGTGACAAGAAGAAGAAACTATTATTTGTAGGATTTTAGTATGACATTTGATAGATATGTTAGTCTATGTATGTTATTGGCAATATGAGAATCCATCACTCATCCTGGTCATGGTTTGAAGTGAACTCATACAGGAATTTTTATTCTAGAAGTAGAGTGAGGAAAAATATCATTGTTGGTGCAAAAAATGAGAGAAGATGATCATCAAGCTTAGAGGCAAAAGACATATTGGTGATCTCCTGTCTCCATAAAGAAAAAAATAAATATTTAATGCCTAGCACACCACAAGCACTTTGTTTCAGAGGAAAATCTGTCACAATTCCGATTCCCAAAAGACTGCAGACAGGCGTGCCTATTTCACCCCATCTTTCTAAGAAAATGCACCCTATCTTGTGGTCTGACTGGCCTACAGCACTTCCAGACAGGGAAGGAAGGTACCAAGTATCCCGTCTATTTGAGTTTCTGGTGTATTTTTGGCCAGTGGGAATGAGAGAGGATGACCTGCATTTTCTACTCATTCTATTAGTTCAGAAATTCACTTAGACCAAAGGATCTTAAAATTTCTTCCTCTCTTTTGAGGGATTTCTGTAGACTGCACTCAGAGGTGATGCACATATTCTCTGTACAGTTCAGTTACAATTTTACAGCCTCATATGCATAAAATAACTCATATTAAATAATGTACTCTTCTGCATGTAGGGCTAAGGTTTGCTCTCACTTGCCAGATGTGACACTTGGCCATCACAACAATTATCAGCAGCACTGGTGTTGGTATTTCTGCTGGTATCAATACTACACTTCAAATCACAAACACAGCAAAAGGCTCCACTGATGACAGTCAAAACATACACCTCACTTTTTGTATGAAGGACACCCAATTTGTTTTGCCACTGTTTGGAATTAATATTAATAACAACAATAATATTAATAATTCGAAGTGTCAAGAAAGTGGTAATTGCTTTAGAAGTGTATGGGGACAAGCAGTTAATAGACTGAAGAATTCAGAAACAGATAGCTAATATTACTGAACAAAGTTTAATAGTGTAAGCAGAACTATATGCTTGTCTGACTCCCATCTCTCTCCCATGCACGAAAACCTCATCTCTTCTTAGGGAGGTATTTCAGTCTGTAGTGTTCAGATTGGATTTCCCAGAAATAGAATCTTGGCCAATTATGATAATTTTCTTTATCTATATTTAAAATTAATTTAAAGGAAATGGTGACACTTAAATGCACCTGGCTGATTAAACCATAGTCTGTAGCCGACTGGAGTTAGCAGAAAGTCTTTTATTGATTTCAGTGGAGTTCAGACCATGATATTTAATCCATTTTGATTATTGGTCTAATTTATCCCATGAGTGAACACACGTTGAAAAAAGAGATTGGATATAAGTGGAAAAGGGCCCAGTGAAAGTGTACCTTAGACTCTATGTGAAAGAAAAAACAGATTGTCCAGGTAGTATTTGAGCCATCTAAGAATAAGTAAAATATCTCACACTATTTCCTTTGTCTTTTTCTCTTCTTTTAGTCCTTTCCCTCTTTTCTGGGTAAGGACTGTGTTTTCACCTGGACAGCAGAAGCATTTAGCACACTGTGGATTCTTCTGAAATCCAAGCAATAACAAATGATGATGCATCATTCCGCAGTCTTACAAGCAGTTACAAATAGCCAGCAAAGGGTTCACAGAACATTATTATTGACATCATTGTTCTGGGAGCTTTTAGAGCTTTTAGAATTACTCTGAGATTTGATAATGAGCTCAAAAGGACACTTGGCTTCATTTGCTTTTAGAAGTTCTTTCACACAGCCTTGCTGCAATCTGGCAATTCTAGAAACATGTAGGAATCAAAAAACCTGTTAATTTAATAAGTGTTAGTAGATGAGTTGAAGAGTTAATTACAGACTGGACAGGCAGAACAATACAGCATGAGCTATACCTTCCTGCAAAGTTCTTCAATACCAGACACAACAGGATCCCAGTTTTTTGTGAAGATCTCGGGGCATGGTTGAAATAGAAGAAATATATGAATGTGCAATTCTGAGTCCTTTGAAACTCCTATGAGAAACTCCCCTGGATATTTCATTCTGCAGAGTTATGGAAAGCTGAAAGTTGAGTTTCCTTGAATGTCACTTTTTAAATTCTTATTCTGTTTAAATCCAAGTGGTACAGACAGGTTTCAGTGAAGCTGGAGAAGTTCTTGCACTTGCTTGTAACTAACTTTTAGACAATCAGCCTATACATGATGCTAGACTAGAATTGTTCCCAGTCTGTGTATAAACATCTAGTCCTTATAGGAATCCCACTGTGTATACCATATCTTAGGAACTGAGATTCAGTGAAGAAAATACTCAAAAATATTCAGGGGAATTTAACTTCTTAAACAGCACTTCGAACTCAAAACATTCTCTATTCTTTTAGGCAAGCAGAATTTCTCCCTGTTACTTGCCAAACATTTAAAAATACATTTCCATGTGACAGAATGCACCTCTAAACCTCTCTGCTGCTCAACCTTCCCCAACATCCTCAACACACAGATTACACCAAGCAGGGCACTGTGTTATAGATCTAGATGTTTCCAGACCTGGAGAGCCTGGCTTTGATTTAGTGCTGCTCTCCACTTTGGGCAATTTTTGTTTTGTTTGATTAGACTTAAAGTTAGAAGTGAGATATTGCTGTGATTTCAACACAGTACTAGAAGATACATGGGTGGCAGGGATGGCTTTGGAGGGAGATGTACAGACCAGGGGCCAGCCTGGGGTAGATGTGGATCCTAATCACCATCTAGTGCCTACAGAGGTGCATGAAAATACTTGCACTGTTTTCTGTGGTGCAGGACTGAGCTGCTGATTTTAGTCTGGCTGTTAAACTTAGAGCAGGCAGTGGCTCCTGTTACATCTGCCATAACAGGAAATGGGGTAAATTTTGTCTAACTCTGATCTGCAAATCTGAGTTAAGGTATGGACACAGAAAGGAGTTGGGAATCATCAAAGCGTATAGATTTTGGTCACAAGAGCTTTCGATTAAAATAAAAGGGAAGCAAAATAATTTCCATTTTTAAAGTGATCTCTTTCTCTCACTTTTCTCAGAAGTAAAAGTGGAAATTTTAGGGTTTCCAATAAATAATTTTATTAAAAGTTGGAAATGACAGTACTGTCTGAAGAAAGTACTGTTTTGTTATGTCATTAACCAAAACCCACAACTTCTCTACAAGCTTGGGCTTTTTAAAAATTATTTTTCTTTTAGTTCAAAATTATTTAGGAAGTTTGAGAGTTTCTACTGCTTTTAATTGAAAAATCATCTTTTTGGCAAGAGGGTGCAAATTGATAGGTTTTCCCTAAATTTCTTTCTGTATTGCCACTTCACTGGTACCTTCACCTTCTAGCATTGAGGATAACATGCAGGTAATTTTAGAGAACTGTCAATCCAGAAAGAATGGACAGATTATAAAATGGAGTGCTCTTGTTTGGGGGAACTGGAATCATAGAATCACAGAGTGGGTCAGGCTGGAAGGGACCACAATTTATCATCCAGTCAAACCTCCCAGCTCAAGCAGGGTCACGGTGCAGCACATGGCACAGGACTGTGTCCAGATGGTCCTTGAATAATGAGGGAGACTCCACAAAACCTCTGGGCAATGCGTCCCAGTGCTCAGTCACCCACAGAGCAAAGAAGTTCTTCCTCATATTCAGGTGGAACTTCCTGGGTATCATTCTCTGCCTGTTGCCTCTTGTCCTATTCTTTGGCATGACCAAGAAGAGCCTGGTGCATCCTCTTGACACATTCCCTTCCAAAGCTTCATTTGCTTTACTTGCATTTAATTTTAGACACTTAACTGACATTCCCCACTGACCCCATAGAGGCAAAGCAAAAGAGAAAAGCACTCTCAAGAAAATAATGCAGGTTGAGCATCTCCAGCTACTTCTGATGACTGCTCAGCAAACGAAACCAGCTCCATCCCTAACCTCAGACAAGTACTGAAGGTCAGGTCAAAAGGTTCTGAGTTTAGGAAAAACAGACCATTCAAAAACTTCTCAGGTGACAATGCCACCTTTCACATCTCCGTGAAAAAGTTTTTGAAGCAACAGAATTCAGGGAATAGAGAAGGATACAGTATCACCTGAAATGTGCTGCAGTGACTTTGTAAGTGTAGCATTTCTGAAACCCGACAGACATAAAAGTCTTGAGCTCACTGCTCAAAAGGTTTGTTTTTCACTTGGAGCAACTGGCATATTGCCTTGCTTTAAAGCAAAACAGCTGGAAAGACATGGTTTAATTTTCTTTACAATCAATCAGGCAATGTGAGTTCGAGGTATATTGTAACACTGGTGATCTTGCCTTGTGGTGAAACCACAGTGTCTCACCTTCACGGTGTCTTTATTCTGGGACAGTCCAAGCACGTTGATGGCTCCTAAATGAAAACCCACCTGTCTTTGACAGTAAAGTCCATGCATATATCGGTCAGCAATAGCCACAGCTAACAACTGTTGAGTCTCAGATTCTCTGAAAACTAGCAATATTTTACTGGCAGTGTTTCTTGGGTTAAAAATGATATTTAAACAGTCATTGCATGAAACTAAAATTTATAATCCTTAGGAAACCTGCAGGAGCAGTGATAAGAAGCATAGGAACAGAGTTATCTCGAATTATATATCAAAACTCTTCCTCCTCAATCTTTCTCTTTCATATTATTTTGCTACTTTGGTCATAACGCCCCACAGGACATGCCAGTTTGCACAAAGGACATTACCTTCACCCTGTTTGGATCTATCTTCCCCTGCAGAACATAAGGGTATCCCCTTGACTTCAGCAAGAATTGTTACTCTCATGAGAGATAAATACCTGATCTCAAAGCTTTCTGAACATCTCATATTTCTACAGCTACACCTGCTCTGCTCAGGATGTTCATCCCAGTCCTTGATCCCCAAACTCTGTGATTCTGAGTGGCTCATGTTCATGCACATTACTGCTAACTTCTTCAAGAGCAAACTGGTTGCATGTAAAGTGTGCACTATTTGAGCCAGATTTCTGCCAGCCCACCTGTGGGGGTTTGGTTTGTTTGTTTTGGTTGAATGGCTGTCTGGCTTTTTGTTTGTTTTCCCAGTTCAAGATGTTTGAAATAATGTGAGAAGTGTTTTACAGCCCAGCAGAGCAAATGTTCTCAGAATTGCCACCAACTTTCATCCCAGAAAGGTCTAACTGCTTTACTCTGAAAGAGAACTGAAGTGTGAAGTACATACACAGAGTGCATGATGAAGAGATTGGAATAAAGGAGGAGCTGACTTTTATGATAGTGTAGACACATACACATTTAAAAGATATTGTAATGGATGCTTTATAAATATCTAAGTAACCACAAGTAGATATTCACCTTGAATCACAGATATGTTTACGGTTTTCCTTTTACAAACTGCTTATATCTTGGTCCAAAAAATACTTCCTCTTAGACTACAGTCTTTTTACATTCCTTACTCTATTGGACTATCTCAAATGCAGCCATTGGGCACAAGCTGTAATACAGGAAATTCCATTTACTTGTAAGGAAAAAGTTTTTTATTGCAAGCATGATCAAACACTGGCAAAGGTTGCCCAGGTAGGCTGAAGAGTTTTCATCCTTGGGGATATTGAAAACTCAACCAGATATAGTCCTGAGCAGCCTGCTGTAGGTGACCCTTCTTTAAGCAGGAATATGATTTCATCATTCTATGATTTTTTTTTCTTAAGAAAATGCAGTTTTTTCACAGTTTAAGGCACATAAACTTCTTAATATAAACACTGGTCAAAAAGTGTTGGTTTATGCCTTTATGCTATGCTGGCATTCAAACAGACCAATACTTAACACAGAAGGAAAAGAATAAAGCTGGGCAGCTTAATGCATCTTTCCCCATCTTCTTTCAGCTACTTATTAACTCCCATAATTTGTATTCAGAAAAGTAATTCAACAATTAAGCTTCGCTTAGTCTAGATGGTCTATGTCAATGTTTCTACTAATGGAAATAAAACAAAGAAATTACATTACAAATTGTACACATGCATCACAGTTCTCTAAATTTTGTCCTGCAGTACAGGTAAATGTCCCTGCACATTCTTGTGTTCTGCACTGGTTTTCTCTCTGACAAGCCAAGGGTGAATGTGGATTGTCAAATACTGCATGAAAATTTTTAATTGCCATAAATAGCTATTAAATTTTGTTGTTGTTATAAACTCCGAAGTAGCACTGATATCATGCAGTGGACTTGTGATGTTTTTAACACATTGGAAAACTTTCATTTCTGAAAAATTTATACATATGACCTATTTATTTAAGTTCCCTAAGAGGAGTGTGTTGTGTCTACGAATTATAGATTTCATGAATAATCAAGAAGCATTTTGTATATATCTAGATGGATTGAATAACTCATAATGCAGAAATAGAACAGTAGTTTTAATTTTCCCAGAATTTTAAGGGCGTTTAGATGCAAATTTAGATTTTATGGACCTAAAGACACCTTCATTATTAATTTAAAAATATTTAAAATAGCCTCAATTGAGTCATCTGGAAAATTTAGCATAAAACCAGATTAGTGAAAACAGAAATCAAATTTAATCATTTAAAACCATCTCGTCAACTTCATACTGGTGGCAATCCCATATAAAGGGCACTTCATTCCTACTGACAATGATTTTGTGATCCACATGAAATAATAAGGAACTTGCCTTAATTTTGCATTGATTTGAAAACAAGTTTTCTTCAGAGTTGAGATCACCAGTAACTTGGAATATCTTCATTGTGTCCCAGATTTTAAAAATAGCACTGGATAATGATATGTAGTGTCTTGTCATCTACAGTTGCATCTCGATTACAGAATGTGAGAGACCTTATTTCAAGGGTCGAGGTCTGTCTAAGATCTGCATAGCTTGAGTATCAGGTCCACCCCAGCCTGCAGCAAATGGCAAAGGTGAACCAGAGTAAGTGGTAGTGAGAAGAAGGACAAGACTTTCCTTACAGGTAGAAAAATTGTTGAGATGAGAGCAGCTGTAACTGCTAATTGAATTTATTTGCAGCTTAGATATTCTTTCCCAGAGTCTTTTAGTGTCTTGCAAACTAATTGCAAAATGAAAGCCTTATTTTAACTCTGAATTCCAGGAAACATGTCTTTTCCTCACTCCCACCTGATCCTTTTGAAACAGTTCGATTGCTGCCCAGAGGTGAAAGCTCCCAGTGGTGGGATCATCATTTCATATATACAGAGAAACACTTAAGTATTAATCATCCTTCTCTTTAAGACAGGAGTTGAGTGTCTACTGTTAATGGCTTAGAAAGTTCAAAGGCACTTATTCTCCACAACAATTAAGTGAAATGAGTAATGAACTACATTTACTGGGGTTCTTTCTGCTCTCATGCTTATTCTCCCCCATGCAATTCATTGAAATCCGCAAAGATATTCCTGACTTACTTAGTCTTTGTTCTGATTGTTGACCCTCCTAAAAGGAGAATTAATTAATGTCAGATGCAGTGGAGAATCACTGCCTATCAAATGGGATTGACGTCATCATCTCCTTTCACCTTGAGTGCAAAACTGTCAAAGAATCAAAATAAATTTTGAGTATTTCCAAGCAGCTCCATTTTCAAAACAGTGACCCTTCTGAATCCAGAACAGACATCTATTTAACTTTTTATCATGCTTGCCTTTTTTTATAAAAAAGTATTTTTATTTATAAAACCTCTTTAAAAATTAAAGTGGCAGTACGGCAGGCAAAACCAATCTTTGTATTAGACTTATGATTGAAAGTTTTAAACTTGCTGTCACCCTTGATAGAAAAACAATGAAAATTGCTGGCTACATACTTTTATTGCTTTGATTGCAGCAAACTACAGTTTCTGCTACTAAAACTTTTTTGCTAGGTACGTCACTGATGTAACACATTCATTATCAGCCCTCACATTTTCTGGAGGAAAATCCCAATTCATTAATGTGTCTAAAAAATGCAGTTAGATTTCTCTTCAGAGTTAAGTACAGACACACTGAATGATGAACATATTTAATATGTCATAATAGGAGACCATGTGTTCATGAAACCTTATTGACAAAACTTGATAGTTGTATGCTTGTTGGAATCCCGTTATTGGATTTTTAAAAAGAAAAATGGCAAAGCAACCCTTTCAAAATCATTGAAAGTCTTCATTAATGATGTACGCTTTTTTTTCCAGGGAGTGTATCTTCTTTTTCTTTCCTTTCTTTTTTTTCTTGTTCCAGAATGTGCAGAATATTGGATAACAAATAATTCCCATCCAGTGCTTTGCTAGCAGTTACCAGCCCTACAGCTCTTGTGCTGAACAGTGAAAAGGGAACTGGCATTAAGCATAATGTAAAGCTCTGCGAGCAAAGTGAGATTAAAATAATGCAAAATACAGTTCCAAAGGGATGCCTTGTGTATATGCAAATTATCCCCTAATAGATAAGAGTGCAATTTGCACTTTTTACTAGGAAAGAGAAGGAAGGAGAAGGAAGTGAAAACCAAAAGGGCTGACCTCTGCTGAAAATGCCAGTGCAATGACCACTGCTTGCTGTACTGATTGAGGGCTTTAGCTCACTTTTTCCTTCTGATCTTATTTTTCTTTTGCACCTACTAACTCAACAAGCCCTGTATGTAGCTTGTTGCACACATCAGCATAAATAGTCCAGTGGAAGACTGTGTTTTGAAACCTAAATAAATTCCCGTATGAAAGCCTTGATCAGGCAAATTGCAAGGCCAAGGAACTTTTTTTTTCAAGTAATATCAAATTAAAATAATATAGACACTTCCTCTATAAAATTTGCCAGCAAATTTAACCAAAAATCGGCTGTAAATATAACTAGTCACATTTGGGGGGGAAAAAAAGAAACAAAACCAAAAATCTAAAATTAGGGACACTCATTTCAAATTTTGAACACAGCTTAATGTGTAGTAGGTCTGACACAAAAAGCCTGCCCTTAGTGAACTAATATGGGACCATGCAGAAATGTAGAAATGTTTGTGTCCACCAATGTTAACTCATTTTATTAGTGACATTTTGACATTATCATGATCATAATTGTAATATTATGTAATAATTGTAATATGAGGTGCATCCTTTCAGAATTTCTGCCAGAGCTTTATATAATGGAGGGAGCAGCATTAACATTGATGGAGTAAGCACTACATCTAGTCACTGACAAAAAATAATGTTAATCATAAATGAATTCATAGGAATTTATGTAAAAAATTATTTTTTGCTCAGAGTCATCTTAAGCAGTTTGGGGTTTTTTTTCACTATTTCATTTATTCTGAGTTATGTCTCGTTCTTTAGTTGGCCCATTTAAACAAAATTTTTCTTAGAAGTAGTTGTAGGTACAATTTTCGTATCAGAAATTATTGATTAAAGCTGGAAAAAAATCTTAGTCTTGCATAAACATTAGTCCAGAACTCAAATACTTTCAACCCAATAAATTCTGCATTGCAAGGAGGGTAAAATAGATGATTTATATACCTGTTTTCCCGGCAGGTCAGGCTCTTTGAGCAGACCTTTCATGTAATCTCATTAATTCAGAGGGTAAAAAGTATCTCATGGAGGTCAAGATCCTGCAGCCCCACTGCATACTGTAGTTGGCATGACTCATCAGGAAAAGAAACAAGTAGATCGTGAGTGCATTCTGAAGCTTCTGAAGCAGAACACAGGAAAATATTTAACATAGAGAGGACATGCAAAACCCCCAAATTTTCTATTTGTTTTTCCATATAAAAAACTGCTATACAAAACTAACACTCTCTTTGAAACCTAGTCAGCAAACATCTTAACACCAAAAAAAGGGTGTCAGCAAAGCGTTTTCAGACAAAAATCCACAACTACATGCAATAATAATCTTTGCCTGGACTCCTTCTAGAGCCTGATTCATTCTCTAGGGCTGACTGCACTTTGCAGTGATGCTGGATATTGTCCTTGGCTCCATGATCTTCTTTCACAGAAATTAAAGCACTGCTAACCAAACTGTATTTTGTTGGCAAAATGGAAGTAACTAGTGCCTACAGTTTATTCAAGAAAAATTATAATAAGATAAAATTATCTCAATGCAAAGAAATCCACATTCCCCAAACCAGTTCAACAGCCTGCTTTTCTCTTTGGGACCATATTAGTCACTACAATTTTATCTCACCTCATTTCTGTGACTGAAAATGGAAGTAAGAACCAAAAGGAACAAAAATGGGAATACATGAATTTGTTCTCAACATAAACATTGAAAGGACATGGATTACATCATTTTGGCAGAGTAATAAAGAATTAAAATGGTTAATTCCTTCCCTTATCATTACCCTTAGAGTAGATTCTGCAATTTTTGAGGTTTTGGCAGCCTCTTCTTTAATGAATATTTGAACAAATGCCAGCTTGTTCCTCCTCCCCAAAGTCTGCCTGGGATCATGGTACTTCATGTCCACAGAGACGAGAGGGCTGCCCTGTCCTAGTTTAATGAAGCTTTGTGCTCTAACAGGAAATTTCCAAATGAGAAAAATCAAGTCAGTTCTATATAAATTTTCCCTTGATTTTAGGGTTTCTTAGTTCTTTCCCACTAAACAGGAATTAGAAGAACATTAGGAATATAACTAACATCCTTCAAAAATGCCAAAGTAATTTTTGAGTCTCAGACAAAATGTGCCATCAAAACCAGTTTTTCATTACTCAGTGCTGATTCACTGACAACCTTAGGAAAAAGAATTATATGTATTTGTACATATGCATGTATCTGATTAGAAATAATTCTAAGGTTAGAAATGCCAGGTCAAACCTAGAATAAAGAAGTATCAGAGAAAACTGCTGAACTATCAATTTTCTTATCTGAAAGTTAAGCCTCAAGTCACTGGAATTAGGCTGAACTCACTTTGTTTTTCATTCCCACAGATCAGCTTCACTGAGCATCTGATCTGCTGGGCTAGTGGTTCTTTTGGCATAGCAGTTTTCTTGGTTTCTCTACAGAAAAGTTATGCAAGGATTGTTTTTGTCCTGAGGAGATGAAAAACATTAACAGTTAAAAACAAATTTTCAACCTGAGTAAACCCAATTCTGTTAACTCAGCTTCAATATGTCTGCTATTTCTCATTTTTAATCTTGCATAAGTGAGAAGCCACTGCAGGAGAATCTATAGGAGAGACAAGTGAGAGATCAAAGGTGATGTGAACTAGGACCAGTGCTACACCTCTTCTTACAGAATGACAAGGGGAAGCATAAAGAATGGATGAAAGAGAAAAAAAAGAAATACTGAAATAGAAAGGGAAGGCTTGAATGCATGAAGACAAGAAGCAAGATATAAAATTTAAAAAAGGAAAACTGCAGTCTTTTGGATTTGGACTTTTATCTTAGATTCTGTAATCAGATATTTGTCTTCAGGCTTTCAAACAAGTGTCATGAGAACTATTATATGTTATTATAGCTATCAAATATAATAATTCATGAGAGATGGTAGAGACTTGGAAGGGACATTATACTTTCTTCTCCCACATGAAATAACAGCAGAAAGTAGTTAAGTAAACAGGAATACAAAAGAGACTTATTTGTGAGAATTTTTACTCATGACTCTTCTTCATCGGGAGAATAGGGAGAATGAAAGACTTGTGGTGAAAATAACTAACTTTTAATGTATTTATTGTGAGTATGGATTTGCATTGTAAGACCTGGAAGCACTTTTTTGCCAGGCTTTTTAAAAAAGACTGATTTGTGGAATCAATAAATATTTCAGCCACTACCTTCCTGCATTTGCTCTGAGAGTTCTTTGCAATTTTCTGGCATAAATGGGCCTTAATCCCACAATTTTCCCAGCAATTTCCCAGTCGCCTTACTCATTACAACCAGAAAATTGTTATCTCATCATCTTCATCAGATTCTTTTACACGGACACTAACATATGGAAGGACAGAACACTTGCAAGCTTCAATCATCTTCACATTTAGACTGAAAACTAGCAAAAGATTCTTATTATGTGTTAGCTGCCCTGATCTTTTCCAAATGGCTTTTCATGAGAGAAAGAGAGAGAGAGAATAAGACCCAAACCAGGAGATATGCTGTAATATGAGCTGCTCCAGTTCAAAATCTCTTTTTTATCTCCAACTTTTCCATCTCAAATTTGAAAATTACCTTTTTCCTTACATATTTTTTCTAATACCTTTACTTTCAGTTTTAACTAAAATGGGGCTCTTTGGCAGTTTATTTTGGTTTCTTCTGCTGCTGCACTTTAAAGTTTCTTGACTAATTTTATTTGAATTCAGATACTTAATTTCTAGGTATTATTTAATTGTCTACAAAACATTGACATATGAGGAGCACGCATACACGTGTGTGTGACATTGGAGGTACACAGAGGGGTTTACAGCAGAGGGTGCAGTCTCTATTTCAGCTGTCTTAGTCCGTGAGGAAGTTGCAGGAGGTTGGGATTGCAAGATATTACATTCTTCATTAAGGCACCAGCTGCTTTGTTATGCAAACTGCAGGTTGAGAGATTTCAATTAATGATGATTGTGAGGTCTACTAATATTGACTGCTGTCTCCACTATTGATCTGGAGTGCTAGTAAAATTCCTCTAGCCTACCATGCCAGGCAGGTTTTTGAGAAGTGCCTGCATTCTCCTCCTCCTGCTGAACTGCAAACTCCCGCATCTCATTAAAATTAATGATGATTGTGTGCACAATGAGGGCAGGTTGACTTGCAGTTTTGCTGGCTTTGTGGGTAATTTTCCCTACCATGCCTCCTTCAATTATTTCTTAGCTAAATAATTCATAGCAATCTTACAAAAGTAATAAGCATACTTATTGCTTTTTAGCTGATATTACAAATGGAAAAGGAAAAAATAAGAGAAAGCAGAAAGAAAAATGCAGCATTTTCTGCTGATATACTGTCTTCTGGTCTCTCACATGACAAAGACTGGGTTGTTGCTGGGTTGCTATGCGCTGGTCACTAACCAACCATCCCCTAATTTTACTACACCTCTGTAGATTTCATGAAGTGAAGGATTTTGGATGTCCAATATTGACAGCCCTATGTGAGTTATTTTGTAGACTGAAGCAGATGACTGAAATCAAGTAAGGCTGGAATTTTGAAAGTCCTGAGAGTCATTAACAAAAATAAACTCATTCAAATAAGTGGACATTTGTAAGAGAGTGAGCCAAAAAACCTTAGAGAAAAAAAATCTACTTTAATAAATACTTTTTAAAATATATAAATGGAAAGCAATCACACAGAGCATTTCCAGTAAGGAACATATACTCTCTAGGCAGGACCTGCAACTCTTGGGAGTAATTTTTTAGATTCCAATAGTCCTTGGATCTGATTCAAATGATTCTTTAAAAAGAAGATTACCTCAAAATTTCTACCTTTATTTCACAATTCTTAGAAAATGTACCTAACCTGACTGTTCACCCACACATGCAGATGCTCCTATGTAGAATCCTACCTTTTTTCCTGTCATTTGCACAAGACATGGCTAGTCTTCCCACAGGAGACTGTGGCCACACAGGGGAACATCAGTAATGGTACCAGACCTATCCTAGAATAACTGAGCAGCGACATCCTCAGGGACTTTCCTTCCAACCCCTTCATTGCTGCTGCTCCCAGTCACAGAATCACAGAAACATTTGGATTGTAAAAGACGTGTAAGTTCGTCAAGTCCACCATTAGCATAACACTGCCAAGTCCACCACTAAACTATGTCCCCAAGTACCATAGGTACTTGTATTTGAAATACCTCCAGACAAGGTGGCTGAACCACAGACTCAGGCAACCTCAGGAGGAAAGCTTTAAAAGCCTGCAGCTGCAGGATTTGCCCAGCTCACAGCTAGGTATCAAAGTCAAACAAAAAGAAGATCTGTGTAGAATGTGTTCCCTAAAGATAAATTGCCTTTTTCAACCCCAAACCATGTACAGAATAGAAGATTCCTCAGACCAATCTTCAGCAGAAAGAGCTTTGGAGGGTTTCCCATCGTTAAGATACTTTGGGTGATAGAACAGATTTTACTTGTCAGCACAGAACTGTCCTGTACTTATCAAGCAAAAAGTTTTGTGTTTTTCATAGACACCAAGGAATCCACCAGGCTAGGAATTACACAGTCCTTAATCTTACAGTGGGAGGAACTCTCCAGGTATGTGTTTCCAGTAGATATTACACATCTGGGTGGAAACTACCTGGCCTCCTTCTCCTACCTTTTTCAGCTGATTCCAAGAATATTTCACAGCCTTAATGTGGAATTTCTCCTGGCTTCAGTGGAAGCTTTATAAGTATGAGGAACTATTTATATAGGATTATCAGACCATTATCAGACCATCCTTAGCATTATCAGACCATCCTCACCAGTGACACCACTATAATGGAACGAAAAACAGCTAAAGAACAGAGTTAGAGAGGCAGAGAGGACAAGTAAGAATTTCTCCACAGTTTATTTTCCTTTCTTTGACAATTCTAGAACTCCCAACTTGATTCTGAGACCTTGAAACTGTGCGGTTTTTATGGTTTTTTTCTGAATCTTGTATTAAATTTTTTTCTTTTCTTTTTGCTGAAAATCCTGATGTCTTTTGCCATTTTGGCTCCACAGACTGTTTTTCGGTCTAAACTATTGTTTTCTGAAATTGTGCAACAATAAGTTTGATCTAGGCCCCAAAATTTGGTACCCAGAATTGGCTGAGCTTAAATCTGGAATATATTTTTCAGCTGAGAGGTTGAAAACAAAAGCCTAGACAGTCAAGAATTTACAATGGAAATATAGCTAGAAGCACCACATGGTGCACAAGAAGGAAGATCTGAACCCATTTTTAATTTTCAACAAACCCAGTGACACACACATTAATTAAAAAAAAAAAAAACATATTCCTTTACAAGATTTTTAAGTGTCTGTATCTGATTTGGACAGAAAGGTAATTGTCCTATTTCTTGGAGACATAGAAAGAGTATTTGGCAGAACTTAAGCACAGAGAGCTCAGAAAGTTTTTTATATAAAGTTCCTTTCTGTTCCCTTTCCACTTAGGCTACATGAGAATTTTGCAGGCTCTGGAACTTAAAGTGGCTTTGTTAACAAGTACAGCTGTTAAGGTCCTCTGATTTTGAAGAAGATAATTATTTTTTCAAATATTCCTTGAAAATTAGTCTTCCAGATTGTTTAATTGGGAAGGAAACTGTTTAACTCATTACATTATTCTTCTAAGAAATTATATTTCTGCATCTGTGCTTCTTTTTTCTCCTAATTCTCATTACAGTGGTTTTCCTCTAGAAGTCAGTAAATATAAAAACACTTGTTGTTAAACACCTGTATGAAGTTTGTCTCTCAAGGACTATATTTATGACTCTTGTAGCCTCTTGTAAGTATGAATGTTCTGCAGAGGTCTCTGTAGTTTAAAGGGCTTTGTAATATATCCGACCAGAATTTTAATTTTTACCAATAATACAAATGTATGGCTCCTCTCTGGAGAGGTTCTTTGCCTTTTAAGGTTGTTCTGACTGACATCTTCCAAAGTCACTTTCTCAGACAAGATCCACATGAGACCCTCACTCCTGGAGAAAGATGGTGGTTTTTATAGCAATGGTTCCCTTTGCACCTTGCAGCAGAACTTTAAAGCCTCTATGGAGAAACAAAATGTGAATTTTCCAAGCAACTTCTCTTTGCATATCTTCCAGCAGTTTTGCTAGGTGATTCAGGAAAAGATTAATTTAACTGGGTGCCAAAGTAGAATTCCTGCCAAAATAAATATGTGATCCTGCAGGAGCTCTGAAGCCAGAGAGGCAACTCAAGCAGAGGAGCCTACTCTGCGGAAAGCTCTTTCCACAGATCTGTGAATGTCTTGCCCTGCAGATGGGAGTCACTCAAGCAATCCTAGAATCCTCGAATATTCCAAGTTGTAAGGGACCCACCAGTATCATAGAATTATAGAATATCCTGAGTTGGAAGGGACCCAAAAGGATCATCAAATTTGATCTCCTGGTCCTGCACAGAACATCCCTGTGTGCCCGAGAGTATTGTCCAAACATTTATTGAACTCTGTCAGGCTGGTGCTGTGACCACGTCCCTGGGGAGCCTGTCCCAGTGCCCAAATACCCTCTGGGTAAAGAACTTTTTCCTAATATCCAACCTAAACCTCCCTGACACAACTTTAGGCCATTCCCTCAGGTCCTGTCACTGGTCACCACAGAGAAGAGATCAGTGCCTGTCTCTCCTCTTGTCCTCATGAGGAAGTTGTAACTACAATGAGGTCTCCCCTCAGTCTCCTCCAGACTTGAACAGACCAAGTGACCTCAGCCACTCCTCACATGTCTTCCCCTCATACGGCCCTTCATCATCTTCATAGCCCTCCTTTGGACATTCTCTAACAGTTTAATATCTTTCTTACATTGTGGCACCCAAAACTGCCCCCAGCACTCGAGGTGAGGCCACCCCAGTGCAGAGCAGACTGGGACAATCCCCTCCCTTGCCCAGCTGGTGATGCTGTGCCTGATGCACCCAGGACAGGGTTGGCCCTCCTGCCTGCCAGGGCACTGCTGGCTTGGGCTCCACTTGCCATCAACCAGGACCCCCATGATGAAAGAGAGTAGAGGGACACTGCAGAATGCAGTGTTGAGCATCAGTGACTGTCACTTTCTTGGCTTTAAGAAAACATAAGTAACTTACTGAAGATTTCCCGCACTGTACTGTGCTGAGGGGTACAAAGTACCTTCAACAGCAAGACAAGCAGGAGATGAGAAATTGCTAGACTTTCCATTTACCTTTCAGATCTTCTTACTCAGAAGCTAACGATCACAGAATCATCTTCATAACAGAGACTGACCCTACAGTATTCTTTAATTCATCTTTTCTTCCCAGAGCAACTCAGAAAACTGCAGAAAAAATATTTCCTTACAAACAACCTCTTTATGTAGAGAAAGGTAACAGCATCTTTCCATCAAAATGTCATGGTTTAAAGTATGCTGATAATCCCATTCTTTCCTTTTCCAACAAAGGAAAAAAACACTTCTTTCCCCAAGATAAATTTTTGCAGCCTGCTAGGACATTATGGACATACTTCGTCATCCAAGAATCCCACAGTGTTTTGTAGACATTAATATACTCTGCTTCAGAAGAACCCTATGTCATATAGGGACTGTATATCCATATATATGTGTTGTTCTCAGATGTGAAAGCTGAGACACTTGTATTACATTATCATTTTCTGCTATTTACAAAGAATTTGTAACACAACTGACTGAGTTGCCTCCTCTTCCAAGCCTGTTATTTGACCTTGATGTGGAAACAGTTCTCCAAACGCTATGAGCAGTGTGTCTTAAATCTGAATTATTTAATATGCTTCCACATCTAAACAAGAGTTTTCTAGCAGCCTTTCAGGCATAGCATGCCAGATGCATTTCACTTTCCAGAGATTCATTTGCAGAAGCTCTGGAGAAGGGGAGCTAACATCTGACTGTCAGCAGGGCACATCATGGATGCCAGTCTCAACATTTGGATCACGCCAATCTGCAAGGTCAGAAAATGTTCCCCATATTGCAGATGACAGAATGGATTAATGGTGGGCTACAGTCCCATGGCCCTTTTTGCAAGTGTCTGAGAAACACAATGTTGTCCACTGAAAGGGAAGATAGTGCAACAAAGCTGTGCTCTACATGCTGTCCTAAAGTTCTCTGGGTATAAGTTGTCAGCCCTCATGAAGGCATCATTCCCTTACTCAAACCTCTTAATCAGTAATGTTTTCTAAAATTACAGTGATTTTTCACTTATGAAGAAATTTTCCCAGGTCTCAGGTGAGTTGTATCTTTTTTTTCTTCATCAGTATGATCAGCTAAGTGAATAACTGCAAATTCTCATGCTAAAGGAAAAACAACTGCTACATAAATATCTTTAGTTTCTGAGCAAAGGAGAATACATTTGACACTGCCTTTTTTTTTTTTTTTTCTTTTCAAGGGAGAAAATGCAGTGCAAGATCAACAGCCATCCTGTGTATTCAGGCAAGGTAGTAAGGATCAATTGTATTGCTACACAGTGGTGGTAAATTTTGCTGTATGATTTTCTTCAAGATTAAGGCAAAGATGCCTTTCTTTCCAATTTGGTTTGGAGATATGAAAGTGATTTCCATATTTCTTTGTTTTTTTCCTTAAAACAAACAAACAGAACTGAAACAAAACCAAAACAAACAAACAAAAAAAAACCAAACAAAACCCCCCGAAAATCCCACCCCAAAACTTAAGGATTATGTTGTTGAGCTTAAAAAAGTAAACTGAGACATGAGGTGCCATAGGAACCTCAGTATCCACCATGATCTAGCTACTGTGCTGATGTAATCTGAAAGGGCTTTCTTGGAAGGGGTTCACCTCTCAGAAGCACCACAGGCCTGGCAGCCAGACACCCAGAAGGTTGACAAAGTCTTCATACTGGGAGCTGGTAGGCAAAATACACTTATGGTGGTCTTCCAAAATATGTGAGCAGATAATACGGGTAATAGGCAAATGCCAGTCCTATCCAGTACTGCAGGGGTTCTTGGCTTTATCTGCATATTAACAAACAATCCCCAGACCCTGCTGCTCTGAGATCCCTGTGCTGTCTGCAAGATTGCCTGAGCATGGGTCAGATTATAGTTTATCCTTTAAGAAAAAGAAATTATTTTACAGGAAGAATGAGAATGAGAAGAATCTTACTGGGAAGAGTTACAGAATTTTCTATGGCATACCCTAAAATCACAGTTGCCTGCTTTGAAAGCTGTGCATTTAGCATCAATAAATCTGGACACCTTGCATTCAGGAGTTCTGAAAGAGTTGACCCAGCCCTCTCTAGACCATTACAACTATATTAAAACAACTTTTAAAACAGTTATACAGATGCCTGGACAAAGCAAGTGCTGTGTGACTATTTCAAAAAGCATAAATTAGCAGATACAAGTGATTACAGGTCTTTCAATCCAGCATTGATCTTCGACAGCATAATGGAAAATATGCTATGGGGATTGATTCATAAAGAATTAATGCAAGGAAATGCAACTAACTCCAATAAAGATGGGAAGCAGACATGATCAAACTCACTTGGTCACTTTTTCAGATTAGACAGGAAGTGTGGTTTGTAGAGGCAAAAAGGCCGATAGACTTGTGTCCAGAATTGGTACTGCATGGCATTTTATTTGCCAATAAATTCAGGATTATAGAAGTGAGTTGGCATGCCATATAGATTGGAAACAGGTTATTGATCAGTGTTAAATAGCAATCTTACATGAAGAATTATCATTAAGCAATTATGTAACTTCTGGGAGATTTACACTGCTTAAAAATTCATCAACACAGTCTGTGCAATAACTTTAAAATCATCACTAATGGAGTTTGCAAATGTCATCAAAATAAGGGTAGCAAAGAAGAGCAAAAAGAAAAAAGGATGCCAGTAATTGATTAGCTATTTAGGTGCAATCCACTTACATAAAAATAACTCAGAAAGAACTTGGGAGTCACCAAGGACAACCAGCCAAACATGATCTCTGCAAGGAACATGCTGACCAAAAATATTAGTACTGTCCCTTGGATAACTGGGAAGTATCCATTTGAATTACTCAGCACTGGAGCCATAGCTGTGGAAAACCCTATCAGTAACTTGTGAAATGGGAAAGATTTGAGGAAATGTCATTAGAATAATAGAAAAGATTGAAAAAATCACCTGCTTTTTCATACCATGTAAATTGGTATAATAGTGGGTAATACTTTCCTGTATGAACATTCCTTCTGTTGTATAGTGAGACAACCATAGCATCAACACTACCTTAATGCAGTCATAGAATGGTTTCACTGAAGGGATTTTAAAGATCATCTAGTTCCAACTCCTCTACCATAGGCAGGGACACATTTCTGCTAGACCAGGTTCCTTAAAGTCCCATCAACCTGACCTTGAACACTTCCAGGAATGGGGCATTCACAGCTTCTCTGGGCAACCTGTTCCAGTCCCTCAGTTAATTTCTTCTGGTTTATCTGGTTTAAACCTGCCCTGTTTCAGTCTGAAGCCATTGCCCCTTGTCCTGTCACTACATGCTCTTGTAAAAAGTCTCTCTCCATCTTTCTGGCAGGGTGAACAGACTCAGATCTCTCAACCTGTCTTCTTAAGAGAGGTGTTCCAGCCATTGGATCATCTTCATGGCTCTCCTCTGGACTCAGTCCTGCAGGTCCATGTCCTTCTCATTTGGGGACCCTATAACTGGATGCAGCACTCCAGGTGGGGTCTCATGACAGCCGAGCAGATGTACAGTGAAAAAGAGTTCAATATGCTCAATTTTATCAAAGAAATGTAGTTAACATAAAAGAAGCATTGTTTAGTCCAGAGACATCATTGTGGGAAGCAAAACTTCAACAATGTTGAGAAAGGAAAGGCCAAGGAGCCCAATATCTGGAAGACATAAATAAACAAAACAAGGGCAGTCCTTGTTGCCTACATTGTGTTTATTGGAAAAGACGACTACAGTGGTCCACCAGACCTTGAACCCACCAATCTGCACAGAAATCAGTTTTCAGTGTAACATGGATTCCAGGAGGTCAAATGCTCACATAATTGCTGCTAGTCTTAACAAAATGCGACATATGGTTTCTCCATGAACAAGAATCTGCTCTCAGATTGTACTTCAGATTCCGTCGCATTGTCATGGTATGTCATAATATAATATCACTACTATGGCTCATCTCTCCAAATATACTGTTAATCCTCTATTTATACTATTCAAGGACAATGATGAACAGATAGATTTAGTTTATTTAAGCCAATCTTTATTCACATTCTCCTAGACATAGCCTGATATATTGGTGACCCAACACTGATATTTTAATAGCTTTTAAAAAATGTTTGGATATGAGTTGATAGGTTATTTTTGTAATACGAAGTGTTATGTTGTTGGGGGAAAAATACTTACTATTAACTCTGCATACTTGAATAAGAACCTGCCTACATAATTCAACATTTGTTGGAAGTGTAACTAAAAGCGATATAGTTGCTGCCCTCAATGACTGTCTTTCAGTGCAATTTCTAGAATACCTGTAGGGCATTTGTACCTGAACAGCTGTGTTGGGCAAACTAATACTCTGTCTAGTAGCCAGCTCAGGTTATTATTATACAATCATTACTTGTTTGTACTATGTCACCTAGAGGTTTCACTTGAAATGAGAGAATCATTGTTGGAGGAGCCGCCTTTGCCCAGACAGCTTACGGCTTAACAGTTGAGACAGATGAATGCACTTTGTCTATAGTAATGAGGATTTTGCAGAGCAATTTATTTTCTGTTATGCTTGATTAAACCTATTATGCCTTTACTGACACTTGTGCAACCCCATTGCCCTTTGTAGGTTTACACAGGTATAACAGGTTGGACCTCTAACAGGAATTAATTCTGTGATTTCTGCATAAGAACAAACTAGCACTCAACTCACTCTGTCCTAGCTGTATTAGCTCAGCAGGATGAACGACAGTGAAAAGTACCTGCAGTGAAACGTATTTTTGTTTCTAAATTACAGGGGTGTGACTAGATACGAAGAGGGAAGATATTTCTTCTGAACTGAAAGATACTTTGTTATACTTAAAAAAAAAAAAAAGAGATTTTAAATATCAGGAGAGTGATTTAAAAACACTGAAGTAGCTACATGGAGTAACATGAAGTATAAACAAAATTGCTTCTAGTAGGTTAAGGACTGAATCTGTTGGCAAATCTAAGTAGAACTGATATTGCAGGCATGGTTTGAACTAAGGGATCTATTGAATCTATAAACAGATATTTCAAGATCTAATTTTACTGATCTGATAAAGCTATTTTCTTCCTTGCCAATACACTTTCCATAGCTAGGGAATATATATTTAATTCACTGACTATCCTGCTCACACAAATATCAAATGCAAAACCTTGAACTACCTTCTATGGGACAAATGGCAAGTGGACAATGTTTAATTACACAGGATTACATATGTTAGAACAAATGTGGATTTTTAAAAATCTGTATCTTGCACTCCCAAGTCCTTTGCGGAAGAACTTCATAAACAAGTCTCAGTACATCATCACCCCAAGGCAAATTTTTAACCAGTATCAAAAATTACTTGACCTACATTAGTTTTACTAAGAAAATCACTTTTGATCTGTTATTGTACAGAATCACATGTCCTACTTTGAAATAGGCTTATGGACAATACACTAGCACTGAGAAGTGTAGCAATGTGTATCCATTTAAAGTTTAATCAATGTGAACAGCACAAAAATTCCCAAGTTCATACTGAATTTGACTGCAAAGATCACTGTTACTTACCCATCTCTCCTCTTTCTGCAAAATTAGCGGCATATGTGTTGAAAAGAGCTTTTCGATAGGGAATTAACTGACATGGATAGGTACTTAGCTGTTGATCACAATATGACTAAAATTCCTGTCATGATGTTTTGTCACCTGTTCGATACAGTTGGTATCATATGGAAGCTATGTCTGCCTAGCAAGCAGAATGGACCAAGAGGAGCAGAGTCTAGTCAGAAATGTATGGGCTTTGGTACCTAACATCCACATTTTAAGAGCTTTTTATTTACTATTAGACTAACTCTACTCTGATCCTGTAGCCTGCATGCCTATTTGTGGCTGGAGTGCAGTGAGTGTGCCTCTGGAGCAAATTTTCAAGTATAATTTCATGCAAAACTAATTCAGCTTGGCACTCAGAAACATCTGCTTGCAGTGAGTCAGAGCAGGGACTACTGGGAGATGTGTTTCAAAAGTACTTTGCTGATCTGAACTAAAACACTGATACACCAGATATACCAGCAGACTGTGCTGCCATTCAGCCAGACCTGGACAGGCTGGGGAATCAGGCAGAGAAGAGCCTAATGAAACTGAACAAAGGCAAGTGCAGGGTCCCACACCTGAGGAGGAACCATGGACCACTACAGGCTGGGGGCTGACCTGCTAGGAAGCAGCTCTGTGGAGAAGCAGCTGTGGTGGACAAGAAGCTGTCCATGAGCCAAGAGGCCAAAGGTATCCTGGGGTGCATTAGGAAGAGCACTGCCAGCAGGTCAAGGGAGATGATCCTGCCTCTCTGCTTCACCCTGGTGAGGCAACACCTGGAGCTCCGTGTCAAGCTCTGGACTCTTCAGGACAAGAGAGGTGTGGAGATCCTGGAGCAGATCTAGCAGAGGGCTAGAGAAATAATGAGGGGACTGGAGCTTCTCTCTTACAAGGAAAGGCTGAGGGAGCTGGGCCTGTTCAGCCTCACCAAGAGACAACCTAGAGGGGATGCATATGGGTGTCTTGAGAGTGGGTGTCAAGAGGACAGACCAGACTCTCTTCAGTGGTGCCCAGCAAGAGGTCAAGGGGCAATGGGCACAAACTGAAACACAGGAAGTTCAACAGGAACATGAGTGCAAACTTCTTTACATTGAGGGTGACTGAGCACTGGAACAGATTGCCCAGAGAGGTTGTGGTGTTTCCTTTGCAGCAGATATTGAAAAGCTGTTGGACATAAATCCTGTGCAGCCTGCTCTAGGTGAATCTGCTTTAGCAGGAGGGGTGGACTAGACAACCTCCAAAGTCTCAACCATGCTGTGATTCTGTAAAACACTAACGTGCTTGGAGCGTATTGATGGAAGTTTCTGGTCTCAATCAAAATGAGGAAGTGAAGGAACACACAGAAAGTGAAAAATAAGGAAACACTCAGACATCAAAGAATACTAAAATGTGTTTTTCAAGTTCATCTCAAGTTTAGAAATTGAGGAATTTGTTCTTGTTTATCAAAACTCATATGTCAGTTGTTGTGGGAGAAACACAGCTAAAAGAAAAAAGTCTTTGCTTCACTCACATATGTCAGCTCAAATTGACCAAAAATGTGCATAAAGAAACAAGTGAAACTTGTAATATGCTTTAGGAAAGAAAGCTGAAAAAAATTAAGGACTATAAGCATTTAATTTTAAAACTGTACATAGTGATATTGTTAAAAATGTGTTTTAGAAAAACGAAATTTTGTTTTGAAGTGTATCTATACCACTTTTTAAGCATCTACTAAAAATGCTTTGGGTCAAGACCAGGAAATTCTGCCTAAGATCTGTAAGATCTAAGATTTCTGGCTTAACCCCTGATATTACTGTGCAGCTCACTGTATATTATATAAACTGAAGAATATTCCCCAATATACCTGAATACAAACAGTGCAGGTTTTTTTGAAAATAGACATGCCCTTACCTGTTCTTTTTTTTCTCCCATTTTTGATTAGGAGAACTTACTATTAGACAAATCACATTTTCTGTTATCTGGTTCCTCTTCTCCTATATGAGTGAGTCATTCTGACTGGGGAAGTTTAAAGCAACAAGTAAAAAATGATACACAATATCTGTCACCACATAGGGAGCTTGGCTAAAAGGTTCCTGCTACTATTAATAATATTTTTTGTTTTTCAACCTCCCTGTTTATTGTCTTAATAACAGATGTAAAACACTGCAAAAGGTAAACAACTTTCAGCAGATGCTACTTGTGAAAATCTGGCCTCTAAACAAGGAAATTTAAACTTCCTCTAGACAGTTATGTGAATAGTCTGAAGGACAAACCTCAGGTGTAGTGCATATACAAAAAAAAATTATGTAAGTAGCTCAAACTATTTACGTTGTGTTGTATTGTATGACAACATAAGAAATATCACTTGGCACCTCCTAAGTTTTTATAATTTGTCCAGAAGTAGCTATTTTATGCCTATTTCATCTTACAGAGGCCTTAAGTCACATACAGTTTAAAAGTTTTCAGTTACAGACTTAAAAATTACAAACAAGTACAGAAGATACTATTATTCACTAGATAACCTGGTTTTGGGGGAAAAAATAATATGCTTAATTTTAGGCAAATAAACAGGTCCATTGTGGTATACTAGCTCTTTAAGAGAAGCACATTCTAATGTGCTCTGGTGGAGTGGGACCACTCTGACTCCCACAGACATGTAAAATAACTAGAAGGCACATTGTGCACTAACACAAAATCTCTAGAAAATTTGTACACAGTCTTTAGCCATTTTTTAATTCAACGGTATATACAATATTGCAAATAATGAAATTTGTTCTTTTCATTTGTTGGCATATATGAAAAACTTCACACAACTAACAATTTTCTCCAATTATTGAAGAAAAGAATAACTTCAAGTGAAAAATAAATAAAATTTTAATTAATTGAAATTTATAGAAAAACCTTTTTGGATCGTGTTAGACAACCAAATAAATTATTTGAATTAATTTTAGTGGTTTTAATCTGTGGTAGGATTTTTCATTTATATAAATTTCAGTGTGAAAAAGCTTGATTTATAAAAGGTTAAAAATAATTAAGACAAACTAATGACTCAATTCCATGGATAAGTTTAGTGCTACCATATCCTTTTTTTTTTTTTTGCAAATAAACTATGCATCTAATAAAATATGCTTCTGTATTAATAGGCCTGCAAATTTCCAAAATGTGTTGCTATGTAACAACATAGATTAAGAATTACTGTATAATTCTTTCCTATCTTTTATGGATAGAAGTTATGCTTCTATGAATATGACTATCTCAAATCCATATGGCTGAACAGAGGAAAAAATCTAAACAAACTTGAGATGTTCCTATAATGTCTAAAAGTGTGGATATACTTAATTTGTCTTGAAAGAGATCATAATAAACTAAAGATAATTTTAATATGCTGCTACTTCTTTCCTGTGGAAACTTTCTTTAGCAATTAATATTAATTTATTATCAAGTATTTGGGGAAGTTACATATCCATTTTAATTAGCAGTCAGGACTGTTCTTGGCTATTTTAATCTGGAACATTAATGCTGGACCACTTTCACACTGTGCTTTCAGCAGTCTCTTTCCCTCTGTCTCACATATTCATATGTATATGAAGCTAAAAAGATGCACCAGAATTAATTCCTTTCCACAATTTAACTGAATTAAAACCACTGATGTGTCTTTTGAAAGCACATGTTAGCACTAACCCACGAATGTGTGGGGATGATGCCACTAAAGTTTCCCTTGATATATGTCTATACATTTATGTGTGTGTTTAGATTTGTATGCATATCAATACAGAGAAATAGAATTGACACACGCATTTGACTTTATACAAAACTGCATCAAGCAAACCTAGTCACAGAAACTGTAGTACTACTACAGAAACCCTCAGTTATTTCAGTATTATAGACATTAATAAAATTTGGCTTGTTAAGTTTCCACAGCACCATAGATTTGGATGAGACCTTAAAGATCAACTAGTTCCAACCACGCTGCCATTGGTAGGGACACCTTCCCTTGGACCAAGCAGCTCTAAGCCCCATCCAACCTGGGCTCCAGCAATAAATTTTTTCACCATATTAGCAGTGTTTGTGTTCTAGCTGACAGCCAGGCTTCTCTTTGAATGTTAAATTAACACTAAATGACTGAAGTTCACTGGTAAAACTCATGTCAGGAACCCAAAGCCTGGGTCTGGTAGTGCAAATCTACAGTAAAGTATTAGTGAGTGTGGCAAAAAAAAAAAAAAGTATGTCCTTGCCTTGGAGCTAAGATGGTTTCTTATCCACTATTTTGCATTTAAAAATAGGTCATACAGACTACCCTCAGCTAATATTTCACACTTCTTCATACCCAGTTACACAGAAAAATGTAGAGATCTACACTGCAATTTGAAGATATAACATTGTGTATTTGATAAGAAATATATATGTCGGTCTGATGCAAAATTTAATTCTTCATTGGGACATGACTGGCCTTAGAAGACAGAGAGTAAATATTGTTAAATAGGTGTGTCTGCACACTGCCAGCAGCTTTACAACAGTAAAGGAACTCAGACTGAGGATCCTCTTCACAAGGTCCAAGAGCACTACTTTCTTCATGACACCTACAAGACAATGCAGGTCTTAACCCTTACAGTCATGGAAAAGGTTAATATCAATATGAGCAGCTGGATGTGGTGGGTAGAAATGCTGTGCAGAGTACAATTTCGATGTAGAATCAGGTGCAGTTGGTAAGAGGCTCTTACTGTAATGGGGAATCCTGGGGAACAACGTGGAGGAATGTGTATTTTTGAAGCATTGAATGAAATTTCAGGAATGATGATTGTAGTGGTAGACACAATATGACGACAAAAAATAACATCAAAGTAAAAGTGTTCCTCCAGAAAGGTATATTCATAAGATGTAAAGAAACAAGAGAAAATTAATTAAAACAATACTTGGTTTTGGATAAAAGCACCTGTGTTAATAGGCTAAGATATATTCTGGGAATTCTAGAAAGTTGATAGGAGTCTATTATTGACCCCAGAATCTAATCTGGACATGAGAAAAGATTATTGCACTTTGGTTGGAAAGATACATTTTACAGATATGCATAAAAGAGAATTATCCTGTCGTGAGGAAAAAGTCTGACTGGTTCAAATAGTATTGATACACCCATCTGAAAAAGGACTGTTGTTAACTAGCAAAGCCTTCAATGTGCAGCATTTAATTTGTTTTAAAAAGAACAGCAAAAAAGTTGAAGAAAATAATGCAGCTAAAACTGCTTAAAGTCCCTCATTTCAAAAAGACAACACTTCATCTAAAGTAGCGACAGCCAGGAGTACTTCTGAGCTCCTGAATGTGGAAATAGCCTTGGCCACCTCCCAAGGGAATGAGGGCAAACCCTTGGCACATGTCTGCTCCCTTCCCCTGCTGAACTTTGATTTTGATGAGAAGGAAATGTGGGCCCACGAGTCAGGAGGGAGAGGCACCTCGCTCTGACACTGTGCCCTATCTGGGGATCGAGCAACTGGGACTGCAGGCACCACTCCGGGTGCGCAAGCTGCTGAGTTTGGATGCAGCCCAAGGTAACTATTTAGGGAGACCGACTGAACTAAGGAACTTGGGGATTAGATTTTGGAGGCAGCCTGGAATGTCTCCATGTCAAACGTGCTAAAGCTATCTGGAATCTCTATGCCAGGCAGGGAGAAAAAAATGCTGTATGAGAAATTTCCAGACCTAACTGGAAGAATAACCATCTTGAAAATGACATTAAGCATAAGTAGGGAGTCTACAAGGAATGGAAAAAGGGACTGATCACCAAAAAAAACTATGACTTCGAAGTCAAGAAATGCAGGTTTAAAGTGAGACTTGGCAAAAGTGGGACTTGCTAAAACTCAAACTGAATATGACCTCATAAAGGAAATCAGGCTAAACAGTTAAAGTTTTCTTTATGTATGTGCTTAGATGGAGAAAATGGCAGGAAGTTGAAAGACTGCAGTGAGGATGAGGAACACATGAAAGCTCTGTATTTGATTTGAGTCAGTTTATATTTGGCTAAAAAGTCTAAATATTATTTGAGTTTTCAATAATATTTATGGTTTTGAATGTGGGATTGCACACTGGAAAGCAAATAGGAAAGCAGTCACCTGCAAAGTGATTATTATACCCAAATAATTTATTAAACTAAAATTGAGGTTCCTCAGATAACCTGCAGTCTCTCAATTTGGAAGAACAGGTGAGTGAAACCCAAATTGCTGTTGCAATTGGCTAGAATAAACCTATCAACCAGGTGGCAGTCCTTATAACAGGAATACACAAATGCAGTGTTTGCATAAGACTAGCCATCCTCTCACCTACAGGATCCTGTATCCTGATCTCAGCAGTGCAAATTTTGATGACAATAGACCTGAGGGCTTCAAGGACCTTGTAATATTGTTTTTTCATGGGTAAATTATGCTCTACTACATACTGATGCCTGTTTTGGACTCTTTTTGCCAGGTAATGGGAATGCTACCACTGCAAAAAGAGAGTGCTGAAGAAACTGGGATCAGCAGAGGGGCAGTATGGTGCTGAAAGGACTGCCTATAAAGTTACCAGCAGCAGGCTGGAGACAAAGTGTAGGGCAAGAGGAAAACTCCTGCAGAACTACCTGAAGTGAGTGTGTGTGTTAATCCTGTTTAATATTTCCCAAATGGCTAAGAGAAAAACAATATGAGCATACCGGTGAAGAAAATAAAGAGACACTTAGGGTATTCCCAAAGACTGACTTAGCTGCAGTGGAAATAATTTCTCTGGGATATTCCTGTGGTAAACGACAGATGAACTCCACCAAGCACAATTCATACAACATGATGAAACTCTTGCTCCAGCTTGACTCCTAGATAAGCTACTTGCCTTCCTTTGGCTACATAGGCAGCCTGGAAAGCCTTGCTATAGGGCTATAACCTTGCTATACTATAGCTAGACTAAAGCTGGTCTCTGCACACGCCTCTTCTGTTGCTACAATTTCTTTCTGCGCCCTCCACTTGCATTGTCAATACATTATTAGATTATTATACAGGAAAAGCAACATGACCTTGAAGACTCTAGTAATAGAATAGGATGAAATTCAATAGCACAAAATTCAATAGCTACATTGCTTTTATAAACTGGGAGACCACTTTTAAATAGCCTATGGGAGGAGGATCTGGGAAACCAGCAGGGAGGCAACTTAGCAGATGTAATCTTGAGATATATAGGTAGAATTATTTACAGGGCAGCAGACATTTATGACATGTTCTCCAAAACACTGCATACAATTCTGGACATTCACACTAAAAAAGAAAAATTTAAATAGAAATAGGCCAAATCTAGGTTATGGGAAAATCAGGAAGACAGAGAAATAGTATTTTCAAAAGAGGCTAAAATTTTGGTTTATTTGCCCTAGCAATAAAAGTTCGAGGCAAGAAGTGAATGCCATATACAAACATATTAGGCAAGTAAACAGAAGGGAAAAGAGGGCACTATTCAAACTAAAAGGCATTACTGGCAAAGGAACTAATAGCTATAGACTAGCTATTAATTGCTTTAGGAGGAAAATTAAGCTGTGCTTGACCATTAGAGCACTGAGATTAATAAGACAAATTCTGAGAGGAAATAAGGAAAGAAAATGTATAGATAGCCATTTCTGAGAGGGCAGTGAGACACTTCATGAAGTATGGTGTGTGGTAACTCCCATGATAAAGGGGAGACTCCAGGGTGCAGGTGTGTCTCACCCAGCCCAAAGCTGCTTTCCATTCCTAAATGTGCTCTCTGTTTTAAAGTGGCAGTGGGACTTGGTTCTGCTGAGACAGGAAATTTGGTGTGACTAGAAATGAAACCTGAGCTTGAGATACTCATTCCCTAATAGAAAAGAGGTTTGAGAGAATTAGCACGAGAAATCCCAAGTGTTCCTGAGAAGCTTGCTGGGTCTGCAGTGCCCTTCAGCAATGGAGAGCACAGCTAGTGCTTCAAGCATCCTTGACAAATCCACCCAAGCTTCCAACCTACTCTACGGCTTTCAACACATCTGTACTGCTTACTATGACTTATTTGATCAATAAGTTCTGTAGTTCCATGAAAGGATCAGTCTGCACAAATTTTATGATTATTGTACCAAGAATTTCCCAGAACTGACTGCTCCCATAACAGACAAGACATGTACTGACTGTGCAGAGAACTAAGAAAGCTATGGACCCTGAATAACTTGAACTGGAAAATTTTTCATACTTCAGCCATGGAAGAAAACAGATAAAGAATAATTCAAAATAATTAAGCCTTATAATGATGGCTTGGTTTTAATTAATTAGAATTAAGACATAAAATCCCCACAACCTTTGCATTATTTTTTAATATTATGTCAGAAATTATCTTCGATTGTTCCAGGTGAATGATACTACAATTGTTTCCTTTTCTTATGGTTGTAGACTGCTAGGCAAGTTGACTTCTTGCCAATAGTAAGTATTTTCATAATTCTTCAGCCTCAGAGTGCTAGAACAAATCAAGCTCCAAATTTTAATGTTATTCAGTTTTTTGCTTCAATTTAAATTTCATGTGTTGCATGTTTGGCTCTTTTTTCCTTGGCTACCTTTTTGGCAGCTCTTAGAAATAATTCAAGTTTGTTTTTTTTTTTTTTTACCTTAAACTTCATTGGCATAAATACCACATGCAACATATGCTTCTGCAACACATATGAGGGCCACGTAGAACAAGATTTGAAAATATGAAATATTTGCAAAGGGAATAAAATCCTATATAAATTTATTAATTATATCTCCACCAAGACTGCTTTCTTAGGTAACTATTATCCCATAGCCTAGCTTGATTTCTTATAGTTTGTTGACCCATTTGGTAAATTCGCAGACAAACTTTGGCAGAGGTGTAACTTGATAATTAAAAAGTATGTTATCTCTTGCCAGCTTGTTATAGCCAAGTGTAAGCTGAACGCTAGCTTTCCCTAATCCCATCAACCCAGTCTGTAGGAAGGGTCAAGGGTCAGTAACTGCTTCTAAAAACACTGTTCAATTGAATCCAAACAAGCTCTTACCTACTAAGCAGCTGCTCACAAACAATTTGGAATCTGTCCTCATTACCAATTGTTAGGGGCTCCTGTTGCAAGAAAAGCCCTGTTTTGAATAGGCCACTAATGCACCAGCAAGTCTTCATCTGATAGGCTAAGACCTAAAGTCAGCAAATTTTTTTACTTCTTTTTTTCCTTCTAGCACAAAGAGAAAAAATTAGAAACCAGCTATTACCAGCTGGCATATCTACTGTCTCTGGCAGGAAGCAAGATGTTAATTTTCAAAACACAGTTTTGTACATCAAGGAGGACTTCTAGGAACTGGGGGAAAAAAAGAGTAAATATAATAATATATGGAACATTGTGAAAAGCATAAACTATTTCTCAATGACTAATAGAACAAAGAAGATTGTGCTAGAAAAAAAAGTTTTAGAATACCTCTTAAAGAAACTATTCAAATATTTTAATCACTACTGAAAATAAGAGCAACATCATTATGATCAGTGGTCACACCTAGTTTTGCTGATTATCTATAGGATGCTGGTCCTGGTGCCAGGATTTGCAGACTTTTTTATTTTGTTCTATTGTGTCACATATCTAGTAAGCTATAAATGTTTTTGGAAGGAATAGATGAAGATGTTCAATATTTAAAAACTTGTAGAATGGGAAAACCTTACTTACAGTATAGCTTGTTGCCATGTACAAAATCAGAGTAGTTTCCTGATTTAAACATTCACAGACTTATTCCTGGAAGTTTGTTAAAGTTTGTATCTTCCTTTATTGAAAATGAAAAAATCTTGCAGCAGTGACCAGCTATTGCAACAGGGGGTCACATCCTGAAACTGTGGTATGTAGGGTACCTCCACAGGTGTAAACTGGGAGCCTTGTGGTAGTCTCACTGGTTTCAGAGTGTGAAGAATTAAACCCTCTCTGACTGCTCTTATTTTTTATGTTTTAAACACAGTTGGATTTTCTGAAATTTTTTTAGACAGCCTTGTAAAAGACCATCAGAAGCTAACAAATGAGTGGCTGCACAGAGGTATCTAGGCCTGACACCAGCTTGGTAAAAACACATGCATTGTGGTGGCTCAGAGAATGAGGATGTGGTTCCAGACTCCTGAGATTTTCAGTCTCTTCCTCGTATTCCAGAAGTCAGTAGTTTTACAAGCCTGATTTGTGGAGCAAATTGTCTCTCTCTCTCCCTAAGGTCAACCTGCTATCCCAGTCAGGAAAGTGAAGTGCACAACAAGATAAAAAATTTAGGAAGATTTCCTAACTCAGGTGCAGGGTTTTATTACAGCAACACATGCAAAGAGCTTACAGCTCTTTATGTCCCTGTGAAGTTGCATGATATTTCTCCTAATTTTATATTGCAGTCCTGGAAGCTAAGAAAATATGTTTCTTTTTCTGTGCTGCTTTTTTTTTTTTTTTTTTTTTTTGCTTTCTGTTGTGAAGGTCACCGTATATTGTGGGAAAAATTGATTTTCATTATTCTCATAGTTGCAAATGGAGAAACAAATATTTTAGGTTACTTTACTAAGACAGTGGTAAGAAAAGAGTTATTCTGTGGAGCAAGAGAACAACTCTTGTGAATATTCTTGCAGCAATTGCTGCATATATTTAAATTGCCCATCAGACACAGTACAAATATTAGCTTTCAAATGCATGCAACTTATTAAATGATAAGTGAAATTGCTGTAGAAATGGACATTATTAGAAATATGCCACTGAACCATATTTTTAGTTTTACTTGAAGCCTTAAGGATATACAAATTCCATTTAAGTGATATAAAAGTCTCTGACTTCCAGAGGCAATAGTCATATGCAGTACATGAGAGGACTTAGTATACTAGGCAAATATTCCTACTAGTTTAAAAAGGAAAAAAAGAAAGAAGATGAAGATGAGACTCACTGGTTTCCAGCAGTTATGGCATGCATGTATGCACTACTGGGTTGGTTGTCTCTGCTTGTTCAAATTCCTCCACCCTCCACAAAACCCCTTTCTATGAGTTCATTCTATGGGACTCATTAAAGAATATTTTTCTAAGGGCTTTGGATGTTGTCTTTTTTCTTTTTCATACACTCCCTCAAGAGCAGAGATGAGAGTGATGCCAAGGTCTGAGCTTCCCTCTATGCCGTTTCATCACTGTCCAGCCTCCCTTGCTGACTCTACTCTGACTCACTGGCAACACACTCGTTATCCACTTTGGCTGGCAAGCAGGCATTCAGCTATTCCTTCAGAAATTAATTTGCCCAGTGGACTCTGCTTTCAGAATAATACCAGAATACAATCCAATGATCACACTGCTAGCTTTGAAAACATCAATGCTAGCAGTCAGTTGTTGAGAAACAAGTCCATAGCCTCAGCACATTTCTCAAGGGTGGGCATTTATATATCCAAAATGCCATCCAGAATTGGCTGAGGATGAAGGGGCTGGGAATGTCCTCTACCCCTGCCAGGAAAGACATTGTGGCACTGCTGTTTGCTCCTGCTCCTCACTTGACTACCTGCTCTTATGCAGAGGGATGGGCAATGGGTTCAGCCATGGGGGCTTCAGCCCCAGATTGTGTCAGAGAAATTCCCATAGTGACATTGCATTTATGAACTGGCTCCTGCTTGGGTTATCCCCAAAAGACATAAATTTTCACTTGATCTTACCTACTTGAAAAAATTTGCAGAAAAAGTAATTTCTGTTGTTGGACATGAAATTGACTGAGATCCACAAATTTGTGGGAATTAAATTCCCAGCATTAATTCAGGAGTTCATTTATTTTCAAAAAAGAAATTATTTTGGGGACTTATTTCCTTTTTTTTTTTCCTTTTTTCTTGTTTTTCTTTTGCAATGGATTACTAAATGTGACTGCATTCCCTATTCTTAATTGTCTCCCTGGAAATATTTAGTCAAACTATGCTTTTAGTCACCCTATTGTAAATCCAGAGTAGCTCCAATGAGTTCAGAGGAAAAAGGCCAGATTTTTATTTGTACAAGTACGAAGAAAATTTTATTTAGGGCTCTCGTATACTATTTCACCATTTATAGGAAAGTTCTGATCAAAATACAAGTTGAAGATTTCAAAGAGATTTTTTTCACAAATCAATATCCCAGCAGGCCTAGTCAGTTAAAGAAACAAACAAAAAAACCCCAAAAAAAAACCAACCAAAAAAGCACCCAAAAAAACTACTCCACTTTATTTTCCTGACTCTGTTAATCTCTTTTCTCTGAATGTTTCTCTTTGTTTGGTTTTGAGTCCTAAATAACAGCAACTTGCTAACAGCGCGGACTAGATTTAAAACTAACAATGACAGTCTAAGTCCCCCTGAAAAAGGGTTAAACATAGAGTGTGCACTAAAGTATCTGCTTAAAAAAAAGTCTTTAAATCATTTTATGTTTAAGAGAATTTCTTTTCACCCTTCCCCCTTTCAAAAAAAAAAAAAAAAGAGAAAAAGTCAGACCATCTTAACTGTAAGAGCAAGTTTATTCAGGTGGTATGAATCAGATAGGGCTCACTGATGCAAACTATAGCCTCAGAAAGCACAGCAGGCCCTGAACCTCACAGGGCTGCCCCACGAAAAGAAGCATAACAAAAACCAGAGAAGAACAGGCCTGCAGTAATCTCCTTGCCCTGGCTAGAAAACAGGGGTGAAGGAAAGCTGCCCTCTCATTATGGTTTTGGTCTCAAGGTTAGAATTAGACCCTTAGGGTAAGCAGCTGTCAATTAGAGATAACTGCAACCAATGCTGTCTGAAATCTTGGGCTTATCTCCTAGCAACTCCCCTTCTTTCAGGGCAGCAACCCTCCACTCTGCCTTCAGCTCAAGAGTCATCTTGAAGACAGTGAAATAACCTTTTCAATTTGGGCAGATGCATAAAAAATCCAGCTCCCAGAGCCTGCGTGAAGCCTGCGTGACATTTGACTGAAGCCAGGTTTTAATCTAGGTTGATTATATATTTGCTTTGTTTTCCACACTGCAGATGTTGAGAGGTGATTTTGCTAAAAGAGCATTCTCAGTTAATACCTACAAATTCAGTGAGTTTTAGGCACATGGTGGTTTGCTGACAGAGACACAGGGTTATCATGTTTGTGCATCTGCTGATGCATCTCTCCTTCCCGCTGTCTTTTACACCAGGAGAAATTTGCCAAGAGTGGTGAATGAGGAGTGGCCATGGTTACGGCAGCAGCTCTGGAGTCCTCTCTCTGGCGTGGCAGGGCGTGCAGAGTGAAGACAAGCATAAATCCTATTAAGAAAAGCAAGAGGTTATGCACCATTTGTGTAGGAACATGACTGAATTTGAGGAGGAAGTTTAAAACACACCAAAAGGCACCTTTACTTCTGTTTTCAGGGTTTACCATTCATTAGCTCTTATTTTAGATCCGTAGCAGTCCCTTTTCCTAACGAGGTGAAAGGAGAGAGGGAGAGGGGGATCAGAGAGAGGAGGAGCAGGGAAAGAGAAAACGGGTGCTCATGGAAAAATAAGAAATAAGGGGGGGAGGGGGGGGACGGACACACAACAAGGATGAAGCTCATCTTTGATTCAGTTGGGGTCCGTATTCACAAAGAGATCACTCAGAAATTTTGTACAAATGGCAGGAGCAGAATGTGAGCGCAATGAGGGGCCTAATGCAGGCACTTGTCCTGTAATCAAAGATTCAGCTCAACATGAGTCCTTTGTGAGACAACAGCATCATTCTCCACCCAGGCTAACCCCTGAATGCAGAGCAGCTCTCTCAAGTAAGGCAGGCAGGATGAGCTTTGCATTTCTTTGTCTTCTTTGGAAAATATGATCTTTTTCTTTTTCCTATTCCTCATTTGCTTCTCTTTTAAAGGAAACATTTTTTGATATGCCTGTAGTAAGGCAGAGGATGTTTGCGTGAGTGGAGGTGCTCTCAGGGCAAGGAGAGAAGCAGATGGGCTGACATGGTGGAGCGAGGGCAGCTCCAGCCTGCGTTTGGGGAGAGTGTGCAGAAAAATGGCTGACATCTCCTGCTCGCGAACGCATGATGGGCGTCCTCCTCGGCGTAAGCACAATTCCCCCTTCCTCAGGCTTCAGCAGCCCTACTTAGATCAAATGTACAGGGATTCCTTTCTTCCTGCTTAACGCCACTGTGCAGTAGAATTTCACAGTATTTTAAAACACTCTTCTTTTAAAAAGATGTTTTACCATTTTGTTAAAATGAAACAGGGAATTTCAATTTGTGTAAATAGACTTTTTCAGTTGGGTTGCATTAGGAATCCCTTTTTTGAGTAGCAAACAGTGTTTCCTTATATATATTTTAAATTTCATGGTAGAAAATTGTTTCTGCAAAAATAGAAAAAATATTTATCTGCTTCCTGATATTTTTGATCAGTCTGAACATTACCTGATATGATGGGTATACTGCATTCTTTTCAGAATTTAGCTCTTGAGAACTGGAAACAATATGCAGAAAGTAAGTCAGATTTGCAATCCTTAAAGCTTTACACAGAAACAATACAAAGAAACGCTATTAAAGAATTGCCATGCAGAAAGTGAATACAAAACTAGGTAGCCCAGTTGAACATTTTGTTATTCTGGGGTTACAGCAGTCTACAACAGTGTAAACCACTGTGGCATTGTGGCTGGGAAGCAGGTCCCAAATTCTTAGGAATCCCATTAATTCTTTGCTTTCTTCAATAGCAAAGTGCTTATCTCTATAGAGAGCTGACTGCTACCTCTAGCATTGCTAAAGGTGTGTGTTGAAAAGGCTACCCAGAAATGAGCCAAGCCTACATTCCTTGCTGATATCACAGGGAGTCTTGGAAGCAAAAGGCGGACTGTTTAAATTTCAGACAGGCTTATTTTAGACACAAATATCACATTAAATAACCAGAAATGCCAATATTACTATTTTAGTATACAACATAAAGTTTAAAATATGTCTCAACACCCAGTGATGACAAAGTAAAAAGAAAAAACATTGTTCCAAATAATAGACTTCTTGATATAAACTTCAATTGTAAAAATAGAAAATATTACTGATAAGATAATCTTATTGTTAATTTAACTGACAATGTGTTTGTGATATCTGTTTGGTACACAGCATCATTTTTTCACTTGAACCAAGACATGGTTGTGATTCACCTGAGCTCTGTACGTGTGTCAGTGTGTATGTATATTTGTGTGGGCATGCATCCCTCAGCTACCTTGCAACTGAGGGTTTTAGAAGCCTAAATTGTGTACTTTTCTGTCTGGTTGTGTAAGCAAGTCAATTTACCTACATTTTTGTGTTCCATATATCCAAAACACAGTGGACGTCTACTTGTACAGTTATAACATAAGACTTTATGAGATTATTATATAATATATTTATTTTATATTTGTCAAAAGTGGGAAAATATAAACCCCCAAAGGATTCTTTTGTCTTTTTTTCTTTTTATGTGGCATACGTGTGTTTTCAATTTTGTATTATAAATTCGTGACATTATATAGAATTGCAAAAAAAGTTTTGCATTTTCAAACTAGGCCTGGCTTTAATTCTGGGTATGATGTAATCACTACCATACCCCTTCCTGGGGAAATAAACCAGCGAGAGCCCTGCAGTTCTGTGGCCCTGTCAGGCTGCCCTGGGCTCTGCTCTCAGAGCTCCCAGTGTGATTCAGCACTCTGCCCCTATTCAGGGACAGAATAAGAATGTGCTTAAGTGCTTTGTGCTTTGAAAACATGCTTAAATGCTTTGTTGAATTGAGAACTAATTAAATGACTGAAAGTTCAAACTTAATATCTCAGTGTATGGAATGTGTGAATTTTCCCACAGGAAAGAATAGCATGCCCTGAAAACATGGTCAAAAAATTGTGGTCTTTTTCCTTGGGTTTAGTTTGTTTTGTTGTGGGGGTTTTTTTTATTTGTTTGTTTTTTTCATTAGGAAATAGGGTATAATTAATTTTTAGGGTTTTTTCTTCTAAAAAATTCAAAATATTTTATAAAACATGAGCAAGAAAAATTGTAAGCAAAATAAAAATATACATTTTCACTGAATTAATTTTGTTGTTGCAGTTATGTTTTATTTCTGAAATCTAGAAAATGCTACTGGGGGGGTTAATTTTTACTTTTTTTTTGAAGTGCCTCACAGAAGGGGTTGGCAAAGTTCCAGAATAACAGCTGGAAGTGAGAAGGAATGAAAAAGTATATCATAGAAATTCAAATGAGAAATAGGATATACATTTTTAATGGGTATGGTTATCATTCATTTGAACAAATTATAAACGTATAAATGAGGGATTGGTTTTTAGATTTCCAGATGTCTTCGGTTCAACGTTGGATGCCTTTCCAGTAGACAAATACAAGCTATTAACTTCACAGAATGTCTGTGAGTTGAAATTCAGACAAAGGTAAAATTGTACATTCTGGCCTTCAGAGCTCAAAGCATCAGAGATAGGAAATACTGTAATTATGGACATAAGAATTCATTTGCAGTATGTCTGAAAAAGGTACTTCGTTTCTTGTCCTGAAGAATGAGCAATTTTTTTTAAACATGATTTTGTTTGGGGTTTTTTTCTGTTAGCTATGTTCGAGAAAGCACATACATAACACCAGAGAGGGTTACAGTTAAGATCAGATCTATTGACGTAATTAACTTATTTGCAAACAGTTTAATGTATTTTTGTCTGAGTCTGCCTTCTTGCACACACCAAAACTACTCTGATTCAGCTCCTTGTGAATTAGGGTGTGCAGCAAATAAAGGAACAATCATCTCGTCCAAACATATTTGCATTCTTAATATGGTGCACACATTCAGGCAAGTGGCAATTTGCATGAAGACCATGAGCCAAATTCAATTCTGACAGTAGTAGGCATAACTTTATTCAAATCAGACAAGCAGCAGGCATTTACAAGGGGCAAGAATAGGTGCTGTGTATGTGCTGCGTGTCCATGCTCCAGCAGAATGCATTACCGTTGCCGAAAACTTCATATTTTTCTTAGACCAGAGCTTATCAAAACTAAAGGCAAGTTTCAGCTGCAAGTTTGGGTATACATGCAATATCTGGCAAGATATACAGCTTGCTTTTACACCTAGGGTTCAGTGCGAATAAAAATCATACTTTTAATAATTATTCTCTTCGCAAGCTTTTGTATCTGGGATTAGATGATAAGCATCATGCCAGGATGCCTCTGGCCACCTTCAAAGCATCTTTACAAATTCAGTCCCAAGCATAATCAACTTCATTCTGTCCAAAGTATTAGCATTTTTTTAAACGCTTGTTTTCCAAATGTTCTTACTAATACTTTAGTGGTGGTTGTATACCCCTGTGCTGAGGAGCTGGCTGATGTGTCTTGCTGTGTTTCAGCAAATGTTGTGAGGAATCTACAGCAATTAGCTGCTCATGCCTCTGCTTTCCTGTTTTGCGCCTTCCCTTTCATGTATCAGATGTTTGTAAGTTTTCCATTAGACATTTCCTGCTTCTAATAGATGTTTGTGAGGCTTTTGCTTTGAGCTATCAAGGCTCCAATTTGTGCTGAGATGTTTGGTTTTGTTTTAGGGCTGAGGGGTCTTTGTACTCCTTTCTTCCTAGAAAACATTATAATCTGGAAAAAATAAATAAATTGTACTTTGCAAAAACTGAATACGACTCCTTCATCTAAATGGCATGGTTTGCACATGTGTCTTTTGTCAGCAGATCACTCCTAAAATAAAAGCACTTAAACTGCAGTTTCTGCCAACTTATCAGACACCAATTGGTGACAACATATATGTATTGCAATTTCTAAGGGCAGCTTTGTACTCCAGTGTTTTCATCTTCTTTGCCCTGCTTTTTTTTTTTTCCTCTTTTTAATTTGGAACGGTGACTGATTTTTTTCTGTTTCCACCAGCTTGGTATACTGCATGTAACAAGTAAGTAGCTTTAGCTGCTTTTGAAAGAAGAAAATACCTCTTTAAAAGTGTTTCAAATGAGTGTTGCCCAATGTGAAGTAGCTGTCAAAATTAACAGGAAAGGCATAATTGATTCTCTGAAAGTCATACGTGAAAACTAGCTTAAATTTTACAAAACCACTTCTGACATGCTTAAATACTTAAATAAATGTGGTGCTGATCTTTTAATCCCCTCTTCCATGTTTTAGCAGTGGAGCAGCCTACCCAGGCACCAAGGCAGCCCTGGCCTCTCAGAGGGTGTTTTTGCAACCCGGCGCTATCTGTCATCCCTCCATTCACGTGGTACCAAGGTTTCTGGATCTGTATTTTGCTTATCGAGTCACCAAACCAATGCATCATCAAAGGAAGCTGTCAATTCACAGCACATCACCCGTGCTTTGAACTTAGGAATGAGTCAAATGTTTTGGAGCTTTATTTATTACGGTCAAAACTGGGTTTGAATTAGCAATGAGGGCAGGGGAGTGGTGAGGGGAGCAGAGGATGGCTGCTGACTCAAGAAACCTGCTGGGACTTTGTGGCCCACTGCTAGGCAACAGCCCATCCCCACCACAGCAAACATACAGCCACAAAATGAATTACCTCATCTACAAATCAGCTATTTGATATGCAGATCGGACTGCTGGCCTCTGCCATAGCACAGCGCTGCACGGGCAGCAGGTGCAGCAGGGACAAGTACACGGCCTGTTCACGTTTTAAAAGGCAGGGCTGGCTTGTGCTCGCCCACTCCCTCTGGTCCTTTGCAATTCCTGAAGCTCTATTGCCTTCATTTTTTATTTAGATCCTCCATTTGAAGAAAACATGGCGACTCCTTTCTGTTTCCCTCTGTGCCCAGCCTTAGGCCCAGGGAGGAAGGGGCAGGGCTAAGAAGCTTCACCAGCAGCCTTTGTGATTCTTCCAGCATCCGAACACACGACCTGAAAAAACAAGGGGCGTTTTAGGAAGGAATTGCAATTCCCGAGGTTTTTGTCTTCTCAGATGTCTTGTCTTTCCAAATGATTATCAAAGTGTGGTTTGTTGTTGTTTCTTTATCAAAATGGAGACCCTCTTTGTGCAGACAGTGCTGTGGAAGGCGACATTTTCCCCGTGCATTTATGTTCCCTTTTAATTGCATGGAGAGTGCTGTTTTCAGCCTACAGTGAAGGGAGTGCATGCAGTTTTGAGGGCACATTCTCAAAAAAAAAAGCAAAGACACCATTTTGTAACAGAATTAGAGTATTTTTCAGCTGCGTGTTAAAAAGAATAAAGAACTGCTGCTACTCTGGACTATGAAACAGCACTGAGCCTCTTAGTGGGCCTCAAAGAGCAATAAAACACAGTGTAATATAATTTGTATTGTCTGTGGTTGCAGGTTATGTCCTGAAAGCCGTAAACTATTACAGCTTTATAGCTATGCTGCTGGTATTAACTAAATGAAAGGGCTATTTGTTCTAAATCTGTAGCCTGCATGATAGCAAATCTTAAATTCATCAGAAGCAATTGATGAAAAAGGGGGTAAAAATGCTGCAGACCCAATAGCATCAAAGCTCTAATGCAAAGATAACAAAGATTTGGTGTGGTGTCCAACCCCTTCAGGTTTCTGCCTCATACTTCTGGGGGGCAGAATTGATCATCCCCGAGGCTACGAGGTTTATTCAGCTGATGGGCCTGAGGGAAGCCTTGGGCTGCTTGTTACAGGAAGCCATGAAAAAACAGATATTTACATGTCTAGATCATTCTGGGAGTCTAAAGAAAGATCCTGAATTTGCTGAAACATAGGACATCCTTCTTTTTACCTCCTTAAGAGAGTTTTTGTTGAAAAATGCACCTCTGAGTAACAAAGACAGTGATTTAGGGAGCCAATCTAACAACTCATGTCTTTCTCCTAAAAGCTGTGAAAATGTTTAGGTTTAACTTGCAACCTTGGAATTTCCTGTTAAAGAGGAATTGTTTTCCACGTGTACCCAGTTGCAATGCTTTAGCTTTATTCAGACTAGAATTTAAACATGGATGAGACGTGTCATTAAGCTTGCTCAGGACCATGAATTATTTGTTAGATAATTCTGCAGCTGGTTCCTCACACCTTCATCTTCTGCATAAACCATTGGTTGCTGATGCTGGGAATAAGTTCTGTCTGGTCGTGGACTCTTGGTCACTATGAACTGCTGTCAGGCTTGTGTGAGACAAACGCTTTTGAGTTCAGAATACACATCAAGTTAAAGCACTCAAATATTTGCTTAAAGCTGGCTGAGCCATGAGTCGTTTTTACTAAAAACTCACAAGAATGCTCACAGCAAATGAATGCTAATAGGAAGGATGCAAAAGGAAATGGGTTTGGACACTCAAAGGAATGTTGATGACACAATTGTGATCATCGTCCCATTTCTTTCAAATGGGTTTTGCCTAGATGTCTGACTGAAACCAGTGCCTCAGTGTTCCTAAAATGTTGTCTTCAGGGCTTGTTTCAGGACAGAGCCAAAGTGCTGCAAGCCTCCCTCTTTGTCCCCTGCCTGACAGAAAGCAAAGCCAGCAGTTTGAAACACTTCGGGGTTTGATACTAGGGATCTTCAACAGGTTCTTGAGGCCTGAGCAGATCTGAAAGAGGACACAGACCTGCCCTCCTGAGGTAGTGCAGGTGAGCAGCAGGCAATGGAAGGGGGGAGTGGGACTGTCACCTCCCTTGTCACAGCCCTGCCATGTTTGCATGGTTCTGTGAGGTTATGGTGGTTCACTTGCTTTCTTCTGTTTCTCTGAGGACAACCCAAGTTGCTTACCTGGGAGAGTGTGGGCCATTGTAGGGGCCATTTTCATTGCCTTTTGTCCTGGGGTTTGAGGCACATTTTGTTACTCACGGGGCATATATGTATATATATGGCAGTCTGTTTTCTCAAAGCAGACTCAATTTTGCAAACTTCCATGTGCTTTAAAGTCCTTAACCACCCTCCATTGCAACTTCTCAGATATTTGACCAGATGTATACCCAAAAGTATTTTAAGTTTTGAAAGCATTTGCTGTTGAGAGCATTAACTTCCATGCTTTGTAGGTGATCACACTGGCAGAGCAGGGCTGGGTAACCAAGGAACCTCTCCAGGACCCCTGCCACATACTGACACCCCTGAAGCTTTGGGGTATATTCCAGCCACCTTCCACTCCCAGCTATGGTTCAGCTCACCAAAAGCTTCTCCACAGAGAGCATCTTATGTCTGACATAGGTGCAAAGATATCATAGAATCATAGAATCATGGAATGGTTTGGATTGGAAGGAATTTTAAGGTTTATCTAGTTCCAACCCCCTGCTATGAGCAGGGACACCTTCCACTAGACCTTCTTGCTCAAAGCTCCATCCAACCTGGCCTTAGACACTCTCAGGGATAGGATGTCAATAACTCCTATACTTTTAAGGACATGCCACGAGACAGGGGGGTTTCCAGCTGAAGGCAATATGTTCCAAGTGATAAACATTAGAAAACTTTTGACTGCTGTAAACTTAGGGCTCTCTTCTTGTGGTTTTAATAGCAAAGAAATGTCAAGAAGCCAGAGCAGGTGAGAGAGAGCAGCCTTGGTGAGGAGCTGGATGTGACCCTCAGGGGCTGGGGCTGGCAGGGCTCTGTGGCACAGCTGCAGGCTATCCCCTGCCTGCAGGACCCAGTGCCAGAGAATGATCTGGACCATTTTCACATAATATTTGAATGAGGTTTTAAATAAAGATGCCAATAGTGTGTGCAAGATCACAAAAGGCAAAGCTGTTGGTATGCACGGGATTTGGGATGAGCACTGGATGCTTGGACAGGCTGCTTGGGCAATAGCTAGCAACTGAAGAGCCATTTCTGAGCCAGCTAAGTGGCATCTGTTCAGATTTCTTGCGGAGCACAGGCTTCCCTCCCCTGTGACAAGGCCAGGCACATTCCTCCTGTCCCGCCTGACAGCACAGAAGTGGCGGTGTCTGCTGCTGTCCCTGACCCGGGGCCCCACAGGGGCAGAGTCTACTGGTGTGAAACTGCTGCTGGGACAACGTGAAAGGGTGAGATTGTTCTGATATGCAAACAGGGAGCCCTGCTGAAGCTGTGCTGCCTTGAATTCAGGGAGAAGAGCAAGGGTGCTGGTGGAAGGAGGACAACAAATCCCAGTGTTAAGGCTGCTCCTACTGAATGCATCCCACTAAAGAACAAAGCAAGGAGAGCCTTGCTCTTGCAAGAATTTGATCCACCAAGCAAGGCTGCTACAGTGTTAACCCCTTCGTGGCAAGCCGCTTGGGATATAATTTAACTGGAATGCCATTGGAAAGCCGCAGATTGCTACACTTTTACAGGCAAGAAATGCCACAAGATCTGGAAGGGGATGACCGGCACTAGCATGTTCGCCTCCACCCTTGCACCTGATTTTTCGAGGGGAAATGCTAGTGAAACAATTGTGGCAGGCCCGTGGCATTGAAAGAGTTATTACAAACCAGTGGATAAAATGTCAATGATGCCTGATGCAAAGAAATGTGCAGCGTTAGCAGATATGTGTTGCTGATCTGGTAACAGCTAGCCCTCTCCATAACAGTGATATTTCTGGGTTTCCGTAACCAGCCCCATAGGAGGTTTTCCTTGATACTTTTAACCAAATTGTGGCATTTGGGTCCTGGCCAGGGAAAGGAAGCCAGCAGAGCTACTGGCCTTCAGGAAGGGCATGGGTAGGGATTGCATCTGAGCTGGCAAGCACTCAAGGGCACCGCACAGGCTCCACCAGGCACTGGTAGGATGTGTTAGCCTTTTTGCGCCCAGGCAGCCCTTCCACGCATTTTCTAATCCCACCAGAGCGGATAGATTGCATTCAGGAAAGACATAATTTCCATATCCTTTGAGTGTGATTGTGCAAGGCCAAGCACCATGTCATCTACTGTGCCTATAGGTCTCAGTTCAGAAAAACAGCAGCATTTCACGCTTCCCCGGTCCTCACCCTCCCCTGCCTGCTCTCCCTGCCTGCAGATGCTCTGCTGACAGTTGCATCTTCCTCCAGCCAATACACTCAAGAGACCACAGCCATGGTCCTGGCTTGTTTCTGCACACCCAGGACCACAGGGAGAGGTGCAGAAGTCTGCACAACTCACAGCCAAAATTTTTGGTGGGGCAGTTGTACTGAGCTTTGCCAGTGGAATGTGACTTTGGGATTAGAAATCACTGGACTGTAACTGCCTTGCACGGTGCTCTGTACTCATCCACTGTGATACTGCTGCTGCTTGTTGCATCCTTGTTTCTAATTCTGAACTACAAAGGTCACTCCACGGCTCCATCTGTGCTGGATGTGATTTGCTCCTGTTGCAATAGTCTTTGCAAATACGTAGCACTGACAAGCCATGCTGGTAAACATCAGGTTAATACCAGCAAGAGACCTCCCCAAGTAAATAAGCACATTACAGAAGCGTCCATGTTTACACCAGAGATTTTGCCAGTCACCCCTGACAAACTGGGGGTCAGTTGTTTGTGTGCTTCTCTTTCACTTCACTCTCCCACACAAAACTTCTAAGAATAAACTAGATTTAAGCTGTAGCTGAACAACTGTAGACAGCAACACAAAAATTTGCTTCCAGGCCTGAAAGTACTTGAATTTATTTTTGTGATGCTCTTTCTGTAGATTATATTGCTCTTCTTTTTCCTCTTTTTTTTTTTTTTTTCCTTCCCCCAAGAAGACCCATATTGTAACACTTTAACAGAGGAAATTCACTCTGCCTCTGCTTTCCTGCTTGGTGTATATTCAAATAATTGCTGCATTTTAACAAGCTAAATTGCATTCCCACCAGCTGTCCCTCAGACCAAACCTTCAAGGATGTGCTAAACAATAATGACTGCAACAACAGTAAACTCAAAAGGCCTCAAGATCCCTTCAAAGATAAGATGTCTTGCTGTTTGCCTTCCATATCCAGGCACTTTCATGCAGATTAGCAAAACAGCGTGCTTACAGCCTACATAGGCAAAGCAATGCTTGGAATGGGGTGAGTTTAGCCCTGTGTGAATGTAGGGAAGGAAAATGTAAAAATCAGAAGATAACACTCCAGCACAAGTCCGGGGTAACTCATCTGGAGCCCTGCCGAGCAGGGTGCGCTGTGTCGCCCCTGACCTGGCAGACATTAGCGTTTCACATATTCCCTCCTCGGTCACAAATCACCAGGTAGATGCTCTTCTGCACCTGTCATCTTGTGTCCTGCACGGCTCTGACCTGTGACCTTCCCAGGGCCGGTGGCTCGGTGCCGGGACTGTCCGGCGGGCGGGCAGGCGGCGGGGACAGGCGGCGGGGACAGGCAGGGGCAGCACGGACAGGCAGCGGGGCAGCCGTGCAGGAAGGGGAGCTGTCAGGAGGAGGCAGAGGGGACAGGCAGAGGCGTGCAGGCAGCAGGGGACGGGAAGGGGACAGGCGGAGGAGCAGGCAGTGGGGCGGGCAGCGGCCCCTCATCGCCCGCCCCGCGCTGGCTCACGGCAGATGGGGAGGGCAGGAACCGGGATTAGCGATTCCTCCTCACCTCCCCACCCCTTCCCCGGCCCCAGCTGGCTGTTTAAAAAGAAAGCCATAAACCCATTAGTACAAAGACAAATGAATCTCATACCCTGAGGCATTCCTTCATTCAGAACTGGCCTTAACTACTTTTCCAACCTTCCTCCCTTAAACCCCACTGTCGTTTGGGTTTTCTTCTGTAATAGCAGAGTTTGGCAAAATGCTTGACAATACAGCCAGTTAGGAAGTTTTTAGTAAAATTCTATAACCTCACTTTGTATGTGTGCAAGTGTATTTTCATATATATATATACAAATTTATATATTTATATGTTTATGTGTATAAATCTCTGTCAGCATGTATATGTCCAAATATATGCTCAGATATGCCTTCCACACTGTTTATATATATACATATTTTTTAATTAAATATGTTAGGCACATGTAGTGGATATTAACATTGGAAACCGGCTGTATGTTACAGCCAAGTTTAATATTATATATGATTTTATGTGTACTTGATTTTACATTAATGTTAAGCACATGTAAGCCTGTGGCTGCAGCCAATGTGAATTATTTCCCCTTGCATCTACACAGGATGTAGAAAATAGTGTGGTAACTATAGAGGACTTGCCACAGCAGTATGGTGGCAAGTGTTCCGAGGAAATGGCAAGTGAAAATACAAATAAGGTTTTATGGAGTTTTTGTTTGTTTGTTTGTTTGTTTTCCAGTTAAAGGAACTGCCCTATGAGTGAGATAGTACAGAGGAAACTATACTGCGAATTATATAAATGGTAATCATTTAGAAGATGCAAATACATAAAGTTGTTTAAAGGAGAATCCAGCTGAATTAAATATGTCTGAATTATACTTCAGATCTTTTGAACAGTGCCTAGTTGAATATGTAACTAAACTGCTAAGAAAAAGGCTAATGGGCACTTTTAAGTGTCTTCCTTTTTAACTTTTTGTCCCAATCAACTGCCTCCTATTCATCTGTAATTTGCAATTTCCTGCTGTTAATGATATACATGTATGTATATAAACCTGTTAGCTAGCCCATAGTTTAAAAATATGTATTTAAACTAAGTGGAAGACTTAAGCATCTTTTATATTAATTTGATCTGACTTCTTGGAAACTCATATCTCTCCCCACTGGTTTTATCACATTTTGATTTTTCAGAGGTTTTCTTGGAGTGTTTTACTTTCCACATGGAAATAAAATTATGTCCTGCTAGTGGTAGATTGTGTTCATGAATCACACATGGGACTTTCAATCAAAATCATGTGGATTACAGTTTAAAATACTTTTAAAGTAGTAGGCCCCTTCAGTACACTCTGACCATGGAAGCTGAGCAGTCATCAGCATAACCTTATGGTGCATCCCTTCAGAGCAGGCAGCAGAATCAAGTGTTAATGCTTGATAGTGACTGGTTAGGTTTTATGAATATGACCATCTACCCCATTAAAATCAGATGTAGCCATAGAGACTTCTTTAAATCACAGCTCCTTCTTAATCAAGGCTCACATCATAGTCAATGAAGTTATAGATTAGTAAAGATTTTGCCCTTAAGTCTAAGTCCTTGTATTTGGTTTATGTAATTTATAAAATACTGGCAGGGCTAGGACACATTAAGTATTCTTCTCCTGTGTGAAAACCATCCAAGGGTGGATTAGGTTAGTTTTGCTTTATGTCATGTTGCTTGTCATGAATAATCCTGCAGTCAGAGGTGACAGACACGTGACATACTGTTAAACGTGACCAGAGGCTTTTCACGCAGCTGGGGACCAAGAGGCTCAAATGCCATGGAGGTTAAATGGAGTCCTCTGAGTAAGGATATGATTTGCCAATGCAGCCTAAGTTATCTAGAAGTCTTAGTCTTGATGAAAGACTACTAAATCTCTTCTGTGTTTTGGAAAATTGTGACCTATATCCCTTAATCTTCTATCGATGTCTCCAGCTGTATGTTTGAAGCAGGGGGCACACCAACTTGATTATGTTTTTGTAAAACAACCTAACTTTTCACTGTAAAAGAGGCCAAAGAGGGCAGTGCAGCACAAGGTGACAAGCTTCAAGCCTCACAATAGTCACAGATTAGCAAAAAATGCTTTAGTAAACAGGATTTTGCAGAGACTGGAGCTGTTAATTGTTATTGTAATGCACCACATTTTAATTTCGTTAATTGGCACAAAATGTTTATCTCCATTGACTGAGATAAAATGTCAAAAGCTCTTTGATGGCAATTGGAATTACAGTAGGCAACCTTGACAATAGAAGTCAATGTTTTACAATGTGCTGCTGTTTAGATGTGTTTGCTTGGGGATGAATCATAATGTTTATTATCTCCAAGGTATCCATTTTGCCTTGGGAAAGTGTCCCAAAGCACCACTGCAGATTTTTTTTATGTTCCAACTGACTGTATAGATGTGAAAGGCTGATTCAGGTTAACTCCACTTCTGCAGGGAAGCCCCATTTTCATACTCTTAACAGAGGCCAAGTCTTTCACAAGAACTCTCAGGGCTTGGCTGTGCCTATCAGCCACGGCTGTGTGCCTGTGCACTCTCTCCAAGGGACAAACAGACTTCCGGAGGCAGCACGGTGCTCAGCAAACAGCCAGGTCCGTCCCTCAGCAAACAGACAGGTCCATCCCTCCTCTCACTGCCAAGGCCTTGCCACGTGGTGCTGGGAAAACACCAACAAGATGTGAAAGAGGAAAATACAAAAAGTAGTTCATGCAGTGGGATCCAAAACTGAGAATCCCAAGGCCAAATGGGAATTTAGCCAGAGGCCATGAGGTGCTGCCTGGTTTCCAAGTGCTGCTGAGACAAGTCTGACTGCTCTCTTTGGAGGCGAATGATCCTTCTAGCTCCCAGATCTCTTCCTCTGTGGTCCAAGGGAAGTGCTTATGGTCACTTAAACTCAGCTCCTATGGGTGAAGACCCTCAAGTGAAAAGTAAGGCTAAGCAATCCAAAGCAAAGGAGAGTGCAGCTCCTGGCCCTCTGCAGAAGCATGTCCCTGAACAGTGAAGATTCAGGTGGCTCTTGCCAGTATCAAATCATTCCTGAGTGCAAGTGCCACCCCACTGGGTCAGATCAGCACTGGCAGGCAGGCAGGGATGATGTGTGAAGAGCAGGCAAGGTCAAACCTCCTCTTCCTCCTCCTTGGGACAGCATTCGAGCTGCTGGTGGCCACCAACAGTGGTGATACACAGCCTCTGCTGAAAGCAGGCAACTGCACCAAGTTTGGGAAACTCAAGGCAAAATGTAGCTGTGTCTTTCCCTTTTTATTATGGCATATCGTTTTATCAGCCCAGGGGGGTTGAGTTCTCTTCAAAGTTATAGTTATAATTTAACTTCCAGAAACACAGCCCCCGACTTTGTTCAGAGACAGAAGCTTTTCAGAAGTGCTTCGGTATGGGAGAGTGCTGGAATGCAGCCACGAGTCAGAAAGCACTGCCCAGGAAAGAGGGTGATGAAAGTACCGACACTTTTGTTTAAACAATTTGCCTTCCTTTTCCCCTCGAGGAATAGTTTATAAATCGTATACCTGTCAAAGCAGTGCCAACACACTACTCAGACAAATTTCTATTTTTGACATGAGCATGTGTTTGGCTGCGCTTCTGATAGCTGGCTGAGGCTGCCTTTTTATGCGATATGTGCCAACGGAGCATCTCTGCATTCCAGCGACCACCGGCTGTGACTGGGCAGGTCACCCATTCAGACTGGAAGGGCTGAGGCCTGATTCTCAGTCCCTTGTTAATTAAACATAAGAAACAGCTGAAGCTTGGTTTTTTGGGGTTTGGGCTTTTTTTTTTTTTCCTTCTGACAGCTTTCAAAAACTCTTCCAGCGGACTAGAGGGAAGGAATGGGCCTGAGCAATATAGTGAGGCTGAGGTTCCTGCAAGTAACAAGCACAAGATGGATCCATGTGGCTAGACAGTCCAGTTCCTCTAACTGATGGTGAGGGGTGGAGAAGCTCTGAGGTTACTCCAATTATATTTGTTCCTGGAGAAGCTGCTTTCTTTATATGTTTTTCATACCATCCACCAAAGGTCTTGTCTAGAGGTTCATACACTACCATCTTTCAAGAGCAGAAGGAAAAAAGAGGACGACGCCATAAAACCATCGACGCCCTAGTTTCAGGAAACAAAATCTACATAAAATATTTTCATAAGTTTGTCTGAACCACTTGCCCGTCTTCCACCTGTAATTCATTCTTCTAGGTTGAACTTTTCTGAAAGAGGCGCCTGGTGACATATTTCATTGTGTTGACTGGTATGGCATCCAATAAATGAAGTGGTTTAGTAAGCATAGTGCCTACCAGGCCATCAGTACTAAATCCACAAAAGGTTAATGAACCCTGAATCGACACTAATTTTTGTGTGATGACCTCTCTGCAACCTCTTTGAAGGAGACATTTCTGTGGTGTGAGATGCAGAGAAACCACTCCAGTGGAGACACAGCTATGGCAGGGGAGCAGGGGCAAGCTGGGAAATGATGGTGGGAGAAAAAGCAGGATGGAGATCCAGGATTTAATTTTGAAGAGGATTTGGGGTTTTAGCCTCTTTTCTTCTACAAAATCTTGTCTTCCTGCAGCAATCTAGCATGGAGAACTTTTGTATGCTTGTTTATTCTTGCTTTTGAGTCACATGTTGATCTGGCCCTTGGAAAAGGTCTGGTCTTCCAGGTTTTGTGGGTTGTTGGGGTTTTTTTTATGTCTGGGAATTAAAGTGGAATAATTTTTCCATCAGTGGAGTAACTGGCAGCTCCATTGGCAGTTCCCTAGGATGCTTGTGCTTCAAAGTTACACCAGAGAAATAAGATGTGTCATACAGTCATAGTGTAGGATACTGTGAAGGAGCAAAATGATGGATCTGCGTGACCTGGTCAGCTGTAAAAGTCAATGCAGATACAGGCTCAGTTTTTTATACAGCTTTTTCATTGGCTGTTTTCAGCTACTCTCCTTTTGACCCATAATTTGTGTGTGGACAATATCCAGCACTGTTTTCCTTTACTTTTTCAGTAGTCTGTGTTGCTAAATGGCTGCAATGATTCCTTATTACACTTTACTGCAGAGGGCAAAAGAAAGGTTTACAGTTAATTGTACAGGAGAGAGCATCACCATGAAGCTTTGCAAAAATTAAATTGATCTGACATCATAGCAGTCACTTGAGTGTTTGAGTGGTACAGGATGGCACACAAAGCAGAAGGGCAGATAGGTAACCAGGTGAACTTGCACTGGCAAAGGGAGGGGAGAGAAAGAAGATATGGCTCTGCAAATATGTGACAGGAACAAGCAACAGGGAAAAATACATTAAGTTGTCAAAAACAGGAGGAGATAAGATTTTGTCAGCTGATATTTAGAGCTCTTTGGAAGAGAGGATTGTCTCACATAGCATTCTTATGTATTTCTAAAGCAGGTTCTGAAAACAGAAAACATCTTTTTGAAGTCTCACCTATCTGCATCTTTATTTATCTAAGTACCCTTCATAAAAGGACCCAAAGTCACGTGGATTTAAACCACCTCAGATCTATAAATAAAGAATGATGATAGATGGCAGAAAAATGATCTGTGGCAGGTAGATGTGCTGTGACCAGAGGGACTGGTCTGTTTGTCTTTTGCATCCACATTAATTAGCCAGAAATGGGAGTAAATAGCATCTTAATTGAGAAATATTACAAAGGTACTTGGAGAAGTTGTAGGGATTAATTAGATAATCTTCAGAAGGCATTTAAAATATGAGTATTTCTTTGCATACTTTCACTTAATTAAACTTTTATTTCATCCATAAACAAGTGGTATTTTTATCAGTCAAATAAGCATGCAAAAATTTGATTTATACCTATAATTCTTTTCCTTCATTCTCAATGTATGTAGAGGATATGTCTCTGTGGGTATATGCCTGGGTGTATATATGTGTATGTAGGGGAGTAATAAAATATGTGTGGCAGTATATGCACAATATCCCTATTTGGACAGAATTAAGAACAATATTCTTAAAAAAAATCAACAGTTTCCATCACCTATTTTTTGTATTCACAGGTGCAGCAAGACAGATGAGGAATGGACATATGCAGGGGAAAACACTTTCCATTTTACAGTGCGAACTCCTCTTTATTAGAAACAGTATGGGAAAGAAGAAAATAAAAATCTATTGTTCATTTTCACTTTGATCATCATAATTTTACACACCACATGCTTTCCTCTTCCAAAGGCATATATTTTATTTATTCTGCAGCTGCAGTATATTGATTTTGGACTACTGAGTTCAGTGCAGATGAGTGACAAACTAAATAAGCTGCTGGGAGACTGATAAGTAACCGTGTTTAATCTCTTGGCTCCAAAACGAAATCCCATCGCTCATTTCAACAATTTTAGTTTTGGTACTCAGTCAAGAGCATACAATCATAATATTTTTTTTTATAAATGTAAAGATCAGTAGTAGAATAGAAGCTTTCATGGAAATTGCTGCAATTCTGCATTCTACCTCTACCAAAGCATACACAGGATTGTTCCAGATTTACACTAATGCTTCTGTATAATTCCAGCTGATAGTTTTAATTAGATGTAAATATTTATCTGCATTTCTTTTACATTGTCTATATTGCTCAGTTTAGCAGCTGTGGTGTTTCCCAAGCCTCCATCCACTAAATGAACAACAGACTGCACATTTTCCTAATGCAGTACTCTGGGTTTTAAAATACAGATGTCAGACATACCTTCTTGAAGAAAATACTACTACTACTACCTATATAATTTCTATTAATGTAATTATTATATCATTATATAAAAATATATTTATTTTAAATTTTCTGTTATTATTTTCTTAGGTCTTCTAAAAATAGGAAAAATCCAGTTACTTGTAAGTAGTGTTAAACTGTGTAAATCTTGCAATATGCACAGTGAAATCTAGAGGTAGTAAAAAGTGAGGTTTTGAAGTGCTAGCTACAACATTTAGCACAAAACCTCACTGAGAGGAAAGCATTTTAAGGCTGGAAAGTTTTCCTCTTTCTTGGCACAGCTGGACAACACACCAAGTAGATCTTACAAACTGTAACAGAAAACAGTGGCACCAAGTGAATATTGTGGCATATACTCCAAGGCACCTGACAACAAAACATATCCATGAAATCACAGCTCATGCATGTATTGAAAGACTGGATGAAGCCCAGCTGAACCTGCAGGGGAGGTGTGACTGCTGTGTGGCCAGCCATATTCAAGCTCATTTTTTCCTAACTCTGATGGCACCAGTGAAGTCCTCCAAGAACCTGACACCTCTGATGCAACACATTTATTACTGTCAAACCCTGAATCGACTGAAGTACAGTCAGAACTACCCATGGGCTCTGTCCTCGCCTGAGTTGGAGCAGAGGCAGATTTTTGCCAGCTGGCCCTTTGTTACTGAAAAGGAACAATGTAGTTCTCCTGCTTGTAGGTGTTTGTATAAAGAGACAATTTTAATGCTTTTCTAAATACGATAACAGTTTTAGAGTATTGCTGAGATCCTTCACACAGAAATGCAGTAATGGAATAATAATGCCTAAGAAAATAAAAATTTCCACCTGTCATTTGGAGTAGGAATATATGCAATCCAATAAGGTGACTGACACCTGACCAGTGGGATGGGGTGCTTCTAAATGACTTTTTCAACAAAATTCAGTAAAATGGGATTGAAGCAGTTTAACAGTAATTAGCCAGGGTTTGTTCCCACTTTATGTGTTAATGGATAAGCAAGTGTCAGCACATAAGGGCTGTTTGAAAACTTCTCATTAGGCAAATATGCAGGGGTTTTAGCATTTTATGGTTAGGCAGAGTGTTGGTTGTCTAAACTGAGGCAATGGCAAACATCTTAAAAAATATTGAGCATTCCAATAACTTCTGGCTAAGCTTGAGTTTGTTCCTAAAGAAAGAGACTCATAACAGCACAGTTCAGGCAATTAAAGTACAGTAAGGTTCATAGCAGAGGTGACTGGCTGTTTGAAAAGTGCTGCAGCACACAATTTATGGCATCCTTTATTTTAACTCTGCTCAGTATATCCTGTAAATGCTTTAATGTGTTTAAGCCAGTTTATTCCTTTGTTAATGGTCCATGATTGCAATCAGGCATGTCCTATAGAGAGCTTCACACTTCCGTGTGAAGTATTATTTGATAAAAAACCGAATCAATAAATCTAATTTCTTCTCTTGCCAGATACAGTTACATAATGTGTTTCCAATTTGGGCCTGGATCAGTTTCCTCAAATACTCAATAACCTGAGAGAATTAATAAGCTTTGTACCAAGCTAGCATTCAAAATCATTACGACCGGACTCTAGACATTGCTTTGTAAAAAAAAAATAGGACTGTCCTCGAAACAATCTTATCGTTCCACAAGTTTTTAAGGATAATTGAAAAGTTTACAGAATTAAATGAGGATAGCAAATGTGATGCAGAGTGTAGCTTCCACAGTTTCTGTTTCAACCACATGTTTTCTATGTCATCATATATTCTGGAGCTACAGAATCATAATTGAAATAAATACTATGCTTTGGTCTAAGACTGAGTGTCTACTGGAAGACAGATAGGTTGATAGTACTTTGTTTCAAAGAGTATGGATTATGACAAAAAAGCTTTTCTTCAAAAATATGACTGTAAATCTTATGAATCTTCCAGACTTTGGAGAAACGCTTAGATTAGCCCAGAATAGATGCATTGAAGAAACGAGAGAGGTTAAAAAATGAAACTTTCTTCTAATTGGAGTTGCTTCTATTTGAAAGTTTCATTATTTACTTATATTTCATTATTTAATTCTTTCCACAAAATAGAAACTGAAATTGTGCTGGAAATTGAAAATCATTTGGAATTGAAAATGTGTCTGGAAATATAAATTCTTTTGATAAATATCTTGAACTGAAGTCAGTCCTTTAGACTCATCTTCTACTGAGTATTGCATCTCTTCTGAATCATGGGTTCTTCTACAAACTGCATTTCACTTTACTTTCCAGCTGAATGACAGGAGTCATGCTGACAGAGGACAGTGACACCACACTGCAGGTCCAGCCATTAGGATTTCAGGTACTACCCAAGGGACGTGTGGGATTCCTCATTTTCAGCACACACATCTGGGTCTATTCTTGTAGCTTTTTTCCAATGACTTGGCCAGACAGATTGGCCTGTGCTGTGCTGACCCGAATCAGTACCTGGGGAATTTAGGTGCCTCATACTTTGTCTCAGCTCTGACGCAGGGATTAGATCTCTTAAAATTAGATATTTTATCAGCTCACCTGAGAAAGAAAAGGAAATAAATAAATAAAGTATCAGAAAAGGGTGATTTATCTTACACTTAAAAAAGTACCTCAGACATCTGGGATTAGTGGATGTCCAGGGAAGCCTGTTCTACCTTAGTTGGCTATCAGAGGAGTTCAGCCTGGATTTAAGTAAATTTTAATCTTTCCAAGTAGACAAGACCTCATTCATCTATCCTAATATTCGTTCAAATAATCACCACAAAGGGCAATGCTGAAAGAGGGTTTTTGAAACAGTAGTACTAGTAGTCGTAGCAGTTGTAATTGTTGCTAGTTGTTACAGGCACATTGTTACAGGATATTACTCTCATAATTACAAGCAGGGATTAATGCCTAACTCCATTTAATATGAACAAAAAGAATCACTGCTGTGCCTAGGTCTAAACAAAACACATATCTGTGGTACTGTTTGAAGAGTTCTGTGCTTTCTTTTCAACACTGCTTGAATGAGGGTTTAGTAAATTTATTACATAAACAATTTCAAGGTAATGAATCATCAAGACTAACATTCAGTTAGAACCATGTTTCAACCAGAAATGTACAGCAGATCAGTGTGTCTTTAGCACACAGCAGACACCCACGTCCAGGGCATGAAACTGAAGTGGAAAACCCTACACAAAGCTGTTTCCGTTTGTGGTCTTAGTAACTGGTTGGAAATTTGAGGTCTTGAAGGTTTTTCCCACTGGAGGAAGTTATTGATGCTACTCTGTCAACAAAAGTGTACACAGTTCTATTTTCTTTAAAAGCATACAGTTTCAAACAACAAGAGGCCATTTCCTTGCCAAAGGTATCAAACCTCTTCTCTCTGAACCCTCCAAAGGTTCTTTCAGGGTCCTTCTTGGGGGCAATGGATTGTGAATAATCAGGACAGCTTGGTGATTCCTCTGCAGGCTGTCTCTGAGCTGAGATTTGCAGCTTGTTTTTTCTCTCTTCCATGCACATATTTTCACACATACATCCATTTATTCTGCTGGACAGTAAAATTCCCAGGGAAGTACCTGACGTAAAGATTACAGAATATTCTGAGTTGGAAGAGACCCACAAGGATCAAGTCCAGCTCTTAAGTGAATGGTGCATCTGGGAATCGAACCCACAACCTAAGTGTTATTTGCACTGTGCTCCAACCAACTGAACTAATCTTAGATATCTGAGACAAGTTTTTAGATTTGGAAAAAAAAAATTATTTCAGTCACCTGCATCCATAGAAGAACCTAGTGGAATTTAAATGAAAGGTAGTGAAGACTCTTTCAATTAGATTTTAGCCATTCTGCAGCAATATTCAATATATTTCTTCATAGCAGTCTTCAGGGGCCATTCCAGTGGGCTATATCTGCTTCTACATTATTCTCAGAAGACAAACTGCACCTTTGAGTGATGAATGCTTGCTTATGAGAGGGAAATAGTACTGTAAACCTCTAGCAGCTAGCTAGTTAAATATCACTTGGACATGGGATTTTTCTAGATGAAAGCCTGAGATTTTTGGACAGATTATAAATGTGTGTCCAAATGTTCAAATGTATTGGTAAACGTTTCTATCCAACATGATAAAGATAAGTTAAAAAAATCAAGGGTCACCTCGGAAACTTTGTATTTCAAGATACAGAACCCACTACAGTTAAATTCACTCCGTAGATATCAATACTAGAGTCAGAACACTTAAAACAAGAGAAAAAGCATCCTTGTGCAGTCAAGTGAATTACAAGTATAATCCAACCAAACTCATTACTTTGAAACCAAACCAGACAATTTAAAAGAGAAAAACAACCTCCTGGTGTTTGTGCACATGATGTTATATTCAAACAGCCAGTCCTTAGAGCATTGTACAAGTGATATAGAATAAAAAAAGTGCATTGCTAAAAGAAGTTTAATTTTTGCTGGCTTTTTAAAATTAGATTGTGTTTCTAATTCAGTCTTATTCTTTACTGATAGAATTTTTGCAAGCCCAAGTTACAGCCAGTCCCTCCTAGAAAACTTTTTTCTGATTCAGTTCAATTCTGTTTTATATTAATCCTTACATCACCGTCATTTCATAATAATATGCAGCTACCACTGACAAATATATCAATAGAATGCTATAAGGTAGTAATCAAAAAACCCTCAGAGGATAGTTCAGATATTCAGTATACTTTTTGATTTATGTAAAGTTTTGGAGCAGTGCCTTTCTGTTCAAGAACACTATCAGTTTTCATGTATCTATTGATTTCTTTGGGACCTTCCCACGGTGGAGGATTTGATTTGTAAGATATAAAAGGACAACAAATGGTCAAGTACACACTGAGAAATAATGGCACAGACTCACTTTGGTTTAAATGATGACATTAGAGTTAGATCTTTCCAGAAAAATCAAACTCTTGTCATTGGTCATACAAACTCAGTGTATGTGCTAACATTTCTTCCCTTTAGCAAGACTGATGAGAAAACAATTTCTTTTCAGATATTTTTTGGGGAAGAGACTTTGCATGACCAATATACAACCAGGATGCACAGACATGCTTTGGCAGCAAATGACATTTCTGAGAGCAAAGACCCTGCAATGAATGTCATATACCATGATATTGTTAAACATATTTTCAGGTGACTTTATTCTCCCTTGCAAGAGCTGGTGCACATTATGAGCAAAATTGTTTGCTCAATAATTATAGTTGCAAGCACATTCATAATATGCAATACATTACAGAGCTTTACATACTGCCTACGTTACCCCATTATGGTGTGTACTTCTGGCCAGTCTCAGCAGCCTCAGAGACTGAGATGAGAGAACTCGATCTCCAGTCAAATTTTTGAACCATATTAGGGTGATGCATGTTGCTAAAGGGAAGCTAATTTATGGGCAAGTGGTACCACCCAGTCTTGGAAGTGAAGGCAGATAAGAATCTTATCAGTCATATGATCAACCTCAGGCTTCCTTGCATGATCACTCTTACTTGCTCTGTACTTTCCCAGCTGCCAAATATATCACAGAATAACTCTGAGTAGGAATGAGCTATTCCCAAATTGCTAGTGCCATAGCTGAATTGCAAAACTTGGGCTCCAAACGATTGACTTTAGAATATGTCTTGGATATAGTACTGCTTCACTCATCAGAGAGGAAAATAAGAGGAGCTTTGATTAAAAGCTCAAGCCTTGTGCTTATAAAGTCTTCCTTTCTATTAATAATTATATTTTCAGTTATAGCCTAGTAAAACAATTATAGATACTGTGTATAACATTTTCTCTGTATAATACATAAACATATAAACACATAAATGTACTTAATTATAAATATAAATATGTATAGATACGTATCAGACTAAAAATTGAGTGATTTATGAAACCCAGACCCCAAATGGTTTATATTTCACTTAATGAGAAATGAATTTGCCTAGGTATTGTTTTGTTTGTCTTGCCAATAATCTGATTGATACCCAGTGTCAGTGCATCTGTTTTCTTGGAAAATTATTTCTAGAAATCAATTTTACTTGCAGTTCTTTGGTTTTCTAGACTTGTGGGCCTTACAGAAAAGTCATTAGCACTGTTGACAAATATTTTTTCCTCTCCCGTTGTCCTCTGCTCAGTAAATTGAGAGCTTGCTTTTAAGTTACTTGACGCTTACAGTAACATGAGACAATCAGCATCCATCTAGCAGCAGGACTTCAAAGAGAAATCACTATTTCCCCTGACAGTCCTGCCCCATGCACAGCAGCTCCTGGAAGCAGCTGCATTGCTTTGAACTCAACTTTAACTTTACTTCAGAGCCAGCTTAGGGCTCTGAACTGGGATGTAAATTGGGGTAGCAAGGTGGTGTAACACACTGGTGAGTGGGTGTTAGAGGGCCCCCTCTGTGCAGGCCCAGAGCATGTGTGAGTTGTTTCAATCCCTGACTACAGCTTTCTGCTCTTTAGTTTGTGCTAGAGGAACTTATTTTACTTCTGCCCATCCCCAGCTGAACATCACTAAATTACTTACTGCAAACTGCTGGGGCACCTGGGGCTCAGATTTGGGGGACCCTGACTGACCAAATTAAAGTTCTTTGAGCAGAGGAAATGCACAGGTTTGAATACCAGCACCAAGTAATTTCCTTCCTTGTGTTTTTCACCATAGGTACTACTCCCCTGACCATCCGTGCTCTACATCTATTGATTTCTGCTCCTCTTGAGCTATATTTAGGATTAAACCAGTTCATTCCTTCCGAGAGGAGACTGGCTGTGGTTATATAGATTATTACCCTGGGAGCTGTAATGCAGTTTTCACCTTACTTCAAGCACTTTGAACTGAGGAAACAGATGGGTGCCAAATGGTAAACAGAAGCGGTCTGGGTCAAGTGATGTTCTGGATATTCAGCCTCTCCAGTCTCAGTGGGGACAGCCATGGACAGAGCCAGTGCAGACCTCCCATTGTCAAAGACCAAAGACCAAAGGTCCCGCCTCAAAGGGACGAGCTTCAGCAGCAGATAGATTCAGAATATACTGATAATACATATGGAACCCATATCATTATAAGGAGATGCCTCAGTTTCTCCTGTGAATGCCTTAGGTCCAACGTTTCCTGGCCAGGTGTGCCTGGTCCTTTCAAGGCAAAAAGCTTTTTAAAACATCCATATGGGATACAGGGACTGGGGGGCAAGGACAGACACAACTAGACTGATAAATATGAGTTAATAGGAGATCATGAGCAGTGAAGAAAAAAACACGTTTTATTTCCTTCTGAGGCCTATAATTAAATTATTTACAAGTGACACAAGGAGAATTTTCTGGCACATTCTTTCACAGATTTTTAAACTGGGTATACCAGCCCAGAGCTCCTGGTCTTCTTATCAATTCCCACCTTGATTCTGAGTGCATACTTTCTTTACTAAGTCTGAAAGTAGGGAGCTATGATTTAGGTTATAATTTCCAGAAAAAAAATATGTTCACCTGACTAAGCAGAATATTTTTTTAATTGATTTCTTCACAGGCTTAATATGATACAGGAAGAAAGGTCCCTTTCTAGCAGAAAATTACATGCATGTTTTATATGCTTTAGATACGTAGCTCCTACTATCAGTTCCCACCAGCCCAGGAAGATGGAATCACCACATGGATCCTTAACAAAAAAAGATAGTATTGCTTTCTGATTTGAGCCTCTCAGGGTTTATTTGTGTAGGAGCTCCAAATGCTACCTAACACTTTCCACAAGCCCCGCTAAGATGACAAGGGACTGTTGCATAAATTAAGTGAAAAAGAGAGAGACCTTTTCTTAACAAATAAAATAATGTATTAAACTTGAGAAACCTTAGAAAAATGACTTAAATCCCTTTCTGTACTTCATCTGAAATGAATACTGGCTTCCACAGAGAATTCAGTGGGAGAAAACCACCTTGCAGGAGGCATCAAAGGTGCAGCTTCCCAGAGTTCGAGCTGCATTGGGGTAGCCTGAAGCTCCTGCCAGAAGCAAAGGAGGTACCGGAGGGGCACTGCCAGCTTGGCAAAGCCCTACAGCCACACCAGCTCAGAGTATGGAACCAGACAAATTACTAATAAGCAATAAAGAATCATTTTTCAACAAATTACTGCCAAGCAGCAAGACCCACAGGTTGCTGATAATCAAGAAATGGATGTTAGCTCTTCAAGAAAAGCTGAGTCTGCTCAGTGTCTTGACTGCCCAGTTCAGGGGGATCTGAACAGGGGCATAAACAGAAATGTGTGTAAATAGCAAAAATAAAGAAAAGAGGCAGAAACCCCAGAACTGAGAGGATCTAGAAAACGAAATGCAGGTCTACAGTGCACATGGGATATTTGATTTGCTAAACATCAATTCCCATTTACCTATACCAGGAAAGCAGTACTATTTCTCACATTATGGGCACAATCATACCTAGGCAAAGATCCCATGTGCAAAATGGAAATACATTTCATAAACCCTTTACTTTGTATTGCTTTCATTATTTATACACCTTTCAAACAGATCTAGGGGGTCATCCCTAAACACGCAATCTCTTATCCCATTTCTTGTAATGATGATCATAGTTTCTATATTTGCAGTGTGTTCCTGGGGTTTGAGATCCCTTAACGTGCCAGACAACAACTTGCCATGGAAGGTCACAGAGCAGGGAAAATACTGTGGTGCTGCAGAGCAGCCTAATCAGATGCACCTACCAAGCCCCAAAGGTCCTGCTCCACTCTATAGCCCAAAGAGCCAAATTCAGTGCTGTCACATCAGGCAGCACAGCATAATCTGATACAGGGAAGCAGGAAACATTACAAAGATTTGTTTAAGATGGTGTAGGTTCTGTGGGTTGACAGGACCTTCATTGCTTAGATGAAAAGAAATAAATTGCAGTCACGAAGAAGGAAATTGATCTTCTAGTTTTGGTTATTGCATAACTTATTTGCAGGAGTGAAATGGCTACAATGGTGCAGCTACATCATTTTACACAGACTGAGGATCTGGCCATTCAGTATAATTTAGCAATTTTCCAACTCCTTATTCAGCAGAATGCAGTCTGATGTGACCTTTTGCATGAACCTCCAAAGGCCACAGAAACTGAATACTTCCAAGCTGACCATCTGACTTATCCTTGTGAAAAGTTACTCTGTATTAAAAGGTCAAAAGAAAAAGAAAAGAAAAGGCTCCTCAGCAGGGAGCTGCCCTTTGGGATGTTAGGTAATTTAAATTAACTGGCATCATGCTGAGTAGCTTACATTTCTATATCTGTATGTGAGTGGGAACAGCTAAGGTCAAAGGGTCAGCCTCTTCTTCAGCAGGAAGACATCCCTTTGCTGCTCCTACCTCTGTGAGCACAATGCTGAACACCAGCGGTTTCTTCTGGGGTCTGTTCCTGCACTCTGCATGTCATGGCAGAGAAACTGAAAATGTTAATGTGACAACAAAAGCAAAAATAGATCTCTCTTTTCCCTGACTGTTACTTTCCAGGGTTTGTTGTCAGAGTTGCTCAGCATCCTCATACTTCTACTCAGGATATAGTGCCTAGTCCCCATAGGTAGGAGGATATTTTGTAGGACAGCTAGTATTAACTTCTGCAGCTACTTCAGTGAGGAAGTTTGTAGTAAATGGGGAGAACAGAAGCTGTTAGGAGCTCGTTTAAATGTATGACCTCTAGCTATTAAATTAGGAATATAAATTGCAAAGGTGAAATAAGCCGTCTGCTAACAGCACAGGCGGAATTTAAATGGTCTTGTAGCCTTTCCTCACAGGTCTAGGAGTCAGGGTCCCTGGCACTGCATCAGGCTTTCTCTGTGACACTGAGTTTCTGGAGGCTCTGCCAATTATGGGTAAAATGGAAGAAGTAATAATTTCAAGTGATTTTGCAAAAATCCACTACTTTATTTTTGGAAAGTACTTTGATGCTTATATATAAATCAGCATATTGCTTCAGAAGTGTAAGAAGCAGTTCCAGAGGTTTTGTTCTCATTCAGATGCAGTGGCAGGATTTTTGCATATGCTTTATCCTTACCTCTCTTCTTTCCCATGGGATAGGAGAGGAGAGAATTTGTATGAGTTTTTGAGTTTTGGGGATTTGATTGCTTTTCACATATGAACAATGTGCCATATATTTCACTAAGGACAACAAAGCAACAGAAAAACATCTTTCACTTGGAAGGAAGGACAGGTTGATATTCCAAGCCAGAATCAGTGATGTTTGTGATGAATAAATGAATTACCTATTCATTCACCAATTCATTCACCAATTCATTGAAATTACCACTAAGAAACACAAAAATTACTAAGACATTTTGTACAGAACATGGTTGCTAGTACAGCTCATGAATTAGCCACAGAATAGCTCAGTAGCCTCCTTACATAGATTTATTAATTTTAAAAAATTCCTTTAAAGGTTTATCAAATTTGTTTTTTCAATGCACTTCCTAAGACCACATAATGCGGTGTTGCAAATTAACATCCTGTTCAGGGTTTTGAAGTTATTTGGTTCCACTTGGTGTTTCACACCACATTATGGGTGTGCATTATCTCGCTGTAACATGGTCCTGCCATGTCTTCTTGCATAATTAACTTCTTGCATACCAACTAAATCAGTTAATGGATGTACAACTGATAAGTTTATTAATAGAAGGCAGGTCAAACTGATTCAGAGGCATTAGCATATCCCTAAGAAGAAGATTGCATTAGAGACTGAGGGCAGGACTGTTTATTTGTGTAATGCCCTATCACCGATCTACTGACTAGTGCTGTTTTGTAACTCAAGGAATCTTCATATTATTCTTACAAAACTGAAGATGAAGAAGTGCACCATAGCCTTCAAAATGCTATATATATTAGGATTCAGCCAGTAACCAACTGCAAATGCAGCTGGGGGATAGAGAACTGAAGTTTAAGGCACACAAGCAATTAAATTTATGCCACAGCTTTAAATATCTAAAGCTGCTTGTGCCAATCAACTATCTCATCCTTACAGTCAATAAACTGAAGGGTGATTCATCTCACCTGTTTCTGGCACCTCTTGCAAAGGTGAGGTGAATCACTCTCCAGGTTGCCTGTTTCTTTATATCAGTGATTAGATGAGCCTTGAGTGGCTGATTTACATGAGAGAAGTAGAAAAATTCTACCCTGTGTAGCAGGGAATTGCCTGCTAAAGGTACTTTTTCCCCGAAGTGAAAGGTCTACACAGTTCTAGGGAGAGGCATCCCTGGGCTGACTTCCACCAGCAGTGGAGCCACATCGGAGGAGCCGTGTCAGCACAGCTGCTGCTTCGCTGAGACACGCCGGACAAGTAGATGGCTTCACCAGCCTGATGCCATTGTTATGCACTCTTGCTGGATTAGCAAAATGCATCCCCGAACTTCAGTCATGTCTTCCTCTTACAGAATAGATGGAACCTAAATTCGTGACCCACCAGCTCTACAAAGACAGGAAGTGTGGAAATCTGTTTTATCTTCCAGTGACCATTATTGATTTGGTCTTTTCAGTCTGCAACTTCTTTCCAAATCAAACTGTAGCTACTGAATTGGAAAACAGCCTACTTAACAGTTCGTGCACGGGGATATCATTCCCACCAGGCTCTCCAACCACTGGGAGACAGACCTGTAATCTTCCTGTGTGACAACCAGCCCTTGTGAGAGGTTCAACCCCTTGATGAATGTGTGTGGTGTCTTGGCCAAAGAAGGTGACTTATTTAATTTTTCTCTGGTGCTAGTTCAGTTTACTTCAGGACTAAGATGAAGTCTGAGACCAACAATACCTTAGTTCAAGAGATGTCATCACAGACTAACCAGCAGCAACCAATTGCCGGATGATTACACTGAAGTTCCTATCTTGATTTGTAGAAGAGCTGAGCTAAAATAAGCTCTGAAATGTTTATCACAGGAATCTAGGAGAAAATGTGATAGCCAGACTGTGCTTAGACATTGTCCTAATAGCCATTCCTAAACCATTAGCAGCTCACATTTACCCAATTGATACATCATTGTATTAAAATACAATTAATCAAACTTCTAAAACAGATTCCTATTTTCTCTTTTTTTTTTTTTTTGGTGACAGGAGGACAACACCTCTGCTAGAAGTTTATTCAAAGCCTATCATGATGGTACTCCTAAGTTTCATCCATCCAGGTCTGTGTATTTTGTGTAATTGCCATGAATGCAGGATGAGAAATCAGGTTGCAGAGCCCTTGCACTCACACGGTGGCCTGAAGCAGTACACAAGGCAAACACCAACGAAGAGGTTTACTGTTCACCTCATCTTGCTATCTCAAGTACCTCTCCCTTGGGCTTTCATAGACAGATTGTTAATATGTATTAATTATTTTGCTATAAATCCCTCTTGCTTTTCTTGCCATTTTTCATGTTAGTCCAGAAAATGCTTTTACAAGATGGGTGAAATCTAAATGAATGCCCACACTGGAGGAAAATCTTCCATTTTTCTTTACTGCCAGCTCTTAAAAGTTATTTAATTTATGCTGTTGTAAACAAAGAAAAGTCAATGAAAATTGCCTTCTCCAAAGCAAAAATGCTGGGAGAGAGCCTTCTCTCTCTGCATGGGAAATTGAAATAATCTGTTCACATAATGTGTGTCAATTGTGGAAAACTAACAAAGAAAAAGTACACATAATGATTAAAGATAATAGCTTCTTATCACTGATTCCAATTTTAGACAATTTTTATGCATCACTATGAGCACATGCAACTTTTCCATTTACTGTGAATGAGTCCTGCAATACTAAAACTAATACATCCAAGTGGGGCACATATTTTACGTAGCCACCGAAATTTATTTATGTTTTTATACTCAACTAATTAAAAAATCCCAATCCCAGGACATAATAATTTCTTTAATCATTTTCCATAACTTGTGATATTAGCTGTGGCAATTGTTACAAAGAGTAGAATTGCATGTACTTTAAATACATCACTGGTCACGCAGCTTAATATTGGAATCAAATACTATCTAGAACAGCAGAGAGATTGTCACATCTACTGAATTTGAAGTATTTAAACTTCCCAGTAGAGAATCAAGCCTTTGAATACATTTTAACTGATTTTTGTCTTCTATTTTATCTGCAATAAACTTTCTGAACTTGACCACATGCCTTCATCTTGGGAAAATGGAATCACTGAACATATTTTGCTTCCTTTCACTGCTCTTCTATACAGCTGTGCATACCAAAAGAATTCTCAGTGCACTACAAGGTACAGACATGAATAATATTCTGAGAGACAGAGAAGGCACAGATAGTATGTCCTTGAATGAAGGGATGATGAAAAGAGCAGGAGAAGCAGAAGTGGAGCAGGAACATAGGTGTGTGTGGGTATCTGAGCTCCAGCACAGATTTCCTTGTACCACCTATGGGTGTCTGGGGGAACCATCAGCCTCAGTAAGAACTGCAATCACACACAAACTGAGGTGAGTTCTGCAGAGGCCCTGTACTGCCTGTTTGAGCAGATTAGAGCCTTTTGGCATAAAATGAAAGATTTGGCTTTTCTTTACAGAAGGTGAGTCAAATGGAAAAACTGAAAGGTAATGGTATTTTGAGAATTAAGAGTCATCTGGGGAGTTGTGTCCTCAGTCAACAAGCTGCCTGAAAAGCTGCATTGGACTTTGCTGGTGTTGGTCACCACATGCGATGCACAGTAACAGCAATTTAAAACTAAAAGTAGCTTGTTTGCCTGAAGCAGCAGCCAAAAGAGCAATACAAGAGAAGACCTGATTTTTTTGAAAACAGTTGGGGTATTCTGTAATCCGCCCACCTGTATGTTGTAATGATCTGATAAGTGTGCGTCTGGATCTCAAACCTCACACCTCAGCGCTGCATTGCAAATTGAATTAGGTAAATGATAATTAGTTTAAGCAGATATTGTGGCTGGAGCTGAATGAATGACTGACTGTATTCAGATGAAATAAAAGAAGTTCCATTTCCCTCTAAATTTCTTCTAGTGGCACTTATTTTCCTAAGAAATGTGTAATGGAAATGTTGAACCACCAGGAAAAAAGGAAAGGAGGACTAAATGAAGAAAGTGAAAAGAAAGGAAAAGGAAACACAAACTTGGGAACCCTGAAGATGCAGATCTATGATTCAATTCTTGAATGCCTCTTGTGCATTATAACCTGAGGATATAATACATTCTTTCAGGAGCTAAATTAAGTTTAGAAATCCAGTGGATAGCTGAAAAACTTTTGCTGCAGATTTCACAAATACAAAACTAAATCCAAACCACATCTATACTTATGAAACCCAAAATAATGAGTATTTTTTTAAGTCTAGCAGTATTTAAATTAAAATAATAATTATATTCCAGCTGTGTCACTGATTTTCAAACAGGTTCTCCTGTTTAGGAAGAAACTCTTTAATTTTGTCTGCTATTTTCATAGTAAGCATAGAAAGTGAAGTTCCACATATTATAATAATTTGGGCATGTATACCTCACAGACACAAATATTTGCAAGTATAAATTCATCTAGTTTACCTGAGGCAAAAATCCAGAAAGCTGTGAAACCTCTTCTTTCCTAACGTCTGTGCTGAGCTATGCTGTGGAGTGTCAGGAATACGGAGGGATCAGTTTGGGAACTTTACTGTATAGCCTGTGTCAGAAGGTAGGGCTCTACTGACAAATGGCCTATGGCCTTCCACATCCATAGATCAGTCCTGAGTCTCAGGAGATTAATCCTGAGAAAGAAACTAGAATGTTTCTTTTTGGTCCCCTTCAAGAGTGTTCCATTCTATAATCTTTATCTCCCATGGTTAATCATTGCCTGATACTCTTTTATCTGAGTATCTCAAATATGTTGCGGAACTTAATTTCCACAGGAGCCTCCGAAGCAGGTAAGCATCACCTCTGTTCTACAGAGGCATGGGATGATAAAATAAATTAATCTCATAAATATGCATAAGAACTTGGGGATAAAACTGGGAGTAATTCTGGTTTCATTGTGCCCCAGCTAAGAGGCTTATTCTACCTATTTCTTATGAGCTACCAAGTACAGCGAGGTAAGAAGTATTCTTATACAAATCATAGTTTATTCTAAGACTATACAGGATGAAGCCAATAATTTTTACATTATTTTCTTACAAAAAAATTCCCCCATTCCAAAAAAGCAGTATTTTGGAGAACTGTATCCTTGAGTCAGAACCTCAGCCCGTGAAAGCTGGAATTGATAAGTTGGGGGTTTGGCCTCTCCTGATCAAAGAGCGTTTCAGTGGAAACCCCCAGCCAGCTCCACTTGGGTGGAGCTGCTCTCTGTCAGGCACAGCAGCTCTGACCCAGCCAGCAAATCCTGGGTTGCAGCTGATTCCTTCCATCTTCCCACTCAGCTTGAGGGAAACACATTTTGAATCCTGTCATTTCAGGTTTCTCTCCTGGTGATTATTTCACTGGCAAGAATCATCACTATGGTCCTTGATGGCATTAACATATTTAGAAATCAGACAGGATTTAGTTCATATGGGTGTGAGATTATTAGGATTATTATTAAAGCAATTTTAAAAAATCAAATTGCATACAATGTAATATGATAAATTGAAATAATCTAGGTGATAACTAGGCAAAAAAAAATAGCTAAGTACACAAATTTCCCAAAGGACTTCACATGTAAAAAGTTAAGAGCATGAAAAGATACAAAGATCATTAGTGATGTCCATAGTTTTGTACAAATACTAAGTCAGTATCTTTCAAATTTGTCCAACCTTGCTTAAGCATGGCAAGAAACTGCACTCTCGTAAAGCACTGCCGTGCCTCTATGAGACTTAGTTAGAAGCAGAAGTATTTCTCAATACTCTGAAGAACTCAAATCACAATTTGTCATCAAAGCAGAATAAAAATTCTGTACCTAATGCCTTGATTTACTCCTAGAAAATTCTCATTTACTTCACTTGGCCAAATAAGGGTAAAAAAAGCTTAAACTGGATGAACTAATTTACTTTGGGAAAAGTTATCTGTTTAAATGGTCATCTTAGGCAAGACACAATTGGAATTACATTGGTCTTTTCTCTTTATTTCCAGTCTCCCATGAGTGTATTTATGAATCTCAAGAGGGATGCATTTTTTCCTGTTAGCCTTAATTGCATTTTGTTTAGCTCAATGTTTTAAACAAAAAGCTCTTCCCAACATGGTTGAATTTATGGATCTCAAATTTCTGTAAGGATGCAAAGTTCCTGCTATAAGTTGTCTCTTTATATATGTGAACTTTTTTGGATCAGCTACATTTTAGCCTGCAAATGGAAATTTGACCTTGCAACTATAACAAAATGATCATTCCAAAAGAAGAAGGAAAAGTTTTAAAGATACAGAAATAGGATCCAAGCTTAAGTAACATTTTCTATCACTTCAATTTCATAATTCAGCTTAAGTATGATTGATAAATTAACGTAATAAGAAGCAGGAAAACATCTGTTCTGCACTATGGGAACAGGAGGGAATTTGGACATTCGAGAAGTTGTTATGCAGACATTATATTCTACATGGGAACATATGAAGAGTGTTTACAGTAAAAATAACTTCTGGTGCCTACTTGTATTTCTTTTTAAATGTACACATATGCCTTCCGATTTTAGCACACAAATATTTTAACTTTTATTCTAGATTTAGTTTTGAAATTGGACTAAAATAAATGGACGGAGTAATAAAAAATGACCCATGTGCATTCTTTTATTTGTTGAGTACTTTCATGTATCCTGTTTAATGAAACAGCTTTTGCATATTCTTACTGTACCTCCCTGATTAAAAATCCAGGCTTCCTGGATAATATATGTGAGAAATATGTCCCAGACTGGCACTAGTTTTTAAAGCTTTCCAACCTTGTGTTCACTGCAAGTTAGTTAACCACTAATTATTGCTACTAATAAAATTGTGTGGTACATTGATTTATAAGTAGGGATTGCTTAATTCAACATCAAAGCCAAACCTTTTTATTCATATCTTAAGAGATGAAGGATGTAATTGAGTTCATGTACGGGCTGTTAAGTATCTTGCATATTTACCTCATACCTAGAACAGCTTCCTGAGCTGGTGTGCTGGCCCCTTAATCCAGGGTATGAAGTTCAAACAGTAACACTACTGAAAGGGAGCTATAAAGAGAGATAGATTGGGAATCCCTGCATCCTGATTACCCAAGATAAGAAGGTACTTGGGAGTGGAAGAAAAGGTGGTGAGAGCTAAATTAGCAGTCTTTGAGATAAAAAGTTAATTTCCTTAAGAGAAGAGCCCAGTTAAGACACTGTCCCTTTTAAATCTAAATGCTCACAGTAAAAGCAGCAGACAACTTTACTGGAGATAATATTTATGGTTCTGATAGTTGCCTCAGCAGAGGGGATGGCAGGCAGTGGTATATACAAACACCTTAAGAGATAAACATCTGCAGAGGAATGCAGGCCCCCTGTAAAGCATTGGGTACTGAAACAGAGAAAGAAATTGAATTATTATATGCAAAAACCTTCTTTTACTGTGAAGCTAAAAATATGCAGGATTTTCTTATGGAGCTCCAGAAATCCTTATAGATGATCAGAGCGGTAACTCAGAGAAATGTCAATTACTGACTTCCCAGATTGCTCAGCATAAGTGATCAAGTGCATGTTGCAGCTGATAGATCTGCACAAAAACATTTTGCACACATGCTGCAGAATACAGACCCTGAATATTGAAACCTATTTGTAAATAATTTGTTCTGATTTAAACAATGTGTTTGTCTTTGGAAGCAGCTGGTGTTTAACTGTTATACTGATTTTAATGTTGAGAAAGTAAACAATTTATGATTGATGTTAGCAGTAGTTCACTATGCAGCCTCATGCATGCTTAAAAAGCCTTTCATATTATGGTATGTCTTCATACACAGTACAAGAAAAGAAAAGGCAAGGAGATTTGCAAGTATTTGTGTCAGAAAGGATTTTTCTTTGGACATTGCACTTTCTCCCCAGCCTGAAATGCCTTCTTACAGATGGGGTTGGCGGGAAGGCCAGGGATCCCAGGAACAACATTGTTCATTTATGCACACTTGCTTTCATTTAGAAATTACTTGAGCCTCAGGCAACCAAATTGTGGAAAGTGGTTTCAAACACTGTTGCATCCTGTCCCCTCCCTTGCTTCCTGCCATCTCCAGCTACTCCAGAGTCTCAAAAGCCTTGTCCATTCCACTTTTCTCCAGTCCTTCCAACAGGATCTGACCAGAATCTGATGCTGGGAGCATCCCGGGGTGCAGCTGACTCCCTCCTTCCCTGAGACTCTCGCTAGAGGTCCTTGGGATGACTGGAGAGCTGTTTCCCCAGACTAGGTCTTGGCTGAGGTGCTTGCTTCAATGCCTCTCTGTCCTTTGTTAATTGAAATAATTTGTGGGATTTTTCACCTAGTTCAGGGGCAACTGTATTGCTCAGACCTATATCTTAAGCAATGTGCTCACAAGCTGACTTTCAAAGTCATGGAGACACTGGAAGATCTCTGTAAACAAAAACCCCTATAATCTCTATAAAGAAAACCCCTATAATTTTCTTTGTACTTGATTTAAAAAACACCAGGATCGGGGTTGAAACTCAGCATTTTCACATTCCATTTTAGTCTTGCCTGGGATGCTGTTCGCCTTGCAAACACCCTGGTGTAGCTCCATGGGCATCTCCCTGAATAGAGACTTCAGCCTGTGCCCTGTCATGTTTTAGAACATAATTTTTTCAATCATCTAATTAAGCAAAGAGGTTCATTATAAGCAATGCTAAGGTGTTAATTCAATTCCTGCCTCTGATTTTTTTTTTCAAGGTTGTTTACCTGTGAAGCCATGTGTAACTAAAGAAAATCCCCACAGCAAGTGGTAGAAGATTGAGAGAGAAGAGGCCTCACTACTGCATTTCTTTAAGCTTTAGTCCAAAATCTCCAAGCCCCCGAGGTTTAATTATCGTGTGCAGTCTAGTGTTGAATAGGAAAAAGGGACTGTAGCACGAAGGAAAGATTTTCACACTGATACTCACAAAAGAACAGGAGCATTAAATGAAAAAAAGTGTTCTGAGGTTCTCAGTGCATTTGAAGTGAATAAAGGGAAATAACTGTCAGGGAACGAGCAAATATGAATGGAATTATAAATATTGAGTGTTTATACATCTCTCCAACAAGAAATGCATCTTTTGGCTTACTGCAGCAGAATAAATAAGCCAGAAGTGTACAAGTTAGAGTTTTTCAAGCTTTCTTAGGCCTTTTCTTTACCTTATTTCAAATTAGGTTACCGGCTTAAAAGAACTCAAAAGGTGAAAAAGACCTCACAGTATTATTCACTTTAGCACATATGTGACCTGAAGAGGATTAAAGGTTTGTTCAATCTCTATTCATAGTATTCTTGCAGAATTTTCAAAGGGCCTTTTAAACAAAGGTTGCCAAACAAAGCACTTCTTTTGTTGCTACTTAGCTGAGGCCTATTGTCAATTAATAAGCAGGCTTTCACTTCAGTGTAATTGGGGCTTTCAATTCCAATTATGCTGCATACATATGGAAAATGTGAATGCAATATTAATAGCAACATAAAGTTTTGCATACGTGTGTGTATATACATGGATGCCCATGTACACCTCCTCCACAAATGTGTCTCCACCTAACACCACACGATACCCTGCTAGAGCAGGTGCTATGTTCCACCCCAGGCTTGGCTGCAATTCAGCTGTACCTTTAGCCTGTATCTCTAGAAAATGCTTTGATGTTTTACAAATAGACTGTGTAAATAATAATATAGTTAAAGCGGGAGTAGGTACTATGATTACATTTATTCCAGCCACCAATATATTTTTGATATTTTTAATTAATTTTATTTTCTAGACTGAAGTTTCATTGCGGTTTGAGTTTTTGGAAAAGTTTGAATAAAGGATGTTCCACTCCATTTTGAACTGAAAATTAATATTTACTGTATTTTCAACCTTTTCTTGAATAAGCACATCTTGAACTGGAGTAACTCATAATAAATAGCATTTACCATAATAAAACAGTTGTCTTTTAGGGTAGGAAGGAAATTTCATTTTGAGATGAACACATTATGAGATTTTGAAAAATTATGTATTGTACTTATGCATTGCAATCACACCAGACACCTGGAATTCAACATAAAGACACTTATTTTATGCACTCAGACGTGCATGTCTATATATAGAAAGAATACACATATGTGTGTGTATATACATATATATATATGTGCATGTGTGAATTGTATGTGGAGATAAACAGATGTTGAGATAGATGTGGATGTATAGATCCATACACTCACAAGGATTCTTGTGGGATTTTGACCCCCTTAAATAGAAATGATTCATTATTGGAGGAAATGCATGTGACACAAAAGGATTATATCCTTATTTGCATAATTAATCTAAGCAAAGCACTTCGTGGAAGAGGAATAAACTGACTGCTGATGGAAGTAAAATTCCATGCGAAGTGTGTGACACTGACCCAAGCTCCAGCCTCAGTCATAAAGGAGGGAGGGCTCCTTATCTACCAGATGTGGTGAAAGATAAGGCTTCGATCTTTCAGCCTTTACAAGAACCAAGCCAGTGACCTGCAGATACTTGGGAGCATCAGGGTCTTAGGGCAGGTGAGCTGTGGAGAGCTCTGTGCAGGCCTGGCCTCAGTCTGAGCAGAGAGGCTGCACATTTTCTTGGCTATGACCACACCACACCTGATCAGCCTCTACTGCAGGGAGAGGAAACTTTCTCATCATGCGCCTTTTCTCCCCTTCAGAAAATCTGCCTCTGAGAATTAATGCTGGAGGAAGTTATTATCCCTCTCTCATTCTAGACTCCGTAGTATAAATCTCATCTTTCAGTTTTTACCCAACTATTTGTAATCTGCAGACCTGAATCCTTATTTTTATCCCTAATTTTATTCCCAGGTTATTGTGAACTAGACGAATTTATAAATCTTTGGAAAGCAAACTTACTACAGATATCTTAACTCTTTCTTTCTTTCTTTAAAATCTCTAAGAAGACAAGCATATTCCTGGAATTGCTGTATCTGGGTAGATATAGACATTTTTATGCACACATATGCCTTTACAGATACATGTGTGTGTGTAATTCCTGTAATACCTGCATAGATATACAATGTGATAATGTGGGACTTTTTCGGAAGCCAATAACTTGATGACATAAACCCAAAATATATGAGTCTCATACAGCCCCTATATTTGAAGGGAGATGTTTATACTTGAATGCTGCATACAGATGAAACTACATGAACGGAGTCCTGTGTTTAAATAGTTAGCCTAAAGGATTTCTTAACATTTAGATGAAATACCAGTGTATAATTCTGTTTGACTTTTTTGGTATGATGCAGGTCTAGTAAAATGTATCTCTCTGGACATAATGCAACATTGCCCTGAAGATTTTGAACCCATTAGAAGAACACTGTTTTTGTGTAATACTCTTGCTGAATATACTGAAGTTTCCAAACAGAGTATAAATCTGACAAAAATCCTTACTGCATGTTTGGATGCAAGCTTGCCCAAGAGGTCACAACCTTCCATAAAAATTCACCTTTCCTTAAAAAATTTGTTTGGTTTTGATAACATTGAAATTCAAATATATTTTCTACCTCAAGGATGGACTGACTTTCCACTAGATCAGAGCAGGACTTAGTGTTAGGACTATCCCTGACAAATACCAGTAGAAATATGAGTTCATTTCCATTAAAATGTGACAAGATATTCTGGACATAGCTCCCACATCACACCCAGAACTTAAATAGTTCCTACCCAAGAATTCATAATACAACAAGTCATAGCAATAGTCTATAGCTACTCTTTAGGCTAATATAATGGCTAGAGTTAAAAATATATCAGCATTTGGGCCACCGAGAGCGTGTACTTGTGTTTGTGCCGTATGGACTTAGAATAATCCCTTCTGACAGGAGATAATCAATGTAAGTGCTGAAAGTTATTTTCCCCCATGTGGTGTCTACAGATCTTGCCCAAGAATGCCAGATGAAGCTTCTAAAAGTTACAAATGTGATATAGTGCTTGACATTTAAGCTAAAAACCTAAAAAATTAGGTTAATTACTTGTACTCTGTGAGAAAGAAATGGTTCAAGATGAGCTGATTTTTTAAAATGGAATATATATCTGTAAAAGAGACACTTCCTTTGCTTTGGATCTTCTCTGAAATCCTCCTTGTATGGGCTAATGCCATCAGGGAAAGAATATCAGTACTGCAGACTTTTGGTTTTGAAAGTCAGAAAAATTTTCAAAGTGCTGTGTAATATTTTTCAATATGATCTAAAGCAACTTTTTTTGTATGTACTCATACAAATCAGCTGTGTCTAATGACCTGCAGAAGGAGAGGTTTGTATTTATAGAACTTGTAAGGGTGTGTGAGCTGTGAAGGATTGCAACACAGACCAGGGAAAGGTGCAGTTTGCCCAACATACTCCATACAGAAGTCCAAAGAAATAACATTTAAAAAAGAGGAGCTGTAGACTCATTCCTAGTGCATTAGATTTTGAGAGTCAGCATCTTCATAAACTAGAAGCTTGAACTAAAAGCTATATCTAGAGTTTCATTTAAGAAGTTTATGCAAAATCTATCTTCTGTGACATTTTCTTGCCTTTTCCCCCTCCGTACTTTTGAACCCTGCAACGTCATGCCACTGTGAGTTCCATTATTTGGTGCATTGGCTTTTCCTTCCTTTGTTTTCAGCCTGCCACCTGGGAATGCCTTCGTTTCTCTTACCACTGCTCTCCAGTCACATTCGTCACACCATCAGGATTGTATTTAGCAATAATGTGTCCCAGTCACCTATTTTCTACATCTTCTAGCTTTTTCCCATACCATAATCACTGCATATTTTTGATCTCTTTGTTGCTTTTCCAATTGCTCCAATATCCTTTTGAAAGAAAATGACTGGAAATACAGTGTGTGAGACATTGGCAAAACAGTGTACAACGATGATTTCTGTTTTCTCTTTCTTTAAATGATCAGGTTTGTATTTCCCCATTGGCTACAGGTGAACACTGAGTCAATGCTTTCAAAATTTTATGCGTCCCTCTCCTAGGCTAATTTATAGCACTCACTGCACTTCTGTAAGTTGGGGTTATTGCCTTCTCCTGCATACATGCATGTATTCATCTGCTATTTTGTTATTTAACCAACTGTGGTTTTATTTGCTTTGTTTTGTTAACTGCAACTATTTACAATCAGGTTTATGTTTGACCCTTCCAAGTCATGTTATAGAGTTTACAGTTTTATTAGCTCCCTATATGCTGTCTTTTCCATGTCATTTGCAAGTACATTGAATGGCATAGATCACATCAAAGATGTAATTTCTGAAAATGTAAAGCAAGTTTTCAAGGAACATTTCTCTCTTCTGTGATTTTTCTTGCCTGCTGTAGCTCAAAAATGGAAAAGTCAAAGATACACTTTAGCAAGTCCGTTGTTCTTTAAGAATGTAATCCTACAGAATATGAAAAGAAAACAGTGCTTTGAAGTTCTGAATACCTAAAATACAGAAAAATGTGGCTATCTTTATTCTGTTTTCTGGGAAAAACAACAAACTTTGAGACAACTCTGTTCATTAGAATAAGTTATTGCAATATTTTTGTGTGCATTATGTATAATAGATAGAGTTTACAGTGCACAGGAGGATTCATTTGCCAATCTGAGCTATCTAAATTTTGGATTAAGGTAGCAGTTTTCCTACTCATGTTTAGTCACTTCAAACTCAGGTGTATATCTAAGCCCTGCACAGAGATTCTGTCTGTAGTTGGAAAAGACATGTACATCCAAAGGATGTCTCAGCCCACCCTAAAACAGGTGTCCCAGAATAGCAGAATGAGTCACCTTCTGGAATAATGCCCATCTTATTTCATTGACTACAGAGTGCACTTAACTAGCTAGGCTAGACACCTAACTTTTAAAAGATTACAGATAATTGAGATGAATTTTATCCCACATAAATTAATTAATTTAATCCCCATTGTAGCTACAGACTGAATTTTTGGAAGCACAAGGAGCTAGGTAGGTGGCTATTTGGTAAAAAGTCATCTGCAGAACTTATTTTATCAGATAGAGCCATTTCCTCTGAAAAGTTTTCCAGCAAGTTCTGGATCTTAAAGACTTGCACATGGAAAAGTAACTTGACAACTTTTCCATGTAACTGGAAATTATGCCAGTTTAATTAGGCTGATGAATTCCATGTGGAAATTCTTAGTTTAGAATTAGAAGGGATTTTTAGCTTCAACTATTTCCAGACAAACATCGCTGAAATTTAAAAAAACATAAAGAAAACACCCTTAAGCAAACATATCACCTTTTACAACTTAGTGAATATGTTTGCTGATACAACTTGAACATTTGATTTATCATCTTATTTTAGACAGCCACTCTCACCAAAATAAGCATAAAGGGACATAGAAGTGTAGTACTACAAATAAGCACAAAAAATTAAGGTATTTTTTTGAACTCAATAAAAAGTCTATGTTTTTTCTTTTTTTTTTTTTTTCCTTGTGAATCAGACTGCTTTGCAATAAAACAATCAGTTGAGAATTTTTGACTTTTGGATGATTGATTTAATCCTTCTAGCAACTAATTTACAGCCTTAATTTACCTTGGAATGTTCGTTTTAACCCCTAGCAATATGGAGTCTAAATTTTACATCTGATTTAATAAATTTCTCTCCCCACTAGAAGTGGGAAGTAGTGGCATCTAATGTAGCTAGCAATGAGCCTGCCAATTTACTTGCTGCTCTGTTATTAGGCTCTGGTACTCCAAATTATTTAGGAATATAAACATCTTCCATTTCATGAGATGTATTTCAATGGCCAGATGCTGGGGAAAAAAATAAGAGAAACAGAGAAAGGAGATAGATATCACCACTGCCCCAAGCCTTCTGTTTATGTAAACAACCTTCCAGAGGTCTGCAGCATGTCAGCATGGAGTCAAAGTCAATTTTTCCAATCTGCCCTTTCGATTTGTGTCAGAGATCAGTGCCAGCGCACACATGCTTTTCAAACAGGCTTCTATAGGTGAAGGAAGGTACCTCTAAGTTGCTGCTGGTTGTTTTTCTTTCCTGTGGCTGCCTTTCAGTTAATAGCAGCAGTTAAAAAAACGAAAGCCACCTACAAAAAAATATTTCACATGCTAAAATGCTAGAAGGACAGATACCTGCAAAATGGCAATAATACCTGTTCCTGGCAGTGGAATTACCTTTTCAAGGGGAGAGAGGATGGTGTGCAGGCTGGCCTGGTAGATGGAGGCAAGGACAGCAGCAGCTGTCCCATTTCACCTTCCTGTGCTGTCAGGGGCTACTTGCAGCCCTTGCAGGGGTCTGGGAAGTTTAGGGCAATAGGCTTGGGGCAAAGAGTGGACAAATTGCTTATTACCTGCAGCTGCAGAAGAGATCTTCAGGGCCCTGTCAGAATAGTCAGCATCAAGAACAAGCTACATGTCACCTCTAAAACATTGCAGATGATTCTCTGAGAGTTGAGGAGAAAAGCTTTACTTCCAGTGAAATCCCTCACTGCCTCTTTTTCTCCTGCTACAGCATCTGGCCAAACTGGTACTGCAGAAACAAGCCAGCCAGAGTGACTGCCATCAGAAATTGTTATGGATGCTGTGTTTTTTGAGAAAAATCTATCTACATACATATTGTTTCTCATGAAGTCAACTTATAAATGATAGAAGGAAACACCAGAATGATATAGATGTAGTCAACTGGCCAGCTTCCCTGGAAAATGTCAACTCTATAGCCTTATATCTGCTTTATTACTCTCGAAGAAAGGATTCATTCCTGTTAAAAGACGGTCATATTAGCATGCAAGTGATCTGAGATGCCAGTATATCATCAGATACTCATGAGCAGTCTTCCCACTCACTACTGTGCAAATTCCAAGTTCCCTTCCTTCCTTTTTCTCTTTTTCTTCTACTTCCTATGGTGTCTATTACACCAGCAAACAAATAAAATATGATCAAAAAATCTAAACCAAAGTAGTTGGAATGGGTGTAAAGGTATTTATAAATCTGGATGTTTTCCAGGTTAAAAAAATTTGGTTATGACAACAGCCAGTCAAAACTTCAGGAAACAATATCTAGAAAAGGAGAGGCATCTGGTTCAAAACAAAGAAAAGCAACCAAAATGTTCTGATTTTAAAGCCTTGTATCTTTGTTTTACCTAAAAGTAATAATATTTTTTCTCTAACATTTTAGTTAGTTCAAAAATATAATAAAAAATGTAAAGTTTTTTTTAACCCAAATTCAAATCCTACCTCAGCCTAAGGAAACAAGTAAATTTAAATTCTGAAAGTTTATTCAACATACAAATTTCAGCCTGAAAAGAGAAAAATGACAGGAATCCTCTGGGAGCTCCATTATTTACAATAAATTGGACATGTAAAGCACTCAGATAACACTGTTTTGAACAACACTATAAAAATGAAAAAGGGTAATAGAAAAAAACACAGAGAGAAAACCTTTTTACTTTCCCTTTTTACAGAAGCAAATGGGCATTCAACTAAAACTTAAAGGTGACATAGCCAAAATTGATGAAAGGATCATTTCTCCTCTTGACAAGAAACACTTAAGACTAAGGCCTTGGGACATTTTCTATATCAATCTGAAAAACTGATTGAGAAAAAGCCACATGAAAGATCTGTCTGGAGAGTTTGATTCATTCTAAGCATGAGCAGCAAGGAATTACCAGTATCACCACTTATGATTGAAGTAGAATCTGATGAAGTGAATCCCTAAGTGGTTGCTCACACGGGAGATCAGGAGGAATGGATAAGAGAATAACAAATATGAGATCTTTCCTGGGACACTCTTTTTTAAAAATAGTAAAAGCAATGGAATCCGTGTAGTTGACTCCCAAGTTAAATCTGGAAAGCCTTGATTAGTGGCTATAAAGTATTATTTTCCTAAGTAGGAAGAACATCAGTTGTTCAGCATTAAGAGAAAATCACATTTTCTCTGCTTCTTTACCACTGCTATATCAAAATCCAAGCTTATTGGAAGTGTTTCACTCCAGCTGTTTATAATGAAAGGAGACAGAATATGTGTATCTTGCAAAACTGTCAGTGAATTGCCACAGGTTCATTTTCAAAGAATCCATCAAACCATTAGGTATGGAGAAAAATGCCATCAATTTCTATCAGAGTTGGAGAAATATATGGAAGGGCAGAGTTTTTGAATGGCAGAAGCCATGCAGTACATAGTGTGACATAAAGAAAATCATTATTTGCATTCCCATGGCAGCCATGTGCACCTCTTTCCAGGGCTCCTAAGACACACGCCTTTCAAGAGTTCCCAAACATCCTGATGCAATGAGTGCAGAAAAATCAGACACTGTTGGTAGAAATTCACCACAGGAAAAATGTCCCACAGGAACCCTGTGGTGCATAGCCTCTTCTTACTTTCTTTCCCTCAAGGTTTATATTTTGTTTACACAGACTGGGGACCAAAGAGGTTTTTTTATGCCCCCCTACTTTTAACTGTGGAAATTAGACATCTAATTTCATGCTTTGTGGTCAAAGGAGACCAGCATCACTAGAGCATAGTTTATCCCATCTGTCTCTGACATATGTCTTTGGATGGGACAAATACCCCTTTGTAAGTGCTGTGTCTGCTCATTAATTATCGAGGGAGCCTCCATGAATAATTTAGACTAGACATATCACTTTTACAAGGTATGGCTAGGTGAGATGGATGGAACTCTAGCTTCAGTGATCAAGACACAATTCCATGTGAAAACTTCCTATTAGTACCAAGATTTCTAGGAGCCCTTCTGTGCCAGCCAAGTTGGTGCACATTATGGGCATTCAGCCACTTTGGGTACCAATAGGCAAGAATAGAAAAGACAGCTGATAAAAATATTCTGAAAGATTATAAATAAATTGCACTCCAAGGGGTCAGATAAAGCTGAATGAAAAGAAACATTTTCATAGAGGTACTAGAATGCTATTCAGCTTTCTAAAACTGCCAAATTGCAATGAGACTTTAAGGGTATTGCTTTATATCACTTTGTACTTGCTGTATTAGCATTGCTCTGAATAAACTCATGAACGTTTTTTGCCATTAGACCATTTCCATGGTTTTTTCCCTGGAGACAAATGTACGAGTGGGAAAAAAGTTCATATTTTCTGATGAGGAGAGTGAAAATAAAACCCTGCCAATATTTCATAACAAAATTTCATAAGGAAGCTTCTTGATCTTTTTTCCTAACCTTGATTCAGAATGACCTTTCTGTACTTCAGGAAATCTATTTGGACTCTAAACAAGAGAATTTGCAATATTATTTCAGAATGTCTGATGATTTTTGTTACAAGTCCATTATTTGACAATTCTAAGCTGAAACTTAGGCATATGTGTTCAGTGGGAAATCTATGCTTTTTGACTTCTCATCCCTGCTCAGAATTCAGAAAGCAATTGCAAAGTGTCAGACAACTTCCTGCAAGGGGGAAGATCCAATTTTAGTACAGAGTGTCTTAGTATATTACAACAGGCTTTAGGATCACTCCTGATGATGAAGGGCTCATTACACTGCATGCTACAATAGGAGAAGGCAGTCCCTGGAGAGATAAATGACGTGTGAGACAATCGCTGGCTCCTCCACGATTTAGACACAGGATGCATTTCTGACGTGACCTGTCTGCTCCAGGTCACATCAGAAATGTGTGGCATACCTGGAGCAATACTCTGCTGCTTCAACCACAGGATCAGTTTTAGGGTTATGTTGAGTGTAAGTAACAGTAGAATTTGGTCTTGAATACTATTATCATGCTTTAAGTTGCTTGTTGTGTTTGTTTGCACAACAAGAAGTGGTTACTTAAAATGAGGTCCAGTTTCTTGGACCTTGTTACAAGTGAGGAGAAACTTCTGAACTCATGGTTAATAGCAAGATGCCAAATGAGGTAATTTCTAGATGCTTTCCACCACCTGATAACAAGTCTTTAGAGATACATGCTTTCAGAAAGCTCAGGTTCATTTTGGGTAGTTCCCTGCTTTACAGTTTCCTGCTGATGACTTAGATGCTGACTCAGGGTACCAGGGGGTACCTGGTTTTACCTCTTCTGGTAGAGTCAAATACATATATATATATATGTATGTGTATATGTTTGTGAATGAATGATATAGTTAGGGTCACGGTTATATATATAGAGTTATATGCATACATATATATATTTAGCAAACATATTTTTCAAGTTCTATAATAGCCTAGGAAAGATCTCTGGCTAGATTTTTCTCATTAAAAAAAAAAGTGATGCTTGGCAGTGCTGGGTGTGGGAAACCACATTTTAGCTCGAAGTCCAAAATGCTGACCTAACACCATTAGGGCATAGGTTGTACTTGGTTGCTGGCTGCTTTCACATGCAGATTTTAACTCTATTCCTCCTGACATCACGCTGGAACATAACCTGACTTGTTTACTCAAGGCCAGGTTTCTCCTTCCTGACTCACATTGTTACATCTGGGTAAAGCCCTTAACTTTAAACACATGCTGGAAACTCAAGCTCATGTCTAAAGTTCACCAGATCCTTATGTGGATCCTCAAATAGGCCACTGAGAAATGTCTTAGTCTGTGGTTTTTTACATTTTTAGTTTTTTCTGGCTTTTAACAGATGTGATTGGGCAACTCACCAACAGTGAGGTAAGCTTTCCTGGGAGTAGAATATCCTACTCAGGTGAAATTTCAAATGAATGCAGTATTTACATGACAAAGGTGTAAATTCATTGTATGTAAATACACTGGAAGTAGATTTATCGCAGCCGCTAATATTGCAGTAGCAGCAGGATTTTTCTGTGGGATTTTGAATGTCCTTTGGGATCTTAAACATGCCTCAGAAGCCCACATTTTGGCTTCACTGTAGTCTGCAGCCAAACAGGACCGTGAAAGCTTTCCAAGGGGTATTTATGCCATCTCAGCTGTACTTCTGGCTGCTCTGCGAGGCGTTGCTGCAGAGAGCTTGCTGAACCAACTGCTGAGGAGGAGTTCAACATTTGCCTTCATCCTTGCATTATTTTCAAAGTAATATTATGGTTCCATTCACCTTTAGGAAGGTTAACACTCCTGCAAGAAACTTAGATAAAAAAAAAAAAATTAGATTCAAAAACTATTCCCTAATGTATTTTGTATTTTCAAACCACTGTCCAAATTAATTCATACAATTTTCCTCTCAAGTGCAAATATGCTATTAGCAACCCCACATGATTTTAACATCTGAACTGTTGCATAAATACATTAGCAAAAATATTTAAACTACATTTTCCTCCTCTCTTCCCCTTCCCTTCCCTCTAAATTTTTATTGGGCGAAACAAGCAGACTTTCAAAGTCCCATTAGAGAGGAGCCATGCAGCTAATCTTGTAATTACATTCAGAAGAAAAAAAAGATTGGTGAGGGGCAAAGCTGTATTTTAAACACAAAACTCAAAATTGTTTTGTCATTTAAAATATTCATATTTAATTGTTATTTTTGCTTCAATTTGAAAAAGAAGACATCAAACAACCGAAGACCAGCAACACTTATAGGACTATGGCTCTCCCTGAAAAGCTGGTGTGCTAGAAAAGGTCAGGGAGATTCTTCCATCGCAGACGACAAAATAATGAACAGGAAGACAGAGCGACACAGAGAAAGTCACACTAAATTTCTGGTTCAGGGCTCAAAGTTCATCACAGCTCCAAGAATAAGTCCAGTCTTAACCACAAGTCCATACACGTTCCCTTGTGAAAATATCTCCCTTAATGCTATTGTAATGCATCTCTTCCATTTAAAATATTTCAATTTAATATTCTCTTTTGACCTGAGCTTGCAGCTGTTCATGGAAATGTATTTGAATTCAAGATGAAAATGAACAATCCAGTTCATGTTAATAATGAACTCTGTTTCCCTTGCACTGTTTAATTTAATATTGAAGTAAAAGTATTTTCTGTAATCTTTCACATTCACACTCACACTCATTGCAGCTCTCAGCTGCCTCATGCAGGTTTGTGGGGATCAAAAAAAGAGCTCCTGGGGCAGTGAGGGACTTTGCAAACTCTTAGACAAAGAAATCCATTAGGCTTGTGAGATAAGCTCAGGACCTAAAGAATGCCTGAAGGGACTTTAGAGGATCTACTTTCAGGAAACCCTTCCTGGGCTGTCTGGATGCCCAGTCAGATCTTTCCACCCTGGCAAGAGCAGATTATATATTTTTTAAATGATTAAATCTGGAATCTACAGTAAATGCTGTGACAGTGCATTACATCAGCTGTGGGTATGAGCAACACTAGCAATATTCATATTTTATGTTATCTAAAAGTTCTTTGTTTCTGGACTGCAGAACAAATTGTCATCAGGCATATGCTATTATATATACAGAATCACTGAAGTCTGATCTAAGTAGTGTTATATAGTATGTAAAGACCTACCAATATATTGGCTGCAATGTCTAATGGGAAATTTTTAAAATAGGCCTTTCTTGTAAAACTTTAGCACCTCAAAATTGATTGTATTTTGGCACTGCTAAGCAGCATCCCGGCTGCTGACTTCCCTGAGTCCAGAACTCTGCTGTCCTACAAACGAGGAGCCTGTTGGCTGCCAGAGTGGAACTGGCAGATGTGGCTGTGCCATTCCAGCATCCCTTGACCCGGGTTAGGCTGTCTTGGGCTAACTCTGATTAATACTGCTTTAAGACAGTGAAAGCAGCACAGTTACACAGAGCTGTGATGTCTCTTTTTTCAAAGTTCCTTTTCATGTTTATAGGAATCAAGGCAACATCAGGAGTGACCCAGCCACTCGGCAACAATCACATCTCATTCTGCTTTTGATTTTACAACACACCAAACTAATTTCTTCTGACAAAACTCATGCAGGATCTTTTCTTGGAATAACCTCTAATTCACTACAGATGGAAGTTGCTATGTTAACTGCAGAGGAAGGCTACTCATTACTTGCTAAATATATTTTCTCCTGTGTGATCTTCACAGAAGGCAGATGTGTTGCGTGTCAGTCCTACACATGCACGTGTTTGCTTACAAATACAGCAGTGCATACAGGAGGCCTGCAATAAACATGTGTGCACTTGTCTTTTTAAATGAAGTTTTATCTTTGCTTGTGTCTATAAAATTGGTTACTTGAGAAAAGTAACCTGGGGTAAGGATGGCTGAAGGATCTGGCAGGTCCCAAAAGTAATTTATGTTTGTGAAGTTACAGTAAAGCTGTTCAGACTCTAGATATAGTTTTTTGAAATGTGCATGAGATTTTTTTTTTCAAAGTATACCAAAGATAAAACACAGGGTTAATTAGAACCAAATGTTGCTTAGGTTGGCACACTGAAGTTCTCTGATCAATGTTGCAATTAGTTTCAGATATTTTGAACAACAGTTACTCAAAAGATATTGCATTACATTCCATGTCCAAAGGGGCGTAGTAACAATAAATGCTCTCTTCAAGATGCTATTATTTTCCATACAGATAGGAAGACTTGACTGCACAACTGCAGGAGCGTATCTAATTCCTTGTCCACAGAAGCAAAAACTAACACTTTAGTTCTTACAGGGACATACGCATTTGATTTAGCCAATTGCTCTGTTCTCTCATAAAAATCAAACAGATTATGATGCATAGGAATTTAATCTTGTGAATATTCTCATTTTCTGAGGATTAACCCGTCATCAAATATCAAAATGGTGCAAAAATTGTCCTCCATGAAAAAAAATCCTCTAAAAATTACGTTATCATGACAGTTACTTTGACTGCTACGAAAATAAAAGGATATCTTTTTTGTTAAGCTGATAGAAGTTGCCTAGTAGATGTTGACATGTCCTAGGTGGGTTCAGGTGGGATTCTGATCCTGTGTCCAGTCAACACCCGCCACAGGCTGACACTTACAATGGTGACAAGATCCTCAGGCGTCAAAATGCATTTCTTTTAGTTGAATTTATTTCTTGGTAAAATGAGTTTGTTTTCAGCAAGACCTAACAACCATAAAATAGCTCCAGACTGGCCTCTCACCCGCCTGTAGCTTTACTAGTAAACTAAGAAGCAAGGATTAAGTAAGTGGAAGGCCTGGGTAGAGAGGTGGGGCTTGCAGCTCTTTTAAAAGTAGCCAAGTACATGCTTAATTGCATTTCTGCAGGGAATACATTCCAGAAATGTCGGCTTGCTACCAAGAAAAGTCTGACAGCAACAAAACTGGCTTGTGGCTAATGCACTGGACTGTGACTCAGAATATCTGGGTGCTAGTCACAGCTGAGCCACAGGCTTCCTCTTGACTGGGAGCCAATTATTTAATCTTATTTTCCCACAGGTGAATCAAGCAATAAGTATCAGGGAGGTTGTGAGGAGAAAAATTCATTCATGTGTGCAAGGTATTCAGTGTCTACTTCTTAGGTTTTGGGAGAGGGATCATACATCTAGCAAAAGGAAGAGCTCTACTGGGGTCTCTAAGAGTTTCCACAATATTAGATTATATGCAAATCACGGTAAGTGAACCAGAAAAGCCAATAAATAAATAATGCTTCATTTAATCTCATGCTATTTGGAAGACAAGGCTTCTCTAAATATGTTGCTACTGTTTTACCAACTGCTGGATTACTGTGCTGTGGGTTTTTTGCTTGTTTGTTGGAAGAGGGGAAAGAAGTTGTTAGGTTTTCAACTACAAAAAAAAAATCCAAAAAATACTTTCTAATGTGGAAATTGACTTCAGAAGCGAATAGTATCTTTTTAACATAATTTTCATAGATGAAGAGTGCAGCAAAGAAAAGTTCTTGGTACACACGAGGAAATGATTGGTAGAAATCATGGTAGCCAACATTATCATGGCTGCATCTCTTTGTAAAGCAGTGGTGGAAAAGAAAAACAGCTTATTAGAGTGAATTTTTAGTAGCTTACTTTGTGTAAGCTTACTTTTCTTGGATGCCAAAACCAACTAGTTGCCCATACAAGCCTGCTGTGCTGGGCCCTGTCTAACCAAACCCCTGGTCTGCATGCACATAGAGCCTGCTCTGGGTAAATGGAGACAGAGCCACAGCTTGTGGAAGATTAGGATCCCCACCAACTCCCACCTAGACTATAGTGCACAATTTCTTACAATTTCTTGCTCAGATAGATGTGCAGCACTTCTGTGAGACAAATTCACTCTGATATGAGTAGCCAATGCCAAACAGGACGATAAATCACAATAGCACAGGCTCTGTTTTACCCCTCCCGATGGTCTCCACCAAAGATTTGCTCAGGTTGTAACTCCATCAATAGACACATATTGATGGGCACTTCCTTAGTCAAGAAAGACTGTAACACGCTGGCTGACAGCAGAGGAGGGGAGGTTTCTTTACTTATCTTTCATGTAATGCATCATTTTGATAGGTGTATCCTCAGATGCTGTCTTATTGCTGTGTCGTCCTCAGCCTGCTGGCAGAAGAGGCAGGAAAAAGGGAGGTTTAGCAATGAGCCTAAAAGGAGAGTGTTGATTGAGGACACAGACCTAAAGTGTCAGCTCCTGGGCAGGAAGCATGTGCCAATGGAAAAGTAAAAGACAATGAAGTTCAGGCACCCAGGTGAAGATGGGGATTCAAACGATAAACTTTGGGCTGGTTTCCAACTCTAAGGCCAATATCTTAAAAGCCAAACAAAACCAAAGCAAATCTATTTTTGTTCTTTCTGCTTTTCTGATTTCTTAGTGTCAGAAACTGAGTGTGTGTTTCCTCCTGTAAGGGATCATACTTAGATCTGCTCTGCTTTACATTGATAAATCTGAAGAGCCAAGTGCTACAGAGCTGGATGGCTCTAGGAGAAAAATGATCTGGGCTCTGTGTATTCAGAGGAGAGTGTGAAATTATTGGTGTATATTTCATTCTTAGCAACAAGAAAAAAGCTCTTCTAAAGCTACATTACACTCTAATGACTTTATGAGGCCTGAATCTGTTTCAGTTTTAATGCTCTTCATTCAAAGTCTATGTTTTTTACTGCATGCCCCTTAAACCAAATCTGCCATTCTTGTGAACCAGCAGTGAACATATGTTCCACGTTGCACACCTTCTTGTACTGGTTTCCTTGTTTTTTCAAGTTCTGACCACCCTCCACATTGCATGTCCCAATTCCTCAAAAGAAAGGTAAAGGCACTGTTTTGATTTTATTGCAACTGCTTCAATAGGAATATGTTACTCTATCAAAGTTTGCCAGGATCTTAGCATAGGAGAAACACAGACAGCAAAAGTTTGATGGAATTGCCTGCCTTAATATCTCTTCTGTTTCTATGCAGAGAAACAGGAGATACCAACTAATGTTTTTACTACCCTTTTTTTTTTGGGTTATCTGTCTGTACGATGTGGGACACCCAGCAGGATTCCACTTGACATCATTTTGTAATAAAACCTTGGAATACAAAACAGTGACTCAAAGGACAAGTCCATGCCTACACAGGCCTCTGTGGAGTAATTCTTCCATGTCTAAGAAAGAGTATGGGAAGGACTTCCAGGTTTTTGATTGAGAGCTTCCCAAATGAGCAAGGAATATCAAGAGGCCCAGGACAGAGTACCACAGAAGGTGGAACAACAACAGTGATGAAAGCTAAAGAGGTGCTAGGAAGCCCAAAACCTTGAAAATTGAGAGTTGCTGCAGAGCATCAGAAAATCAGGAGATGGTGGAAAAAAGAAAGACAGGGAAGACATAGGTAATATATGACTAGTAATACTAATAGCCTGAAGAAATACAGTTCAGCCAGAATGTATCCAAAACAGGACAGGAAGAGGAGAGAAACTCTCTCCCTTACAGTATCTTTATTTTGAATGAGAGCATTAAACTTCCTACCGTGGCATGTTAATTAATTTTTACATTGCTGTTTCATTCTATGTTACTGTGCTATTATTCAGGCCTGTATATAAAATCTGTGAAGAAGTATGACTGATTGTCTGTTTGAACTTTCAAACACTGTGTTTGTTTGGATTTGATTGTTCCTTGCCAGATGGTTAAGCATATGTTTAGCAGTTTTACAGGGGGAGAAAAAAAAAAACAACAAAAACTCTACACATGTAGTATACAGTTAAGAGTTTAAAAGGTACTGGCAATATTTATTTGCTTCTAATGCAAAGCTAATATTAAAAATAGTTATAGTGACAGGATACAGTTTAAGGCTGAACAGACCTGTGCTTTGTTTCCTGTAACTCTAGAGATACAGGAACCAAGGACTTGAAAAAAATTTACTTGCTTAACTTCAATAATCTAAAATTTAGCTGAGTAGCCTGAAGTAGCTGCATGAGATAACTTTCTTTCTTCAGTGGTGACAGAGTTATCTCTGAGGAGTTTGCCTGCCCTCTCCAAAACACCTACCTTCAAATGGGAAATATCACCTTGAGGAGTTGTCTGCTTCTCCTCTTTGATTACTGGCAGAGATTAAGCACTTAAATTGGATTGGACACCTACCTTTTAGAGACTAAATTTATGTGTAACTTAAGCAATCCCATCTCATTTTATAACACCACCCAGGATGATTGCCAGATATTGCACAATTGCAGCGGAGAACAGAAGGACTCCCCTGTCAGGAGTGAGACACCGGAGTGGTTCCTGTTTCTTGTGTTCTTCTTCTTGAGGTGTATTTCTTCTGCTTTTTCAATGTTTTACATTCATTTCCAACTAGAAACCATGGCCTAGATTAATCCCACATCCTTACAGATAGTTAAGTGAGTTATCTAAATAAGGAGCCTGGTTGGCCTTGGGTCCTGTGTAGATAATCAAAAGAAAGAGGGCACGGAAAAGGCAGAGGCTCCCAAGTCAAGGACAGCTGCAAGGTGCCAGCCTGGCTTTGCACTCCTCCCCTATCGAGGGATCCCACAGCGAGGAGTTCCCAGCTTGAGTTCTGCGCGCAAGTGGTTGATGCTAAATAGGAAAATATTGTGTTGTGACAGCTGCTCATAACAACTTGAATTCATCATTATTTAAAGGTCTACTCTAATGGAAGGAAGCAATGAAGGAAGGCTTTTAATCCTTGAAAGAACTAGGCTTTCCCTCTAAACTCTGTCATAAATAGTGGATTAATTATTTCCCAATGGTAGAGATAGTATTTCATGCTTGACTATAATAACTCAAGGTAATCATCCTGATTTTGCCCTACAGCGTCTAAGAGGAACATTTGAAAGTGTAAACTGATGAAAGAAGAAAAAAACAATAACAGCACAGAATACAACTTTTTGCAGATGATTTTATTTAAAATGTACAAGACATGGCAGCTAGGTTGCTATTGGCTTTTTCATTCCTAAGAGAGTTCAAAAAGGGGTGAGGATCCTCAAGGGTGAGGAGATTTGTTTGATAGATGTGTGTGTGAGCTTGATCTTCCAGTGGAATCATCAGGAACTAAAGTGCACTTTGAGGCAGGCTGTTGCAAAAGAAAGAGGTTCCTGGTCTTTGCTAACCCAAATGAAACCTTTCCCTTTTGGTGCAGAGATAAAAGTCAGAGTTTCATTCCAACACTCAGCTATCAGGAATGTGCCTTTCAGGACTGATAAGTGACGGTTTCTACACACAATATACTGCAGGATAGTTCAGCTCACACTCTTTCAACTCCTGTGGCTTTGAATCAATAATAAAGCACTCGCAAATTGTTCCACAAAACTGCACTGGGGTGAGAATTATGGAAAAACCCGGGCAGTGTTCAAAATCTGGCTTTGCAAGGCAGCTGATACAACAAATATAGTGTATTTTAAGAGAGAAAGAAAGGGGTGGGGGAGGAAAGAGGAAGAAAAAGGCTTTCAGAACATATCAAATGAAGCTTGTTTGACAATAATCACTGCAGGTGGGGAAGCTGATTTTAAGTGTGAAAATATTTAACATTTTATTGCACACAAATGCTTTCACAAGGCAGTCATTTGTGCGGGTGTGAGCGCGCACGCGCGTGCACATGCAGCAAACAGAAATCTATTGAGTTCCACCAGACCAGACGTCTGCATTCTGGAGGGCTCATTGCAGCCAATAAATTTGACTAAAACTTTTTTTTTTTATTTTATGAATTCGGCTATAAAAGCTAATCCTCCTTTCTAGACTTAGCATAATTACAAGACACTATTCTGAGTGCCAAAAATGTCAACTGAAGGTTGCAAACATGGGCACATTTAAGCAGAACCATATGTTAGAACGCAAGGCAAGACCTGAAGTAAGTGAATCAGTTTACCTTTTTCTGAAGAGTCAATCTATAATGCAACTTTCGGTCTAAGAAATAATAATACAGTCAGTGATAAATTACATTGCTCAATCATTTATTAATAAGCGTCATTGGAAAGAAAGATTTTATCGGTGCTCAAAATTCACTAAGTTACAAAATCACAGATGTTCAGGGTTCTGGAGCCAGAAACCTACTATTAATGAACTCTCATTAATACCTAATCTACTTGTGATATTTTGATCCTGTGAGAGAATTGATGGCCAATAAAAATAAACTCAAGATGTCTTCCTATCTAGGCAAAATAAAAAGTTATGAACCCAGGAATGCACACAGTAACCATGATGCAGTAACTAAGGTTAAGCAGCTGGAGGCTAAATGTTAAATTTTTTTGGTACAGGATGGATTTATTCTGTCACCTAGGCAATTTCAGAGTCTTACTTTGGAGGATTTATATAAGCATTCAGACTTAGCAGATGTATTCACGTGCAATACATTAGCTATGCAAAACTGCTTTCCAGGCTCTTCTGGATTAGGGTCTTACAAACAGACCGCTCTGGAAATGAAATCCTTAAAAAAAAAAAACCTGTTCCTCTCTGAATGTTATTCTACTGCACTTAAAGATTGGAATCTACTTAAACACATATGGCATTTGAAATTATATCATATGCATTTCTGTGTAAGAATGTGCTGCGTTTTTAGCCCCTCAGTGATAACAAAAAGGGAAATGCAAGTGGGTTTTGGACTTGAACTAGGAACACAAAGTTTCTTGCAGTACATCAAGGCAATGATCCGTCTGGTCTACTATTCTTTCTCAAAGGTGGCCAGCATCAGGTTCTTCAGGGAAAATCATACCAATAGGTGGAATCAACAATTACCAAAAACCCCAATGAACAAATGTATTTTTAAATCAAGTAAATTTATGCCCTTAACCTATTGTGAAATTCTAAGCCATATATTGTAAACATGAAGAATTTCACCAGTTTTCTAACTACGTCATATGATTCTAAGCCCCCCCTTTGTTTCATGAACCCTAAGACATTTAGAGGAAGGCCTTATAGAAACAGATCCGCAGGGTGCCTGCAATACAAGGAAAACAAAATGCTTAATTCTCTTCCATGTGAGATAGCCATCAGATTCCCTAAGCATCCTCATATTTGAGGTAAATAGAAGTATTAATACCACTGCATATAGAAGTATTGACACTACTGCATATTGTATTCTTACAATACACCATTAATTCAATGACTGAGTCTCTTTTTCCTTCCTTCCTTCCTTCCTTCCTTCCTTCCTTCCTTCCTTCCTTCCTTCCTTCCTTCCTTCCTTCCTTCCTTCCTTCCTTCCTTCCGAATTCCTTCCTTCTGAATTCCTTCCAAATTCCTTCCTTCCTTCCGAATTCCTTCCTTCCTTCCTTCCGAATTCCTTCCTTCCGAATTCCTTCCAAATTCCTTCCTTCCTTCCTTCCTTCCGAATTCCTTCCTTCCTTCCTTCCTTCCGAATTCCTTCCGAATTCCTTCCTTCCTTCCGAATTCCTTCCTTCCGAATTCCTTCCTTCCTTCCTTCCTTCCATGGTGGACATAACTGCTCATGTGATGGGCTTTAACCACTCTTGTTTCTCAAGCAAAGTTTTCACCAATGTGACCACGGCTGACTGTCCCCCAAACACTTACAAGAAATTCAGGGTTGTGAGCAGCAGGATTTCTTGCTCTGTGATATCTCAGGGAAATGAGTCCAACATTAGCTCTGCCTGAGCTTCCACACAGAGTTGAACAGCTGAAATGTTCTGGGTGCAGGTTATAAAAGTGTGAGATTAATATTTTCTGTCATCCTGATCAAGGGAGGTGGCAAAGGCTACCTTTGAAATTGAACTAGAGGATGACATTGTGACTACTAGTCTACAAAAATTAAAATAAATTTCATGAATTTTATGATAATCTGTATCAATTTCAGGTGTTCATGGATAGGGTCAGGGCATTTTATCAAGATGTTGACCTTGGCATACTTTATTAAATTGAAAACTCATTTTCCAGGTGCCTCTAATAACTGAAGGAAAAACTTGTTTTGAATAACTGCACATATGGAAGTTTGTGACCTGTAAGAGTTTGGGAAACAGAGAGCAAGAGATGAATATTACAATTTTTCACTAACTTGGACATAATTCTGAAGATGGTCTAGAATCAAATGATTGAATTAAATTATTGAAATAAAGAGCTGACAGATTGCATAAAGCTTTGTATATGACTACTACCATGCCATTCCTAAGGTGCTATTTAATTTCTGAAGTAAAAGCCAAATGCAATAAATTATCTGAATGCCACCACAGCAGAGGAGAAAAACTCTTTTAACTTTATTCTAGCTTTGTGTCATCAGTCCATTGCCCACCATTACAGGGGGACTGACTGTCACTGCACAGGTACAGTGCCAGATATCTTTCTGAGTTCTGCCTATATGTACCTGAATGGAAATCTAGAGCAGTGCCATTTAACAGGGAGGGGAAACCTGCCTGGAAATGTGACAGTTCTTTGCCATAGCTTAGAGAAGCCTCAGCTGGATGAAGCAGAGGCTGAATACAGATTGCAGCCACAGTTCCTCATAGTGATTTCCCCATATGTATGAGGGGAATTAACCCTGCTGCCCTTCTGGGTGTCAGGACGGAAATGCACCTACTATTAATGGACATAATGAATGGGGTAATAAGAAACTGCATCATGTCTTTACAAGTAAAGCATACTGGACTAGCATGCATTTACTATAGAAAATAAGCAGGTGTGTCAACAACAAAGGCCCTGGAAACAACATGCAAGATAATGTCATAAGGCATCTCAAACAGTTCCTTTTGCATCCAATGGACTAAGTGAACAGGATGATTATTCAGCTTAGCTATTGTCTCTTGCAGTTGAACCTCTGTTATCAGGCGAGATCCTGGTGTGTTTGTCAGTATAACTGGTAGAGCTTCAAATCTATTTTGCAGTACCCTCTGGAGTGCCTCCAATGAATATGAACCATTCTGATGTTTTACAACAGTGCAGCAGCTTTTCAGTGCTTTTGTTTCTGAACAGTGTGAGAGAAGTGCCAAATGATGCTATTGTAAAATATAAGAGTGCTTCAGCATGTTGGGGAACGCGAAGTGGCTGTCGATGTGACATTGATTAATGACTCTGAAGTGTTAAAATGAGATATTGCACAGTCAGTCTTGGATTTTGCATCAATCCAAGCAAAAAATTATGCCTTTAAGGGTAGTCCCAAATTCTAGTCAGCTCCCAAAAAATGACATCATGTTTGGTTGGTTGTCTGGTAGTTTGTTAACTAATTCTGACCTGGTTATTACAAAAGAAAAAAGAAATTAACAAACTAGAGAAAAGAAAGCCAAAAGGCCCTATTGGTATGGAGATGGAAACAGAAGTCACTACTCATGTGACACACTTGGGACTTTGTGTTTAAGTGAGCTAGATATTTTTTTCTATCTGTGGTCTAATTTTCCAAATTAGAGCTCTAAAATTTTATTCACCCACTATACAAACAACATGTAATGACACATTATCTAATGTTTGCATGGCTCTGGGAATATACCACATATGATTATATTTGTCAAAACATAAACTAGAGATAAATGAACCCAACAGCACTTTTAAAACTCAAGACTAGAGATGGAAAGAGAACAAGGGATGGAAAACCAGAATATTTTATCTGATTCATGTAAGATTTTAAAATATATACAAAATAGCAACATGAACTTCCAAAGCAGTCTGAAATTTACATACTTTAAAGATATTGAAAAGCAAGTATCTTTTCATTCCAAAATACATTAAAAAGAACAACACAAAAACCAACTGTTGAAAATGCTGGTTCAGTGTAGAAACAGTTCATTTCAGTAAGATATTATTTCGATACCACTTCTTAGTTTTGTTTTGAATATTCGAATATCATGCATTTTACAGTATATAAGAGACATCCTGAAACATTTGCAACAAGTACCATACTTTAAAACTCTCAACAAACTAATCAAAATTTTCAAATAGCTGCATATTTTTTAATTTTTGTATTTTGGTATTATTGTAATGAAATGAGAATGTAAAATCAATTTTTTGCTTTGTTCCATTGAATGTTATATTAGCATAGAAGCCTTCTCATTATATAGTCATTATGCAACTTCTATGCACAGCAACAATCACCAACAAAAGGCTGCTACCACAGCTGTTAATGTTAGCCCCAAATAAGACCAATGTCCCTTTGTGCTAGGTACTGCACATACAGGCACAGCTTATTCCAAAAATGTGGCAAACTAGTAAAGCAGTAAAATATGAAAAAAGCAAACACCACTGTCCCCTTCCCTTATGTGTAAACTAAAATTAATGTATTATTAAATTGTTTCACTGAGAACCCTTAGAAATTTTGTGCCAGAACCGAGAACTTACTTTACATCTCAGTTGCAAACCTGTTAAGACTTTTTCTTCTACAGAGGAAATATACAAGTGTAAGATTTATTAAAGTACCAAGAATTGGTGTGGGTTTAGGTTTGCATGCAGAAAGCACAAAGCTTACATGGAATCATCCCTCTCTGCACAGAAGTGGAAATTGTTTAGTAGACGCCCAGTTGAAGCTACAGCCATTTATTTGTGCTGTTAAAAAAAGTTAATGCAATTAATCTGGCTGTAGTCTGGAAGATCTTTGAAACCTGGAATTCAATAATTATCATTATAATCAAGAATTTGACATAATAGTAGTTACCAACTTAGTTTTCATTTCTGATTCAGTTTTTCCTTTGATCTTTCTAACTTAAAAGGTAAAATGCATAGGTCTGAGAATTTTAGGAGAGATTTTTTTTTTATAGGCAAATAAGCATATCTCAGTCAAAGAGGAATGATTTAGTTAATAAATGTGTTTGTGGCAGCAATAAATAAGTGTATAAGGCAAACAACTTCTAATGATTAGCAAAATAGAAACTCCTACTTACTGTGCAAGTTAAGCATATTAATTTTCTTCCTTGGCTTGCTTAGCTGTTGAACATGCTATTCAGAACAGTAAAAAGTTTTAGAAAAAATGTTTATAACATTAAAAGCTTCATAACCCTCAGAGCCTATTACTGGATTCAATAAAACTGTGAAGTTAATTTGGATGATGTGAATAATAAGAAGATGACTAATTTGAAAATCTCTACTGAGATGAGAAACAGCATAAATTATTTGTCATGAGTTAATTTAGGAAAAAAATATTTCCCACAAACATTTGGGTAGTAAAATATGAATTAAACCATCACGTTTCTGAAAGACATTTTTAGAATACAGAGAAAAAATAGTAATGGTATCATAGATTAACTAAGACAAGTCTTTAGCAGAATAGCTTCTCAGCTATGAGCTGAGAAAAAACTGGATCATATATGTACCACAAAACTAGTGGTTATGTTGGATCTCAGCACCACAGGTTAAATTAAAGGTGCAAAAGAATGTTAGAAAAGAAATGCTTTGTATTTCCTAAGAAAATGAAACAAACAATTTCTTTCTTGCCTTCTGAACTTAAAACTCAGACAAGGATGATGCAGTCAGCTGATGGTGAGGAGCTCTTGCAATAGAATCACAGAATCACAGAAAATTCTGGAAAGGAAGCCACAAGGATCATCAAGGTTCAGCTCTGGCCCTGCACAGGACAGCCCCAAGAATCACACCATGGGCCTGAGAGAATTGTCCAAATGGACAAATAAACTCAAAGCATTCTGGTAATCACCAAGGTCATTCCCGTTCAGTTGTCAGTTTTGGCCTGAGTTACCCAAGGGTCGGTGATCATTCCCAATATCTTGTCTGGACACAATGATCTCTGGCCCCTTCTCATTTACTTTTGTGGGGAAAGCCTGAGAGACACAGAAGAGTTATGCTGAAACCTAAGCAGTTTCAAAAGTTAGAGACAGACAAAAATGGCTAATGTAGGAGATGCAACAGACAGGTGAAGGTGAAGAAATGAGGCCCAGAAACAAACCTGGGGGAGATTTCAGAGAAGAAATATTGGAGCATGAAGGAAAACAGATGAAGATTTTGGAGGATTGAAATGATAGATTTCCCTCTCCTTGGTTTCTGTAAGTTCCACCATATAAGAGGTAGGAAGATATGACTCTAAGGATTTATGCTGTACAGTCTATTGCTTTCAATGAGTACTGCTTTGTTAAGAAAATATGTTGACCCTGGAACAACATAAAGAAATGGCCATAAGTCATTTTAAAAACCTCTCTGCTGAGAACCAGTTGAACTGAATGGATTACCTTGGACTTGAGCTTAAAAGTGTTCATAAAAAATCCCACAGCTATCAATTAAAAAAAGCCTGAATTTTGCTTTCTACGGGCAAAATGCTGGAGAGCTGTGCTGCAAATGAAAGAAGATGATGTTCACACATGTGCTGTGTCTGCACACTGTGTTTTCTTAGCAGCACCTGAAGCAGACGAGAGTTTAGACCCAGTGCAGAGTCTCTGTTGCAGCCAGCTACAGAAACATTGGCAGCAGGGGCCACAGGGGATATCTAGCTCTGCTTCAAGAGCCTTCACTTTCATTAGCAATGAACTGACTGTCTAAAAATGTATTTGGTTTCATTGAGTTTGAAAGATCACAAAACATTACAAAGTCCTAAAAAAAACCCCATAAATTTGAATCCGTCTGAAACGTAATTTACTTTTTCTGCCAATTCACTACTAAAGTCACAAGCTGAAATTTGATGGATTGACAGATTTGTTCCCACAATTCATTTCTGCTCCATGGCTTCAGAATAAATAGTATTTCTTAGCCAATCAAACAACCTGTAATAATTGTTTCTGTTTCAGATATGGTTTAGTTTTCACTTCTCTTGAGTAGCTGCATTTGCAGTAATGTCATTTCCAGTCAAAAAGTACTTCTTAGCAAATAGGATCACTGTTTCATTGTTATTGTTATTTTCTTTATTTAAAATCTGATTTTGAATTCCTATTTAACCAGGAACTTCCGTTTTGAATTTAAAGTTAGTTTTAGTTTGTAGAAGCTCCTCTTCACATTATATGTTGTAAATACATGGAATAATCTTCTTTTCAATTATTTCCATTAAAAAAGTAGATACCCTTTAAAAGGCAAAATGGCATAGAAGCATCATCTTGTTGTATCATCTGAAATGGGTCTGAATTACGTCCTCCATCCACACTCTCAAGGTACAGATCACTTGTGTTAAAGCACATCCCTTTTTGCAGTGGTCACGACCTTGGTGGGGCAACCCCTGCCACTGAGCTGATGTTGCTGAAAGAACAGTGTGTGCTGCTGCCCTTGGTGGCTGCAATGTCATCCTCACACCGAGGAGCTGTCACTCGTGTACTGATTGATCTTTGAATCATAGAATCATTTACATTTTAAAAGAGCTCTAAGATTGTTGAGTCCAACCATTAACCAAGCCCACCAAGGCCACACCATGTCTCTAAGTGCCACATCTATACCTCTTTTAAATACTTACAGGGACGGTGACTCAACCACTTGCCTGGAAAAGTGCCAGTTCTCCCAGGTCCTTCAGCAGAGGGAGATTTTCAACCCATTTTATATCACCTGTCAAAACAGCCTAGGAATCAAAAGATCAAAATCAATTATCAAAACAGTAGAGAAATGTTTGCTTGCTGTTGTTCCTCTGCTCCTCTGCTGGGTAAGACCTATGTTTTCTCAAAGAGAAGAAAAAATGTTTTCTGTCTCCATATGTCCTTCAAACCTTGAAAATTTCCATTTGATATGTGCAAGTTTCATGACAATTCTAAAGTGAAGCTCTGAAGAATGAAACTGGAATTTAGAATAGTTTCAACTACTAAAAGTTCCTCATCACAAAATCTCCAGTTGTTTCTGTGGTGGTGTTTCAGTTGATATCTGATTGTGCCATAAGAGGTTTTTGGATTTTCTTGATACATAGAAAAGCTTCCTTTCCCTGGTTTATAAAGTCATAATCTTCTTTTTCTTCCATAAGTTTTTTGGTTTGTGTCTTTTTTTGGGAAATGCACACACAAAAACCCTACCAAATGTTGAGAAACAGCAAACATTTCTTATGTTTATCTATGTTTAAAAACATTTACGCATGTTTTATGATTCAAAAATGTTAGAGGCATTGGAGAAGCCTGCATAACTTCAGCAGGCCTTGGCTCAGTGCCATGGCTTCCTTGGGTAAGCACAAGTTCATGCTACTCGGCCCCATTTTGACCTCGGATAGGAAAGAGACTATTCGTGGGGTGCCATTGACACTTATGGGCATTGCAGCTGAAGTGTGAGATGAGTCTGAACCATGTGCATGACCAGATGATTCTTAGAGAAGGAGAAATACCTGAGGAGAAAGGACTATCAGAGCTAGAGCTAGAATAAATGTATTTTTAATGAGAAAAAGGGGGAAGGGAGGTACCAAGGGTAGTAGCAGCAGTCAGGGAGATGAAAAAGATGCAAATTTTTGTTGGAGTGGAGGAGGTTTCTGTTTGGTGCAGCGGTTCAACACTCACACTGAATGAGATCAACAGGGAGAGAGGAATCCTGCTCAGCTGGCTGGTAGAGGAGAGGACTCTTACAAATCCCTTCCTGCTACAGCATTCTGTAGTGGAGACAGGACTGAGCTTTCAACAAATAAAAAGCCCTGCTTAGTTTTACCCAGAAGAACTCTCCAAAACCAGAGTTTTGATTCTATATTACCAGTTAAGGAATATCAAAAAAATGGGAAGAGAGAGGATAACGACTGTATTATCTCAGGTATTTTCTGTGGAGTTTATAATAGATTATTGTTTATGATTTTTCAACAGCCAAATACATACTGAGAGTTTCCTGCACAAATAAAGAAAATACAGTTTTGAAAACAGCCTCTGTCTTGTGCTTCCTCAGCTAGTCAGGGATTAAATATTAACTCCCTCAAATAATGCTCCCCCCAGCCATTCTATTACAATTTAGTTACACCCCAAGTATGACTTTACATTTCCCTTGTTATGTGAAATTCTCACTCTGCAGATTCTATAAGCTATATTTGGCAATATAATTACTGTTGCCTTAAGCATTTTTTTCCCCACAGAGTATTTCCTCCTCATTTATATTATTACATTCCAAGAGAGCTTTCAGGAGCCATAGTGAGTTTCCCTGTATTTCCTCCAAAAAAGTCTCACTTAGGCTATAGCTTCTGGACTATAATAGTGACAAGCCACAGATGTTTCAGAATTGTGTTCAGGCAACATATAAGCATAATTATTATTGTTGTTGTTGTTGTTCCTATTGAGCCTCTTGGCTACAGTCAGAGACAAGGTTCTATTGTGTTAGACTTTGTTTTCACATGTAATAAAAGAGACAAGTATACAATCCCAGACTAATTAATTTAGGGACTAGTCCTGGCAGGTGCTGAGCAGTCACACTAGTTAGATGGAGCATTAAGAACACAGCAATAGCAAAGACATGCCACCTACAGCAGTTTGGAGCTACCCAGTGCTCTCCTATGCTAATGGCATCCAGTGTGTGCTTACACTATTAACATGTAGTTTAGCAAAGAGGAAACTATTACCTTTTGAAGCTGTTCTTTGGTGTTTTATTTATATGGAGATGACCATATCCTTGTGTGTCTGTCCAGGGCAAATATTCTGAGAGCATGCAGAGCCCTCCAAGAGGACATGACATCAGGCTGGGATGGGGCTTGCAAGCCCCAGGTGGTGTATTTATATTCTGTGCTTTCAACTCTCTCTGGAAAGATATGTGTGTCCCGTTGGCCACTCTCCTAAATTTGCATTTAACTTATTATATGAACAGTTGATACTCTTTTTATTTGGTACTGGAATATCAACATGATAAATGGTTGACAGTCAACTCTTTTTATCTGTAAAACAGACCCACATGGCTAACCAGTGTTTCCTGCTTAAGGGAAAATTAAAGAATGCACTTCCTTGGTGTCATGTCTATGCTTTCCAACAAAGAAGGTCTCAGATTCACTTTTTGGCCCTAGATCAGCAACGTACTTGAAAATGTGCTTAACTTTAAGCACTTCCTCAAGTTCTATTGAAGTGTACTGTCAGCACTCAACAAATAATAAATCATAACAACAATTGAAGCTAATCCACTTTCAGAAAGCTACATGATAATGCCATAGAGCAAATATTATATGCAAAAAATATTTCTTTGTAAAGTCACTCAATGGTACTTCAGCAAGGCTTAAGTGATTTGCTGAAACAGATTTTCAAATGAGTTTGTATAATACAACAAGATCAAATTGCAATGTGTGTTTTTCAAAATGTTGTCCTGATCCTGAAAATTACTAGGTGAGTAATTTAATCAGTGTTTTCAGAATGTAAGTGTAGGCTGCAGCTGATGCCAGAAGGCAAAGGTGTCAAATCCCATTAACAAATACAATAAGTAGTATAGGTGATTACGGTAGCTTGCTGAGTACCTCCTGGGAGATGCTGACCTCGAGGGATTGAATGGTTTGTACTTCCCAGAAGATACTTGCAGCAGCAGAACGAGCATAATACAAAGATGTATCCTAGTCACTAGTCAAATAGAAGCTTATTGTTTGTGAAGCTTGTAAGGAAAAACTGCAGTTGCAGCTCTTTGCCTCAGTGGGAGCCGAAGTTCCCAATATGTTACAGTGCTGGAAGTCTGTCTGAATGGCCAAATATAGATTTTTTTTTTCATTTTACATGGTCAAATGACATTTTTCAGGAATGCCTATACTAAATAACACCAGTATTGAGAAGTGGGCTAAATCAGCTCATCTTTTGCTCCTGCTGGTGCAGCTAAATGACTTACGGCTCCTAAGCTCACTAGTTGAAAACCAGACAGTGAGAAAACACCACCAAACCTTGCATTGTGGTGTAGAGTTCTGTTCATTCTCCAGTCTGAAGGACGCTGGAGCTGTGAAGCTCACTCTGGGGAGCGGATCGGAGAAGAGCTCTGGCTGCTCCCTGGGAAGGGCGGCGGCTGCCGGAGCTGCCTGGGCGAGGGATGCGGATCCCTCGGTGCCCGCGCGGGTGCTGCTCTGGGCACTAGCGAAACAGAAACCTGCAAAGCGCGATAACAAGGAGCTTTGTGACCTTGCGGGGTTATGTTTGCTGGGGAAAGCTTTTTGTGCTGAGTTCCGAGCTGTACTTTTGCTGCACAGGACAAATTAGACCACATGTGGGGACTGGGGGGAGGCAGTGGGTCTGGGGGTTGAGCAGGAGAAGAAAGGGAGGGAGGAGGGACAGGAGCATGGCGGGGGAGTGGGATAAAAATCAAACGCCGTTGTGGTTTTCTCACATGGTAATTATTTACTTTTAAACAACAATATGAAAAGCAAGCACAGCTGGAGGTTTGGCACTTCCAATAGTATTCAGGGGCCACTTTAGGTTCTTCTGCTTCCTGAGAGTATGTAGAAAAAAAGATGCAAGAAGCCTGTGGGTAAAATGTCTCCTTGATCTCCAATCTGTCTCCCAGCAGCAGGCTAAGCACAGTCCCTGTACACACTCTGGGGCAGGGCTACCAGAGGCACAGCTCACTGTGGGTTGGGCCAGCAGGAGAGGCCACCGCACACTGCTGGCCCCACATGCCCACCAGCTGCATCAGCTGAAGTGACACAGTCACACTCACCTCCTGAAAATAAGGAAGGCTTGCTGGATTCTTTCAAAATTTCTAATAAGGCATTAGAGAGCCAAGCAATGTTAAACTACCTACTTACTTCAAGACTCCACTCTGTCGGGGGGTGGCAGCCATTCCCAGCTCCAGAGTATAATCTGAGAATGCAGCTGCACCCTTCCTCCAAGTGTTAGGACATGCTCTGTCAGCTGTGTCCTAGCTCTGTCCCTTTATTTAGCATTTGAGCATTGTCTGATAGTTCCCAGGCACAGCTATGGATGCCTGAGAAAGGCTTTGGAGAAGGCAGGGTACCCTGGCAATCCAGAGAGGTTGCTGAGTGTGTGGATAGGGCCATGTCAGACCCGCCGAGTACAGCACTGCGGGGGTAGGAAATAAAAGAAGCACAGATGATGAAAGAGCAGAGCTCAGCTTCCTTGCAGGAGCTGAATATGGAGATCCAGGGTATATTAGGAAGTATGAGTTATTCATAATTCATTGTTACTGAGGATAACACCTCAGGATACTTAGCTGATAAAAAATATATTATTTCAAAGATGTGATTTACCACATTTTGTTGGGTTCCTATAAAGAAGCAAAAGCTAAACTGTACAGAAGATGGCACATTTTGGTTAATTCTGTTCTCTTGTCCAAAGCTAGGAAGACTGAACATTTTTTGAAGACTTGTGTTACTATCAGCTAAAACCACTTTTTTCCTTTGTATTTCTTCTCAGAGAAGTTAAGATCTGGGGCTGAAGAGCAATATGTTAATTTTAAAATTTAAAAGATCAGTTTGAAGATGTCCAGTATTTAAAGACTGAATTAATTTTTATTCTAAGCCAGTTTAGTTATCAACAACACACTGAAATCTCAGATGAACAATAGATTTTGTGGCATAGTAGTGATGCCAGTATTTTAAAATGTAGTCACACTGAGTCAAGTGAAGTGTTTTTCTGGAAATTGTGTAGTTGAAACCCTACTAAAGTACTCGCTACTGAGGGTTCCTTCTTCTCTTCCTTTTCCCATTCCTTCTCCCAAATTATCAAAATTAACATGACCTCCTGGAAGGGCTCATTGTCACTGAATGTGCTTTTCTCTCACGTGAAATCCCATAAAAAATACCTGCCCATTATTAGATGAAGAGAGTATATTTTTTTGTGCCTGTCAGAGGAAGCAACTTGAGTTTGTTGGAATTTCCCTCCAGCCTGGGTGCAATCCAGGGATAGAGGGACAACTGCCTTGCAATGTTGGCCCTGCGTAACTCTGCCCACTGGTTATTCATGCCTGTCTAGTTTTAACAAGAAATAAATTGGGAGATTCTAAAATATGACCCTCAGACTACTTCAAAAGCCAGAAGAGCAGGGCAGGGCCAAAGGCTCTTACTGTTGCAGCAAAACTTCCAGTCTCTTATCCTTACTTGTTATGGAAAAATCAGCACAGATTTAGATCTCCCAACCCAGCATTACAGGGTGTGAGGGATATTGTATGAACACAAATTCACTCTCAACACAGTGAAATAGGATGAGGCTTTAAGACAGAACTATCCTTTTATTCTGCATCTGTGTAGTCCCTTGCACAGTGGGAGTCCCTGGCTGACTCCAAACCCTACTGTTTTGTGAATAATATCAACAACAATAACCATTCCAGCTATTTCTAGCAGGAATGGGGAGTGTAATTGCCAGTTGCCCATTTAATAGCACAAAACTGTTTTGAAAAAGCATAAGAAAAAACCCAATACCCACAAAGCAAGAAGAATAAAGTTGATTAAAATTAGCTTTACACCCTCCTGTAAAGGTTCTTATCCATTGCTGGCTGCCTGTTCCTCTGCATGATTCCTCCATCTGTCTGACAATTCTGCATTTACTTTCAGTCTTTATTAAGATTCTTTCTAGTAAAACGCTTTAGCACATTTGTCAAGAAGATGAAGTCTTAGAAGTAGGCATCTTTTAGCAGATTTTTATGCTGGTAGATCTCTGTATCATGCTGAGATATGATGAAGAGGCCAGTATTTAATTTACACAGGTGTATAGCTTAGCCAAGTGTGAACAAATACATTTTTATTTTATACTGATAGGCATGCATTAGCTTTGAATACATCTTTTATAAGATAATACCTAGATCTCTGGTGATTTCTCTACTGTCTCATAAAACAGAGTGAAACATTTTATTTTGTTAACTTGTGCTGGAAATCTTATTTGCTACCCTTCACTCAAAGTCTTTAACTGCAAATGAGCAGCAATTGTGGAATTACCTTCCTGGGCCATTTTGGGGAGTTTCGGTCACTTGTGTGAGATGTTCTGTGCCCCCACCACAGACTCAGGCTGCAGTGGGTAGAAATGCACTGCAGACTAAAACTAAATATTCACCTAATTCCTTTGATTCAAGGGAATTAGGTTACTTACCTGAGTAATTAATATGAATGTTTAATTAATAATTTTGCTTTCACATCAGTTATTTTTATTATACTATTTTTCCTACAGGAAATTAAAAACTTAGGCAATATTTTCAGACAGACCCAAAAGAGATTACTTTAAACCTATGCTTTCTCAAAGGGTCTGCTGTTTTAAGGGTCCCTCACTGACCTCTCATTGACTTTCTCCAATGTTATACTGTTATGTCTAATAGAAGATAAAGACAGATTAATAATAGCCAATGACTGGAGTACTGAGTCAGGACTGAAAATAGCAAGTGCCCTACACAGGTCATGCCGTATACAGTGTATGCAAACTGCAAGGAGACAAAGAAGATTAGAGAGCTTAGATAATAAATAAAGAGGAAATGGATCCAGTCCTCTACTTTTAAAGCTGGATTCATATAAAAACTCAAAGGTACCGAAAATTTGAAGGAAATCAGATATGGATAGTTGAAATAATCCCTAGTTAGTTCGGGAAGGGGTTCAGGGTTAGTTCAGAGAGAGTTCAGAGGAGCTGTCAAGAGCAAATTCCCTTTTCCCTTTTTACAGAGGCTCCCAGTGTGGAGCTCCTGAGCAGGAAGGTCACCAGTCCAAGCCAGAGACCACATGAATCTGGTGAAAACACAGTTCACCTCATCCATTAAGGTAATACCACTTTCTTTTAAAGAAGATGAACAAAGTGTCCACATCACTGCCCTGAAATGTGCCTGGAGAAAACACAACATTATTCTTACAAATATTTCTTATATGAGACTCACATTAAAACATGTGGCCTGCAATGCTTCCCAGCAATTGTCTGCAGCTGAGGGGCTCCTGTGAAAACCCTGCAGAGCTGCTGTGAATTTGTGCAAGGGGGTGGCATTGACTCGCTGCCAGGAGGCAGGTTCAGGGCTGGTTAGCAGGCCCCTGAGATGAGCTGCCACCAGCACCCTATAACTGCTTCTGTGCAGAGCACAACACCCTCATTTCCCCATTCACGTATACAACAGATGCAGAGTGTCAGCTGTATTTCAGAGTTTGTCAGCTGGAGTTTCTCTGCCAAGAGGGCTCTAAGCAGAATGCAGTGGTGTCTGCAGATATGGCTGCAGTGACAGACCCATAAGCTGCTGGAGACTGAATACTAAAATGTGAATTATTTCCCCTGGTGGTTCTGGCACGTGTGTTTCAATGTCTGGAATACATACCACATTATTATTAGTGCTGAACTCTGTGTTTTAATGATCCTCTAGGAAACAAGGAAAAGAGGGTTTGTGAAATAACCATAACGGTCTGAAGACAAACGTACAAATTACAAAGTATTTTGTTAATAGAGTGCAAGAAGGTCTCATCATGAAGGATAAATTCAATGCTGGGGTATCAGACCTCTAGGAAATAGCAGGGGTTTGACTCCCCAGGAAAGAGTTTTGCTCAGTAGTTTTTGATTCTTATGCTTGGTTGGTACAGGAAGTGCATGAACAAATACCATTCATAAATAAAGGAATTTGTGTGCCTGCCTGACCCCCTCCCCTGCAGATACCCCTTCTTTAAACTGTATTCTTCTAAGTTTAGCAAACATGAAAAGAAAATGTTAAACTCTAATAATTACCCAAGGATAAAAGTGATGTATTGATTCAAACAGGATTTCGCTCAGCATTAATTATGACAACCTGTTTCATTATTACTGGATATGAGAATGGACTGGGAAGAAAAGGTTTTTTGGGATTTTTTTTCCTTAGCTATTGTAATTTTTTCTCACTTTCTAAAGTGAAAAAATAAACAAGAAAATAGGGAAACGCATCCACCTTTGTGGAAGACTTCTCACCAATTCACGCTTTTGGAGGTTGCAGTAAGGTGGGTGTTGGCCTCATCTCTGAGGCAGCAACGGTAAGGACAAGAGAAAGTGGCCTCAAGCTGTGCCGGGGGGGGTTCAGGGTGGACATCAGGAAGAATTTCTGCACTGAAATGCTGGTCAAAGCATTGGAAAGCACTTCCCAGGGAACTGGTGGATCCACTATCCCTGGAACTGTTCAAGAAATGACCGAACGTGGCACGCACTGCTATGATTTTGTTTACAAGGTGGTGGTCAGTCAAAGGTTGCACTAGATGATCTTGGAGGTCTTTTCCAACCTTAATGATTCTATGATTCTTTCTATCTAAAATAAGGGAAGTCAATCTATTTTTTACAAAATTGTCCAACTAACTGAAATTCATTTTAGGGATCTTAAATCAGGCCATCAATGACTAAAATACCTGCTATTGACCACAAAATCCAAAGGTAAATTAGGCCAAATATTGTGTTTTGCTGTGTAACTCACTAACAGTGCAACTCAAAATGATGCTGGAGCTCTGCAGAGCCCTCATATGTAGCAAGAGCTAGTCTGCTGAGAGCTAAGAGTTTCAGAAATACCTAGAAAATTTGAGTCTCCTTTTTTTTTTTTTCAGTGATGAAGTACCATCCTAACCATTGAAATTGCTTTAAAAATACTGACTGGAATACAAGTAGTTGAGTTTGACTCTGTAGGTGAGGGCAGCAGGATCTGGTGTATAACTTATAGGGCTCTGATCCAGGAAAGAGCATAAGCAAGTGCTTAAATCCATTCCTTTTCAGGAAAGAATTTCGGCACATGCTAGATTTTAAGCATATGCCTAAAGTTAAAGTCAAGCATATGGTTAAATGTTTTCCTGAATGGAGGCTTTCCCAATTGAAGGCTTTATAGGGCAACGTATGGCATTTTTGAGGAAACCTAAAACATTCTCACTCTTCACAGAAAGACAGAGAAACAGTACAAATCTTTTTTTAAATACCTGCTTTATCGAATTCTATGAAGGAAGGATATATTTGGGTTTATTGAATACTACCAAGGTTTTTTATAAAACCTATGAAGTGCAAGAACAACAAAAACAAAATATTAATATTGTAGGCTTATTCAATAAGCAGACACAGATCTCTAGAATGTTCAAAGAAGATAAATTAGTCCCTAATGCACTCATCAAAGAGAACAGCAATGTTACCTAGTATGTTTTATGAAAAGCCTTTCACTTTATCTCCTTTACTAGAGTTTTTTCTTCTTACCTTTTTTTATGTGTGGTAAGAAATTAGGTCACGACTGCAGTCGGGGTACACACAAGGCATGTAAGTCATAAATCTCCCTACTGCAAGATGTTTTCCATTCTGTTCTCAATTTATTTCTATTTTGTTAATAATAACCCCACAGCCTAATTCGGCAAAATAATGTGGTGCTCGGCTGTGACCAACCTTGAACTGATGCATGTGATGAGCTTCTGAGGAAGTGGAAGGAGCCTTTCTTTCCAGCCTCTTCCAGCTGTGGTGCTGTTGGCTACCACAGGCTTACTCAGGAGCAGACTGAACCACACATGGATGCTCCTGTGTGCAGGTCAGGCTGTAGCTCGTGCCCTACTGACCAAACATTGCAACCAAACCAGTCATCCTCCAGAAATCTCCCTGATGGAGAGGAAAAGGGAGGAAGGGACAGGGGATTCTTCCTTTTTTCTCACTCATAAATGTTTTGGGCATGTCTCTCATATGTTCTAACCCAGAAGGTTTGCTTATTGTTAGCATATTTACATGCTGTTATGTTCCCTTTCAAGTTGAGTTCTATTCAGATAATAATAACTTGTTTCTAAGCCTTTGTTGAAGAAAACAGACATCTCTTCAAGTGTCAGTCCCACTGGATTATTCAAGAGAGCAGAGGTTTATTATGTATATTTTTTTTCATGACCGCTCCAACTAGCATAAGGATGCAGTTAGTTACAAGTCAGACACCTCACTTCCAGTTTGGCTCTTTAATTCATCCCAACTCAAGACAAAAAGTACCACTGAGGAGAGCAGACAGCTTCTCTAATTATTATCATTATAGCACAAATATAATAAGATACTTAAAGTTATTACTAAAAAGACTTATTTTTTTCTTCTACCTGGTCCTTGCATATTTCAGCTGAGTCTTTCTTTAAAACTGGGTATTAAGGCTGCCGCTCACGTTACATATTTGGTGTCTCTTTTCTTTGTCCCCCTCAGTAGATCTGTGGAGGTCCTGGGGAGCCCAGGGGACTCAGAGCCAAAGGTGACTTAGGGTGCTGTGGGTGGAGGAGGAAGAGAGGACGGATTTGCATCAGGTTTCTTAACTATGCCTTTCAGGACATATCTGTATAATAATGACGTTTTCCCTATCCCCTGAAACTTATCAACATAAAAAGTAAATCTTAAATCCTGACTGAGGCAAAATCAAGGCCCACTATTAAAAAGAGAACAGTTACCTCAATAATGATGAGTCAGGTCTGTTGTGACAGAGGCATCCATCTGAGTTATTTAATATACAGATTTAAATCGATATCTCAATAGAATAAAACAGTTGAAAGAATTTCCTCTGAAGTTTCTTACCAAAATAATTATTATATTGGGACAGGATGTCCATTTTGAGGGTTTTGGACGAAACTCCCCATCTAGAGTGGAAAAGCATTCCAAATAAAAAAGTGTTAGAAATGGATATATTCGTATGAAAACCTGTGGGTTTTCTCTCCCCGTTAGCATTTTCTGATGAAAACAGAAAAACATTTAATAAAAAATAATCCTGTCAGTTTTAGCTGATAATTAACATCAATAAATGAATGTTCATCCCTCTCCACCATCCCTCTACCACCTCCATGTCTGCAGAGCAAAGCACTGCTTGCAGATGAAGTGTAAGAACACAAAATACACCCGGCAGTATGTCCTCTCCTCTTCCATTAGTGTGTCCAGAATGAAATTTGCTGTAATTTCTGATCACCATTTCACTCACCTTCTCTTAAGTCTGTTGTCTGAGCTTCCTCAGGCAGTGCTAAGGATGCAGTAACACCCGAGGTACCTTTTCTCTGTGGAAGTGAGAACTATAGCAGGAAGTGCAGACCCGAGGGCAGAGAATAAAGAGGAAGACCCCAAAGATCATTGTCACTGTCGTCCTTCCTCCGCCAGCACTGACTCACGGGAAAAGGCACTGCTCTTCCTTTCTTTTCTCTCTCTGAACTGGCTGTGGGCCAGCCCTGTTGATGTAAATGACAGGTTTTGTCTTTGCTATTTGTTTTTTTTTCCTAGCGTTCAACTTCTGTCCAGCTCTGTCTGTTTTGGTCCAGCTTGGGGTAGCTGATTATGCTACAATGAGGCAGTTCAAGTTGCTTGGAGATGAGAAATAAGGGAAAAGGAGACTTTGAGGACAGGAAAGGAAAGGGAAAACACCACCAAGACAAATATCATAAAACAAAACAAAACAGCCAGGGTGACTTCACGGTCATCCTGGGGTCAGAAGGACAGAGATGTTATCAGAGTAAGGAATAGTCTGAGGAAAATGGAGGCAAGGCAGAAAGAGGCACAGAAAAGTGCACTGAGAGGGCTGTGACAGGGAGGAAGAGCAGGCAGAAAAGAGAAGTAGGCAAGGAATGAGATATGCAACTGAGGGAGGCTACTGGGGGGGCAGGCAAACCTTGGTGGTCCTGGGATGATCTATCCAAAACTGGGGGAGGCAAATGAGGGATGCACATGATGAGAAACTGGTAGAGTAAGGAAATGTCTAATGCTTTTCTGTTCCTCTCCAGCCTATAAACCTTCTCTACTGCTACCCAGCCCTTCAGTACTCTTTATTACTGGTATAAATAATTTTCAAACCAAAATGGGGAGGAGATGACTTTGAAACTAAATATGGCATATTTCTCAAAAGAGGGATTCTTCCTGGGAGGCGAAGAAAAGGGGGGGGAGGGAGGGCACTAGGAAGACTCGATAAAAGAAAAACAGTTACAACAGACAAAGAGTAAATATTAAGAGGGAACAGATAAAGATAAAGGGAAGAAGATGAAACAGATAAAAGTGATGGATGAGAGGAAGAAAGGAAATAGAAGGAGCCAAAATAATGAGAACAAAGGAAAAGAATAAAGAAAAGGAAGCAGAGAGGATAAAAACACACATCCAAATGAATACCTGGAGTTCTTAATGATTAATATCTTTTCTTTTACTGAGAATAAATTTGTGCTGCACTTAAATAGTAGATTGAGTTACCATTTACACCTTTTCAGAGCAAGATGTCAAATTTGTGCTTTTTAGGGTTAAAGTGCTCAAACTGATTAAGATCCATTCTCAATAGGGTATGCCATGTCCCAGTCACAAAATTAATATTTTCCTCCACTTCAGTGTACATAAGAAGTCATTAAAGTGAGTGGAAGGATGGAAGGAAACAAATCTGCTCTCAGCTATACCTTTATTTTTCAATTCGAACTGTAAAATAATTAATACAATGATAACATTTCTCAAGTATAACTCGATTTGAGAATTTGAGGGAATCTAACCAGATTTACATTTGACTCTTTCCCAATAAGCAGAAGGTAAAAAAAAAAAAAAAAAAAATGGAAAGAAAGAAAAAGGAAAGGAATTTATTATGTGGTATCTTCAGCTATCTATATTGCCCATGGCATGGCTATTCGTCATGAACCATGCATTCAGACTTTATAACCCAAATATTCTGCAAACAAGTAACACCTTAAAACAGCAAACCAAACAATAGAACAAGCATTATTGTGTCCCTTCCTTTTCACCAGTATACACAGCAAAGGAGACATAGGAGGAAATCAACTGTAAATGGCATCTTCAGTAATGAAGGGAAAAGCTGGATATCCACAAGTCCGTTTCCTAGGCAACTGAATGGAGGGACAATCAGAATCTCTCAATTGCACCCCATTATAGGTATTTTCTACACAGACCAGTAAAAGGAAGAAAAAGGTGATTGGAAAATCTTCAGCAAGAATCATCCTGGAGCACTTTGAAAGCATGGGGGAAGTGAACAGATAACATATAAAATGGCTGCCTACATGTAGCTCCTGATTGCAATCATCTTCAGAGCTGTAAGAAGAGGGATGACAGGAAAACCGTGCATTTAAAAAAAGGTCCCAGATTTCGTCCCTGGCTCTCAGGATGGGGCTGCATTGACTATTATATTTTATAGGAATATCTCACAAATGGACCTTGACACTGTGTATAGAGGGATTATTCTGAAATATGCATTGTAAATTCACTCTCTGCATTGTACTTTGGCACCCCACCAACGTAATGGTCCAAGATTGTTAAAATGACCTGATGAACCAGAGTTGTTGTTGATCCAGTAATATCACTTCTCTGAATAATTTATAGAATGCACAAACTTAGGCAAATGAAATAAGCATATGCCAAGGGAGTTCACTTTTTTCTGCACTGGCTAATCTCTTAGTACCAAAAGTAACAGTACATGCTTTATTCAGGCACATACTGGGGGAAAAAAATAGACATGCAAGCACTTAGAGGATAAAAATATTACGAGGTATCAAAACTAGACAGATAAATGAATGAATCTAGGTGAGCCATATGGACTTATTGCATCCCTAAATGTTACAATGCTAGGTGTTACAGCTATCCCGGCCATCCAAGGAAATGTTCTGGGTAAAGCCCAGCTAACGAAAGCTTAAATTACTTATTACCATGTATGCCTTCACTCTTCTTTTCTGCCCTGTCCCAGCAGATTTTATTTTTTCATTTCTTCATTTTTTGTCTGGTTTTTTTGTGTTGTGGGCTTTTTTTTTCTCTTTGTGTTGTTTTGGATTTTTTTTTTTTACTATGAGCCAAAAGTCTAATAAACATCGTACCAGTATTCTAAGGCTGACCACACCAGCACAAAGTCATCATAGAATCATAGAATCATGGAATCACAGAATGCTTTGGATTGGAAGGGATCTTAAAGGTCATCTAGTTCCAAACATCTTTGACTAGACCAGGCTGCTCAGAGCCCCATCCAACATGGCTTTGAACACCTCCAGGGATGGGGCATCCACAACTTCTCTGGGCGACCTGTTCCAGTGCCTCACCAGTCTCACAGTACAGAATTTTCTCCTAATATCTATTTAAATCCACTCTCTTTCAGTTTGAAGCCTTTCCCCCTTGTCCTGTCACTACACGGCCTATCAATAGTCCCTCTCCATCTTTCTTGTCGGCTCTCTTTGGGTGTTGGAAGGCCTCAATTAGGTCACCCTTAAGTCTTCTCTTTTTTAGGCTGAACAATCCCATTTCTCTCAGCCCTTCCTCATAGCAGAGGTGCTCCATCCCTCTGATCATCTTGGTGGCCTTCTCTGGACTCGCTCCAGCAGGTCCACGTCCTTCCTGTGCTGAGAACCCCAGAGCTGGATGCAGCACTGCAGGGGGGTCTCACCGGAGCAGAGCAGAGCAGAGGGGCAGAATCCCCTCCCTCACCTGCTCCTCACACTGCCTTTGATGCAGCCCAGGGCACGTTTGGCTCTCCAGGCTGCAAGGGCACACGGCTGGGTCATGTCCAGCTTCTCACCCACCAGCACCCCCAAGTCCTTCTCAGCAGGGCTGCTCTGGATCTGTTCACCCCCAGCCTGGATTGATACCGGGGGTTGCCCTGACCCAGGTGCAGCACCAGCACTTGATCTTGTTAAACCTCACGAGATTCCCATGAGCCACTTCTCAAGTTTGTCCAGGTCCCTCTGGATGGCATCCTGTCCTTCAGGTCTGTCACTGTACCACTCAGCTTGGTGTCACCTGCAAATTTGCTGAGGGTGCACTCAATCCCTCTGTCCGTGAAGTCGTCATTTTAACACAGACAGAAGTGCACCAAGACAAAATGCGCCCTATCATCTAACCTGCCAAACCTTTCCTCACTTAGTGTGTCCTAAGAAAAGAAAAACTTGTAAACAGAAACATTATATTTCCTGTGAGACAAAATACATCTTTCACACTGCATCAAGTATTAGCAAAGTACAGAAAAACCATTGTCAATCCTGACTGAGTTCCTTTACCAGCGATTAAAACTAGTCCAGCACAATAAAAGGGTAGAGATGGGAGAGAAACACTATCAGAGAGGGCTTCCAGACAGTGGCAGGAATAAAATTCTTTTCCAGAATTTCAGGATTTTATATATTTGTGCCCATTTCTGGTCTCATCTCATTTCTCACAGAGGAATGGTCTATATGATGAGAGACCAAATTAAACCTCTTTTCACTCTGCTTGCCTCAGGCTCTTCAGGTTCAGAGGAGGTATATTTTGGTTCATTTCCAGGGGTTTTTTTTGTTACTCTGTAATTGTTTGGTCTGCTTTACTGGGTGGAGTTCAAAATATTCATACGTATTGGAAACTTTATGAGAAGATGGAGGTGGCAAGTGTAGAACACAAAGTTGCGTAGGCAAAACTTATTAAAAATATATGCAGGAAGAACTTAGAAGGAAACAAAAGACAATATGTTTGATAAATATTATATATGGGCAGTAGCTGTGTGCATCCTTTTAATGTGAGGAATAGGAAAACTTTTTTAAAAGTATCAATTTTTATCCATAGCTAGAACCAAACACCAGTTTTAGTGAATAATTTGACACTATCATTTTCTCCGGGATGGAAAGGCCATTAGATAGATAGATAGATAGATAGATTAATTCTGGCAAAATAGCTATCTTCTGAAATAAGTAAAAAACCACAACAGAACCTTTGTGTAAGAAAATTTTAGTCTGAAAAAATATTCTGAAACATAGGTATTCGACTGTAGGATTGCAGCTCAGCTTATACGCAAAACTTTCACTACTTTCTAGCTGCACTACTAAAAAAAACTGAACACCCCTCTTATTTAATCCGAAACAGGTGGTAGAAGAACTAGCATTTGGGAAGCAGTTCTATCAGCAGCAACATCACATCATACACTAAAGACAGACAAATCAACTGATTGAACCAAACCTGAAGCTCTCCACCCACAGGTAGACAGTCCTCTTGAGTTCTCTGGAACTGCAAAATGCTCTGTATTTAATTATCTTCTCTCAGTCACTGCTATCTTACTTTCTTTTTCATCTTGTCTAACAATCCCAAATGTGTTTCTATTTAGCAGTTTGATATAGTTTTACAGCACCACTATGCCAATGTTGGTACAGCTTATACATGTTAGTGGTATCCCCATGAAAACTGTCCCCTTTGTCCTTCCAGAGAGAAAATTCATGCTTAGGGAAGTATTTCAGCATTTATTATTTCCTGTTCCTTCTTGTTATGGCACAAACTGGGTGAAATCTTGAAATTGAAGGGAAAAAAATTTCATTCAGGGAAGAAAAATGTGTAATTAAGCATACTTTTGGAAGTAAAAGGGATGAAATACAGATGTCCATACTGTAAATGTGGCCATAGAGCATGGAGGAGACTGGCCAAACCACCCACTGCTCTGTGAATAGATTAACTTTCCATAGATTGTCTCCAAAAGCACAGGGCAGAACAATGCTGGTAGAGGTATGACAGCATACAGAGACAATGTAGGTGGAATAACCCAAAAAGCCAGCTAGAAAACACTTGGACCATGTTCCTAAGAGAAAATCAGGGGAGGAAGCTTTTGGGTAGTGAAGTAGCTGGAAAGAAGTCTCAGAAGAAAAGCAAAAGCTTTCAAATACTGTTCTTATTATAAGGGTGAAAAGGACATTATGTACATTATTCATAAATAAATAGCTTTGCAGTGTGCACATCACTTATTCATTGAAATCATCAATAGACTTCCCTTAATAACCCCTTCCAAGCTCCTCAAAGCTGGCTAGGGCTCCTTGAAGGAAGGATAGTGCTATTAGTACAGCAGGGAATGGATTTATTTCCAGTGTACCTGGCAAGCATCTGTACAGACACAGGATGACATCAGTCACAGCCAGGACCACACAAGTGTATTCACATGGAGCTGTAAGTATATTGGACAGCCAATACATATGGTTTATACCTTTCTCCCTCTCAGTCAAGAAAGAGTCCAGCTATTTTTAAGCCTGGATATGCATATGCCTAATATAAGGATATTCCTTGAGCAGAGGAAGAAAAGGGAATACTTAAATTTTTCAACATGCTCTCTTTATTTCTAGCAGTTTTCTTTTTCCATTGTGCTTACTCACTCCTTCCCTGGAACAGCGAAGGGCCATGCAGGAATTTTTGTAATCTCTGAAGTTTGAACTAACACCCACAAAATCATTAAGTTTATTTGTTCATGTGCCTTGTGAAGTGACCAGCTGGGACAGCATGCTCTCACACATGCAGTGGTGCACATTCAGGCTGGAAACAGCCACTTAAGTGGAGCAGTAGGGGGACAAAGCCTACAGCAAGGAAACACCAAGGTTTAATATTCCTACAACAAGGAATATTAAATCACCTTCGGACTACTGTTTACTCACCTCAAGAGTTAAGCAGCAGTGGAGAGGGAGCAAATTCATAATTCTCACAGTTGTCTAGAAGTTAACTTCTAAAATAGAAAAAGTGGCTAAATCCTTTGCATAAATTATTGCCAATTGTCCATCTAGCTTTTGTTACAATAGGAACCATGACAAAGACCTTGGAAACCATGATTCATGAATTTTCCAGGAGCAGCCAAGTGCATCATCCTCTGAAAAGAATATAAAGGAGGAAAGTTTACATGTGTGAAAAATGCCAGCCATTGGCATGCACTTTTCTCACTTCTTCAAAGAAAAGTAGCAGTAAAGCAAAAAGTAGCTACTCTGAGGAGACAGTGGCTGCCTTGGGTTTTGTCAGTCTCAATGCTGTATATGACTGTACCAAAAGAAACCAAAGTGACAGTTTCAACATAACCTGTCCTTTAATAAGGCATAATTGTACAATATGAAAATCCATGCTTTAACTGCTCTTTTTTCTCACTCTTCTTTTTTTTCATGAAGCTGAAAATTGAAAAGAGAGTGGAGATCATTTAGCTCCACACAGGATGCCTTGCTAATTCTTTCTCAAGGCCTGAGAAATACTTAGAAAAAAGAGTACTAGCTGACTATATTTCCATTTCCCATTTTCAAGCAAAACCACAGTGATTCTAGGCCATTTATTTTAATTTAGTTTCACTTGTTGCATTACGTCAGGGTCTGTTTTTTTAGTAAAGTGCTTTCATACAGTGACAGGGAGATGTGGCTTAGTATTTGTCATAAGGCAGCTAGATCTATATCTCTAGAGATTTTGAAAAGATGACCTTATGACACAAATAATTAAATTACCTGTTGATAAAAACTACTCATATTCAGTCACCAGTCAAATGGCAGAGGCTAGGTTAAAAAAAGATCACATGGTGACCAGCGTACTGAATCCATGACTCTTTCTCTTTGACCCATATACTCAAAGATGTGTTAGAGGCAAGGTCCGTCAGACTGGGTGCTGTACAGATGCTTTTGAAGTTTTTAAGAAAGCTCAGAAAGCTCAAAGTCACAGTGTCACAGCTGAGAGTACCCCTCAGAGATAGCTGATCACTGTCCAAATTATATTTTGTTTGTGCTTCCTCCAGCAATTACACTCAGGGTAACTTCTCCTGCTCTAATTTCTAACTTCTGATGTTCCAGAAAATGAAAAGCTTTATGACAGCTGCTATTGTTTCATTTTATTACAGCACAGTAAAGGGTTTTAAATGCCATTATTATTTATAGGGATATGGGTTTAGATATTTTATCTATCTATAAAAGTGTGTTGATTTCATCGTTCTGTTCATTCCACCAGCCCCCACTGTTTTGCAGCTAAATTTAACTTCCCACTAACACATTCTATTCCATAGACCCTATAAATTAATGAATATTAGAAACTTTTCAGAGCTGACCTTAATTTTTCTTTCCCAAGAATTCTTAAGGTAGTCTAATATTTTATTTGTCTGTATTTTGAGGTTACTGTAATGCACATTACACATGAACACGATAGGTGAACACTTCTCCATACGAAACAAATTGGTAGCTGCCTCTACATTCAGGGGCTTGGTGTTTTTATGTACATTTCAGATTGCTCTCTTAGCAGCTTTCAGGATGAGCAGCCTCCAGAGACGATGGATGGACACTCAGTGGTTCACGAGCCTGGGGTTAGGGCAGAGCTGCAACGTGTGCACAGATCAGCTGCCAGGCACGGCGGCTCTGCCAGCGCCTGCGTTTGGCATCGGATCACGCTGCTCTCTGCTTGTCCGGGAGACTGCGGCTCTCGTGCATCGCTAAACCTTTTGCCAGATGAATGTGCAATAGCTCTGACAGATCCCAGGGCAGAGCTTTTACCCAAATACTGGCAGAATCAATGGCTCCTCCAGCAAGTGGCAAGAGTAATAAAACCATCTGGCTTTTCAGAGCCCAGCAGGACAGTGGCTTATGTGTTTATACACACCAGTCGCCTGTTTTGCCATACAACTCTTCCTATTATAGAAAGCTATCCTGATATTTTCTGTGAAATTAAGGTACAGGCTATTAACATATCTCATTGTGATCATTTACAGAGCAGATTTTTCTGAAAGTTGATCCAAATCTGGGACAAAACCTACGTGATTGCAAATCATTTCACCACATTGTTCGTGATCATGCCTCTGAGCCACAGAAAATTATAGCCAGGACAGAAACAAAGCCATTGACTAGCTGGAGCCCAGAGTGTCAGAATTGTATAAAAGTTCATGAAATACTGCCAGAGCAGACTTCTGAAAGATAAACAAAAATTGCATGGTGTAGTGAACAAAAAGAGTGGAAAAAATTAACCTTTAAAAACAGAACTGAAAATCAGGTTCATAAGATATCACCATTTGAGAAGTGAAGTCCTCCAACAAGCCTGGATTTTAATCATGTCAGTCTTTTGATTACAGGGGTGTGAACAAAAGCTACAAAAACAAATCCCGCCTTAGAAATTTGAAATGCTTCTCCTGAAGATCTTAGTGTATCAGTATCTCATTTGATATGGATTCTGTAGCTGTATCTAGGTCTAATTTGAATCTGCCATAATAATCTTAAACGGACTCTATAATGTAATTATTATTATGCCAAGTGAGAGTAGAACTTGTTTAGGCTAAAGCCATATATGCAACTGTGGACAATTCTATACATTTTAAAACAAAAAAAAATTAATCAGTGACTGTTTGCAAAGCCATGGTAGGTGAACTACAGCTGTTTCTCACAGTGATTTGAAAGACAGGGTCTTTTACACAGACAACTATATTTAGTATGGTGCTGATGTAGGTAGACAAAATTACCTGAGAACAGAAAACTAGGAAACCACCACTTGGGGTGAAAAACTGCCAGACTAAATAAGAAAATTTAAAAATCACCTTTTCTAAAAGGTAAAAGTTTAACTGAATTTTTAATCCTGAAGTTAGGCTGGCTTAGAGAAGAAAGCTGATTGAGGTGACCTCCAGAAGTCCCTTCCAAATGAAATATTTCTGTGGCTTGATCCTGTCAGTGATCCTGTGAATGCGAGAGCTCTACCTCATAGTCTGTCAAACACTGTGGAGCAGTGAGAACATGATTAAAGGCCAGATGTGTTAGATGCCAAAATAACTGCTGCACAGCTTTGGAAAATGAAACCTAGAATAGGAAGCCTGCAGCTGTTTCCAAGGTATGTCTACCATTGAAAAAATAAAACCATAAAAGTTTCCTAGCCATGTGTAAGCACCCAGAGCATTCCTGCTCTTTCCTGATCACTGCCAAGGCACCTTGCTCTGACCCACAGAGGAAAAGCATCTGCATACCAGGCAGCTAAAAAGGTTATTTGGGAAACCTGACATAATCTGTGAATTACTAATGAGGTAATTTCATACAAATTTTCTTTTTGTTAATTGAGAAGTTTGAAAAGGACTGATTTAAATATATTTCTCAAAATTTATTACCTGGAATATTTTTGCTTTACTTCATGGTCATTCTCAAATTTACAGAGCTGCATTAGAGTTATCTTTGTTTGTAGGTCATATTTTCAAGCATGACCTCAAGACATTTGTATTTGGATACCGCAATCAGTCATTAGATAAATTATGTGGCTTTAAGGGACTGGTGAGTTTCTAGTGAAAATCCTTGAAAAGTGCATTTTTTAACACAGGTGGATTTACCTGAAGGGTAAGTCTGGGTTCCTGGCACAGAGCATGCAGATTCATGGCATGGCTGGAGCCTATGATGTGTAATTCCTCTTAAAGGAAGGACAGAGTCTGCTCCTGAATCTGATGTGACCTGAACATCCCAACCTGGCTCTGGCTGCCACTTGTTCTGTTGTTAAAAAATAAAGAGGGCAAAGATCTTTCAGTTGAGTCTCACTAGATTCTTATTTACTCTTCTTGTAGTTCTAATTTATCACATTTCTAAAATTAAAATTAAAAGAAGTTACATCTGAAGTGATTGCAATCTCAAATAATCTGAACTGACAATCATCTCAAAGGTAATTATTCAAATCTGTTATTCATACCCCACTGTTCTGGTGCAAGGCTATACTTGTAAGACAGGCACTTCAAAATTCACTCAAATCAGCGATAGGAAACATCAAAGTTTTGAAGTTTTTTTCTGCTGCTTTCAGCTGATGTCTATGGTTTCTGTATTCTATGGTAACTTATCTCCCTTTTCTCTTTTCCTATAATTTTATTGTTTTCACAGGCCATTGTTACTATTTTACATTGCTCTCCAAGGCTGAAGTGCACACTTAGGTTTCATTGATACTGTAGCTGGGCTTCGATGGCACTGTACTCATTAGCTGAATTATGCCTGTCTTTTGAAAAAAGATCTGCTTTGAACTGACCAGGAAAATAGAGACCTTACACAGTAACTCCCAGATGCCATTCAGTAGCTGGTAATCCTAATTCTGAAATTAAACTCCCTGGCTGCCTTCTCAGACTGTTAGTCATCACCCAAAGGGCAGGACTCAGAAGTCAAGTGATGCCAGAGGGTTCAAGAAGATGGATGCCCCAGATCTACAGATACTGACAGTATTGGCTCTTCCAAACATTTCCTTTGCAAAGAGTGTTGACAATACCCATTGGTTTTGCTCATGTTTCTAGTAAAGTCGTAGCAGTCATTTTACAGGATGGATTATTTTCCACAGAAATAAAACTGGTAGAATGGAATAAAAATACGCTGATTTAAAAAGGAAGAAAATTATTCAATAAATTGTGTCTTGGCCCTTCATTTGGTGCTCTGTCACTCAGAAAGTCAAAGCTGTCAAGCAGCAGCACAGGGTTCACGCTGAGTGGGATCCTTTTAACTTTGCAGCATCTCCACTTGCATTGACATCACACTCCTCCCATCAGTATCAAAGGTGTGAGCTAAATAAGAATTTGTTTTCTGACAGAAGCGTCACTTAGATGAAAGGGCCCATGTTAACTTTTAATATGGCAGTCCTGCTACTCCCTCTGCATTGGTGGCAGATAGGATTGTGAGTATCATTGAAAGCTATCACTAAAACCCCTCCTCTCCACTAAGAGCAAGACTGGCATGGTTTCCTTCCACTGACAGAACCCTTCTTTGTTTAGAGGGTGGGTGAGAGCTGGGCTTTCTCTGGGCAGTGTACAAGTGCACTCCTACTGAAGAAAGTAAGGAGCAAGGAAAGAATTTAGCCTGAAACAGTTCATTTCCTGGCCATCTCCTGGGGCAGCACTCACACATGCTACTCTTTATTTAAGAGAGACTTCAGCCTTACATGTTAGCCTTTTATTCAAAATGACAAGATCGCAGCCAAAAGTCGTATGAGATAATAACAGGTATCACATACTGCTTGTGGTTTCAATGGTATCCAAAGTCTGCCAGACTAGTTGGATTATGGGCATTTTAAAGTTAATAAAACCAATTTGTTTAAAAAGAAATTACCCATTTGGCTCTTGTTGATCATCCAGTTGGTCTTATTTTTCCAAGAGGCAGAACACATCTGCATCCAATTAGTATATTAGTTGGAATGCCTCTGCACTGCTGCATTACAATTCCTGTGCATGGCTTGAAAAAGTATGTAGGATGTAAACTCCTCTCTCGTCTTGTTGCAAATCAGCAGAGGCTTTAGTGGAGCCACAGGACCCAGGGGGTGGAGGAGAAAGAAGGGCTGGACTGTGGGGGTAAATACCAACAGAATTTGGCTCAGCTCCTTGAGCTCAATTAGGTTATTTTTCTATTAAAGGTAAATCTTGCACTTGGTTTCTGACATAACAAAGTAAAAAGAAAATCTCTATTTTGATGGAATGTAATTTAGGCTTCACATGATCATAAATAGAGCACCATTAGTATCAAACAGTGTATTATTGGTTCTGTGCTCGTGTCTGCCTTCTCTTCATCCTTCCTAATCCTGCTGGGGCAGTCAGAGACACATACATATCAATTAAAGATGCAATTAATACAATTAAGCCAAAGCAGCAAGCTCCTTCAATGATAGTTTGTATTTAACCATCTTATTTATGGTATAACCTCACTCTCTCTTTCCAAATATCACGATCAGCCTGAGAGCAGTCACTGCAGCTGCTCCAGGCTGAAGGTGGAGGGTGACAGGAGTCAGAGATCTCATGGCCATGCTGAGGGATGAGCAGCGTAATAATAACATGGGAATTTGAGAGAGCTGTAGGATGAGGTTTTTATTTCTTCTTAACTATGTTATCACAGAGGCATTACCACCATTTCTGACTGGCCCAGCCTTGGCCAGCAGCATGTCCATCTTCAGGGCCATCAGGGATTGGCTCTGCTGGACATGGTGGAAGCTTCCAGCAGCTTCTCACAAAAGCCACCCTGTAGCTCCCCTGCTACCAAAACCTGGAAACACAAAACCAGTACAGCCCCCACCCAACCTCCCTTCTCAGCCTCTCAGGTTAGTGATTCCCCTTCGGTGTTTCCCTCTGGGACACTCCCCTCCATGCCCTAAGATAAGTGAAAATAAATAATTGTATAAATTAAAGAGCAGAGCTCAGTTTTTGGCTGACCTGAATTGCTTTTCCACGTGTGCTCAGGGCAGGGTGAGGACTGGTAATCACCACCTGTGCTGTGGCGGAGCCCTGTGTGCATCCCACAGGTGCACAGTGCTGGGGAACAGAGCTTCATCCCTGGATGCCTATGCACACAGAACACAGAGGGTCTTCTGAGCAAAGGTCTAATGAAGGCAGCCTCTTTCAACATGTGGCAAAGACACATCTTGAAGAGGCTCTAAGTCAGTTTTTGTTTTGGGCAAAGGCTGGTGTTCCTCAATGCACAGCACCTAAAATTCAGATGCTGATAAAGCATCTATCAGACTTCTTGACTCTGAGTGACTGGAACACATGCTTTGCCAGGAATAAAACAAATGCTGGGAGGATGCCCTGAATGATTGAGACTTCTAGCAGTGTGGAGATCTAAACAGCTTTACACTCTGATTGTGCAATCTGGATGCACATGCAAAAGAAAAGTACCAGAAGGTAACATTACTTCTGACAACACCTAGTGGTACAAAACTTTGGGAGCAATTCAGATGCTTACACGTAGGTTCTTTGTGCCATTTTAGACACTGTAGGATACCCCAGGGTGATCATTCCACATTGAATCATTCCCCTGAGACTTTTGATACATTTCAACTAATGTTAGTGAAGGAGACCAAGAATGAAACTGATGGTATGGTTATAAGTCCAGTGCAGCTAAGCCATTTATCATGGGCTAAAAATTGCTATCTTACACACCCAATCTAGCTCCTTCAGAAGTTATCGTGGAAACCAGAAAAGTAGTCCTTTCTTCCAAGCCCAGAGTGGAGGGTGTAAGAGTGTCTGTCCACAACAGATGAGCCCCAGAGAGAACAGATTTACCTGCTGCTCCACAGAAGACCAAGAGGAGCACTGTGGTGCACAAAGCATGGAGCAGCAGAGACTTGAAGAGCACGTCTTTTTTGGATGGAGATAAGTGTGAAGACGTTTATCTTCCTCTACTGACTGACTTACAATAACAGGTTTAGGCTAAGAGGTCTGACTTTCAGATGGCTGATGGTGTGTTAGAACTCTCCCACCAAAGGAGCACCATTTCACTTTAAGTTATAGATACCAGAGAGGACACAGGGTTTTAATGTAGTTTATTTTTCCTTTCCCTTCTTGAAGGGGGATGATGTGAAAAGCTATAACTCTGAAGGCTCTGGTGTGAGGCAGCTGGTCCAGCTGAGCTCCGCAGAGGCTCGTGTTCTCCAGGGCTGGGTGCCTGGAAAGTCGCCACTGCAGGAAGCTGGCCTCCACCAGGCTCCTCGCCTCTGAGCAGTTACTGAACACAAAAAATGAAACTGAAGTCTTGTTCCTTTTGGTTAGATGAATTTCCTGATAGGTGTCAGGAAATGTCTGAAATGTAAAGTAAACTGTTGTCCTTTCTTTCCTTATAGTTTTCATAATGAACTGTAGCAGACAAGAATATTTAAATATTTTTACAATTTCTTTTATTTCTTTCAGTTCCCACAGCTATTCACATAGAAACAGGGCCAAAAATTCATTTGAACAAGACTTCCTGTTCTTTGCATGTCAGGTGGCGTGCATTAAATTGTGCAAAGTAGCTCATGTTTGACTCTGTATCTACCCAAATTTTGCATGCCAGAGTCTATTAAGTGCAGTGGTTTGTTTCATCCTAAATTAAGGCAGGCTGGCAAGATTGAACACAAGAAAAGCAAAATGATTCTTGTGACCTGCTGTAGGCATTTCCACAGAAATACATCTAACCTATGTCTTTGGATTCATCTAATGAATTCTAAAATCCCAAATACCCATTCAGTGAGATGGGGGAAAAAGAGCATTCAAAATGGAAAGTCAAAAAAGGAATATTTTGGCTGCCAGTTAAAAATAGCACCTGTCTCAACCAGCAGCTATTTTTTTGATGGGAGAAATGGATAGAGCAAAAGCCTAAAGGAGAAGTTTTCCAAGGCTAAAATATAATTATTCCATCAGTTTTTACCTTATAAAAATGAAGATTTTCAGCATGCACACCAGTTGTGCCTTTACAGTTCTTGTCTGGAGTGGACAAGGGAAGAGAGAAGGGCAGGAATGGTATGAACCATTCTTCCATCAAATTCCAAGGTTATCTCCTTGAGTATATTGACCTTGGTCTTATTAAAAAAAAAATACCAAAAACCCCAAGCAGAAAAAATAAGTAATAACTCAAATTTATCTCTCAGAATTTTATTTTATTCTACAAAACTTTATTCTTTAGTCTTCTTTATACACATGAGACTGTATTACATTTTTAAAAACTCTCTGGCAGGACATTAATAGAAAGTTGTAGTTTTCAATTCTACATTTAAAATTTAATGTCTTAAAATTATATAATCTCTTTTTTGCTGAATCTTTCTTAACTTCAGAGGAATCCACCTAATGAGAAAGAATGGTTTTAATTAGTTTGAATAGCACTGGAATTTATACATAGCTTTAGAGTATGGAGATTGCATTGAAATTCCCTGAGCATAAAAGCAAAATTAGGAGGTACAAACTAGAGGTTAAAACTAAAAGTGCTTGTTTACATGACTGATTTATTTCTGTTAGCATCAATGATACTTCAAATTTGAGCATTTTCCTATTAGTTGAACTCCCTTAAAAATGCATTAAATAAAAGAACAAGATATGATGGATTTTCTTGTCCAATGATCCACTAAAGAAAAAATTATTGTGATAACCCATCATTGACCAAACCACATACCCTCAGTGGGGAAAAAGAAAAGAAAAAAAGGGTCAAATCCAGGCTTTTACAATGTATAGGAAAGGAAGGTCTATCTGACCTGGTCAAATATCTTTTTGATATCTAAGAAGCAGATCAGTGACTTTAACTGCAGCAAGGTGGAGAAGTGGATTTCATTACATTTTGCTTTCATCATTATCAGAAAAGTTTCACCATTTAATAAAAACACTGCGATCTCATATTATTATTTCCAGAAGCTACTCCTTATCTAATGTCCAAATTTAGGAGCTGAATTTGAAATCTGCTTTCAAGTGAAAAATTTGGCTAGCATATCTAGCTGCACAGAATGTTTGCAAGTATTCATATATATCCTGGGCTTCCTGGCTGCTGTCTAGGAAATGCTCTCATTATTTGGCTGTTTTACCTTTGCCTACAGATGCTCTCAGTGGTGGAGTGTTGCTACATTCTGAAGAAGGGATATTTAGGACGTGCAACCAACATAACATGACTTTGAGTCATGCTATTTTAGTTTTTAAAAATGGAGGATATTATGCCTTAAAAGTAAAATTCTCTTTGTGGGTCTAGAGGAAGATCTTCAAAGGTGAAAATGTCAGTTATTTATTAACTCAAAGTGGACACCTGTTATGTAACATTTTCCATTAACAAAAATAAAAAGACTACATAAAAAAGTTTTATTCTTAGTAGCTGCTTTCATATACTGAATGTTTCTAGGTACTTTTGTCAGTGGAAACTATCTCCAATGGTCTTATAAGGAATAATTATGTGACCATCAAGACCAAGGCAGAGAGATCCTAAATAACCTTAATCTTCTGCATAGTTTTATGGGATGCCAGCACTTTGGTTTTAACCACTGTCAGACTGAGAGAAGAGTTTGACAGCAAATTGATAGATCATCACAGTTGGACAGTCTGTTCTCCCTGTTGACAGAAGTATTTTAGTCTTCTGAGGTGCTGCTATACAATGCAACGGCCTTACTGCTGAATATACCAGCAATTCTACACTCATTTTCTGAATTTCAGTGCTTAGCAATATTTCAACTAGTATTTTCCAAAGGATTAGTGTTATATGCGCTGTAAACCACAAGTGTTCTATGATTTGATGAGCTACATGAGGAGTGTTAGTCCCTACATGTCCATATACAATTTGCTAATCTTTGCCCTTGTATATCTTTGAGTTTTGATATAGAAAGCATTTTGTCTCTGAGTAAAGTCATGGAATTAGGATAATGCTTACCATTTCAGATGCTGTTATAGTCAGTTTTTCAAAGAAGAATAAAGTCCCAAAAGATGCTATGGGCTTCAGGACTATATTTTTGTGCTGCTTGGGTAATGCTTTGTGGAATAAAAATGCTAATAACAAACCAGTGTTTCTTCTCAGCCTTTAGCGATTCTTCAAAAGCATCTAAAAAAAAGCTTGGGGAACACATTTACCATTTCTGAAGCTTGTGTATAAAATAAAAAATGTTGTGGTGATAGCTCTTTTTTGTCTTTGTTTAATGAGCACCTTGTGACTCATTGAATTCACTCACTAATCCCAGCAAATGCCTAAGCTGCTCAATCAACTTTCTAATTTGCTTTGTAATTATCCTTCCATGACTTGCTTCAGCTCAAAAGGGGAGACACATAGGAAAAGATCCCCATCTGTTATTCATCTGTCAATATAAGCAATGTACCATAGCAAGGAACTATTAAATATAGTAAACAGCGCAGTCTTCAAAAGCAACAACAGAGTCATCTTGACAACATGATTCTGATGGCCTTTTGTGTTAAGGGGCCATCTACAGCAAAAGTTTCTCTTTGAATACCCTGCATTGGTGTTCCTGTTGTCCACAACAAATGCTGTTACTTCGTGCTTATACATGTATGCCTTTTACTTCTGCCTTCATCCTATTTAACTGGGAAACATTTCCAGGCAAACAGTTGGCAGCCAGTTCCTCATTCAGGCTGTGTGGTGGTTTCTGATGTTATCTACTAGTGCTGAATTGCTTTGCTTTCATGGTGAGCCTTGTGTCTTTATCTGTTGTATATTGGCATTAGAATCCAATTCTCTAAGAATTATGAAGTTTAGTGTTAGATTTAAGAGAGTGCTTAAGTCCTCACCTAACTTTAAGCTCATTAGTTCTAGGCATTGAAGTGCTCATCAGGAGCTGTAGTGATAGGACAAGGTGCAAACTGAAAGAGAGGAAATTTAGGTTAGAATGTGGAAGAAATTCTTTACTGCGAGGGTTGTGAGATATTGAAACAGGTTGCCCAGGGAGGTTGTGGATGGCCCAACTCCAGAATTGTTCAAAGTCAGGTTGAATAAGGCCTTGAGCAGCCTGGTCTAGAGGGAGGTGTCCCCGCCCATGGCAGGGCAGGTTGAGTTTAGATGGTCTTCAAGGTTACTTCCAACCCTGAACATTCTATAATTCTGTGATCTGTTACAGTGCGGATGCTGCAACACGCATATCAATCAACAAGGCCTGTGGAAAATAAATATATATGGACGGATTCTTGATAGATGTTTCAGAGAGATGTTTATTTCTCCAGCCGCATGGCCGGGGCTCTGCCGAGGAACTGCTCAATCACAGGACCCGAGGGTCCTTCTGCCCGCGCAGGGAACACAAACCAACCAATGGGAACGAGGCTGAGCAGGGGCAGGGAAACCCCGTGTCTGTGCCCTCAGGGCCCCTCTGCCAGGGCTACATGGCAGGGGGAGGGCCCCAACAGAAATCCTTTAAGGAGAGCTAAGATTATATACATATATAATATATTATATATATATATGATATGTACCTTACTCATTATGTGTAATTAAATCAATAACGCATATGATTAATCCTCTTGTATTCAGCAGAAGCAAATCTGAAGCACATACCTCTGAGTCTAAAATGAGTTGTTCTTTCATTTATTATCTATTATTGATAAAATACTGTTGTTCCATACTAACATAAGGATTTTCTGTAGATGGTGAAGAATACCAAAATTACAGATAATAATTAGAACTGGCATTTTACTGTTCAAGGTGTCAGGAGAAATTTGAAGTGCAAGAATTTGACAGCAAGAAATGGATACATCTACTTATAAATACTTGAGGCCATGAAATACTTCAGATGATCTTGTGCAGAAAATCATGGTAGGAAAAGCTAGTGTCCATAAAGGAGACAGAGGAGTCCTGCAATATTGTTTGAATAAAGGGAGAGAGAGCCCATTGGGGCATACACCCGTGGTGTTTCTCTCTCAAGCTTTCAGAGGATGCAGCATTCTTTTATCCTAAACTCCCAGCCACATGTTGCCCTCTTCCTTTCCCCATTGGCTGAGGTACTAGGATGGCACAGCTTTCCTGAACTGCCTACCACATATTCCTCCCTTGAACATGTCTTTTTACCCCAAAGTTCAGAAGTTCAGGCTATTCTGGGTTCTGCAGTAGACTTTGTGCAGACCCATTTGTCTATTACCCTAAAGTTCAGGAGTCAAACTCTCTGAGTTCTGTAACAAACTTGTGCAGCTTGAGGTTGGTAGAGACATTAATATCCATTTCAAAAATGTTCACACCCATTTCTCCTAAAGACGTTCTCCCATTGAGTTGTTTATAAAGGCATTAGCACCCCTCTTTCCTATCAGTCTTGAGTCACATACCAAATCTTGGAACATTATCTTTACACATTACAGCCAAAATCACAGTTACGGTTTATGTCATTCTGCAGATAAATGTGCTGAAATTTCATTCATATTATTTTATTTAGTGAGATTTATTTTTCAGACATCTAATTCAAAGAGAAGTGGACATTTGAAATATGCCCTTCTTTCCCACCCTTATGACTATAATTGCTGTAGAATCAATTAGAGCTCCAGTCTTATCAAAACACTCTCGTCAGATCTTGTTGTGATATGAACATTGAGCAAACTTACTACAGAATCATTGCATCTTGGCAGGATGATCTTTGTGTGTTCTTTGTGTGAAGTGAGACTTTGATATCGAACAATGAGAATGTGGTAACTGACCAGAATAGCAGTGTACCTCTTAGCAATGTATTAGGCACAGAGAAATATTTCTGTCTCTGTCCAAAGGGATTTTTTAACTACTTCTGAATCAAATGAGGTAAGAGTTGACGTGCCAGAATTTGTGATATGTCAGCACAGATATGGCAAACACAGAAAATGCAATGCTGATAACTGTATTTTGGTGGCCAAAATATTATTTAGAGGAGACAGAAGCAAAAGTGTTTTAAGAAAACTAAGAAGAGCTTTACAGCTTCACTTGAAGCTAGAACAACATTCAACTTCAGAAATAAAAGTAGAACATACTTCTCATTGTGATCACAAATATTGACAGAGGGTACAGCACAGGATTCGAGGTACAGGTTTGTTTTGATTTCATATAAAATAACCCACATTAGGCTCATATCAATAGCAAGAAGAAAATTAACTCCCTGTCTTGTTTTGAATGTTGCTCTTGGGTCACTCTCCAACATTGTATACTGTTATTTTCTTCCTCTTTGGTCTTGATTCGGCTTCTATTAAAGATAACACAAACCAATGAAAACTGGATCAGGATGGGGTGTTATTAGCACCAAATTTCCTCCCTCATTTGCAGCTTCCATCATGTGCATACTGAATGTTTCCTGATCACTTTGCAATTTGAGGGCACCCATCTGCTAATTTGCGCCCCAGATGCTGTTTCAGGATGTTTTTGCTGTTTCATGCAGCCTGTCATTTCAGAGATGCTCAGACTTCGTTTTGGCATCTAAGGAGCTGGAGGAGCCTCTGGAAGCTGTGGAGGTTCAGAAACAGAAGAAAGCCTGAGGGCAGAGAGCGTGGTTTCTGGGCAAGCTGGAGGCAGTCAAAGGATGTGGTTTTGTGGATGGAAAACAAGTTGGATGGAGCTCAGGAGATGGTCTGTCATAAAGAGGTCTGACAACATCCAGGGCCATGGCTAGTGATAGTGCTCTACTTTTGATGGTATTGCAAACTTAGGCATACATGGTGCTGGTATTGTACCAAAGGAGCTGATTAGTGAAAAAAAAGGAACAAATAGTAGCAGAGGGATCCTTTCATGAAATAATAAGGAGAATAAGTTAGCCCAAAATATTTCTGAAACAAAAATCAGGCTTTTTGCAATCTCAGAAAGCAGAACAAAACCACTGTTCGAATTTGTATTGCAATAGAAGTATCAAGTAAAAGGAATTCTATCCAGAAACTGCAATAGAACTTAAAAGATTCACAGATGTCTAAAAAATGCTGTAGCAAAAGCAAGCTAACTCTTTCAACAACAGGATAACTTCCCCATGCCTTGGCTTAAGCAATAAACGCACACTTTCCCCCTCCTTTTTATATACTGAAGCTGCCTGGCTGTCTTAAAATTCTGGTTTCAACAATAGTTTAAACAACAGAGCAATGTATTTTCCTCAGAAAAGACGTGAAACTTAAAAAAGAAATGTAAGCAGTAAAAAATGAACAGGATTTGTAGTGTCCACTTTTGGCCATCTGCATTAATTGCATGTGTGTGTATTAAAATCAATTAAATGAAGGCATGCCTTCCTTCTAACACAGAAAATAATTAGGTAATATATTAAAAGTAGATAACCTTGTTTGCCTCCCACTCAACCTTTCTTCATCATTCTTAATAGCAAACATCTAGCTATTGATCGGTTCATTTCAAATGCTACCAAGGTAAATGCTGTACTGCTTTGAACTGATGAAAGAATTGAACAAGGACAATCATAGTAATTGTGGCATGTTGAGGAATGTAGATCGCAAGAACTGAATACAAAAAAAATGCCTAATGGAACCTTTTCTTTCGTGTAAAATATTACAAAAGAAAGAAAACACAGGTATAGGGCAGTCACAGAAATTTAGTTTAAATCAAGGCAGATCACTCTCATCTCTTTCATTCTGCCTTTGTAGTAAAGACTGCAATTTCATTCTAAATCAATACATTTTCTCAGGCAACATGATTCTACTATAAATCATCATTTGTACAATATGTTTCTGCTAATAAATCTGCAGCTAGAAGGGATAAAAAGGAAACTGGTTAACAATAAACTGTGCTGTTAAGCTAGGAGAGAAACAATTTAAAACACAAGGTTATCATTGAAGCCTGTATCAACAATACGCTCTTGATGTCAACTGTTGTGGAATTAAATGTACTTTCTCTTGCAAATAGCTGTCTATAAAGTTAAAGCTGATGCTCAAGACAATGAAAATGCTGAACCCAAACTATTCATGAAGAGATGAGGTTTAATGTATATAATTTAGCTACAAACCTGACCAACTGCTTTTCAAGCAGATTTTTCAACAACTTCATGTAGCAAGGCAAAATTTGACACAAATACATATTTTGTGGCTTGGATTTAAACCTAAGGAACTGATTACCCAATAGACTAAAAATTTCCTTTGAAACCTCAAGTGCATGCTCAATATAATCTGTTTAAAAGCTAAAAACACCAAACTGGGTAAAAAAAAAAAAAAAAAGGCTGATGCTAGTATAAACTATTGAAAGTCCATGGATTCTGGAAGTTTGGGGATTATACATTTCTGCTTGGAACAGAAGAAGTGTTTTTAAGTGTGTTTCCGTCCTGAAAAGTCTGTGTGTGTGTCATCATCATATGCCCTCCCCCACAAATTAGGAACCTAAAATAAAATTGCTAAATCCCAATTTAAGAAAAGGTTTACAAAAACACATCTGAAAACCATATTTTGCTGGGTTTTAGTGACATCTGAACACCAATTTGCAGGCAAGAACAGAAAGTGGTATCTGCCATTGACAGGAAGCCTCAGAAACCCTCCAAATTGGAAGAGGTTGATACAAGTCCTCAGATTTCTAACTTCTCTTCTTGTCTTTGAAAACCATTCTTGTGGGTTAATGTGTCCCGAAAAACTTTGTTCCATTCCTCCTCTCCAAAATAAATTCCCCTTTTGATGCTCCCCTTCCTGATTATTATTACCCTCACACTTTTGTGCTTCCAGAACTGTGAGCAAAATCATGCAATAATCATGTCCACCACATCAGAAAATGTAGCTTCTGAATAAATGGGCCCATTTTCTATCAATTTCAGCATCTTTCAACCTTAAATTAGTAGAGACATTTCTTGGTTATGAATCTGAATAGACTTGGGAGGTTGTGGTTTTTTATAATCTTAAAAAAGTCTTCTGTCTTGTTTTTTTGACCCATCGGTAATACAACAGTGCATATTAAAAAGTGGGTGTTGTTTAAGAAAAGGCCAGATTCTGCTAAATTTATCCACACAGGGGAATGGTATTGTGCAAGTAAACAGAATGTATTCAGTTTTCTTCATTAAGACTTCTTCTATAGTAGCCAGTGAACAGAGGTCCTAGATTAATTTATTAGTGTTAACATATCTATTCACATTTCTAGTTTGTTCAGACATTAGGAAAGCTCTGCTACTTTTGTGTCTAATGTCACTGTGTCTGCCTGAAAAATCTCCGTGTCAAGGAAGTTCTGTGCAGCCCCTACAAACAGTTTCTATTTCCTCATTCAGGAACTGAACAACAGAAGTCCAGTCCTGGGCCAAATATTGCCCTCGCTTGATAAATTTGTTAATCACCTCTCACATCTTGTTGATTCAGTGTCAATCAAAGGCAGTGCTACTGCTCACATACTTGCAGCCGAATTGTAGCTCTAAGCGTATGCATTAAGTGCTTTTTTGGATAGATGCCAGAGTTGCTTGGGTCCCTGCCATGTCAGGCCCCTTGTGAATACATTTTTCTCATGTGAACGGTGTTTTCAGGACCAGACTTGCATCTTTCAGCACATTGACAGCTATGCAACTTGGCACAGGTGAGTAGGAGCTCTCCTGTGATGAGAACGTCTGACTTCTTGCCATGCACAACGTTTGAGACTGGACCTACAGATATGTCAGGAATCAAAGATCAGTGAGACTGGAGAATCTATCCTCAAGTAAATACAGCTCCGTATGTTACCACTAAGTATCCCACAGACACAAAAGACAATGTATTTGAGCACTTAGAGGAAGAAGCAAGGCAAGGAGATATAAAAATGAATTTAAAATGTGCAAAAAGTCCTTAAATGAGTAATTTAAAATTTGTCTGGGTAACACAATTTATTAGGCTAATATCTGGTTAAATCTTTTTCCTGTACTCAAACTATCCTACTGTGCCTGTTTTGGCAGTAAATTAAAAGTTTATCAATTGCCTACAACCTTACAGGTATTACCTCATGTTTTCTAAATCATTTTTGAGGGTCTGGCAGCCTTGTGTGAGCTTCTGAGCAAACCAGCAAACCAGATCACTTCTGCACTGTATGTGCAGTGGGACTGCACTGGACTCCTTGTGCCTATGGTGTACAGCCACCAGCACGTCTGATACACCACAGAAATGATCTGCACGTGCTCCTCAGAGATATTTGGGACACAGCAGATTGATTTAGTGCCATGCTCAAACACTTAGTCATGTCAGGTATACCCAGCCACTAGCTCAATGTATTTTGGGAATTGCATTCATGGGCGATGCTGTGTAAATAATGCATAAATAATGGGACAATTAAATCTCAGGTTTCAGATCTGGACCCTCAGGAACAGGGTCTTTGATCTTGTAGCAAAATATTCTTTCATGTATATATTCCCCTAATGCAATCTGCAAACTTAAGGCTGTTTTATATAGACAAAGGTAGGGGGATTGCCTTTGGTGCTCAATCCTAGGTAGTGGGTAATACAAGCCATTCATTCTGTTGGTGGAAGAAGAGTTCAACTTAGGCTTCACTTGAGGCATGAATACCATGCTCTCTGGGAAAGAAGGCCCATGTGACATAAAAAATGCAGAAAAAATGGCTTTGGGGTTTGAATGATTACTGAAGAAAAAGAATATTACCATCTTATCCAATACCCTCCTCCTAGTATGCCTAACTTCCATTCAAAATGGAATATTCTGTAAAATATTTAAACTGCTTTCTTTCTGTTGAGGGAGTGATGCTTGACTAAAAATGCATTAATTAAGAGACAGGAATGGCATAGCAATAACTTAAGGAAATAGCATTTATTTTTAGAAAAGGTCAATATAACTAAGGCAGTGGCGTATCTTACAGTTTAGGAAGATAAATTTATGAAAATATTGACTGTAATCTTTTTATCAGCCATGAAGTATATATCAAGTTATTTTGCCTACAAATCTGTAAGCATTTCAAATTTTGGCATTCAAGCCAAATTTCCTCAGTGTGCTTTGAACTGACAAGATTCCGTTTGTTCTACTTGCTCGTGCAAACAGTGCTAGTGCATAATGCTTATTCTTTACAATAGAACAATATCAAGGAAGCAAAAGCATTGGAGGGCTCTGAAGCCAGAAAAATAACATCTCACAATAGTATAATTTTTTATTTATTAACAAAAATTTAGTTTTAATTACAGTGATGTAAGAAATGTCATAGATGGCAAATTATTCACTAGCTTCAATGTGCTGTTGCAAAGGTACAGAAGATACAAATGTATTATAAGTGCATCTGTGTTTATAGAGTGCAGTGTATAAAAGTTATTGCTTCAGACACCATCCAGATATGCAGTGGTGACATTTCCTTCTTCCAGGGGTAAATGCAGCTCTCATGTGAATGAGAGGAAGGCAGGACTGCATAGTCAATGCTCTGTCACAGGCCATACAGTAAATGTGCCACTTGAAGCTCACCTAAGCCTCCTTCTTCACTGAATCTGTATCTCTGCTGTCTGCTCAAATGAGTGGTTAACAGACTGTGAATCCTGGGAGTGAAGACTTAGTGTGAAAAAAAAAGTGAAGATACAGTACTAGCGTGCATTAGATAGCAGTGACTGATTTAGGAGTCTGAGCTCTGATTCCACATCCTCTGTGCTACAAAACTGGTGTTCCTTCACAACTGGAACTAATACCTTTGGCAGAGCAGCAGCAACTTGAGTGGACATGAAATACTCAAGCCCTCTTTCTGGTCATCTTTCACCAGGACAGAAAGCTGTTGGGAAGATAATGTGGCAAAGTCTACCCTGCTTCTCTTCCTGGTCTGTAGAGAACTCATGTCAACGGGACAACCCTTCTGAAGGTCTGATCTGAAATTTGTATTTGATCTTTGATGTTTATTTAATCTGATTTCTGACAATAGTGGTCACACACAATATTAATGAAGATGGGGGAGGGAGGGGCTTAAACCGTCAAAAGAAAAATTATATTTGAAACCCCTCAAAATTGTTTCTGCATTTTTAGCAAGTCCATTTTATCTTTTTCATCACTTGAATCAAAGCTGCTTTCCAGGAATTCCCTGTTTTACTAGCAATGACATCCCACATACTTTTAATCATCTTCCAAGGTCAAAACTGAAGTAGAACAAAGCTTCAACAAGCATTAATTAAATATTATGAATTTATTTAAATTAGATGTAGATCTGCTAAATGAAATAGAAAAAGAATTCTCATTTCTGCTTTAGCAGGAGGAGAAAAACTAACACAATATGGGATTTAGCTATTCATTTGATAGAATGAAATATATGCTAATTTCTCTGAGCTTTTATGCATTTTTCATTGCTCTGCTGGACTTTAATAGGGATTTTCTTTCCTCGCCTCTTGTACTGGACAGTGATAGGCAGTGTATAACCTCATTGAGTAAGACAATGATTCATGATGATTAAGATTTATCTTACAATTGCATTAGATCAGACACAAATTTTAGCTTCTTGTATATTTTCTTCCTTTTGAATGGCCCTTCACTTCTTCGACAGCTCTCCTATGCTTCCACAAACACTGGTCTCCAGTTTCATGCAGATTAACCACAATGGAGGAGCCTCCATGACAGGTGCTGGCCCCCTACCCTATTCAGAAAGTTATTTTCTCTTTCTGTTATAACACACTCATAGAGAGGGGTCTAAGCCACAATCATGAATCCAAACACTCCCTAGTTTGGGGTGAGCTTGGATACAAACCAAGATTTGCAGCTGGGACCCATCTGTAGCTATAACACAATATCAAATAAGTCTGCGGTGGTGTAAATTGGCACAGATTCATGGACTTCAAAGGAAGCGTGCCAGCTTGCAGGAGCAGAGCGTATGGATAATCCTACCTCTGTGAAGAAAGCAATAAAAGGGCCTGGGGAAATCAAAGTAGATAAAATAATTATGAAAAATCTAGATCAAACTGAAAACCAAAATGCCTTGAAAGTTAGAAAGGTAGTGTTACGCAGAGGTACATACATGTTTGGGATACATTCACAAGGATACTTGGCCTTGTCTTCTATTATTTGTGTTGCATTTTATGGCCTCAAGAAGCAAAGAATCCATCATTTGTCATACTGAATTTCTCACAAAATTATTGCTTTAATCATTACCTTCCTTTTAGTACAAAAAAAATGGTCCAAAGCTCTGAGAATCCATACCAATAGCATTCCCTCTCCAGATAATAATTTGGTCACTGTTTCATTCTCAGATCTGGAGTGCATGTCACTCACTGTGGCCCACTTCTGCCATAGGGCACCGCAACACTCAGCAATTCTCATCCTTCAAGCAGTTTTGGAAATATTAACTAAACGCCTAAAAAATTCTTATAAAGAAGACAGATTGTCATATCAGCATTTTTGTAGTCATCTATCCTGAACAAGGTGAAATAAAATTGAATTAATATAGAGAAACAAAAAGATTCTAATCAGGTATGGAACTCAGATGTTTTGTCTCTTACCTCTTCTGGCATCACTGAATTATTATTTTCTTGTTGAAGACGGAGATGTTTAATTATTTGATCTTAACATCCTGCATTTAGTTTTGGAACATTAAAAAAATATTTACAAGGATTTTATGGTTCTTTTATAACAGAACTCAGTCTAAAGGAGACTGTGTATAATTTTCACACATTATATTTTGCCATGTTATTTATCATGTGTTGTTTCAAAGGAATAGGCATGCCATGACTGTCTCACTCCTCTCTTAGGACATGCTTGGATAAAAGTACTTTATTTCTGCGGGATCCCCTTAGCAAAATTCATTAATATAAATTAAGTTACTTTACTATAAACAAGCCACTGTATTTTTAACAGTCTTCTTAAAGTTCTGTAAAACATTTTAATTGTCCCTTAAATATTTTCTCCAATTTTGTAAATTTTAATTTCAATAAAAAATAAGGAAAAAATAAGAAAACATAAAAGCCAAAGAATCCTTTGGAGTCCCATTAAACCAGCAAGCAAGGGACATAGGGTGCAAATATAAGAAGTAGCTATATTAGGTCTGACAGATTCTTTTTTTTCTCAAGTGTTTTTTTAGAGCTTTGTTGAATATGAGCTCTCTTATTTCCTCAGTTAAATGCTGCCCACTTGGTTCTTCCCATGAATTTTGCCTTGTAAATTCCACCTGGCTGCCATCCTCCTGGCTGAGCCATTGCATGTGCTCTGCTGCACAGCAAAGTTCACATGTAGCAGGGATGTCTTGGAAAAGACTCATGCCTGCTGCTCCACAGCACCAGCACTGGTTATATCCCAGAGCACAGCTTCCACACACTCATTTCCTTCAGGATGATACCTGCCACCACATGAACGCAGCAGCATTTTGGAAATAAAACTGTGTAAACAGCAAAGTGGTCTGTGCTCAGGTCCCTGCACACTCATGGCTGAGAGAAGGAGCTGTCTAGAGAATTACTTAAATTTAGACTTGGATTAAAGGTTTCACCCAATCACTGCAGAGTGATATTAGGAAGACAATTACTGCTAGGACATCAAAACTGAGTTGTGTGCTGGAGAGTACCAGTGAAAGCAGGCAAAATAAGCATTTCATACAAGTCATTTATAACCTTTTCCTTGTCACAGAACTGCCAGTTGATCTAATTAGATAGAGACAATGAAAATGCAAAGATGGCACCACAGACCTATGACAGTATACACTATATCCTATGTGTCATCTCTTCTGCCTTTAAAAAGGCTTGATCTGAGCTATTAAAGCCTTAGCAAGGACTGGTTTGGGCAAAGATTAAGATAAAATATTTATGCTTCTTGAAATGTCAGCTTGCTGTGAATAAAATAAAGAAAATAACAAATGATGCATTCTTTTTCTATATATGATTTAAAAAAAAAAACGAAAAAAAGGTTCTGTTGAACTATTGAACTGTGTCCCAAACACTCCTTGAAATATGGAGATTACTTCATCTGTTCATTCCTCTTAAGTATATCCATCTGGCAGCATAGACAACCTCTGTGCACCTGCTCAAAAGGTAGCTTTTTAGGTTACCCTTTTCATTCTACTTTCCTGGGTAGGTGTCTGAGCAGTGTGCAGTGCATGCATGGACATGAAAAAGGGCTCCAGGCAGCCGTCCTGTGACACCAAGTCTACCCTCAACAAATAAGAAAAATAATCATTGCTTCATTTTTGGCTTAAACCAAACTGCCCAGGTCACAGCCCATGGAGGCAAGGATGGGTAGGGAAAGGTGAACTGGATTCCTTCCCTTGTTGTGTACCATCTTGCAAGGGCTGGATACACACCCACACAGACACAAAAAAAAAAAACCTGGGGAGATTAATAACCCATAGCTGTAACAGTTTTAGGTGCCAAATCTGTTTAGAAATACAGGATTTTTAGATTTTGAAAGAGACTTAGATATCTACTTATTCCTTTATCTGCCATTAGAAGTAAAGACCCTTAGAAATCCTCATGTAAGCCTGCCAACAACTATATAAGTACAGACACCAGCCTAGGGTCTATTCTGAAAGCAAAACTCTCTGCTCTCTTGAGGGTGCTCCAGTGGGAGCATCCCCATGTCTGTTGTTGTCTAGGTGAATTTATCTTAAGGATTCTTTGTAGCTGGGACTCAGTGCAGTGATAAGCATGTAAGAAGCTGTTAAGAGACATGGGTAGTTTGTAAGAACATGCCCCTGCAGAAAATAGGACTGCCCAATTGAAGGAAATGGGTAATTCTGGAAGACGACTGGATTCACTGAGAGCACAATCACAAAACAATTCCAATCTTTTCAGTAAATTATCTAGTTAAAGCAGAAGTGGTGCCATATGAGTGTTGTATTAAGGAAGAGGAAAAAGTGATGTGGCTACAGGACTTGTTAGTCACCCATCTGATAGGCAGGGTTTAAGAAAACAAGCACTGAGAAAGAAAGGAAAAAAATTAAATTCTCTATAGACATGTAGAGATAGGTGGTAGATGATTGCTAGGTAAATAACTTCATACATTTAGATTGAAATATCTGTTAATTTTGTGTATGTAGTCTGCCTTTGAAAAGACAGCTTTCTCCTCAGAAAACTGTATGTGTCACTGCTACCTCTTCTTGATCTCAGTTAAACATGTGACACTGTAATTGACTGTGTGATACTATGAGAAATTTTTAGTTAAACTGGAGAAAATAACACAGGACAAGGGCATAAAAGAGGACTAGCCACCAGTCAGTGCTGACATAAGACTAAGCGTTGGGTGTAAAGTATTTTACATCAGGGAGGTTCCTACTCCTCTTCCCAGGCGTGGATTCTTGGTGCTGATTTTGTGTGCATTTTTTAATGCCCTTGGTAAGAAATAGTTGGTGTGGTGCTGATATGTCCTAGTGATACAGGGTTGGGAAGGAATATGACTCTAAAGAAAGGCTGGGATGGAACACACAGGAAGAACCGCGTGACGTTGTAGGCTGGAGTAATTGAAATTCAATACTGCAAAATGCAAGGTCATGCACTTACGGACTAATAACAAAAGCCTCTGCTACAGGCTAAGAGCTCATTTGTTAGAAATGACTGAGGAAGAGAAAAACCTGGGCATATTAACAAGTCACAGGATAACTATTAACTATCAAAGTCATGTACTTGCAAAAAAACTATGTTGACAGGAGCAGTATTTCTAGTTTGGATAAGGAAAACCTAGTGCTATTGAACAAATGGAGATACGGTCAGCTCCAAGCTGTGAATGTTGTATACAGGCATGATCAACTCTAGGACATAAATTATAACCAAAACTTGGGCACAAAGAGGCTGTGGTAGGCACAGAGAGCTCATGGCTATGTGCGGTGGGAAGCAGCAAGCAGGTTCATGCAGTAGGTTGGAACCTTTGGCTCCAGCTCAAAGGCAGTGCCAATATAAAAAACCAGTGACACACATAGCTTCAGGTTAAAATTCAAATATACTTAAAATCAGTAGAGCAGTGAAGTGGTCAAACAATTTCTCTCAGTAGCAGGATCTGCTGAGATGGAAACTGACAAAATAATGAAAAAACTTATGTAATAGGTGTATATATAAGGTCATTTATAATATGAGGAACCAGGGCCTGATACCCCAGCAAGCCTATTCTAGCCTTCAGCTCAGAAGGATTCCTTTTTCTGCCCTCCTGAGACCTACAGTAGCTGCTTCCCTTCCTGCACTCCCCAGACAGGGCTCACTGAGAAGCAGTGTTGGTGTAACATGATGCAGACCTCCATGGCTCTGTGCCCAGCACTCTCCCAGGCCAAACCCACGAGCTCTCTCTGGTAGCTGCAGCCAGGAGGCTTAGTGCCACGGAGGCACAGACTCCCAGTGTGACAGGGAGGAAAGGGTCCTAACACAGGGGGAATCCTCTGCACGTGGGATGCAGATGGAGACACTTCCCCCACAGCTGGAAAAAAATGTTCTCTTCTGCAAAGTGCTTGCAAAGATGTCAATCAGGCATCTCTGCTGGCTACTTTGCATATATACAGTTTCCAAGTAATTTATAGCATCAAAACTATTAAAATTGTATTTTAATAGGATTTTGGTCTCTGATAAAATTATTTTCAGAGCAACACTTTAGTGCTGCTTTCAGTTTCCACTCCTTCTTCAAATTTAGCACTATATATATTTTCTTTTTGTTCCTTTACCACAAGCAGCTCATTTGAAAGGTTGTTAGTATATAAGATCGCATATGTTGCCGAAGATATTTATTTTTTCACAAAGTAATAAGTATTCATTGGGTATGAGTGTGCAGACCTAATTCACTTGAATGAGCAATGAGTTTTCATAGGATTAAATGTATAAGGAAGTACTGTTCAGAATAGGAGACTTAAAGTCATGATAGATGGACAAACATCAGCAAAATAAAAGGGTTTACTCTGATACAGGGCAATGTTGGATGCTAGACACTGTGCAACATGAATGAACTGCCAAGGAGTTCAGTGTGAGGTTTGGTTTATATGTCTCCAAAGGCAGTTTGTTAGGAAGTGACTGGGGGGGATTAGTGAAAGGATATGAAATGTTTGAGCTGTAAGTCACTAGTTCAAATCCTCTCCAAGGAAAAAGTGAGTAAGGACCTAAAGCGCGGGAATCGATGGAGCTGGTGCTATGGCTGATCTTAAAGTTATGTATGTGCTTAACAGCTTTGTTGGACAGAGGCTGCAAAGTCAATGTTATTTGTTGGCCTATGTGAAATAAGTTGATGTCCCTGATTCAATCGCACTAAGTCAGCACCAAAGCATTAAACAGCAATGAAGTGCTTTTGCACATCTGGTGCTTCTCCCACTGGAGCATGGCTGAGTGACAGTCAGGGAAAAGCCATACCTGCCTTGGGCAAAGACGGTTTTAGTCTCCAGTGCTGTAAATCTGGCACCTGTCACAAGCACTAAAGCTCACATTACATAGGACAAACCTGGGGCTTTGTTTTTTCTTAAATGTTTTCACAGCTACATCTGATCAATAGAGTCTTCTCTTTGTTGTAGGAAGAAGTAGTAATTAACTTTCTGTCTAACGCAAGCACCCTCCCAAGCTGGCATAGAATTCTGAAGAAGAAAAACAGTTTTGCCTAAACTAATCAGTGTCTTTTGCCAGACTTACACAATTATTGAGAGCACAAAAAAAAAAAAAAATCAATGCTGCATATCTTCATTTTATTACAAGGAAACGTTAAGGCAGTCACAGAAAGTCCAGAGAGACCCTGGTCAAGCATTCATCAAGGTAACACTTTCAGGATTACATGGGTGGAAGTAGGTACTCATTGTAGGATTAAACAGCAATGTCACAGTTTTGTGATTTGCCTCTGGAGAAGGAAAGGAGATCAAGAGCTTTTATCGTGTTCAGGTGCAAGCCACAGGAAATTAGGCCTGCTTTATAGACCATGATTTCCTGACTACACAAGCATAACAATAATTAGAAATCTTGCAGAGGAGATTATATACTGCAAATGTAGTTGTTTACCTCTACATTCCTATTGTGAGATGAGTTTTCCAATACCATTAGTTATACTGTATACTCTCCTTAGCTGAAACAGAAAGAAAAAAGTTTACGTATTTAGACTTCTAAAGCTGTGTGGCTCATGAAGTCAAATAGATGTCATAGGGCAATAAAGGAAATTAATTACCATAGAGGAGGTGGCAAAATCAGACTACAATTTAATGAAAATTCAGAAAAAAATGTCATTTTATGGATACGACATTGGTATCTGTCTATCTATGTCACTTGTACATATATTCCATTTTCTGTAGCTTTTTGATTGAAAAATTCATGCAGATCAGAGTCACCATAACATCTCAAAATCATGCTGTCCTTGGAAGACAAATCCAGAGAAATTTGAAAAAAACCCTTACCCAACATAAAGATTAAGATAAATATGTGAAATTATACTTGGCTTATAAAAAGACTGGGCATATAATGGATTCTAAGGTGGTGTTATCTGACTTTGAAGCATCTGAAAAGCTTTTTAGTGACAACCAGAAATATTATTTAGAGGTGAAGAGATAGAACCAAACTCGAGATCGTGCTAATCATTCACAGATAACTGAAAGGTAGGAATACCAAAGACACATTTCATTTTTAAGTAGCAGGTACCAAAAGTTTATTGATGATCATAACACTTATTTGTTGTACCTACCACACATGGATGTTATCAGACTTTCAACCACCATGTGATATTGTGTTTAGAAAATATACAAACTTAAAATCTCCTTTCTGCAACATATCCTGTCCAACACACTTAAGACAGCTTGTCAGCTTCCCAAGTGTTGCATTGCAAGCTTGCTTTAGTTCAGCTGAGCCAGTAGATTGTTTTAGAAATACATAGTGTATATTATTTAGACACATGCCAACAGCAATAAGACACTTAAGCATAATTGACAGCTGCCTTATCATGCAATGAATGGCAAGGTGTATGTCAGAGACAGACAGTCTTCAACAAATAGAACCCATTGTACAGAGTAATGATAAGATTTCCACAGAATAAATGGTACAGTTGTATTAAAATTCTATCTCATTAGATTAATCAGTGAGTTTGAACTGATAAGGTAAATTCCAATAGCTTCCCTTTCTTTGATTAATATATTGTTAGTTATTTATCAGCCTTTGTTTGATATTTCACAATACAGATCTCATTGCTCACTATATTTTTCTTGGTTTTAATATTAGTTATAAGCTAGTCATGATGTATGTAAGATGGGTTTAAATTCACCTTCTTTAATGATCTAATATCTAGATATCCACTTGCATCACCTCAGAGTTCATTATCACTCTCTGGAGGACAATTCACACTCTCCAGTTTAGGTACCATTTTCTCACATGAAGCAACCTGAATGATACACTTTGATAGACCCCTAACTTTTAAATGGCTAAAGTGAGATGAATGCTACCCATAGGGACAACCCTTTCATCCTTTGAAGGTGAAGATGAGATGACCTCTAGAAAAAGAACTCATTTAAACTCAGATGTATAGAATAAGGATGAAATAAATACTGGTGCCGTCCAAACCACTGAGAGTTTCGGTACCATCCTCATTGGAGACAGAAGGTCACCCTGAGCCTGGGTATGAATGGCCATCACACACTGCCATCTTTCCTGTTAGCAACATCAGATGGGAAGAGAACTGTGACTATTGTATCCATTGCATTATCTTGGAATCACATTTTTGATCCCTTTTTGGCAACAATAGATGGCAATGAATATGGAATTTGGACTGCATAGTGGAATTAGCAGTGGTAAGGACTGAGACCTCCCTGAGCCTAAATACTTTCATGTGCAGTCCATTTATACACAAAGATACATTACTGATATTTAAAACTACCCAGAAAATGTGCTGAACACTGCATTACTGGAAGACAATGAGAGAAAAACATAAGCTCTTGCAGTGGGAGCTAGTAGATGACATAAAGTTTCATGCTGGACCAGATTTAGACTTCAATTGTGAGGGGTGGTGGGTATGGTGAAGAGTGAAAATGATGCCTCATGAAGTCATAATTGAGATATATAAATAAATATGTCCTGTATATTGGATTTACATTTTTTGTTTTGTTTTGATAGCTCCCAAGGCATTTTTGTGTGCTTCTCAAATAGTAAACTTATTTTCACATTAATCAATACTGGAATGTAAGAAGCTCAGAATGACTCTGGTGTATGTACCTATTTCCTCTGCTGGAAGGAGATCTCTTTCAGTGACAAATTAAAAGAATTTATCTGATTTTTTCCTAGGAATACTAAAATGATCTATGGCAATATTGTTGTAGTGGAGATGGTAATCTTCAGGTGACTGAAAGTAAGCAGCAGCCAGGTCAACTTTTTAACAGTTGCAAGCAGATCCTCAATGGTACTTTCTCTATGACTTGGATTTCCAGAGGAGATTTTCAGCTGTCATGTGAACAAGTCCTGGAAATGTTGCATGTTCAGGACTTGCTTTCCTGAGAAGCCTTGAATGGAAGAATTAAAAGTCATACGAACAGGACCCTCTCATTGTGACTCTGCACTGTAGGACACTCAGCACCTTGAAAAAGCTATTTAGCTCTTATGTCTGGGGAAATCATTCCTTCTTATGAAGAAAATCATGCATCAGATTCACTTTAGTGAAAATCTGAAAACTCATATTTAAAATTTGTCTCATTCAATTGTGCCACGAGTTTTGTACCAGCAGTTCTGGTCCAGGAAAAAAAAGCAAGCACAAATATTGCCACTGACTTAGTTAACCCAAGATCTGAAACATAATTATTGTGTTACATGTGGTTTATTGATATTTGTTTAAATTATTTTAATGAATTTTTATTCAGGTACAGTATGTCAAATTCTGAATAGATTAGTTCTCAGTTAAGACAGAAGGACAGAATGATCAAAAGGAAGGAAGGATTCTCCTATTGTCATCACTATGAGTGGGTTTATTCACTAGACAAAATTTTGTCTCTTATAGTTTGTTTTATGTAGAAAGAGAAATAAATGATGAAGAAAATAACGGTTTAAAAAGCTGTACATAATCCTGTTTCTTCAAGCATGACAAATCTGAACACAAATTTCACCATTCACAGTCATCATGGTTTTTAGCCAGCTTTCTACTTAAAAAACCTTATCCTGCATCCTATCACTGCAAGCATGGCCTTAGAGCCACGGAGCAGTTACCCTTCCAGCTGTGCCAGCTCTCTTCTTTTCCTCTGTCTGGACACTTCTCTTTGCATTTCAAAATACAAACACATCTATTCAGGTAAGGATGATCTCTGAGCCACCTTACATTTGTCTCCAGATTGAAGAGTGTTTTGTGTTTATGTTTTGTTGTTTGTGAGTTCTATTACTTCAGCTTCCTTCTCCTTTAACAGAGGTTAATGACTTTTTAAAGTTATCTTAAATAAAAGGTAGTGGTTAAGCCTAATAGTTCCACTGAATTTTAATCCAAGCTATAAGAATGTTTTAAGACTTTCTGAAAGTAAGTTTAAAGTTTTACAGGGCTATTAAATGTTAACCTGGCCTTTGACAGTAATAGTGTGGTTTCATCAGCTCACACTGTGAAGAATTAAGGAAGCTGGAGTACAGAATGAACTTCCCATTCCCACTCACATCCACCAGTACTCCATTTAGGTTTTAAATACTGCTTACATATTACTGTGAGATCACTGGAAACCACAGGGAATCCTACTAGCAATCCTGCTGACCTCCATCACCTCTTCCCCTGCTCTAAAAAAATTGGTAGCAAATGTTTCTCTGTCTTCCTGACAAGCTTGACAGGTTCATTACCCCTCTTTAGTTTGCTAAAGCGCAGAATAAAAGTAGTCATATAAAAATTCTTAAGCAGACATTCAATTTCATTCATACTACTTGATAGTACTATGTTAACACATATAGCATTGCACAAATATGCTAGCAGTTTTTCAACTTCAACTGTTGAAATTAAAGCAAAGAGGTGTATTTGGACATGTTCTATGCCAGTAGAGAATGCCCTCCTAAAATAGTTCTTTGTCAAAACCAGCTTTTAATAGAAGTGGTTGTGGAGCTCCCTTCATCTGGTAGGCTGACAGGTCTGGTGTTAAGTTTCATCCTGTCATGCTTACTTATAACCCTTGTGCCAAAATAAACCATTCCTTTCACTCATGGTATTTCCGGTTTGCAAATAATTGTGATATTACCATACCCATCTTAAGTCTCATTTGGTCAATATAAAAACATGTAGAATTCTTTTCCTCTTTCCTTGTGAAGCAAATTTTCCAGTGTCTTTTCCCTCTACATTATATTTTTCTGAATTATTTACAATTAATCATCATTATTCCAATAATACGTTTACCCAGGGTTTTACACAGTTTTTATTAATGCAGTAAGAATTGTTGATATGAGGGAGATGTGTACAGTACAAACCATATTGAAAAAGAACTAAATCTTATCCTAGTTAAATAATTCATCCCAGAATAGATAGATAAGGCCTGTTTCTTGAGTATGATACAAGAAAAATGTTTATGTCTGCTCAAGTCAGTGATTCCCAAACTCTAGGTCACAGCTGTGAGCAATTAAAGTTAGTGGGTTCAGGAGCCCCACAGACATGTGACAGGCAGTGGGGAGGGTGGTGGGTCAAAGAAAAAAAGTAGTTTTAGAAATCATTGATCTAACCTATGCCTACCATGCCTTCCAGAACTCAAAGGAGCACTGCCATGAACAGGGAGTGTTTCTGATGGTTCTCTGTTCCCCATCAAACCCCAGCCTGAGTTCAGACAGCTCAGAGTCTGGTCCAGCTCATTCCTGGTATCTGTATTACTTGGAGAACAGAAAGAGCATGAGGAGCACATCAATCTTCTTCCACTTCTCACATGCCTTCATCCATTCCTTTGTAACCCTTTTTCTCAGACATTTCCTCTCCACTAAAGGACAGGGTACTGATTATTTAGGAACAACCTATTTGGTGTCTGATCTGTCCAATTCAGAGAAGGGACAACAGAATAAATATGTGTGTGACACATGGGAAGGACATCAAGTCTCAGCGTGACCCATCCTAGTTCTTTCTAGGTACACACAAAAAAAATCTGCAGGGCATTTATATCACTTTTCCTGATATCCCTTGGGGAACAGGCTCTGTCAGGTATGTTAATTTTTTGCCTGTATAATGGTTCTTCAAGTCCTGCCCGATCAAGTGGTAACATGCATTCTCTTTTATTTTTCTATCCTTATGATTCACATGAGCCCTGAAATCTACCAAAACCTGAGTTGTTTTAATTTTCTTTGACAATTAACAGGGATTAATAGGAAGGATTCTTTGCCTTTGGAGAAATTTAGCTCCTGTCCCTGCTTAGAGCTATTACAGCCTTACACAAGTTCATATAACCATGATTTCTCTAGAGAGACCACAGATAAGTCAAGCTTATCTTCATCCTTCTCCTGCTAATGGATTCTGTCTCCAAATGTCCTGATTTCTGATTGTACAGCAATGTTGTTTTAGAACCACTAAATATTCTATTTAGTTGTTCTAGCCATGCTTTAAAAAAGACTAGTACATTTTAAGTGAAATCAGGAGCACTTGGAAAAGGCTGGAGAAGAATCAAAAACTCTAAAACTCTTCTCCCTTTCTTCAATCCCAGTCCACAACTTTGCTACAATCATGGCCCATGTCTTTGTTTTTCTCATGCTGACTCTTGCAGCCTTGCTTTGTTGTTATACATGCATTTCATCTTGTATTTAAATAAATGCTATTATTCTCCTGATTTTTTTCTTTTATAATATAAAGATATATAATATAAAGTTTACCTCCCACTCATATGTCAGGGTCATGCTTCTTTTCACTACTTTAAATTCATATGCAAGTCTGCCTCATAGACATCCTTCTGTTTAGTTCTAGCTCTGCTTAAGAAGGAAAAAAGACTGGCACATTTTAAGTGAAATTAAGAGCACCTGTAAAAGGCTGGATGAGAGGAATCAAATAATAAAATCAAGTAATAGAACCATAGAATTGTTTAGGTTAGAAAAGACCTCTAAAATCATTGAGTCCAACCATTACCCAGCACTGCCAAGTCCACCACCAAATCACGTCCCTAAGTGCCACATCAACCATCCTTTTAATACTTCCAGGGATGGTGACTCCACCACTTCTCTGGGCAGCCTGTTCCACGGCTTGGCAACCCTTTTGATGAAGAAATTTTTCCTAATACCCAACCTAAATCTCCCCTCCACAACTTGGAGGCCATTTCCTCTTATCCTATTAGTTGTTACCTGCAAGAGGCTGATCCCTACCTGGCTACAACCTCCTTTCGGGTCTCTCCTGAGCGTGTTTTTCTCCACACTAAACAACTGCTTCCTCAGACACCTCACATGTGCTCCACACCTTCAGCAGCTCTGTTGCCCTTCTCTGGACTCACTCCAGCCCCTCAATGTCTTTTTTGTAGTGAGGGGCCCAGAATTGGACATGACTCAAGGTGTGGCCTCGCCAGTGCCGAGTGCAGGGGGACAATCACTGCCCTGGTCCTGCTGGCCACTCTATTGCTGATACAGCCCAGGATGCCATTGGCCTTCTTGGCCACCTGGGCACACACTGGCTCGTGTTCAGCTGCTGTTGACCGGCACCCCCAGGTCCTTTTCCACAGGTCAGCTCTCCAGCCACTAGCCTTCCTGGCCTCTGGCAGATGAATGCTTCTGCCCAATGTGGTGTCTGACTGAGTATGCACTCGATCCCTTTGTCCAGAGGATTGATAAAGGTACAGGTATCTTTAAAATCCAAAGGATACCATTTCTTTTCCAGAGAGATCTGTGTTTTCTATGAGCATTGCCTAGCATGACGGAGATCAGTTAAAGCTTGACAAGTATATTCATTTAAACATTTCACAGCAAAAAGAACTATTTGTTCTTAAAATAAAAATTTTGTACTGTTTTAATGCCTTTATTCATCTAGATACTTTAACAATTTTTTTGTTTGTCTTTTACCCCGATTTATTTTATTTTCTTTGCTTTCTCTTTTTTTTTCTTTTTCCTGGGAAAGAGAGTGAACAAAAGAGGTCTGGGATGTTTTCTCAGTTTTTCCCTTGTGTTTCTGACAGTTTGTAACATTTCAAAACTTCTGCAACTTTGAAAGAAGTAAAGACCAAACAAGTAAAATAAAACTCTGTAACTTTGTCACTTTACAATTTTTCGAGAAGGTGAAAAAGGTGTTTAAAATGTAACAGAAAGACAGAATTACAGAGTTTCAGTTTTCTGTTGCTTTACACTTTTCCAGAGCGAAAGAGGTTTTTAAATTTACAGAGGTGCAGAAAGGAAAATGTAAAAAATAAGGAATAGGGAGAAGAGAGATCAGAGTTTTTAATGCATGTTTTATAGAATGGGGAAGCAGTGGGACAAAAACATAGGAAAAACGAATTAAAAAAGTAATTTCTGAAGCTGTTTAAATAAAATTGTATAATTTTGTACCGTATAAAATAAAACTGAGTTTTGACTTATGTCATTTTTCATGCATTTTCTTTATAAATGCATTCTCCCTATGACTAGGATCCATGGATCAACTCGAAAGCAGTCTATAAGGTCCCAATTCAGAAAAGTGCATATCCATATTTATCTGTACATTTACCAGGTTGCAGAATCTGGCACTTGGTCGGAGGCTGTAAATAGCAGTGAAGCTCTTTTGTGAAGGAGACAGAGCATTCTCAGAGGCCTCTGCTGCAAACACACTTCCCCAGGCACTAAATTTAAACAGGAATCTCATCACCCTCTACCCCAAGAGGAAGACACATTTCTTTGATGCTGCTATGATTTATACAAATAGCTGTAGGACAGTAAATATCACTGTGCGTATTTTTGCTTTGTCTGCCTCCATGAATCTTGTGCTGAGTGCTGATGGTCCAACTCCAGCAGCAGAGAGATGGATCTACCCAAGCCCCAGGCAGGTCTCCAAAGGCCCTGCTCAAGAGCTGCAGCCTCATAGAGGTGCCAGAGAGAGATGTCTCACAGAAAAGCAGTTTTTCTAGGAAGAAACTATACAGATTATGTAACTTTGTGATTAACATAGTGATCCGGTTGATGCAGGGCCCCTTTTCTGCTACCCCTCTGAATTCCAAGAAAACCAAGGCATCTGTTTTCCATGATGCTCACTTAACCACAGCTGGGCAGGTTGTATAGCCCCCCCCCCACCAGTGCTGGGGGATCCTCTTGTCCCAGCACAGGATTTTAGTCACTGAAGTGTTAGGCAGTGATGAGTTTCCTGACATCAAAACCACTTTACCTTCTCAGCAGGGATCTAGGTGTGTGTAGATACTCTGAATAACACCTGAAATCTGGAAAGTCCAAGAGATGCAGGCATCTAAATCCCAAAATAGTTTTTGAGAGTGGCATCAGGGGAGTTTTCATGGGGCAGGAAGGTTCCCTGGGGCTCACTCTGTGGCCTAGGGCCTTGCGAGTGGTGGCCTTGTCTCTCTCTTAGACTGCTGGAGCCCAGCCACACACAGCCTCTGTGCACTGAGCCTTTCCAGCTCATGTTATATACCATGCCTGCTGGGACTGGAGGAGTGTTTCCATCTTGCACGTGAAAACAAATCCAAAACCATAGTCACATATGGCTCTATAAAAACGATATGAAAGCGACTGTGTAGAGTTGGATTTATTTAAATTCATTCTGGACACATTAGCTGTAAACATAAAGAAACAAATACAAATGAGGGGCACAGGGTGTTTGTTTTTCAGATGACACTGTTTATTGCATTTACCTATGAAACTGGAAAGACCATAGGAGATAATTCAGATTATTGGGTAAATAATGCATGTTTAAGAATATGACCCTGACTGTACCTTTTGCTGTTTCTTCATTTTGTTGAATGATTTATTTATAGTGTGTCTGTGAATCCAGTCCCTTCTGTGGGTGATGTCATTTTTCTCATGTATTACACATGCTGCACCCCAGGGAAAAAGGCAGCAACATGATTCAACATTTCACTGCTTCTTATTCCTCTTAGTACATATACTTCATATACATATTTGTTTCAAATGTCACTGAAGCATCTATTTAAAAATATACATTTATAGAAAAAGAGGAAAAAAATACAGATGCCTGTTCATTTTCTCTATTACTGACATTTCAGATAGCAGGTAAACTATTCTGTTTGTGTCATTCACTTAAGCCTGGTTTGTAAAGAGTTTCCATAGTACTTTATATGTCTGATGGCTAACACTTAGCTTTGGAGAGATTAATGAATCCAAGGTGAAATGGTGATAGCATGAAATAGTAGCAAAAAGGCTGGAAAAGAGAAACAAGCACAACACCCACCCTCAACAAACAAACAAATAAAAAAAAACAACCGACCAAAAACCCCTCAACCTGCTGCTATTTTCCTAACTCAAAAAAAAAAAAGCAGTTCTTAAATATTGATCTTTTCTCAATAAGAGGTCATTTTTAAGGTTATTTTATTACATTTGATTGTATTTATTACATATATGGAACATGTAAATTTTTGAATCACATCAAAAATTACTGGAAAGGAGGATGATAAGAACCAATTAGGATAACTTTCTGTATTTTGGAGGCAACCTATTTCTCTACACTGCACTGGGAAATCCATCCCACACATTGACCTCCAAGCTGAGCACAATATAAGCAGCTCTCAGGAGGCAGTGAAAATTTCCAGTCCCTGCTAACTTTTGTGAGCTGGGATTTGGTGGCTGCCCTTTAGTAGAAAAACTGTGCCTTCTCTTGAAGGAAACATTTCTATTCTATTGCTACCCTGCCAGTCCTTACCAGATACTCCTTCTGTTTAAAAGCTTGTCAAAACTTATGATGGAATCAAACTTCTTTTTTTCTGCAACCATAATATTCAAGGCATCTTATATAGATAGAACTGTCTGCTTTAAACCACAATCCATATAAATTAAATTGAAAATAACTTTTATAATAATATATTTTTACGTGGTATTTCTAGTACTTGCTTTATGTTTCACACAAAGGACAAGAATTCTGAATTCTGGGAATCTTTTCTCAAAAAACCTTTTTTATATATATCACCTCCAACATCCCAGCTCTTTTACGTGCAAAAAGGACATTAATATGAATGAGAGTGATTTGTATGGCAAGGAGACTCTCAGAATCAAGATGCATTAAAAGGTTCTTAGTGGAGAGTTTTATATAGAGGGAAAAAGCCATGGAATTATTCAGTGAGTATGCATTTGACTAGTCTATCCTAATATAAAGTATGCAGTAAGTAGTTTCTGACTCTTAATGGAATATTCTAAACTAGTGGTTGTTGGACCAACTAGTGAATATGTCTTTTAAATCTTCTGTACCTGAAAATTTTTGTGTTAAAATTGATTAGTGTTTTATTTCTTAAATATTCATAATTCTATGTATGTGTGTATATATATATATATATATATATATGAATATATATATATATATGTATAGATATACTTCAAATTTCATAGAGTAAAAATATATCTGACCAAAAAATTAATGTATCATCACTGAGGAAAACAGCTAGCTAAGCTTCAGATAAATGTATAAGGTTCTGTCTGGAAAGACTGAATCCATTAGTGAACTGAACTGATAGGTCAAGAAAAGTAATAGCCAAATAAATATTTTATTAGCATTTTGTGAAACTTGCTAATGGTTAAGCCTACTAATCCTACACTAGTGGGAATCTTTATTCAACATCAGGTCATTATTCAATACATATTGTCTCCAATTTCATACAAAGTGACTTTCTGGGCATGACTGGAGAAAGGTATTTTCACATTAATTGAATACTCTAGGATACAATGGATAAAATCTGCTGCTGCTCTAACTTTTTTGCTGGTTAAATGATTGGGGAAATCAAACAGAGCTGTATGAAGATACATCAAAAAAATGTCACTTTTATTTTCAATAAGTTTTCATAACTGAATTTACTCTTGAAATTGGAAGTTACAAGAAGATTGGTGTCAGGCAGTAGCAGCATTCCTTAGCTGAGGATTTCATTTTCCACAAGTGCAGTGTGGAGACTCAGCCCTCCAAGCATGCCCAGGAGAGGAGTAGTTTGTGAATGCCAGCATGCATGTGGGATTAGCATGGACGTGGGATGGCATATCCCTACCCTCATCATTTGTAAATCCAAGTTTTACCTTTTACTTCTTGTCTTTCCCCTGGAGTCAAGTCTCTCACCATGAGGAACTGGTGGAGATGGGAGTTGCCATGTGCCCCATATGAAGCTGGGAATCACACAAGGCAGCCACACACAGTATGTCTTGCTGACTGGTGCTCTGGGCACACACATTTCTCAGAAATTGTTTAACTAGGACAGATCCTGATGGGTCAGGCAGCAGAGGCAGCTTCTCAGTGTTCAGAGCACATTGGAATTTATCCTGTTGAGGCAGCCCTCTCATACTGGTGCAAAAAACCAGAAAATACAGAGCTCAGTGGGCAGCTCATGACAACTGTCTTGCCTTTCTCTTTTAATTTTGTTAGTTTTCTTCCTGTTGTTTCCAAGTCAAGCCTACTCTACAGTGTTTTTCCTGTCTGTGTCTAAGTTCAAACTCAGATGGTATTTATTCTGTTAAAATCACCATTAACACCAGTGGAACATTATTAGATTAAGAAACCGCTGAACATCAGAAAAAAATGTAAGATCTGTTGCAGTGCAGAAGCACCATTTTGATTCAATACCACTAAAACAACACAAATGAGTCTGAAATGTCTATCATCTTTTATGCTTTTCTAGCTTTAGTTTCATCCCTTATCCTTAGCATTTAAAAAAGAGAAAAAACCCAAAAACTTTCATGTTTGAAGACAGGTCTTTTTATGATTCAGTAATCACTGAGATTAGACCATAACACTGATGTACTGCCAAGGGGGCATTCCTTTCTCAGGACACTAAATCAATTTTACTAATTTATATTAATATTTAAGCAGGGAAAATACTTAATGATTCTCTCTTATCTAGTCCAGATGGATTGATTTCTTTTCCTAAGAGTGCAGTTTATGAAAATATTGTCTAAACTAACTGTGAGAGTGCTAGAAGAACATAAACTCTATGATTCTTATGTATAATTTAAAAAGCAATTTCAAGGCTCCAGTTCTATAGCTGTTCAACATATAAAATTCTCACTCAGCTCTGCAGTTGGAGGAGATTCAATAGAAGTGATTTTACAATTGATTTCAGTAGGTGTTTTGACTACAAGGGAAGAACAAAATTGGCCAACAATACTTGTAAAGTGATTTTGGCTTCTTGGGAGTGAAGGCATTTCAGTGTAAATTGTTATCATTTTTATGAGCTGGAGCACTCATCCTATCCCAAATTCTCTAAGAAATTTCTGAGTTTTAAAAAATTTACATCCACAGTCTCATTCTTTGCTCCCCCTGTTAAGAATGAGCACCCATGTAAACAGGAATGCCACAGCTGTAGAACTGAGACTATATAATGAGAGGTAGTACCTGTCAGTAATAGAGCAGAAGAGGTTTTAGGGCAAATTCCTTTTTGCCTTGCCTTTAGCCTCATGATTTTTGCATTCCAATCATACACAGTGGTGACAGCTTCTCTCTGAGACTATTCCACAGATTGAGGTTTAGGTATTCTCCAAAATTATAGGGGCTCTATGGTCAAAATCCTATAGAAATAGGGTTTGTAACCTGTAGCTGTAGTAAATTAAACCAAGGTCTGTTCCCTGGCTCAGAAGCCAGCTGGCATGATCTGCCCACATCTATGCTATTATACTCTCTTACTTTCCAAAACAGAGTGTCTGAATCCAAGCTGCCTATTGGGAATGATCTTTGGCCCATGTTAATTTCCAAATTGTCCCAGTGATTTTTTGGAAGAGTGCTAGCATTCACCAGCCAAAACCATGTCAGGGATTTTGTCCTCTAGCAATTTAACAATACAGACAGCTGAGTTCCAGTGCCTGGACTATGTGCTGACTCTGTTTTAGTTTTTTATTCTAGATGTGTTTTCTATCTCTTCCCGGAGCTTTCTATTTCCCAAGCACATGCTCTACCTACAGGATAATGTATCAGTGGAAAGAGTTTGTCAGCTGTCATCAGAACAAAACTATTAACTCCTTGAGCCCTTGAGTGGACAGAGATACCTAATGTGAAATCCTGGGCCAGATGCTGGGGACACCAAACATCCCGTTTTTTTCAGTGAAGCTGCAGACAGCTCCTCACCCAGCACAAAGGGTGAGAAATCTACCATGGATGGCCAGCTGATGCCAGGTGTCTAACTTTTAGGTACTGTCCCACTAGGGACACTTGCTCTCATGACAGTGTATGTATTTAAAAGGAGTTGAGTAAAGTTGCAGTTTTTCCTATGTTGTTCCTTAACCTTGCATGGCTGATAACAGCAGCTTTAGTAATGTTTGCTTAATTGCATTTGTGCATGAAAGACTGTGACACCTATCAATATTTATACCTGTTCATTTCTGTAAAAAAATATATGTGCTCAGGAAAAGGCTCGTGGGAGAACATGTGTGCAAGAGATTGATGTAGGGAAAGCAAAGATAAATATTTTTGAAAGACTAATGCCATAGTTTCTCAAATGTCTTTAGTATTATTGTAAATATTTTCCATTTGTATCTGACTTTGTATGTATTTTTGCTTGTCTTCCAAATGCAAAATACATTTGTGGAAATGTGATGTTTTACATCTGACTAATATAGTGGAAATAAACAAAAATGTCTATTTACAAAAAGATCTTCCTTGGGGCTGGAAAAGTCTCAGGTCATCATGGCTACATCAAGACACATTTCATCACCTGGGGGAGGTGGTGATGGTATTTTTGCTGTTATTTTCCCTTTACAGACATTAATATTCCACAATTCTGTTTGTGGAACAATTCACGTCAACTTCAGGCAAAATAAGGATGGATAGTTTTAGCAGTTTAAGCAGGTGGTTTTCAGAAATCTAGTTGAATTCAATGAATCTTTTGCAACACTATTGCCTTGATAACCCACAATTGATGAATGACCACAAATAGGGGAGGAAAACAAAACTGTTTTCAAGTTATGGCTGCCCATAGCCCAGAAAAAAGATAGTAGTCACAGTTTCCAAGGACAAAGATGGGTGGGCACTTCTCAGTGATTTTCTACCCTTTCTGTACTCTTGAAACAGTGCTACTGTCAGAGGAGCAGTTTGCTTCTGATTGCTGAAGAGTATGAGCACTAAAACTCAAAGAAAAAGGTGAATGAAATTAGGTGAACGAAAGGCAGGCTTTAAAGAGATTTAGGGAATATTATTACAATAAGATTATGCAGACAAAGGAAGTCTCATCAAGTAAAGGCTAGGCTCAAGTATAAGCTACTTTACAAAGAGTTAGACACAAAATCAAAGTTCTTGTAGTACTGACTTGAGAAAGCAATCTCAAGATTAATTTGTTGCATATTTATTTATGCATATTTGGTGTCTTAGAGAAAGAAAAAACCCACCTAGTTGTACATGTGAAATGCCAAAATGTCATATTAATATGAAACTTAACAGGAAAATTATAACTCAGATCTAGATTTTCTTTTTCGCTATGCATCTCTTGGACTATCTTGTTCTTGTGTGCAGATGAACCCTGCTTCATTCCCTGTGTACATTTCAGTATTTGTTGACACTATATTTTGAGAAAGTAAGACTTGTGTTTTAAAGTATATATGTGAGTCAATTTTGCTTGAAGATGATCATCATCTTTAAATCAAATTTTCATCTATCATAGATGCTTTAGCTTATGCAAATATCAGAGTAATGCCAATAAATGTAAGGTCAGATTTCAAGGGAAAGGGCTAAGATTCTTTTACTCTGACTGTTGTGGGAATTGTAATTTCTAGAGCTGGAGGTACTTGTTGAGGGTGGTTTGTTTGTTTGGTTTTGCTATACATTTGGGTGGGGGTTTTGGGGGGATTTTTTACTATTCTATCAAAATGTTAATAGGCTATAAAAAGATTGTCTTAAAACTCACAAAACTTCAGAGACAACACTTTAAGTCCAACAGATGAAAATGTCATGAAATTCTCAGGATTTAAAGTTATAAATTTTAATGGACACTACATTCTAGCCATTTTGTGGTCCAGCCAGCAAGCATTGTAATGAAAATGAAAATCCAAATCCATATGCGTGCGCCTGTGTTAATTCTGTAACGATGCAAATGCATGCAGGTATCTGAGGGGTTCTATGTTACCTACAGTCCATGTTTTCACACATTTCTTCTAGGGTTAGATCTAACATTCAAACTTGAGATTATAGTATTCAAACTGAAATGCCAAGTATTTTTTCTTCCCAAATATTGGCTTCTATCCTTTCTTCCATACGAAACTGAGCCAACACCCAGGCCACACAATACCTCTATAGTAATAGTTTTAAGATGTGATAACTTGTGGTTTACCAATCCAAAAACACTTTCAAACACTAGATAGGGCAAATTTCCAATGTGTCATGCACAAATTCCCTCTGGCATTAAGACATGATATAGAACTGAAGCTTGACTTTCCAAAGCAGTAATAACTGTTCTCACTCAGGAGGAACAGGAGTTTTGAGACAGCAAGGAAGTGACCTTAGTCTGTTCTAGAAGATTTCTAGTTTGTCTTTGGTTAACTATGACAGGACTTGAATAAAAATCTCTGTAGGAATTAAAACAAACAAACAACCTCCACCCCCAATCCCTGAACAAAAAAACAAAGTATCGTGGAATTCTCTCAGAGCCTTGTTTCAATACCTTCTAAAATACCTTAAAAATGCTTTTTGAAACTTTTTTGATACGTACAGAAAGGATAGTGGTATGATGGCTGTATGCAAAGATTTTATTTCATTGATTTACAATGATCAGCTTAAACTTCCTATGTTTACTATGACATGTCACATTCAAACCCTTATTTCACATCAGTTACACATCTCCATTCACACGAAAATATACTACTACAGCAGAATCCTGAAATTATATAGATTGCTTTCAGTGTTCTCAATATGTCCGATAAGTTAAACAGAAATCACTTGTCATCCAAAAATTGCCTTTTGGAGAAATGAGCTATTCAGCTAACTGCTGGGATAAGGAAAGAACAGGAAAAATGGGAAGAGCAGTGCTTAAGAGTCATACGAAATAATCTGGAACTTTTTATTTATTGAGTTGACTCTCCCCAAGTCTAAAGGTTTCTATCAGCTACAGAGGAAGCTGATCAGAATTTTTCTTTTATTTCCTGGGTATTAAGGGTAACCAACAACCCCCCAGCAGAAAGGAAGGTATTATTAGTTGATATTTTCAACCCCATGTAAACTTGCAGAAGTACAGACAGAAAATACAATTGAGAGATGTGTCTTGTATATTTCCTGGGAACATGTCTACTGGCAGGAGCTCTAGAAGGTTAATTTCTGCAATAGATGGCTCGTATTAATTACAAATTTTGAATTTGTAACAATATAACTCCATCATTTCTATAAAACAATATTTAATATACAACAAAATTTCACCACATAAACACATTAAAAACACCTTTTTATAGTTTCAAGGATTACAGGTTTTTCATAAAAACATTTTCATAACTAGAATCTTAATACAGAATGATTTTTTCTATGCCAAAATACATTTAGATGGTAAATTGTTTGTAGAAAAAGATACAGAAGAGAAATGGGGTTTGCTGGCATGTAATCCATCTTATTTCATTCTTTCATGGTCAGCTTTAAGGTAAAGTTAAAAATGTTTGTCATAAAATACTTTATTGTTTTATCCGGAGTCTTAACCAGAAAAGAAGGAAGTTAATTGGCTTATTCTCTATTTCAGTGTCTCTCAGGCATGCCCAGAACAGCACTTAGTACACGCTACTTGGACCATAACTATCTGTCAAGGGTTTTTTTGAAAGATATAACATTCCTGTTAACTTTCAGCTTTAGGTGCCCACAGAATGAGGAGTGGATTCACTGTAATAGCTGAACTGCATTTACCAAATGCAACACCAGAAAAAAAAAAAAAATCCACGTAAAACCACATAGGAAGATTGATCACACATTTTTATTAGAGTCTTTTGAACAATTGCATTATGTTGTTCCTTTATTTAAAAACTCTTGCAAAAAAAGACATTGGAGTGGACTGGTTTCAACCCTGAGCATTAACACTGCATATCAAGTACTGTAGTAAAGAAGCTGGTTAAGTTTGTAGCACTAGCACAAGTCACTGATATTAATCCTCTAGGTGATCAGGTTTTTACAAAAAAAATACATAGTTTTCAATAAATAATGCTTAATTTTACAACTTTGATACAGCAATGTCATACACTGTTTTGACACATACTAAACTCTGCATGCTATATAGTCTACTAGAAGACAAAACTTTGCCATGCATTTTCTTTTTCTAGTGCTAGAAAACACTTTGTCCTCCAGTGCATTGCCTCAAGCAGCCTTACCATCTTCCTTCTCTCACAGCAATGGGCCGTGCACTGGCATGCAAAAACCTCAAGAAAAGGTTTCCCCCCCACCATCACTCAGACTTCTAAACAAAAGTACTTTTCAGCTTTTCCCCCCAAGACCTGGAGTGGCTATGAAAACTAATTTCATGTGGCCTTGAAAAGTCTTTGAAATTACATATTTTAAAAGTGTCATGCTTGAAAAACTGCTCTAAAACATTCAATTTCCCCCACCTGTGGCCATCATGCAACATCATTGAAATGTTGTAACCATCAAAAGTCCCACATTGGAAAACAGGCCTCCATTTTAAAACAGCCCACCAAAAAATAAAAGGAAATAAGAAAAAAAGTATCACAGCATTTATGTAAAGACTCCAAAACGCCAACATATGTACAAGAGCAAAACCAGATACAAATTGTAAATGAACTAACAATGGCATATAACTCTTCTCCCTGGCTTTGCCAGGAGTTGAGGCAAGTTGGTTTTGGAGATAAGCAGGATGATGGAAACAAAAACAAATTGTGACAATGGGAGTTCCTGGATTAATCATTATTACTTGATCAAATTTCTTCAAGCAGTAAATCAATGTCTTGATTTTACTGGAAGTGTGAATTACCAAAATCTGAAGCCCTATTCAATAATTCTAAATCAAACCTGCTTCTGAACTTTCACAAGTCTTAGAATTTTGGCACCCTTGCACTTTTTCATCCTGCAAGATTGCACTTCACAGAAAATCCAGATGTAACTAACCACAAAAGAAGAAATTTGATTAATTAATAAGGATTGAAACCTCCATTCTCACACTTCCAGGTTGTTGTTCATCATTGAAAACCATTCACCCCTTCTTATCCATATTGCTTTAGGGGTTTCCTTGTATCTACAGAAGTCATTCCTTTTAAATTGCTGTCAATCACAATTTTTCTAAGAGTTTTTAAAATATTCCTATCTTTGCACTGGCATAAGTATTGGGTTTTCTAAGAGAATCTCACCCCAAAGAAGGTATTACTTTTATACATGAAATATTACGAACTTTTGTTTCCCTTTTTGTAAGTCATTCTACATTTTCTGCACATTTGTGCTTTATATTGAATATAAAAATAGGTCTTTAAAACTCTATTTATTTTAAACTCACTAAAAAACTACTTGCTTGTGAAATTCTCTTACAAATTCACTGCATCCATGTAGAGAAGATAAAACTAATTAGGCAGTTAATTGGTATAGGTAGTGTGCAAAAAAATTAAGAAAAACAAAAACAATCACAGCCTTGGATGTGAGTGAGGGGAAAGGAAATTAATCAAAGAAATACAACTGTATAATAGGGGAAATGTAAGGCAACTCATTGTATTAAGTTTTTGTTGTTTATTTTTTCCTGGCCATTCTTACAAATGAAGGTTAGGAGGAACTAAGACACCTATCCTGCCAGCAGCCCTTGAGGCAAAAACTCCCATTAAACTCAATGAGAATTTTTTTTTTTTTAACCAGAGCAGGTTTAAGGCCTTACTAGGCAACAATTGTGAAGATGTAAAATGGAATTAATGAACTGTTTTGATTATCAAACACCTAAAACTTATATGGCCCTGACTTTGACCCCACACCAGTTCTCCCCGGTGTAACAACAGAGTTGCACTTTCCTCAAAAAGGCAGGAGTGAAGGATCATACTGCACGCATGCAAATCACATTCAATAGACTTGAAGTTTCATCTGAATGTCAGTGAATGCCTAAAGAGCATGTAGCACTTAAAGGACGCTTGGAATGAGCCTTTCTACCACATTAGTAAAAGACTGTAAAAGTCTTTTCTTAGTAAAAGAAAATATTTCTTAATTGTGGTTCTTTTAAAATGAAGGGAAAAAAACAGAGTAAAAACATCAAAAAGGCAAAAAAGGTTTGCAAAAAATGTTCACTTTAAAGATGAAAAGAATCAGCATGTTTGATTAGGTTTTACATTGAGTTGACATCCTCAGTGTTAGCAAGTAAATTGTCTTTCAACATAGAAAAGCTCATTTTTCTCCCTCCTATCACTGAGTCCTATTACACATAGAATAGTATTGTACAGAGACAAATGCAAGGAATGTGGGGAAAAAGGCCACAGGAGATACCAGGCCTGCAACAGGACTGCTCTAGCATGTCAACAAAGATTCCTATGTACACAAAAAAAAAAAAAAAAAAAAAAGAAACAGAAGGTATAGAAGGTATGACTATTATTAATGACAAAATAAAATAAAAAAGAATAGCTTAGCAGATGCTATTTTTCATGAGTAGAAGATTGTTTTTTACTCTCACTGAGATCAGTAGGAGCTTAGGCATTCAACAGCATCAAACTTCAGCCCTAACTATGCAGTGGCTTAAACAGAACACTACCTAATTTTTCCTTGAACAATATGCAATAATAAACTCTAAAATAAAAGCAACGCAAGTGTTTGGCAAAAAAAATTGTTTCCCTGCACCATATACTCAAAATATTCCTCTGATATAGTACAGTATAATTCCCATTTAGAAGAAAGAAAAGATATACTTCTGAGTGGGTATTATATTCTTTGACTAAAGTAGACCTGTTGCTCTTTTAAAATATGCCTGACTGCTCTTTAATTGGATCATTTAAATCAGTTATCCTTGACTAATATTTTAAATGGTAATTTTAAAAACAGCTTCCAAAAATATATGCAGTCAAAATTTTTGTAGGCTGAGACACAGACCTTATTACAATGCAAACTAAATGCAGCCTGTATTTGACCATAATCATTCATAACTCATTGAACATCTGCAAAGCACAAATGTTTAATGACACTGCCTATTATCACTTTAATAAACAAGGATGCATATCAGAAGAAAGGGACTGAAAGAACAAGTCACCCTACCCTCATGATAGCTTGAAGAATTACTAAGAGAATTTTGGCTCAGTTTTAAGACTTAGAACCTGATCAACTTACTCCATCACCCTAGCCCAAAACGGGACTTTTGATAGCAGGATAGTGAATGGCTAGGCTAGAGCACTTCAGTGTATCTATTTTCTTTCAGTCTTTTGCCTTAGAAGAGATAAATGTCATTTGTTTTCAGTCTGATTTCTAAGTTATTACATGGAGAACACACTAATCATTTGAGACCAAAAACTGAAAATTCAAGAAACTCTGTTTTATTGAGGGCTATCCATTGCCAAGGATATCTTGTATACTGTAATTAAGTTTGTTTTAAAACACAGTTTCTCATAAAGAATTATCACAATGCAAGACATAAATTTGAGTTCCCAGATATGCTATATCTCTTTTCTGATAGCAAAGATTTAGGCCAAACAACTTTTATTTAGAATCATGAGTGTTTTATTATTATTATTAGAAAGAGATCAGATTATATTAATCATTTTACTACCAGTTTAACTAACCTAAAGTAAGATATCTCACCACTTAAATGCCTAAGAGTTGTCTTTGATTAAACATAACATGCATGCAGGTTTTAATGTTATGTTTTATTATGCCTTACAAATGCGTATGCAGGATTTTCATTTCAGCAAGTCTGAAAGCCTGTAGCAGTGGTTGCCACCAAAATACCAGCACAGTGAATTGTCCCTGTAAACAGCTGGATCATTAATTAGCGGATAAAAAAAAAAGTAGTAATAATTTACCAATGCCTATCAGACAAAAAAGTAAACTTCTTGAGAAACAAACTTCCACCTTGTGAGTCTGTCTATTGCCATCAGCAGCTATTTCAGAGCACGCAACTGAAATCCGATGGCTCCTAAAGTCCCCAAAAAAATATATATATAAAAAGCACACTGACAAAGTCTGCTCACCTACAGCCGAAGCTCGTACCCCCCGTCCCCTGCCCTGTCCTGCCTGCCGGGAGCGGCGGGCGGCTCTCCGGAGGGGCCGGGGCCACCCCGGCGGGCCGAGCGCTGCCCGGAGAGGAGGAGATGCAGCACCGCTACCCTCAGCATCTCCACCTCGAGTCTGGCCCAGGCTATTCATCAAAAACGGGAGAGGGGGAGGAAAAAGCCCAGCGGGGAGAAGACCGGGGGCATGCAGAGGGGGAGAGTCGCCTTCCCGGCGGCGGTGAGAACGGGCACCCGGCCCCGCCGCGCCCCCGGCCCGGAGCCCCCCGCCCTGGAAAGCGGCTGCGGGGGGCCCGCGGGGCCGCCCCCGGGAGCGGGGCTCTTTCCCCGCCGGCGGGCGGGGGGAAGGCGGCAGAGCCGAAAATACCCGGGGCGAGCCAGCCTGCCACTGCCCGGGACAGCCCGCAGCAAGCAAACCCCGGCCCCGCGGAGCAAAGCCGGTGGGAAAAAGGCGACGAGAGGAGGAAAGAAAAAGAAGCAGTCCTGACTCTCCTTCCCCCCTAGCTCTGATCATGCACAACATCCTACAGCTACCGCGCCTCCGCGGGAGAGGGGTGACAACACGGCATCTCCAGCGTTACTGCTACAGACACTAATTGCGATACGAGTTTCTATCAGTTCCAGCTGATTTATTAAAATTGTAAAGATACAGACTTTCAGCATTAAAAAAAAAAAAAAAAAAAACCAGGCTATGATGTTGACAGTGCACAAGTCTGCTTTTGCCATCATTTGCTACAAAATATGCAGATGGTCTGTACTTTAGATTATATTGCACAACATGAGAAACTTTTTAAACTATGTGCCTTTTTTCTTTTTTTTTTTTTTTTTTTGCTAAAATCGAGAATCCAGTTTCATACCTTCCATCTGGGGCCCCATCCACATATCACAGCGTATGAGATACATAAAGTCCTACTATAGTACAGTACATATACAATCTTTTAAACTAAGATAACAGCTCTGAGGTCTATATCACCATTTTCAATAAATCTTTACCTACAAATATTGAACAAATCTGAACTATAGCTGTACAAAAAAAGTGTTTGTTTCTTTTTTTTTTAAACCACAAGGCCTTTAGATGCAAGGATTATTTTTTAAAATTTTAATCCTTTTAAAACCAGGACGTAACGTACCAACAAACTTGCATGCTAAAAACAGAGAAAAACAAAGAAAATAAAAGGGAAGAAGTGCCTGAAAAGTCTTACTGAAAAAACACAGCAAGAATGTTCCCTTTTCACTGTACAAAAATACGCCTGAAAATATATTAATTTTTAAAAAAGACTGAGGTCTGTTATGTATCAAAAATGTTTCAATACCTTTTTGTACTGAGGTCTAGGCTGTCTGGTATTCAATCAAGGAGGTATAAGGGAACAAGTTACAAAAAAAAAAAAAGTTGGCAAGTAGAAATCACATTTGTAAAACCATAAACAATTTGATCTGAAAAGTAAACTCTGATCTTAAGTCAGTTCAGTTATTTGTAAGCGTTTGTACAGTCTGCATTTTTTCAAGCTCCCTGCAGCTTTGTTAAGAATCGGATGCATAGAAGACATCAGTTTTCTCCCTCCAAAAAAAGTTGAATGGTCCCTTTCGGAAAAAAAAGAAAAAAAAAAATAAGAACAGTTCGTTAAGATCTCTCACGGGAAAAAAAAAAATAAAAATCCACAAACCCCCTTGAGTAACAGTTGTGCTGCCAAAAGACTTCTTTGCAGACCATCTTCCAGACTTCAATCAGAGACCGACAAGCTTCAAACAGCGCCTTCTGTATCATTTTTCCCCCAGTCCCATTTGCCTTTGCTGTTGTTGTTGTGATCACCAAACGTAATAAAAATTAAAAAAACACAAAAGTAATAAAAAAAATAAAATCACAACTCCCGGGCTCGGAACTAACTTCGAGATTTTTTTTTTTTTTTAAAGAAAACAAGACTTTTTTTTTTTAATCATTATCACGATCATCATCATCATCGCCGGCGTCGCGCCGCTCCAGCTCCGCCGCTCTCGCCGCCCGCTCTGGCCGCCGCCCCCGCTCAGTACGTGAACACCAGGTCGGAGAAGTTCGCTTCCAGCCAGTCGCCCGCGATCATCTCGCTCAGCTCCGGGGTACAGTAGTCGGGGAATTCGAAGTGGGAGCCGAGGCTGCCCTCGCTGAAGGAGTCCAGGTCCTTGTCCACCAGCGAGAGGGAGAGGTTGCCGGCGGCGGCGCCCGCCCCCAGCTCGGCGGCGGCGTGGCCGTGCTGAGAGAAGTTGAGACTGAGGTCGAAGAGCAGGTCGTCCGCCTCCTCGCTACCGGCCGACGAGGTGGAGATGGACCGGGAGGACGCCGGGGAGAGGCCGGGCGGCTGCTGCGGCGGCGGCGGGCCCTGCTTGGTGATGTTCTTGAAGCTGTAGTAGAGTCTGCTGCCGCCGCCCGCCGCCGCGGCGCCGCTCCGCACCTCCTCGTACAGGCTGGCCCCCTCGGTGGACTCCGCCGAGGAGCTCAAGGTGGGGCTGGCCGGCACTTTGGCCACGTTGTACCGCCGCAGCTGCTGTGGCCCCGGCTCCTCATCCTCGTCCTCGTCCTCCGCCTCCTGCTTGATCCGCAGCTGCAGCTCGTCCTCGTCCTCCTCCTCATCCTCCTCCTCGTCCATGAAGACACACTTGACCGTCTTGCTGCTCACTTTCAGGGTGCCGAAGACGTACTCGTCTCCCGCGTAGTCCCCGTGGTGGGCGGTTTTGGCTCCCGGCTTGGGGGGCGAGGAGCCGGAGGAGGCTTTCAGCTTGCTGCACTTCTTGCTGGAGCTCTTGGCGCTCTTGCTGCCGCCGCTGCTGGCGGGAGCGTTTTTCTCGGGACTTTGGCTAGCGTTGGGCTTGGCCGACGGGTCCATTTTGGGCTTTTTCCTGGGACGGTACTTGTAGTCGGGGTAATCAGCCATGTGCTTGAGCCGCAGTCTCTCCGCCTCCCGAATGAAAGGGATCTTCTCGCTGTCCTTCAGCATTTTCCACCGCTTGCCCAGGCGCTTGGAGATCTCCGCGTTGTGCATGTCCGGGGACTGCTCCATGATTTTTCTCCGCTCGATCTTGGACCACACCATGAACGCGTTCATCGGTCTCTTTATGTGCCCCGATGCCGTTTTGCACCAGTCCGGGTCGCTCTCGTCCAAAGCGACGGGGCTGCAAGCCATGAACTCGCCCTCTTCAGTGTCCATCGCTTCCCGGGGCAGGTTGCTCTCCGCCTCCGTACTCTCCGCCTGCTGCACCATGGTGGGCTCTCGCCGAGGCGCCGCTCCCCTCCAAGCCAACAAAGCCGCTCCGCCGCCGCCCCCTCCCACCGCCGCACCTTGCCCCTGCTGCGAGCCGCGCCGAGCTCCTCTCTGCGCCGCGCTGCGAGGCGGAGCCCGCGGGGCCGGGCGGGCGCTGTGGCTGTGCCGCCCGCACCGCAGCGCCGGCGCTGGGGCCGGGCCGGGTCGGGCGCGGCTGGGCTGGGCTGCTGCGCCGGGCGCGCGCTGTGCCCGTGCCCCGGCCTCGCGCCGCCGCCCGCCCTGCGCGCGCTGCCCGTTCTGCGAAACTCCCGGCTCCGCGCGCCGCGCGTTATCAGCGCCTCATATGGGTGACATCACTCCCGCCGCCGGCCAATGGCGCCGCTCGGCACCGCCCGCCGCCACGCCCACCCCGCGGCGCGCTGACACACCCCCGCGCGGGGGGCGGCCGCGGAGGAGGCGCCGCCGGCGCTCCCTGGCTCCCGGCGCGCCCGGCCCGGCCCGGCCCGGCCCTCCCCTCCCCTCCCCTGCCCTGCCCTCCCCTCCCCTCCGCCCGGGGGTTGACAGTACCGCTGCGGGGGGCTTCGCCTGCTGGCCCCCGCCGCCGGGCGCTCAGCGCTGCGGTGCGGTGCGGGGCGGCGGCTCTCCCCTGTTCCGCTTCCTCCGGAGGCCGCGGAGCCCCGCGTGGCTCGGGGCGGGCAGCAGGGGGCGCTGGCGCTCCGCGGCCGCCGCAGCGGCGTGGCCACGGCCCCTCTGGCGGCGCAGCGGGACCGGGCCCGCCCCGCCTCGGGGGCCCGGGCGGTGCTCGGCGGGGCTCAGCGTTCTCCGCGGTCCGCACGTGGCCTCCTTCTCCTGCGCGGCGGGGCTGGGCCCCTGAACCCCCAGAGGAGCGCTCCCGGCGCTTCGGCTCCCTGTCCTCCCAGGGCTTGTTTCGGTGTCCAGTCGGTAGAGAACGGGGCTGAGAAGACGCAGGGTAGAGACTGGCGCGCTCCGGGTTCCCTGCGGATACGGACGGTGCCTCGGCGGCCCCGGCCTGCTGGTCGGCGGTGCCCGGCGTGGGGGAGCTCCCCTTGTCCCCCGGGAAGGCCCGGGCTGTCTACAGGAGGGACGTGAGAATCGTCGCGCCCACCTGGAGGCTTTTACCGCGTGGTGTAGGCAGAGGATAAAGGCGCCTTCCCCAAAGTATAGAGTGAAAATATGCAGAAAGCATCAAACAGTGGTGATTTTCTGTTTGTTTGTGTGTTTGTTTTCCCGGAAGCATCAGGTTATTCAGGACGCCGTAGCGGATCTGCCTATTCGGATAATCCCGTGTTTGTTTTTATCGCAGAACGTCTGAAATCCAAGCGTGACAGTGTGCTATGCACCTATGGTCATTTTAATTGCAAAGTGTATGTGAAGTGAATTCACATACTGTTTTGTGGGTTCCTTTGTGGTTTTCCCGCTACCGTTTGCAGTTTTTAGAAAAAGAAAAGTTTAATAAGTTTTGTGATGGTTGCTGGCTGGATACAGACATAATGGCAGTGAGAGGAATGAACCCTGGCACAGCCTCTCCTCTGCCAGAGCACATCCTATGAACTGGTGCTAATGGGGCAGCAGGTCCCCTGGTACATCATCCTCTAATTATCCCGGCAGTTCATTTTCTTCAGACTACAGCAAAATTACTGTGTTTGGATGATGTGACTCTGATATCATCGGGCTGCAGAGTGGCTAGTGCTGTTACAGGAACAAAAACAAAAAAAGCCCTCCAAAAATGTCACACACCTCTTTTAGCCGTGTGGATAGGTTAGGGCTACCGGGTCTCAGCTGCACTTGTCAGGAGTCAGGTGGAGTTTGAAGGATACATTTCAGGCAGATACATAGTGTTATGTCACTTTCCTTGCCCGACCCCAGCTGGGTGTACAGAGTCGAGGGAAGGAAAAGGGCATAGCTGAAGAAGGTTCAGTTACTTCATTGTAAAGATGGATTTTGAAAAACACTGCTCTGCCTCTCCGTGACTGCCCCCAGCCATGATTTCTGCTCTGAGGCTTGTTGCCACCTCTCTCTCCCTGTGACTGCACTTCGTGGTACAATCTAGCTCCATAATAAAGTCTATCCTTTAAGACACAGGAGATAAAATGGAAAATTTGACTGGCAGGGTTCTCAACTTGTCATAAAATGTTAAAATTTAGAGAAACCACATGAGGAGAGGGTGCAGTACCTCTGGGAGGGAGTGCCTGAGTTCTTGTCGCAGCTGTGGTCAGCTGTGGTCTCTCCGGGGATGGCTGTTGGCAGGACAGGGCATTCCTTGCAAGAGGACTCTGAGTTTGGTACTTCGTGCTCCATCTGGGTGAGGATTTGCTCAGACTGGGCACACTGTAGAGCCTTCTGTGTGACCAGGGCTTCATAAAAATTGAGAGTATGTTTCTTGTAATGATGATGTGGACAGGGGTCTCGGGAGTGTGTAGGTCCTTGAGTGCCTTCAGGGAAGGCAGCTTTGATGCTGCTGGGACCTTACTAGGATGACAGCAGAATACCAATGTCTCACCTAACCCTATTTTTTAGTATTTTTCTGTAAGTACCACTATTCAGGTTTTTACATGCATTTTGAATCCAGATAGAAATAATGGTGTAATTTTGCAAAGTGAAAAGTGTCAAAATGTTTTAATTTGTTGCTGGCATTTATGGGAGATTTGATTATGTCATATAATTGCATAAAATTCAAGCTGATCAAATAAAAATTAAATCTTTATTTCCTGTGAAATGAATCAAATCAATGAATTTTAACAAAGTACTGCTATTTTTTTCAAATCATTTTAGAAAAGCCATGAACTATTTTGGAAAATTTTCATTCAACTGCAATGGAAGCCATATAATCAATATTGATAAGACTGGGACTCCATACACCTGGGTGACAGAATCTGACATTTAACACATTAAGATCAGGAGAGATCATTTTTAATAAAGCTTTGGTGTAATTTGAAGCCACTGTCCTTACACCAGACTTCTGGGATATTTCTGCTCCTTCATGTGTGTCCCTGTGAGGCTGTGTATTAATACTGTGGGCATCACATAATTTTCATACATCCCATTTTTCTATTTTTGTGTTATATCTCATTTTCTGAGTGTCTTAGCAGCATTTCAATTTTTCCTCAAAAGTGATCTTTTAATTATAAACAGCATTACTGTTTTCTCATGCTTGTTCATGTTATGTTTTGGTTGTTTTTTGTTGTATTTCAAGGGTAGCACTAGGAAGATAATGAAGCTGAAAACAGACTGACAAATTATAGCCACACTCTATAAAGCAAAAAAAAAATCTCTAGGATTTTAGAAATCGGATTAAAACATGTGCATGAATAAGTAGATATTACTGTTAAATAATTTTATGTTCTAAAAGCAGTTCAATAATTGTATGTGTGCATGTATATTCCTACTAGAGTGAAGCAGTTAGAGCTAACAGCCTACTACTCGTTTTTTTGAAATTCAAATGAATAATCATTTTCCCATTATCTAGGTCAACAGGAGGCTGGGCTACCCCAGAAAGTGGGGAAAAAACCAGGTAAAACAGGATTCACTACAGAGCTTAATGCTTTCCTCCTTGGATGGAGTCTGGTTTTGTGCACCTGCATCTACACTGGATTTCCAGGTACTCTAGCTCGGGGGATGTGTTATTCTGAGTGCTGTGTGGCATGAGAATGGTGGTGGAAGCACTGAGGTTTCTTAGGCAAGAAGCTGGTGAGGTGCCTCCAAAGGCCTGAAGCCAGCAGGAAATGCTTCATGCAGGAATATAGGCCCTTTGCGTGTGGCCCAATGTGCCCACATCTACCCCCATCAGCGCTTAGAAAGGTGAAGTGATGCGTTAAGAGACTGACCTTATGCAGTCCTTACAAGATTTTGACTACCAAAGAGGAATTAAATATGAACAAAAAAAAGTTTGTTGTTCAAGAAATAGTGTTTCAGAAAAAATGCAGGATATTTCATCTCCTTACTGTGCCTGCTCTCTGTGTTAAATTTGAGTAAACCGAAAGCCAAGATTTTTACTGTGCTAACTCTGACGATAAATAGTACTATGAGTGCAGTGTTCTTTTGGCTATTTATTTCTTGCTTGTTCTGAATTGTGCAGCAGATTTTTGCCTGGAGAGCCCAAAATGACTTTGCCTGGAGAACGTGTGGGAAAGCTGGAGTTACGCACCTTCTGCAAGGTGTGGGAAGTGGTTTCAGTCACAAGCTGTGGATTCAGAATGGCAGAAAGAATTACAGTGTCAAGAGGGTTTTGTCTTAATAGAAAACATATTATGAATTCTGAACGGAGGGGTCACACCCAAGGTTAGTTCACAGACACATTTCCTAGAGATCTTCTCTGGAATAAACATAAATTGCTTGTGTCTCGCATTCATGAGGGAAAAAAAATAAGCTGTGGTCTTACTTCATGTTAGCTAACACAGGGTAAAAAAGTGAAAAGGCTCACAGGCTGTGCTTTTTAAGATTTGGTAAATCTTCCTTTCGTTAGTGTTTTTATCTTAAGATGCTAATTCACATGAAAAAGCCAACTTCCTTGTCATTGCTAGGAAAATGGTATCTTCTCCTCCCTTTTCAGCATGGTATCCATGCTCTTGGATTGTGTAAAGCGGGTTTACACAAAGTCTTTGTGTTGAAAATGAAAGTGCCCAGAACTGACAGGTGTAACAACTGAACTTCAGATAAAGAGGTGAAGTGGACTCATTTAACTGAAAAAGAGTAATCATTTGAGAGGACAAACTAGTTTAATCAAAATCTAGAAAAAATTTACATCCAGTTTGAAACTAAATGCAGACAAAGGTATCCAGATGTATTTCACCTTGATTTTGTTTGCAAAAAATCTTTATTTTGTCAAAAGTACGTGCATCAGATACTGCTCTGGTGAGGGCAGTCTGAGGGAGGTTTTCTGGCTTCTCAGCACCAAGTGTGGCATCTTCCCCAGTAGTGTGGCCCTCTGCTGCTGGAGGGGTCCAGCTGGAGCCCAGAGAAGCTGTTAGTGGGAGCAGGAGCAGCTCCTCCTAAGTCACGTCCTGCCAGAGCTAAGTGTTCCACTTACTCATTGTTCAATGCCCAGCTCTACTCCTGGCCACACAACAGAGCTGTGACAGAAGCACTGATTTTGAACTGCCTGCTGCCTGTAGGTAGTCCTAGAAACATTGCTTACTGTTAGTAAACATGTGATCAGCAAAGACATCTAGAGACTGTGATTGTGTGCATGGGTTGAAATAATCCAGGACTTAAAATTGGAGCAGAAAGTAATCCTATTCTTGCACCTATGTGGTGAATCGAAGTCTGGTGTCCTGGAGTATGTTGTTGCTCCAACACCCTCCCCTAAGGCATTGTTGGAGGACAGTGCTGTCTCACTGGGACAATATGGATGGGCCATTTCCTCTCAGCCCTGACATACTGATCTTGCACAACAAGATGTTTTAGCACACCTAGATACATCACTTACTGATTTTTCATAATATCCTGATTGCAAAGTGCATCTTACTTTGAGTAACATGTACATTTGAAACCATTTTATGCTCTAAGAAACAGCATGAAAATAGTGTTTGGATGTTCCACGTGCATTGCGGCCCTCTCAGATTTTTGTTTGCAAGACAAAACACTTTTTGTGAGATTAAAACCCAGCTCTGTGAATCAGGCAGGGTCCCTTCCATCCCACAGATCATTGTAATACTGGTAGTTTTGTTTGGGAGATAATTTCCTCAGCCACTTGTGTGTAACCCTATTGATTTGAGCGTCTACCCCCAGTAACACCTGTGCAAATTCACGGATGGCACTGGGATTGCACAGATGCTGTGGAGGGCATATTCTGGCATACAGGACATTTATTACTGGTGGTGATGCATGAGATGGAAGGGATCCAGGACTCAGGCTGAGTTTGTGCAGCTGGCAGTTAGAAATTTACTTGCAAACTGAGCTCATTGGGTAGAAAAATCTGTGTGATAATGAATCCAAAGCCCCCCGTGCCATTTTTACCAGATCACTTTCGGGCAGAAGAACAATTTAGAAGAGATGTGTCTCTTATTAAAAGTGTCTGAAAATCATACTTGAAAAAACGTGGAGGGAATCCCATAAGAGATTATATTGCAGTTATTTGATATCAGAAATTACTGTTTCTAGGCTTGTTTAAATGGAAATGTTTACTTGTTTCTGCTGAAAAATTGATGCAAGTAAATTTAATGTATGAATTTAAAACAATTTTATCTTAATTATTCAGCCACCAGTTACATGAAATTAAATGGAAAACACTTATTTTTAACATGTTTTATTTTGATTGATATGAAATCTTCCACAAAGATCAAAACAATTCAAAGTGACAGTTTATTCATAATGCTATACATTTCTATTGCTGGCCTATAGACATTGAAATCCACAGTGTTTTAGCGGGTCTCTTAGGAAAAAGTGTTGTACCCTGAACCAATTATAGGCCCTTTCTGGCTAAATTGCAGAGCCAGTTTGCTTAATATGGGTAATTTGATGTTGTAAAGTATTTGTCAGTACCCTAGGGTAGTCTCTTAGGGCACACAGGTTTCACTGTGTAATATTTCACACTTGTGTGCCAGTTAACCTGCTTAGTTGCAGACTATTTACAACTCATATAGGATTTATTACATTATGTACTTAATTTATGCAATATGCTTAAAGCTTCTTGTTATGAAGTCTAGAATGATAATCATACTTATTGCATTGGATTTGCTTGCTATTTTGGGTGGGAGGGGGAAGGAGGTCCTTCTAGTCCCTCCGGCTCTTTAGAATGTGGAAATTTAGCAAGGATGTGACAAAAATGTGTAACAATGTATTTATTAGGCGTCATACCAATATACCCATTAGAGATATAAAGCATGTGCACAGTTGAATAGACATGGACACAGAGATTTATCATTTACCTTTTCCTTCCTCCTAAAGAGCAGTGGAGGGCTGCAGCTGGCACAGCCCTCACTGACAGCCAAATAACCTTGGAACCTATAAAATGGACACAGGGTGTTTTCTTTGGGTCCGCTATCAGGAAGGAGCCAGCAAAATGACCTGCAGGAAAGACACTTAGCAAGTCTCACTGGATTCAGATCTGCTGATTACTGCCCTTTAGATACACCATTATAAAATAAGTAAAAATCTACTGAGGCATACGCCTGAGAGATTTTAATTTGCAGGAGTCACACAATGAGCAGGATTCTGCAAAAATCTGCAGGAGTTTTGCTTAGAAGGGCCTTGCCCTAAATGCCACCGAAGTCCCATGCCATTTCCTAATCAGAAAATTGAGTATACCCAAGGGCATTGCCATAATGTGACCTGTCCTTTCAGATCAGTGTGGAGTCCCCCAGCAGGGACCAGCTCAGAGGTTTGTTTGAGCTGTGCTCTCCCACGTGTGTGGTGTGAAAGTCCCGTGTGTGCTGGATGTGTGTCTGGAGTCCCAGCCGGTGAGCTCGGGGGTGTGTGCTGCCTGCACGACGTAACCTCCTTCCCATGTAGCTGTGAAGCTTCATAGCATAGGCAGGAGCCACTTGGAGCAAGGAGTCAGCACATCCTGCAGGTGCCCTGTATTCCCATCTGATCTACTTCTGCCTAGCTTTGGCAGAGCTTGGCTTGGAGAAGCTGGGATGTGGGCTTTTTGGGCTGCCCTGACTTCTCCCTCCAGACTGTTCTTGCTGGTAATCCTGAGCTCGGGCTTGTACAGGCAAAATCCAAGTGAGAGAAGTACAACAGCTGTACAGTGGAAGTGGAAATTAGAGCTTCATTACTGAACAAAGAAGCAAACCACATAATATTCCTATTGGTTGTATAAATTTGGAGAAAAAAAGGTTATATGAAGTTCTTTATAAAGCTCTTTATGTCCTTGTTTTGTTATGTCCATGTAAATCTTTCTATTACCATTGTTTAAAAAAGAAATAAATTTAACAAATATTTCATTGCCTATTTTTTTTTCCAAATGGAAAACAAACAAACAAACCTCCTAGTTATAAATAATATCAGCAGTCAAAAGAAATTGTACAGTAGCTAAACAATGAATGCACATAGAAATGCTGCTTATTTTATTTCTACACAAAACCACACTGAATTCACAGGAATGAATTAAATATGCTGAGTGTGACTGGGCAGTTAATACTGGGTTTAATTTTCTATTTTTATTAATTTGTTATAAATTTGGTTATTAACCTATGAGAAGTGTATATGCATATAAAAGCACATTACTAATTACTATGAAAATCACTTTGTGTTCTTTCAGTTCCTAAAAGAATATTACTAAATATTCACCAAAACCAGAAGAAACCCAAGCATACTCTTCTCCCTAATAGCCTTTTCTTTGTAGTAAAAATGAGAAACATTCACTTATTCTATCCACTATTTCTTATTTATGGATATGCTAGGAGATTCCAGTTACATGCAAAACCCTGGATGTACCAATCACTTAAGGATGGAGATCAAATTAATTTGGGGAAGATTGTTCACCTTAAACCAAAAGCCAAAACTGTCCATCCTCCTCCCTCCTCCTTCCCTTACATTGCAAACTGTGCACTGTTAATATCAACACCACCAAGATATTCAATAACATTAGAGGCTTGAAGGTTTCCTGATGCTTTATTACACAATGATGAAAATATCATAGCGCCTCTAACTTCATCAAATCAGGCATTTCATTACAGCATCCTGCAAGTATAGAAAACTGATTGTCTTGTGTCAGCATGGCCCGAATCCAGTTCTTGCATACAAGACATGGTTACTAATGATCTTTGTAAGTCAGATGAGACTTGCTCTTATTTTGTCAGTTTTGCTGTACTACAAAGTGTTAAGACAGAGCAGCAAATAGAAAGAGTTTATTACAGGTTATCATATAGTTTGTTTGACAAAGTGGTCAGTCAATAATAAGCCAGAAATTAATAATTAATTGTACTCGCTATTTGCACAGCAGTTGACATTTCGTGACAATGTGAAGTCTGACATACGAAATTATTATCAGCAATTTATAGAAGGGAGCTGCAGTTTTGGGGTTCTGCCTGCACCATCAGTACTGGTCAAAAAAGGATGGTACAGGGAGCCAGAAACCTCTTCCTGATTTCTGTTCTCTGCTTTGCCTGGAAGGGGCGGGCTGTGTGACCCAGGGGAATATCTGTGCTGCCAGCTAAGTAGTGTGTAGAGAGAACCCTTTATTAAGCACAGACTCACCCCAAATCCTGAGTACATGCCCAAACCCTTCATTCAGGTACAAACAGTCCAGTATATGCCTCACCTTGCAGGGTAAATTCACAGTAAAGAATCACATTTCTTGTGAATAAGATTAACAGAGGTCTGTTCAACCTCTTCTGCATACCTTTCTCCTTCACTTCCCAAACTTCAAGAGAAAAAAGTGGGCAGCTAACTAGCTACACACAAGTTCAGAGTGCTCTCCAAGCTCTTCGTTTGGCAATTTACAGATAAACAAAACAAAGCAGGAAAGGAAGGTCTGAACTAGTGCTAAGATAATTTTACTAAAGTTGCACAATGAGCCTGGCAGGACAGGAATAGCCCTGGAATTCTCCCCATTAGAGTCCTGTGGACTCTTCACCATAGTCCTGAGACTACATGAATAAGTACACTGAGGAGTCACATTTGAAAAGACAGCTTGTGCCATTCAATTGCTCCCATTTGGTGACAGGGTAATGATCAAAACTGGAGTCAACCCAAGGAGTGAGATGGAAAAGGTAAAAAGGAAGCATGATGTTTTTTTGTATGTGAACAGTTTTCTCTTGAAAAAGATAATTATTTGGAAGAACCATCTACTTCTATTCTCCAGCAGAAAAAAAATATTGTGATGTTGTTCAATTTCTCTGTTATTCTGGTAATGTATTTCAGTAACTGTATGCATTTCTGATTATTCACAAGTGCTTCACAGAGAGATTGAATTTACATTTTATCTAGACACCAGTCTTACCCAGAGAGATCTTTTTCATCTCAATGCTAGTCTGAAAATCCATTATTTGGTGTTCATTGTATGCAGGCTTTTATTTCCATCAAGGTTGCTGTGGCAGAAGAAATATAGACAAACTCAATGGCTTCACTAAGTATGAGTTTTCTTGCAATATAGAAAAAGCCTTTCTAGTTTCCCTTGGCACTGAGCTTGGAAAATGTGGGCCTGATTCTTGTTTCCTTTTGGAAAACAATTTAGCACCCTCACCTCCCACTTGAAATCTGCCTCTCTCCCACCTGGGCTCTTCTGGCTTTCAGAATGGCAAATACTGTTTTCCTCAAGAAACAAAATAATTTTGTATTTAAATCTAGGGTTCTGGATCAGCTGGAAGTGCTGGTCCTGAAGCTCCTACTCAGCGTAATCTCAGTGATGGGAGCTGCTTTACAAACATTGATCCTTACTGGTTTCTTCAACTAATACTCAAGAGTTAAAGTTGTTTTGAATACCTTTTCTTCCTGAAAAAAAGTTTAGCATTAGTCAATTCTGGTGGCCATGAGGGAAAACTGGTTCTGACTACACTATTAAGCCATCAAGTCCAAGTCAGGTAGTTGCCATTCCACTATTTCTTTCAGGAACCCAAAATATTTATCCATGACCTGGTGCCTCTGTTTGGCACTGCCTAGAACAGTGATTCTTTGGTCCAGATCAGGGGTCCTTTGTTGTTCCCGAAAAGCCAATCCATGTAGTCACTGTGAATTTTGAAAGACTACCCAGACAAAGCTGGAACTGCTGGTTGCAATGCTGCTCGTGAAGAATACTATACAAACTTCTGATTTAGAAATGCTGCATGAGAGCATAGATATTTGAATTTGAAAGAAAGTGATATAAATTTCTGTCAACTGTTCTGTTTGAAACAAACTTTTAAATTAAATGAACAAGAAATGTGAATTTTAAGTTTATTGAGATTTTCTCATCTGTAGCAGTAATTTTTCACTGCTGTTGCAAGCAATACCTTTTCAGTAACAGTATGATTTTGGCAAAATCAGTATTTCTGAATTTTGCTTTGAGAAGAAATTGTCAATCATTTGTATTGCACAGCAATATAAATTGGTGGTTAATTCTACAACACTCCAGCTCATTTTGGAGACCATCTTATGTTGCTATTAGACGTTTTAGTGGTGAACTAAGGAGGAATAAGAGGGGAATCAGGAGCTGATGTAATTGGCAAAGAGGGTGAGGAGAAAAGGTGCAACATGGAAAGAAGGAAGGAAATGTAAAGGTCAAAATGTGCAAAAATAAAAGTTAAGTATCATAGTCCACTGAAAAATACCAAAATTTTATAGCAAGGCACAGAGCAGGTCAATCACATTGGTAACATTTACTGTCTATAGATTGTTCTTTCTGATCACTGTGCCAGTGTTCCTGCTAACACTGGCAAAATGACCTCTGTAGACTCCAGGGAATGTAAGAACCACAGAGAGCTGGACTATACCTTGTAATTCCCAGGGGAATGCAGTCCTTTCTTCACATTGGGTTTGACACGTAAAGGCTGGAAACTAGAAGAGGGAAAAAACGTGAAGCACAGCAATAGATGTGAGATGCCACAAGCTGGTTCCATCTTACCTCTCCTCTTCGTACAAAAGGTTTCTTAACTGTAATGAAAAAACCTTGTTCAAAACGTGTGAAACCCATCGAGGGTCTGAGCCACAGTTACTTGGTCCCTTCGAAGGCACAGGCATTATGCAGTGCTTCACAGCATTTCACTGCAATCTTGTCTTCAGCTTAATCTGGTAGTGAAATGCTTAAGCAAATAGCTACAAGAAAATGAGTTCTTAGGGCAGCTGCAGTGTCACCCACATGTGCAAGATAAGGCTAGCAATTGCTCTTCTCTTTTAAGTGAAGATACTCTGCTGCTCAAATATGAAGTTAAATTTGTGAATGCTTCAGCAAGGGCCGTAATTACCTATGTTTACAAAAAGACAATGCACTGTTTTGAAATACATTTCTTCCAGGTCACTATTTTTTCACCCACCGTCAAAAAAAAAACCCAAAAAACTCCCTTTTATACTTCAGTCCTTCTGCTTTTCCTGGTTGTTGGCACTTGCTGACAAGGAATGAAATCTATCACTCTTGCTTTCCAGAAATTCCCCCTGCCCCCACTTCTCTTTGCTCTTGACAACAACAGCACAGAATAGTGCAGTCTTAAAACAAAATTTTCTGCAGTGTGTCATGTTGCTGCTGAAATTTAATGATATTCAGGCCTAGGAGAAAAGAGCAGCTGCCCTCCAGGTGGTGTTCCATAAATGCTCCCCAGAACCCAGCAGGAAGCTGTATAAGTTCAATTCAGTGAAGCAAATTCAATCATTTGCCCCTTTGTAAGTGGAGCATAAGCAGAAAAAAAAATTCTTTGAAGGATCCTAACACAACAACTACACATACCTAAAAACTTAGAAACACTTTTTTTTTGCTTGCATTACTGTATTTCAGATAAGCTTAAGAGGAACTTACCTACCCAGCAACAATTTCACTTTGCAGGACTGTGGAAAAGACATAAGGAATTCCCATAAATATCCAATATTTGTTTTACTCACAATTCAAAAATTAGTGGTGACTAAAATGCTGTAAGGTTAAGGAGTTGTCTTCATAATGCTTTTTAAACAAAAATTATACAGCTTTTCCAAGGAATTAGCTTTTTGTGGCAAACTTAATTAGTGCAGCATTATTTGATTAAGTATGAAGACTGTTGTGGATTTTCAGTTCAGGTTATTACTATTTCATTACAGATTCTGCCTACAAATTAGAACTACAGTAGTAAATTTTTGAAGCCACAGATCCTTTTAATACTAATTGTGTTAGTGCCAAATATTCGCAATTATTCATCACAGCTACCATCCCAATTTACAATTGTATTGTATTAATTTAATATTCAAAATTATGTGCAACCGTCTTGTTACAGCAGTCTGCCAGCTCTATTTATTAGAGGTAAGTGAATGACAATATTTTTACCCTAAAATATTTTTGCATGTTTGAACTTCACATTGTAAACAGCTTGAAAGTGAATGTTTTTCCTCTAACTTGCTGAACATTTGGCCTGATCTGCTTTTTTTTCTGAAATAGGTAGGTAATATATTAGAAATTGATAAAAGACTTTTTCTGTCCTCATGGAACTAAATAATTAAAACAAAATAAACAGCTTGGATTTGGAAATAGTAATTTGACAAATGATTAATACATTATCTCTTGTGGCATTTTGAGGGAAAAAATTAAAGACCTAAAACTCTGTGTACTGGAAAGCTTTGAATTTGCTAGTGCATTTTCTGCTGGCAATGTTTTAGAAAGACTTTCATATTCTCTGAATGCGTATGTGGAGAGGAAGCAGCTGGATTCACCTGATATCAAACTAATGATCCATTTTTGATGAGTGCTTTTAGGAAGGAAGAAGGTCTGGCTGCATACCATGAAAGGCTGTTCAAGGTCTCAAAATCTGGTTTTGGTATTTTTGAGTGGCACTGCATTAAGATGGCAAACCACAAAATCTTTAGTCCAGTTCTTAAAACTGTGTTTTCTTTATGGATTATTATGCTGTCACAACTATACTTTTATAAGGTGCCTAAGTACAAATTTATACAACAATAAAATTTCTAAAGAAGTCATAAATGTCTAAGGGATAAATACAACTGTTATCACAAAAGTATGCATACTAGAGTATGTATTTCACCAATATGCTCACTTGCCTTTACCAAATCAATAGTCATCTATTTTCACAGCCTTTTTTTAATGCTGCACTTTTTTGCAATAACAATCACTCTGCCAGCCAAGTGACCAAATTCAGGCTATCACAGGGTACATGCAGATTGCCAAATCACTTGGAGCTCCAGGTGTCACTCAGGCCCAGGCTCCTCCAGCGTCCCCAGAGATACCAACCTAACAAAGCCAGGAGGATGTGTTTGGTTCAGACTGAGCTTCCCATTATCAGCATGTCAAGCCAAGCACCTTCGTAATCCACATTCCCACCTGGCTTGAGTCACGAGATGGTACAGGGTGACGGCATCGTCTGGCACACTTGCATTAGCTCCTTTGCAGTACTGCAGTAATGTTCATCTGCGCTCGTAGTAACTTTGCTCCACTTAAAGGAGAGGGAGTTATGACCATTAGTCTGAATTTCCTTCTTTTTTTTCCTCAACTTGTTTCCTATTTGCCTGTTGAGTACATATGGGCATACACTTTTTTTTAGGAGTTCCCCGTTGCAAAGCACACAGAAAACTGCCAGATAGTGAGAATGTTATCCAGCCTAAAATTGCTTCTCTAGCTGCTGGACTATAGGGTTTCCCTTACCTCTGATGCTGGGAAAGAGCCCTGTTTCTCAAAAGAATATTTCTGATGCTGTCATAGAAATCACAAGTTTTGTAAATTAAATGGAAAATATTTCTCCAATTAGCTGAGAGCACTAAGAACAACTGTTTGAGCATTAAAGCTGTGAACTAATAACTTTGATACAAAATTCATGATCATTGGACCAAATACTCTTCTCTTGAAAGTTGTCTTCTTAGAAGATGAAGAGCACTTACAAGGAGCAGGAATAAATATTTGATAGGATCTGTACCTTTTTGCTTATGAAATTGAAGCTATCAAAACTCCCACCAAAAAAAAGAGAAAAAGCTGCAGTTTGTGGTCTACTCCCCTAAATTTTACATCTTTATTGCATAAAATTCATACGGATATGTTCACTTTGAGCCTTCTCGTAGTAGGAAGTGGAAGAAGACAGAACTGTTTAATGTAATAAGCAATGTAGTCTGAATACAAGCATGTGAGCTGTGGCTCTCTGTCTGTGGAGCTGTATTAATTTCTGCAGAACTGTTCCTAATTTAAACCATTTCTCAGGATAATAGAGTGATTGAATGTTTTGAGGATATTTTTGTGTGTGTTATCTGGGAAAGCATATGCTCAAAACAGGGATAGACCCTGCTAGAGGCATGGGAAAGTAGCTGTCTTTTGGAAGTGTCTTTCAGTGTTTTAAAACTAAAAACTAAGCATGAAAAGTGGAATTGTCAAGCAATAATATATTCTGAACCAAATATTGCATAAATGTTAGCTTTTGAGGAATATTTGTTTGAGCCAGGAAGTATTTCACTTATCTGCAATTTTTTTTTTTTTTTTTGCTTATATGCCATTCCTGACTGATTTGCATAATGTTCAAAGGCACTGGAATAGGTGACTGTTAATTTTTTTTATTTCTTGACTGTATGGCTAAAGCTGTACATCTGTGGGTACAACACAAAGGGTTTTTTTGGGGGTTTATTTGTTTTTTTTGTTAAACACCTTTACACTATTTAATAGACTTTAATAGGAAGGGTTTCAGTAGCCATTTTTTCTTCTCCCACAAAATCATTTATTCTACTACTCCCAGCACTGATGCAGGATATGGAGACTGTGTGTGAAAAGCAAGTGACTATTTACGTCAACACCTTTACAAGCAGCTCTTTCAGCCGGAGTGCAGAGCTAAGTGTGCCTCTCTCTTTTCACCTTGTGCACCCGGCAATGGCTCACTCAACCTTGCCTGCAATCAGAGTGCCTGACCCTCCACATCCTGATGGGTCACAGTTATTTCCTTCCACATAGGACTTGAAGGGTACTTCTAGTAACTAAACCACATTTTTTCCCAGTGAATTTCAACAGTGAAGTAGTATTGATACATCATTGTTTTTGTTTTTCAAATCAGTCTGCTCTTTTTTCCTCACTGATTTGTTCCTATTTGACAGTCTAAAGAGAATTAACAAGCCTATCCTATTTTCTTAGTTTTTACTGCAAATGTTTCCCTGTTTTGCTTACTATTTAATAAAAGGTTGCATGAAGCCAAATCTATCTTACACTAAATAATAACTCAGAATAATTGATATGTTAAAAACACGTCACCCAAAACACTCACAAAATTCCAAGCAAAGATACATCACATCATTTGTCTGAAACAACACTATTTTGATGTAGCATGTCTGAACTCCTCTGTTGATTTTAGAAATTATTCTCATACCTGCCTACATTTGCTGATATTCTCTTCCTGACAGTCAGGTTTTCCCAACTACAGATGACTACTACTTCTCCACAGCTTTTGAGTAAAGTGTCAGGTCATAAACACAGAAAAATCTCATTGTACTTGGGAAATGAACAGTGCAGAGGTCCATCTGCCTTTTGCACCACTTTATACTATAATCCTTTGCATCCTTTGTTGCACCTGGCGAATTCAAATGCCATTCTGTGACTTTTTAATACATCCTTTTTTCTCCATTTGATTTAAATTGAATTTATGGAGCAGGGTGCAGATACCAGGCTGGGAGGGCAGTAGAAAGAGAGGATGAAGTACTAGTCCCTCTGCAATCAGTGGCAAATATTCAGTTACACAAACTGGAGCTGAAGCAGGAACAGGAGAACACATACGCATGGTAGCTACCATCTCCTGAGATCCCCACAGGTATGTGCTGCTCTCATGAGACCTTCCTGCAATTGTCACAATGACTCAGAGCTTCTTCAGCTGAAATCTGAGCAGATGTTGGATGCCCAATTCCTCCACCACCTGCCGCAGGTGGTGTTGCTCCTGTGTAGAGGGTTTGTCCTGGCCACGGTCTGGGCTGCCAGACCTGGGCTTTCTGCACAGCCAGAGCAGAGGTAACATGCCATGTCCCTGGTGGTAGAAGTTCTGACTAATTTAGAAGAACACATAAAGATACACAAGGCCAGAGACTCAAATATACATCCTCCTTTTAAAAACAGTGGTTTGTTTTTAATATTCATACCTTTTCTTTACCACCAGATCTCTAAGTACAGAGAATAATTCCACTCCTGAGCCTTTCTTTCAGGGAGAGTTACAGGCTGCGCAGCTCATTTCCAGTGCTAGTGCAGAGACAGAGTGGACAGGCTCATTTTCACTGGTGACCCACAAGGTACATACCAAGGAATTCCAGAATTTTGGGTGTGAGAATTTTTATTTTTTTTAATATGACACCATGATTTAATGTGTAAAGAAAGAAAATCTCCAGCACTGAATTGTCCCATTAAAAACATTAGTTAACAATTATTTAACAACTGTCTGACTTTAGAAGGAGTTCCTGAAGCCAGTATAACGTCTTAGATAGATGAATAATGATGGAAAATTACGGATTTACAAATAGAGATTTTGTACTTATATCTAACGTCATATTCTGTAAAATTTATATCCAAACTTAGTGTTTTTCTAAAAGTTATCTGGAGGGGTTTTTTTTTAACATCCAGATTATAAATTCCTGAAATTAGGGTTGATATTAAGGAATTGTTTATAACTCTTTATTTATAGCAGCACTAGCAGATGCTGCAGTACTGAACACTATTCTCTAAGCTGTTCTCATTCTGGTATTCCAATCATTCACACCAATTTTTATCATGAGCCCTCTAATGCAATGCAATGTACAGTGCCTCTGCCATACAATTCACACACACGTTTTTCACGTCTGTGTGTGAGCAGAGCTCTATAACTGAAAGCATTTTATCATCTCTGGAGTAAAAGACATCAGGGTGGGAGGGAAGGGATTTAGGTACGTAGCTCTTGTTGATAATGAGAGCTTCACTGTTACTAAATGTTTACTAAAGATAAGAACTAAATATATTTGTGGCATGAACTTCAGATAATAATTTACCTACTCTTTGAGCAGGTAAGCAAAACAAACACTTGGGTCTTTCATTTTCAGTAGTGAACAAAGCAATAATTTGCAGAGAAAGAAAGAAAAAAAGAGCAACCTTGACTCCACTTAGACTATGCTAGATGGTGATATTTAGAGAGGGGCTAGAGCAGGGGCAGGGCAGCGCCATACTTCCTCTGGGATATTTGAAAAAAGACTGCACAAAATGCCTGTGATGACAGAGATTGCTCCTTTGTGTGTTCTTGACATGCTTTGGGATGGGTGGGGAAGGGGTCCCATTACTCCCTTTTTCTTGCCCATCTTCTTTCTGTGTGTTTTCTTGGAGCTGCCAAATTCTGACTGCTTGCTTTGCTCAGCTGGGCTCTCAAATCCTTCCTTTATTCTGTGCATTCATGACAGACATACACCAGCTTAACACAAGCATTATTTAGCCCTCCGGTTCTGACACTACCTGAGTCTGTTAACAAATACTGCAGTCCCTGGTCACTGCATTTCCAGGGAATGCCCCAGCAGCTGAAAATCCCCCAGGTCTCAGGTTCCCTCACAGGTGGCCGAACATCAGATGTAAGAGCCTTTTTCCTGTGCAAACAGAAGGCTAATTTATTGTTGCCATAACACTACCGTGCTGCTGTTCACGGCTGGACTTGGGGGCACCCCAGCTTGCTGTTTGAATTTCTCACAGCCTGACCCAGCTCATCAGGGACTACCTTGATGGGGTGTCCATGAATACCAGCATGTGTATCTTTTCCTTTGTGCCATGCCAGAATCTGAATCAGAGAAAACCGTGATCTGTAAAGTTTAGTTTCTAAATTTAGTTTAGTTCTTACTGTGGCTCTTTGGAAACATGGTAAAACAACCAGCAATGAACGTCTCTGCCGCTGGGGAGCCTTACCTCCTCATTAACTCTCAAGGGTCTCCCTCTGCATCCGGTGACAAGAGCTGCCAGGGCTTCATGCTGAGCAGTCTTATTTACTCAAACATTTACCTGATTACTCACATGACAGTGATAAGGAGGGTATTTGTTGGCAAACAGGTGTAACTCATCAATAATGGTAGCAGGAGGTCATTTGATGACATGCTTGGACACACTGTGTGTTTGTTTAGTTTTAAAAGTACTCATCTGTCAGGGGAAGGGCAGTTAAAGATGTACACTGCATAAATCAGAAGAAAGCCACTTTAGCTATCCCAAAATCCAACAGAAATTTTTCAGTTCTCATACTGGCCATAACAGTTAGTTACCTTCATCACTTACCAGCTATGTTGTTTTGGCCTGGAAATGGGCTTTTCTCCACTGCTGGGAGGTCAGTTCAAGTGTGGCTCCTTGGCCAGGGTATGTGGTGGTGGGGACAACACCCCCTGTTGCTGTGGGCAGCACGGGCTGCACTGAGAGCCAGCAGAGCTGGTCGGAGCAGGGGCAAATGCCATAACCCACTGGAGCTGGCCAACACCTCAGAGCTGGGCTGGGTTCAAGCCTGAAGTCGTTTCTGTGGGCAGATAGGTTAGACTGTGTTTCTCTATTGGGTATGAAAACAACAATTCACTATGGATGGTGATGTCCTATCAGCTGTTCCAAAATCATGGCTCTGTAACTGGCATAAATTGGATCTGTGATGAGAACAAACTGTCCAGACCTTTATACCCTTTCCAGATAAATTGGTTTTGGTCTGATTCCAAACTCACATATGATTGCAATGGAGTGAGCAACTCTTACTCCACAGAAAGTACCACACTTTTCCTTGCTGTAGTACAATATCCCACTCATTTTCATTCTGTGGCCGAAAAGCATAACAGCTTTGCCATGTATGACACTTTTCTTATATATACTGACAGTCAATCCCCACCCTGATTCTGTAGGCAGCTGCATATTTAGGATGCTCTTTCTGTTAAATGCCATTGCACACCCACTCTTCCACATCAGTTTTATGCAAAACCTGTAAAGATCCTGAAATATCCTTTAGATACCAAGCTGGCATTTATAGATACAAAGGGGCTATTGCAATGGTAATGTCTGTTTTAATCTTGCCTTTCTTTTTAATAAGCAACTGAGCCCTTCAGGTTGAACACTAGAGATTCTTATTATTTTGTTTTTGTCTAAACATCATTCTCTCAGCGAATGAGTATGTATTATTGTAAGGCTATGATGAGGGCAATGAGATACTAATACCGATTTATTTACAATATATACATGTGAGCATGTTTGTATATGTGTATATATGTAAAGGAAAGCTATGAAAACATTTTGATATCAATGTTGTTTAAAAAAAAAAGTGCAAAAATAAGCAGTTGAAAAGAATGTGTGAAAGAGAAGCAAGAACAACAAAAAAAGGACACTAAGTTACATTTTTGGTCAGTATCTATTTTTAGCATTTCCTACTATGGTTTGTTATGTCACTTGTTCTACAGTGGGGACAAAAAGAAATTATTTTATTGTGTGATTATCTTGAAGGGATGGAAGTACATGAATTCTAAGGATGATAAGTCTGTCAAGATGCAATCATGTTTAGTATTTGATTTTAAAGATCCCATTTTAGTATTTCTTCCTCCACAAATTTTCCTCTCCTTTTTTTCTGCACAACTCCAGTTCTAGAGGGATGTAATTCTGCTATAACTAAGAGTATTAAATCTGCATGGAAGAAAGCAGAGTTTAAGAAAGAAATTCAGTAGACATAAATTAAAATAAATTATAATTAAAATGTGCCATAAAAGAACCTTGAAAGAAATATTTAACAGTTTGTGCTGCCTTCCCTAAAAGGAAGGTACTTTTTTGCTTTAATAATTCTTTTTTTAAAATTAGTTTTTTGTAAGTAGCTGTCAAGCTTCCTATTAAAGTTAAATTTGCAGAAAAAAAGTTTTGACTGTTTTTAATTTGTGTCTTTCAAGTTTTTAACTGTGTGTTTAAGAAGCCCTCTTCAGAGCATGCAATTGTATAAACATGCATACATGTATACATACAGAAGGAGAGAGAAAGAAACTGGGAGACAGCATCAGTAACTGATCCCATTCAGATATGTCAGGAAAATTGTATTCTTTTCTTATTTGTGAAGTCCATAAAAGTGTTCAGAATAATTAACAGAGCTCCAGTAAGTAGTTCACTGTTGATTCACAATGTGGTGAGCCAGCAGCTCTCTTTTCTCTCTGGGGAATTCACAGAATTGTTGACGTTCATTCTCTCACTGGATTGAGGAAGCGAAGCCCAACCTCTGGAGTGCCAGTGTCAGCACAGAGGTTTGACACAGCTGTTTTGGCTGAGGGAGACCAACAGCCAAAAAAAAAGGAAAAGGTTCCAAGCTGGCAACAAAATTTGTGGGTTTAAGTGTTTAATCATTTCTCCTTGTGGATTTTGTCATCAAATTGTATAAGCTCTTCCTAAGCTGGTGACCTTGAAGGGGTTCCCCTCCTGCATCTTCTTGATTTGGAAAACAATATTAAAATAGAAAATTTAAAAATTCATGGACTACCTTGACAGGTGTTTATATTTTTTTCTCACAATCCTACTGATTACCTGAATTTAAATGATTGGCACCATGCTTTTAATGTGAAAGCATATATGCATACATTAAGTAGGGCAATTATCATACTTCTGACAACTTGCCCCTTTTCTGCTCAGTCCTTGCATATGCATGTTTGTGCACCTTGCAGCAACAGAAGGTTTGTCAGAAAGAGTCATGATGAAGGCAGGGAATGACAGAAAATTATGAAAATCAGAGAGGAAAAAAGATGAAGAGGAAGACACAAACATCGAGAACCCCAAAAAGGATTGTAATGTAGATATGCATAGATACTGTAATTTGAACCACACTAAACAAACTTCTTGGATTTGTTGTAATTTTCTCATTGTTTTGCTTGGAGAAAATTTACAGAGTAAAATCAGAACCTTTCACTTCCCTCTTCTCTGAAATACAGTTCAAATTCCCTTGAATTCTCTCATCTTGAACTGTAATTAGAAAATGAGCCATGACATCCTGATTGCTAACTGCACAGTCAATACAAAATTCTTTTTATAAGGGGGGATGCAATTGCCTCTAGCCCCAAAGAGATCTCAGGGGTTCTGTTTCCAAGTTCATTCATGTTCATGAAGCTCACCCGTACCACAGGTAAGGAGAAAACCTTTTCAGTCATCAAATGTCTGTGCACAGACCCAGAGTGTTTGCTCTGAAGAGTCATTTGTGATGTCTGAGTTGGTTGTATTTGAAGCGTTTGTTATCATTTTCATTGTTTAGCAAATATAATGGGAATGGACTGCTTTGTTTACAATGTGCAGGAATTAAATTTTTGTTTCCCTTGAGAGTTAATTTAAAGGTCTAGTTTTCCCTCAGTTCTCCATTTACTCATGTTTTTAACAGCAAATGGAAGAACCATTTTGTTAACACAAGAAATTCATAATCTTGAACTAAAATCTCCTCCTCATCACTGTTTTGTTCACAGAGTAACCAGTGGGACCTTAAAGGTTGCTAAGGCAAGGCTCTCTAGCAACAGATCACTCTCTGAGGAGACTGTTTACCTGCCTTTGGATGACATGAGATAAAAAACAAGAGGAAACACAAGTTACAGTTCAATTCCCTTTACTCTTTCACTCACAGAAGACATTATTTACTTCTGGAACTTATTTTCATTGATTGATTTTGTGTTTGAGCAAGATGCCATCTTGACAGGTTTGGTGACTGACATCTTTCCAGAACAGATCCAGTGCTGATCACCAGAATGCACACTTCCTCCCATTCTGGTACCAACCGTACCCTGAAAAGGCTCTCTAAGGGTCCATGTAAACTTTGTCTTGGCTAAAGGTAAAACTCACTGTTGTGCAAAGAGGGCCCACTCATCAAAACTGGAATTCAATCATACTTTATATTAAATATAGAGTCTTCTACAAAGGATAAATTTCACCTCAGGTTCTTTTATTTTTAGGCCATTGAGGCAACCAACAGAGATGATGCATTGTGCCACCACAAGCTTTTTTCAGTTGTAGTTTTAAACCCAGAAACACAGTTCCAAATTTCTTTTGCAGCTACTGTATTGATCAATAAAAAAGTATGTCATGAAAAGGATGATAAAGCAAACTTGGAAGACAATATTGAAATTATGTATTAACAAAGCAGTGGTCCAGCTCATCAGAAAAAAACTGTGATTTGAAAAGGCTCAAGGCAATCTATTCTCTCTTTTTCAGGTGAATACATCTCAGGTGAATACATCTCAATTTGCAGTTAAAAATCTAACTTTTAAAACAGAATATTCCTAGTATTCATAAGGAAGATCCTCTTCTTCTGTAGATATTAGTCCAAAACTACCTAGAAAAAATGAAAAAGAGTCAACCACAATGCAATCTACAGTCATCAGAGTGACTTGCAGCAGCTCTGATTCTGCATTAAAAATGTTTCTGCAAGAAAAACTGTTAATTTCTGACCTATACTGGGGCTTTTCTCTCGATACTTCATTTCTGTAACATTTTGGGAAATATTTTAGCCAGAAAGGCATTTTCTCAAGAAAGAGATAAATTTTATGGGCTGTTCTTAAGTAGAAAAGCTATGATGGAGAACAGCATAGCAATAGATTATACTGTGATTTCATCTTTCATCCTATGAATTTAAAGTGAAAGTCTAATAACTAATGTCTATATTGCTCTTTTGAAACAAGCTGTATTTATTAAAACCATGTCACTCACTAGTAGAATCTGAAACAGGTAACTTCAGCTGTATAAGAGTACATAGAAACAAAGCTCAGTATATTAAAATAAGGGAGAAAAATGGATAACATAAAATTGAAACTTCAGGAGTAATTTACAGAAGTAGAATATAATTACATGAGTTAGAGTCTGGCTGAAAAACTGGCATCAGCACCAATTCTTGTGAAAAGTCATGAAATATTTAATAACAAGCTGTTATCCCAAAAGAAACAATCCCAGTACAAATATCTAGTCTTATGTTTCTTTAAAAAAGTTGTTAAAATGTAAACATAGAAATGAGATTTTGATTCAAGCTATAAAATGTATTCAACACATTTGTGTACAGTATTTGGAACTCATTCCTGCTGTCTCTGAATTTGTCTCTGCAAGGAGGTGGACTGGGATAGCTGTAGTGGAATAAATGAGTTAGCAGTAGTTAAATTGGAATACTCCTTTCATGGGAAGTGTATTTTAAAATACAGATTATTTTATTCTGGAATAATTGTAACATTTGCAACATTCACCAAGTGATTTAAAAAAAATAAAAAAGAGCCTGTAATACAAAATAGATTGTTCACAGATGAAACCACAATAAACTGTTTCAAATAGGTATTGTAGCACAAAGTATTGCACAAGAGCTATTCTGGCCAGTGCTGTTATTGGAAAAAAGTCTCAAAAATTGGCTGTAGAACAGACAATAGGGATTCTGCATCTAGGTAGCTGTGTAAATTATATTGACTCTCAGGATTTAAATAAATGGTCACATCAGCTTCAGTTCTCTGAGGTTCTGTACCAGAAAGGCAGTTTTGGTGTTTCATCTGGTCTAATGTGAAACATCACACCTATATTCAGCTCTTTAAAGACCACAGATCTTACACCATTACAGCTACAGCAAATTATTACCCAGAGAGTTAAATAAAGAAGGGTTTAACTCATCATGAAAATTGTCATGTGCTTGACTGTCCCTCAGTGTATGCGTTAATCCAGAATAATGATTCATTGTAAGAACAGTAATTCCTAATCTGAGAATCTTTTCCTCAAAAAATTAGTAATCACAGAAGTAAATAAAAAGAAGTGAGGCTGATAAATATCTCCACTATTTAGGTACAAACCAATTTTTCCACATCTTGTCCAAAATTCTAAAAGTGTACCTCCAAGGTAAATAATTGCTATCAATTTAATTTTTTTTCCCCATGGAATCTCATACCTGGCCTGTGAGCAATTTTAGATACATACATATCTTAAAAACTCTACTGTGAAATTATGCCTATCTACTGAAAAAGCCACCTGTTGTGTGCAGCTCAGACTGTCCTGCATGCCAGAGTAGAAGGTGGCAGAGGCTGGTGTGAGCACTGGGTGTGCACTGGGTGGAGCATGATGGATGTACGTGGAACTGTCAGTGTTCAGAGTCACTTGGCTACATACACCCTGAATAAATCTTCTTCCTGCTGTTGTTAAGACAGAAATTCTCTGCCATCCTATTTTTAGTGTAGAATCAAAATCCCTTATTTTGCTTACCCTGATAGTCATTTTAGATGTGTGCTGTGCTATGGTGCCATTGCTTTACTGAGATATTGTAGAAAACCACTGTTAGCATTTTCACTTTTGGGAAAAAAGCTCTGGAGCCTCCAATTGTCCCAAGTAACCAGCTTTATACCTCATGGAGGTGATAGTTCCAGCAGTACACTGATTCTTGCTATGGTGCTCCAAACTGACTCCATAAACCTTGTTTTCCTCAAGCTCTGACCCGTTCTTCTCACACTCTGCAGAAGTTTAACATAGCCATTATAGTGTGATTTGGAATTACACCAAAACAGAAAGGCTGACTGATTTCTTTCCTTTAGTTGTTTAGGTCTCTTGGTACATAAAGACCTGAAAGCTTCAGGAAGGAAACTGTGCAAGCTACCAAAAGAAAATGCTCACAGCAGTGTGGAAAAGAAGCAGTGAATATTTAGCTGAGATGTTACAAGGCAAATCTTAACATGATGCCAGTTTGAATGTGAAATAGTCTCTTCATGTAATTGATTAAATTTCTATCATCTCATTTATAATTAATCATCACAAAATTTCTAGCAGTACACTCTCAACAGAAGTCCACTGTAAAGTGGTGAATTGTTGAGGCAAGAAAATAATGTTTCAGTAGAAAGTGCTTGGCTTCTGAAAATATCTTTCAATTATTTCAGAGATTCATAGTATAATGAACCTATTTAAATAGGTACTGAGGGACTTTTAATAGTCAGTAGAAAGTAGTAGAGGATTGTAGAATATTATTCATCAAATACTAAAGTTTGTGTGCTAAGGTAAATATCTAAAATACATGGAAGTTTTGTTTCCAATAGGTGACTCTCTCTCTCTTAAGTATTGCATTGTGTTCATGTACCAAGGTTTGGGTAGCAGGAGGGCATCATCACTAAAGCCCAGCAGAAAGCTAAATTCACTGTAAACAATGATGTTAAATAACATGAATCTCACCTGTAGTGCTTAGCAACTTTGTAAGTTATTAAAAGTGGGAAAGTCTACCCCTTCTCTCTTGCAAAGGATGCAGGCACAACTGGAATTCAGATGTTTTAGGAACTTTTCCTATCTGAAGGAGAAAATACCTGGCCCATCTCATTGGCTGGGGAATCTAGCAGAGCTCTTAGCTGCTGCACACTGTAGAAGGAATGAAGCCACTGATTTGGTCATTGTATGAACACACAAATTTCAGGATTCATTTTTCTTCACACAGACTCAAAAGAGAAAATATTTTTAAAAGCTTAACTCACTTTCATGTCTGCTATGTGTATAAGCAGAAAGAAAAATAAAGAAATGAGATCTTCTATGCATTCATAGCTATGTTTTGCATCTTCCGTAGAACTATTTGCCCATAATAAAGTCACTATGTTTGCCTCAAGACTGCTGTTAGGTAACTTTAAGTTCGATTTTCAGCGGCACAAAACATCAATACTTTGAAATTATCCAATTTAAATTATTTTACCAATTAACATTTATATGTAAATACTTTTATCAAATAATGCATAACACTTGTTTCTTTCAAAATTTTTTCAGAAAATGTTTTTGCAGGCTTTTTGTTTGTTTGTTTGTTGTATTGAATCTATTAATATCAAACATGCCTGCCATTTTTTGAGAGAGGCTCAAACTGGTTTTGTTATTTTTCCCCATTTTTTGTGTTCTCTTTGTACTATTGAGCATCTATTCTACATTTTCTTGCTTTCTTGCTGCTGGGTGTAAAGTGAAGAATGAAACAAAAAAGTAATTGAAAATAACTTTTCAGAATTCTGTTAACTTTCGAAAAGGTAGATTGGCCAATTTGCAGTGCTTTTCTTGTTCTTTTGGGTTTTTTCCTTTTCCATAACTTTTTGTAAGCAAAGGAGTCTTGTGAACAGCTGAGAGTGGCTAAAGGAAATAAAAATGAGATGTGAGGTGGGAAAATCTACCCTCAACAAGAACAGGGTTGAATACAGTTTCTCAGTGGTAACCTAAGGAAAATATAAAAGGGAAAATATTTATGACAATTTAAAGCTCTTCTAACTCAAAATCAATGTTGTGAAAAGGAGCAAATTCATCAGGAAAGTGCAGCTCCACAGAGGTCAGTTATTCAGCGCTCTACTGCAGAGGAGCCCATTATGTTGATGCAAGCACAATTTCGCTGACTGTGGCAAAACACCACTCAGTTCAGAGCATCACTGATGAGGGCAGGTTTAAATTTAGCTTTAGAGCCCTCGCAAGGATTATTAAGAGGGTGAAGCTTCTAGGCATTTCTAGCTCATTGCTGGCCATTTGCACAACTGCCTGTTCTCTGTTGCAGAGAGCATCTCCTCACAGGTTGTTACTTTTTGTCTGGTTTATTTGGAAAGAAGCTGCTCAAACAAACAAGTCACTACCAACTTTTTTGCTTTGGGGGAGTGTCTGAAAAATCTGTTCTATGCACTGGCTTCATAATTCTCTGGAGTGGCTTTGCATTGCTGGAGAAATGCTTGGGGAAAGCTCACACAAGGGTGATGAACTACAGGAGAGAAAACTGCTGTGGGGTCTGTTAAAAAAAACACAACAAACTTATGTGTTTTAACTTAATTATCTGCTGAATGCCCATCTTAGTCTGGTTATTAACGGTATTCAGAACATAATTGCAATCCTGATTGATTCACTGTTTTCCCCTTTGCAGGTCATAGTAAGCACTAACACATTTTTATAATAATCATCTGCAATTAGTGAAGTGAATGAGGTTTTGAGTGTGACTTTACATTTGTCTGTTATAGCTGTCTATTTTCATACACCTATTCATAGACTTTAGTTACTGTGAAAAGCAAGAAAATATAATTAGAGCTATTATCGTTAATGGAAAGGAGAAACAGCCTTATAGCAAAAAGGTCAAGTACATTTATCTACCAGGTGAAAATCATTGCATATCTTAAAGGGTGGATATTTTTAAGCACAGGGTTTCCTACTGGTCTTACATATTGGCGGGAAAGGGGAGTGTGTGCGTTTTGTTTTGTAATTTTTTTAAGCTGAAAATTTTATGCAACTATTCTGCAAAATTTTTTGGTTGTCCAGAGCATTCTTTATGGTAAACCCACTTAAAAAGTATTTTGAAAGCAAATGCTGCAGAAAAGAATTGTGGAAACTTTAGTGGATAATTTCCTTTTGAAAGACCACTTCTAAGGAAAAGAGAAAAGTGGTGTATATAAATTGTTGATTGATTCTAACTCCACATTGCTAGAAGACCATTTCAAACTCTATCTCCCTAGGAGAGCATTAGCAATAACTTGGCTGTGGCAAAGTGCCTGGAGTTATGGAGTAAGACATATAACACCTTAGTCATTTTGAGTGAGTTCTGCCTCAGTGCCCCTTGGGGCAGAGCTGTCGTAAGTCACTGTTTCACTATCTCTGCTGTACAAAAGGGGATTGTAGTTTATTTGCCCTGCCCATGTGATGACAAAGCTCGTCCTCCCCATGCTGGGATAGGCTTCTCCCAGAAGAAATAATTTTTCACTTTTAGGCAGATGCATGAGCACTGCTCCTGAATGGATCTGAAAAACCCAAAGGAAAAAAGAAGGCTAGCAGTTTATATGTGCATGATAAAAGTAGGGAAAGAAATGGGCATCAATGCCCTGATCTTGGAAAGTGATGAATGATTCCTATAAGGTATTGAATACTTCTAATTTACAGGATGTCTTCATGAATAGTTACATACCCATTACAATGCTCTCTTAAAGTTGACATTAATTAAAATTAGAATGATGTTTGTAAGTTCTGCAATTATTGCAATATTTCTCATTTGCAAAGAGGAAACTGAGGGCCTGCAAGAATCAGGACTGGACGTACACAAGAATAAAAGTATAAACCCCACACCCCTGTGCACCTCTGCCTAATAAAAACCTCTCCCAAATATAGTTGCTCACAGTTTGTACAGGGTACAGCAATCTCCTGTGAGGCTGAGGCCCACAGGGTTCTCCTGCAGGGCCAAGAGTGGTCTTGTTGCTATGGACTTAAGCTGCTTCTTTTCTGCTACTTTAATATGCAGCCATTGCACATAAACATGAAATATGATTGAAAAGAGTGCCTTTGACCTACATATGTTCGACATTTGCCAATACTTAAAAGTGCATGAACAATCAGCTGGAAGAATGCTATAAAATCACTTCTCATGAAAAGCCATAGAAAATCATCTAAATAGCAAGAAAAAGAAAACTCCAACAGTTTTGTGGGTGTTTTTTTGTAGTTGTTTTTTTCTTTGTTTGGATTTTTGCTTTTTTTTGTAGGTTTTTGTTTCATTTTCAGACTTGGATTGTGTCCATATAAAATTATCAGGATTATAACCTGTGTGGAAGTGTCAAAACACTCTTTATTACAAGCTTGTTTTATATAAAACTGTTATATTTTCCACTAATTATGAGAAATTCCACCTCTGCAGACATGAGGATATGATTAGCAGATGTGAAAGATATAATACAAGCAAACAAACATAGTAAGTCCCCCAAACTGGGTTTAGGATCAGTATTATTTAACACTGGCTGTGTGCAAATCAGCTTTCATTTACTCTTTTCTCACATTTGCATGTTCTCATTTTTTAGATTAACTTACAAGTTTTTCAGAGTTTCATATTTTATTACCTCTAAGCTGTTTAAAGCTTGTCTGAAGTTGCGTGTGTTCAGAAAAAAATGTGTCACTCTGTCTTCCACCATTGTGTGTTGGTGCTGTCTTGAGGGTGGGGAATTTCAGTTATGCTCTGTCTCAGAGGTGGTTGTGAACAGCAAAAAAGCCTTCACAGGGAAGCTGTATGTCCATGTCCAGTGTAGAGTTAAGGCTTGAAGACTCAAATATTATTAGATTCACAACTCCCTGCTACCTAAACCAATACTATAGAGACTACCAAAGTGGCCTTTGCTCTTTATTAAATTCAGTAAATGTAATAATTTTTTTCCAGATGGGATGCACTGAAGAGAAATGAGGGAGCTAGCAAAAGAGCTCACCAAGCCACTCTTACTCATTTACGAGCAGTCCTGGTTAACGGGAGAAGTCCCACTTGACTGGAAATTAATAAATACAATGGTCATCTACAAGAAGGGTTGGAAGGATGATCTGGGGAATTATCAGCCTCTCAGCCTGACCTCAGTACCAGGAAGGTCATGGAGCAGATCTTCCTGAGTACCATCATACAGCACATGCAAGGATCAGGCCAAGCCAACATACGTTTACAAAAGGCAGGTCCTGCTTGACCTACCTGGTCTCCTTCTATGACAAAGTGATCCACTTACCTGGTGAAGGTAAGTCTGTGGATGTTGTCTGTCTAGATTTCAATAAAGTGTTTGACACCGTCTCCCACAGCATTCTCCTGGAGAAGCTGGCAGCCCACAGCTTAGGCAGGTGTACCCTTTTCTGGATTAAAACTGGCTGGATGGCCAGGCCCAGAGAGTGCTGGTGGATGGTGCCACACCCAGGTGGTGGTCGGTCACTAGCGGGGTTCCCCAAGGCTCAGGATTGGAGTCAGTCCTATTTAATATTTTTATCAATGATCTGGATGAGAGGATCAAGTGAACCTTCAATCAGTTTTCTGACAACACCAAGTTGGGTGGGAATGTAGGTCTGCTGGAGGGCAGGAAGGCTCTGCAAAGAGATCTGGACAGGCTGGATCGATGGCCTGAGATCATTTGTATGAGGTTCAACAAGGCCAGGTGCTGGGTCCTGCACTTGGGTCACAACAATCCCCTGCAGTGCTACTGGGGACAGAGTGGCTGGAAAGTGGTTCAGCAGAAAGGGACTTGAGGGTGCTGGTCAACAGCTGAACATAAGCCAGTGTGTGCCCAGGTGGCCAAGAAGGCCAGTGGCATCCTGGCCTGTATCAGCAATAGTGTGACCACCAGGACCAGGGCAGTGATTTTCCCCCTGCACTCGGCACTGATGAGGCCATACCTCAAGTCCTGTGTTCGGTTTTGGGTCCTTCACTTCAAAAATGACTGAAGTACTGGAGAGCATCCAAAGAGGGGTAATGAAGCTGGTGAAAGGTCTGGAGCTCAAGTCCTAAAAAGGAACTGAGGTTGTTTAATCTGAGGAAAAGGAGGTTCAGAGGGGACCTCATTGCTCTCTACAATTGCCTGTAAGAAGGTTGTAGTGAGGTGGGGATTGGTCTCTTCTGCCATGTCTGAAGTGAAAGCATGAGAAGAATGACCTTAAGTTGTACCAGAGGAGGTTCAGATTAGATATTGAAAAAAAAATCACCGAATTGGAATAATTTGCCCAGTGATGTGTTGAAATCACCATCTCTGGAAGTGTTTAAGAGGTGTCTAGATGTGGGACTTGGATATGTGATTTAGGTGGTTGTTGGTGGTTGGATTGGATGATCTGGAATGTCACTTCCAACCTTGATGATTCTGTGAGTCTGTAATAGATGAATCATGTTACTTCATGTAAACTGGAATGCGATTCTATCAAATGTTTGTATACAAGCACTGTAGCATTTTTTGTTTGTATACAATTTTTGAAGCCAGAGTTTCTTGACTGATTTGTCCTTGAATGAAGATTTTCTTCTTCTTATGAATGTTGTTTGAATGAAAACCTCATGAGCCATGCAGAAACATATCTTTACAAGATTAAGCTTTATGTTAATTCTTTGCTGTAATACAGAAAATATTTGGCCTCTGAGACTGTACTGCTAGTCTCTAGAACATTGTCCTTATACAGAGAGTTAAGGCCTCTGTTCCTGGATTTCCCACTGAAATCTCAGAAAAAGATGGGTCTTTGTATGGTTGCGGTAAAGATGAACATTGTTTTACACATGTACAGATATCTGGAGAAGGGGGAGGTGAACTAAGAGGAAATGACAGGGTTTGCTGCTGGGTTAGGTTGTCATTAGGACAATTAGCTGTAACGTTATCAGGGCCCCAACCCTGTAAATATAAGCATGAAGAAAAACCCTGCTGAATTCCTGTTACTACCAAAAACCCAGGTATAAAATTCAAATTATAAGAAGGTCAGGCTGTTTACACTTTACTGTAACAGAGTCCCCATAGCCCAAAACCAGTGATGATTTAAAATAAATAAGTAAATAAATAAATATTTTACACAATATTTTTTTGTTAAGAATTCAAGACAAAAAGAATAAATTGAAAAGAAATATTCCCACCACCATTTACTCAGCTTTATGAAATTAAGATGAGTTCCTGTACAGACGAGTGAGCAATTTCTAGTATACACCAGGAGGTCACCACACAGCATTTCTGGTAGCACCAGATGACAGACATGATAATGTCTGATGACAGACATTCTAATAATTAGCTTTTTCTGTGTCTTTGCAAAGCCATCTTTGTAGATTCATAGAATTCTTTCCTTTTTCATCTCCTTTTACCCTCATTAGCATTTCAATCAACTGTACTTTTCATTGGAAGCCAAATGTGGGGAATTAAGATTTTTAATGTCTTTTTAATAGGAAAAAAAAGTTTTCTGAATGACTGTGAGCTGTCTGTTGCCTTTTGTTGTTGTTGCTATAATTGAAGTTGCACGGTATGGTACAGAGATGTATGATTTTCTTTCTATGTTTTTTTATCAATCTAATGTAATCAGTCTTAACAAGAAGATCAACACCAACCAGCATTAAAAATTCAAGTAGAAGAAACATGAAAACTCATCTGTGGAAGGAGCAGAAAATTATAATGCCAGTGGTCAAGAGTCCAGTGGTCAAGAGTCTGAAATTTTAGGAGCAGCACACAGGTATATTTAAAGAGAGAAATCACAGTCTATCTTTTCATACCTACACCATCCAGTACACATACACTGCCACAGGACTCTGCCTTAAAATGTCTCCTGCTTCCAGTACTCAGGACACCAAGTTTGGTGACCATGGCTACATGACCTAGTGTCTGCCCACAGGCCATATCAGAGACTGCTGGCCCACATTCACCAGAGGTTACAGTTCCAAGTGCTTAATGACAAGAGCCAAAATGCCAGAACTTTCCTTTTGGACAGGTTTCATGTTTTGTGGGTCTCCTATGCACTGCTTTTTCTATTCCAAATGAGATGTGTTAAAGTGAGAGAGATGAAGAAGAGCTTGGATGTAATGAGAGTGAGTCTAAATAAATAAATAAATAAATGTAAACATGCTGTCAAATTAAAAGTTATTTCAATTCTCTTTTTCATGAAAACTCAAGCTGTTGTAGTAATTTATTTAAATTGACTCAGCAGGGATCTTGGCAAGGTAGGTCAAGGTGGATTTTCTGGTAGGTGAACTGTTCTGAAATTCTTAGTGGAACAAATTCCCCAGAAAATGAATTATAATGCTTTCATATTCACATTAGACAACTGAAATACAATGGAGAAAGGCCTATGGCACATTTATTAGAGATCGGTGACCCATCTACAAGTGTCACACACTCCTAATTCAAATGTATATTTCTCCAAAGAAAACTTTGGATTATTTAAAATAAGTAATTTAAATCATTCTGTAAAAGGAAATGCAGAATCTTGATTTAATCAGTGAATGAAGTTATGATAGCTGCATATACAAAACACACAACATATCATCTGAAGGAGGGTGTGGAGAATCTTTGTACTTATTACATGATTGTAGGATTGAGGTTTAATTTTAAAACAGTAACAGAAATAGCAATCCTGCCCATCTTTGATAAAAGGTGCCTGACTGAAGGGGTTAAGAATATGGAATAGACAGTGAAATGGTAAAACAAATGTGTGTATCTCTCTCCCTGTTTGGCTTGTAATAACCATACAAAGAATACGATGAGTGGTAAATAAAATGAAGTATGTGGTCTTTAAGGAGCATGTGGAATTCATTGCCACAGGAGGCTGTAGAGTGGTTGTAAGGTGGTTGTATTTAAAAGAGGATTATTTTACAAGCAATAACACTGAGCTAAATTGTATGGAGCAATGGAGCAACATTCTTCACAAGACCCCTGAGGCTGGCTCAGCACTTTCAGCTCTAGCAGCAGAGCATTTCATGCCAGTGGAGAGGAGCCAAAGTGGATACAGAGGTGACACAACAAAAAGCTAACCAAAAGGCAAGTAAAAGCCAAGAAGAGTGAAGACATAGGAAGAGAGCATAATAAAACTACAACTTGTCCAAATTCAGCTGGGCTTCTGTTGGTATGCATCTCTTCTCCCTGTGTTTTCCTGTTAACTGACTCAGAGCTGCAACGGCACATGGCCAATGGGAAATTAAGCCCAGGAGCCAAGGTGGAAGCCAGTCTGGCTGTATCTCAGCATGGTGACTCAGCTTTGGACTGGGAATTTTTTCCTTAATTTGCAGTTTTGAACTGATTGACACTTTACTGTGCAGGTGACTGTGAACTGGAACAGATTGCCCAGAGAAGTTGTGGAGTCTCTCTCCCTCACTGACACATTCAAGAACTGTCTGCACTTAATCCTGTGCAAGGATAATCCTGCTTGACCAGGAATCCCAGATACCTACTGTGATCCCTTCCAACCTGACCCTTTCTGACATTTTGCTGAAAAAAGGGTGAAAGTGGCCACTTGGGGGCTGGTGCGTGGGAGGGCAGCTTGGAGAAGGCATGTATGGAAGAAACTATGCAGACACTAACACAGAGGTGCATCTAGGGCAGAAAAGCCCACTGCTAAAAGCCTTTCAAAAATTTGACTTCCTCTCCTCTGGGAATGTTTGTCTGCACTTTTCTCAGCAGGTTGCTGCTCCTTTTATCCTCCATCACTTCCCATTCTTGGGGCTTAGGGGCCATAAATCTCTATTTTGGCCCTTCTTCCATGTCTCAGCCCCATAGGCTTCTTCTTAATAACCTGTTTGGTCACCCTTATGCTTCCCAGCTGGTTTCAAGTGAGTATGTGTGGGTGAGGTTAGAAGCAAAATTTGGCTGGGGAAGGAACGGGACAAAATCCTAAAAGGAAGACAAAAATTATGAAGTCAGTAAGCAGGACCACAGACAGACAAGAGAAGTCTGGGATGGTGTAGGTGAGTATGATGCTTCGTAAATTAGCAGCAGTGTTTTCATCATGCTTGATTGCCAAAACAACTGTGGTAATTTTAACTGTAAGCAGGAACCCATCCCCAAGTAAACTAAGAATTGTTGGCTAAAGAGTTGCAGCGTTTTCCATGTGTCTTGTTTTCACATAAGGTTAAAGTTAATAACTAAACATGCCAGCTAGGAGTATGCTAATTTGCTTTCACTATGAAAAACAGTGTTGTAAACCCTTACTTTGTTGGCATCATGGGCTTAGGGAAATAAAACTTCAATCTGCTTCATTGTATTGTTGGTTACCTAAATCAACATGCCCATTTTTAACATTTGCTCGTATAAAGATTCCCTAGGTATCTTGTTATTAAAAATAAGATAGTAAGTTGTTGTGGTATGTTGCCAGTGGAAAATCTGTTTTTGGTAAATATTCATCTCAAGATTAGTTTTTGTTTGAACAAGGGGAACTTTACATACTCACATTGCTTATAAGAAACTTGGGAGATAGCAGGTTAAAAATTCATATGGAGAAAGTTGCATATGCCTTATTCCCACTTGCAAAAAAACTGGAGCTATTTTAATGTTTTGGCATATGGAGTTATTGTAGCTCACTGAAAAAAAAACCAACAACCACTCAGCCCTGTGTTAGATACCAGATCTCTCTTCCTATTACGTAATGCAGGGAAAAATACATACGGAGTACAGTTATTTTAAATACAAAGTTTAGCAAGAATTATTGTAGCTTATATGGAAATGGAAAGTCTGAGAAGTTTTACAAGTTTCAGAGTTCTGTGGCTGATGCTAAAGTTCCATTTATTGTGGTCCTATTTGCAGCTGGGAGTTCTGCAGGAACTGGAAGAGACAGAAAACAGTGAAAATGCAGACTGAGAATGTAAAATGCAGGCAAACTCTTTGTGCTCTTCCGTGGCACTGATATGTAAGGCTAATAACAGCAGCTTCACTCCATTCTTTTCCTGTCCTTAACTAAGAACAGATCCAGATGCTGCAAGAGCGTCACCACAGGGAAGCAGGAAAAGGAAGGGTGAGTTATACAGAAAGTGTTTGGACTGAGGGTGTGCTGGGTCAAACTGCTGAGCTCTGTGGGGAGGTATTGAGTTGGGCTCAGGTGGGCTGGTGGAGCTTTGCTCATTTTGCCAGGGTTTGGGCCATTGTCCTGGTTCTAGACTGTGATGGTATGATGGCACACCTGGCACTGTGGAGCCCCAGTTGTTTCTGGTCCATACATGCCATTACTATTTAATCTTCTTTGTAAATCTGAAGCACTTCTGCATTTTGAATGCAGACAGTAACATGAAAATCCTCTAGTCAAGAGTTGATATTATAACACTTTGCATTGTCCCAAGATGTTTCATGCCAAAGGTGAATATCTTTACACATATAGTGGGTGCCAGCATATGGCAGGTCCCAGTGTGTTGGGAACCGTGCCCTTGACACTGTTCAAGTGTTCACAAAAAGCAGCAGGAGCTGAAACTTTCTGCCACCCTTCTTGAGGTTTTTCGTCTACAGATTTTTCAAATGTGTATCCCCTGTGGACCAGAAGTTGGATTATTTGCTAAAACCCATGGTCCCCTGTCAGTCCTCACTTCATAAAGGTCATCTCTCAATTCTGTCACAAACTGAATTTGGCTATGGTTGATTTAGGCCACCAACCGGCTCCTTTGTAAGACAGGTGTAAGCCCTTTTGGCTCATATATTTTGCAATGATGTTTCCTCTGTTTGTAAAAGGCTTGTTTTCATACACTCTATTTTCCCTGCTGGTAACAGTGGCTCTGTTCTTGGTTAGCCCATGGCTGTTGTCAGTAAATGTTTGAAAGATCATATACACAGGGAAATGAACAAGTAAAAGCAAATGAATTGAATAAAATTAAAAACACAACAGCAGTTGTAGAGCAACACACATCACCCAGTCTTGCATAAGACTTGCATTGGCTTTTGTTCTTCTTCTTGTAGATTTTATAACTCACTATAAAAAAAGTCTAGTGGAAAGTATTTTTATTTTAACTACAAAAGGTCAGTGGCTGAATTTTCTGCAGAGGAATAAGACTTTTCTCAAGTGACATCAGCAACCATTATATGAAATTATCATCTTCCGCTCTGTTCTCATTCTACACTGACTCATGAAAGTTTTTCAGACAAAGACTGTATATTTAACTATTAGGTGTGCAAGTAAAATCAATTCCATGAGTCTAAATGCAGACTCTTTTATGATATTTTCCTTTCCCCAAGCTGTAGTCTCATTTGTTTTCTCCTTCCCGATAATTTTCTTTTAATCCATAGTATGTTCTTTTCCTTTTGTTTATTCTCTTTCCCTTTGTGCTTTCTTTTCCTTGGAAAGGTTTTTTGCCTTGTTTTGATTTTTACAGGATATTACATTTCCTTTTCTTGGCTGTTCCCTCCCCCCTCCCATTTTCTTGCTCTGTGATCACTTCCCTTTATGTTGCTTTTTGTGATATAACCTTGGCCACTTCTCTATAAACTGGAGACAGCCTGTCTCTGTTACGCATCACTGTGTCAGGTGCATGAGCTCTGATGACATTTCATAATAATTCCCCATGATCTCATTTATATATTCTGTGGTCACCAAAAGTAATTTTTGGTATTTAGTGAGAATTTGGCTCTACCATATATGATATTCATACGAAACAGTAAAAAGAAGGCGTCAAATCTTACTCATTCACTTTTGACATCGTTTAAATAGTAGATGAGAGGGAGCCTCTAATATTAAAGGATGTTAATCACCCTTCCCTGTTGGCTTCATTGTGAACTTGGTGTTGGATAGTGTAGAGTGTCTGTACTGGCACCGGTGCACCACTGCTGGCCCTGGAAGCAGCTGGCTGTACTGCTGGATTGATAGAAGAGCTCTGGCAGACCTTCTGCATGTGGCAGCAGAGCCTGTATGTGTAGGAAGGTTTGTGTATGGGCAGCCTGATTTGGAGGGCTGTAGGGGTGGATGTGGCCAGGCTGTGCTGGTCAGGCCAGGCAATGCCTTTGCGTGCCTTTCTTTGCTACAAGAGGTGGGGACTGTGAGTGAGAGTCTGCAGGGCCACAGCACACAGATATGAACCCTGCACACCCTGAATGGCTCCCAGGGATATGCATGAGGAGCAATACCCTTGGCTTTTCCTGCAAGAGGCAGAATTCACCTGTGACCTTTTTACAGCCAGGCTGATTCCCAGGAAAAGCATTTCTGAACTCACCCCATTACGACAACTACAGCTACAGTCCCCACCTGTGCAGCTCTTCCCCGTGTATTTTCAATGCAAAAATATAACACCTGGAATACTTTGAGTGCTCACTCCAGTGCTCACCTGGCCAGCAATCTCTGAGTTCCTTCAGGCACAACTCTTGAAGCATTTCCTTGAAACAGGGCTGGGATTTGTTCTCACGTCTCTTGCCAGGCCTCTGTGAATCACTGTGCACTCACCTCCTCAACACGTATCAGGAATACACGTGGTAGGCACCAAGTAGCAGATGATGAGATGCAGTGGCTTCCTTAGTGGTCCATTTTTCAGTGTCAGAAAGCCAAGTCATGTTACAAATACCAGTAAAAGGTAACTTCTCCCACTAAATGCACTGCTGAGGAGAATGGTCAGCACATGCTGAACAAAAGGAAAGAGAAAGCTACCAAGAAAAGCAGGAAAAATGAATTAAATATTGAACTTTGATTCATTTTTTGTTTATTTTCATGAGAGGTAAACATTAATGAAACTGCTTATTTGTCTCACTGAACCATTTATTTGACAGAGAATGGACTAGCTAGTTTGAGAAGCTCAAGATCTTTTTATATGATTCTGCCCAAGAACCCTGAACAACACAGATTTCTCCTGAAAAAAACAAAGTGTCTTCTATAGCCATGCCAGTTCAAGACTAGCCTTATATTTTGTGATGGAAAGATTTTTTGTGGTGCTTTCCTGATGAGTATCTAGTTCAAAATCAATGTATCATATCATTTGGTTTTGGCTAGTTTCCTGTATAAAGTAAAGCAACCATTACTGTCATTGTAACTGGTCTGCATTGACAAATAGTCCCAGAGCCGGAATATTATTTTCTGGCATCTAATGATTCATTCAGAGAGTTCTCAAACTAAGAGAACTTCTTATTTTAGAAAACTTTTTCACTTAATGGAAATACGTGAATAGAAACAAGTGCATGTTTACTGATTTACTTTTGTAAAAAGAGAAGTGACTGAATTTTATATTTTGGAGAATCTGTCTGGAGGAAGATGGTATCTGTGACTTGAAGAGGTCATTGAATACTCTCCAAAAGAAGGGCATTTGTAACATATTATTAATAAAAAGGTGATGACGAGTGCTATTTATTGTTCCCTTTTCTTGTCTATTGCTTTTTCTTTATTGTTTTGACTTCCAGACCTTAGTGTCCTTATGATTTGGTCTGAACAAAAAGTCCCTTTGGCTACTTCCAGTATATTTGCATCTTCAGGTGTATATTTAAATGCAATATTGACCTTAGTGTGATTGCAAACACAGCAGAAATTATGAGAATCCCACCATTAAAATTTATCATGAAATATCTTATAAAATATATTTTAAATGTTATAACATGTTCCCTCATCATCTAGTTAAACTCTACAGTTTTATGACAGATTTAAAGTAATTGCAGTTATTAAGTAGGAGCACTGCTACATTATCCAGGAGAGAACCTTGACAGTTGTTGTAGATAAATGTCAAACTGAAGCAACAGATGTTTTGCTCTTTGTTGCTTATAGTAAAGATTTTTACAAATATAAAAGCTTTTATAGGTCTTCCTAAGAGCAGAAGATGTGTAAGGATTTATTATTTGTCCATTACTAGTTTGAGAATCATTATCTAGGTAGCTGCCTTTCTAATTCTCGGCAATCCATTGCAGGTTGGTTTTTGTCTCTACCTGCCAAAGCAACAGTCTTTCCTGAAGACTTTGCAACCCTCAGAGACAGGTACCAGTGCTGTCAGCTGCTTATGCTGTACTGTGGCTTAAACTTCAGCTTGTTCCAGACTTCAATGTTTGTATCAGCAGCTGAAATATTCTTTGCTCTTGATATCTTTCAAGGAAGTCTTCATTGCCAAATGGCAATCTCACTCCAAACAGTGGAAGCAGTTTTCTTTGTGTAGCTCTCCATAGTGTTCCACAGGATCTGAGGTTCTCGGCACTTGGGACTGTGGCATGCCATCGATTTGCAACTACAGTAAATTATGTTCTTTTATCTAAATAATTATTTTTCCAGCCAACGTGTAGCAGCTACCTGTCACCTTTATATCCTACAGAGCTTTTCAAGTCGAGCTTCTGATGTGTACTGGGTCAGCCTCTAGAGCCATTTTGCAATGACCAACTACTGCAACAATTGTTAACCCTTGAAATATTCGAAAAGATCAGAAAATCAAAAAAGTCAGACACATGGAATGGAGTTAAACTAACAAGCAATAAAATGTGTAACAATAAAACATTTCATAAGCACATTAGCAGCAAGTGGAAAGTGGGAAGGAAACAATGGGCCCATTATTCAAGGGGACAAGTACGACAGTTGCAAAGAGGCAAAAATATTTAATGCTGTTTTGCTTCAGTTGGATAACATGATCCTCATTTGCACTCAAAGGATAAGAATTCAAGCCAGAATAAAAAAGAACAAGTAACAGGGTACCTAGATAAGCTGGTTGCTTTGAGCCTGATGATATCACAGGGGGCTGCTTGAGACCATTTTATACAAAATAGGTGAGGTTACAGAAAACTGAAAAGGAGCAAACAGCCAAAATTTGCCTTATCTAGTTTTAGACATGTACAGAGTAGATATCTAAATCTGAATAATCAATAGAAAAAAATTAGCATCTCAATGATGAGATTCTTTAGGCCTGTTTTAGACACATGCTAAGGATTTTATGAATTGTGCCCTAAACCCCACTGACTTTTGACTAAAACTACTCTGATTTGGGTGCATGGTTTCTTTAAAAACTGTCCTTTAATAGCAGTTTTCAATTGCTTGCTATTAAACTGAAAGGGTGTATGAGGAGGATGTCACTACAGATCTGTCCCATGTCTGGTAGATTGTTTGGTGCCTTCATTAATAATGGGGATGATGTAGACCAAGGAGCTGGTTACCACTTTGTCAAGGTGACTGTAACAGAAATAGTTCTATACATATCAAACTGAGCATATCAAACTGATCCCTACAAGCTAGAGAACAAGCCTGGGAAAACATGGATCAAAGTCATTGAAGACCAGTGCAAAATACTTTACCAAGGTCAAGTAGTCGACTACACAAATATGACATAGGGACCACCAACACCCTGCAGTTGTGGAAACAGCATAGCAAACCAGACCAAAACCCCAACAGGTAACACTTAATGCACAAACAGGACTGCAGCATCTAAAATAAGCAAAATGATGCTTCTGATAGATTTAGCACTGATGTAACTTCACAGTTTCACAGGCTGAGATAGAAAACAGAAAATGTTTCCCTGTGTGGGTGTGAGGAGCAATTGGTATGAGACAGGTTTGGCAGAGGAATTTGGGCACCTTCATCCTGCAGCATTCACCACATGGGATGAAAAAACCATCTCAAGTCCTTTGGAAATATGGCAGCTAGTGTATAGGTAACTCCTACTCATCTCATCCCACAGTTCATAGCTACATGGCCCAGAAGACAAATAAAGCTTCAAGAAGCACTTTGCTGACCTGTAGGATTCCCTGGAGGACTACAGGTAGTCTTGCCTGAATTTTAGGGGTTTATTTGGGGTGGGGTGGTTCTAACTGTTTCTTTGTTGTTACACCCTGTATAAGAACACACTGGTGTCACATAAAAATGTAGGGCCTGTTCTGGAGGAAGGGAGGGAAACCTTCTTCTTTCCCCTTTTTTAGGATGATTTCATCCACCAAAATTCCACTGAGCAATTGCATCAAAATGTAAATAATATTTTAGTTCATTTTACTTCTCTGTGGTCATCTGTTTATTTTCTGGAGCTGAACATTTACTCTTAGAGTCACCATTACTCTTAAAATTAGGATAATCTCTTTTGAATGCCTAAATTTATCAACTTTCTAATTCCCAAGTCAGAAATGAAGCTGCTGAGTAATCAACAATCTTGTTCAGTAGGAACAGCTGTCTTTTCAAAGTAATGGCCAGTTTCCATTCACTTCAATAGGAATAATATTGGACCCTGGATTAAAGAAGCCCACCTAAAGCAGGGTTTGTAGGGAGAAGTAATTATCATTTTTTAGACCAGTCAGAAAACCAGAGAAACTTTGGGGCACAAAGACTCTTCTTTAGATCTGGAAAAGATATGCCAAACTTGAAGTTCATTTTAGGAACCATTGTTCATGTTAATCTGCTTATGGGGTTTTTTTTTCTACTAAATGTCTTAAGACAAAAAGAGTGACAGACATCAGGGAAAGGAAGGACAGACTAGTAAAGGTTACAAAGAATTGGAGCTCAGGAATTTATTTTTCTCTGTTCTGCATTCAGCTAATTTAATTCTTCAGACTGTGTTTACAGTTGCTTGATGCTACTATAACAGTTTTCATTTTTACTTTCCTCAGGACCACTGGTTAAGGGACATAAATGTTTGGCTGTGAGGTTAACATTCTTTTATTTGCTGTTGCGAGGGTTGAGGTGCCACCACTACCTTTCTGAAATAAGGAGACATTTCATTCAGAATATCCTTCCATCTAAAATTAGTCAAAGTTTTGCAATGAAAGAAAATCATTATTGCTATCATTGTTTTTGATGGTTATAAACTTTATAGTGGTAAATCTTTGGTTTACATAGCACAGACTAACAGGACCCATCATCTTTTACTTTGTGACTCTGAATAGAGCTCTCTAAATGAGAATTTCAAAGGCTATTTGGGATAGAAATTACTTTACACAGAGGTCTGTTCAGTGTGTCCCTAAAATGCACTTTTCAATTGCTGTATATATTAGACACGTTAGCTTACCACAGCTGAAAATCTGGACTTTTCAATTTTTGTTCTTTTGTGTTACTGTTCCATTTCTTGGGAGATGTCAGTAATCACTTTGATATATTTAAAAGATTTTCAGTGTTGTCTATATTAAGATTTCCTGAGGAATGAAGATGGACTAGAATGAGGCAGCCATGTGATGGACAAGATCTTCTTATCTGTGATGAGGATTACACCAAAGTGTATTTTAATATCATTATTCATAACTGTCCAGAAGTGAAAATTCTCCTGTGGTAAGGATAAAATCTTTCAGCTATTTTAAAAATGTGACTCAGACTGCAAGTCTTTTATGTGATTTAGCCAAACATAGCTACATTGCTCATAGCTGGGAATCCAATGCGTATGGGACACATCCCTTGCCGTGGAAATTGCTGATCCCATGGTCGACAGCTGTAATGTGCAGGGCACACTAGCTAGTAAAATAGCAGCAGAAGTTAGTGATAGAGTTTCATTTAAATGTCCCTAAAGGAATGCCCAAATAAGTAAACATAAAACATTGTATTAAACAATAGCGGATAACTCAGCTTAACCAACAGAACCTGTGCCTCTGTGCAATGTAAACCTGTCCTAGATACATGGTTTGGAGATTTGACACAGGATTATTAAGCAGTATAAGAAGTGTGAAGAGTCCTGTGAACAAGTAGATGCTCTGTGCATCCAGAAATCTTCAGCTCCACATGGGGCTGAATCCAATAAAAAAGTTTAAGGAATTATGCACCAAAGTGGCAAAGTCCCCCACAACAACTATGTTGAGGAGGGAGGTGCTACAAGCAGGGACAACTCAGGGAGGATCTGTGAACAAGGTGATAAATTCCAACTCAGAAAAGAGATATAAATGAGCAGTGGAATGTGGGAGTTCAGGGAATCAGCACAACACCCACACCATGAGCATTTCAAAGGCACTTTGCCATCTGACACAGCAAAGTGTTTTGGATGCGGGTTGTGATCTGTGCAAGGAGCCCACTGTGGGGATGGAAAGGATGAGTGTGACTCAGGCTGCCGACCGGGCTGCCTTACTGAAGACCGGGATTCAGCTGAACAAGTCATTGTGTCTGCCAGTACACAGACTAGGAAGTACTAGGGAGATGGATGATTTCCCTAGTAAAAGTTGGTTTTGCTGGCCAGTAGTTCAGTTTGAAATTGAGGCCCGTATCAAGAGTATAAGATGTTTTAAGGAACAGGAAAAGGCCATCTGACCTCACAGGCATGCATTTTTTTTTAGTCTATCTTAAACCTAATTCCCTGCTTTTTCACTGTGCTTCGTAATCCTTTGCTCCTCTATGAAAATCACAGAATCACAGGATAAGCTGAGTTGGAAGGGACCCACAAAGATCATCAAGTCCAGTTCCTGTCCCTGCACAGCACTGTCCCCAAGAGTCACACGATGTGCCTGAGATCATTGTCCAAATGCTTCTTGAGCTCTGTCAGGCTGGCGCTGTGACCACTTCCCTGGGGAGCCTGTTCCAGTGCCCAACCACCCTCTGGGTGAAGAACCTTTTTCTAATATCCAACTTAAACATCCCCTGAGATAACTTCAGGCCATTCCCTCAGGTTCTGTCCCTGGTCACCACAGAAAAGAGATCAGTGCCTGCCCCTCCTCCTCCCCTCACGAGGAAGTTGTAACTGCAATGGGGTCTCCCCTCAGTCTCCTCTTCTCCAGGCTGAACAGACCAAGGGACCTCAGCCACCCCTCATACGGCTTCTCATATAAAACTTCACCATCTTCATTGATCTCTAAGATCTTTATATGCTTCTTATTTTGTGTCACCCAAAACTGCCCCCAGCACTCAAGGTGAGGCAGCCACATTGCAGAGCAGAGTGGGACAAAAAGATCTGTAGGACTGCTTTTCAACTCATTTCTGTGCTTTGCTGCAGTTGCCTTTCCTGCTAACTTATTCCACATGTTTATTAAGCTCTACATAAAATAGTTATGCCTGACTTCTTAGTTTCCTCTTTATTTGAGGTAATTTGTCATTTTTGCTTAGTGCCTAATCAGTCTGGAAACCATACATCAATTCCACCCATACTTACATATGAGCTATATGGATAAAATATGTATACAAATATATATATATATACAAACATAAATATGATTATATTTCCAGCCAGGCTTTTGTTGTAAAAGTGGCAATAAATTTGACAGTTTTAACTTTTTGTTATCAGCTAAGTTAGTGAAACCAACTACTGATTTCTCCATTTTTTGAATTATGTTTGAAAGTCATTACCACTATTAACAGAATATGCAGTAACAATATTTGATGCAAGCATGGTGTGCAACTAATATACAGGTGATAATTCAAGAAAAAGAAAACCAAAAGTGAGCCCAAGAGATTCATGCAGAAAAGCTAGATTCTGAAATAGCAAATGTCAGGTTTCAAGGCGAGGTTTTGGTTTTGGAATTTCAAGAGCAAAATAATAAATAGAACTGCTTTTAGTATGTTACTCAGAAAATGCCTAAAGTAGTACTATGCAGAAAATTATACTTACAATTTGTGTACGTGAAAAAAAATAAAGCAGCAAATGTATATTTTGCTCACAGACTTTTTTCAGGTTTTATTCTCTGCTTGTTCCTTCTCTCAAAAGAAAAAACTAAAAAGGAAAAATAATCTCATTTCTTTTGAAGATGGAAATCAAGATTTTCCAAAGATTTTGTTTTAAGACATAATTTCTATTATTAAATAAGTTACTATATTACTGTCAGCCAAGGGAGTTTCCCTCCTAGCATATTTCTTGCTGAGCTGAACTTAGCGGAATACCAATTTAGAGGCTTCTGGTGAGAACACTCACAACTCTGCCTGCAGGCATAGAGTAGGGTTCTTGCTCTGTAAATCACTCCAATTTGACAATAGTCATGGATTTGTGAAACCAAAGATGGTCATTGGTAAACCGGACACAGGCACAAATGGCTCTAAGAGAGGCTTTCTGGACATTAGCCATTCTGCTGATGGACAAGAATTATTTTCAGTGTTTACAAGTTCACCCCAGTCAATTCATATGTGTATCTAGGAGTAGTTTGAAAATGACCTCCATCAAAACCCTTTGGACAATTTTATATTCAGCTTGTACCAGCTGATGAGGTGAATGCACTGGAATGCTATACCTAGTGATTTATGAAGGTAACGAGTCTGTAATCTTTCCCCTAGGTTAAAGCCACCTGGCAACTATGATGTAGGCATCTGCCCAGGACAGCGTCAGAAACATTTACCCACAGAAAGCATTTCAGCCCTACAAAAACCAAGCATATCATTAGTATACATCATCTTTTTGAAACAGAAATGTTGTATTTATGTGGTAGATTCTTTATCTTTTGATGTTTTTACTGCCCCTTCCCATCAATATATCAAACATTTTTTTGTTTAACTGGGCTTCTCTTGTGGGTGTGTTGTGTAAGACAAGGAGATCTGAATTCTCCTCTGGAAGTGTCTTTCCACCTACTGCATGGAGAGCCTAGCATAATTATACTGTTAAGAGAGCCTAAAGTCAGGGAAGCGGAATCAAACATTTTGGGGCTCTTTGTGAAAGCTAAATCCACAAGGACCACGCTGACATGAGTGAACTGCAATGAACCAGGATATGGGTCCTTGCCCTGGCACACAGTCATCCATACAGTTTACCTTTCAGCATCATCCCTGACGTAGTTTTGGCCATGGGCAGCAGTCCCGGCCAGTGCCTGGGCACAGTTCAGGGATTAGCACAAGCCAGGGACTGCTTTCAATGGCAATTTGGATGCAGTCTCCCTGTTTCGGATGAAGATTGTGGTGGGGAAGAGACAAGACAATTCAGCTGTATGGGTGTGAGTGATGACATGGCAGCTGGCCTTGGGGCTGCAGAACAGTTACTGGCACATTGTATTTGCTAAGGCAAGTACAGCCAAAAGGACTTACCTGTTGTACCCCTTAATTATATGTGCTCTATCACCAAGTGGAAAACAGCAAGGCCCTCTCTTCAAAGCAAAAGGAGTGTTAGCAAAGAGAATGATCAAAGAACTCCTAGAGCTATACAGCAGGACATGCTAAGGAGCAGAGTAAGACTTGGGCCAGATCTCTAAAAGTAATTAAACGTGTGTTTTCACTTGGGATTTTCAGCTGTGATCCCTCCTGTTGAGATAGGTCCCTTAGGATAGAGCTTTTCCTACACAGGGTCATGCTGAATACTTTCAAGGAACTCAAAATAACAGATGAGCCAGGAAGAAGACTGAGAATGCAGATTAGTATCTCAGTCCTTAATTAATAGTTATTTCTACAGAATGCAGAAGTTTTGATTGAACTAGACTCAGAACAAGTTTGATTCTGTAACTTGGCTATTAGAAAAATCACTAGGTACACAGTAAAGTCAAATTTCAGTCTCTTGTCAAATGCACTGATGCAAAGGGTCAAGAGAACCATCACGCCAGAAAAAACAATCTTCGTTTTCCTCAAGTTTTTTTCTGAGAAAATAATCTATTTTACCTAAATCAGATAATGCATAATCCATCATGTTTTAGCCTAAATGTAAGCTGACTGGTGCAGTGGAGCGTGATGAGATCCTGCCCTGTGGCTCATCCAGACTGAAGTTGCAGTAGAAGGGCAGCAGGACCCCTTCACCTTCTTCATCCCATGATGAGTTTTCCTCTCTGGGTACTGGGGAAAGAAGGCAGTAACTTAGGTGCTTCTCTAGGATTTGGCCTAGCGGAGCAGTAGGAATCACTTCAGGCACATTCAGAGTTGAAGAATTCGAGTGAATTACGCTAAGAGACAGCCTTTTATGTTGGATTTAAGTCTGATTTCATAAGTCATAGTATTACGTTTCAGCACTTGCCATTTGAGATAGGTGCCTTTTATAGCTGAGAGCATTTTTAGGCCTATTATTTTGCCCATACAAGACATCTGTAAGATGATAGCATTTATTTATAATGTTAATACTTTATCCAGCACAGAGCTAGCTCATGCTGGTACCTTTCTCTTTAGCACTCTGAGTATTTCCAGCTGGTGACACCAAATAGCCTCCATTTTCTCATGTGGAACACTCACCAGTTGTTTTACCCCCTCCTCCTTTCCTTTTTATTTTTGCTGCTGGAAGCATGTGGGTGATGATTTATAGAGCATGTCCAATTGGCTCTGTTTGCCTGTGCTGGCCTGCCTCATGCACACTGAGGTCAGTGCTGTATTTGTAGGTAACCATCCAAGGAAAACACCTCACAGCAGGCAAAAATGCTAACTAAGTAAAACAAACTCAGGAATGTGATCATCTGTTTAGCAAAGTTTTCAGCAGTCTTTTCCATTACACTAAGGTTTCAGTCCAGTTCTACAAATTCAGAAGTGAACATGGCACTGAAATATCCCAGGCAACCTCAAGTATATAGGAGATTGGATTTACTGAAGAGTGTTTGAATGGGGCAACAGGGGTAGCACCTTTTAAATGATGGAGTTAGCAGTACGTACATTTAGTCCTAAACATCAAAGGAAAAAAAGATGCAGGCATGAAATTAAAAGCGATGAGGTTTGTTCAAGTTTTACAAGGCAAACCAGAATTATGGAACAAAAATGATCTCCTGTTGCCCCATTGTTAACTGCAAGTGGGCCCTTTTACCTACTTCTGATCTGACCCCCAATGAGGAGTTCTGCTGATATTAAGGGGAGCTTTGATCTCATTTACAGAGCTGGGAGCTGACACCTGTCTCAAGTTTTCTGTAGCTGTAAGGCCAAAAGTATCTTTCATTATGATTGAGTACATAGTGAGTGCAAGAATTCCCAGTTCTGCAAGAGGGCAAAATGTACTGGCAAGCCCTCCACAGCGAGCATCCGGAGAGGAGCAGGAAGGGGCTGCAGCGCGGGGGAGCCCTGGGCAGCAGGGCAAGGTCTGAAGTCACGGTCACAACTTTCTTGGTGGAACAGGCTGGCCACAGGCAGAGTTTCAGGTTGTGTTTTCTGGCGAGTGGTTTCCTTGAATGGGTATAAAAAAGGGCACATGGGAAGATAATTATGTGGAAGCATGTGAGAGTTTCATGGCATCTGATCTGCCGCCGAATTCCCACAGCATGGAGTAACTGGGCCGCGTGGTAGAAAGCCCCGCAAGAATGACAGGTAAAGTGCAACCCATACATACCCCTCTGAATATCAGGTGGCATATGCTGTGCTCTTTACAAATTGCCTCCCCCAGCCCGCCCAGGCTCCCAGCCCCTCTTTGAGGTAGGAAGTCACACTGTGCCCATCTGGCAGCGCCGGCGGCTGCACCTGGCAGCTCTCGCTGCTGTGGCGGCTGTGCCCGCCTTTGCTTTCGCCGTAATTAGTTTGTATCTGATTTCAGCTCATATGGAAGGGTAGAGGGATAGCAAATTACTTGCAAGTGGTTTGTAGACTCTGTGAAACCTTTTTTTCCTTGCCCAGCATTGCTACCTAGCTGAAGATCTATCCCTGCAAAAGCAGAGTTTGTTTTTTCCCTTTTTTTTTGTAAAAAACTACAGCTGTGTATATTCCTCTGCCATCTCCACCCCCAACTCTGATTTTATGCTCACTTCTAACCCTCTCTTTCCTCAGCCCACTTGCTTGTGAGACAGGAAAGGCATACACATTTTTTTCAGTTTTATAAAAGCTCCACTGTTTTTCATGCAGTACAAAAGTTTTGACAGATGAATCTGTACTGGAGAGACCTTGTCCAATTGCTTCTAATTCAGCAGTCCTGAGTTGCAATAGTCTAATTCTTAAAACCCTTCCACAAGGCAAACTTTCCTAACAATCACTTCTGATAATTAAGAGGAATTTGATCTGGTTTGTTAATATCATGCTTGAATTTTAGAGACATTTGGGGAACACGAATCTATCCGATCCATCTCTGCAGCTGTGTCAACAATATTTGGGTCCCAGCTATTACAGAGGTAAACTAATCTGGCATAAGTCAAAGGAATGAGCTTTGCTTTAAAGGAAACTGCGGACCTATATGATAATAGGTAGAAAAACAGGAAATCAGTGGCTACTGTCAGAGTCCCTACATTTCTCTGCATTAGGAAAAGGTTTAACAATAAGGAGTCCTACGGCCCCTAAATGTGTCTGAATCCCAAAATCTGTGTCCTAAAATTAGGGGGCTACATCCTGCTTTCAGGCTTTTTATGTTCCCGGTTTCAAGGTAGGTGGCAGGCATCTGCTAATGAACACGTGGCTCTATAGAAGTGTTTCTATAATCAAATCAATTCCTTTTAAACTTCATTATTTTTGGCCATAGAACTGTAGGTGCTATTGTGCTCCACCAGCCAAGTCTGTTACTACTAGATAAGAAAGAGATGGATCAAATTTGCATTTCTACATGTGCAAATGAGAAGTCCCCAGCTTCCCCTCCCCCTCTCTTTCTAATGCTTGTCCCCGGTTTTTCAAATCTCTTTTTTTTTTTTTTTTTTTGGTCTGAAATACTTGCCAGGTGGTTAAAAAGCTTGCTTTTCTCTGTAAACACCGTGTAATACAACACAACGCACTGCTTTATTTTCAGTGATATATTGGTCTCTATGTTTTTATAAAAATAGTTATGAGGCCAGAAAAAGCATCTACATGCTTTCCCTCAGATTTATTGCATATATTACACTTTTTCTACTTCAGTGGGCTTCTATTTCTGTGCCGAGCAGGACAAGTGCCTATATGACAAAACCCCTCCTTCTTTTGCACACATGCACGTACATATGAAAATGAAAACCTGCTTTTCATTAGTATAGCCAGCACAATGGAGGCAAGAGTGGAAGCAAGGAGAGAATTTGAGATTTATGGCATCAGACATCTCATGTGAATGAATGTTCATGCCTTAATGTAACTAGCTGCAGATAGAAGATAAGCCTAGCACTGAGAAGAAAAGCTGCTGTTCCATATTGTGAATATATGCACTTACACTGAATTCTTTTTCTGGGTAGCTTCTTATTTAAATCTAATTTACTACTTATGACCTGAATCCCAAAGCACATTGACTCATTCACACTCAATGCAGATGTGTACATGCTAAGAACACATGTGGAAAGGTAAAACTTCTGTTATAACTGAGGGTAGCTTTTTCAGCATAATGGCTGCAGAGTTAAGGGCTCCAGGCTAATGCACAACACATACAGAGAGCCCTGAGTGCATCTTACTCTGTTTACAAAAAGTGATATAATAATTTGTCTTCATACCAAGAAAATGCATTTTAACCCTACTTTTCTTCTCCACTTGATTTTAATTTTAGATATCAAATAATAACAGCACAATATATTTAACAGGAAGAAATTTTTTAGTATAAAAAAAAGGAATATCATTAATTTTTTTTCACATTCAGCTACAGAGCAATTTAGAAAATCTCTGATTTCCTGCTGAGAAATTGAACCAAGACACGGTTCAGTTATCTGAGCACAGTGTCAGGAGTCACTAATTCTTGAGGGTTTTTTTTTCTTGTGGCGACTTTCCCTGGAACTGTGATCAGGTTGTTTCCCTCTTTGTATATAAATGTTTCTTATAATACAGTAGATTGCATCCACATGTTCTGAACATCCATGCATTATAGGTATTAAGGAATCAGATCCGGGCTGCATGCAAGTGGATCCAAGTGGATGAAATTCAATGCTATTTAGTCAAGTTTCAGTGGCATATCCATCTTATTTAAGTTTTTCTCAATATTGGCAAAGCAAATTTGAAGGTATATATTGTTAAATACATTTCTTAGATGAAGCCTGTAGATGAGCCAATGTCCATTCTTAGTGAGACAAATTAATCACTTGGGTAAATACTATGGTTTCATTAGTTATACCAGGAGTTAATTTAGTTTATATTTAGAATAAAAGTTATTATGTGCATTTCAAAACTGAATGAGGACACAGAAAAGGGGAAAAATTGTCTTCTTTTCCCCCCAAAAGTCAGCGTTGCTAAGCTCAAGTGTTTTGGGTTCAATAGCTACAATAAGAATTGTCTGCTGGACTCTCAAAGTTTTGCTGTTACAGTACTCTTCTGCTGAGGCTCCTTAACCTCATGGCTTTCAGTCCGCAATAGCCAGACCTCTCACAGTGGAGAAGCAAGAACCAGTCTGTGTGGTGAACAAGTATGGTTTTGGCATACTAATAGAACTGTGTAATATTTTTAGAAAGCAGCAAATTCAGCCAAAAATTGATTGTCCCCTATGAGTCTGAGTCAAGCTCCCAGCATGGCTCCAGCTGGCCAAAGCTCGGCCACTTCCATGGGATGAGAAGTGAAGGAGAAGGTGAGAGCTTGGGTCATCTCCTTCCCTAGCTGTGGCTTGGAGCATCTTCGAAACCACCACATGCTACAGCAATAATGCCTCCCCCTAGAACTTTTCTACTTCTTATAAAACCCAGGAAGGACCTTTGAGACAAATTAAAAGTACCATGAGAATGTACTAACTGTAAGACATGAAAGTCTGTTACTCCCATGTGGGCTGCCTGGCTACCAATCCATGCACTCACGAGCTTGCACTAAGTGAAGCAGCACCAGGGACGGAGACTGACAATGTCCTGCTCTTGCACAGCCCACACTAGCCCAGAGCATAGAGTACAGTCTCAGCAGTGGGACACGGATTTTTTTCCTTTAGGAGCCAAGGGAGAAGTTTAGCGTGTATCTTTTTTATCTTGAAGTTAACACAAGGAAACACTCTCTGCTTTTTGCTCTCTAATTTCTGTTTAGTTTCATAATTTTAGACTATTTATTTTGCTTTTCTGAAGCAAACTTGATCCCTTCTGCTTTAGGTAGTCTGGAATATTTCTCTTAAATGTAATTTTAGGGGAAGAGGGAGTTAAGAAAACAACAATTGGTTTGATCTGATTTTTTTTTTCATTCACAGCCATAGTGAAAAATTAATTATTTACACTGCACAGAAGGTTCATGACCCTGACACAGATCCAGGGCTGGAGCAGAACCAGTGTAGAATATGGTGCAATCCTGCATTATTTTTTTATTTAGCAAACACCTCCTGAACTTTTGACATAGAAATTTGGTCTTCATAGAAAAAGTAAACTAACCAGTTTCTCTCTTTTTTCCCCCAATTGATATTTGAAGGAAAAACACATTATAAGTGTATTGTTACTGCTATTATAATATCTATGTACCAGGCTCATGTTGATGTATCTTTCTTTACCTTATCTGATCAGCTTCTCTATAAGTAGAAAGGAACTAGCACTACAAGCCTGGCAATAATCAGACTGGCAATAATAACAGATCAGTGTGAATGTGGAAAAAAAAAAGATAATGTTCTCTTTCTGGTATGCTTTCTACATTTGTTATAGGTCATGTACATAACTATAAAAGAGATATTCAGAAGATTAGCAGCAAAGATAATCACAGAACCACAGAATATGCTGAGTTGTACGGGAAGAGAGAAAGGAAAAGGAATTCCGGGAAGGAATTCACCTAGTTGTGAGTTTGTGTGGTGTCACAATACACACTTTTTGTCAGAGAAAAAGAGAAAATAAATTGATTTCTCTATAACAAACTAAGACATCTGAAAGGTGGAGTCTTCTTGAAATATTTCCATTTCTTCTTTTTAACAAAAATATGTAATTTACTGTTCACAATAATATTCCATTTTGATCTGGTTATAGCAATCAAGATCAGAAGCTGATAATGGAGTTGATTAATCTCTCATTTATTCTGTTTAAAAAGCCTTCTTTGTATTTATAAATAATGTTGAGAATGACTCTTTGCCCTTGGACATCACAAGAATCAAACAGCAGGATGTATTTTCTGTAACCAAATTTCTAAACCTCATCTAACTGGAAGTTTGCCCCCAAATTCCAACATAGCTGCTCTTCAGCATCATATCCCAGGCATCTCCTAGATGCTCTCTGGTCTTCCTCGACTTCCTCTGTTCATTCTGCTACACAGATACACAGATGCACTCAATCAGCCCCACCGTTTGTCCATTCAGTGCTGGACCACTTGGATAGCACAGCCTACTCTTGACAGCATTTATTCTTTGGAAAACAGTTTTCCACTACTTCATCTGTCACCAAAAAAAGGAACAGCTAGTTCTTCCATCATGTACCCTCTGCAGAAAAGGTTATAGCCCAGGCCCAACCATAACATGAATAATCTTATACTGTATAACCAAGGAGATATTCCCTTTCTTTATACTGCAAAGATGGAGACTCCTACCTAGCATCTAAACCTAAACATCAATTAAAGTAATCCTTTTAAATTAGTGAGTATGATTTTTATGTAGTTAATGAGGCTTGTTGCATGTCTTTGAAGATTTCTAATCCGCCAAATTTTAAGCAAAGTCAAATAAATATAATTCTTTTTATTAATTTAATTTTTTCCAGAGGCCTTCCAGGGCTTCCACCTCTTTCTACAGATAATACCAGACAATAAAGTAGACTCTTCAGAGCAATGGCTTTACTCCACACCTGAAACTGAGCATCCTAAGGTGCACCTGAGCACCTGAGGTGTAAGACACGAGCTTGTTTTCATCCTGATTAAATAAATGATTTCAGAGTAATATTTAACTTTGAACCATAAACCACTGTAAATAGTATTGAAAATGATCTCTGAAGTTTAAAATATGATCTTTCAATGTGTTTTTGTTATTCCAAACACAGATTCCCATTTCAAAAAAATAAAGCCCTGGAATTTGTAACTTGACAGTTTCAGTTCTGTGGTAGCTGTAACTGCAAATTAAAAAAGGATATTCAGCTTTCAGATCTGTCTTAGATTTTATTAATACAGTGTTGCAGCTAATGAGCACTTCTAGATTAGTACTAGCTCCCTACATTTGTCCACTGAAGTACAAGAATTCTCTCTCATGATTAACATCCAAATAGTCAAATGATTACCATATTTAGATCCGTGAACTAAAACTAATGTGGAAGTGAGGCAGAATGGGGAGTGGGAGAGGTCAGCCTCCTGTTTCCTAATGATGTAGGTTTTTATTTTCTCCAATATGAAAATGCTTCTGATGGATAGGGGAAGGAAACATAATAGCAGTTCAAAGAGTACAAAAAGAATGTGGCAGAAAACTGGGAAGTCAAAATGGCCTTGATGGCTAAGTGATGGCTACTTTGCTCAGACAGCATTGGTCCTGGACTGCTCCTTGTGAATGCTCAGCCAAAAGGATTGGACAGGCTGTTCCTCCTCTTGTTAGCAGTAAGGCACACAGTAACTGCTCTCGATTACTTCTCTCGTGTAGTGTAGAGCTGATCTTACAGACATGACAATGGGCCCTGAAGTTCCCACACATGCCCCTGGCAGGCACTGGGGTGTAGATGAGGGTGTGGCTGAACTCTTCACGGAGGCCACTGTGGTTGCATAAGGCCGTATATATGGTATGGCACCGCAATAAAGACATCACAGACAAAGTACCCGCACTCTTGTACTGCCACTGTCAGTGCTGTCAGCAGGACAACTCCAGTCACCTCCCAAAACATGGATGTTACCCATGAGAACCAACACCCAAGTACATCAGTGTTATCTTTTGTCATTCTGTAACAAGCAACCAGGTGCTGAGGACAACCTGAGCTCACCAGTGGTGGCTTGTACTACGTGTCAAAACAGGGTAGGTCTAGGATGAATGGAGATAGATTCAAAGAAGCATAGGATGTCCTGAGTTGGAAGGGACCCATCAGGATCATCAGGCCCTTCTCCCGGCCCTGCACAGAACAACCACAAAAAACACAACATGTGCCTGAAAATATTGTCCAAATGCTTCTTGAACTCTGTCAGGCTGGTACTGTGACCACTTCTCTGCAGAGCGTATTCTAGTGCTTGGCCAATCTTGTTTTGAAGTGTCTGACTCTTCTGAGGCCTTGCCTGGAAACCAAGGCTTTCACCCAGTGCTGCAGATGCTGCCAGTGGTGTTGCTATTTATCAGTGGAGCGACATGACTCCTTAGATCTTTTTTTGATCTGCCTTAGCCTAAGCCTTATATTCATGAAACTTTAATTCACTGATTGTAACAGCAATTTCCATTCAATCTCTCTCACTAAGGTGTTTTGGGTCTAGTGATATTTCATTCAGCTGAGAACAGAAAATAACTGTTGCTGTGTTGAGGTGATACAAGTAATAACTGTTAACAGATAGTGACTTTAATGGCAATGATAGGCTAGACTGCAAATTAATGGTCTGTGCTGAGCAAGGAACAGAGCCCCTGAAACAGATTAAGAAGGAGCCTGTGCTAAGACTGCCCTAAATGAGACACTTTTCAGGAATCATCTGTGCAGCCCGACTTGATGGGTCCTCAGCTGGGGCCTCATGAAAATCTGGCTGCCATGGTCATGCACAAAACTGATTGTATTATGCTGTTCACAGTCATAAATGAGTACACCCTAAGTACACTTGCACGTCCATATCTTGATCATAAAATATTATTGCCAAATTTCATTACTTTATTCTAAGTCTTGTGATATGTGGAAGTAGATGTTCCTCTTGGGGTCTATATAAGACTCTTACACTGCACGTTTATAAAAAAAAAAGTTGTGTTACCAAAGTCAAAAATAAAAACGCGTACAACCATGGTCCAGGTAATCAAACGTTACAAAGTGACAAAACTTGAAATAGAAAAAAAAATTAAAGCAGTCTCAGAAATTTTGGAGACCCAATTAATAATTTTTGAATGTTTGAAATCACAACATTGACATGTCATGTAATCAGTAAAAAACTGCTGGATGTGAGCATATTTTAATATTTTAATTTTTTATTTGTTTTTAAAATAGATTTATACATAGTTTGAACTTTATATTCAATTTCACACAAGAGCTAGGGGTCCCCAAAGTGCTCTCCACAAAATGCTGGTTTACACCATTCTGTATAGAATGAGGTTTGTATGAATTGCCTCCATGGAAAGGGGATCAGTGTGCAATGATTTGGCACATTCTACCTTTATTTAACCCTATTGATTTTAGGTTCACTTACTGTTGCACGGTCCTTCTGGCATATTTCCCTTTTTAACTAAAACCCACATATACTTTTACTCATTGCACAGCTGTGATTTGAGAAAAACAATTTTATGCTTAAAGAATTATTAAAATATTTGCTTAAGAAATTATTCAGTAATTATTTGCAATGGGCTTATCTGCAAGTGGCCTTCTAGCTAGTATGACAGGATGCACTATTGTGAAGGGACACAAAGAGACATGGTTTTGGAGGCATGGTTTTTTTGACAAGGTGGGCACACTACGAGCCCACCACAATTGCTGCTGGTTTCTCTAGTGCTCGGAAGCAGGCAAGTGTGCCTTACACGCAGCTTCTCAGAGCTGAAAAACAGGGCTGGCTTGTTGTACTTTTCTTCTATAAAAGCCAGGGCTTCTGAATCAGCAGGAGCTGAGACCTCTTGTGCTGGGGGGCAGTCCCCCAGTGACAGGGTCATCTGGCTCCCATGGAGATGCCACTGCTGGACTGGGAGGGAACTGGGCCCCACTGGTGGCTGTGTCCACAGCTGAAGATAAGGTTGCTCAGCTGACTGCAGGCATCTCTGCAGGAAGCAGACACTGATCTCCAATATCTCAGTCTGACATAAAACCGGAATTTGTGGCTACTCAGGGAGTTAATAAAGCCTTGTACCAGCTACAGACAGTAGATCTTTTCTGAGGGGGGCAGCTATGCGTCACTCTTCAGCCACTCTCAGTTCTTGGGCAGCCTGATTCTTGCCGAGATCGGCATCATTCCATATTGTTTGGAGCACTGCACGTACACGTATGGAGTCAGGTTTTCTGCTGCTTTACATCTTGTGTGCTTGCTTACACCAGCACAGGATGGATGAAGAATGCTCTGCTTTATCTTTCAATAGCATTTAAAATTCTGCAGTATTTTAAATGAACACACAAGATTGAGGGCAATGACAAATCTAGCCTGTGCTCTTTCAATGCACATCAGCTATGCTTGCAGATATTAGTTAGACTGGACAACATTTATACTTTTACTTTCTCTTTTGGTGAGTCTTTTCATTAACAGTAAAATGGTATAAGCATTTCCTTGAGGAATTGAGGGTTTACCAAAGCTCCTTTGAAAAATGGCAAAGTGGTTTTAATTTTAGAGCCTCAATTAGCTTCACAGATCAGTCGTAAGGCTGATTTACAGAAGCACTGGGAACAGATAGCTTCTATATGCTCTAATTCGAGCCATGGGTTCTTAGTCTGAAAAGTCAGTCCCTCAGCTGAATATCTAAAAGGTAAAGATCCAGATTATAGTATTAACATAATATTGTGGAGAATGTCTTAATCAAGTAATAGGGAGAAGCAAAAATACTTCCTCACACAAGGCAAAAAATAAAACTCTGTAGTGCATTTCTTATAAAGATGTAAGAGGGTCCCCCTGCTGCTCTTACTCCTCAAAACTATTTCAAATTAAGCTTAAAATAGAACAGAAAGGAACTAAAATTAAAAAGCAACCAAAAGGTTTGAATCCCCTTGTTCACTTGGTTATTGCTTTCATAAATCAAAACTAGACAGCAAATGAATTGGCTGTGCTCACATTGTTGTTTATTTGCCATGCAGTTATGGGGCCATGGCAAAGCAAAACAAGATGATCATTGTTTCAGCCAGACCTAGAGTCTTTAGCCTATCCCCTGCTGTCTGTTCTAGCTTTCTGGTCAGACTAGCAAAAGCAAGAACTAACGTGTTATTTGGCTGCTGCTTTATTTTCCCTCACTCTCAGATCCCTGATTGACTTGACTGTGATTTAAAGGAATTCAGTTTTGCTGCAGCAGTCTGGGGAGAAGGTCACATAACAAATGCCAACCTCACCATTTACCAAAAGTTGTAAATACTATGGAAATCACAGTTGCTTTAAGAGTCAAAACTTGCAGGTATTGATGGAAGGTAATGTAATTTTAAGCATTTTCAGAAAAAAACCCCAGAAACTAAAAACAAGACTAGCAACAGGCAGCGTTATGCCTTCTAGGACCTTTGTATTACTTCTACATAATGGTTTCTTGACACTTAGAGCTGACATGAAAGATGGCATGGGCAAGTTAAACATACAGATAAGATGAATTGCCCTGTCAGAGTGTTTCTCTTCATCATCCCCAAACAGCTCTGCAATTAAAAAAAAAAAAAAAAAAAAAAAAGAAGCCATTGTTTACTTATGTGTATATAAAAAAAGGAAAGACCTTCTGACGACACCATGAAAAACTTCAGTTTTTGTTATGGCTCCAACCTTCTGCCTATCCACTCTCATGGGCCCTCAAAGTTTACGGAGCTCTCAGCACAAGATCAGGACCTCTCACGAGCTGTGCTTTTCAATTGCTAGCACTAGTACTTTTCTCCTTTTCTGTATTTGGGTCTCAGAAACATATGGCTGGTTTTGCCTCGCCATCATGAATGATAGTCCCATATTGTCATAGCTGTCAACTTGCACAGAATAATTCCCGAGTGTCAAATTGTGTTTACTAATAGAAATAAACAAATTGAAGAATACAGACTCCTCCCCATGCCTTGGCAACCCTCCTAAAGAAACAGCTTTGTTTATAATCTCTGCCTCAGTTGCTCTCCTTTCATGCTTGCTTCAATTCATTTTGTTGAAGTTGTATACCCAAAGCAAATATTAAAAACTATGGGGAAAAATTCATCAACACCAAAAATTGCTCAGAGGGTGCATCAAGTGTATCTCACTCACTGTGTGATTTCAGTTTTAAGGGAAAGTGTAATTTTCATAGTCAGCCATCTTCAAGTAATGAAAGATGTTTTGAAGAATTTAGAGTGGCACAGGACAATGTAGTCATTTACTTATTTTAAAAGTACTAAGTTAGAAGGACATTTCAGGAGTAGGTTCTTCAGCTTTAAGGTATGGTAAATAATGCCACTAACTTGAATGGATTCATTGTGGATTTTCAGGTAGTTTAAGTGAAAACACATTTTTCCTTTAATATTAAAACATGCTCATTAAAGTTGCTATTTACTGTGTTTATACCTCTCCCTTTAGCAGTGCCGCACCGTCTGGTGTGTCTTTTTTTCACTCAAATAGTCAAAGAGCTATGAAAAGGCAGAAAGCAATTTTACTGTTCAAAACTCCATTATGCCTGAAAAAGAAAAATAAACAAACCTAAAGACAAACCCCTTCCCTCTGCATTCAATCACCATGATGACAGAAAAGGCACATTTTTGTAATCAAAGCTGTATGAAGCCTTCAAGATTCTGTGACATGTGGATGGCAACAGATTAGTGGGTCAGTTCACATGATCTGCATTGATATTGCATGGAAACACATTTCTCTAAATATTTCCACCACTTGTCAATTTTCAATGGGGTACCTGCCTATTTTCACTGCATTGGAATTAACGTAGCAAAGGAGCAAAACTTGCATCCTCTGGAGTATGCAGTGGGAGCAGACATCCTCTTCTGGATCCAGCCACACAAGTGGTAGAGTTTACCCTGGGCTTTCTCAGATCACCCATGGAAGCTGTGGGAGCTAAACCCCTTTGATTCTGTCTGAAAGAGATTAAGGAAAGTTAAAACCAACTGCTCCGCCAGCAAAACTATGGGGGCAATAACTCTGGCAGGTTTAAAGAGAAGAGTAACTGGGAGATACTGGGGAGAAGAAATCTCATTCCCTTGCATGGCTGGACCTGGAGGAGGATGTCTGCCAACAAGCAGAATGACTCTGGACGGGAGGAGCAGCTTCACAGTGTCGGGAGCAGTAGCTTTCCAGAGCTGACTCTCTGTCCTCAGATGGACGGACTTGAAGCAGAACAGGCTTGTTCATTCCTGGTCTGAGACAATACCCATTCAAATGTAGGGAAATATTCCCACTAACACAGTCATGCTGAGCAGCCTTTGGCTACTTCTCTAAGACTGTTGACAAGGGCCGGTAGTTACTGTGGAATATGTGGTTAAAGATGAAATCTTTTCAGTGATTTTGCTGGGGAGAGAGGCAAAGAACAGGGTACAGCTGGTGCTGGAAGCAGCTTTAAGCCTTGTCAGTTGGGATGAGGAGTTTCTTTTTGCTCCTGGGGGAGCAAAGCCTCCGGGTGTTGGGCAGCAGCTGTGGTCCCTGTGCTCCCGCCGGGGGCTGGAAAGTCAGCTTGTAACCGCTAACACCTGACATGCGCGAGATTTAATTCCTGACTTGGAGGTGAAACACAGCACAATTACTGAATCTGTTTCAAATTATAACCCAGCTTGGGTACAGTCTGCAAACTACAGCCCTCCTTGCTCAGCATTTGTCCACAGCAGACAGAAAAGCTTAAATAAAGTTTATACACTGAAGCCAGCCTGACAGCAGCTGGGAAAATGCTGGAGCAGGGACAGTGTGGATGGAGCCCAGCTCTCGCCTCCTCCCAAAGGAGGCAAGGCAGGAGTCATCTGGAGATTTGGCTGGGGTAAACATCCTTCCCACCCTGTCCTTCCGTGGGGCAGCATATGGAGTGCCCCCAGGGAGGAAGGCCTGCATGGGCACCCACAGCACCGCAGGACAGAGACCACTGCTCCTGCACTGCTGGCACAGGCCCAGACACAGGGCAGGCCTGGGGCTGGCTCTGCTGGCCACCAGCAAGGCTGGGCAGCATGGAGAAGGCAGCCTTCCCTCCTCTTCCTCTCCACTGGGACTCTGTGCTTTGTCTCTTGGGGGCACAGACACTGCTGTGGGGTGGGCATTCAGGGCCTCCGGGCTGTGGCAGAGCCCGGATGAACCTGCCGGCAGGGGGGTGAGATCAAGAAGCACTGATGCATTGGCAGCTCTCTCTAAGTGAAATCCCTGAATCCCACGCAGCATTTGCAAATCCAACTAGAAGCTGAGGCACGGTGCAGGCACTGCAGGGTGTTTACTCCCCACCACCTCCCTGCTGGTTACTGCCAGCGTGTATCATTTTGGGGAGGTACCCCAGCATCTTGCTCCTGCTTGGTGGAAAGGCACAGAGGCACAGCTGTGCTTGAGTAGTGGAGGCCCCTCTGCTATTGATTCCTGCCCATTCAGCCCTGCTGTGGTATATAAAGTAGGTTTAGTGTGAGCTGTTTGCACCAGGGTTAGATTTATTCTCGGTGAGTATGGCTGTGCCTGACATTAGGAACACATCTTGCACAGAATCTCATTTTTAACATCCGCTATAACATTGTAAAGTGTTGAACAAAGGAAAGGAGGATTTTTGGGAACAAACAAAAAGTTAAGGCAACATGTTACAGCAGTTTCTAATGTAGGATACCTGCAAAACCAGAGCTCACCATATGCTAAAAGTATCGTATATTTCTTATACCTATGGGAAAGATTTTTCTCTTATATCTGAAATGGACTGTATTACAAACAGCTTGTTAAATGTGTGACAGATCGGCTTGAAACGATGGTCCTTGTACTCTACAGGCCTGCACATTTGCTAATAAACTGACTACATATACAAACAGTCTGTTCCAGGGTTTAAGCTCCTATTACACTGGTTCGTGTTTCAACATGCAGCCACTCCGTAGTTTGTGTTTTCAGCAGAACGAGTAAGTGGATGCATATGCATTACAATTCCAGACATCATTCCATACCAGATGTGGTGCCTTTATTTTTAGTACTGCAGGAGTGTCTGCTGACCCTTTCTCACCCCATGTCTAATGAAAGATTGACTGCTCTGGGTTTTCTTATGTTGAATTATATATTAGAGGACAGTGGATTTAAAAATTAATTCAAGATTAATTTAGGGATGACTGCACATGGAATTATTTGGCCAACAGATGAAAAATGAAAATTTCACTACAAAGAAAAAAAATTGTAGAAGTGTCAAATTTTAATCCAATTTTCTATAAAGAATGACCATATTCTGAGACCCTTCTGAGGACTACAATTAATCATTCAGAGTGATACCCCTTTTCCACTTGCTATGCAAGCTCCCCTCTGAGCCAAAGCACTATCCGTGCTCCTCTGAAGCGGGGATTCATGTGCTCAGTCAGTAAAATAAATTAGCACTGTACCAAATGGCTCCAAATTCAGGAAACACAATGGCTGAAGCACACACTTAGGTGAAAGGAGGCACAGCTTTTTCTTTTCCATGGACTAAAAGAGAAAAAAATGTAGTCCCACTTCTAGTCAGATTTACAGCTTCTACAAAGGCTTGTAACTTTTTAGGCAAATGAGAAATGAATCAAAAGCCAGAAAATGGTTCTCTTTCATTTGAGGCTCTGTTAAATTTTAATGGCAGTGCTAGATGTAATACAGACACCCCTGCTTCACTAAATCAAAAGGAACACATAAAATTGACTAAATTTTATCTTATATGTTTAACTGTTGTGGGATTTTTATATCAAATAAAATAAGAAGAAACTATAATGAAAAGCAGGCTAAGCAGGCTAACAAGGTGAGTGCTAGGAGATCAACTTACTGAGTAAGGATACAAATGTTTCAAAAAAGGAATAAATAATTCCTTTCAACTAGTAAAACGTATTTGTGAAAACAAGACTGTGTTAACTAAAACTCTCAAATTGTCATTATTTCAATGATATCGTCCCATGTTTATTCTCTTTCAGTCTAAGTATTTTAATATTGCGTAATTTTTATTGTTTGTAGGACTCCTTTTCTGGATATAAGGTACATGGAGGATGAAAAGAGGAAAACAGAGATAATACACTGTATTCTTCAACTGGCAGAATCATTTCTGGAGCTAATTTTTCTGTATTCTCATATCCACAACTTCATTTGTTTGGATTTTTTATATCAATTCTTAAAATTTTACAGAGCCTATTTTTCAAAGTGGTGACTGAAATGTAGAGAATGAAGCCTCATGCAAATGAAACTGTAAACTGAAAAGAATTGTATGGAATCGAATGCACTTTCCATTGTGGAACATAGAAAATTTAAAGGCCCTGGTGCAGTATATGAATAGTACTGACCACACAGAATATGCTAATGACAAATTAACTGGGCAGCAATGGGTGCAGGATAAAAATTGCATCAAATCAAGGGTTGCAGCCTGCAGGAGCAGAGCAGCTGATCTACATAAGCTCTCCCTATCTCCCAGTCCGTGTGGTACGTTTGTCTGGTTTGTTACCTTATTAGAGAGGAAAACATTTAAAGAGGGACTCCTGGAGGCTGGCTGATTTCTTGCTGAATCAGCCAGCTTGCTATTGAATTGATTTCTACATCTTCCACCTCAGGAAAGCTAGAAAATGTTTTTAATTGAACATTCCCTTAATTTACAGGACATGATAGTGCAGAAAAGGCTGAGAAATGTAACAAATGCACCAAATGCATCCTCTATTTATATACATAGCAATGATGTGGTCTTTTATATATTGGAAATGAATGGTTATTTAATATGTGTTATTTACCAAAAAAGCAATGCATAAACCATTAAATGTATGTAACAGAAGCATAGATGAAGTAGCATTTGATTCTGAAAAATAAATGGAATCTAGTGTGGGGGGAGGTTTGGAATAGGGATGTGCTGCAAGTGTACGGTGAATAAGAATAAGGCCCTGTTCTTCCCATGATCAGACACCAGTGAAACAGGAAATTGTTTTGACAATAAAATCACTAGTTTTCAAATTAATCTGCTGAAGCTCAAATACATTTCATTGTGCTAGGAGGAGAAAGGTAATTTTGCTAACTCTATTTTAATAGAACTTTTTTCAGTCAAAAACTAAGAGGTTTTAAGTTAAAAAAAAAAGGCAATAATATTTTCTCATACTGTGCAAGATGTATAAGTCTATTATTTATAGCCTTATGATAATTCTGTGGAAATCTGGAGTTTCCCCTATGTATCCAAAGCAATTTCTACCGGGAGGTATGGTCTCCCATGCTGTCCTAGCCCAAAGTTAACACAGATTTTAATTCAGAAGTAGTACAGGCTGGATTTATTACTACCAAAATTACCATCTATCCTTTTTTTGGAAGTTTAGTATTTTTGGATGAAAACAGTCAAGTATACTGACCTCTGCAAAGTACTTGGGTGAAGCAAAGGGGAAAAAAAGAGTTTAACATTTAACACATTTTAAATGCTTTAAGATGTAACATCATCCTCTAAGACCAGCTCAGGGTGAGCAGGTCCACAGTTTTATTCGAGCCCCTGCTACCAGTCCACTACGTAGCCTTGGGGAAGCTTGCAGCATGAGGTATAATGGTTATTGAGCTGTTGCCTCATTGACCTACGCATTAGTATTCTTTTCCCGCTTTTTCAGTTTTTATCCCAATCTGTAAGTTTACAAGGCAAGGACAGTACCTGACTTCATAAGCAAGTGTTCTGGGAGGGATATAAATCTCCAGGTTTTGGGGCATAAGACAGCCCGTAATGCTAAACACGGGAAACTTAGCTTGCAGGCAGATTATCTCCAAACTGCCAGCTGTAGTGTTTCTTTGTCTGAAGCAGCTGGTACTGACCACTCTTGGAGATAGGGTACTAGGAGAGATGGATCACTGCTTTGATCCAGTATGGCAAATCCCAGGCTTTTCTACAGTGCCAATAATATTACTGGCATTCAATAACAATAATAAGATTACTGGGAGGAATTTAACTAATAAGATCAAATAAAGAATCAAAATTTGGTGGGGTGGGGAAGGTCTATCATATATCCAGATGTCCAAAACATATTGAATTGGAGGAAGCTTTTGCCCCATGGTAATTTTAATTATATATAGAGATTTTCAAGTTTCTACTTTTGGAGCCTCCTAAAGTAATATCAGCAGTTACATAAAAAGAAACTTGAGAAGGGATGTGCTATACAACTGATGGAAACAAAAGAAAAGTGGGAGGAAGGAGAAGGAAGTTTGTAAAATTTTGCAGGGTAAAAGTATGCAGGTTGGAAAGTGACAAATAACACTGAATTACGCAAGTAACTACAAATGGAAAGGCAGGAAATAGAGGAAATCTTGTTGCACTGCCCTCAGAGTACATTATACAGTATGTTTTCAAACAACAGAGTCTGGGAATCAAAATTATGCCAGCAGTTAGCAGCCAACATCTGAAAGTTGTAAAGCACTGAGTTCCCTCTGATGGAGGTGGACATTTGGAGACTGTGAGCACTAGGAAGATTTGAGCTTTGATTAGGGGCAGTGGCTTTTGCTTTGCTTCACTTTGCTAATAAATTGTGTTGTAGGAAAGGATAGGGAGCCCTGACTCTGCTGGAGCTGCTTTAGTCCATAGGTTAGAGTACTGCGATCCCAGATGGTTGAAGCAATGCCAGCTGGTAGCACTTGGACAAAGAGTTCAGTCTGATGAAACACAGCCTGACAGCTGGTATCAGATGCTGGAGAACTGCAAGTTTCAGTGAACGTGTTGCTATTGGAGTCATGACAGAAATTTCAAGGGAGAAAAAAAAATTAAATTTGAGAGACTTCAGTAGAGGATCTCATCTGCATAGAAAGAAGAGCTCAGCCATGCTTTGCTGATGTTGCCAGCCAAAGACTTGGCCTGAAGTTTCTAAGGGCCTTTTTACACTACAAAATAGCAGGAACTTAGTATGATTTCTTGTTCAGAGGAACCACTGACAAGTGCCAAAAACAAGCTTATACTTGAAGCCATTAGCTCATTTGCTAAACGCTGGATCCAGTTGCATTGCAGTATTTTGGCAATGGTCCCTTACTCTCAGTTGTAATGCTGAAGGGACAAAAAGTCAGGATTCAAACTTTATGAAGACTACAAATTAGAAGCCAGCATTTTTGACTGCACCTAAAGATTGACCAGAAGAACAAGGAGACATATCATAAAGGGAATCGTCTGCATGGGGATGTAGCTGCATTTTGTGGCATTTGGGCTGCCAGCAGACACAGACTTTAATAAACTATGTCATGGTTAATGAAACTGAGATGTTATGAGACAAGAGATGACTTCGAAGGAAAAGTCCCTTGGCTCGGCACAGGTGTAAAGACAGCCAGCCTCACATTTGACTGACACTGTGCCCTGACTATCAGCACTTAGGGAAGAATCCAAGGTACACTTCCCTTACTTTCTTTGATCATCTGTGCCAGTAGTTTCTGGGTAGTTTACACTTAGAGGTCCTCACCCCCATGCCAATATTTCTGATTTTTGGCATATCATCCAAGACTCTCTGTCTTTTCTAAGCAGCCTATTGCATATTTAAACATATTAACTCCTGTGAGGCTGGGATTCATCTGAAATTACTTTTGCAGTCTAAATGGTAGGCATCAAATCTAAGCTTGTCATCTGGGTTTTCTCAATAGCTAATGGAGGGAATAAAACACGATTGAAATAGGTGGTATGAATTGTCATTGACAGATGCCTATTGCCCTTCTTTGGGTATAGAAACAGAGTATAAATGGCCCTCTCAGTGCAGATGTTATTAGTGTTTGTTTAGTTAAAGCCTGGGTGGGTCAGTCCCACTGTGTTTGAGATATCCCTCTTGGCATGATTTGCTATGTAGGTTAGGTGTGTCCCCATTCATCACATCATTGTGGAGACTCCTGTTTGCCAATAGCTAAGTTTTCCTTTCATTGTAGGAAAGCCCGCATTTCACTTAGGGCTAAGACTCTCATGGCAGCACTGTGCCCTGAGACATCTATGCCCTTTTGTGCATTTATCTCTAAATACCAGACAAACAGGATCTGGGAAGTCTTAGAGCAATTTAAAAGACTGGATACAAAAGGAGGCATAAAATGTGTGTCCATGCTGATTCATCAGGCACATGCCTACCACATACGATGTTCTGACATATAAACTCAGTAAGACAACCTCTTAAAAAAATGGAGTATGAGTTAACCTTGGCCAAGGGCCATACACCCATCCAGCCACCCAGTCACTCCCCCTCTGCAGCAGGACAAGAAGAGAAAATAGGATGAGAAAACCCCTCAGTCAAGAAAAGGACAGAAGGATCACTTAACAATTGCCCTCATGGATGAAACAGACTCAATGAGGGGAAAAACAACTTAATTTATTGCCAGTTAATATAGATTTGAGTAGTGAGAAACAAGGGAAAACTTTAACCAACACCTTTCCTCTTCACTTTCTCAGGTTCAAGTCCAGACTCCTCTTGCTTTTCCAAAGGCACAGGGTGGGTGGAGGAGATTACAGTCAGGACAGAATTCTTCCTCTCTGCTGCTCCTTCTCATTCCCACCTTTCCTGTGCAGGTGTTCCTAGTGGGCTGCAGTCCTGCAGGAAAGACCTGTGCCTGTGTGGGTTTTCCATGGGCTGCAGCTTTCTCTGATGTACACCCACGTTCTGGGGCACGAGGTGCTCTGGTCCATAGTGTGGATATCTGCTTCACTATGACCTACCAACTGTAGGGAAATACCTGCCGTAGAGCTCTTCCTCTTCCTAAGCACCAACAACTGGTACAAGGACTACAAAGAAAGATCTTCCACCTACTGACTGTAAAGACATTTCTTTAGCTTTCAAATTTTCCCTTTCTACAGGTTTTTTTCTAATTCATTTTTTCTTTACCTTTTCATCTTTTCCATTTGGCTTCAAAAATAAAGGGTGGAAGACAAATGGCACACCACAAAAGGAGAAAAGCAGACAACTTATAAAAATGAAAGCCGCCAAAAGCAAAACATTTTGTTTTGCAGTTTTGTCTTAAATAAAAAAAACCAAAGCAACACCCAAAGAGCATTTCCTAGAAATTATTCTATATTCAAAAGGGTTTTTTTTTTTCAATGTGTTGTTATGAAAAGCCAGCAAACAAGCCTTCCAAAAATAAATAATGAATGATATTGGGAAACCTTTTATCTCCTTCTTTAAGAGTGTCATCAGACCAAAAGGGCAATGCCATTCTTCTTCCAAAGTTCAAAGGACAAGGAAACTTTTATTTTCGTTGGTGGCACCTAAATGTAATGAGACAATATCCAAAAGCCAGTCTTAGAAAAGCAACAGCAAAATGCTTGCTCTCTATTCTATCTATATTTTGTAATTACTCAGAATTATTCTAAGTCTATAATCAATGCCATTTATTCCAGTGAGAATTATTTAATGGCTGAGGGAGATCAAGTCATAACTCCTTCAATAAGTTGTATTTCCTCTTTTCCTTGTCCCTCTCACTGTTTGTCACATACACCCGTTGTATGTTTTAAATTAAATGGCGAAATCGAGGGCAGAAAGTGTGTTACTTGTACATCTGTTTATTAAAATTCTCTTTTTCACTGGTGCTTTTAAATGTTGTTTCAACTGGAATAAAAAAATTTGGCATAATTTTAGTTCACTTAAAGAAATGAAATATTTATTATTTCAGTGGTGTTATTAAACTGGATTTTCCTTATTTTTCACTGGTTTTTTTTTCTCTAGTGAAATACTTTTTTTTTTTTAATTTATTTATTATTCTATTTTTGCTAATCACTATGTGGGAACTCTTGTGTTACACTACACAGTTTTATCAGCATAGAAGCCTTTCTGAAAAAGCAGTAAGAGAAAATTAGATCCTCACACAGCAAATCTGCACTTAGCAGAGCTTTATTTAGTGCAATTAAAAGAGCCATTGTTTTTCTTACCACTGCTTGGTGGTAGGCATCAAGCTGCCACTTGGAGAGGTGCCAACAGCATGCACCATTGAGTACCCTTCCAGCAGATGTGTAATTTACCAGAGTACAGGACTGAATGAGGTGACAATGGAAGCAAAAGCTGAGCAAAATAAGAGAAAGCAACAGTGACCTTTTGCACTGCTAAAGTCCTTGCAGTGAAAGGTGGGGATGACCCCCTGATCCACCAGGGGAGGGGACAGGTATCATGGCACTCTGGAAGTGCATTATCGCAGAAGAGAGCAGACTGCAAGCAGCAGCAGGAAATTCAGTTTCAAGAGATTTATGAGCAGCGGTGTCCAGAAACCCAGTGAGGAGCCTCTTGAACTGAAGAGCTGTGTTAGGAGAAGCTTATTCCCTCCCTCTTCCCCAGCATGGGCACACTGGGCAGGTGCTAGGACATTCTGATGTCTCGCCTTGATTTACTTATTTGATGAAAAATAATGAAAGGGATGATTCTCAAGAGTCCTTGGAGATTCCATTAACTCTGCAAATTGAGCATATTGATAAGTTGGTGATTATTTTGAAATGAACTAGAGAAATTGAAAGGAAAAGTGATTGTAGGAAGGGCCTGTTTAATGTGCAGAGATTTTAAAACGTAGGTAATATTTCAAGTGTATCAAAATACAGTAAAAAGACCAGGGGTTAATTATAATGGCATGATAGTTGGAACCACATTATTATAATTCTCTTGGAAAGCACTATGGAGCATATGGAGTAAATGAGGGGCCTATGTGTGCATAATAAGTTCTGTATGGGGATAAGGTGAAGGAGCAAGAGCTCTCTTGTGTGTAAGAGGTGCTAAATAAAGGGAAGAAAATGATTTAACTACTTGATGAACCAACTTTGTACGTAGCAACACATTCACAGTGCCCTATCTCTTAAATAGCAACATACATAAATTCACTCACTGCCATGATTCATCTTTACTTTACACAGCAAATACTACCCCAAACAGTCTAGAGAGCACATGCTGGAGAATTGGCTGTTCAAAGACATGCTCATATGGCGTCAGAAACTTGGTATTTTGTGCTGTGCAGAACTGTTAAGTGTTTGCTTTACAGGTTTGCTTCCTCGCTACTGATTTTTAACTTTGCTATTTCTGAATAGATTTTGATGTTTCCTGTTCTCAATCACTGGAATTTTTAGTGTATGCAGGCATCTGACTTCACTCTTAGAGAGTCATCTCAGTAATGGAGACTGAGAGAATACAAAAGACCTCCTTGAAGTTACTCCTCGATTTGAAAAGATTCTGCTGGTGGCTTTGAAGGGTGAGCATTTGCTCACTGCCCTGAAAATTAATTTTAATCATTTAACAATAATGTGTCAAAAAATGTTTAAACATCAAACTCAGACTAGGGGACTAATTTTTAGATGGCTAAAGATAGGTGCAGTGAATCCAACCCAAAAGACTGATGCTTATTTAGAAGGAGAAATTACTGGAAGAAGAATACAGAGAGAATTCACAGAAAAAACTAACCATAAAGTGAGTCTTCAGCCTAATTTCCACTCAGTATAGTCTGTGCTGAGCAGAACCTTTAATTCATGAAAAAAATATCCTACTAATAAACAGCAAATTACTTAGGAGATAAGAAAAGTAGCCCAGTTCTGTAGGCGGTGCTCTGAGCTAGGGTCTGGTTCTACTTTTAGGCCAATGCACCTAAATATTTTTAAATCTTTCAGGGGTATGATCACGAAATCAAATATTCCATGATGTGAGATTCAGAAACAAGTGTGGAATTAAAGTAACAGAGGCCACCTGGATTTCTTCCCCCTATAGAGTGACTGGTATTGTTTCTCTTATACTGTTTTAACAGAAATGTTGCATGCACTAACTAATTAGAATAAAGTGTAGAAAGGCAGTAAATGCCGTGTTCACTGAAAATATTCACTGAGTTTGCCAAACTAATCTCTCATGCTCCGTTTATAGAATTTATAATACATTTGTGACTGTATTTGCACTTTCCTTTTAATGTCTGCATTTACTTTCCCATCTAATGAATTGAGGATACCAATATTGATACTTTAACTGGTAAAATTCTTCATTTACAGAATTTCTATTTTAAAATAGAAAACAAACAAAAAAAGCGCCAAATACTTTAGAAACCAAAATCTCCTACAAGAACTCACTGTGTAGCTGATGCCACTTCTACGAATCTGCTGATGATGCCTACCTACAATTGACTTAATCTTACATTACAAACAAAAGAAGAAAGAGAAAGTGGAGTTGTTTATATGACTGTACCATACAAAGGAATCATTTTCAGCAGATTATCAGAGTTGCATTTGGGCACATTAATCCAACAGCCATGAAAAGACCAAACTATGTGGCACACAACCACTTCAGTAGCAGGATTCTTCATAAAACCTGTGTCAAAAAAAAAAAAAAAAAAGAATACATAACCTTAAAATTTTTCTTTAACAGAAAGTAAAAAAAAAACAGTCAGCCTTTAGTAGAAGACTTTCAAGACCCAAGAACTGAAAGTCTTTCTCCAAACTCAGTCCTGCCTCTTGTTGACAGAACAGGGAAGCAGATGATAAGGCCTAGGAAATATGTTTTAAAATTTGTAGTAGGTATTTATGAACATTTTAAGGCTAATCATTGACCTTAAAGTTGTCCAGGTATAATCTGTTACAATTATGCAACTTTTTTTGTGTAAATAGGTCATTATTAGGGTTGTAGCTGCTGCGTCACATCAATCCTCAAATATGGTGTCCACTGGAATTCAGCAACAGATGGAAAAATAAATTAGAGATTAGAAAATAAACGGGTAAATAAACCAAACCTATTTGGCTAGACGAAGAGAAGGATGAAAAGTAACTTGGTTACAGTATATATATAGTTAGGTTTGGAAGCTGAAAATAATTAGACCAGGGCATTTCAGCCTTACTGACAAATGTATATTTATCTAAACTCAACTTTCAGCCAGTGTCTGGAAGCTGTTCCTTATGTAAGTCAGAAACTGTTCAGTGATTGGAAGCTGAAGTTAAACAAATTCAATCTCAAAATAAGAAGTTATTTCTTAACAGAGAAAGTAACTAAAGGTGAGAATCTGGTTTTGCTTCACATGAAGATGGTGAATTCACCATTAGTTTAAATGCTGTTGTAAAACGGGGACACATTAATCCAGGTTCTGAAAGAAAATGTGCAGCCTGTGGGAAATGCTGAAGAGAGAGGACTGACGGGTATTTGCTACAGGCTCTCTAATGGATTCCTTGTTATTGCAAGGATACAAGGCATTAATGGAAACTTTAGTCTGTCTTGTTCCTCTGAAGTGCTTTCATCTTACTCAAGTTCTCTGGCATGAGTAGATAGAGATAAGAGAATGAAACTCAGTGGCTTCAGAGTATTGAGGTTAGAGTACATCCCCCTGGACTTGCAAGCAGTGAAATGATGGATATGAGAGATCTGCAGCAGATTTACAAGGAGTCCCTTTATGCCTGAGCCTTTGCACCAGCTACAGGGTACACAGCTCCAGCTGGCCCACTGCTGGCAGTGTTGTTGGATATCACCTGAACTCTCCAGGTGGAGCTATATTCTGGGTTGCTTAAGTTTGTCCAGGTTTACACGTCATTAGGAGACCAACCATTCTGCTGACAAGATTCACATGGGTGTTCCAGTCAGAAACATGCAATCTTGGGGAGCCAGGAGGCACATTTTCCTAGAGATGAAACCAAAGATAAAAATGAAAGCAAGGGACTGGGGAGAGGAAGCTGAAGTTTGTTCTGTTTCATCAACTGGAGGCCCAAAGGGAGGCACCCTATTACATATAGTGAGACCAGTGCTTAGATAAGCAAAGGAAATGGGGGAAGAAAACAGATGTGAAGTGCCTTTCCCAAGATCACACAGCTGGCCAGCTGGGATCCCATCCGGAGCCTATGAATCCTCCAGCATTTCTGGTCCAAGCCATTGAGGTGAAATATATTTATAGTTATGACTCTTGCAAACAGAAGTAGTCAAGGGGAAAATGTCATTGTTTGCATCAGCTAGTTTCCTTACCTGCATAAAACAAGTATTAGAGGAAAGACATCCTGACCATTATTAATTTTCAGTAGTGGTACAGTGATGACCTAAATACAGGGAAATAAGTGATAGTATTTTTCATATTAAAATTTTGCCTTTCCTCTCTCTGGTGTCTTTTGTTTGATTCTTAGCGTAAATAATTGGTTGTGTTGTCTAAAGCATATACCCTGTTTATTGGGTGGGAGCATAAAACAAGGCTCCAGATGTCCGATCAGGACCTCCTTGTCCTTCTCCCTCCCTCATTAATGAAAACATTGAAAAAAAAGACAATACCAACAGAAGAAGAATCCAACAGCGAGAGTGTGTTCAGTGAAACTCTGTACCCCTCCCTGACACTCCTCCTCTGTACACCCCGCCCTAAGTCACACACAAGAACGTTTGTAACACATGCCTCTAGCCAAGGGTAGCGACTGGCAGGCATTCCCAACGTGCTGCAATGGGCTACAGCTCTCTGGAAAAGTGAGATTTCATCTTCACAGCTATGCTGAGCCAAAGAGGGAGCTGGAACAAGAAATGCTACCAGCCACTCTGAACTCCTCTACTTTGGCATGGTAACGCACTACCTAAAGGTATTGTGAAAATATTACTTTTAAGTAGAAAAGTTTGATAAATTGGCTAGAATAATAGGGAACATGACACTACCTCACTGTCTCTTCTCACTATTTTCAGAAACCTCATTTTGGAGAACCTGAAAGACAGCTTTAACTTAATCGACTGTTCTGTCAGTCACTCAAGTTTTAAGGAGAGTCAGTTTCTTGGCCTTCAAGAGGTACATTTTAACTCTACTATTCAGTTTCAGACTCTCCATAACCACACAAAATATGGCTATGATTTGATCCATACAACCACCTTTCTCTAGGACAGAAGAGGGAAGTTTAAGGCAGTAAATTCAGCCTGTATTAGCATATTAATTGTACAGCTTCTCAGCTCCTGTGCTCTCACAAATTTAGTAACAAATCATGCTTGATGCACCTATAGAAATGAGCCATCTTCCTAGAAGCAACAAGGGCAGCTGCAACTGCAGCGTGGCATCACTGTGTTGCTGCCTGCTGCTGCCCTGGTCGCTCCTACTTGGCTTTGTCCTGGCAGGCTGTGCTGGGTTGCACTGGGCTGGGCTGCTGTGGGCTTTGGGGAAGTAGGCTGCATTCCCACATGCCCAACCCCTTCCCACCTGCTGTCCACCCACTGCATTGCAGGAGCCTGGAGGAAACTCCAGAAAAGTTATTTATAGGCTATCTCAGAGTAAGGGTCAGCAGAGGAGCACACATACTGCTTAAATTAGTGTACTATATTTACAGCAATAGTGGCAAGTTGCAGTCATTGGAAGCCTCTTGAAAAGTTATGTGGCCTCTATGTCCATGACAAGTCATTATTTCTTTCCCTGAAGTTATAAGCATGGACAACCACAGTAATGAGTTATCAGACATTTTGAACCAGGATTATATCTGTGCCTCTTTTTACGGATGTGGTATATAACTCTGACTGATCTCAGTAGGAGATTAGATAGAACAAAGCAAAATATTCTAAAAATTCCTAATAAAGTCATCCCTCAGTCATGAATAAGCACATAAGCAGGCCTAAAAGAGCAATTTTTTTTTCATACATGTGATGGAAATAAATTCTGTTAAATGAAACAAGCAGAAATAGACGTAGATAATGAAAATTTAACATGGAAGTAATTTAGAACTTTTATTTTTCAGATTCTCACAAAAGCAAAAATCTTTTAGTTTTACTTAATTTTAACACCTATGAACCAATTCTAGAATTTCAATGAACCTTATGTGTTTAGAATTAGCTAAAATAATGCAGTCTCTGCTCTCCATACCAGTATCCCAACTCACAAGCTTTGCTGGTTCCACAGCGCTGTGGTGAAAGTACCATGAATACAGGCATTTCCCTGTGAGGAGATACTGTTTGGCAGATAAACCCTCAGTACTACTCTTCAATACTTGTTCAATAACCAGTCTGGAGGATATGTTTCTTGACACATAAATAAGTTTTTTTAGCTCATAGAGGAAAAGGGAGATCATGGAGAGAAAATAGATTACTTGAGACAACTTTGATGATATATAAAGTATAAATAAAGGAGAGTAAATGAAAATTAGGCTAGAATGGTTGACAACTTTCAGTTGGGAAACTTTAGGCTCTTTTTGTTTTTACAGCTGCAACTGGAATTTCAGAAAATAAATTCTCAGTTCTGCAGCACTCTCCATCTGGGCATCTCAAGCTTTGTCCATTTTATGGTGTAGAAATAAGTTGAAATGGTGACATTTCAAGGGATGGTAAACTGAGCACCAGAAACTCAAACAAATTCTGACTTTTCAGTCTTTGGCAAGATGTGAAAACAGAAGTATAATATCCTCATATGTAATTTCCTGCTTCTAGAAGCTTGGCCTTTGTCAATATAAACCAAGAGAAATCCAAGCCCAAATTTCCTGTCACCAAAAAATATGCATGAGCTTATCCTAGAGCAGACTATGCTGCTGTTCTTTTTATAAGAAATAGCTCAGACCACACCTTAATACCAAGCAATGAACATTTGTGGCATTTGAGTAACTGATTTCCCAGACAACATTTCTTATGGTGACTGGCAGAAGATGTTGCGTGGGTTTTCTTTCTCTCTCTCGTCTTCCCCCACTCTCCACCCCCGCTGTTGGTCTTGTTGCTGTGTCTTTATCATACTTCATACGATGGCATGTCTACTTTGGGAAATGATGATTTCAGTGTGGGTGGATGGAAAGAGATCTGCCAGAGGGTGCAAATTTCAAATTGCTGCCACGGATACACCCTTCTGTGCTGTCTTCTCAAGATACCAGAAAAAGTCTCTAAGGAATGCCTGGGGCTTGACTCTTGGTGTAAAGATAGACTTCTACACCATGCATTTTTCTTTCAATATTAAAGAAATAGACAACATAAATAGATCTAGTGAACTCAAATTGCCTTAACACTTTTTCATGGAGCAGGCCATTATGAAATCCTTACTGGAAGTAATGTAATATTTGTATATTTGTTTCATTATTGGGCTTGGAAAATTGTTTAAAATGCTGCTTCCAAGTCAAGGTGACTCAGCATTGGTGATCTTTACGCAGAAGTCAGACTATATAAATTTAAAATATTGGGAAGTAAAACGTGTAAAAAATATTCAAAAGTAGGGTGTAATGCTTACTACTGTAAATGTGGCACTTTGTTACGTGAAATAGATGAGAAATAGAAACATCAAGGAAGTAGAAAAATTGTGCCTAAAATAATGTTAACAATGACATACCATATCTACCTCAGCAAAGAACAGGCTTTTCTCAGATGAGAAGAGTGCTTGACTCTAGCTGGGTAAACTGATTACTCAGTTTCTGATTCCCTGCATAGCTGTCCTTATTAAAAGGAAGTGCAGAAGTTCAGCTGGGCTGTAGCCTGTGCTGCTGACTGTTTCAGGAGCAGGGCTGGAAGGAGATGATACAAGGAGGAAAACAAAGATTTCAGAGACAGAATATTTATAGTAAAGTATTAACTCAAGAAGTCTCTTGCTTAGGAAATATTTTGCTCAGATTAAAATAATATTTACATCCCTACTTAAGGTTTCTTTTCCCTCAGTGTGGTGTATACTCCCAAGTGGATGTTTCACTGGAACTCTGAGTAGCCTACAATGTCTGTGTGGATCTAATATTTTGTACATGAAAACCTTTGGCTGATGTAACTGCTTCATCTTCCTTGAAGAATGAGATTAGTAGGTCTAGTCTGCTTTCCATTAGCTTGCATACACATGTGTGTTACCTAACACAATACTTATAAAAAAACTCAGCTAACTCATAGTTTCTGTTCATCAGAGAGAGATGCAAACCCTGAAGGAATAAGCTGGTCTCCCTGCTTGTTCTGAGTCCTATTGCACATGCAGGCTCTATCCCTTGGATCCATTAAACTTCTTTTCTATGGGTACTAGCTTATACCTTCCTCTCAACATTCAGTCACTACAAATGCATAATGATTATAAATTGTAGGACTTGTTAATAATAATATGGATGCAGTTGCTTTCACAAATTACTGCTTGGAGTAGAGCACAGTGCTCTATATCAGTGTATTTATTTAATACAGGAAAAGAAAAAAGTGAATACGTGATCTATGTCAGAGATTTAAAAATAGCATTATCCTATGAAGAAATCATAGAAATGAGATTCAGCAAAGCTTAGGCAGTAGTACCCTCTTGTTTCTTAGCTGAATTAGTGCTATATGCTGGTTACTGTGAGAGAGGGAAAAGCTATATTATTTTCTTTCCCACAAGAACCTGAGTTGCTCTGCCATGAGGACACTTTCTAGGCTGTGTTAGACTCCAGGAAGTCTCAAACAAGTTTAAAATCCATATTCAAGTAAAAGTGGTGTTCCCTTGTCAAAGAAAATAGCCAGATTCTGATTCTATGTTTGGTTTTACATTAACAATTTATTCGGCAGATGTATGAAGGTTTAATATTTTACTGGCACTTCTTTTTGTTTTACTCCATTGACATAGAGGTATTTATATAGCTATGCATTTTTAACAGTCAAAAAACCCCAAACAAACAAACAAACAAACCAAAACCAAAAAATCCCAAAAAACCCCAAAAAACCAACCAATCAACCAACAAAAACCAAATCACCAAAACCCAACCAACCAAAAAAAAACCCTCCCCAAACAAGAACAAAAAATAACATCAACAAAAAAAACCCAGCGAAACAAAACAAAACAGAAAAACCCCACAAACCTCAAAATAGAAAACTAGTGTGGTGTGACATGCAGTTATAATCACAATTTTATTACAGTTTTTACAGGTGTATCTCTGGCTATGGAGATATGTCCTCTTTTATACCTATTTGTACAATTGAAGATAGTGCTGCTAATAGACTTCCTAGTGGAAGAATCACATTAAGCAAACTCAGACCATTTAGCTCTTACTATCTTCACTGGAAAAGAGGCACAGATATTGAAAATTTAGAATTGTCTATAGCTTATATTAGTAAAAAAATATTAAGAACATGAATATCATATTCATGATATGATAGCCCATGCCTTCTTTCACAGTCATGAGGGCAAGACTTTTCAGGTGGGGTCAAGCCAAATATAGGTAGGTGACATATTGGCAGTGAAAAGGAAAAGAAAGAACAAAGGATAAAAGAGAACTATAGAGTTGGGAATGTTTTAAGTGATTATTTATTTGTGAATTTGTACTGGTGATGAGGTAAGATCTTACTAACATTATTTCTCTATCAATAAATCTGATAGAGCAATAAATCAGTATTTGTAGAAGGAATATGTCTGTTCATCACACACATATTTCACTTTGTGTGCCCATGTAATGTATTACTGATGCCATGATGATTTTTTGCCTTTTCTTTTAGACTCCTTTTATATACTTTTTTATAGCTTTTGTATTCTTAGGTTTTTAGCCTACATTCTTAGACTTATTTGTTAAGTTAGGAGACTAAACATCTTAGAAGCCCCAGACACCAAGGTCCTCTCCAGAACACATTTTGTAAACTGAGATAGAACCATCCAGGGGAAGGTTCCTTGGGGAGGGGGGCTCACTCAAGCCTCTCATTGGGGAATCTTTGATAGATATGCTAATTAGTAAAACCTATAACCTTATTACCCAATCTATCAGGGGTGTGCATTGTGGTGTGCATTTCGGTGCATTTGACCTGGACGTGGTGCGCCTAAGGATCCTTAAAATAAATATAGAGGTAAAATCCCTTTTTCCTTTCTAACCATGTTTGATTCTTGATTTTAAGACCAGGAAAAGGCATATGATAAAGATGTACAGAGCATGGTATCTCCCTATATGTTGACATATATGCTTGTGGGTATGTATATATATGCATGCAGCAAGAAAGACAAATATAATTAAGCTGTAAGAACCAGATTGACAGTGTCAGTGATATAACACAGCTGTTTTAAAATGGTTAGCTCACCACTTATCTATTACAGCCAGGAAAAATATCATTAGGAACATTATTATTGTATTACAATAGCTCTAGATTTTCCGAGTAGGAAAAATAGGGGGAAAAAAAGGCAGATGCAAGTGGATGGTGTTTAGGAATGACAAACTGTATGACATTTTTTTAAATGTGGCAGACTGTACCTGAATTCTCAGTGGAATGAGAAAACAAAGCTATTGACTCTTAGTGTCCCAGTACAAACAAGTGCAAAACATTTGTTTTCCAGAAACAAATGTTCTTCACTGTTCTGTTCTTCACTGATCAGCCTGCTGTTGAAGTGTCCTGCTCCTCTTGCACGGAGCTACATGAACCATGAAAGCAACCTGCTGCAATGTTGCTTCATTGGTGCTTAGAAGCCCTCACCTTGACAGACTCAAATTTCAAAATTTTGGCACTAAGCAAGCAAGCAAGCCTATATCTAGTCCATTTAAGCAAAACCACAGGACCCTGTAAAAGTCAAATGGACAATTCATATGCATTTAGAGCCTTTTTGAAGGACTTCAGTAGGTGTTTGTGTATCTTCTTCCTAAAAGCATTTAGAAAGTCACTGCCGTTGAATAAGATAATGCAAAGTTGATGGAGTTAAAGCTACTCTACTTCTTAAAAATATTTACTATTGACACAAGAAAACACCACTTCTTCAAGAAGCCACCTGAGTTTGGGACCATAAACCTTTCTACATGTCACTGAATCTTAAGTTAGGGAACAATCTGCTTATGAGAACTTTAATCACAGTAAAATGTGAATCAAGGAGCAACACTGAGGGACTTTTGCACCCTCATATTCAGAAGCTTTTGAATAATTAGATTTTCTCAAAGTCTTCTGAGTCTGCAATAAGTACACTACTACAATATACTGATAAAAGTAAAATAATATAATGGCATATATTCTGAGTTACAAGTATTTCAGTTATCACAGTTGGCAAATTATTGCTTATCAGACATGATGATGATGATGTATGAGTCTATGTGAGCTGCTTGCCTTGTGCCTTCTGCAGTTGAAAAATAAAATCAATTAGCATAAACCTCCTCTTTGGTCTCACTTTGTTTTTGCAAGAAGGGGAAACATGCAGATGAGCCATTATAACATCTCAGTTGACAAGTGGTAACTAAGTTCTTAGAACTGGATTGCTCACAATGGTTATATCTCTAACAAATCCTTTCATATTACAAAATACTACCTTTTTTTCAACAAATAATTTTTTTCCTGAGATTTCAATCTTCATCCAGTGAAAAAGAAGGAAGAGCTTTTAACCTATTGATGGAAACATGCTAAGTATTGCTTTTTCTGTTTCATCTGAAAGTAGAGCTTCTGAGAATAGTTAAGAAAACAGATTTCAAAAATTTGGTAAAATTTTGCAGCCCCCACTGAGACTTTATTTTATGACATTAGTTACTGTAAACTACAAGGTGAGAGGCTCAAGACTCTGGTACAGAGTTTGTTGCCTCTCTGAAATCCAGTGACATGGCTACACATTACACAAGCAGGAGTTAGATGTTAAATCCTCCTTGCACTAGACAACTACAGACGCTGGCCTACAGAATCTTCTTCTCCACTGAGACACCTTGACTGAAAGCATGGCAGAAGTATGCAAGAATGTCTGCTAGCTACTAAGTTCTGCCGCTACAGATTTGCCTGGACATCACTGGGCTCTTGGCTGACCAGAGTTTCTGCAATAACCCTATTCTGCTCACCTTGTTGGAGGGCTCTGGGATGGAGTCTGAGTCAATGAATACCCTACCAAGTTAACCTCACTGTCCTGCCAGGCTCCTGGTGCCTCTGCTCTTGTAGGGAAGCCCCATCCCTACTACTCTTGGACAGGACTCTCTTCTGGAGTAAAAATCATTTTTCTTCTGCTCTGCCTTGTGAACTTAACAATTATTCTCTAATAAAGTTACCGTAATAGCAAATTTCTTCATGTAGACCAGATCTAAATGGATTTCCTATTTTCATAATTGGAGGTTTGATATAGGTCACCATCTGTAATCTGGAAAATCCTTTGCAGTATGGATATAACATGTAAAGAATTAACAGTAGAGTTGTGTGAAGCATTTGCAATGAAGTTAGACAGCACAAAATTGACCTCTTTGGGGATTTTGTTATGAAGTGATAAAAGTAGGCCTGTATTGCCAAGAGTTTTTTTGTTTGCTGGTGATACAGGTCAACCTTGACACCTTGTGTTTTGCCTTGCAAGTCAAGCAGTGTTTGCAAGTTCTTGTGGCTTTTATGCCACATCTGATGTAATATTTCTTACTACATTTTGGTTTGTATTGCTGAACAGATTTCAACCAAATGTTTAGGAAAGAGAAAGTGATTTTAAATAGCTTGAAATTGAAGGGAAAATTGGCAAGAGTGTCAATGAAGAAATATCAGAATGTTTCTCATAAATAGAACAAAACCCAGTATTTTATCAAAGACAGCAAGCAGGATAGCTCAGGTGTCCATTAGTCTGTTTTCTGATATCAGTGAGAGGAGAATAATAGAAAGGGTTGTATGGAATTCAATTAAAAAAGAATCAAAGGATCAGAATATATTTAATGCCAGACAACAGACAAAATAAGTCTTGTAATAAAAACCTGAATTCATTTTTTGATGAGATTTCAAGTTTGATTGACGAAGAACCTATGTATATGCAACATGCTTAGAGTTATGCCAGGATTTTTACTTCCTGGGGTAAAAGGAATAAAGCATTGAATTATTTCAAGAAGGCACAGGGAAAGTAATTCATTTAATTGGTGAACACTCAGTGTCAACTGGACATCAACCAATTGACATTCAATCTGGACAGGCTGGACTGATGGGCTGAGACCGTCTGTGTGAGGTTCAACAAGGCCAAGTGCCAGCTCCTGCCCTTGGGTCACAACAACCCCAGACACTGCTCCAGGCTGGGAGCAGAGTGGCTGGAAAGCTGCTCAGTGGAAAAGACCTGGAGGTGCTGGTTGACAGTCAGTTCAACATGAGCCAGCATGTGTCCAGGAAGACCAATGGCATCCTGACCTGTGTCAGCAATAGTGTGGCCAGTGGGACCAGGACAGTGATTGTCCCCTTGTACTCAGCACCAGTGAGGCCACACCTCAAGTCCTGTGTTCAGTTCTGCATCCCTCACAACAAGAAAGATATTGAGGGGCTGGAGCAAGCTCAGAGAAGCATAACAGAGCTGGTGAAGGGTCTAAAGCACGAGTCCTACAAAGAGTGGCTGACGGAGCTGGGAGTGTTTAGCCTGGAGAAAAGAAGGCTCGGGGGTGACCTTATTGCTCTCTACAACTGCCTGCAAGGAGATTGTAGCCAGGTGGGGGTCGGTCTCTTCTCCCAGGCAATCAGTGACAGGACAAGAGGAAGTGGCCTCAGGCTGTGGCAGGGGAAGTTCATGTTGGACATCAGGAAGAACTTCTTCACTGAAAGAGTAGTTAAGCATTGGAACTGGCTGCCCAGGGCAGTGGTGGAGTCACCAGCCCTGAAAATGTTCAAGAAACAACGGGACATAACACTTAGTGCTGTGGTTTAGCTGACAAGCTGGTGTTCGTTCAAGATTGGACTTGATAATCTGGGAGGACTTTTCCAACCTTAATGATCAATGATTCTATTTGATAGCATTTGAAAAAGTAGCTCTCTATGGCAACCCATCATCAAAAAGAGAGCGAAGTGGGAGAGTTCTGCCAGGATCAGTGTCAAACCTGGTTCTACAGAACAACTTTGCCAGTGATTCTAAGCATACAGATACCAATGATAAAGTTTTCCACAGACTAATGGAATAATTAATAGCACTGAGAACAAGGAATTCAAACAGACATACCTGCTCTGCAAGACCCATGGTTCTGACTAGCTTATTGCAAGACTTAGGGTAGGTTGATTTTATTGCAAATGAATCTTCATGGGAAGAAGACAGTAAATCCTAAAAGACAGTTTAACCAGGGAAAAGTGATAGAGCATTTTAAGTCAAGCCAATTCACATTAGAAAAATTAGACAAAAAAATTTTGATTATTTGGGTAGTCCTATTCCTTTTGCTTATATATATATGTAAGAAGACCAACATGAATGATTCCCAATGCAGCATTTGTGGCAGCTCCATGACTTCCTTAATTTGGTAGACTGTCTTAATTATAAGTCTTCAGGAAATGAATTATGCCTGAAGTTTTTTCAGCACCTTACTCAATTTTTCCATTCAGCATAGTGAATGTCCTTTAAGCTTTTTAGTCACAAACAGCTGTTTACAGCCAGCTATGCCACCTGTTCTTACTTGTCTCAGCCTGTTACACGAGAATACAGAATCTTTAAGAAATATTGATAGAAACCTTGGTTAAAGATGCTTTTGAAGCATTGTTGAGCACTTTTTTCCTTGCATTGGTATAACTGTTTTCCTTCTACTATCATCAGTGGCGAAAACTTGTTAAAATAAAATTTTAAAAGATTGGCTTTAAAATTCTTAAAAGCTAGATAACGACTTTGACACAGCACCTGTAGAAGTTAAGCTAATTTTTCTTTATTAATTTTTAAACAAGAGATTATTTCCTTCTGGGATACATGAGGACACTGTCTTCAAGACCTTGAAAAAAATTGAATGTTGGGTCTCATTAGTACTGTCAGGCAGCAAGATAATGATTTGAGAAGTAGCCCATGAATGAGAATTTTTTTAAAGTAATCCCTTTGTTTTATATTTTAAAGGTTATTTTGAACAAAGAAAATGTGCAAACTCTGTCTTTCACAAAATGTATCAATATTAGAATAGGAGAGTGCTTTGCAATTTAAACTAGAATAATTGCTCTGCCAGACCATGAGGCTGTAGTAGAGACCTGGTCTCAGCTCAACTTTTATTGAATCCTGATTTCTTAGCTGGAAGGAGACCTCAAATCCAATACTGATTGTGGTCCAATAACCTTTGGACCCCCAAAGTCTCTTCAGGTCAGCAATACAGTATATTACTGTAGTAAAATAAAAGAGTCAGCACAGAGAGGAAGTGTTCCCTTTCATCTGTCACTGCTGCTCTGCTTGGTTGTGTCTTCAGACAGTGGGGAAATGAGCCCCTTGATTTTAAGCATAACTAGTTCAGATATGTCATGATAAAAGCATGGACAAATTTGCTCTTCTGAAACATAATGCAAATTTTTATTTTATATTTTATCTCTATCTTAGCTATATCTTATATATATCTTATATCTTTATATCTTATATTTTTATCTATATCTTAGCTATAAGGAAAAAAGCACCAACACCTGAACAAAAGCGAAACTATGTAAGGAGAGTCGACATGTTAAAAACCAACTATTTATTTTCTAGACTAATATAATATCCCTTAAAGCAGCCTAATCTTCAAATACATGTTGTTCAGTTTGGTATGAAACTCAGGAGTCTTTATAGTCTGTTCTCCATAGGCTCAAAAATGGAGGCAACCAGAATTGCAAACAATCACAAAAATGTAGATCAAGAGGTTTATATCATATGAAGATTCATTCTTAGTTCTTGATAATAATAATTATTATTAATCAGGACAATGAAATTATTGAAATATCTATCTCATACCATTTGTTGAACAAGGCAGTTTAGGAATGTTGCCATCTGTTATTATGTACTACAGTGATTAGAGGCAGGCAAAACTGAAGTCCTCCATTTCAGCAGTATGCAGATCATGAACATAAGTCATCAAAACATACTGAACAAAAAAATCTGCACTAATGGGAAGAAACTACTATATTCACGTAAATAATTGTACAGCATCTCAACACTGAGTAGCTAATTTCAGAATATAAAAAAGAATCAAATGAATAAACTCCTCACTTATGACAGTGCCTTGCAAAGTTGTGACAGTTATGGGGAGGTATAACAGCATTATATTGTTTAAAAACCACCAAAACAAAATAAGCTAAAACCAGTTTCATTTCCAGCAAGCTACTCAGAAAGTTTTCCCCTCACCTATCTATCTAGACTGTTCTCTCTTAATTGAACCATAACATATCTGAATGGGAGAAGGGGTGCATTTCTACTATAAATTTCAGCCAGGGGAAGCTCTAGCCTGAAGTTCTTCTCTGAGACCTTTTTCACCTACAACAGAGTGGGGGTGCATGGCTAAGGCTCAGCCCAGCCCTCAGGAAGGCTCAGGGCTAGGAGAGAGGTCACACCCAGAGCCCCAGTGGGAGTGGGGCTACAAAGGGGTCAGTTTTCTACAAACTATCTTTTCCCCTTATCCCACAGAGTCAAACTCAGCAAGTCCTTCCCAGGTCTGCCCAATAAGGCTTCATCCCTCAGCAGTGCTGTGTCCTTGGCACACAGGAGTGCTAAAGGTGCTCAGCTCTATCCCTTCCTCTACAGAGTCCCAAGAGACAGAGCCACAGGGCTGAAGACCACAGGCCACAATTTTTATTTAGATGTATTGCACAATATCATTATACTGGTGAACTACTAATTTTGCATTGGAGGCCTGTTTCTCCCATCATCCACAATGACTGCTGTGGGAAGTCCATTGCAGTCACTACATCACCCTGGTGCCATCAGGCACAGGAATCTAAACCCAAGCCATCTACATTACCTGGTGGAAAGAAAGATTCAAACTGTAGCAGATTTAGAGAATATTTCTGATGTATTTATTATCAGTGATTTAGATTTTCCAAGCACATGAACTTCTCATGAAAATAGCATGGTTTTGGAACCATCTTTTAAATTTAAAATGCCACCTCCCCTGAAATGCAGCCTTTTCTCATTTAAGACTAAATTTACTCAAAATTCCTCATATGACAATGTTTTAGTTCCATCCAGGAGACTTCGGTTCTGGAACAAGGCTAGACTGTACCTAGGCACCAGCTTTTGGGGCAAACACAAAAAATTATATCAGCCTTACTGTGTTATTTTATACAGTCCTCAAAAATGAGAGTCACTGCAACTGTAAGTGCTCAGTTTGATTAAAGAGTCTCTACCTGTTTGGCAAGACCCTATTCCAAATACATTGTTGGCATGGTCATAGTCTCTTGATAATGAACTGCATAAAGCAGGGATTAATTCATTGTTAACTGCTTTATCTCAAACTATGCAGACATTGAAAATTCATTTGCATTTCAAAGCACGGATTTGCTCAAAATATTCATATTGGCTTGAGAACACCTGCTTTTCAGATGCAGCAAATAAGGTACACACTGTTTCTGAAAGGCAAGTTTCAATCTTATCATGAAATTCAGTGTATCAGAAACCAAAGGATGGAAAAAGGCAATAGTAAATAACATCAGTTTTGAAATGTGTAAGCAGTATTCTAGAGATATTTTTTTTTTTACCTCCATGCTAATGCACAGTCATATATTGGAGGTTGAGGCTTTTGCCAGGCCTGGAGTCACTTCAGCAACAGGACAGAAGCTTCAGCAAGAGGGGAGAAGCGTGTGGTTTGCAGTACTCTCACGTGACTGGCACCTCACTGAGGAGGTGCCCAAAGAGCAGCTGCAGAGAAAGGTTGTGCTTCACAACTCCTCATCTTCCTCATAGACAAAGATAGCACATTAAAGGAATAAGAAAAAAAAATGCAAAGAGTATTTCAAGCAGTATGGCAGAAATGTAGAAAACAGCTGAAAACCTTAAAGCCTTCTACATGGTATGCATAGGAAGCACAGAGGGGAGGAGTGCCAGGGCATCTGGAAATGATCTGGCTGAATTTTTAAAAGCCTGTAAATAACCATCAGGAAATGTTTGACTCTAAAATGTAGAATGACACAGTGGATATCGCATTTTTCAAGAATCCAGAAAATTTAAGTTCTGTCTTTTCTGAGGGGTTTATTTGAACATTGATATATAAATAAATTATCTGAGCTTTATATCTTAACTATGGAAAAATAGGAGTTTTTAAATTACACACAATTTTATTTAATATGTATATGTGTATTGAGAGGGGGATGTGATGGCTCAACACCAAGAGGTGATTGTATCTCTGGTTAGAAGAATCCTGTCTTTCTTTTTGAGACACTGCTTAAATTTTGCAGTTAACCCTAATGTGCTTCATTTACTCCTTTCTGAAGCAGGGGTATTTATCTCAAGAAGAAAACAAAGCTTCACCATTTATGTTTAATGAATACTTGGATAGAAAGTATTACATGTATATACACTTCTGTGATTAGAGAGTGAACACCATTTTTAACAAAGTCAATGTTATAATAGTCACTGCCAACCAAAAGAAGCTGCCCAAAACGCAGCTGGGAAGCCACACCAATGCTCACACATGCAATGACAAAATCCTTTGCAATAACTTTACTGAAATGAAGGTAGATGTCTCCAATAGCTTTCTTGCTAAAACATTAACTATTTGAATGTACCAACTTAAATACTGTTCATGTAGAATCATAACACTTTTGAGGGAAACTTACCATTGAACTGATTGTTCAAATCTAAGATGGTTCAAAAGACATTTCAGCTGACGCCCGGTTGGAGAGTTGAAAGAAATCTTAAAAATGGTCTTTCAAATATGAGATTTAAAAACTGAATTTTCCTGACCATCAGGAAATTTTCCCTCACGGAGAAATTCTCATGGGTCTTCTCCATTTGTTCCTCAAACTTTCACTTGGGTCACAAGTTTGTGGGATTATTGCAGCTCCGGGAGAAAAACTATGGATGTAGATAAGATTCCTCCCATCAAAACTGGGGCCATGGGTACCTGCGTTACAAGGACAGCAGACTGTGGCTATTTGGAAGCCATAGGTCAGTTGTTTTTCTGCACAGCCTTCTGCAAGAGCCTTTATCTTCAGACACAAGACAGAGAGAATGAGCTGACCATTTCTCATTGTTTCTCATAATTCAGCTCACTGAAAGGCCCAAATTTTAATGTAGTGATTCAAAAACTGTATCTCCATAAGTAATCCCACAACCACTCTGACCTTCTGAATTTGAAGGTACAATAGCAGGCAAACATGAAAAGAAATATGTCTTCAGAGAGGAAGTATATTTGTATTCTAAGGGGACAAGGGGTTTGTTACTTTTTTTCTTTAATGACGTCAGTTAATTGTAGATAATTTCCTGAGGTCCCTACCAAAAGATATTATTCTGTAATTCTGTGTTTCTATTAATAAACACTAGAACTAGAGTTCTCAAAAAATATGTCTTCCTCGTGAGGGCAAAATTAAATTAAAAAAAAAAAAACAAAAAAAACCTTACAATTTGTCTTAAAATCAGTCTTAAAAACTCTCACAAAAAGGACAGTTAGAATAATTTTTTATTAATTTTTTTCCTAAATGATATGTAGGAAATAATTCAGGGTTGCTGAACAAAATCCAGTGAGATTAAATTTTTCTAAAATTTTCGTAAGTTAGAAGTTTAGTGTTCAGCATTGTTTTAAAAATGAATCCATCTCCATTCCATTTTTTTAACACAAATTTCTTTTTCATTTGTCTTAACCTTCTGAAACTAATAGATGTTTTTTCTGGGATGAGGTAGACTGCCCATCATGTGAAGATTTCCCATTCAGATTGGAGGCTTCTCTGAAAGACAGACTGCAGTTCAAGCAGGCATTGGTGCTAAAGAAGGAGTTACTGGGTGAGACTGTATTGACTGAGTCAAGCAGGTCAGACCACATAATTATAGTGACAGCTTTGGTCTTAAAAATCTATCTCTACCTGCATAAATAATGAATCAAGCACTATACATGGTACTCAATAACGATATGATTAATTAGCTCTGATTTTCATTACATGTGCTAGTCTATACTTACTAAAGTTACTCCTTCATAAAGGTATGATGTTTGGAAAATTGAGGCTATCAAGAAAAATGTGAGTCAGTGTGTTGCACAAGATTCACATTCATGAGATTGTTGATAATTTTCTGATTGGTCTTCTCCTTTTCAGTTGTCTTTATCCTTTTTTTTTACCCCCAGCTACTGAAAAGTAGAGACCAGGATCAACTAACAGAAATGTTTTCATGTAGAAAGTCTCAGTTCTTTTTCTCTATTCCAGTCTTTCTCCAAGTTCTGAAAGGGACTCAGTGTTTACCCACTAATGTAATTACCCATGTCCTCAAAAGAGTTCAGAGCTCATTTAATCACGAAACACAAGAGTTAAACTTTCAAAATTGTTCTCTTTGCGTAACTCATGTTTTGAAAATCTTATCTTTATAGACACATCCGTGCTTTGAGTTCAGCAAGGGTGAAAGGATTAGAAAGACGGGAATTAAAAACATTGATGAAATGCCACTCACAAGAAATAACAATTTTTGAAGGTAGGGGAGGAAGAAAGTTCTGCAGGGAAACCACCCCACCACCGGACAGAAACATGGAAACTGGGAGGTGTGAAATCCACAAGAGCACTCTGCTAAGCCTTGCAGAGGCTGCTGTGAACATGAAGACTTGTTTGGGGCTCATTTTTCTGGAAAAAAAATGAGCAGCACTTCTGAGGTATTCTCCAGACTTTTCTGAAATGTCAAAGCCAAGT